>NC_037093.1:8928149-10241899 GCF_002994745.2 Rosa chinensis | reverse complement strand
CAGGGCGTCAGAGGGAGACCGCGTTGGGCGGTCTTCACTTCTCCGATGCCTAAGTCAGTCATTGTATATGCGCAGCATAACAATAAATGAGTAGTAATTGCCTAATTAATGAGGAGAGAGGAGAGAACCTTTTATAGTTGAGGAAGAGGTTGATCTTCCTCTTGTTTCCGATGTGGGACTGATATGCTTCGATTCCCAGCGTCTGGAGCTTCTGATGCTATCTTGACGCGGCGCGTGGTGGCGCGTCAGCGGTGATCTGGGGGCGGTCCAGAGCTTAAGCGGTAGCCTGCCTGGCCGTGCCTTCGCAGGTCATCCCCTTGGTGGGAGTCGGTACCTCTGGCGGTACAATGAGCGTGGCTCATTATAGCTAATTATACTCGTTCTGGCACATGTAGGTACAATGACTTTGTCATGGGGTGACTTATATTCTTTTCTTTTGGGAAAAGAATGTGCTGTTTTGGGAAAACAGGGTGTGTGTTTCTTTTTACATACGGGCGAGTTGTGCATGTGTGGTTTTGAGTTACTCATATGGGCTTGCAAAAGCTTACCGGGTTTGTTGTGTGGCAACCCGGTGCACCATTCAAACGGTGTAGGGGTTAATCCTGCAGGTTAGGATGATCGTGCTGAAGCTGAGGTAGCGCCTTTGCAGCTTTACGGTAGGAAGCCATTTTTGTGACTTTACCGTTGTTTGGACTTCCGTTGTAGTGAGCTCTGAGGAGCATTTACGTTTTATCTTGTTGTTGACAATTTAATTCGTAAGCTTGTGTAATATATAACTCTTTGGAGCGAGTGTATATTAACTTTGAGGGTTCAGGGCATCAATATGTGTGTAAGTTTAAGAAAAAAAAATTTCAGGTATTTTGTATTGATGACTGAACGTCCACGCATGTATAATTATGGGATTATATATATATATATATATATATATCGATTTTCATGTGTGTAAAATCAGGGGCGTGACAAACAAGCTACCTCAGCTTCAGCCACGATTACCCTGACTTGCAGGATTAACCCCTACACCGTTTGAATGGTGCACCGGATTGCCACACAACAAACCCGGTAAGCTTTTGCAAACTCGTATGAGTAACTCATGAACATAAATCAACAACTCACACAAATCAGTATGAGGAAAACATGCAGCCATGATTCCTTCGAACATTCCATATCCTTCCCACCGAAAGGACAACATAAATCACCACTGTGATAATATTCTATTTGCTAACTTAACCATCAAGAAGCAATTTAAGTCTCATCTAGGCAATAAAAGAAGAATACTCAAGGAATTCTCCTTTAACTACATACTTATGAGTCTCCAGCAACCTCGACCGTTACCCCCATAATCTATAATGGCAGACAGACTATAGCTCTATTGAAATCGTAACCACTCGTCCGGTTACGGACGTGATTACCTATTTCCTGCCTTGGTCACCATCTGCGACCTGTCACCAGCTATGACATGTAGTTTCAGACCCCATCTGGTCTCAAAATCAACATTAAGGTCACCATCTGTGCTCTGTCACTATCTGTGACACATGATCTTTAGACCCCGTCTGGTCATGAAATCAAACATCAAGGTCACCTTCTGCAACCTGTTACCATCTGTGACCTATCACCATCTGTGTCATAAGATCTTCTTAGACCCTGTCTGGTCTTAAAGTCAACGTAAGTAAGTCGCATCCGACCTAAAACGTCACAAACATCTAGTTTGGTTTTCCCAATCCCTGGTCACCATCTGTGACCCTTGGTACAAGACCAATACATCTAAAATGAGTCACGCTTGACTCAAAAATGTAACATCAAGATCAATACTTTTCAAACAATAGAAAACATCTTTTTTCACAATATTGTTTCCTGAAAAATCACATTTAACAATAATATGAACACCATCATGCATATTATTATTCATCACAATCATCCACAAGGATATATATATATATATATATATATATATATATATAGGATTAATTTCAGTTTACCCCCCTGAGGTTTGGGGCCTCAACTTTCAATTTTGAATTTTTACCCCCTAAACTTTTCAATTTCAATCAGCCGTGTCCAATTTTTACTGTTCCGTCCAAATTGGACGTTAAGTTTGACTTTTGAGGGTTAAAATGGTCATTTCAACAAAAAAAAAAAAAATATTTTTTTTTTTTTTTAATTTAAATTTTGTCTCCAACCTATATACCACAAGTTATAGTAGGTTTATAAAAACAAAAAAATACTCTAGGTAGTTGAAAGTCGCTCGCTGGTCTACGATATTTGTGACATATCTCCGATAAAGTGAAGAATTTAGGATATATCCCAAATAAAGTGAAGAAATATTTGTAAAAAATAATTTTACACTTTATCTGTAAATAAATATCTGTATATTCCCAATAAAGTGAAGAAATATCTGTGTAAAATCATTTTTGGTCTACGATATTTGTGATATATGTCCAATAAATTGAAGAATTTTAGGATATATCCCCAATAAAGTGAAGAAATATCTGTAAAAAATGATTTTACGCTTTATCTGTAAATATCTGTATATCCCCAATAAAGTGAAGAAATATCTGTGTAAAATCATTTTTTACAGATATTTATTTACAGATAAATATTGGATATATATCACAAATATCGCAGACCAAAAATGATTTTACACAGATATTTCTTCACTTTATTGAGAATATACAGATATTTATTTACAGATAAAGTGTAAAATTATTTTTTACAAATATTTCTTCACTTTATTTGGGATATATCCTAAATTCTTCACTTTATCGGAGATATGTCACAAATATCGTAGACCAGCGAGCGGCTTTCAACTACCTAGAGTATTTTTTTTGTTTTTATAAACCTATTATAACTTGTGGTATATAGGTTGGAGACAAAATTATAAAAAAAAAAAATTAAAAAAAAACTCTAAAGCAGAAAAAAAAAAAAACAGAAATTTTTTTTTATTTTTTTTTTTATTTTTTAAATATTTTTTATGTTCAAATGACCATTTTAACCCTCAAAAGTCAAACTTAACGTCCAATTGGACGGAACAGTAAAAATTGGACACGGTTGATTGAAATTGAAAAGTTTAGGGGGTAAAAATTCAAAATTGAAAGTTGAGGATTTCACCCCCAAACCTCAGGGGGTAAACTGAAATTAATCCATATATATATATATATATATATATATATATATATATATATATATACGTAGTCATTCGCTCAGGAATGCCTACTAATACCAACTATAGTTTGCAGTTAATTAATTAACGCCAAAATGATAATGGTAATTCCGTTCTTATTGAACCTTGTGAGATTACTCACCTCGAAATCCCGCTGCGTCTTCAATAAACCACAAAGCCGCCAATCCACAAAATAACCGTCCAGAATACTTCGTCAAGTACCTAATCACATACGGTTCCAACTTAGTGACAATTCACATTTGATTTAAGTTCGAAACCCCTATTTTGAACTAAAATCCCCAAAGTGGTGCCAATCGAGGCAAAACCACATCTGAGACCTCCCAAAATCTCTGGAATACAACCACGATCGATGTGACCAAACCACAAGTCGATTGGACGCTCGAATCCTCACGGATCGAATAAATTGATCGGTATAAAACTGTAAAAATCATAACAATTTCATACGAACTCCAAAATTTGCATATTATATATCGAAACGCTCGTATCAACGACTAGAACATATATAATACCAAAAACAGTTCTCCACATGGCCGAAAAGCCACCAGAAAGCCGCCACAGACGGTGGTGCACAGCCGCCGGCCAAAACTCAATATTTCATAAAACTCCCAACATCAAAAAGCTTCATCTAAGCATGCTTGTGAATTCTCATAACTAGCTCGAAGTCAGAAAACAAGCATAAAGGGTCGAAAACTACCTCACAAGCCGTGAACAGTACTCCAAACTGAGTTGAACCAAGTTTTACATGAATCGATCCAAACAACCACCAAGGATCGATCAAGGAGGCTGCTCTGAGCTCCCCAAGCTCAACATGAAGCCCCGCCGACGTCGGAGATCGGAGAACCGACCGGGTCCGGAAACACCCAACTGCGCCGCCTTGCAGTGCCACCGTGGAGGAGAATCGGCGCTAGAGGACACCAGAGGGACGACTAGACGGAGGAGTTTCGTCGCCGGAGACCGCCGCAGTTCGCCGAAAAATCCGGGTCGAGTCACCGGGTTCGGGTCGGGTCAGTCGCGGGCGAGGGGAGAGAACGGAGCGTTTTCTGATTTTTCAGGAATGGTAAATGTGAAATGTAAATAGTAAGTTTCCGAAAATAGAAACTCCTATTTATAGAACTTTTCCAAAACTTCAAATGCTCATAACTTTCACATACGAACTCCGATTGACGCGTTCCGCATGTCCACGAACTCGTATTGACGCGCTCTACAACTTTCATGAAGGAAGTTTTCCGAGAACCCAAACGTATAAAAAGTCAAACTTCACACGACCCCCTAAACTGTGAAATTCGAATAATTATACGTACGAAAATCATTCCATCTCACATACAACTTAAAAATAAAGCACAATACCAAATATCTATACAACTGGTCCATTATTAATTACCAAAATTACATAACGAAAATCCAGGTCATCACATAGTCGTCTGCAACCTCATCTGCAACTACAACGTTCTGGGCAGCGCTACAACCTCATCTCCGGCGGCTCCACCCAACTGTAGATTGATCCATTTGACTCCTGGCCTCTATCCGGCAAGCCGCGCCTCGTTGTCGATGCTTGATTGAGGCCGGAGCAGCAACGTCCGCACTTTTTCTGGGTTGTGGACATCTGCTCTAGAATTGCTATTTATATATATATATATATATATATATATATATATGTATGGTCCTTTGCACTAAGGGATCCCTTTTTTTTGCCATTTTAAGTAATTTCTTGTGGGACCAAATTTTTTATCGTATTTTGGAAGCTCGACAGCCAAATTGATGATTGTTAAGGTATCAAACTAGATTAAAACAATGGAAGAACCGAATCTCCAATCTTGGTTCCTATTGATTAATGTTCATAGATTATGCATACACATGCATCATCAATGTAATCAAATTCATAAATAGGTAGCTTGTGAGCCTCGGAAAAGTTTATCGCTCTTAAGTGAAATGGTTCGATAATTTACTTATCAAACTCGATAAAAGTTAAAATACTCGATAATATTTTCAGAAATTTTCATAAAGTGAATCCTCAATTTAAGAGTTGGACGATAAAGTACCCGACATGATGAGTTCGTGGAAATTTTCGGATACTCGAGCTAATTATCGTGGCTTTCATAAGTTTTGGGATTTTGGAGTTAATTCAAGAAATAGGAAACAGATGGAGCAATCCTAGCCATCCACCATCTCCACCGCTTGATCCTAGCCATCCATTATCAATTGGAAGAATCTATATAAGTGGCAAACAGTAGGAAGACCAGGTCAGCTTGCTCTAGAAAACCCGTGAGAGCTTCAAAGCTCTTTGACCCGACGCCACCCAGAAACCAGCAATAGGATCTGACCGGCGCTACTTCGTCCGGCTACCGATCGACGACGGATGACCACCATCTTCTTCACCTCTTCGTCACCTACATCCTCATGCTCTTGGATCGTCCATGCACTGAACGGAGAAGAAAACCAGACGACGAGAAGCCCGAACCTTTACCGGTAACCTCTGCAATTTTTATCGCCTCCGGCCACTGTCTGTGGTATAAAACCTCTTCTCCTGGTCATGCTCTTCAAGTCTGTATAATTAGTTTTCAATTTGGATTGAGTTTTGATGGGTTACGTTCTGGGTTCGTCTTGGGGCCGTCGTAGTTCCTCGACGCCGGAAACTTTCAGTGCTCTTCCCGGCTTCGTTTTGGCTTGGTTACATCTGTAGGAGGAAGCTGACCACAAATAGGAGTACGAAGCTTCGATGATTACTGGGTTGTGGACGTTGAGGCCTGGATACCAGTTCATCTTCGGCAGTGAAGCTAGGAAACTGGGTTTGGATCATTGGACTTTGTTCTAGCAACTGAGGTTGGCTTGATCAAAGTCGATTTTTGCATTCGAAGGTATAATCTTGAACTTGAATTCCGTTTTGTTCTTGGGTTTGTGATCAGAAGCTGTGGAATTGAGTTTGGTTGGTATGGTGAAATTAACGACTTGTTATCGGATTATTATGCTGTCTTGATCACAGTGTTTTGAGTTGTTGTGAGTAAATTTGGGAATTGATATTTGAATTGAGATTGTGGACTGACATTGGCTGCTTGCGTTGCATGTCGGTTGTTATGCCGGAAAATTTGATTGTGAAATAATTGAAAAATGGACAAGTTATGATTTTGGGTGGCCTTAGCAGTTTTGGGCACACCCTGTATAATAATTAGAGAGTTTTGGGTATCCATAGTAATTTTCATTGAATTACTATGCGACAAAATATAAAATGGAAGTAAAAGACCAAGTGTAGTGTGATTGAGATGAACTGTTGATGAGATTGGAAACATGTTCTATGCTTGTGCATATGTTAAATGGATAGAAAGTGAAAGGAATTAATATATAAGTACATATATATACATATATATTGGGTGGCCTTAGTAATCGGGTGCACTCAATATATGTTTGGTCAAACATGGTCAAATTGGTCAACTCCTGGTCAAACCAGGAAAACTTAATTGTACGATTTGTAATCGTCCAGATTTCAATTACTAGTTCAATGAGATATTACTATGCCAAAAACTGCATCACACTACACTTTTTAGACAACGAAAAAAAAAATTTCCGTTGTGTGATCACTGAAAATGCGTCATACAACAGGTTTAATGAGATTTGCGTTGTATAAGGAGGTCGTTCATTAATTTTTTTTGGGTCCAAGATTATTGTACAACAGTTTTAAGGATTTGTCTGTTGTCTGAATGTAAAAAAAAATTCCCCCTCACCTTGCTCAAATTTGGGTCGAAATTTTGACTCACCTTGCACAACAGTATTGTTGTATGTGTTGTATGAGGGTAAGTTGCAAAACAACATACAACGCATTTTTTTGTTTCCGTTGTGCAAGTTTGGAAGAAAATCACATGTACCCCAAAATGTGAGTGAGTAGCCCCAAAAAGGCCAATATTTGAGTGAAATGCTGGTACACGATTTAAGCTCCTACAACAGAATGACTTATTTGTGTTGTCTGAATGAGAAATGTATGTCCCTAACGTCAAAACTGCTTCTTTGATTGCACATAGGCGGGAATTTTCCCTCCTTGCTCCCTTAACTCAAATTTAACATGTACATGATCAGACAACTTAATTTCATACATGCGTTGTGTGAAAAAGTTTAAAAAAAAAAAAAAAGAAGCCCGCCTTTAGTTAGGGCCTTAGTGACTTTGTCTCCCCACTCGGCTTGCACAAAGTAACTCTGCCTTCAGGCCCCTCTTCTTGTTTGTGTCTATCTCTTAGAAGCCAACCATTTCCTCTCTCATCTCTCCTCACCTGCAAACCAAAAAGGAAGAAACCCAAAGTTTTGATTCTAAGCAACATCACCACGAAGGTAACTCCCTATTCTCCTTCTCTAGATTTGGTCTCTTCGCCCCATTATACTATGTTTTAATTTCCTGATTAGGCTAAAACGCCTGAAACTCGATCTGACCTAAAAGTTTTCGACTAAAGCTCGCCTCTCTCTCTCTCTCCTGCAGCCCCGCTCTCCTCTCTCTCTCTCTCTCTGTGTCTCTCTCCGGAACGGCCGCACGACGCCTTTTCTTTCTTCGACGGTGACGCCGTGATGGACTGACGGTGCGTGGTGAGTCTGGGTTTTTGTTTCTCTTAATTTCTGCTTCTGGTCTTCACTCTTCAATCGATTTATGGCTTCCTCTTAATTTCTTCTTCTGGGTATTCAATTTTCAGTCTTCAAGTCTGGGTTTGGCTCGAACTCTACTAGGTGAAGCAGCTTCGATTTCAGTTTTCGACTCAATTTCAGAAACTTCAAGCTTGGTAAGTTGCTGCCATCTTTCTTGCTTCGATTTCTGGGTTCGAATTGCATCTGTCACTTTTTGCCTTTCTGTTTTGACTTTTGACTTGAAAATTTGAAATTTAGTTGCATTTGTTGGTTTCAGCTTTGCTGTTCATATGTTTCTGAACAAAATTAGATTTGTTTAATGGTTTTCGCCTCATAATAATTGGGTCCAAGCTCTGAATTTTTGTTTAATATTGTAAATGCACTACTAGATATCGAGATTTATATAAGTTCTACCTGCAGGTGGTGTGGTTGAAGGTTGAATTATGCAAGTTGCTGGTGGATAAAAGATCTGCTGAACTCAAGTTAATAGTTTCTCTCATGTTATAGTTTTTTAATACATGTTCCTTTTTTGTAGTGGTCCTTATTGGCTTATTCTAAATAGCTTTTCATTTTTCAGTATTCTTTTATTAAATTATTTTTGTTGTGGTGATCTTACTCCAGAAAATAACAATTAACAATTTTGTTTCTTGTTATTGTTGCCAGGCCAAATGACTTCCATGATATTCCCAAATACTTTCTTGAGGTAATGCAACGAGGTAGGATATGTAATAAGTTGTTCGTCATGTGCCATAGTTGGCTGGTTTGTATGATTTGCACAGTGTATATGAAATATTGAAATGTCTCATGTTATACAACTTATATTCATCAAAAACTCAAGAAGTATGATACAAGTGAACTAGAGTCTATATCAGAGAAACAAAGAGATATTCAGGAACATACCATTTGTACTTGTATATCACCTGTTTGAACAGTTTGCCGTAAAATACTTGGACATTCTTCTGTTATTAGAAATACCGTAGCATTTCATTACCCATGCTCAGTTCTCAACTGATATGGACCTAACACAAGTCCACAACCCTAAAAGGCTAAAAATATGGATTAAGTGCGCTGAAGAATCATTTCAAAAATGTGTCTTACTCATCTATCTGACAGTTCAACTTGTGAGATATACATTGCTATCATCATATCTATGAAATTTTAAATTATGCATGTGAAGCTGTCAAGGACCTTCTAGATATAATAGTTGTTTTTATAACTTGCAGGCAATTCCACATGTTGTAGCTATGGTTAGAGCTGCTGACAAGAAAAGCCCAAGAGAGGCTGTTGAGTTTGTCCTACAACTGTTGAAGGTAATTACGTTTTGGGTAGTTATCATACCTGCATGAGCAGAGATATATATGGTTACCAAAAACAGAACTTTCACTTGGCCTATATGGTCATACAAGCCTATAATTGGTCTCAGAAAAGTTCTTTCCAAACTTAATAAGCAAGTAAAATTTTGTGAACTTATTCCTTGTCTGTACTATGCACGACCTTTCTTTGACAGTAAAACACTCACTTTTCTATATATTATTTAATTTCCTCCGCCATTAATTTCTAAAGGTTTAGTCTGTTTCTAACTCTGTTTTTTGTTTTGTACGAACATTACAATGACAACAATGGGAACTCTTATTCTGATGTGTTCTGGTTTTCTTCATTAATTCAGTCTGTCGGAGAACTTGAATTTGGGCAACAGGTTTGTTTTATACAAAATATCATTGATTCAATTGTGCCTGCCATACCTTGTCTTGCAGTTCTGTATGAACATTATGTTGCTCTACACACGCACACACACATGTGCGCGCGCGCGCGTTTTTCTGTAATTTATATTAAATTCATTTAAATGAACACTGGATGTGCATGTGTGTGTGTGTGTTTCTGTAATTTATATTAAATTTATTTAAATGAACACTGATTTCATACCCTGGATAACAGTTGATATTACTTTCAATCCAGTGTCTACGTACTTCGTCAACATGAAAACTAAAAGGCCCATTTTGCTTATATGCTATATTTGTTTGACCGCTTACAGTGTTCTGGCTGTTTCTTCACTCCATGCAAGGTAAGAGGTGGATCTGATTGTGAGGATGAAGTTCAGAGCCAGATTCTCGTGAACACTAGCAAACGAGTATCGATTAAAAAAAAGAAAGAATAGCAAGTTAGTAACTCAGTAAATAGGTGCTTAATGATTTTTATGCTCGACTGATTCATAGAATTAATGTTTGCTTGCGGTTCTTATTTTCATTATTCCTGGTTGATTTTATAAATGGTAGGAATATATGACGTTGCTTAAAGGAAATTGGGATTATGAAGGATTGACACTGGCTGTCAATACCAATTCATATTTTCAATATGTAGTGCTAATCATAATGAATATGATTATAATAGAGTTTTGGGTGAATTGATTGTATTGGATACTTACTTATTTTCTGTACTCTCTACTTGTGTATTTTCAAGTTTGGTAATTGAATGGATAGAGTATTGTTCTGCTGCAGTTTCTAGGTATATATTGAGTCATTGATTACCAGATTTTCACCATGGGGGGAGCTCGTTCTAGGAAGAGAAACCATCAAGATGATGAAGATAGTTTTCGCAGAGGGATTTCCAGAAGGATACATTGAATGAGGAGGGAAAAGGGAGGGGGTTTCTCGGGTACATTGATCTATAAATCTGGAAGAAGAAGAGGTGGAGAAGAAGACCCAGCAGCAACAATAACCACAACAACAAGGAGGTTACTAGGAACAGCAGCAGAAGAAGATCATCGTCCAAATCCTCTGCTCCTCTGCTCGAGTTGGTCTATTTGTCGAGGTCTCTTCCTTATTCCTATAATTCATCATTAATTTCTGCTACGTCTCTATTTAGTTTCCTAGGATAAATAAACAACTTAAAAAATGTTTATAGAACTGGGTAAACATTGATTT
Organism: Rosa chinensis; assembly: GCF_002994745.2. Lineage (NCBI taxonomy): Eukaryota > Viridiplantae > Streptophyta > Magnoliopsida > Rosales > Rosaceae > Rosa > Rosa chinensis. The sequence goes on along the minus strand of NC_037093.1, from coordinate 10,231,204 downwards.
CAATTTGAGGTTTTAGATTGAGATAAAGTTTTGATTTTTTGTTGTTGTTCTGAAGCTGATTTTGGTTTTTGAGTTGCAGGGAGGAATCCAAGTTCTAATAATAACCAATCTTGGTCGAAATCTACAAGGGATTCTAAAAGTGGGTCTTGAAGAAAATCGATGTCAATGCTATAGGATATCGTTACTGTTTTGTTGAACTTCAGGTGTGTTTTGTTGGGTCAAGGATTATTCTTTTATCATGAGCTGAAATTGCAGTTCATTTTCTAATGTATACCTTGTAATGTTTGAATGCATTACATAGATCATCTGTATGCATTAATAAGATTGATTATCTATTCACCAGGTATTTACATAGATCATCTAACTGGCCACCTCTAATTCTTTATCTAACTTTTTTTTAATTTTTTTCTTTGCAAGAACAGAAGTTGGAGAAACTTCAGGAAGAGGATCTTGTTGAAAGGCCGTTCAAGAAGAAACAGATCAGGATCAGGTTTCCTGAATGGGGAAGAAGTGGGAGATTTGCTCCATTTGGAGGTACGGTGGGTTTACATATTTTGTTCACAAGTAAAAGTGCTACAAGCCATTTTTTTTCACCTTAAAAAGATCTATTCATCTGCAAATTGTGTGTATTAATTGCAACCATATCTGTGGTCTACCAGGTGTTGTTTAGCAGAGCAAATCTCACAATTGAAAGAGGAGAGAAACTGGCCATTATTGGCCCAAATGGATGTGGCAAGAGTACTTTGCTGAAACTAATAATGGGTTTACAAAAGCCAATAGCAGGTGAAGTTCTGCTGGTGAAGTTCTGCTTGGGAAGCATAATGTCCTAACAAACTTTTTTGAGCAAAATCAGGTGTGTACTGCCATTACTATTTGCTACTTTGAAATAACTAATAGCATGGGGTTTCTTCTTAGTAAAAGAGGAACCGGATCTGTAAATTTCCTTGTCAGAATATATTGTTGGTTGACTTAGCTTTTATGGGATACACGTAACATGCTTTGTTCAGAATTTTATGTTCAAAACTACTAATGTTGACTCCGTATCTAGTTCAGTGATTTTAATTTATATAGGGATCTTTTGTGTTAACTGTAAGTTTTTGAGTCCTAAGCATGTTAATTTTATTTAACCATTGATATGATTCTCAGTGGTATGCCTTCGCTTCTCATGTTTAGGTACAAAAATCTGGCAGTTAGTTAGTTTGGTATGAAAATCTGGCAGGTACAAAAATCTGGCAGAGAAAATATAGTCACTTAACTCAATTTCTCATAACTTTGTTATTATGTTCATGCCTCATTCATCAAAATGATTAAGTAAACCCTTTGATATATTAAATCAGTTTCAGTGGGAGAGGAGAGGCAGCAGCCAACCCAAGCAGATATTGATCAAGTGTGAAATGAGTGGGGGAAGTTTGTTGTCAACACATATGTGCATGAGCCTTGAAGTAGCGCGCTTGTTGCTGGTACAATTTTGATATGGAAAGCATCTTTTTTGTGCTTCTCTGCTGGTACATTATCATGCACCATGTGGCATGTTTTGGAACAATACATATATATGCATCAGCTTTTTGATGTCCCAAGTAGATGGGCATGCACTAGAATGCTTTTCTTATTTGAAATGTTGGCTTCAATGATTAGTGGTTTGCAAAGTTTATATTTGATGGTTGGCAATGTTTATATTTGATGAACTACTGTTCATTTGGTAAATGGACCAAATGAATGTACAATTTAATTCAGGAATGGGATGTTCAAATAATCAGACAACAGAATAGAGATATAATGACAACTGCCCGTTGTCTGAATGGCCAAAATTGGGACAAACACACTGCAATCGTTCATATCACACATCAGTTTTTAACAAATCAGTCTCTTCTAATTTATACTCACACAACAGAAGCAATTGAACTCTGTTGTCCAAAAACTAAATCAGACAACAGTTGCAATTGAAATCCGTTGTCCCACATGTTGATCATACAACAGATATAGTCTAAGCACTGAAGTTTGAGGATCAATCAGACAACACAAAAAATAAAAGTATGTTGTCTGATATGCTTAACATACAACAGCTTGAAACCAAGCACTGTTGTCTGAAGGCAGCGCTTCAACTGCTGCAGAACTGCGCATGGCATCTGCCGAGCCATCTGTCGAGCCATCACACAACAGTTATAACACATACCCGTTGCCTGTTTGTTTATCAGACAACTGTGTTCCACCGTTGTCTGAATTTTCAACAGACAACGGCTCGCTCTACAACGGTGGCACTCCAAATTAGACAACAGTTTCTGTCTGTCGTCTGATAAGGATTTTGGCATAGTGTATTAACTATCAAAATGTCGGAATCTAGGATTTCCAGTTACCTGAGGAACGGAAGGTTCGTGAATCTCGGACAACGTAAAAGGTTAAAGCATTGGAATCTAGGTAGGGGACTTGGGACTCATTCGGTTAGTTGTTTTCCGTTTTGAATTAAATGTTTATGCATATTTGAGTTGTACGGTTTGGTTATTTATGGCTTGAGAGTGAGTGGAACATAGCGATTCCTTGGGCTTCAATCCCTTAAACCTCTGGAGGGGACGTATGGACGGAATGGTGTCTGACATCCTCTGAGGTGTGACATTATATCTAGGTGATATGGCATAAGTGGATACTCTCACTACGCTTACCTGGTGATGATTTTATTTGAGGTAAGGCCGTGTAGTTGGTCCATGGGACTGGCCATCAGGTATTATGCATTTCTTTGAGTTTCATGCATTGGATTTTGAGTCCGAAAGATATTTAAAGTTTGTAGTTCTTTAAAGAAATGATTTCACTTTCTTATACTAGGATCCCAAATTATTATCTTATGTGTCGGTTTTCAAACTTAGTCGGGTGAAGCCCCTATTGAGTAGGGAGGATGAAAACTCACCCCTACAACAGTGTGGTTGCAAGTATCGTGCACTGGAAATGGGATTAGAGCGAACGGAGCTGGGTGTGTAGATTTCAATAGAAGTCAGGTTCTGGGTTCCAATCTTATTCCTGTTCCTTAAAATTATATTTTCGGAACTTGTCACAATTTGTTTGTTATAAGCTAAGTCCTTTATCCCTCGGTTATTTGCAACGTTAAGTCCTGGTAGAACATTTGAATTTAAAGATTAGAAAGGTTTTCACCTCAAAAGAATTTAAAAGCTTCCGTTGCGAATTTTTGTCAAAATTTATTTCGAACAAATGCCTAGCGAATTTCTAGAATGTAAATCAAAATTTTTGGTTTATGTTTTAGAGACTCGCGGCAATGTAACGTACTCAAGCTGGTGAGGTGCAATTTGGAGCGTTACATAGCTAAGCTAGCTCGCAGCCTCTAAATCCATAAATTAGCAATGTAACCAAATTTTTCAAAACTTGGGTTCACAAACATTTTGATTAGGTGAAAGAATTAGAGTTGTAAAAGAGTACTGGGCGGTACATAATATAGGCCTAGAGGACTCTTATATATAGATACCAAAAAGAGTAAAAGTTCAAGTTCATTACAACAAATCCATGATTTACCAATCAGGCAAACTCCTGATAACTACCAATATTTTGAATGGATTTAATAACAGAATCAAAGACAATTTTACTTACCTTGCAATTGGTATGAAAATAAGGAAAAGATTAACACAAGGTGATTATGCATATCCAATGTAAAAAAAAATCTATTTATGCATACACTAACTCCAAATCTTGGTTCCTATTGATTAATGTTCAGAGATTATGCATACACATGCATCATCAATGTAATCAAATTCATAACCAGCTAGCTCGCAACCGGTAATCCATAAATCATCAGTGTAACCAAATTTTTCAAAACTGGAGTTCACAGCCATTTTGATTAGGTGAAAGTTTTAGGTGGCGTTCGGTAACGTTTTCAAGTCATCTTTTTCATTTTATAAAATGAAAATGGCTTGAAAATGCGTTCATTGGTCTGTTTTCAAAAATGCAGAAAATAATTTTTGAAAATAATTTTTTATTTTACTCGTAAAACAAGAAAATGACAAATAGACGTTTTCACCTTTTCATTCTCATATTTTAGAAAACACAGAGATATATTTTCCAAAACAAAGAAAAAAAAGAACGTGCTCTCTTCTTCCATATTCTCAGGTCTCTCTCTCATCTCTAGTCCCCATCTTCTCTCGTTTTTGAAAATGTTTTCGGAATAAGCTACCGGACACATTTTCGTATCTCAAAAATCCAATCTTGTTTTCTCTTTTTTATTTTCAAAATTGGTTTTTGAAAAATCATTTTTAAAAACGTTACCAGACAAGCCCTTAGAGTTGCAAAAGAGTATTGGGCGGTATGTAATATAGGCCTAGAGGACTCTTATATATAATTATACCAAAAAGGGTAAAAGTGCTAGTTCATTACAATAAATCCATGATTTACTAATCAGGCAAACCCTCAGAACTACCAATAATTTGAAGGGATTTTTAATAAGAGAATCGAAGACAATTTTACTTACCTTGTAATAGGTATGAAAATAAGGAAAAGATTAACATAAGGGATTATGCATATCCATTAAAAAAAAAAATCCATTTATGCATACACTAACTCCAATCTTGGTTCCTATTAATTAATGTTCGTAGATTATCCATACACATCATCAATGTAAGCAAATTCCTAAACTGCTAGCTCACGGCCGGTTATCCATAAATCCATTTGCATTCTTCAAACTTTCATTCAATATATATACACCCACTTCTTTTCTGTAAGAATAATTCTGGAAAGGGAAGTTCTATTCATACCTCCTAAAATGATATTTAGACCTCCAACAATTTTTGGAAGTTTTTAAATCCAATTTTGCCCTTTTAAAAAATGAACAAAATGAAAGATAAAAAAAAATTAAATAAAATATGCACCTTCTCTTCTCCCCCCTTCTCCCTCCCTCATTCTCTTATAGCCATACATGAGGACTATTGGGGAACTTTGATGAAGGTAGAATGTTAAAGATTGCAAAATGGAATAAAGGACAAAAAAATATAGAGAAGAACAATCGAGAAAATAATGATAAAAAAGCAATTTATATTTCCTATTCTTTTTGTTTCTTTCTAGTTTGGCTTAATTGCTTCACTTCATGGAGTTGATTGTTAATTGTTATCTTGGTCTCTTTTTATGATTTTTTTTTTTTTTTGCTAGAGTAGACTATTTTGCTAGCCTGATTTGGGTTTAGGGAAATTGATTTTGATAATAGTTCTCTTATGGTATTGTAAATTGCACGATTTATTAAGAAATAAAAGGAGGTTCATAAGAGTATCCAAGCTTACAAGGTGAATGGTGTTAAGTCATGGCTATGAACTGAGTTTTAAGTGATGAAAAAAAGATTTGTATTGGAAAAAATTATGTGGATACAAAAAAATGGCAAGATTGGAAGTTTTGTGTAAATTTTAGAATGGGAGGCCCAAATACCAATTTAAGAGGTATGAATAGAACCTCCCTTCTGGAAAACTGGAAAGCATGAGGAATGTCGAAGTAAATAGACACCAGCAGACCAGCCGGGATTTTTCCAAATATAAGAGGTGATCCCATACAAAAGATATGCTTGGGTCAGGATCAAGGGACACATGAATTTACACAAATTTTGACACTTCTTATAGACCATTGGATTTTAAATCTTTTAATGGCTAAGATTAATTGTGTGAATGATGTCAACATATAGGAAAATGACAGGGCATATGATGTGGCATCAATTTAATTTTACAATAACGAAATTGGATTATATTAAGGGAGCTTCTATTAATACCTCCAAAATTGGCATTTGGACCTCTCTCTTTTTTCAAGTAATAATGGTCTTGCATCAAATAATGGTCTTGCATCCATGTATTCGAGATCATGGTCTTGTATTACGTCAAATAATTTGATTAATGATAAGGAATAATTTGAGATATATATCAAGAAAAAAAAGGGATCTAATCATCTATGTTGTCATCTTTGATATTTACTCAATGTTCCATATTCATTTGACATATCAAACACATTCAATTGATGTATAACATAAGGATATGGGAGATTAACAGATGCACGCACTTTACTCAATTTTCTCAATTCTTTTTGCTCAGCTTAATTGTATCAAAGGTAAAATAGGATTGTGAAATATTTAAAAATTAAATCCGATTACCAATTTTGGAGATATGAATAGAACCTAAAAAAATAAAAAGCTTTTATTGATTTTATTGAACGGTGGGTATTTTGGAAAAATTAGGGAGGTGTAGATACCATATTGGTTATTTGTAAAAGTAAATTGGAGGTCTATTAAGTGGGGAGGTCCAAATGCCAATTTTAGAGGTATGAATAGAAGCTCCCTTATATTAACCTTTCAAAAAAAAAGATTGATTTTTCTTTTCTTTTCTTTTTTTTAAGAAAAAAAAAATGCAATTAGATGGATACCTCCTAGAAAAAACATAAAGAATAAACAAAGAACCTAGCTCTCGTATATCTCTATCGTCTTCTCCAAGCTTGTATCAAAAGCATGGATTGGATTTGGTTTCCGTTGCCCAATTTCATTTGTACAATTAGTCAAAGAAGCTATTAATCGTTCTTCCCCTTTCTTTTAATAACTTGTTAATTCAACTACTCTTCTCATTGATTATGATACCTGTTAGCCTCTATTCACTTCTCTTCATACAGATTATGGACTTCAACTATATAGGTCTGGAGGTGTTTCTCCTCTTAAGTAATGAGATGTGTTTTGCTTTTTCTTCAAGAGAATTTGATCAGGTTATCATATATACTTTCTAACATAACCTAACTAGCCTCTTGCTACCAATGTTTATGGGCTAACCAAACTATCAAAGCTGAAATTTCATTATGCAGCATGGGAAATAAAACAAGATTGAACTAGTTTTAATACCAAATTGATACTGACAAGTTCATGGATTAAACTAGTTTAACTATTAATTGAGATAGAGATATAATTCTTCATCTAGGCGTTCTTGTTCATGTGTTTTTTTTCCCTTCATTTTTGATTGTGTTCTTCTGTACATTTACTCAATTAACTTTTTAGTTGTAATATAAGTATTACATCTTCTATTTATATAAAGAAAAATTTAATCTAATTTTCTTTTCTTTTCTTTTTTGAAATAAAATCTAATCCAATTTCGTTATTGTGAAATTAAATTGATGCCACATCATGTGCCCTTTCATTTTCTGATATGTTGACATCATTCACACAATTAATCTTACTCGTTAAAAGATTTAAAATCCAATGGTCTATAAGAAGTGTCAAAATTTGTGTAAATTTATGTGTCCCTTGATCCGGACTCTCAAAGGGATAGAATCTAGTTTACATTGTTTATAATTAGGAGTTGTAACTTGGAAGCCACAATGCTTTTCAAAAATCAAAAAATAAAAACTTGGAAGCCACAATGTAGATCTGCAAGGAAAAACAATAGTACGTGCTGCAAGTGACAGGACCCGCCCCGAATTTTACCTTGAAATTCGAGGTGGCCCTATGGGGCCCACCTTAGGAATAACTCTACGGAAAATTCAGCAGAGTTACCCCTAAAAATGGACTACCCAAAAACCTGTAGAATTACAATCACACTTCTAACAAATCATCCAAAATCTCCTGGAGCCACCCTGCTCCTCAAAATCCAACAACTCCACAATTTACAATTTACAACTAAAATCCGAACAATACAACATAACCCAAACTTTACAATAATTGTCCCATAGGTTATCAGAGCAATCTAAAAGAGAGAAGGAATTCATAATACACGTAGGTTCAACGATTAACCTACAATATGAAAACGACTGCTGCAGATGCTATGCCTCGAATCCTAGTATGCCGAACCTGCTACTCTGCGGACTGGGCATTTGAAACCAAAGGGCCCAGGGGAAAGTACATAAAAAACGTTAGCGTGAGTGGACAAAAATAAACAATTTAAAAGAAAAAGGATTTCATACTTTCCCACATTTATTTCTTTATATATAAAATCCGGATGCATGCAACAATTAACGAAAATAAAACAAGAGGAGTTCCGCTCATGAAAACCAACTAGCCCCGCTAGTCACATACGATTTAAAAGAAAAAGTTGGAACTCTGATACTCAAGGAAAAATAAGACCAGCCCCGCTGGTTAAATGAAAATCGAGCTAGCCCCGCTAGCCTAAGTAGTAAAGTGAGTAGGGGAAGGCGATAGCCATACGAGTGAGCCTCCCAGGCTCGGGTGATAGCCTCCCAGGCTAAAATACTCCCATTACTCCCGTAATATACCCTCACGCCACTATGTGTAGCGATAGGATACTGGGCTTCAGAATTACTGTCACAGAGACAGTAACTAGCGCCACAAAGGCGGAGGGCTTCGGTGATCCCATCACCTCGCCACAAAGGCGGAAGATCAATGCTAGCAATGATAAGTCACCCAAAGTATGGCAAAAGAAATCCGAAAACCAAGTAAATCCAAAAGTACATAAAGCTTCCCCATCTCTTGCAAATGAATTTCCAACGACGTGTCCCACACGCCAAGATAATCTCAAGTTCAAAATAAATAGGAAGAAATAATATTACTCGTAAACCGGAACAAAATCAATTTCCAAAATCATCAACAAGGCATTCTCAATGCCAAAACTGAAGTCGATAAATAGATAAGCATTAACTTCATTGAAATCCCATTTCGAAAATCTTTCTAAAAAAACTCATTAATAAAATAAATAGGAGGGAAATAAGCATTCCAATGACGTGACCCTGCACGCCATAAAACCTTCAAATAATCATAAATCCAAATCCATTTTCGAAAATAACCATATGCTCAAAAAAGTAAATTGATAAATAAATAGAGCATAATCAAGAAATACATGCATGCATCATTTACTTAAAAACAAAAGTCCACTCACGATATACGGCTAACGTGGTATCCAAGCGTAAGGATCCTCGTCGAGCGATAGGTCGGTATCACGTCCTGTACACAATTAATATCCGTAAACAACAATTTGATAAATATTTACGATAATCAATAATTAATCTCAAAACCCATAACCTCAACTTCTCCAATCCTCTTCCACACCCAATCAAACTTCACCAACACTGCCCACTCGTTGATTTCAACTATATAACAATTATGGAGGAAATCCGACAATCGGATTCACGATTAACATTAACCAAAATCCAAATCTTTAGAAATTTATAACCGATTCAAAACTCCACCAATCCTTACCAAACTTCACCATTAATATCCATCCGTCGATTAATGTATTCCTGTTAATGCTCAAGTCCGGCGGTAGCCGATTCCTTGCTTAACGCGGGTCCGATGGGCGGACCGCTACTCCTAGGATTAGGTGCTTCCTGTTGCTGCAACACGATAGACAGGGCGTCAGAGGGAGACCGCGTTGGGCGGTCTTCACTTCTCCGATGCCTAAGTCAGTCACTGTATGCGCAGCATAACAATAAATGAGTAGTAATTGCGTAATTAATGAGGAGAGAGGAGAGGACCTTTTATAGACGAGGAAGGGGTTGATCTTCTTCTTGTTTCCGATGTGGGACTGCTGTGCTTCGATTCCCAGCGTCAGGGGCTTCTGATGCTATCTTGACGCGGCGCGTCAGCGGTGATCTGGGGGCGGTCCGGGGCTCGAGCGGCAGCCCGCCTGGCCGTGAATTCGCAGGTCATCCCCTTGGTGAGATTCGGTACCTCCGGCGGTACAATGAGCGTGGCTCATTATAGCTAATTATGCTCGTTCTAGCGTATGTAGGTACAAGTCCCCCAAGTCCCCAGTCAAGGAGGACAATCTTGGTTGGGGAGTTGATCGACGGTGTGAAGCGTTACTTCCGGTAGACTTGCAACAGCATAATTAGCGTCAGTGCGTCGTCAACCATGAGTTTACTAAGCAAACGCTTTATACCCTTCCGGGTGGGCCCCTTCCAGGCCTGCCAGGGAGTCCCCCACTCCTTAGCCAAGACGGACCTCCGGATGGTCGGCAAATTGTTTGATGAGGGGAAGCTGCGCAGAGCAGAAGGTGTTGGGTAGCGAGCCCAATCTTAGTACTCGAGTGGCGGGGGTCAACGTACCTGATCAGGGTCGTCGTAGACTGTTGACAAGTCCCCGTGTCCCGTGGGGACTGTCTGACCGCAACGCCGCGTGGCGGTCGTTGGCAGAAAGGAGGCGTAGCCTGGGGATCTGCCATTGGCGGGAACCCCCCCGCTGGATGCAGCAGGAAAACAGCGTCGGGTAGACGTGTTTGGCCGTGGTTACTGAGCGGAACTGCGCTCAGCAATACACGGGGTTTGCAAGATGGAGAGGGCCCTGCCGGCGGTGCCATGTATAGCCTAGGCTGCCCTTTGCCAATTGTCAAGTGAGAAGTTCCGCTGGCGGGGTTTCGCTCAGCGGACCTCGATACTTGGAAGATGACAAGTGAGAAGTTCCGCTCGCGGGGTTTCGCTCAGCGGACCTCGATACTTGGAAGATGACAAGTGAGAAGTTCCGCTAGCGGGGTTTCACTCAACGGACCTCGATACTTGGAAGGTGACAAGTGAGAAGTTCCGCTAGCGGGGTTTCACTCAACGGACCTCGATACTTGGAAGGTGACAAGTGAGAAGTTCTGCTAGCGGGGTTTTGCTCAGCGGACTTCGATACTTGGAAGGTGACAAGTGAGAAGTTCCGTTAGCGGGGTTTCGCTCAGCGGACTTCGATACTTGGAAGATGACAAGTGAGAAGTTCCGCTAGCGGGGTTTCGCTCAGCGGACTTCGATACTTGGAAGGTGACAAGTGAGAAGTTCCGCTAGCGGGGTTTTGCTCAGCGGACTTCGATACTTGGAAGGTGACAAGTGAGAAGTTCCGCTAGCGGGGTTTCGCTTAGCGGACTTCGATACTTGGAGCCTTCCAACCAAAAGTTGTGGCTTCGGTCGAACGCTTTGTCTGATGGTGGTGGACACGTGGCAAGCCCCCAAAGGGTTAGCGTGCGGAGGCGTGTCTCCTTCGTCGAGCCGTCTCCTCACCATTAATGTCGAGTAATGATGGATTTCGTAACCGAGGCGACGCCTCGGTTAATCCGGAGAGTAACTGCAACTGTTGGACACGCGTACGTCTGGCAGTCGATGTCATTTTTTAAACGGACGGCGTGGGATTGTTTGACGTTGACATAAAAGGGGGGGAAGGTCGCATATTTGGCACTGTTCTAAACTTCGAACTGTGCCCTCGTCATCTTCAAGTGTTGTGTTTGAAATCGGAGGAGAAAGGCGAGGCGATATCGGCGAGTTCTTGCGCGTGGACTAACAGACGATCTCCGGCTGCGAAGAGTAGTGTGCACACTGCTGTCAGAGGCTCCACTGTCAAGGTTGGTAATCTGGCCTTTTTCCTGTTTGATTGGGTGTCTGCGTTGTTGGATTTCTGTGTTTTTCCATGATATGCTCTGTCGACGTACTGTGAGGGTGTGAGTGGGTTTGGGGAAGGGTGGTTGTGATTGACAATTGGGGTTGTTAAGGCTTTTCTAGATGGTCGAATCTGGATTTTAGTCTGCGTTCGTTCTTGTTTTGGCATTTTCTGGGTTGGGTGTTGTTGATGTTCTTGGGCACTAACTGTTATAGGGATAGGTAAGATCCTGTGTGAGCTAACTGATTTGGGTTTTAGGGTTTTTTGGGATGGCCAACGTCATAGAGATCTCGAGCAGTGAGGATTCCGGATCTGAAGTGTCGTTCAGCGCGGCGGATAGAAATTTTATTGACTCGTTGCGTCCGTCTGCCCGTGCAGGAACCTCACTGCCAGAACCGCTAGAAGTCGAGCCGTTACAGACCATTCCGTGGGACGTAGATATGGGTCGTACGTCGCGTCCGGAGAGTTCTAGGGCGGGGGAGGCTACCGCTGCGCATACCTTGCATGAGGAGCGGCAAGAAAGTAATAGTGCCGCCAGCGGTTCCGCTGGCGGGGGAGGTAACACGGGGGAGGATACCGAGTCTGCGTGGGTGTTCGAGGACGGCACTCCTGTTGACGAGGCGGGAGGTAGGATGACAGCGGCTGCCGTCAACCGACTGAAGCGGGTGTTCCGGTTGCCCGGGGCAGTGAAGCTACGTCCACCATTGGTAGAGGAGAAAGCTTCGATTTTGCCGGTGGGTCATGCCGCGGTGCACGAGGCCATATTCCGCGAGGGAGTGACCCTCCCGCTGGTGCCCAACCTTCAGATTCTGCTGTGCGAGTTTGGCATCTCCTTTGGGCAAGTGTGCCCCAACATGTGGCTGTTACTGCTGTCGCTCAACTCGCTGTGGCGGTTGTCTGGTTGAGAAGGACCGACCGTGGCGGAGGTGCTGCACTTCTATGAACTGGTGTACGTGAAGTGCCAGGGTTGTAGAGGGCAAGTGAATCTCAGCCGTCACCAAGGAGCGCCTAAGCTGATCGAAAACCTGCGGGACTCCATGTCGTACTGGCGGGGCTTGTTTTGCGTTGCCACAGCGGGATGGGAGTACCAGGCGGGGGCTAACGAGGGGGAGCCGTCGTTTAGAATTAAGTCAGAGTTCCAGCCCATCCGAGGTTGTTTGTTGTTTCCGTTGAACACGACTGGCGTAGTTTGTGTTTTTTTTTTTTTTGCTCTACTAATGATGATGACCTGTTTGTGCAGCGGGGTTGCGGTACAACCTTACTCGTGAGGAAGAGTGCTGGGTAGCGCGCATCAGAGGTTGCTGGCGGAACCGCAACTTGCTGGACTTCCGTCTTCTTAGCGGGTGGGAGTTGCTGGTAGCCCAACAGTTGACACGCGCCGTTGGTAAGTAATCTTAGCTGTATCGTACCTTTGGTGGGGTTGTCCCATTCTAACTGGCCTGCCACTAACTTTTGCAGAGACTCCGCCGGGAAACAAGGCTAGCTGCGACGCCTTTTCTAAAGCCATGGACCGTGCTGAAATTGATAACTTCCTGGAAGCCATGTATGCTTTTGGGATGGAGGCACAAAAGACGGTGGTGGATCCGGAGACACTGGCACTGAGCCAGTCAGAGGTTCCCGTGGTGCTGCCAATGCCACACCACTCCCATCTTGGTGGTGATGGGCTGCCCGCCGTCCAGGCGGGGACCGGCGGGGCGAGTGAAGCAGCGCCGAGGAAAGAGAGGGCGCCGGCCCTTCGGCGCGGCGTGGGGAAGAAAACGGTGCGCCCCACCAAGGGTGTTACTATAGCGGGGTTGGCGCCGGCGGCCGGGGGTTCGAGGCCAACCGTTGCTGGGAGCACTCTGGTGCTCCAGCGAAAACGCCGCCAGCCAGACTCACCAGAGGAGGAGGAAGTGGAGGTAACGGGGGCCCGAGAGCAACCCAAGAAGTCGAGGCAGGCTCCGTCCGGGGCTGTTGCGGATGTGGCGGAAGAGGTGGGTGCGAGCGGCCTGGACTCATTCGCTGCCTATGCTGAGTTCCTTAATGATGGTGAGCGGGACTTCCTGTATCACCTCTGCGAGCGGCTAGGGTTCGGCAGTCTGGAGGGGATTGTCCGGTCGACCGCCGTCAGCGAGTCGCCCTTCAGCACAGCCTTTGGGCACGTCGCCGTTGGGCTTCACGAGATGTTCCAGGCGGCGTCCAAGCAGCCTCTGGTTGAGCGGGAGCTGAGGGAGGAAGTGGCGGGCCTCCAGAGGGACTTGGGGAAGACCCAGGAGAAGTTGGCTGACGTCGAGCAACGTCTGACAAAGGCCGACTGCGATGCGGCGGATGCCAGGGGCAAGCTGAACGTTGCTATTGAGCGGCACCTGGACCAGAATGAGCGGTACGCCAAGCTGGAGCAGGATATGTCTCTTGTGCGGGACCGGGTGACCGCGAAGGAGAAGAAAATTGAGACCCTTCAGCGGGAGTCCGCCGCTAAACAAGCTGAGATCAAGCGGCTGGAGGGTGAGGTCACTCACCTGGAGGCTGAGGGAAGCCGTGCTGCGGCTACCGCTGTTGAATTGTATAAGCAGTCGGCAGAGCACAAGAAGGCGCTGAACGACGCAGCCAAGGCCATTGCCCTGGCCAATGTGGAGATGTTGCGGTAGAAGGGCGCCATTGACTGGGCGAAAGCGGCAATGCCAGTCGTGCAGCCAAGGAAAGAAGCGCCGCCGACAACCAGTACCGCTCCCACTGCCGCAACTGGTCCCGGAGTCCTCTCGGGTAGCGGGGAGAGTGGCGAGCCTCCAGAAGGTGACTCCCAGCGGACGCCTACGCAGTGCGAGGCGTCCCTCGCTGGGTTCCTGGCGGCCGACACCCGGGCGGATGGCACGATAGAGACTCCCAGTCCCACGGCCCGAGGGTCCGACCAGACGAGCCGCTGCCATCCTCTGCAGGCCACCAGTGGAACTGCTGAAGGTAGCGGGGTCGACCCAACCAACCCTGCTGATTCCGCCAATCCCGTCAACCCCTAAATAGTAGGAAAATTTTTTGTATGGCCGCTGAGGCACAATGATGTAATTTTGTTTTGAGATGAATGAAATTTGTTGGCACCCAAATTCCAAGTGTTTCTTTCTGTTTGTGATAATGTGTGTGCCGCTAGAAGTCTTGATACCTGCTTTTGGTCATGAATGAAACATTAAAGGAATTAAAATTGGTCCAAGTGCACAATGTAGCCGACGCAGTCCGCTGACTGGCGTTGCCAGTTGCCCTCAGTGCTAGACTTGGTAACAATGGTTTGAATAATTCCTTGTTTCATTGATAGCTATCTGAACAGCGTTTACAAAAGCGGGGTCGTACCCGTTGGGTAGCTTCCCTTAGCTAAATATTGAACAAAAATTTAGCTAAGTCAAGATGGTCTTGGGTAGCGGTATAACTATTTGTAGTAATACCGAAGGTGTTCGGTATTCCAAGGGTGGGTCGTTGTGACGCCATCCTTGTCCATTAAGTAGAAGGTTCCCGGGCCAACGACCTCTACAATTTTGTATGGACCTTCCCAAGTTGGGCGGAGTTTCGTCGGTGGGGGTATAACTTCTTTCATCACCCAGTCCCCCAGTTGGAGGTTGCGGGCCTTAACCCTGGCGTTGTAGAAACGTGATACTCTCCGCTTATTTTGGAGATTGCGCAAATGGGCTGTGTCTCGCTTTTCCTCTAGTAAATCCTTGTCGAGGTTAACGCCGTCGCAGTTGGTCTCGGGGCAGTGACCTTCGACCCTAGCGGTTGGTTGGATTACCTCGACAGGCAGGACAGCCTCGGTCCCAAACATCATGCAAAAGGGGGTTTCACCTGTGTCGGAGGTTGGGGTTGTTCTGATGGCCCATAGAACCTCCGGGAGCTTCTCCGCCCACAAACCCTTTGCCTCATCGAGCCACTTCTGCAATAGTTTCTTGATTATTTTGTTTGCCGCCTCGACCTGGCCGTTGGTTTGGGGATGGGCGACTGATGCAAAACGCATCTTGGTGCCCAAATTGGCAGTGAAAGAGATGAGTTCCTTATTGTTGAACTGTGTGCCGTTGTCTGTGATGATTGCGTGTGGGACACCATAGAGGCAGTAGATGTTCTTCCAGAGGAAGTGGATTACCTTGGCGGTAGTTATCGCCGTCAGTGGCTCCGCCTCTATCCATTTGCTGTTGTAGTCAATGGCGACAATGATATATTTGAATTGACCTTTGGCGGTTTGGAATTTTCCCATCAAATCCAGGCCCCACGTTGAGTGAATCCAGGGGCTGACGATAACTGACAGAGGTTCAGCCGGAGCGTGTGGCAGATCAGCAAATTGTTGGCATTTGTGACAGGATCTTGATATCCGCCGGGCGTCATCACCAAGCGTAGGCCAAAAGTAGCCTTGTCGCATTGTGCGATTAGCCAAGGACCTGGCGCCTGAGTGATTTCCGCATTCCCCGCCATGTATTGTTGCCAGCACGACTTGTCCCTCTTCTGGGGTCAGACAACGAAGGTTGGGGTGAGTGAATCCCTGGCGGTAAAGTTTGCCGCTCTGCATATTGTACCGGGTTGCTCTCCGTTGGAGCTGTCGCGCCTTGATTTTGTCATCCGGCAATGTCCCGTTGCGTTTGTATTGGATAATCTCATCCATCCAACTAGGATTGGCCTCGATGCTAAAGATCTCCGCCAAGGTTTTGTTGATACTTGGCCTGTCCAGGGACTCCACCCTTGTGTCTGCTGGGCTCTGGTGTGGTTGGGCGGTTGCCAGTCTTGCCAGCGAATCAGCCTTGGCGTTCTTTTCCCTAGGGATTTGTGTGATGGTGTGGAACTTGAATTTCTTGAGCAACGCCTTGGTGTACCCTAAGTATGCCACTAACTGCTGATCCTTGGCCTGAAAGCTGTCGTTGACCTGGTTAACGACCAGCTGAGAGTTGCTGAAGATGTTGACACTGTCGGCCCCCGAATCAATGGCTAGGAGTAGGCTGGCAATGAGTGCCTCATATTCCGCCATGTTGTTAGAAGCTTTGAAGTTGAATTTCAACGCGTACTCGATGTTAAGCCCCCGCGGTCCTGTCAAGATGATTCCGGCACCGCTGGCCTTGGCGGAGGCGGACCCATCCACGTGTAGGTTCCACTTCGACTGTTGAGGTGCCGGCTCTACAGCCGTAGCAATTTCTGTTCCGAGCGGTATATCGATCTTGGTTTCGGGCTGACGCTCGGTGAGCTCAGCGAAGAAGTCTACCACCACCTGGCCTTTCATGGCGGTTCGTGGTTTGTAATCAATGTCAAACTCGCTGAGCTCAATGGCCCACTTGCTGAGGCGGCCCGAATGTTCAGGGTTTTGCATTACTTGTCTCAGCGGTTGATTGGTTAACACATGGATTGTATGGGCTTGGAAGTACTGGCGGAGGCGTCTGGCGGCAACGATGAGTGCGAGAGCAAGCTGCTCCAATGGAGGATACCGCGTCTCTGCTCCGTTCATGCCCCTACCGGCATAGAAAACTGGGAGCTCGTCCTGGCCTTCCCGCCGGACGATGGCGCAGCTCACTGCTGACTGGGATACCGCTAGGTAAATGTACAATGTTTCTCCTTGGACAGGAATGGAGAGGAGCGGAACTGCCGCCAGGTATTCCTTCAGGCCTTGGAACGCCGCCTGGCACTCTGGGTTCCAGTCGATGACCTTCTTGTGGGTTGTTTTGAGGACTTTGAAAAATGGGGCACACCTGTCGGTCAATCTGGAGATGAATCGAGACAGGGCGGTTAGCTGGCCCTGGAGGCATTGGACGTGCACCTTCCACTCTGGGTCCTTCAGGTTGAGGATAGCCTGTACCTTGTCAGGGTTGGCCTCGATGCCCCGTTCACTGACAATATATCCCAGAAATTTGCTGACGGTGACGCCAAAGAAACATTTCTCCGGGTTGAGGCGCATGCCGTAGGCCAAGAGAATGGTTATTATGATTTTCAGATTTGCCACATGTCCGCTGGCCTTTCTACTTTTGACCAACATGTCGTCTACGTAGACTTCGATTATCTTTCCCAGATGTTCCGCGAACATGGCGTTCATTAGCCGCTGATAAGTTGCCCCAGCGTTCTTCAAACCGAAAGACATCACATTGTAACAATACAGGCCTTTGTCGGTGGTGAAGGTGGTGCATTCCTGGTCGGCGGGATGCATCCTGATCTGGTTATAACCGGAAAAAGCATCCATCATGCTGAGAAGCTCGTGTCCAGCGGTTGCGTCGATGAGTTGATCGATGCGAGGTAATGGGAAGCTGTCTTTCGGGCATGCCTTGTTAAGGTTTTTGAAGTCGACGCACATCCTCCACTTACCGCTAGCCTTTTTGACCATAACCAGGTTGGAAATCCACTGTGGATATATGACTTGGCGGATGAATCCAATGCCCTGGAGCTTGGTAACCTCTTCTCTGATAGCGCGGTACTTTTCTTCGTCGAAGGCTCTGCGTTTCTGTTTGATAGGGTAGAAGGATGGCTTGATGCTCAACTTGTGTGAGATGATTTCAGGGGAGATACCTGGCATGTCTACATATGACCAGGCAAAGACCGTAGCGTTGTCAAGTAGGAACTGGGTGAGCTCCGCCGCCAACTCTGGGTCCAATTGAGCCCCTATGCGGACCGTCCGCTCAGGGTGCTCATCCGAGATGCTGACAACCCTCAGTGATGTTTTTGGGTTGACCGGCTCCTTCCTTACGTACTTCTTTTCATCCTCCCTGGGGTCCTCAAAGATGTTTGGTGGTGGTGCCCGACTGCCTACCGCTAGGATCTCGTGGCGGCGGGCCGATTGTGCCATTGTAGTAGAGTAACACTCGCGTGCCAATTGCTGACTTCCCTTGACACATCTTGTGCCGTTGGGTGTGGGGAATTTCATGAGCAACATGTACCCGGTGATGATGCACTTGAGTTTGTTGAGCGCTGGTCGACCAATGATGGCGTTGTATGAACTCGAACAATCGACAACTATGAACTCCGTATGTATCTCAGCCATACATGCACTACTGCCCATAACGAGCCGCATGTAATCAGAACCCAGCGGTTGCGTAACGTCGCCGGAGAAGCTGAGCAGTGGTTCATGGTCTTGGAGCAATTTTCTGTTCCTCTTAAGGTTGTTGTAACAACCGCCGAATATAACGTTGACAGCGGAGCCGCTATCAACCAGGACTCTTCCTACTGACATTTTGCCCAGAATAGCGTCAATCAAGAAAGGATCGTCGTGGGGCAGATATACTCCGCGTTCCTCCTCCTCCGAGAAGGTAATGGGTTCCCAACTAGATCTTGGGACCTTGGCGGATCTTTCGTAGCGGATGTTGCAGACTTCCTTTGGGTGATTAGCTCACGCATAACGCTTTCTAGCTCTGTGAGACATGCTGGTGATTGGAGCACCTCCGTCGATTGTGTTGATGCGGCCCATGGGCTCAATATCGGCGATCACGGGTGGCGGTTGGCGTACCTTGAACTGCTCGAGCTTGCCATCCCGGTACAAGGTCTCAATGGCCGTTTTGAGGGCGTTGCAGCTGTTGGTATTGTGACCGCTGTCCTCGTGGTATTTGCACCATCTGCCGGTGTTCCTTGGTTTTCCTGTTTTTGGATATTTTCCCGGGGGCGGCGGTGGGATCTGATCCTTGCATTGATTGTATATTTCTTCATGTGAAGCCGTGAGGACTGTAAATACTGCATACCGTTAGGAAGACTCCGCATGTTTGTTGCGGTTATCCCCATGGGATGGGCGGTTTCCCTTGTAATACTGATCCTTTTGCCCCTTGTTTTGGTACTGACCCTGCTGCCATTCCCTCTTCTTGTCAGCTGGCGGTGTGGAGGTTTTATTAGCGGTCCCCTGCTGACTGGAGGAGGGTTGTGTCGACTTTGCCAATGCCGCTGGTGGCGGTGGGGTCTCCCCATATGTGATGAATTTTGCTTGGGCATGAATGACCGCCTCACTCATGAGGTGGTCGTATACCGCATTTGGATGATTGTAGTTGAGGTGATAGAGAAATGGCCCTTTGAGGAGTCCCTGCTTAAAAGCCGCCGAAGCCATTGTTTTATCGAGGTCACGGCACTGAGATGCTGCTGCTCGCCATCTTGTGACGAATGCCTTCAGTGTCTCCTCCGTACCCTGCTTGACGTTGAACAATTGGCTTGTGTTGTGGTGCCCGGCGGACAGTAGGATGAACCGAGAAAGGAAAGCATGCGATAATGCCTGAAATGAGTCAATGGATCCCGACGGGCACTCGAAGAACCAATTCATTGCCTCATTGTCCAGCGTTTCACTAAACAAGTGGCATAGGGTGGTGTCATCGAATCCCTTATTGTTGGTGACCTTCTTGAAGGTGTCCATATGGACGAAGGGATCAGTCTTACCGCTGTAATGTGACATTTTAGGGGCCTTTGCATACGCCGGTCTGACGGCTAGCAAAATTGCAGCGGTAAATGGTCCTGGCCTGGCCGCGAAAAGCGGGTTTGAAGCTGGTGCCGGGGTGCCCGACTCCGCCCAGATTAACCTTTGTTCCAACTGCTGCATCCTCTCCAATATTTGAGCGGTTGCGTCGCCGGCGGGGTCCAGGCGACCATTCCGCTGAGCTGATCCTCGCCCCAGAGCGGGCGGGTCTCCTTCTGTTCTCGCCCTAGGTCTCGAGCGGTGGGTGCGTAGTGATGACTCCGCCTCTTGTTCTAACATTGGCTGGGGTGCGGGGGGTGGTCCCATTGCCGCTAGCTCTGGTGGGTGCAGCGGGACCTGCATATGTACGACCGGTGCTGGCATCAGTGCTCCCGTGCCGGGTCGGCTATGCCTGGTGCTTCGTGATTGTTCACTTCGTGCCGGGTTGGGAGTTGCTTCCAGTGCTTTCTTTAGCTCGTCGAAGCGGGACACAAGCGTGGCCACCTGTCTCTGGGCTTCGGCCTTTTCCTTGCGTTCTTGTTCACGTTCTCCGTTCGCCTTGTGAAGATCCGCCAGTGCCAGCTCGTATAGGGAGGCGAGGTCTTGGCCTGGTGGGCGGCTGCTACTTGGGTTTGTTTCACCGCCGGGGTTGACTGGGGTGGTGAATAACGCGCTGTTTACGCCTACCGTTGGGTTGGTGGGTTGGGGAATGGCGGATTGATCTGCCCGCTTTTCAGCGTTTCCCCCACTGTCGTTAGTCATGGTGACTGTGGCAGGATGACCTTTTGTTCAAGGGTTCCCACAGACGGCGCCAATGTTAATGCTCAAGTCTGGCGGTAGCCGATTCCTTGCTTAACGCGGGTCCGGTAGGCGGACCGCTACTCCTAGGATTAGGTGATTCCTGTTGCTGCAACACGATAGACAGGGCGTCAGAGGGAGACCGCGTTGGGCGGTCTTCACTTCTCCGATGCCTAAGTCAGTCACTGTATGCGCAGCATAACAATAAATGAGTAGTAATTGTGTAATTAATGAGGAGAGAGGAGAGGACCTTTTATAGGCGAGGAAGGGGTTGATCTTCTTCTTGTTTCCGATGTGGGACTGCTGTGCTTCGATTCCCAGCGTCAGGGGCTTCTGATGCTATCTTGACGCGGCGCGTCAGCGGTGATCTGGGGGCGGTCCGGGCCTCGAGCGGTAGCCCACCTGGCCATGACTTCGCAGGTCATCCCCTTGGTGAGATTTGGTACCTCCGGCGGTACAATGAGCGTGGCTCATTATAGCTAATTATGCTCGTTCTAGCGTATGTAGGTACAATTCCATATCGGAACAAGCGAAATCCGAAGGTCGGATTCCCACAATTCAACAACCGAAACTCCCAAACTTCGGAAATTCATAATCCATGTCAAACTTCTCCCAAAATTAACCAAAATCACATATTTAACCTCTACAACAATTATAGAATTTAATAAGCTAAAAATTGAAATTAAAAAGCACCCCTACGCGCCTCCACGCGCAACCTACAGTGACAGCGCGTGGGGCCCACGCGCCGACGGCCACCAAATTTCGGCATCAACAACTACTCAACACGCCCAATCTTTTTCTCAACAACAACACAATCTAATTTTATCTTGAAACAGTCGAAATCAACCGGTGAAGAAAACCCAGAAATTCAAGAACCCTAGGTTGTCGATTCTGCCTCTACACGGCAAATTGGAATGCAAGGCCTTAGGGGAAATGATCACCGTCGAAAACCGAGCCTTCGACGCCGGTTTGGTGGCCGGAGACGGCCGGAAAAGAAAGAATTGCCGGAAAACCCCAATCTTCTACAGTTTGCTTCTCGCCGTCGATTCTCGTTTCTCCGGCCAAATTGGCGTGACTCACGGGTACTAGCGTGAAGAGGGGGAGTAGGCGCGCCAGTGATGATCGGTGACCCGTCCCCAGGTGGCCGGACGGCCGGGAATTGAGAGGAGGAAGATAGAGGCCGAAAGGGAAAGAGAGAGAAAGGGTGGGTTTCCGGTTTTGGAAACCTACCACAGTAAAATTTCAATATATATAAATTTACCATGAACAGTAACTTCCTTATTTCACTCATAACTTTCGCATACGAACTCCGATTCCTACGTACCACATATGCACGCGCTCGGTTTAACGTCCTCTACAACTTTCATGAAGGAAATTTTCTCAAATTTTGACCCGAACAAAAATTCGACTTTTAGGGCCACTAAACGTACTGAAATGATAGTAAAAGTGAAAATAAAGGTTGTTTACCGTCCAAATGACTAGTAAACGGGTAATTGAGATACGGGACGTTACAGCAAGTGTCATGGATATGTAATGAATATTCACTTGGTTACTAGGCAGTGTCACACACGCATGATTACTTACATGCAGTAACACACATGCATGAAACACTAATCAATTATGGTATACTAAATTTCTAATGCAGAAAACCAAAAACAAATGCTGTATATATGCTATACCATATTTAAAAAGATGATAAATGATGAAAAAATATTTTTACCGTAAAGAAATCCATATTATAGGACAACATTATGAATTAAAGATTGGCTTTTTTGGGTAACATGAGGGTTGATATTTTCCTCTTATTGATTCACCATATATCTCATATATCACTTGAATTATTAAAATGTTGTGTTGTGACTGCTGTCCCATAATCCCAGCATCATAAATGGCCAAGTTAATATCCACCCCCACCACCACCACCACCACCATGTCCAGCACCAGGGCTCGGTGCAGACTGCTTAATCCTTCCAATTATTGATGGGTTCAAATAAGGGATTTGTTGTCCTAGGCATGGATGTGGTATGCCACCACGTGCCTGTCTTGGATGTGCTATATCAATGCTTGTCTCCAAGTCCTTATTCGTCAGTGATGATGGACTCGGAATAGAGTTGTAGTACCGTCCTCCAGTACCAACATATCCGCCACCAATCCTCAGCGTAGCCAAGTTGGAATTGCTTGTTGGTCGAGCTTGGGTTGCCAAAAGATTAAAACTAAACAGAAGGAGAAGAATTAGAGCACCAAATTTTTCATAACTTGGGTTGAACACCATTTTGATTAGGTGAAAGTTTTAGAGTTGCAAAAGAGTATTGGGCAGTAGGTAATATAGGTATAGAAGACTCTTATATATAGGTAGCAAAAAGACTAAAAGTTCAAGTTCATTACAACAAATCCATGATTTACTAATCAGGTAAACCCTCATAACTACCAATATTTTGAACGGATTTAATAACATAGTCAAAGACAAGCTTACTTACCTTGTAATGGATATGAAAATAAGGAAAACATTAACAAAAGGGATTATGCATATCCAATATATATATATATATATATATATATATATATATATATAAGGGTTTTGTCTATTTACCCCATTTCTAGGGATTTTTATCCCACTAACCCCATTAAGTTTTTTTAATTTCCTCTTACCCAATACACTCTAAGGGAGTCTTCCCTAATACCCCATTAATATTATTGTTTTTGTTTTAAATTTTTTTAATACCATTTTACCCCTCACCCCTTTGTTACTTAGAGAGAGAGAGAGAGAGAGAGAGAGAGAAACCATAGGAGACTTTCGCAGGAGCCGGTCACCGGTTGCGCGGAATCCTGCCAACTTTCACAGGAATCTGGTCACCGGTCGCCGGAATCCAGCCAACTCTCACAAGAATCCGGTCAACTTTCGCCGGAATCCAGTCACTGGTCACCGAAATCAGGTCATCGGCCACCGGAATCCGATCACCTACCACTGCCCACCGGAATTTACTGAAAATCTCACCGGAAAGTTTTTTTGCTCCCAATAAACATCTATTACCCCTCAATAGACCTCTATTGCCCCCTAATAGGCGTCTATTGGGGGGCAATAGAGGTTTAAGAAACCTCACCGGAAGTCTCTAAAGAGGTTGTTGTAGATCTTATATAGGGTTGGAGAGGTTTATTGCCACATGAATAAACCTGTATTGCACCTCAATAGACGTCTATTGCCTCCCCCAATAGATATATATTGCCCCCTAATACCCATTTATTTCTTAAAATTAGATAAATAAAAGTTTGATTAAAGAAAAAAAATAAGGAGATTACATCAATTCAAAACATCTACTGCCCCTCAATATACGTCTATTGCCCCCCCAATAGATCTTTAAGAGGCCTCTATTGCCCCAGTAGAACTTTTTTTTTTTTTTTTTTTTTTTTTTTTCATTTTGGGCTTCTGAACCAATTTATAGCGCAAAAAAAAAAAAAAAAAAGATTTGGGCACCCAGAGAAAAGCTCTGGGCTCCAAATCGTGGTTCTCCTCCACCACCGGCATACCAGACCCATCTTCTCCTCTACCACCGGCCTGTGTCGAGGCCGGAGAGCCTGGGTCGAGCACCAGAGGTTGAGCTCGATCGCCAATTCCCGCCAGAGATGAGCTGTGGTTTTGATTTCATGATCGGCGAAGCCAAGCAACCGACAACTTCCATCTTCAGCACGAATTGGCCACCGGCGATGGATGGCACGAACTCTGAGCTTGCTGCACTAACCGGAACTCCGACCTAGCTACACGGAGGTAAGCTTGTTTTCGATGACGTTGAGGATCTGGAGGAAAGGCAAGTTGGAGATGCTCCGGGGAATCTCGTCGGAGAGGACTGATCTGCGGTGGGGCAGAGCAAGGTGCTATTTGAGCGTGGCTGGATATGTCCGGCACTGGAATCAGATTTTGGATGGGGGGAGAGGGAGAGAGGGAGAGAGAGAGAGAGAGAGATCGGATCGGAGGAGGAGAGAGATAGAGTGGCTGTGGATGTAATTAATTAATTGATTTAAGGGCAAAATCGTCATTTGGTGTTAAATTGGGTAGGTGGGAACAAAAATCTGTTGGTGGGGTAAATGGGATAATTTTTGCTGATTTTCGGGTTATGGGTCAAGGACCCAAAAAAAAAAATCCATTTGTGCATATACTAACTCCAATCTTGGTTCCTATTGATTAATGTTCATAGGTTACACATACATATAATCAATGTAATCAAATTCATAAATAGCTAGCTAAGCAAGCTCGCAGCCGATAATCCATAAATCATCAATGTAACCAAAATTTTCAGAACTCGATTTCATAGCCATTTTGATTAGATGAAAAATTAAGAGTTGCAAAAGAGTACTGGCTGGTACGTAATATAGGCCTAGAGGACTCTTATATATATATAGATACCAAACAGAGTAAAAGTTCAAGTTTATTACAACAAATCCATGATTTACCAATCAGGCAAACCCTCATAACTAACAATATTTTGAATGGATTTAATAACAGAATCGAAGACAATTTTACTTACCTTGTAATTGGTATGAAAATAAGGAAAAGATTAAGACAAGGGATTATGCATATCCAATATATGTCATGCCCTGAATTTTGAATAAAGAAAATTCAAATCCGAAACGCGAGAACAAACACGAGAAAACACATATAGAAAATTTTTCATTTAAACTAAGCAACAAAAAAACTGAACTCACAATGTCAATACCGATTCGTTCTTTAGAGTCACATATTACATTACAGATAGTTTACAAATCAAACTGAATGACAATTCAATAAGTAAACACACACACCACAACTCACTACCAAGTGGAAGACTTAAAACAAAGAGCACCCTTCCACGTCCACGCCATCGAACGTACACCTCAGCTTTGATAATGATCACTCGATATTCAAACCTGCACAATAAACCCTACACCATAGAATAGTGCACCGGGATTGAACAAAACAAACCCGGTAAGCCTTTCAGCCCGTATGAGTAAACTCAATTAAAGTGACTCACGTCACTCATGCTTATAATTTCTCAGCTCGTGAGATAATTAAAGTAACAATATTTAATTCCATAAAACACAACCAAACATCAAGTTCATATCATATCATATCATCACAATGACAAATCACACTCACTTCCCTTCAACATAAAGCATTTGTCAAAAACAATGACCTCACAACTCATTTCCCAATCACTACAGATCACAACCCACAACTGTACGCACAATAAGAATTAAGCAAAATCAGTAATCCCTGCATAGAAACTTAGTTCAGGAGATCACATGAAAACAAACAAAAGAAATCATATAAATCCTTGCATAGAGTTTAGTTCAAGAATTCACATTAGAACAAATAATAAAAATCATAGTAATCCCTGCATATAGCTTAGTTCAGGAGATTACTTAAAAACAAACAATTCAAAAGACAGTAATCCCTGCATATAACTTAGTTCAGGAGATTACTTAAAAACAAACAATTCAAAAGACAGTAATCCTTGCATATAACATAGTTCAAGAGATTACTTAAAGATCAACAATAGAAATGAAAAAGGAAAATAAATAGATAGATAACACAACTTACGCTAAAACCAAGAATTCACCCATCAACTCCGAATACACAATCTCACAAAATAACTCGTTATCGTTACCTCTCAAAGGTAACATACATCACCTCAATCGTAGCCTGTCACCCCCTAGGGTTATGGCATCCGATACACTCGCCTCAATCATAGCCCGTCACCCGAACAAGGTTATGGCATCTGATATACTCAACCAATAGTAGCCCATCATCCACCCAAGGATTAGAGCATATGATTCCCTCAACTAATCGTAGCCCATCATCCGCCTAAGATTAGAGCATCCGATTCCCTCATACCGGTCACTACGTCGACCCTAAATCCAAAATTTGCAACATACAGGATAACTTTCTCACCACATGTGCAACAATTCATTATTCAACATCTTACAGGCGGAAATAAAAGCTTGAATAAAAATCAATCCATTCCAATCATCTCATCACTCGATAACACGCCAATCAATATATATATTCCAAGTAAATATATATATATATATATATATATATATACACGTAGTCATTCACGCAGGAATGACCACTAATACCAATTATAGTTTTATAAATTAACTACTCGAAAATAATTTTATATCAAAACCTTGTTTTAACTTACCCATGAACCGTTGTCGATCAAGTTCATATATTTTAAAACAAATAATTTATTTTGATAGATATGATTTTGCATACTAACAATTAAATCTACTAAAATAAAACATAACTAATTATCAACCGAAACACCGTGAGATTTACTCACCTCCAAATCCTGCTGCATCTTCTCTAACAGCCAAGATACGATTCACAATCGTCCGCCAACTCAAACCATCAATCACCTAACCAAATCAAGGCCACACTCAATACAACACAAAATACACAATTCACAAAACACAATTATACGACGATCCAATAGTCGGATCCTCATCCGAGACCATCCAACGTCTTCAGAATACTTCTACAATCACTAAATCAAAACTACAAGTCGATCGGATGGCCAAATCCTCACGGATCAAAAACCAAAACGAATCGAAAACCCTAAAACCCTAAATGCACCAACTTTCTCTAAAATAACCTTATAATATATAAAAACGACCGTATCAATGCGTACATGCATAAACTGAAAACAGAACACAAAAATATGGTCTGACGCGCCGCCACAAGCTACGGGTCAGCAGGTGGTCAACGGCGGTGGTCAACGACGAGTCAACCACCTCCGATGCAAAAGTCGTCAACTACAAACATGTTCAACGTGAAGAGATGAGCCACCTTCATACCTGGAGCTAAGTGAGATTCGGTCTATATCGTCCTAGATCAAGCTTGGAAGTTGGATCAATCTTGGTCGTCTGATCACGTTTCTAGATTCAACCAGAGCCGTCGAAAGCTTCACACCTTGATCTTTTGCTTCACACACCAAATCGTGATGCAAGGCCTATATGGGGATGATCAGCAGGAAAAGGACATTCCAAAACCGTGAAGAAATCGGCCGGGAAGTCGTCGGAGATCGGAAAAACGGTCGGATCCCTAAAGCATAAACTTTGGGCGCTCCGATCCGCTGTTTTCGGCGAACCACGGCACAAACAACCACCACAAGGCGGCTCACGATGCTAGTCTGAATGTTCCTTGCCTTGTCCTGTCGTCGGAGGTGGCCGGAGGAGAGAGAATGAGTTGGGTCGGGAGCCGGGTTTCGTCTAGGGTTGGGTCGCACGGAGGAGAGAGAACAGAGAGAATTCTGGGGGAGAAAATGAGATTTTCAGAACTTTTGGGATTTATGAAAAAATCCAGAATTTTCTTATGTTTATAGAATTTTCCCCAAATTTCAATCGCTCATAACTTTCTCATACGAAATCCGATTTCTGCATTCCACATGTCCACGAACTCGTATCGATGCGTTCTACGATTTTCGTGAAGGAAGTTTCCACAGAATCCTAATGTATGAAAAGTCAACCGTTGTGAACCCCCTAAAAACGTGCACTTCGAATAATTATTCGTCCGAAAATAATTCCACTCCACCCTCGAACCACGAAATCGTACAAACGAACACTTTATTAATCCCAGGAAACATTTAGGAATTAATAACAAATTTCCGAGGTCTTACAATATATATATAAAAAAAAAATCCATTTATGCATGCACTAACTCCAATCTTGGTTCCTATTGATTAATGTTCGTAGATTATGCAAACACAATAAACGTTGGTTTGCCTATTCGGCCTAACCGGAAAACAAATCCCTAGCAAATAACACCCATTCTATAATAGCCTGTACATTTGAGAAAATGACTACTAGCCTATACTAACTAAACCTTGACTAAAATAAAGCTACATATATAATCCAACCAATCAATTAGTACATCTGCTTAGGACCGCAATTGGTGTACTTCCATACTAACCACTGAATAGAACCTGCCACACATGTAACATCACAAAGATCAAAGTATAGCAAATGTAGATACCTCTACTAGCAAGGCTAGTTTGCTACCTCACCAAGCATAAACAACACCCTCATGGGATCCAACCACCACTTGCATCTTGTAGCCCTATGTTCAAGCTACGCCACGGTATCCGGAAGTCACAAATCCGTCGCCGGGAAGCCACCTTTCCGGCCTTGCCAACATGCCCTCACAAATAGGCTTTCTAGACTAGAAATGGTGGTTGCTTGCCCCACATCGAAAACCATGTAAAGGAGATGGCTTCCTTCACCTATAAAAGGAATGCCTCCTCCCACTTAAACATGATCCCATTACATCTCTTGTAATCTTGTTAGGCCGCAAGGCTCGACACACTAGTACACATTCAAGTGGACGTAGTTTCCCGCTAAAGCGGGAGACGAACCACTATACATCTCGTGTCACTCTCTCTCTCTCTCTCTCTCTCTCTCTCTCTCTCTCTCTAAAGCTAACTAGAGATCCAACGGATCCAAACGTTAACAGCAAAAAACACACAAAGTGCATAGGCTAGCCGAAAGCCACTAAGCTCACAAACAAAGGTGAAACCCATTAATACATTATGTATGTTATTACATAAGTTAAGCTAACTATCACACTGACAAAAAAAATCCACTCAGGTAGACCTAATCCCATTCTTGGTTGGTGGGTTTCATGTCAAACAATTTGTAAAATCTAGTGTAAGAAATTAATAGGGTGAGAAAAAACAAGAGTTAATTCGATTCAAGTCTTTTTTGTTATATAAAAATTAGATATAGTCCGCGCATATTTTCTTGTTAATTGCGGTCCATTTGCTTTTTTTTATAGTCCAATTTGCCCTTAGAACCAAATAAGGTAAATAATTTCAAATTCACTAATTAGATCACAATTTTAGCTTAATTTTAAATTTTAAATTCAAATTCCAAAATTTGCAATTCATCAATAAATAATTTTCAGACAAAGAAGACTAAATGCATTCATCTAAACTCAATATACCTAAGATGTAGGTCTAATACTTATATACCTACATTATAGGATGAAAAACATTAGAACAAAAATTCAAACATTATTGCTTCATTTGTATCTATATAATAGGTATTTAAAGTTGTATCGTAGAGATTTAATCTACCTGGACATATGAAGCAGGAAAAAAAAAATAGAATATGTTCCCAATCTAATCAAAAGGTACAAATATGATATATAGAACTTATACCTAATTAAAAGATAAAATGTATGAATGAGAAAATGTGAGATAATGAGAGAACCTTAGATATAGAGATATAGAGAAACTTGATTTTTTTTTTTTTTTTTAACTTGTGAAATCTTACCTATAAATAAGGCATGTAAATGTGAAATAAAAATGTCTAATCAAATTCTAGGAAAAATCTTACCTATAAGACCATAATCGATTCTATATTAAAGGTAAGCAAAAACTTCTTACCAAATCTATGATAAAGATAGCTGCGAATTGAAGATGTCATGTTAGTGAGACATAAAAATGATCTAAGAAGGGAGAAGCCACAAAAAAAAATACTAATGTGAAAGAAAAAGCTAGAAATAAACAGAGAAATGAGAAGTATGTGTTGGAAATAGGATATGCATGGAACAAGAAGAGGGAAAAAACGATGATTCGGTAGAAAAAAGGAGGAGGAAGAAGAAGAAGAAGACAATGTGTGATAGGCAAGATCAAGGAAGAATAATATCTTAATATATATAGATTCATCTTTTGAATTCAATGAAGAAACTGATAATATAAATTAAAGTCAATACATTAAATTTGCTAATTTTACATTAACAAGATTGCAATAATTTAGGATTCCCATTAATATATTGGCTTTTACTGTTTATTGTACAAAATATATTAAATAAGGGTATGTTAGGAATGAAAAATTTAGGTGTTGAATCAGAAAGATAAAAAAAGAAATAAATCCAATGTGGCAGCTGAGTCATAGGACTGCGATTAATAAAAAAATTCATCCGGACTACATCTAATATAGGTTGTGAGTTTTGGACTTAGATCTAATTAACTCAAAAAAGAATCCACAACTCATTATTGAAACAATCTAGAAACCACATATTACTTGAATGTCCAATAATTAGACTTTTGTAACCAAAATAATAATCACTAGATTTTTCCTTATCTCAATTTGGGATTTGGGTCGACTTAATATTTGAATTTTAGGTTCGGGTTAAACTCAGATCTAGATTATGGTTAAACTGTCTGAATCTAACTACTCAATTAACTTTCCGGATCTCACACATCTATCGGGAAGGGAATGCTTTAGCTGACAAGCTTGCCAGATAAGGTGCAATGCATGAGGGAGCAGTTTGGTGGAGAGCACTGCCTAGCTCTTTTTCTGCAGAGTATGGGAGGGATCTTAATTCATCAGTTAATTATAGGTTCTCTTGATTTTGTTATTAGAATTAGTTTGCGCCTCTTGATTTTCGTTCCTTCTTTTTGGCTCAAAGATTGTCAGTTCTGTTCTTTGTTAGTTTTCCTTGTATTGTTCTCTTGGAAGAGGTTTTGGCCTAGTCCCCTCCTTCCTTCTGTACCTTCTTTTTCTATTAATAAAATTTCGAATAAGGGAGAGGAGTTTGCCCTTATTTCGCTTCCCTAAAAAAAAAAAAAAAAGGATTATGGATCGGATCTGAATCTACATCTGATTTTTAGATTCTTGTTGTTTATCATCTAATGGTCATTAACTCTTGTAACCAACTTGTAGTGGTGGTGGCTTCCAATGGATTGTTTAATGGGTGGATGAATAATCAATGTACTATGAATGTTTGTATTGTAATGTCAATCTTTGTGTGGGGGTTATTGAGTCACATGTGTTACAGTTATAGTTTGTAATTTTTCATATTATATGTGAATAAAGCATGTACTTACATTTTTTTTTTCAAAAATACTGATGTACTTCGTAATTTTGAAAGGGACTCGTTAAATTTCCAGAACTTTTGAAATCAAAAGTATTATATATGTATTATACACGATTTTTACTTTTTTTTTTTTTGTATTTTACACATATTGGTGAATAAAAATGAATATTTTAAAATTTAAAAAATTAATTAATTAAAAATATTTTGCCTAACTTTTCAATGAACTATATGATGAAATGTCCGAATAGTATATACTATTTCTCACATACTAAACCATACATACGTATGGTTACCACTCAATTTAATTACTATTTACCTCTTACTTGGCATTTCATTTGCTCCAAACTACTGTTGATGTAATGAAGGTTATCTTTTAGGGTATACAAAAATGTGAGAGAGAGAGAGAGAGAGAGAGAGAGTGAGTGTGTGCGTGCGCGCGTGTGTGTGTGTGAGTGTTGACTATGTGTATTAAGAAACGCTAATCAATTTAGGGTATACTAAATTTCCAATGCAGAAAACCAAAAACAAATCCAATAAATATGCAATACCATATTAAAAAAGATGATAAATGAGGAAAAATTATTTTTGCCATAAACAAATTCATATTACAGGACAACGTTATGAAGAAAAGATTGACTTTTTAGGGTTACATGAGGATTGATAGTTTCCTCTTAGGGCTAAATACTAGTTACTACCTGTGGTTTAGGTCCAAAATCAATTTAGTCCCTGGACTTCTAATTCCATCAAAAACACCACTGTATTTTGAATTTTGATCTAATAGGTCAAATTCGTTTATATTCTGTTATGAGTTCAAGTTATAGTTCGATTATTTGTTAAAAAACTATTTATTTGATAGATTTCTAATAGTGGGACTCACTCATAAATTGACTATGCAGGCCACCTCAACACCACATCATAAAACATAGGCCATACATGAGCCACCTCAGTAAGTTAAATGACTCAATTGTTGGAAGACTAACAAGTTGAACCTATTAGATTAAAATTGAAAGTGCAAGGGTGTTTTTGATGAAATTAGAAGTTCAGAAACTGAATTGATTTTGGACCTAAATTTTTCAGAACTATGGTTCACAGCCATTTTTATTAGGTGAAAGATTTAGAATTGCAAAAGAATATTGGGCAGTACGTAATATAGGCCTAGAGGACTCTTACATATAGATACCAAAAAGAGTAAAAGTTCAAGTTGATTACAATAAATCCATGATTTACCAATCAAGCAAACACTGATAACTACCAATATTTTGAATGGATTTAATAACATAATCGAAGACAATTTTACTTACCTTGTAAATAATGGGCATGAAAATAAGGAAAAGATTAACACTAGGGATTAAGCATATCCAATATAAAAAAAATCCATTTATGCATACACTAACTCCAATCTTGGTTCCTATTGATTAATGTTCATAGATTATGCATACACATCATCAATGTAATGAAGTTGATAAACAACTAGCTCGCAGCCGGTAATCCATAAATCAATTTGCATTCTTCAAACTTTCATTCCATATATACACACCCACTTTCCTGTCAGAATAATTCTTTAACTACTTTGCATTATTTAACACTTCATACGTCACTCATAGCTAGGTGGTACGTCCTTGTTAGGACTTTGTTTTCAGATTCTACATTGGAAAACGAGTCACATGTTAGAGTTCTTGTACGTGTACACAATACATATAGTAAAATGCATTAGTTCAAAGACAAGGCTTGTTGGATTGATTTGCCCTGGATACCTTGTGTATGAGTGTGTGTGTGTGTGTCTATATATAGAACGAGGCTCACTTAGAAATTAAAGTGTGAGGTTAGAGTTTAAAGTCATTTTTCGGTCTCATATCCACATCTAAACCATTCAGTTTTTAGGTACTAATGTATAGATCATCTCGGCAAAATTTCAGCCAAATTGATGATCTTTAAGTTATCTAACTCACTTAAACCAATGGATGAACTAAGGCGATGTTTGGTATGGCTGGGCTTTTCAGAAAAGCTGGCTTCTGCTTATTTCTGAGAATAAGTGGCTGAAAAGCAAAATAGCTGAGTGTTTGGTAAACTGGCTTTTTATAAGAGCTGTCAATGGTAAAAGCAGTGGCAAAGTGTTTGGTAAACTCAAACTGGCTTGTGCTTTTTGTTTGTGGAATGACCAAATTGGACATGAGAGATTATTTTGTCTTGATTGTTTGGTAATACAATGTTGTTCAAATGCTCTTGTTATTATTTTTAATCTTTATTATGTCCTTATTAAGTTTTGTTAACTTTTAATTTTTATAAATCATGGTGACTATATAATTAATATTGAATAATTTTAAAACCAGCTTGTACAAATATATTAGTAACAAAATTTCCTGGAGAAAAAGCACTTATCAACAGATTTTCTGGCAATAATTTACAAATTCATCTAGGCGTTCCATGTGAAACAAATTACAACAGAAGCATCAAATACTGCTTATAGGACATATTTGGTCTTTTGGTCAATAGTTTTACATGCTCAGTTTTGTCACCAGTGAACTATATCTAACAAAAGCTCCTACTTCTCGTAGCATCTCGGTCTTCAAGGCCTCTCAAGAATGATCTAGTTGCAAGGTGCTCCAATGCATATGTCATGAAAGATGCCAAGATTAGGCCTCCCACAACCATTAGACCTAACCTGTCAAAGACTATATAAATCTGTCAGTTCTTGCTCCTTAAAGTGTATATGAACCACAAAACAAGCAACTGGATAATGCACCAACTCATATACACACATTATACCTATCATATGAAGCATAAGCTAAAAATAACCAACTCATGTATATATTTTTATTAAACATAAACTTCAAGAGCATCGTGCTTATTAAATTTTCGCCAATGCAGTCCCAAATCATTGAAATTCTGAACAGAGTGCATAATTCCCAATCCATTCGCAGCATCAATGCTTCCGACCATCTTCACTATTCAAGTAAATCACCAAGACCTGCAAGAGCTATACCAACAGAAGGAATAGAATTTCAAAGTTCTACAGTTCAATTGTGAAGAGCTATGACACCAAACTCACACATGATGAAACCCAAAAGCAGCATAAATTCTCTTAGTAAATAGTATTATGATGAATTTGAATTCATATTCCATGAAACATAAACAGGGGAACTAGAGGGATTTGCTGCAGCTGAAGATTCTCAAAACATACACTCAAGAATCTTCTTTATCAACACCGAATTCATATTCCATCAAAAATTACTTCTTTATCAACACCAAATCTTATTTTGATATACTCGATTCTCATCCATAATTCTAACCAACAATAATTTCAGTTGCACCAACTTAAGAACTAGACCAGAAGGGAGTGTTGTGGAATGTGGACTAGTTAAGGGATATGATTGATTCCCTTCAGGTGCAGTGATCATAAAGCTCCTCCAACTGGAACCTAATTGTTAATTAATTCATGGATACAATTCAGTTCCATTTCACAACAAGATTTGTGATCCCCTCAAAGCTGCCATGCAAACAAGGAAAATCTCGATAACCAAAGATCAATAGGTCAATAGGTAATGCATCCCGAAAAGCTGAAGCCTCAGCTCAGTTATTTAGTATCCGATTCCATATATATATAGTTGTTATAATTAAATTATTGCAGCACAGCTTTGTCTCCAAAATGATTCAAGAAGATATCATCCTCTTTGAGTTTTAGTGACGTTTTTCATGGTCTTTAAGCAAACATTCATCACCTTATGATGGTAGCATATTTGATTAAAACCTCTCTGAACAAAATTAGAGTATTTCCAATCAGTCATAACTCATGTCATTAATCTGTGATTTTATAAAGAGGCTAGGGTACTTTTCCCAAATAACCTCATCACACTCAAACTACAAACAATATATCTAAGGACTTCTTTCTATTTATTCAGTCTTTGACACTGAGACTAGCAACACTTCTCGATCTGCAATGTTATACTCATTTTATTTTTCAGAATCAAGCCTCATACTTTTGAGTTTAGACAATTATACAAATAACAAAGATGTTTCTGAGTTTCAAAAACCAAAAGACACACACATCAGTACCATTGGATTGGCAACAAATTATGATCACAGCAGCAAGAGAAGGACCAACAAGAGAGGCATCAAATACGTGCCCACATTTTACTTGCATATGCTAAATAAGCTCAGTAAAGACCCCTGAAATGCAAAGCACAACCTTGAGTTTCAAACATCTTTCCCTCTTAACCACTACTCAAATCTTTCCACTCTCACTCTACATTCCAAAGCTAATGCTTCTCCTCAAAATTTCAACTCTTCATACTAAAAAACTCTGTTCCATACTAGCCATAACATCAAAAATTCGGTGGCTTTCCAATATTGATTTAGTAGCTATTATACCTAGACTTCAAAACTCAGGTAGTTCAATAACTATTTCCTCTTTTCGGTTGTCATTGCAATTCAAACTTAAGCATATATTCAAAGTAAAATCTCACCCAATCATACTGTCCCAAATCAAATTTTACAGAAATATTCAAAGCACATAATAACTGTGCAAAACGTAAAATTTGATGAATTCCTGAAGAATTTTACCTGGGTCGGACTCAATTGTGCACCAAGACAAGATCAAAAACACTCAACCTGAAACGAAATTAAACAATTCCACAGCTTTAGATGAAAGAACTAAAATCAATGGTAATAGATTAAAGCAGTAGAATCCCCAAACTCAACATTCTATTAGGTCAAGAACGGCGCCGTTTGCATGGCTCCGGTGCGAAATGGAGTAGAAGAGAACTCACCAGAAAATCAAAATGACGTCAGTCCATCACGTATCTCTCTTCCAGTCTTCCTTCTCAGATTCTGAACCAGTACTAATCCTTTTTCTTGGGTTTTCCTTCCTTCTCTACTTACTCCGACAACCATCCTGGGTTTTGATCGACGTCTATGAAGGAGAGCGGCAGAGATGAGGGAGAAGACGCGAATGGAAGAGTTGGAAGAGCAGCGTTTTCACGAATGGTATTGGGCCGTAATTACTCTTAATCCATAAGGGTACCCATTGGTATTTCAAAAGATTCATTAACTCAGCGCTACAGTTATAAACTGGCTTCTACTTCTTCGGCTTTTAAAAGCAAGGTCAGGCGGCTTCAGCTTTTTGACGAAAGAAGAAGCAGCTTCTGGAAAAAGCCAATAAGAAGCTGGGTTACCAAACACAATCGGGTCCTGTGATTATAAGCAGGGGAGCTAAAAAGCTCCCCCCCAAACACAGCTTAAATCTGTCCAATATAAACCGTACTAGCTTTAAGGCAATTATTAATGCCTTAACGATCATCAATTTGACTGAAATTTTGCATAGATGATCTATACATTAGTACCTAAAAACTGAATGGTCAAGATGTGGTGACAGGACCCACCCCCGGATTTCACCCTGAAATCCGAAGTGGCCCTGCGAGGTCCACCTTAGAAGAAATTCTTCCAAAAATTTGGCAGAACTTCCCCTAAAATGGACTACCCAAAACCTGGAGAAATGAAATTTACACTTCTAAATTACCCATCCTTATTCTCTTGGAGCCACCCTGCTCTCCAAATCACAACATCTTCCAATTCACATTACACAAATCTCAACTTAATAACATTAATCCCACATGTAATCAAAGCAATTCTAATAAAAATGGTAAACAAGGAAAACCTAATTCAAAGGAAACCACGGAAGCCATGCTGTTGACTATGCCTCAACTCCATATACGCCCAACCTCAACTAATTTTGCCTGCAAACTAAGCATTTGAAACCGAAGGGCCCAGGGGAAAAGTATTGAAAACACGTCAGTGTGAGTGGACAAAAATAAATAAATAAGATGATTTAAATGAAGCAAACTTAAATACTTTTCCCACTTATTTAAATTTATAAAACTTCGATGCATGCAACGTTTATAAAACTTTATTTCTTAAAATTAGGCGACTGGAAATTGGAAACTGTAAATCAAACCTGCTGTGTATCGTATCATCAGACTAGACCCCGATAGCCCAAAAATAATATAAAAGTAGGGGAAGAAGATAGCCATATGAATGAGCCTCCCAGGCTAAAGTACTCCCTTATACTCTCGTTATATACCCACACGCCACTAAGTGTAGCGATTAGGATACTGGGCTTCAGCATCATTGTCACAAAGACAGTAAGCAGCGCCACAAAGGCGGACGGGCTTTGGTGATCCCAACACCTCGCCACAAAGGCGGACATATCAATGCTAGCATGATAAATAATCACCCAAAGTATGGCAAAAGAAATCCGAAAACCAAGTAAATCCATAAAGATTCCCCAACTTCTCACAGTAAGCCGAAAGTATCATCAACGTGTCCCACACGTCAAAAGTATCTCATCTCGAAAATCTTTCAGAAATCCAAAGTCGGCAATTAAAAATATATTTAATCCCGGAAATTTCCTCGGAAAACGAATCGCTGTAAACCATATAATAATCATATTCTCCAAATCGAGCATAATAAACTTTGATTCGAAAGTCCAAATAATATGGTAATAAATATTCAAATCTAATTATTATTCTCGATAAATTAAAACAATAATTTAAATTACTAAATCAATTTCCCAAATCATAATCAAGGTAAAACAATATCAATTCATATTCTCAAAAATAAATCATAAATCCAACTCCGAGCATAATAAGTTCATATCCGAAACTCATGAAAAGTCAATGCCAAACTATAATCCAAGACAAAATATCATGCTCAATAAACAAAATGATAATTAAATAAATCAATAATTTCAAAATAAATGCATGCATCATTATTTAAAACAAAAGTCCACTCACAGTACTATTTAGGAATTCACGCGTACGAGTTCCTTCGTCGAGCAATAGCTCGGTATGTCGCCCTGTACACAAATATATTCCGTGAATAACTATTCTAATTAAATACGATTCTCAAAATCGAATCCTCATAAATCATCTCTCCAATTCTTCTCAGATTCAACCCACATTCTACCACTAATACCAATTCGTTATCTTAAAGGTTCCAAGTCAGAACCGAGAGATATCCGACGGTCGGATTCTCGTAAATCGATAATCGAAATCCTAACTTTCCAGAAATTCATAATCGATTAAAAACTTCTCCAATTCCAACCAAATTCACATATTCAACCTCGACAAAAATAATAGGATTTAACTGGCTAAAAAAAAATAGAATTTAAAAAAATTATAGAATTTAACTGGCCAAATTTCAACTACATAATCATCTCAACATTCTAAGCATTTTTCATAACTGTGACCAAGTGAGAAAATACCTTGAAGTGCTTCAATTTTGCCGATGAACACAAACCCGGAAATCTCAAAACCCACCAATTTGGAAATCTTTCAAATTCACCTTCCAAACGTGGAAATTTCAGCTAGAAGTCTTAAGGGATTATGATCAGTGACTCGTGGTGCTCCTAATAGAACAATTTCACCGCTAGAGATAGCCGAAAACTGGAGAATTTCGCCGGAGAAGCAAATTGCTACAGTAACAATGATTGCATAAATTCGGGGTTTTCCAGCCAAATCACCGATACCCACTGATACCATCGTATAGAGGAGGAAGAGACGGTCCAAGGACAACTGGAATCACGTCAATCGGACGTCGGACGGTGAAGAAATAGGAAAAAGAAGATAGGTGAGCGACGCGGGGGAAGAGGGAAGCAGAGAGAAAATCTCGGGGGTAGGTTTCCCGAAATGGAAACTTACCCTGGTAACTTTCTATATATATAGAAAGTTACCGTAAACAGTAACTTTAGTATTTAGGCTATAACTTTCACATACAAACTCCGATTTTTACGTACCACGTATGCACGCGCTCGGTTTAACGTCCTCTACAATTTTTATGAAGGAAATTTTCTCAAATTTTGACCCGAACAAAAAGTCAACTTTTAGGGCCACTAAAAGTACCGAAACGATAGTGAAAGTGAAAATAGTTGTCGTTTATCGTCCAAATGACCAGTAAACGGGTAAATTAAGATACGGGACATTACATATGGATATGCAACCGAAAAGTGATCTTAAACTCTAAAATAGCACTCTAATTTCAGAGCGAGGTCTCGCTCTGGATAGGATCTGATATTAATCTTACACACACACACACACACACACATATATATATATATATATATATGTATAGGCCCGATCACAGGCGGAAGTCCGTACTGTCGCTAAAGTGAGGACGTCGACGCTCCAGCAGCTTCCAAGAGTCGATGGTGGTGCGGGGCTTGTCGGATGGAAGCCGGAGGCATCCCAGACCTCTTCTGGGCAGCGATCGAGGTCGGAGGAGATCGAGGTTGAAGGATAGTCGTCTGCAACCTCATCTGAACCTACAACGTTCTGGGCAGCGCTACAACCTCGTCTTCGGCGGCTCCACCCGACTGCAGATTGGTCCGTTCGACTCCTGGCCTCCATACTGCAAGCCGCGCCTCGTCGTCGATGCTTGATCGAGGCCGGAGCAGCAACGTCCGCACTTTTTATGGGTTGTGGACATCCGCTCTAGAACGGCTATATATATATATATATGGGCCTTTGCACTAAGGGATCCCTTATTTTTGCCATTTTAAGGAATTTCTTGTGGGACCAAATTTTTTATCGTATTTTGGAAGCTCGACAGCCAAATTTATGATTGTTAAGGTATCAAACTAGATTAAAACAATGGAAGAACCGAATCTCCAATCTTGGTTCCTATTGATTAATGTTCATAGATTATGCATACACATGCATCATCAATGTACTCAAATTCATAAACAGCCAGCTTGTGGCCCCCGGAAAAGTTTATCGAGCTTAAGTGAAATGGTTCGATAATTTACTTATCAAACTTGATAAAAGTTAAAATACTCTAATTTTTTAGAAATTTTCATAAAGTGAATCCTCAATTTAAGAGTTGGACGATAAAGTACACGACATGATGAGTTCGTGGAAATTTTCGGATACTCGAGCTAATTATCGTGGCTTTCCAAAGTTTTGGGATTTTGGAGTTAATTCAAGAAATAGGAAACAGATGGAGCAATCCTAGCCATCCACCATCTCCACCGCTTGATCCTAGCCATCCATTATCAATTGGACGAATCTATATAAGTGGCAAATAGTAGGAAGACCAGGTCAGCTTGCTCCAAAACCCGCGTGAGAGCTTCAAAGCTCTCTGACCTGACGCCACCCAGAAACCAGCAATAGGATCCGACCGGCGCTACTTCGTCTCGCCACCGATCGACGACGGATGACCACCATCTTCTTCACCTCTTCGTCGCCTACATCCTCATGCTCTTGGATCGTCCATGCACTAAACGGAGAAGAAAATCCGACGACGAGAAGCCCGAACCTTTACAGGTAACCTCTGCAATTTTTGGATCCTCCGGCTACCGTCTGAGCCGTCTGTGGTGTAAAACCTTTTGTCCTGGTCATGCTCTTCAAGTTTGTGTAATTAGTTTTCAATTTGGATTGAGTTTTGATGGGTTGCGTTCTGGGTTCGTCTCAGGGTCGTCGCAGTTCCTCGACGCCGGCAGCCTTCTGTGCTCTTCCCGGCTTCATTTTGGCTTGGTTACATCTATAGGAGGAAGCTAACCACAAATAGGAGTACGAAGTTTCGAAGATTACTGGGTTGTGGACGTTGAGGCTTGGATACCAGTTCATCTTCGGCAGTGAAGCTAGGAAACTGGGTTTGGATCATTGGACTTTGTTCTGGAAACTGAGGGTGGCTTGATCAAAGTCGATTTTTGCATTCGAAGGTATAATCTTGAACTTGAATTCCCTTTTTTTCTTGTGTTTGTGATCGGAAGCTGTGGAATTGAGTTTGGTTGGTTTGGTGAAATTAACGACTTGTTTTCGGATTGTTATGCTGTCTTGATCACAGTGTTTTGAGTTGTTGCGAGTAAATTTGGGAATTGATATTTGAATTGAGATTGTGGACTGACATTGGCTGCTTGCGTTTCACGTCGGTTGTTATGCCAAAAAAGTTGATTGTGAAATAATTGAAAAATGGACAAGTTATGATTTTGGGTGTCCTTAGCAGTTTTGGGCACACCCTGTATAATAATTAGAGAGTTTTGGGTATCCATAGTAATTTTCATTGAATTAGTATGCGACAAAATACGAAATGGAAGTAAAAGACCAAGTGTAGTGTGATTGAGATAAACCGTTGATGAGATTGGAAACATGTTCTATGCTTGTGCATATGTTAAATGGATAGAAAGTGAAAGGAATTAATATATAAGTACATATATATTGGGTGTCCTTAGTAGTCGGGTGCACTCAATATATGTTTGGTCAAACATGGTCAAATTGGTCAACTCCTGGTCAAATCAGGAAAACTTAATTGTACGATTTGTAATCGTCGAGATTTCAATTACTAGTTCAATGATCTATTAACTATCAAAATGTCGGAATCTAGGATTTCCAGTTACCCGAGGAACGGAAGGTTCGTGAATCTCAGACAACGTAAAAGGTTAAAGCATCGGAATCCAGGTAGGGGACTCAGGACTAATTCGGTTAGTTGTTTTCCGTTTTGAATTAAATGTTTATGCATATTTGAGTTGCATGGTTTGGTTATTTATGGCTTCAGAGTGAGTGGAACATAGCGATTCCTTGGGCTTCTATCCCCTAAACCTCTGGAGGGGCCGTATGGACAGAATGGTGTCTGACATACTCTGAGGTGTGACACTATATCTAGGTGATATGGCATAAGTGGACACTCTCACTACGCTTACCTGGTGATGATTTTATTTGAGGTAAGGCCGTGTAGTTGGTCCATGGGACTGGCCATCAGGTATTATGCATTTCTTTGAGTTTCGCGCATTGGATTTTGAGTCCGAAAGATATTTAAAGTTTGTCGTTCTTTAAAGAAATGATTTCACTTTCTCATACTGGGATCCCAAATTATTATCTTATGTGTCGGTTTTTAAACCTAGTTGGGTGAAGCCCCTATTGAGTAGGGAGGACGAAAACTCACCCCTACAACAGTGTGGTTGCAGGTACTGTGCATTGAAAACGGGATTAGAGCGAACAGAGCTGGGTGTGTAGATTTCAATAGAAGTCAGGTTCTGGGTTCCAATCTTATTCTTGTTCCTTAAAATTATATTTTTGGAACTTGTCACAATTTGTTTGTTATAAGCTAAGTCCTTTATCCCTCAGTTGTTTGCAACGTTAAGTCTTGGTAGAACATTTGAATTTAAAGATTAGAGAGGTTTTCACCTCAAAAGAATTTAAAAGCTTCCGTTGCGAATTTTTGTCAAAATTTATTTTGAACAAATGCCTAGCGAATTTCTAGAATGTAAATCAAAATTTTCGGTTTATGTTTTAGTGACTCACGGCACTGTAACGTACTCAAGCTGGTGAGGTGCAGTTTGGAGCGTTACATAGCTAAGCTAACTCGCAGCTAGTAATCCGTAAATTATCAATATAACCAAATTTTTCAGAACTTAGGTTCACAATCATTTTGATTAGGTGAAAGAATTAGAGTTGCAAAAGAGTATTGGGCGGTACGTAATATAGGCCTAGAGAACTCTTATATACAGATACCAAAAAGAGTAAAAGTTCAAGTTCATTACAACAAATCCATGATTTACCAATCAGGCAAACTCCTGATAACTACCAATATTTTGAATGGATTTAATAACAGAATCAAAGACAATTTTACTTACCTTGTAATTGGTATGAAAATAAGGAAAAGATTAACACAAGGTGATTATGCATATCCAATGTTAAAAAAAATCTATTTATGCATACACTAACTCCAAGTCTTGGTTCCTATTGATTAATGTTCATAGATTATGCATACACATGCATCATCAATGTAATCAAATTCATAATCAGCTAGCTAGCAACCGGTAATCCATAAATCATTAGTGTAACCAAATTTATTAGAATTGGAGTTCACAGCCATTTTGATTAGGTGAAAGTTTTAGAGTTGCAAAAGAGTATTGGACAGTATGTAATATAGGTCTAGAGGACTCTTATATATAATTGTTTCTGGTGGCTTTCTCCGGGTACCTCACACAGAATGCTATACCGTCTGGGGCACCGATCAACTCCTGAATCCTGTATCAAGAACACAACGTCAGAGGGATAAACCGTACCGGACGGTTTATACCTCTCCGATGTCTGAGTGAGAAACTAATAGATGTAGATATCAAACTGTGTATAGGAGTTATTACCCGTGAAAGGTGGTTGTGCTAATGTCTTTATACTCAAGCGTGGGAAGGGAGTCTCCCCCATCCTCGATGTGGGACACAGGTTCTTCTTCTGATGTCATATCAGCTCTCTTGTTGCGTAAATAGATGGGCTGTGCTGGCCTTGCCCCGGGCCCTGGGTGCCCAGGGTGGCATCACATGTGAGGCCCGCCATGGTGGGTCGTGAACCCGGCCCATGGCGTAGTACCTGGGAGTACCGAGGGGGCTCAGAGGCTAGTGCCAAACCTAGTTGACTCCCCAGTATGTACAAGTCCCCAAGTTCCCGTTCAAGATGTTTCTTGGGTGGGGACTTTATTTTAGTCTCAAGGTTTGGCACTAGTGTGCCTATAGGTAGTCCCCCAAGTTCCCTCTGAAGAGAAATCTTGAGCGGGCTACGCTGTAGGTAAGCCACCTCGGTGGGACAATGAGGTTGAGTCCTTTGTACTGGATGGGGTCGAGAATTTGAGCCTCCGGTACCCAGTGGGGTAGAGAGAGAGAGCTTGGCTCCGATACCCGATGGGGTAGAAAATTTGAGCCTCCGGTACCCAGTGGGGTAGAGAGGGAGCTTGGCTCTGATACCCGATGGGGTAGAGAGAGGGCTTGGCTTCGATACCCGATGGGGTAGAAAATTTAAGCCTCCGGTACCCAGTGGGGTAGAGAGAGGGCTTGGCTCTGATACCCGATGGGGTAGAGAGAGGGCTTGGCTTCGATACCCGATGGGGTAGAAAATTTGAGCCTCCGGTACCCAGTGGAGTAGAGAGAGGGCTTGGCTCCGATACCCGATGGGGTAGAAAATTTGAGCCTCCGGTACCCAGTGGGGTAGAGAGAGGGCTTGGTTCTGATACCCGATGGGGTAGAGAGAGGGCTTGGCTCCGATACCCGATGGG
Organism: Rosa chinensis; assembly: GCF_002994745.2. NCBI lineage: Eukaryota > Viridiplantae > Streptophyta > Magnoliopsida > Rosales > Rosaceae > Rosa > Rosa chinensis. Next base: position 10,186,861 of record NC_037093.1, on the reverse strand, counting down.
GTAGAAAATTTGAGCCTCCGGTACCCAGTGGGGTAGAGAGGGAGCTTGGCTCCGATACCCGATGGGGTAGAAAATTTGAGCCTCCAGTACCCAGTGGGGTAGAGAGAGGGCTTGGCTCTGATACCCGATGGGGTAGAGAGAGGGCTTGGCTCCGATACCCGATGGGGTAGAAAATTTGAGCCTCCGGTACCCAGTGGGGTAGAGAGAGAGCGCTTGGCTCCGATACCCGATGGGGTAGAAAATTTGAGCCTCCGGTACCAAGTGGGGTAGAGAGAGGGCTTGGCTTGGCTTCGATACCCGATGGGGTAGGCGGTGCATGTCGGCCACGTGGGGCAGGCTTGGTTTTGCAATAAATGCCCGTCCCTTCGCCTGCAAAGGCTTCGAGAAATGGGGGAATGCGTGGGACACGTGTAGCGATCCTATGGTTGGGGTCTTTTCGGTTTCGACGGCCCTTATGTATTGGAGAATGAATTTAAGAGGGAAACCGACTGTTTTCCCTCACTTTCGTGAAAAAGAAGCTCAGAAGATTCAGCGAAGAGAAAGGGAGAGCCAAGGGAGAAGTGTGAGTGCCTGTGGAGTGATAGATCGATCATCTGCCGAAGAAGAGGTTAGATCTCTCGCCCTGCTTGTACGATTTAACTTATTTATTTGTCAGGTCTATTGTTTCTGTTTCTGCCATGGCAGTTTCTGTTTGTGTTTTTGTTCCTCCTGTTTGCATAGACAGAAACGAACAATGCCAGTGTCGTTGCCCTTCTGTTTTAGATTTCAGGGTTTGTTTCACTTTCTGGGTTTTCATTGTATTTCTGGGTTGTTTATGGGTTTTGGCTTGAATTTCTGGGTTTTGGCTAGGCTAACCCTTGTGCTTCTGGTTCCAGATAGCGAGATTTGAGGTCCCCGGTATAGTAGTTAGGATGGAATCAGAAGCCAGGGGTGGGGATACGGGATCGTCGTACCAGTCATCTGCCAGGCAAGCTGAAGTGGACATCGACCGGTACCTAGGCCGAGTAGATCAATTAGCAGAGAACACGGGATCGTTGACTGGGGTGTTCTCGGAGAGTTGTGAGGAGTCCGACGACGGTGAGAGCGAGGGTGGATCTGCGGAGGCCCCGATAGTCATAGTGGCCATTCCGGAGGGCATATCGAAGCCGAAGTATACACTTGCGGATGGGACCGTATGTGACGAGCCCGGGAGAAGTATGACGATGAAGGAGATCGTCGACATGCGACTGAAGTGGGGGATACCGGACGCGGTTGAGCTTAGGCCTCTCAGGGATGGAGAGATGGCCGCGAATCCTGCCCCGGGGTGGGTGGCGCTGCACGAGAATCAGCTTCACCAAGGGTTATCTCTACCGCTGCCCCGGTGCCTACAGTATCTGCTGCGGATGCTGAACCTGTCACCGGGGCAGCTGACCCCGAATGCCGTTCGCCAAATATATAGTATGATGGCCATGTGGGACTTGTGCCAACAAGGGTGGCCGTCCATAAACGAGTTCCACGCGGTACATCGGGTACTGTACTCGAGGAAGCAGTCGTGTGCGGGTATGGTCACCTTTGCCGCTAGGGATTACGAGCCACTAGTTACCGACATGCCTACCTCGATGAGCAAAAGGTGGAGGAACAAAGTGTTCCTAGCTGGGGGGCGGTGGCAGATTAAAAATAAGAAGTGGCAGCTGATCGGTACCTTCCAAGCTATCGGGGACCAGTCCTATACGCTATCCGAAGTAGAAAGGAAGAGGATAGCCCGGGTATATGACGTTTGGTCAGAGAAAGAGAGGAGTTCTTATAGATTCATCCGGCACTCTATACTTTATAGGCTAGGGCTAGGGTGGCTCCCCGGTAAGGGATTTAAAACCTCACACAAATATGTATATTATTGTTATTATTATTATTATTATTATTATTTTTTTTTGTGTCACTCATCCTTTCCACTTTCGACTAACCTTTGAACTGATTGTAGTGAAAGCGCCGAAGAGGAAACCCCGGAAAGGCAAGGAGGAGGACAGAATGGACGATGCCCAATTGATGGAAATGCTGATGGGCCAGGGAGAAGACGCCCTTCACATCGACGTCGACCTAGGGTCGAAAGGTACGAGTCGGTCCATTGAAGAAACCCTGCTGGAGATCGCTGATGAAGGATATGGTGAGCCTGACCCCGACGCTCCCGTGACCCACATCGCGCAGCCCTCCATGGCCGATGTCATCACGATAGATGACACCGGGATGGGAAAAGTACCGGCCCCATTGCCGATTTCCTCTCGCTCAACTGGGAGCGATGAGGCCTTACTCCCTGGTGAGAAGAAGAGATCCCACAGGCATCGGCATCGGGCTGATAAGGAGGTGACGTACACTGGCCGGGATGTCCAGGGAAAGATCACCCGCGACCAGAGTCGTCGCCTTCTCTTGGCCTGTTATCTCCCGCCATTCCGGTAATCCCCAAGAAGCCCATCAAGCAGCTGCTGAGTGAGTACGGGGTTGCCGATGAAAAGTTCGTGCGGTCCATGCTTGGGGATCTAAAGGATATTGACCTCGACCGGGTTCGGGCCAAGGATAACACTCCCCAGGAGAATCACCGTCTTTCCCGGGAATCAATGATGCGAGTAAGTCTTCTATTTTCTCCGGCGCTTTTTTTATTTTATTTTTATACACTCACTAATCGGTGTATCTGCAGGCACTCTTCAATGTGTACGCCATTGACGCCAGCGAGGAAGATACTCATCTGAAGGAGGAGGTTAGCAATCTTTCCGGGCAGGTGAAGTATCTTCATGGCGAGAAGGCCAAGCTGGAGAAGGAGCGGGACTCAATGAGGACTGAGATGGCCGCCGCTAAGCAGTGGATCGTGGAGCTTGAGGGTGAAGTCGCTGAGGCGCGGGAAGAGGTAAAAAACTCCCGGGACTCCGAGAAAAAGGCTGCAGAGTCTGCCGTCTCATGGAAGGAGAAGGCAGACCACCTGGAGGATCGTCTTCCCGCGGAGAGGCACGAGGCCGTGGAGGAGTACAAGTCCTCGGAAGAGCTCATCTCTATGCTAGCTGCTGCCCAAGATAAGGCTGTCATTATGAAGTTCAAGGAGTGGGTGGCGGCCGGATACTTAGATGAAGCCAAATTCAAGCGGGGTCTCCTGGAGAGGAAGAAGAAAGATCGGGAGGCGGCTGCCAAGTCTGGTGCCGGTGGGTCCCAGAGTACCGGTGGAGATCGGTTGTAAAATTTTTTTTTTTTTTCCATTTTGAACAATTATCTTATTGTCTGGTAGTCCAGGCTTTTTGTGAATGGAAACATCCAGACTTTGAATGGGAATTGGAAAGGAATTAAAATTTCTGTGATTTTCGTTACCGTAAGCATTTGTTTGCATCACTTATTACCGGAATAGAGTAACTGACAATAGCTATGTCCGGGAATGTCCGGGGTAGGTAAAAAAAATGCCAGAAATGGTCTGAATAATTCATTTTTCCATTCAAATACCACTAGGTGGTTAAATACAGAATGGGTACCCGATGGGTAGCTTGCCATAGCTGTATGTTCAAAAAGCAAAAGCTAGGACAAGATGCTCCCGGAGCTACTTATAGTAATACCGTAGGCGCTGGGTATTCCATGGATGCCTGGAAATGACCCCGTTCATGTCCCGGATGAAAAAGGTTGCGGGACCTACCTCTTCAATGATCTCGTAAGGGCCTGTCCAGGATGGATCCAGTCCCCGGGGCTCTGGGTAGACTTGCTTCATGACCCAGTCCCCCAATTTTAATGTCCGGGACTGTACCTTGGCATCGTAGTAACGAGCTATCCTCCGCTTGTTTGCCAAGTTATGCATGTGCGCCACATCTCTTCGTTCCTCGAGTAAATCGGCATCGAGGTGTAGGCCCTGTGAGTTGGTACCCGCATCGAAGTATTCGATCCGGGGACTCTGGATTTGTGTTTCAATAAGGAGTACTGCTTCTGATCCAAAAGCCATGCAGAAAGGGGTCTCCCCGGTAGCCTCCGTTGCCGTGGTCCTGATAGCCTATAACACCTCCGGGAGTTTAGCAGCCCAAAGACCCTTTGCTTCGTCAAGCTTCTTTTTCAGTATTTTCTTGATTATCTTGTTGACAGCTTCGACCTGACCGTTGGTCTGGGGGTGAGCCGGGGAAGCATAGAGGATCCTAGTGCCTAGGTTCTGTGTGTAAGTCCTCAACTCATCATTGTCAAACTGGGTACCATTGTCCGCGACTGTGGTATCCGGGACTCCAAACCTGCAGTAAATGTTCTTCCATAGGAAGCTCTTGACCTTTTCCGTGGTGATGGCGACGAGAGGTTCTGCCTCAACCCACTTTGTTTGGTAGTCCACGGCAACAATGGCGTATTTGAACTGTCCTACTGCTGTGGGAAGTTTACCAATCAGGTCCAAACCCCACTGACAGAACGGCCATGGTGCCAGGAGGATGGAAAGGGCGATGGGCGGTGCCCTTGGGATATTTGCATACATTTGGCATTTGTGGCAAGAACTGGATATTGTTTGGGCCAGAGCCGACATGGTTGGCCAGAAATATCCTGCCCTTAGGGTCTTGTGCGCAAGAGATCGGGCTCCGGCATGGTTACCACATACACCAGCGTGAATGTCCTTCATTATTTTGTGACCTTCCTCCGGCGTTACACACTTTAGGTTGGGAAAGCAATGCCCCCTTCTGTACAGTTTGCCATTCATGATCGTGTATCGAGCTGACCTTAGCTGTAGTCTTCTGGCCTCGACCTTATCATCCGGTACTAGGCCGTCGATCATGTATCTCAAAATTGGGTCCATCCATGAAGCTGTGTGATCCACGGAAAATATTTATGACACCGTCTTAGAAGTGCTAGGTCCTGCTAGTATTTCGACCTTGGTGGCCCCATAGGTAGGGTTTGGAGAAGTTGATGCGAGCTTTGCAAGGGCGTCTGCCTTGTCGTTTTCTGCCCTCGGTATTTGGGTAAAAATGTAGGAGGTAAACCTCTGAACTAATGCCCGGGCCAAGGCCTGGTAGGAGGACATGTGGGGCTCCTTTGCCTCAAAGTTACCGCTGACCTGGTTTACGACTAACTGAGAATCACTAAAGATACTAAGGTGCTGCACCCCTAGTTCCCGGGCGATCTGTAGACCTGCTATAAGTGCCTCGTACTCGGCGACATTGTTGGATGCTTTGAAGGCAAACTTGAGGGCGTACTCGTAGACTTGCTCGTCCGGGCTAATTAGCAGGATGCCGGCTCCGCTGGTTTTCTTGTTGGATGCTCCATCAACGTATAATCGCCAAGTGCTTGGCGGAGGTGGATCTGCAGCTAGTGGTTCCGATGATTCCCGGTTTGGGTTATGGGAGGGGATTGATTCTGAAATAAAATCTGCCGCTGCCTGGCCTTTGATGGCTGTCCGGGGCTGGTACTTGATATCGAACTCCCCCAATTTGATGGCCCATTTAATTAACCTGCCCGATACTTCTGGTTTCTGTAAAACCTGCCTTAATGGGTGATTAGTGAAAAAGCTGATCGAGTGTGCTTGGAAGTAATGTCTGATCTTTCGGGCTGATACTAGGAGAGCCAGTGCCACTCTTTCAATGTCCGGGTACCTGGATTCTGCCCCGGTGTAACCTTTTCCAGCGTAGTACACTGGGTATTCACAATCGGATTCCTTCCTAATCAGGACTGAGCTCATAGCCGTTGACGATGCCGCCAGATATACGTAAAGCATCTCTCCGGGAACAGGTTTGTAGAGTAGAGGTACCTCTGACAAGTATGACTTCAAACCAAGGAAAGCAGCCTCGTGCTCCGCTGTCCAGGCTATCATTTCGACGTGCTGGGCTTTTAGCAATTTGAAGAAAGGAGTACACTTGTCCGTCAGCCTGGAGATGAATCTTGACAGGGTGGCCACCTTGCCTACTAGAGATTGGACCTCGTTCCTGTAGGTTGGGGACACCATGTCTAATATAGCCTGCACCTTCTCTGGATTGGCCTCGATTCCCCTGTGGCTAATGATGTACTTGAGAAACTTTCCTACCTCGACCCCGAAGATGCACTTCTGTGGGTTAAGCCGCATCCCATTGCGCAATATGATGGTGAAGACGATTGACAAGTTGGCTACATGATCCTCCGGAGTTAGACTCTTCACCAGCATGTTGTCCACGTAGACCTCCATGATAGTACCGATAACCTCCGCAAACAAGGAGTTGACAAGTCGCTGATAAGTGGCACCTGCATTCTTTAACCCGAAAGGCATGACCTGGTAGCAATAGAGACTTTTGTCTGTGGTGAAGGCAGTGTGCTCCTTGTCTGCCGGGTTCATTCGAATTTGGTTGTACCCACTGAACGCATCCATGAAACTGAGTAACCGGTACCCAGCAGTGGAGTCGATTAATTGATCAATTCGCGGAAGCGGGAAGCTATCCTTAGGGCCTGCCGGATTGAGGCTTGTGTAGTCCACACACATGCGCCATGATCCCGGGGATTTCTTTGGTACCATTACCACGTTGGCTAACCACCGGGGGTATGTTACTTCCTTCATAAAGTTGATGCCGATCAGCTTCTTTACCTCAACCTGGATAGCCCGGTACTTCTCGTGTGTGAAGGCCCTTCGCTTTTGTCTTACCGGTGTTGAGTAAGGAACAATACTAAGATTGTGCGTGGCTATCTCTGGCGGTATACCGGGCATGTCCTCATAGGACCAGGCGAATGCAGATGTGTTAGATCGAAGAAACGAGATCAATTCTTCCCTGACAACCGGAGACAATCTTGTACCAATCCTAACAGTCCTGTCCGGGAACTGCTCTGATAGGACCACTTCTTCAATGTCTTCTACGGCACCGGGCCGTTCTTCGTCGAAGTCGGTATCTGCCCTGGGATCCTCGTACCTGTCCAGTAGAGGGTTAGTAGCTACGTGCAACATTTCAGACTTTCCCTTACCGCGTGATACAGTTAGAGAATAGCACTTCCTTGCGGCTGCCTGATCACCCCAGATCGTAGCAGTGCCGGCTGGGGTTGGTACTTTCATCATCAACATGTGACCTACTATAAAGGTTTTCGGACGCCAGAGTGCCGGCCGGCCCAGGATAGCATTGTAGGATGAGACGCAGTCCACGACAATGAACTCTGTTTTGATGGTTGAACAATTCGGGCTTTCGCCTATCGTGATCGATAGGTAATCTGATCTGAGTGGTTGGACGATATCTCCTAAAAAACTAATTAGGGGCTCGTTATCCTGTGACAGCTTGGACTTTCCCCTGTTCAAAGCGTTGTAAGCATTGCGGAATAATAAGCTGACTGACGCCCCGGTGTCCACGAGCACCCGGGACATTATATAATGGTCCATTTGGAGCGTGATTAGGAAGGGATCATCATGGGGCAACCTTAGGTCGGCCTCCTCCTCCTGCAGGAACGTCACCGATGTCCATCCGGTGCCACCGTCTTGCTGCGGAGCCTTGTGGAAGTTGAAAACTTCCTGACGACCGAAACTAGAATTTCGTTTCCTCCCCTGGGGGGGCAACTCTTTCGGGCCCCCACTGTGGATCGTGAAGATCTGGCCGTACACGTCTACAGCTCCTATCTCCTTAGCATGTAGGTATCGTTGAAGCTTGCCCCTCTGGATGAGGGACTCGACTGTATTTTTTAAAGCAACGCAAAGATTGGTATTATGTCCGGCATCTTCATGATAAGTGCAGAACCTTCCGGTATCCTGCTGGGTAAGTTTACACTTCGGGAATTTCCTTGGGGGTGGTCCCGGTATCTCATCCTTGTTTTTGTTCCAAATAGTCTCGTATGAAGCGTTGAGGATTGTGAACACCTCATACCGGGGTGGTGGTGGTGGTGTCCGTGGGGCCTGCTGTGCCCTCGGCTCCCGGTGAGGGTGGGTGTTCCCGTAACTGTTTGACCTGGACGAGGACTCTTTGCCTCTTTTGTTCGAGGTATGGGGTGACCTATCATGGCTATGGACCCACTCCCTCTTTCGTGTTTCATCCCCGACAGTCGAGGTCTGTGAGGAGAATCTTAGCTCCGGTCTGGGGTTGTCCCAGTAAGTCTCGAATTCGGCCTGGGCGTGTCTGATGGCAGTGGCCATCAGCTCGTCGTAGCTAGCTGGAGGATTATGGTTGATCCCTTAGAGAAATTCTCCGCGCCTTAAGCCCCTCCTGAAAGCCAGCTCAGCCAGTTCCTTATTAAGGTCCCGGCACTTAGCGGTAGCCGCCTGCCATCGATTTACAAAAGATTTCAAAGTTTCATCTTCCCCCTGCTGGACTTTTAACAGGCCCTTTGGTGTGTGTATCCCATCGGTGCGTAAGATGAATCGAGCGACAAATTTGTCAGCTAGCTCCTTAAAATTCTCTACAGAACCGACCGACAGTTCGTAGAACCAACTCAAAGCCTCCCCTGACAAGGTCTCCTGGAACATATTACAACACACTTCATCCGTATATCCCATGGCGCTTGTTTGTGATCGGAAAGCCTGGAGATGATGATAGGGGTCTCCAACTCCCGTATAGTCAATCTTCAATGGTTTCGATGTATTCGCTCGAATGGCTCCTCTAATCTGTTGGGTGAAAGGCCCCGGGCGGTCCTCGTAACTGTTCATAGCTCTCCAGGTGTCTCTATTTTCTATGGCCTGTACCCTTGCCTGCAGGGCATGTAAGGAGTTTCTCATTTGTACGAGTAAAGCCGTGTTTGCATCGGTTACCGGTGGGATATTGTGAACTGGCTGCGGTAACGGTGGTGGTGGTAGATGCCTCAAGCCTTCCGGGAACAAGTCTACCGGTACCTGGATTATCCGATGGCCGCCCTCCGCAGAAGGTGCTGGAGCGGTGCTAGGGCCTCCTGTTGTCGGTGCAGTGTTCACACCTGTTGCTAGTGAGGATGCTCTAGCTAGGGCCTGGGTGAGTGCCTCGTTGTGCTGGTGCCTCCTGTCCAGTGCTCGGGCCAGCACTGTGTTTTTATCTTCCAAATCCTGCATTCTCTGTTGTGCAAGGCGGTTTGTTTCCCTATCGGTACTCCTTTGTTCCCGATCGATCCGGGATTGCTCCCTGAAGGCCGCTATCTCAGCTCGCATAGAATCCATCTCCGATACCGGAGTCACTTCTTCCGGGACTATGGGGTCCAAGGATCCGAGACCATGCAGTTCTCCCGGAACACTAGGCGCTTCTGCCGAAGAAGTTCCCGGTGTGAATATCAGTGCCCGAGCGACACTTCTAACTTCTCCTGCCGCTTCTGGCTCATCCATTCTAAATGATCCACTATCGAGCCCCTACCTGGCGCGCCAATGTTTCTGGTGGCTTTCTCCGGGTACCTCACACAGAATGCTATACCGTCTGGGGCACCGATCAACTCCTGAATCCTGTATCAAGAACACAACGTCAGAGGGATAAACCGTACCGGACGGTTTATACCTCTCCGATGTCTGAGTGAGAAACTAATAGATGTAGAGATCAAACTGTGTATAGGAGTTATTACCCGTGAAAGGTGGTTGTGCTAATGTCTTTATACTCAAGCGTGGGAAGGGAGTCTCCCCCATCCTCGATGTGGGACACAGGTTCTTCTTCTGATGTCATATCAGCTCTCTTGTTGCGTAAATAGATGGGCTGTGCTGGCCTTGCCCCGGGCCCTGGGTGCCCAGGGTGGCATCCCATGTGAGGCCCGCCATGGTGGGTCGTGAACCCGGCCCATGGCGTAGTACCTGGGAGTACCGAGGGGGCTCAGAGGCTAGTGCCAAACCTAGTTGACTCCCCAGTATGTACAATAATTATACCAAAAAGGGTAAAAGTGCTAGTTCATTACAACAAATCTATGATTTACTAATCAGGCAAACCCTCAGAACTACCAATATATTGAATGGATTTTTAATAAGAGAATCGAAGACAATTTTACTTACCTTGTAATAGGTATGAAAATAAGGAAAAGATTAACACAAGGGATTATGCATATCCATTAAAAAAAAAAAAAATCCATTTATGCATACACTAACCCCAATCTTGGTTCCTATTGATTAATGTTTGTAGATTATCCATACACATCATCAATGTAAGCAAATTCCTAAACTGCTAGCTCACAGCCGGTTATCCATAAATCCATTTTCAGTCTTCAAACTTTCATTCAATATACATACACCCACTTCTTTTCAATAAGAATAATTCTGGTGTAACATCCCGTATTTTCACTTACCCGTTTACTAGTCATTTGGACGGTAAACGACAACTGCTCTTACTTTTTACCCTAATTCGGTATTTTAGTGGCCCTAAAAGTTGACTTTTTGTTCGGGTCAAAATTTGAGGAAAGGTTCTTCATGAAAGTTGTAGGGGACGTTAAACCGAGCGCGTGCATATGTGGTGCGTAAAAATCGGACTTAGTATGCGAGAGTTATGGCCAAAAATGTGAAGTTACTGTTCATGGTAATTTTTGATTAAAATAGGAATTTACCCAGGGTAGGTGTCCATTTTCCGGAAACCCACCCTTCCTCTTCTCTCTCCTCTCCCCCGACCTCTCTTTTCTCCGGTTCGGCCATTTACCTTCTCCCTTTCGATTTGCCACTTTCCGGCCACCAACCGGCGTGCCACCGGTCATCAGAGGAGCGCCTCCTCCCTCCGATCACCCTAGTAACCTTGGTTTTCGACGATTTGACCGGAAAAGCACGGATCGAAGCAAAATCCCCTCCGGCTGCAATTTGAGGTTTTTGCCGATTTCCGGCGGTTTCGGCCACCTCCGGTCCCCATCTCGCCGTCGAAGGTTCGGTTTTCATCACTGATCATTTCCCCTATGGCCTTGTATCACGATTTATTGTGTAGATGCCGAATCGACGAATTGAAATTCTAGGGTTCTTGAGGATTTCTGGGTTTTGTTCATTGATCGATTTCGGCCGTTTTTAATTGTTATTTGGGAATGTTGTAGTTGAGAAGTTGAATCAGTGTGTTGAGTAGGTACCGCTGTCAAATTTTGGTGTCCATTGGAGTTGGTGGCAGTGGCGGCGGCGCCGCCACTGTGGGCGGCTGTAACGGCGGCTAGGGTAGCTTTTCAATTTCAATTTCTGGCTAGTTAAATTCTATAATTATCATAGAGCTTGCATGTGAAGTTTGGTGAATTTTGGAGGAGTTTGGAATTGTTTGTGAATTTCTGAAATTTGGAGTTTTGTGATTGAATTGTGGGAAATCCGGCCGTTGGATCTCCCTCGTTTTCGTTGTGGAATATATAAATTGAGGAATTGGTGTTGTTGAAGAGGTTTGGGGTGAATTTGAGAAGTAATGGAGATAGAGATTTTCGGATTTCGTTTAAGTTCGTAATTATTTTATCGGATTGCCGTTTACGGAAATATAATTGTGTACAGGGCAATGTCACGAGCTACGGTTAGATGAAGGAACTCGTTTGCGGGGTTGCCCAATAGTACTGTGAGTGGACTTTTATTTTTAAATATTGATGCATGCATTTATTTTCTTAAATAATGCTCTAGTTTTAATCATATTACTTATTGAGCAAATGATTTGATTTTCGGAAATTCGATCTCGGTTTATCTCGTGGATTGGCTGTCGATAATGAGTTTCAAAGGTTGATTATAATTTATAATATTATTTGACAATTGCTTATTTCCGAGGTAATTTTCCGGAATTAAGTATATTTCTAATCACCGAGTTAAGCTCCTGGAAGATTTTTAAGATGAGTTTCAATGGAATTGGATATTCTCAATTGTTTATTGACTTTCGGTTTTGGCATCGGGAATGCCTAATTAAGGATTTTGGATTTGGTTGGCTTCTTGGAGACTTTGAGAAATTTTTGGAAATGGGATTTACCTATTCTAATTTCCGGTTTTGGTTACGGATTTGAGAATATCTGGGCGTGTGGGACACGCCGTCGATTTATTCCTATTTCTCACTTATCCATTTTGAGATTTAGAGTAATCTTGGCGTGCGGGGTCACGTCGTTGAATACATGGTTTCTATCTCGTGAGAAATATGGGGAAGCTACATGGATTTACTGGTTTTCGATGATTTTTCCTCACCATACGCGAGTTATGTTATTAGGTCTCCTCCTCACTGACTTTGTGTTGGTGAGTGGCAGTTGAGGTAGCTTGTTCTCCTCCTCACCTACTTTGTGTTGGTGAGTGGCAGTAGAGGTGATTTATTCTCCTCCTCACGTGGGTGGCAGTCGAGGTCATTTGGTCTCCTCCTCGCACAATCTATGTGTGAGTGGAAGTTGAGGTTATTAGTTCTCCTCCTCGCACAATCTATGTGTGAGTGGCAGTTGAGGGTAGGTAGAGCCTGAGAGGCTCCATTTCCCGTATGGTGATATCTCTTCCTTATATCTTACCATTTCTCGACTAGTGGGGCCTAGTCTGATTTCCGTGTAACCAGCGGGGCTGGTTTTATCCTGTCGAGTATCGGAGTTTCGATCTTTCCTCTCGGTTGTTTGTGACTAGCGGGGCTAATCGGTTTTTCTTGAGCAGGGCTTCTCGTGAATTGTTTTCTGAATCGTTACATGCATCGAGAGTTTTTAAGGAAATATATATATGGGAAAGTATAAAATCCACTTGGTTTAAAAATTGTTTATTTTTGTCCACTCACGCTAACATATTTTATGTACTTTCCCCTGGGCCCTTCGGTTTCAAATGCCCAGTTTACAGGTGAATTGGTTGCGGTCGGGCGTACACGGAGTTGAGGCATAGTCAACAGCATGGTTTCCGCATCTGTCTTTGAATTAGGTTTTCCTCTTATACCTTTCTGTTAGAATTGCTCTGATTACTTATGGGATTTATGATATTTGAGTTGGGATGCGTGTTTTGTGAATTGGAGACTGATGTTGATTTGGGGAGCAGGGTGGCTCCAGGAGCATAAGGATGAATTGATTGAGTGTAAATGTTTTCTACAGGTTTGGGTAGCCCATTTTAGGGGAAGTTCTGCCAAATTTTTGGTAGAATTTCTTCTAAGGTGGGCCCCGCAGGGTCACTTCGGATTTCAAGGTGAAATCCGGGGCGGGTCCTGTCATCTGGAAACCTGGAAAGCATGAGGAATGTCGAAGTACCTAAACACTGGCGGACCGGCCGGGGATTTTTCAAAATATAAGAGGTGAGCCCATACAAAAGATATGCTTGGGTCAGGATCAAGGGACACATGAATTTACACAATTTTGACACTTCTTATAGACCATTGGATTTTAAATCTTTTAATGGCTAAGATTAATTGTGTGAATGATGTTGTATTTCAAAAACAAAAAATAAAAACTTGGAAGCCACAATGTAGATCTGCAAGGAAAAACAATAGTACGTACTGCAAGTGTCATGGATATGTAATGAATATTCACTTGGTTACTAGGCAATAACACACACGCATGATTACTTACATGCAGTAACACACATGCATGAAACACTAATCAATTATGGTATACTAAATTTCTAATGCAGAAAACCAAAAAACAAATGCTATATATATGCTATACCATATTAAAAAAGATGATAAATGATGAGAAAATATTTTTACCGTAAAGAAATCTATATTATAGGACAACATTATGAATTAAAGATTGGCTTTTTGGGTTACATGAGGGTTGATATTTTCCTCTTATTGATTCACCATATATCTCATATATCACTTGAATTGTTAAAATGTTGTGTTGTGACTGCTGTCCCATAATCCTAGCATCATGAATGGCCAAGTTAATGTCCACCCCCACCACCACCACCACCACCGTGTCCAGCACCAGGGCTCGGTGCTGACTGCTTAATCCTTCCAATTATTGATGGGTTCAGATAAGGGATTTGTTGTCCCAGGCTTGGATGTGCTATGCCACTACGTGCCTGTCTTGGATGTGCTATATCAATGCTTGTCTCCGAGTCCTTATTCGTTAGTGACGATGGACTCAAAATAGAGTTGTAGTACCGTCCTCCAGTACCAACATATCCGCCACCAATCCTCAGCGTAGCCAAGTTGGAACTGCTTGTTGGTCGAGCTTGGGTTGCCAAAAGATTAAAACTAAACAGAAGGAGAAGAACTAGAGCACCAAATTTTTCATAACTTGGGTTGAACACCATTTTGATTAGGTGAAAGTTTTAGAGTTGCAAAAGAGTATTGGGCGGTAGGTAATATAGGCATAGAGGACTCTTATATATAGGTACCAAAAAGACTAAAAGTTCAAGTTCATTACAACAAATCCATGATTTACTAATCAGGTAAACCCTCATAACTACCAATATTTTGAATGGATTTAATAACATAATCGATGACAATTTTACTTACCTTGTAATGGGGATGAAAATAAGGAAAACACTAACAAAAGGGATTATGCATATCCAATATATATATATATAAAGGTTTTGTCTATTTACCGCATTTCTAGGGATTTTTATCCCACCAACCCCATTAAGTTTTTTTAATTTCCTCTTATCCAATACGCTCTAAGGGAGTCTTCCCTAATACCCCATTAAGATTTTTTTTTTGCTTTTAATTTTTTTTAATACCATTTTACCCCTCACCCCTTTGTTACTTAGAGAGAGAGAGAGAGAGAGAGAGAGAGAGAGAGAGAAACCATAGGAGACTTTACCGGAGCCGGTCACCGGTCGCCGGAATCCGGTCATCGGCCGTTGGAATCCGGTCACCTGCCGCTGCCCACCGGAATTTACTGAAAATCTCACCGGAAAGTTTTTTTGCTCCCAATAAACATCTATTGCCCCCAATAGATGACTATCCGCCATGTATTGCCCCCCAATAGGCGTCTATTGGGGGGCAATAGTGGTTTAAGAAACCTCGCCGGAGGTCTCCAAAGAGGTTTTTGTAGATCTCATATAGGGTTGGAGAGGTTTATTGCCCCATGAATAAACCTGTATTGCCCCTTAATAGACGTCTATTGCCCCCAATAGATGTATATTGCCCCCTAATACCCATTTATTTCTTAAAATTAGATAAATAAAAGTTTGATTAAAGAAAAAAAAAAGGAAATTACATCAATTCAAAACATCTACTGCCCCCCAATAGACGTCTATTGCCCCCTATTAGATCTTTAAGAGGCCACTATTGCCCCAATAGAACTTTTTTTGTTTCATTTTGGGCTTCTGAACCAATTTATAGAGCAAAAAAAAAAAAAAAAAAAAAAAATATATTTGGGCACCCAGAGAAAAGCTTTGGGCTCCAAATCGTGGTTCTCCTCCGCCACAGGCATACCAGACCCATCTTCTCCTCTGCCACCGGCTTGTGTCGAGGTCAGAGAGCCTGGGTCGAGCACCAGAGGTAGAGCGTGTGTGAAGGCCCTTCGCTTTTGTCTTACCGGTGTTGAGTAAGGAACAATACTAAGATTGTGCGTGGCTATCTCTGGCGGTATACCGGGCATGTCCTCATAGGACCAGGCGAATGCAGATGTGTTAGATAGAAGAAACGAGATCAATTCTTCCCTGACAACCGGAGACAACCTTGTACCAATCCTAACAGTCCTGTCCGGGAACTGCTCTGATAGGACCACTTCTTCAATGTCTTCTACGGCACCGGGCCGTTCTTCGTCGGAGTCGGTATCTGCCCTGGGATCCTCGTACCTGTCCAGTAGAGGGTTAGTAGCTACGTGCAACATTTCGGACTTTCCCTTACCGCGTGATACAGTTAGAGAATAGCACTTCCTTGCGGCTGCCTGATCACCCCGGATCTTAGCAGTGCCGGCCGGGGTTGGTACTTTCATCATCAACTTGTGACATACTATAAAGGTTTTCAGACGCCAGAGTGCCGGCCGGCCCAGGATAGCATTGTAGGATGAGACGCAGTCCACGACAATGAACTCTGTTTTGATGGTTGAACAATTCGGGCTTTCGCCTATCGTGATCGATAAGTAATCTGATCCGAGTGGTTGGACGATATCTCCTGAAAAACTAATTAGGGGCTCGTTATCCTGTGATAGCTTGGACCTTCCCCTGTTCAAAGCGTTGTAAGCATCGCGGAATAATACGCTGACTGAGGCCCCGGTGTCCACGAGCACCCGGGACATTATATAATGGTCCATTTGGAGCGTGATTAGGAAGGGATCATCATGGGGCATCCTTAGGTCGGCCTCCTCCTCCTGCAGGAACGTCACCGATGTCCATCCGGTGCCACCGTCTTTCTGCGGAGCCTTGTGGAAGTTGAAAACTTCCTGACGACCGAAACTAGAATTTCGTTTCCTCCCCTGGGGGGCAACTCTTTCGGGCCCCCACCGTGGATCGTGAAGATCTGGCCGTACACGTCTACAGCTCCTATCTCCTTAGCAGTTAGGTATCGTTGAAGCTTGCCCCTCTCGATGAGGGACTCGACTGTATTTTTTAAAGCAACGCAAAGATTGGTATTATGTCCGGCATCTTCATAATAAGTGCAGAACCTTCCGGTATCCTGCTGGGTAAGTTTACTCTTCGGGAATTTCCTTGGGGGTGGTCCCGGTATCTCATCCTTGTTTTTGTTCCAAATAGTCTCGTATGAAGCGTTGAGGATTGTGAACACCTCATACCGGGGTGGTGGTGGTGTCCGTGGGGCCTGCTGTGCCCTCGGCTCCCGGTGAGGGTGGGTGTTCCCGTAACTGTTTGACCTGGACGAGGACTCTTTGCCTCTTTTGTTCGAGGTATGGGGTGACCTATCATGGCTATGGACCCACTCCCTCTTTCGTGTTTCATCCCCGACAGTCGAGGTCTGTGAGGAGAATCTTAGCTCCGGTCTGGGGTTGTCCCAGTAAGTCTCGAATTCGGCCTGGGCGTGTCTGATGGCAGTGGCCATCAGCTCGTCGTAGCTAGCTGGAGGATTATGGTTGATCCCGTAGAGAAATTCTCCGCGCCTTAAGCCCCTCCTGAAAGCCAGCTCAGCCAGTTCCTTATTAAGGTCCCGGCACTTAGCGGTAGCCGCCTGCCATCGATTTACAAAAGATTTCAAAGTTTCATCTTCCCCCTGCTGGACTTTTAACAGGCCCTTTGGTGTGTGTATCCCATCGGTGCGTAAGATGAATCGAGCGACAAATTTGTCAGCTAGCTCCTTAAAATTCTCTACAGAACCGACCGACAGTTCGTAGAACCAACTCAAAGCCTCCCCTGACAAGGTCTCCTGGAACATATTACAACACACTTCATCCGTATATCCCTTGGCGCTTGTTTGTGATCGGAAAGCCTGGAGATGATGATAGGGGTCTCCAACTCCCGTATAGTCAATCTTCAATGGTTTCGATGTATTCGCTCGAATGGCTCCTCTAACCTGTTGGGTGAAAGGCCCCGGGCGGTCCTCGTAACTGTTCATAACTCTCCAGGTGTCTCTATTTTCTGTGGCCTGTACCCTTGCCTGCAGGGCATGTAAGGAGTTGCTCATTTGTACGAGTAAAGCCGTGTTTGCATCGGTTACCGGTGGGATATTGTGAACTGGCTGCGGTAACGGTGGTGGTGGTAGATGCCTCAAGCCTTCCGGGAACAAGTCTACCGGTACCTGGATTATCCGATGGCCGCCCTCCGCAGAAGGTGCTGGAGCGGTGCTAGGGCCTCCTGTTGTCGGTGCAGTGTTCACACCTGTTGCTAGTGAGGATGCTCTAGCTAGGGCCTGGGTGAGTGCCTCGTTGTGCTGGTGCCTCCTGTCCAGTGCTCTGGCCAGCACTGTGTTTTTATCTTCCAAATCCTGCATTCTCTGTTGTGCAAGGCGGTTTGTTTCCCTATCGGTACTCCTTTGTTCCCGATCGATCCGGGATTGCTCCCTGAAGGCCGCTATCTCAGCTCGCATAGAATCCATCTCCGATACCGGAGTCACTTCTTCCGGGACTATGGGGTCCAAGGATCCGAGACCATGCAGTTCTCCCGGAACACTAGGCGCTTCTGCCGAAGAAGTTCCCGGTGTGAATATCAGTGCCCGAGCGACACTTCTAACTTCTCCTGCCGCTTCTGGCTCATCCATTCTAAATGATCCACTATCGAGCCCCTACCTGGCGCGCCAATGTTTCTGGTGGCTTTCTCCGGGTACCTCACACAGAATGCTATACCGTCTGGGGCACCGATCAACTCCTGAATCCTGTATCAAGAACACAACGTCAGAGGGATAAACCGTACCGGACGGTTTATACCTCTCCGATGTCTGAGTGAGAAACTAATAGATGTAGAGATCAAACTGTGTATAGGAGTTATTACCCGTGAAAGGTGGTTGTGCTAATGTCTTTATACTCAAGCGTGGGAAGGGAGTCTCCCCCATCCTCGATGTGGGACACAGGTTCTTCTTCTGATGTCATATCAGCTCTCTTGTTGCGTAAATAGATGGGCTGTGCTGGCCTTGCCCCGGGCCCTGGGTGCCCAGGGTGGCATCCCATGTGAGGCCCGCCATGGTGGGTCGTGAACCCGGCCCATGGCGTAGTACCTGGGAGTACCGAGGGGGCTCAGAGGCTAGTGCCAAACCTAGTTGACTCCCCAGTATGTACAATAATTATACCAAAAAGGGTAAAAGTGCTAGTTCATTACAACAAATCTATGATTTACTAATCAGGCAAACCCTCAGAACTACCAATCTATTGAATGGATTTTTAATAAGAGAATCGAAGACAATTTTACTTACCTTGTAATAGGTATGAAAATAAGGAAAAGATTAACACAAGGGATTATGCATATCCATTAAAAAAAAAAAAATCCATTTATGCATACACTAACCCCAATCTTGGTTCCTATTGATTAATGTTTGTAGATTATCCATACACATCATCAATGTAAGCAAATTCCTAAACTGCTAGCTCACAGCCGGTTATCCATAAATCCATTTTCAGTCTTCAAACTTTCATTCAATATACATACACCCACTTCTTTTCAATAAGAATAATTCTGGTGTAACATCCCGTATTTTCACTTACCCGTTTACTAGTCATTTGGACGGTAAACGACAACTGCTCTTACTTTTTACCCTAATTCGGTATTTTAGTGGCCCTAAAAGTTGACTTTTTGTTCGGGTCAAAATTTGAGGAAAGGTTCTTCATGAAAGTTGTAGGGGACGTTAAACCGAGCGCGTGCATATGTGGTGCGTAAAAATCGGACTTAGTATGCGAGAGTTATGGCCAAAAATGTGAAGTTACTGTTCATGGTAATTTTTGATTAAAATAGGAATTTACCCAGGGTAGGTGTCCATTTTCCGGAAACCCACCCTTCCTCTTCTCTCTCCTCTCCCCCGACCTCTCTTTTCTCCGGTTCGGCCATTTACCTTCTCCCTTTCGATTTGCCACTTTCCGGCCACCAACCGGCGTGCCACCGGTCATCAGAGGAGCGCCTCCTCCCTCCGATCACCCTAGTAACCTTGGTTTTCGACGATTTGACCGGAAAAGCACGGATCGAAGCAAAATCCCCTCCGGCTGCAATTTGAGGTTTTTGCCGATTTCCGGCGGTTTCGGCCACCTCCGGTCCCCATCTCGCCGTCGAAGGTTCGGTTTTCATCACTGATCATTTCCCCTATGGCCTTGTATCACGATTTATTGTGTAGATGTCGAATCGACGAATTGAAATTCTAGGGTTCTTGAGGATTTCTGGGTTTTGTTCATTGATCGATTTCGGCCGTTTTTAATTGTTATTTGGGAATGTTGTAGTTGAGAAGTTGAATCAGTGTGTTGAGTAGGTGCCGCTGTCAAATTTTGGTGTCCATTGGAGTTGGTGGCAGTGGCGGCGGCGCCGCCACTGTGGGCGGCTGTAACGGCGGCTAGGGTAGCTTTTCAATTTCAATTTCTGGCTAGTTAAATTCTATAATTATCATAGAGCTTGCATGTGAAGTTTGGTGAATTTTGGAGGAGTTTGGAATTGTTTGTGAATTTCTGAAATTTGGAGTTTTGTGATTGAATTGTGGGAAATCCGGCCGTTGGATCTCCCTCGTTTTCGTTGTGGAATATATAAATTGAGGAATTGGTGTTGTTGAAGAGGTTTGGGGTGAATTTGAGAAGTAATGGAGATAGAGATTTTCGGATTTCGTTTAAGTTCGTAATTATTTTATCGGATTGCCGTTTACGGAAATATAATTGTGTACAGGGCAATGTCACGAGCTACGGTTAGATGAAGGAACTCGTTTGCGGGGTTGCCCAATAGTACTGTGAGTGGACTTTTATTTTTAAATATTGATGCATGCATTTATTTTCTTAAATAATGCTCTAGTTTTAATCATATTACTTATTGAGCAAATGATTTGATT
Source organism: Rosa chinensis (assembly GCF_002994745.2). NCBI lineage: Eukaryota > Viridiplantae > Streptophyta > Magnoliopsida > Rosales > Rosaceae > Rosa > Rosa chinensis. Next base: position 10,166,786 of record NC_037093.1, on the reverse strand, counting down.
TTCGGAAATTCGATCTCGGTTTATCTCGTGGATTGGCTGTCGATAATGAGTTTCAAAGGTTGATTATAATTTATAATATTATTTGACAATTGCTTATTTCCGAGGTAATTTTCCGGAATTAAGTATATTTCTAATCACCGAGTTAAGCTCCTGGAAGATTTTTAAGATGAGTTTCAATGGAATTGGATATTCTCAATTGTTTATTGACTTTCGGTTTGGCATCGGGAATGCCTAATTAAGGATTTTGGATTTGGTTGGCTTCTTGGAGACTTTGAGAAATTTTTGGAAATGGGATTTACCTATTCTAATTTCCGGTTTTGGTTACGGATTTGAGAATATCTGGGCGTGTGGGACACGCCGTCGATTTATTCCTATTTCTCACTTATCCATTTTGAGATTTAGAGTAATCTTGGCGTGCGGGGTCACGTCGTTGAATACATGGTTTCTATCTCGTGAGAAATATGGGGAAGCTACATGGATTTACTGGTTTTCGATGATTTTTCCTCACCATACGCGAGTTATGTTATTAGGTCTCCTCCTCACTGACTTTGTGTTGGTGAGTGGCAGTTGAGGTAGCTTGTTCTCCTCCTCACCTACTTTGTGTTGGTGAGTGGCAGTAGAGGTGATTTATTCTCCTCCTCACGTGGGTGGCAGTCGAGGTCATTTGGTCTCCTCCTCGCACAATCTATGTGTGAGTGGAAGTTGAGGTTATTAGTTCTCCTCCTCGCACAATCTATGTGTGAGTGGCAGTTGAGGGTAGGTAGAGCCTGAGAGGCTCCATTTCCCGTATGGTGATATCTCTTCCTTATATCTTACCATTTCTCGACTAGTGGGGCCTAGTCTGATTTCCGTGTAACCAGCGGGGCTGGTTTTATCCTGTCGAGTATCGGAGTTTCGATCTTTCCTCTCGGTTGTTTGTGACTAGCGGGGCTAATCGGTTTTTCTTGAGCAGGGCTTCTCGTGAATTGTTTTCTGAATCGTTACATGCATCGAGAGTTTTTAAGGAAATATATATATGGGAAAGTATAAAATCCACTTGGTTTAAAAATTGTTTATTTTTGTCCACTCACGCTAACATATTTTATGTACTTTCCCCTGGGCCCTTCGGTTTCAAATGCCCAGTTTACAGGTGAATTGGTTGCGGTCGGGCGTACACGGAGTTGAGGCATAGTCAACAGCATGGCTTCCGCATCTGTCTTTGAATTAGGTTTTCCTCTTATACCTTTCTGTTAGAATTGCTCTGATTACTTATGGGATTTATGATATTTGAGTTGGGATGCGTGTTTTGTGAATTGGAGACTGATGTTGATTTGGGGAGCAGGGTGGCTCCAGGAGCATAAGGATGAATTGATTGAGGAGTGTAAATGTTTTCTACAGGTTTGGGTAGCCCATTTTAGGGGAAGTTCTGCCAAATTTTTGGTAGAATTTCTTCTAAGGTGGGCCCCGCAGGGTCACTTCGGATTTCAAGGTGAAATCCGGGGCGGGTCCTGTCATCTGGAAACCTGGAAAGCATGAGGAATGTCGAAGTACATAAACACTGGCGGACCGGCCGGGGATTTTTCAAAATATAAGAGGTGAGCCCATACAAAAGATATGCTTGGGTCAGGATCAAGGGACACATGAATTTACACAATTTTTGACACTTCTTATAGACCATTGGATTTTAAATCTTTTAATGGCTAAGATTAATTGTGTGAATGATGTTGTATTTCAAAAAACAAAAAATAAAAACTTGGAAGCCACAATGTAGATCTGCAAGGAAAAACAATAGTACGTACTGCAAGTGTCATGGATATGTAATGAATATTCACTTGGTTACTAGGCAATAACACACACGCATGATTACTTACATGCAGTAACACACATGCATGAAACACTAATCAATTATGGTATACTAAATTTCTAATGCAGAAAACCAAAAAACAAATGCTATATATATGCTATACCATATTAAAAAAGATGATAAATGATGAGAAAATATTTTTACCGTAAAGAAATCTATATTATAGGACAACATTATGAATTAAAGATTGGCTTTTTTGGGTTACATGAGGGTTGATATTTTCCTCTTATTGATTCACCATATATCTCATATATCACTTGAATTGTTAAAATGTTGTGTTGTGACTGCTGTCCCATAATCCTAGCATCATGAATGGCCAAGTTAATGTCCACCCCCACCACCACCACCACCACCGTGTCCAGCACCAGGGCTCGGTGCTGACTGCTTAATCCTTCCAATTATTGATGGGTTCAGATAAGGGATTTGTTGTCCCAGGCTTGGATGTGCTATGCCACTACGTGCCTGTCTTGGATGTGCTATATCAATGCTTGTCTCCGAGTCCTTATTCGTTAGTGACGATGGACTCAAAATAGAGTTGTAGTACCGTCCTCCAGTACCAACATATCCGCCACCAATCCTCAGCGTAGCCAAGTTGGAACTGCTTGTTGGTCGAGCTTGGGTTGCCAAAAGATTAAAACTAAACAGAAGGAGAAGAACTAGAGCACCAAATTTTTCATAACTTGGGTTGAACACCATTTTGATTTGGTGAAAGTTTTAGAGTTGCAAAAGAGTATTGGGCGGTAGGTAATATAGGCATAGAGGACTCTTATATATAGGTACCAAAAAGACTAAAAGTTCAAGTTCATTACAACAAATCCATGATTTACTAATCAGGTAAACCCTCATAACTACCAATATTTTGAATGGATTTAATAACATAATCGATGACAATTTTACTTACCTTGTAATGGGGATGAAAATAAGGAAAACACTAACAAAAGGGATTATGCATATCCAATATATATATATATATATATATATATAAAGGTTTTGTCTATTTACCGCATTTCTAGGGATTTTTATCCCACCAACCCCATTAAGTTTTTTTAATTTCCTCTTATCCAATACGCTCTAAGGGAGTCTTCCCTAATACCCCATTAAGATTTTTTTTTTGCTTTTAATTTTTTTTAATACCATTTTACCCCTCACCCCTTTGTTACTTAGAGAGAGAGAGAGAGAGAGAGAGAGAGAGAGAGAGAGAAACCATAGGAGACTTTACCGGAGCCGGTCACCGGTCGCCGGAATCCGGTCATCGGCCGTTGGAATCCGGTCACCTGCCGCTGCCCACCGGAATTTACTGAAAATCTCACCGGAAAGTTTTTTTGCTCCCAATAAACATCTATTGCCCCCCAATAGATGACTATCCGCCATGTATTGCCCCCCAATAGGCGTCTATTGGGGGGCAATAGTGGTTTAAGAAACCTCGCCGGAGGTCTCCAAAGAGGTTTTTGTAGATCTCATATAGGGTTGGAGAGGTTTATTGCCCCATGAATAAACCTGTATTGCCCCTTAATAGACGTCTATTGCCCCCCAATAGATGTATATTGCCCCCTAATACCCATTTATTTCTTAAAATTAGATAAATAAAAGTTTGATTAAAGAAAAAAAAAAAGGAAATTACATCAATTCAAAACATCTACTGCCCCCCAATAGACGTCTATTGCCCCCTATTAGATCTTTAAGAGGCCACTATTGCCCCAATAGAACTTTTTTTGTTTCATTTTGGGCTTCTGAACCAATTTATAGAGCAAAAAAAAAAAAAAAAAAAAAAAAAGATTTGGGCACCCAGAGAAAAGCTTTGGGCTCCAAATCGTGGTTCTCCTCCGCCACAGGCATACCAGACCCATCTTCTCCTCTGCCACCGGCTTGTGTCGAGGTCAGAGAGCCTGGGTCGAGCACCAGAGGTAGAGCGTGTGTGAAGGCCCTTCGCTTTTGTCTTACCGGTGTTGAGTAAGGAACAATACTAAGATTGTGCGTGGCTATCTCTGGCGGTATACCGGGCATGTCCTCATAGGACCAGGCGAATGCAGATGTGTTAGATAGAAGAAACGAGATCAATTCTTCCCTGACAACCGGAGACAACCTTGTACCAATCCTAACAGTCCTGTCCGGGAACTGCTCTGATAGGACCACTTCTTCAATGTCTTCTACGGCACCGGGCCGTTCTTCGTCGGAGTCGGTATCTGCCCTGGGATCCTCGTACCTGTCCAGTAGAGGGTTAGTAGCTACGTGCAACATTTCGGACTTTCCCTTACCGCGTGATACAGTTAGAGAATAGCACTTCCTTGCGGCTGCCTGATCACCCCGGATCGTAGCAGTGCCGGCCGGGGTTGGTACTTTCATCATCAACATGTGACCTACTATAAAGGTTTTCAGACGCCAGAGTGCCGGCCGGCCCAGGATAGCATTGTAGGATGAGACGCAGTCCACGACAATGAACTCTGTTTTGATGGTTGAACAATTTGGGCTTTCGCCTATCGTGATCGATAGGTAATCTGATCCGAGTGGTTGGACGATATCTCCTGAAAAACTAATTAGGGGCTCGTTATCCTGTGACAGCTTGGACCTTCCCCTGTTCAAAGCGTTGTAAGCATCGCGGAATAATACGCTGACTGAGGCCCCGGTGTCCACGAGCACCCGGGACATTATATAATGGTCCATTTGGAGCGTGATTAGGAAGGGATCATCAGGGGGCATCCTTAGGTCGGCCTCCTCCTCCTGCAGGAACGTCACCGATGTCCATCCGGTGCCACCGTCTTTCTGCGGAGCCTTGTGGAAGTTGAAAACTTCCTGACGACCGAAACTAGAATTTCGTTTCCTCCCCTGGGGGGGCAACTCTTTCGGGCCCCCACCGTGGATCGTGAAGATCTGGCCGTACACGTCTACAGCTCCTATCTCCTTAGCAGTTAGGTATCGTTGAAGCTTGCCCCTCTCGATGAGGGACTCGACTGTATTTTTTAAAGCAACGCAAAGATTTGTATTATGTCCGGCATCTTCATGATAAGTGCAGAACCTTCCGGTATCCTGCTGGGTAAGTTTACTCTTCGGGAATTTCCTTGGGGGTGGTCCCGGTATCTCATCCTTGTTTTCGTTCCAAATAGTCTCGTATGAAGCGTTGAGGATTGTGAACACCTCATACCGGGGTGGTGGTGGTGTCCGTGGGGCCTGCTGTGCCCTCGGCTCCCGGTGAGGGTGGGTGTTCCCGTAACTGTTTGACCTGGACGAGGACTCTTTGCCTCTTTTGTTCGAGGTATGGGGTGACCTATCATGGCTATGGACCCACTCCCTCTTTCGTGTTTCATCCCCGACAGTCGAGGTCTGTGAGGAGAATCTTAGCTCCGGTCTGGGGTTGTCCCAGTAAGTCTCGAATTCGGCCTGGGCGTGTCTGATGGCAGTGGCCATCAGCTCGTCGTAGCTAGCTGGAGGATTATGGTTGATCCCGTAGAGAAATTCTCCGCGCCTTAAGCCCCTCCTGAAAGCCAGCTCAGCCAGTTCCTTATTAAGGTCCCGGCACTTAGCGGTAGCCGCCTGCCATCGATTTACAAAAGATTTCAAAGTTTCATCTTCCCCCTGCTGGACTTTTAACAGGCCCTTTGGTGTGTGTATCCCATCGGTGCGTAAGATGAATCGAGTGACAAATTTGTCAGCTAGCTCCTTAAAATTCTCTACAGAACCGATCGGCAGTTCGTAGAACCAACTCAAAGCCTCCCCTGACAAGGTCTCCTGGAACATATTACAACACACTTCATCCGTATATCCCTTGGCGCTTGTTTGTGATCGGAAAGCCTGGAGATGATGATAGGGTCTCCAACTCCCGTATAGTCAATCTTCAATGGTTTCGATGTATTCGCTCGAATGGCTCCTCTAACCTGTTGGGTGAAAGGCCCCGGGCAGTCCTCGTAACTGTTCATAGCTCTCCAGGTGTCTCTATTTTCTGTGGCCTGTACCCTTGCCTGCAGGGCATGTAAGGAGTTGCTCATTTGTACGAGTAAAGCCGTGTTTGCGTCGGTTACCGGTGGGATATTGTGAACTGGCTGCGGTAACGGTGGTGGTGGTAGATGCCTCAAGCCTTCCGGGAACAAGTCTACCGGTACCTGGATTATCCGATGGCCGCCCTCCGCAGAAGGTGCTGGAGCGGTGCTAGGGCCTCCTGTTGTCGGTGCAGTGTTCACACCTGTTGCTAGTGAGGATGCTCTAGCTAGGGCCTGGGTGAGTGCCTCGTTGTGCTGGTGCCTCCTGTCCAGTGCTCGGGCCAGCGCTGTGTTTTCATCTTCCAAATCCTGCATTCTCTGTTGTGCAAGGCGGTTTGTTTCCCTATCGGTACTCCTTTGTTCCCGATCGATCCGGGATTGCTCCCTGAAGGCCGCTATCTCAGCTCGCATAGAATCCATCTCCGATACAGGAGTCACTTCTTCCGGGACTATGGGGTCCAAGGATCCGAGACCATGCAGTTCTCCCGGAACACTAGGCGCTTCTGTCGAAGAAGTTCCCGGTGTGAATATCAGTGCCCAAGCGACACTTCTAACTTCTCCTGCCGCTTCTGGCTCATCCATTCTAAATGATCCACTATCGAGCCCCTACCTGGCGCGCCAATGTTTCTGGTGGCTTTCTCCGGGTACCTCACACAGAATGCTATACCGTCTGGGGCACCGATCAACTCCTGAATCCTGTATCAAGAACACAACGTCAGAGGGATAAACCGTACCGGACGGTTTATACCTCTCCGATGTCTGAGTGACAAACTAATAGATGTAGAGATCAAACTGTGTATAGGAGTTATTACCCGTAAAAGGTGGTTGTGCTAATGTCTTTATACTCAAGCGTGGGAAGGGAGTCTCCCCCATCCTCGATGTGGGACACAGGTTCTTCTTCTGATGTCATATCAGCTCTCTTGTTGCGTAAATAGATGGGCTGTGCTGGCCTTGCCCCGGGCCCTGGGTGCCCAGGGTGGCATCCCATGTGAGGCCCGCCATGGTGGGTCGTGAACCCGGCCCATGGCGTAGTACCTGGGAGTACCGAGGGGGCTCAGAGGCTAGTGCCAAACCTAGTTGACTCCCCAGTATGTACAATAATTATACCAAAAAGGGTAAAAGTGCTAATTCATTACAACAAATCTATGATTTACTAATCAGGCAAACCCTCAGAACTACCAATATATTGAATGGATGTTTAATAAGAGAATCGAAGACAATTTTACTTACCTTGTAATAGGTATGAAAATAAGGAAAAGATTAACACAAGGGATTATGCATATCCATTAAAAAAAAAAAAATCCATTTATGCATACACTAACCCCAATCTTGGTTCCTATTGATTAATGTTTGTAGATTATCCATACACATCATCAATGTAAGCAAATTCCTAAACTGCTAGCTCACAGCCGGTTATCCATAAATCCATTTTCAGTCTTCAAACTTTCATTCAATATACATACACCCACTTCTTTTCTGTAAGAATAATTCTGGAAACCTGGAAAGCATGAGGAATGTCGAAGTACATAAACACTGGCGGACCGGCCGAGGATTTTTTAAAATATAAGAGGTGAGCCCATACAAAAGATATGCTTGGGTCAGGATCAAGGGACACATGAATTTACACAATTTTTGACACTTCTTATAGACCATTGGATTTTAAATCTTTTAATGGCTAAGATTAATTGTGTGAATGATGTTGTATTTCAAAAAACAAAAAATAAAAACTTGGAAGCCACAATGTAGATCTGCAAGGAAAAGCAATAGTACGTACTGCAAGTGTCATGGATATGTAATGAATATTCACTTGGTTACTAGGCAATAACACACACGCATGATTACTTACATGCAGTAACACACATGCATGAAACACTAATCAATTATGGTATACTAAATTTCTAATGCAGAAAACCAAAAAACAAATGCTATATATATGCTATACCATATTAAAAAAGATGATAAATGATGAGAAAATATTTTTACCGTAAAGAAATCTATATTATAGGACAACATTATGAATTAAAGATTGGCTTTTTTGGGTTACATGAGGGTTGATATTTTCCTCTTATTGATTCACCATATATCTCATATATCACTTGAATTGTTAAAATGTTGTGTTGTGACTGCTGTCCCATAATCCTAGCATCATGAATGGCCAAGTTAATGTCCACCCCCACCACCACCACCACCACCGTGTCCAGCACCAGGGCTCGGTGCTGACTGCTTAATCCTTCCAATTATTGATGGGTTCAGATAAGGGATTTGTTGTCCTAGGCTTGGATGTGCTATGCCACTACGTGCCTGTCTTGGATGTGCTATATCAATGCTTGTCTCCGAGTCCTTATTCGTTAGTGACGATGGACTCAGAATAGAGTTGTAGTACCGTCCTCCAGTACCAACATATCCGCCACCAATCCTCAGCGTAGCCAAGTTGGAACTGCTTGTTGGTCGAGCTTGGGTTGCCAAAAGATTAAAACTAAACAGAAGGAGAAGAACTAGAGCACCAAATTTTTCATAACTTGGGTTGAACACCATTTTGATTAGGTGAAAGTTTTAGAGTTGCAAAAGAGTATTGGGCTGTAGGTAATATAGGCATAGAGGACTCTTATATATAGGTACCAAAAAGACTAAAAGTTCAAGTTCATTACAACAAATCCATGATTTACTAATCAGGTAAACCCTCATAACTACCAATATTTTGAATGGATTTAATAACATAATCGATGACAATTTTACTTACCTTGTAATGGGTATGAAAATAAGGAAAACACTAACAAAAGGGATTATGCATATCCAATATATATATATATATATAAAGGTTTTGTCTATTTACCGCATTTCTAGGGATTTTTATCCCACTAACCCCATTAAGTTTTTTTAATTTCCTCTTATCCAATACGCTCTAAGGGAGTCTTCCCTAATACCCCATTAAGATTTTTTTTTTTGCTTTTAATTTTTTTTAATACCATTTTACCCCTCACCCCTTTGTTACTTAGAGAGAGAGAGAGAGAGAGAGAGAGAAACCATAGGAGACTTTACCGGAGCCGGTCACCGGTCGCCGGAATCCGGTCATCGGCCGTTGGAATCCGGTCACCTGCCGCTGCCCACCGGAATTTACTGAAAATCTCACCGGAAAGTTTTTTTGCTCCCAGTAAACATCTATTGCCCCCCAATAGATGACTATCCGCCATGTATTGCCCCCCAATAGGCGTCTATTAGGGGCAATAGTGGTTTAAGAAACCTCGCCGGAGGTCTCCAAAGAGGGTTTTGTAGATCTCATATAGGGTTGGAGAGGTTTATTGCCCCATGAATAAACCTGTATTACCCCTTAATAGACGTCTATTGCCCCCAATAGATGTATATTGCCCCCTAATACCCATTTATTTCTTAAAATTAGATAAATAAAAGTTTGATTAAAGAAAAAAAAAAAGGAAATTACATCAATTCAAAACATCTACTGCCCCCCAATAGACGTCTATTGCCCCCTATTAGATCTTTAAGAGGCCACTATTGCCCCAATAGAACTTTTTTTGTTTCATTTTGGGCTTCTGAACCAATTTATAGCGCAAAAAAAAAAAAAAAAAAAAAAAAAAAATTTGGGCACCCAGAGAAAAGCTTTGGGCTCCAAATCGTGGTTCTCCTCCGCCACAGGCATACCAGACCCATCTTCTCCTCTGCCACCGGCTTGTGTCGAGGTCAGAGAGCCTGGGTCGAGCACCAGAGGTAGAGCGTGTGTGAAGGCCCTTCGCTTTTGTCTTACCGGTGTTGAGTAAGGAACAATACTAAGATTGTGCGTGGCTATCTCTGGCGGTATACCGGGCATGTCCTCATAGGACCAGGCGAATGCAGATGTGTTAGATCGAAGAAACGAGATCAATTCTTCCCTGACAACCGGAGACAACCTTGTACCAATCCTAACAGTCCTGTCCGGGAACTGCTCTGATAGGACCACTTCTTCAATGTCTTCTACGGCACCGGGCCGTTCTTCGTCGGAGTCGGTATCTGCCCTGGGATCCTCGTACCTGTCCAGTAGAGGGTTAGTAGCTACGTGCAACATTTCAGACTTTCCCTTACCGCGTGATACAGTTAGAGAATAGCACTTCCTTGCGGCTGCCTGATCACCCCGGATCGTAGCAGTGCCGGCCGGGGTTGGTACTTTCATCATCAACATGTGACCTACTATAAAGGTTTTCAGACGCCAGAGTGCCGGCCGGCCCAGGATAGCATTGTAGGATGAGACGCAGTCCACGACAATGAACTCTGTTTTGATGGTTGAACAATTTGGGCTTTCGCCTATCGTGATCGATAGGTAATCTGATCCGAGTGGTTGGACGATATCTCCTGAAAAACTAATTAGGGGCTCGTTATCCTGTGACAGCTTGGACCTTCCCCTGTTCAAAGCGTTGTAAGCATCGCGGAATAATACGCTGACTGAGGCCCCGGTGTCCACGAGCACCCGGGACATTATATAATGGTCCATTTGGAGCGTGATTAGGAAGGGATCATCAGGGGGCATCCTTAGGTCGGCCTCCTCCTCCTGCAGGAACGTCACCGATGTCCATCCGGTGCCACCGTCTTTCTGCGGAGCCTTGTGGAAGTTGAAAACTTCCTGACGACCGAAACTAGAATTTCGTTTCCTCCCCTGGGGGGGCAACTCTTTCGGGCCCCCACCGTGGATCGTGAAGATCTGGCCGTACACGTCTACAGCTCCTATCTCCTTAGCAGTTAGGTATCGTTGAAGCTTGCCCCTCTCGATGAGGGACTCGACTGTATTTTTTAAAGCAACGCAAAGATTTGTATTATGTCCGGCATCTTCATGATAAGTGCAGAACCTTCCGGTATCCTGCTGGGTAAGTTTACTCTTCGGGAATTTCCTTGGGGTGGTCCCGGTATCTCATCCTTGTTTTCGTTCCAAATAGTCTCGTATGAAGCGTTGAGGATTGTGAACACCTCATACCGGGGTGGTGGTGGTGTCCGTGGGGCCTGCTGTGCCCTCGGCTCCCGGTGAGGGTGGGTGTTCCCGTAACTGTTTGACCTGGACGAGGACTCTTTGCCTCTTTTGTTCGAGGTATGGGGTGACCTATCATGGCTATGGACCCACTCCCTCTTTCGTGTTTCATCCCCGACAGTCGAGGTCTGTGAGGAGAATCTTAGCTCCGGTCTGGGGTTGTCCCAGTAAGTCTCGAATTCGGCCTGGGCGTGTCTGATGGCAGTGGCCATCAGCTCGTCGTAGCTAGCTGGAGGATTATGGTTGATCCCGTAGAGAAATTCTCCGCGCCTTAAGCCCCTCCTGAAAGCCAGCTCAGCCAGTTCCTTATTAAGGTCCCGGCACTTAGCGGTAGCCGCCTGCCATCGATTTACAAAAGATTTCAAAGTTTCATCTTCCCCCTGCTGGACTTTTAACAGGCCCTTTGGTGTGTGTATCCCATCGGTGCGTAAGATGAATCGAGTGACAAATTTGTCAGCTAGCTCCTTAAAATTCTCTACAGAACCGATCGGCAGTTCGTAGAACCAACTCAAAGCCTCCCCTGACAAGGTCTCCTGGAACATATTACAACACACTTCATCCGTATATCCCTTGGCGCTTGTTTGTGATCGGAAAGCCTGGAGATGATGATAGGGGTCTCCAACTCCCGTATAGTCAATCTTCAATGGTTTCGATGTATTCGCTCGAATGGCTCCTCTAACCTGTTGGGTGAAAGGCCCCGGGCAGTCCTCGTAACTGTTCATAGCTCTCCAGGTGTCTCTATTTTCTGTGGCCTGTACCCTTGCCTGCAGGGCATGTAAGGAGTTGCTCATTTGTACGAGTAAAGCCGTGTTTGCGTCGGTTACCGGTGGGATATTGTGAACTGGCTGCGGTAACGGTGGTGGTGGTAGATGCCTCAAGCCTTCCGGGAACAAGTCTACCGGTACCTGGATTATCCGATGGCCGCCCTCCGCAGAAGGTGCTGGAGCGGTGCTAGGGCCTCCTGTTGTCGGTGCAGTGTTCACACCTGTTGCTAGTGAGGATGCTCTAGCTAGGGCCTGGGTGAGTGCCTCGTTGTGCTGGTGCCTCCTGTCCAGTGCTCGGGCCAGCGCTGTGTTTTCATCTTCCAAATCCTGCATTCTCTGTTGTGCAAGGCGGTTTGTTTCCCTATCGGTACTCCTTTGTTCCCGATCGATCAGGGATTGCTCCCTGAAGGCCGCTATCTCAGCTCGCATAGAATCCATCTCCGATACAGGAGTCACTTCTTCCGGGACTATGGGGTCCAAGGATCCGAGACCATGCAGTTCTCCCGGAACACTAGGCGCTTCTGTCGAAGAAGTTCCCGGTGTGAATATCAGTGCCCAAGCGACACTTCTAACTTCTCCTGCCGCTTCTGGCTCATCCATTCTAAATGATCCACTATCGAGCCCCTACCTGGCGCGCCAATGTTTCTGGTGGCTTTCTCCGGGTACCTCACACAGAATGCTATACCGTCTGGGGCACCGATCAACTCCTGAATCCTGTATCAAGAACACAACGTCAGAGGGATAAACCGTACCGGACGGTTTATACCTCTCCGATGTCTGAGTGACAAACTAATAGATGTAGAGATCAAACTGTGTATAGGAGTTATTACCCGTAAAAGGTGGTTGTGCTAATGTCTTTATACTCAAGCGTGGGAAGGGAGTCTCCCCCATCCTCGATGTGGGACACAGGTTCTTCTTCTGATGTCATATCAGCTCTCTTGTTGCGTAAATAGATGGGCTGTGCTGGCCTTGCCCCGGGCCCTGGGTGCCCAGGGTGGCATCCCATGTGAGGCCCGCCATGGTGGGTCGTGAACCCGGCCCATGGCGTAGTACCTGGGAGTACCGAGGGGGCTCAGAGGCTAGTGCCAAACCTAGTTGACTCCCCAGTATGTACAATAATTATACCAAAAAGGGTAAAAGTGCTAATTCATTACAACAAATCTATGATTTACTAATCAGGCAAACCCTCAGAACTACCAATATATTGAATGGATGTTTAATAAGAGAATCGAAGACAATTTTACTTACCTTGTAATAGGTATGAAAATAAGGAAAAGATTAACACAAGGGATTATGCATATCCATTAAAAAAAAAAAAATCCATTTATGCATACACTAACCCCAATCTTGGTTCCTATTGATTAATGTTTGTAGATTATCCATACACATCATCAATGTAAGCAAATTCCTAAACTGCTAGCTCACAGCCGGTTATCCATAAATCCATTTTCAGTCTTCAAACTTTCATTCAATATACATACACCCACTTCTTTTCTGTAAGAATAATTCTGGAAACCTGGAAAGCATGAGGAATGTCGAAGTACATAAACACTGGCGGACCGGCCGAGGATTTTTTAAAATATAAGAGGTGAGCCCATACAAAAGATATGCTTGGGTCAGGATCAAGGGACACATGAATTTACACAATTTTTGACACTTCTTATAGACCATTGGATTTTAAATCTTTTAATGGCTAAGATTAATTGTGTGAATGATGTTGTATTTCAAAAAACAAAAAATAAAAACTTGGAAGCCACAATGTAGATCTGCAAGGAAAAGCAATAGTACGTACTGCAAGTGTCATGGATATGTAATGAATATTCACTTGGTTACTAGGCAATAACACACACGCATGATTACTTACATGCAGTAACACACATGCATGAAACACTAATCAATTATGGTATACTAAATTTCTAATGCAGAAAACCAAAAAACAAATGCTATATATATGCTATACCATATTAAAAAAGATGATAAATGATGAGAAAATATTTTTACCGTAAAGAAATCTATATTATAGGACAACATTATGAATTAAAGATTGGCTTTTTTGGGTTACATGAGGGTTGATATTTTCCTCTTATTGATTCACCATATATCTCATATATCACTTGAATTGTTAAAATGTTGTGTTGTGACTGCTGTCCCATAATCCTAGCATCATGAATGGCCAAGTTAATGTCCACCCCCACCACCACCACCACCACCGTGTCCAGCACCAGGGCTCGGTGCTGACTGCTTAATCCTTCCAATTATTGATGGGTTCAGATAAGGGATTTGTTGTCCTAGGCTTGGATGTGCTATGCCACTACGTGCCTGTCTTGGATGTGCTATATCAATGCTTGTCTCCGAGTCCTTATTCGTTAGTGACGATGGACTCAGAATAGAGTTGTAGTACCGTCCTCCAGTACCAACATATCCGCCACCAATCCTCAGCGTAGCCAAGTTGGAACTGCTTGTTGGTCGAGCTTGGGTTGCCAAAAGATTAAAACTAAACAGAAGGAGAAGAACTAGAGCACCAAATTTTTCATAACTTGGGTTGAACACCATTTTGATTAGGTGAAAGTTTTAGAGTTGCAAAAGAGTATTGGGCTGTAGGTAATATAGGCATAGAGGACTCTTATATATAGGTACCAAAAAGACTAAAAGTTCAAGTTCATTACAACAAATCCATGATTTACTAATCAGGTAAACCCTCATAACTACCAATATTTTGAATGGATTTAATAACATAATCGATGACAATTTTACTTACCTTGTAATGGGTATGAAAATAAGGAAAACACTAACAAAAGGGATTATGCATATCCAATATATATATATATATATAAAGGTTTTGTCTATTTACTGCATTTCTAGGGATTTTTATCCCACTAACCCCATTAAGTTTTTTTAATTTCCTCTTATCCAATACGCTCTAAGGGAGTCTTCCCTAATACCCCATTAAGATTTTTTTTTTTGCTTTTAATTTTTTTTAATACCATTTTACCCCTCACCCCTTTGTTACTTAGAGAGAGAGAGAGAGAGAGAGAGAGAAACCATAGGAGACTTTACCGGAGCCGGTCACCGGTCGCCGGAATCCGGTCATCGGCCGTTGGAATCCGGTCACCTGCCGCTGCCCACCGGAATTTACTGAAAATCTCACCGGAAAGTTTTTTTGCTCCCAGTAAACATCTATTGCCCCCCAATAGATGACTATCCGCCATGTATTGCCCCCCAATAGGCGTCTATTAGGGGGCAATAGTGGTTTAAGAAACCTCGCCGGAGGTCTCCAAAGAGGGTTTTGTAGATCTCATATAGGGTTGGAGAGGTTTATTGCCCCATGAATAAACCTGTATTACCCCTTAATAGACGTCTATTGCCCCCCAATAGATGTATATTGCCCCCTAATACCCATTTATTTCTTAAAATTAGATAAATAAAAGTTTGATTAAAGAAAAAAAAAAAGGAAATTACATCAATTCAAAACATCTACTGCCCCCCAATAGACGTCTATTGCCCCCTATTAGATCTTTAAGAGGCCACTATTGCCCCAATAGAACTTTTTTTGTTTCATTTTGGGCTTCTGAACCAATTTATAGCGCAAAAAAAAAAAAATAAATAAAATAAAATTTGGGCACCCAGAGAAAAGCTTTGGGCTCCAAATCGTGGTTCTCCTCCGCCACAGGCATACCAGACCCATCTTCTCCTCTGCCACCGGCTTGTGTCGAGGTCAGAGAGCCTGGGTCGAGCACCAGAGGTAGAGCGTGTGTGAAGGCCCTTCGCTTTTGTCTTACCGGTGTTGAGTAAGGAACAATACTAAGATTGTGCGTGGCTATCTCTGGCGGTATACCGGGCATGTCCTCATAGGACCAGGCGAATGCAGATGTGTTAGATCGAAGAAACGAGATCAATTCTTCCCTGACAACCGGAGACAACCTTGTACCAATCCTAACAGTCCTGTCCGGGAACTGCTCTGATAGGACCACTTCTTCAATGTCTTCTACGGCACCGGGCCGTTCTTCGTCGGAGTCGGTATCTGCCCTGGGATCCTCGTACCTGTCCAGTAGAGGGTTAGTAGCTACGTGCAACATTTCGGACTTTCCCTTACCGCGTGATACAGTTAGAGAATAGCACTTCCTTGCGGCTGCCTGATCACCCCGGATCGTAGCAGTGCCGGCCGGGGTTGGTACTTTCATCATCAACATGTGACCTACTATAAAGGTTTTCAGACGCCAGAGTGCCGGCCGGCCCAGGATAGCATTGTAGGATGAGACGCAGTCCACGACAATGAACTCTGTTTTGATGGTTGAACAATTTGGGCTTTCGCCTATCGTGATCGATAGGTAATCTGATCCGAGTGGTTGGACGATATCTCCTGAAAAACTAATTAGGGGCTCGTTATCCTGTGACAGCTTGGACCTTCCCCTGTTCAAAGCGTTGTAAGCATCGCGGAATAATACGCTGACTGAGGCCCCGGTGTCCACGAGCACCCGGGACATTATATAATGGTCCATTTGGAGCGTGATTAGGAAGGGATCATCAGGGGGCATCCTTAGGTCGGCCTCCTCCTCCTGCAGGAACGTCACCGATGTCCATCCGGTGCCACCGTCTTTCTGCGGAGCCTTGTGGAAGTTGAAAACTTCCTGACGACCGAAACTAGAATTTCGTTTCCTCCCCTGGGGGGGCAACTCTTTCGGGCCCCCACCGTGGATCGTGAAGATCTGGCCGTACACGTCTACAGCTCCTATCTCCTTAGCAGTTAGGTATCGTTGAAGCTTGCCCCTCTCGATGAGGGACTCGACTGTATTTTTTAAAGCAACGCAAAGATTTGTATTATGTCCGGCATCTTCATGATAAGTGCAGAACCTTCCGGTATCCTGCTGGGTAAGTTTACTCTTCGGGAATTTCCTTGGGGGTGGTCCCGGTATCTCATCCTTGTTTTCGTTCCAAATAGTCTCGTATGAAGCGTTGAGGATTGTGAACACCTCATACCGGGGTGGTGGTGGTGTCCGTGGGGCCTGCTGTGCCCTCGGCTCCCGGTGAGGGTGGGTGTTCCCGTAACTGTTTGACCTGGACGAGGACTCTTTGCCTCTTTTGTTCGAGGTATGGGGTGACCTATCATGGCTATGGACCCACTCCCTCTTTCGTGTTTCATCCCCGACAGTCGAGGTCTGTGAGGAGAATCTTAGCTCCGGTCTGGGGTTGTCCCAGTAAGTCTCGAATTCGGCCTGGGCGTGTCTGATGGTAGTGGCCATCAGCTCGTCGTAGCTAGCTGGAGGATTATGGTTGATCCCGTAGAGAAATTCTCCGCGCCTTAAGCCCCTCCTGAAAGCCAGCTCAGCCAGTTCCTTATTAAGGTCCCGGCACTTAGCGGTAGCCGCCTGCCATCGATTTACAAAAGATTTCAAAGTTTCATCTTCCCCCTGCTGGACTTTTAACAGGCCCTTTGGTGTGTGTATCCCATCGGTGCGTAAGATGAATCGAGTGACAAATTTGTCAGCTAGCTCCTTAAAATTCTCTACAGAACCGATCGGCAGTTCGTAGAACCAACTCAAAGCCTCCCCTGACAAGGTCTCCTGGAACATATTACAACACACTTCATCCGTATATCCCTTGGCGCTTGTTTGTGATCGGAAAGCCTGGAGATGATGATAGGGGTCTCCAACTCCCGTATAGTCAATCTTCAATGGTTTCGATGTATTCGCTCGAATGGCTCCTCTAACCTGTTGGGTGAAAGGCCCCGGGCAGTCCTCGTAACTGTTCATAGCTCTCCAGGTGTCTCTATTTTCTGTGGCCTGTACCCTTGCCTGCAGGGCATGTAAGGAGTTGCTCATTTGTACGAGTAAAGCCGTGTTTGCGTCGGTTACCGGTGGGATATTGTGAACTGGCTGCGGTAACGGTGGTGGTGGTAGATGCCTCAAGCCTTCCGGGAACAAGTCTACCGGTACCTGGATTATCCGATGGCCGCCCTCCGCAGAAGGTGCTGGAGCGGTGCTAGGGCCTCCTGTTGTCGGTGCAGTGTTCACACCTGTTGCTAGTGAGGATGCTCTAGCTAGGGCCTGGGTGAGTGCCTCGTTGTGCTGGTGCCTCCTGTCCAGTGCTCGGGCCAGCGCTGTGTTTTCATCTTCCAAATCCTGCATTCTCTGTTGTGCAAGGCGGTTTGTTTCCCTATCGGTACTCCTTTGTTCCCGATCGATCCGGGATTGCTCCCTGAAGGCCGCTATCTCAGCTCGCATAGAATCCATCTCCGATACAGGAGTCACTTCTTCCGGGACTATGGGGTCCAAGGATCCGAGACCATGCAGTTCTCCCGGAACACTAGGCGCTTCTGTCGAAGAAGTTCCCGGTGTGAATATCAGTGCCCAAGCGACACTTCTAACTTCTCCTGCCGCTTCTGGCTCATCCATTCTAAATGATCCACTATCGAGCCCCTACCTGGCGCGCCAATGTTTCTGGTGGCTTTCTCCGGGTACCTCACACAGAATGCTATACCGTCTGGGGCACCGATCAACTCCTGAATCCTGTATCAAGAACACAACGTCAGAGGGATAAACCGTACCGGACGGTTTATACCTCTCCGATGTCTGAGTGACAAACTAATAGATGTAGAGATCAAACTGTGTATAGGAGTTATTACCCGTAAAAGGTGGTTGTGCTAATGTCTTTATACTCAAGCGTGGGAAGGGAGTCTCCCCATCCTCGATGTGGGACACAGGTTCTTCTTCTGATGTCATATCAGCTCTCTTGTTGCGTAAATAGATGGGCTGTGCTGGCCTTGCCCCGGGCCCTGGGTGCCCAGGGTGGCATCCCATGTGAGGCCCGCCATGGTGGGTCGTGAACCCGGCCCATGGCGTAGTACCTGGGAGTACCGAGGGGGCTCAGAGGCTAGTGCCAAACCTAGTTGACTCCCCAGTATGTACAATAATTATACCAAAAAGGGTAAAAGTGCTAATTCATTACAACAAATCTATGATTTACTAATCAGGCAAACCCTCAGAACTACCAATATATTGAATGGATGTTTAATAAGAGAATCGAAGACAATTTTACTTACCTTGTAATAGGTATGAAAATAAGGAAAAGATTAACACAAGGGATTATGCATATCCATTAAAAAAAAAAAATCCATTTATGCATACACTAACCCCAATCTTGGTTCCTATTGATTAATGTTTGTAGATTATCCATACACATCATCAATGTAAGCAAATTCCTAAACTGCTAGCTCACAGCCGGTTATCCATAAATCCATTTTCAGTCTTCAAACTTTCATTCAATATACATACACCCACTTCTTTTCTGTAAGAATAATTCTGGAAACCTGGAAAGCATGAGGAATGTCGAAGTACATAAACACTGGCGGACCGGCCGAGGATTTTTAAAATATAAGAGGTGAGCCCATACAAAAGATATGCTTGGGTCAGGATCAAGGGACACATGAATTTACACAATTTTTGACACTTCTTATAGACCATTGGATTTTAAATCTTTTAATGGCTAAGATTAATTGTGTGAATGATGTTGTATTTCAAAAAACAAAAAATAAAAACTTGGAAGCCACAATGTAGATCTGCAAGGAAAAGCAATAGTACGTACTGCAAGTGTCATGGATATGTAATGAATATTCACTTGGTTACTAGGCAATAACACACACGCATGATTACTTACATGCAGTAACACACATGCATGAAACACTAATCAATTATGGTATACTAAATTTCTAATGCAGAAAACCAAAAAACAAATGCTATATATATGCTATACCATATTAAAAAGATGATAAATGATGAGAAAATATTTTTACCGTAAAGAAATCTATATTATAGGACAACATTATGAATTAAAGATTGGCTTTTTTGGGTTACATGAGGGTTGATATTTTCCTCTTATTGATTCACCATATATCTCATATATCACTTGAATTGTTAAAATGTTGTGTTGTGACTGCTGTCCCATAATCCTAGCATCATGAATGGCCAAGTTAATGTCCACCCCCACCACCACCACCACCACCGTGTCCAGCACCAGGGCTCGGTGCTGACTGCTTAATCCTTCCAATTATTGATGGGTTCAGATAAGGGATTTGTTGTCCTAGGCTTGGATGTGCTATGCCACTACGTGCCTGTCTTGGATGTGCTATATCAATGCTTGTCTCCGAGTCCTTATTCGTTAGTGACGATGGACTCAGAATAGAGTTGTAGTACCGTCCTCCAGTACCAACATATCCGCCACCAATCCTCAGCGTAGCCAAGTTGGAACTGCTTGTTGGTCGAGCTTGGGTTGCCAAAAGATTAAAACTAAACAGAAGGAGAAGAACTAGAGCACCAAATTTTTCATAACTTGGGTTGAACACCATTTTGATTAGGTGAAAGTTTTAGAGTTGCAAAAGAGTATTGGGCTGTAGGTAATATAGGCATAGAGGACTCTTATATATAGGTACCAAAAAGACTAAAAGTTCAAGTTCATTACAACAAATCCATGATTTACTAATCAGGTAAACCCTCATAACTACCAATATTTTGAATGGATTTAATAACATAATCGATGACAATTTTACTTACCTTGTAATGGGTATGAAAATAAGGAAAACACTAACAAAAGGGATTATGCATATCCAATATATATATATATATATAAAGGTTTTGTCTATTTACCGCATTTCTAGGGATTTTTATCCCACTAACCCCATTAAGTTTTTTTAATTTCCTCTTATCCAATACGCTCTAAGGGAGTCTTCCCTAATACCCCATTAAGATTTTTTTTTTGCTTTTAATTTTTTTAATACCATTTTACCCCTCACCCCTTTGTTACTTAGAGAGAGAGAGAGAGAGAGAGAGAGAAACCATAGGAGACTTTACCGGAGCCGGTCACCGGTCGCCGGAATCCGGTCATCGGCCGTTGGAATCCGGTCACCTGCCGCTGCCCACCGGAATTTACTGAAAATCTCACCGGAAAGTTTTTTTGCTCCCAGTAAACATCTATTGCCCCCCAATAGATGACTATCCGCCATGTATTGCCCCCCAATAGGCGTCTATTAGGGGGCAATAGTGGTTTAAGAAACCTCGCCGGAGGTCTCCAAAGAGGGTTTTGTAGATCTCATATAGGGTTGGAGAGGTTTATTGCCCCATGAATAAACCTGTATTACCCCTTAATAGACGTCTATTGCCCCCAATAGATGTATATTGCCCCCTAATACCCATTTATTTCTTAAAATTAGATAAATAAAAGTTTGATTAAAGAAAAAAAAAAAGGAAATTACATCAATTCAAAACATCTACTGCCCCCCAATAGACGTCTATTGCCCCCTATTAGATCTTTAAGAGGCCACTATTGCCCCAATAGAACTTTTTTTGTTTCATTTTGGGCTTCTGAACCAATTTATAGCGCAAAAAAAAAAAAAAAAAAAAAAAAATTTGGGCACCCAGAGAAAAGCTTTGGGCTCCAAATCGTGGTTCTCCTCCGCCACAGGCATACCAGACCCATCTTCTCCTCTGCCACCGGCTTGTGTCGAGGTCAGAGAGCCTGGGTCGAGCACCAGAGGTAGAGCGTGTGTGAAGGCCCTTCGCTTTTGTCTTACCGGTGTTGAGTAAGGAACAATACTAAGATTGTGCGTGGCTATCTCTGGCGGTATACCGGGCATGTCCTCATAGGACCAGGCGAATGCAGATGTGTTAGATCGAAGAAACGAGATCAATTCTTCCCTGACAACCGGAGACAACCTTGTACCAATCCTAACAGTCCTGTCCGGGAACTGCTCTGATAGGACCACTTCTTCAATGTCTTCTACGGCACCGGGCCGTTCTTCGTCGGAGTCGGTATCTGCCCTGGGATCCTCGTACCTGTCCAGTAGAGGGTTAGTAGCTACGTGCAACATTTCGGACTTTCCCTTACCGCGTGATACAGTTAGAGAATAGCACTTCCTTGCGGCTGCCTGATCACCCCGGATCGTAGCAGTGCCGGCCGGGGTTGGTACTTTCATCATCAACATGTGACCTACTATAAAGGTTTTCAGACGCCAGAGTGCCGGCCGGCCCAGGATAGCATTGTAGGATGAGACGCAGTCCACGACAATGAACTCTGTTTTGATGGTTGAACAATTTGGGCTTTCGCCTATCGTGATCGATAGGTAATCTGATCCGAGTGGTTGGACGATATCTCCTGAAAAACTAATTAGGGGCTCGTTATCCTGTGACAGCTTGGACCTTCCCCTGTTCAAAGCGTTGTAAGCATCGCGGAATAATACGCTGACTGAGGCCCCGGTGTCCACGAGCACCCGGGACATTATATAATGGTCCATTTGGAGCGTGATTAGGAAGGGATCATCAGGGGGCATCCTTAGGTCGGCCTCCTCCTCCTGCAGGAACGTCACCGATGTCCATCCGGTGCCACCGTCTTTCTGCGGAGCCTTGTGGAAGTTGAAAACTTCCTGACGACCGAAACTAGAATTTCGTTTCCTCCCCTGGGGGGGCAACTCTTTCGGGCCCCCACCGTGGATCGTGAAGATCTGGCCGTACACGTCTACAGCTCCTATCTCCTTAGCAGTTAGGTATCGTTGAAGCTTGCGCCTCTCGATGAGGGACTCGACTGTATTTTTTAAAGCAACGCAAAGATTGGTATTATGTCCGGCATCTTCATGATAAGTGCAGAACCTTCCGGTATCCTGCTGGGTAAGTTTACTCTTCGGGAATTTCCTTGGGGGTGGTCCCGGTATCTCATCCTTGTTTTCGTTCCAAATAGTCTCGTATGAAGCATTGAGGATTGTGAACACCTCATACCGGGGTGGTGGTGGTGTCCGTGGGGCCTGCTGTGCCCTCGGCTCCCGGTGAGGGTGGGTGTTCCCGTAACTGTTTGACCTGGACGAGGACTCTTTGCCTCTTTTGTTCGAGGTATGGGGTGACCTATCATGGCTATGGACCCACTCCCTCTTTCGTGTTTCATCCCCGACAGTCGAGGTCTGTGAGGAGAATCTTAGCTCCGGTCTGGGGTTGTCCCAGTAAGTCTCGAATTCGGCCTGGGCGTGTCTGATGGCAGTGGCCATCAGCTCGTCGTAGCTAGCTGGAGGATTATGGTTGATCCCGTAGAGAAATTCTCCGCGCCTTAAGCCCCTCCTGAAAGCCAGCTCAGCAGTTCCTTATTAAGGTCCCGGCACTTAGCGGTAGCCGCCTGCCATCGATTTACAAAAGATTTCAAAGTTTCATCTTCCCCCTGCTGGACTTTTAACAGGCCCTTTGGTGTGTGTATCCCATCGGTGCGTAAGATGAATCGAGCGACAAATTTGTCAGCTAGCTCCTTAAAATTCTCTACAGAACCGACCGACATTTCGTAGAACCAACTCAAAGCCTCCCCTGACAAGGTCTCCTGGAACATATTACAACACACTTCATCCGTATATCCCTTGGCGCTTGTTTGTGATCGGAAAGCCTGGAGATGATGATAGGGGTCTCCAACTCCCGTATAGTCAATCTTCAATGGTTTCGATGTATTCGCTCGAATGGCTCCTCTAACCTGTTGGGTGAAAGGCCCCGGGCGGTCCTCGTAACTGTTCATAACTCTCCAGGTGTCTCTATTTTCTGTGGCCTGTACCCTTGCCTGCAGGGCATGTAAGGAGTTGCTCATTTGTACGAGTAAAGCCGTGTTTGCATCGGTTACCGGTGGGATATTGTGAACTGGCTGCGGTAACGGTGGTGGTGGTAGATGCCTCAAGCCTTCCGGGAACAAGTCTACCGGTACCTGGATTATCCGATGGCCGCCCTCCGCAGAAGGTGCTGGAGCGGTGCTAGGGCCTCCTGTTGTCGGTGCAGTGTTCACACCTGTTGCTAGTGAGGATGCTCTAGCTAGGGCCTGGGTGAGTGCCTCGTTGTGCTGGTGCCTCCTGTCCAGTGCTCTGGCCAGCACTGTGTTTTTATCTTCCAAATCCTGCATTCTCTGTTGTGCAAGGCGGTTTGTTTCCCTATCGGTACTCCTTTGTTCCCGATCGATCCGGGATTGCTCCCTGAAGGCCGCTATCTCAGCTCGCATAGAATCCATCTCCGATACCGGAGTCACTTCTTCAGGGACTATGGGGTCCAAGGATCCGAGACCATGCAGTTCTCCCGGAACACTAGGCGCTTCTGCCGAAGAAGTTCCCGGTGTGAATATCAGTGCCCGAGCGACACTTCTAACTTCTCCTGCCGCTTCTGGCTCATCCATTCTAAATGATCCACTATCGAGCCCCTACCTGGCGCGCCAATGTTTCTGGTGGCTTTCTCCGGGTACCTCACACAGAATGCTATACCGTCTGGGGCACCGATCAACTCCTGAATCCTGTATCAAGAACACAACGTCAGAGGGATAAACCGTACCGGACGGTTTATACCTCTCCGATGTCTGAGTGACAAACTAATAGATGTAGAGATCAAACTGTGTATAGGAGTTATTACCCGTAAAAGGTGGTTGTGCTAATGTCTTTATACTCAAGCGTGGGAAGGGAGTCTCCCCCATCCTCGATGTGGGACACAGGTTCTTCTTCTGATGTCATATCAGCTCTCTTGTTGCGTAAATAGATGGGCTGTGCTGGCCTTGCCCCGGGCCCTGGGTGCCCAGGGTGGCATCCCATGTGAGGCCCGCCATGGTGGGTCGTGAACCCGGCCCATGGCGTAGTACCTGGGAGTACCGAGGGGCTCAGAGGCTAGTGCCAAACCTAGTTGACTCCCCAGTATGTACAATAATTATACCAAAAAGGGTAAAAGTGCTAGTTCATTACAACAAATCTATGATTTACTAATCAGGCAAACCCTCAGAACTACCAATATATTGAATGGATTTTTAATAAGAGAATCGAATACAATTTTACTTACCTTGTAATAGGTATGAAAATAAGGAAAAGATTAACACAAGGGATTATGCATATCCATTAAAAAAAAAAATCCATTTATGCATACACTAACCCCAATCTTGGTTCCTATTGATTAATGTTGGTAGATTATCCATACACATCATCAATGTAAGCAAATTCCTAAACTGCTAGCTCACAGCCGGTTATCCATAAATCCATTTTCAGTCTTCAAACTTTCATTCAATATACATACACCCACTTCTTTTCTGTAAGAATAATTCGGGTGTAACATCCCGTATTTTCACTTACCCGTTTACTAGTCATTTGGACGGTAAACGACAACTGCTCTTACTTTTTACCCTAATTCGGTATTTTAGTGGCCCTAAAAGTTGACTTTTTGTTCGGGTCAAAATTTGAGGAAAGGTTCTTCATGAAAGTTGTAGGGGACGTTAAACCGAGCGCGTGCATATGTGGTGCGTAAAAATCGGACTTAGTATGCGAGAGTTATGGCCAAAAATGTGAAGTTACTGTTCATGGTAATTTTTGATTAAAATAGGAATTTACCCAGGGTAGGTGTCCATTTTCCGGAAACCCACCCTTCCTCTTCTCTCTCCTCTCCCCCGACCTCTCTTTTCTCCGGTTCGGCCATTTTTCTTCTCCCTTTCGATTTGCCACTTTCCGGCCACCAACCGGCGTGCCACCGGTCATCAGAGGAGCGCCTCCTCCCTCCGATCACCCTAGTAACCTTGGTTTTCGACGATTTGACCGGAAAAGCACGGATCGAAGCAAAATCCCCTCCGGCTGCAATTTGAGGTTTTTGCCGATTTCCGGCGGTATCGGCCACCTCCGGTCCCCATCTCGCCGTCGAAGGTTCGGTTTTCATCACTGATCATTTCCCCTATGGCCTTGTATCACGATTTATTGTGTAGATGCCGAATCGACGAATTGAAATTCTAGGGTTCTTGAGGATTTCTGGGTTTTGTTCATTGATCGATTTCGGCCGTTTTTAATTGTTATTTGGGAATGTTGTAGTTGAGAAGTTGAATCAGTGTGTTGAGTAGGTGCCGCTGTCAAATTTTGGTGTCCATTGGAGTTGGTGGCAGTGGCGGCGGCGCCGCCACTGTGGGCGGCTGTAACGGCGGCTAGGGTAGCTTTTCAATTTCAATTTCTGGCTAGTTAAATTCTATAATTATCATAGAGCTTGCATGTGAAGTTTGGTGAATTTTGGAGGAGTTTGGAATTGTTTGTGAATTTCTGAAATTTGGAGTTTTGTGATTGAATTGTGGGAAATCCGGCCGTTGGATCTCCCTCGTTTTCGTTGTGGAATATATAAATTGAGGAATTGGTGTTGTGGAAGAGGTTTGGGGTGAATTTGAGAAGTAATGGAGATAGAGATTTTCGGATTTCGTTTAAGTTCGTAATTATTTTATCGGATTGCCGTTTACGGAAATATAATTGTGTACAGGGCAATGTCACGAGCTACGGTTAGATGAAGGAACTCGTTTGCGGGGTTGCCCAATAGTACTGTGAGTGGACTTTTATTTTTAAATATTGATGCATGCATTTATTTTCTTAAATAATGCTCTAGTTTTAATCATATTACTTATTGAGCAAATGATTTGATTTTCGGAAATTCGATCTCAGTTTATCTCGTGGATTGGCTGTCGATAATGAGTTTCAAAGGTTGATTATGATTTATAATATTATTGACAATTGCTTATTTCCGAGGTAATTTTCCGGAATTAAGTATATTTCTAATCACCGAGTTAAGCTCCTGGAAGATTTTTAAGATGAGTTTCAATGGAATTGGATATTCTCAATTGTTTATTGACTTTCGGTTTTGGCATCGGGAATGCCTAATTAAGGATTTTGGATTTGGTTGGCTTCTTGGAGACTTTGAGAAATTTTTGGAAATGGGATTTACCTATTCTAATTTCCGGTTTTGGTTACGGATTTGAGAATATCTGGGCGTGTGGGACACGCCGTCGATTTATTCCTATTTCTCACTTATCCATTTTGAGATTTAGAGTAATCTTGGCGTGCGGGGTCACGTCGTTGAATACATGGTTTCTATCTCGTGAGAAATATGGGGAAGCTACATGGATTTACTGGTTTTCGATGATTTTTCCTCACCATACGCGGGTTATGTTATTAGGTCTCCTCCTCACTGACTTTGTGTTGGTGAGTGGCAGTTGAGGTAGCTTGTTCTCCTCCTCACCTACTTTGTGTTGGTGAGTGGCAGTAGAGGTGATTTATTCTCCTCCTCACGTGGGTGGCAGTCGAGGTCATTTGGTCTCCTCCTCGCACAATCTATGTGTGAGTGGAAGTTGAGGTTATTAGTTCTCCTCCTCGCACAATCTATGTGTGAGTGGCAGTTGAGGGTAGGTAGAGCCTGAGAGGCTCCATTTCCCGTATGGTGATATCTCTTCCTTATATCTTACCATTTCTCGACTAGTGGGGCCTAGTCTGATTTCCGTGTAACCAGCGGGGCTGGTTTTATCCTGTCGAGTATCGGAGTTTCGATCTTTCCTCTCGGTTGTTTGTGACTAGCGGGGCTAATCGGTTTTTCTTGAGCAGGGCTTCTCGTGAATTGTTTTCTGAATCGTTACATGCATCGAGAGTTTTTAAGGAAATATATATATGGGAAAGTATAAAATCCACTTGGTTTAAAAATTGTTTATTTTTGTCCACTCACGCTAACGTATTTTATGTACTTTCCCCTGGGCCCTTCGGTTTCAAATGCCCAGTTTGCAAGCGAATTGGTTGCGGTCGGGCGTACACGGAGTTGAGGCATAATCAACAGCATGGCTTCCGCATCTGTCGTTGAATTAGGTTTTCCTCTTATACCTTTCTGTTAGAATTGCTCTGATTACTTATGGGATTTATGATATTTGAGTTGGGATGCGTGTTTTGTGAATTGGAGACTGATGTTGATTTGGGGAGCAGGGTGGCTCCAGGAGCATAAGGATGAATTGATTGAGGAGTGTAAATGTTTTCTACAGGTTTGGGTAGCCCATTTTAGGGGAAGTTCTGCCAAATTTTTGGTAGAATTTCTTCTAAGGTGGGCCCCGCAGGGTCACTTCGGATTTCAAGGTGAAATCCGGGGCGGGTCCTGTCAGTTGGTATCAGAGCATTAGGTTGTCAGGTTCTGTAGACTTGATCATATCTAGTTACCGTATATGCTTGTTGTTACTCAGTACCTCCCGAGTGATGGCCCGACTGCAGCGGTTCCCCATCATATACTCTTCGGTGCTGTTGTACTCATCAAGTGTGTACGGTACATATCTTGTTGGTGTTCCTTAGATTCTATGCCTCCTGTACGCCGACCTCATAGGGACTTCGCTACGTGTCAGATTGATACATGTCATGCACCTGTCCCTAGTAGTGGTAGAGTAAGGCTACTCTACAGTTTCGAATTGAGCTACGAAATGTGATTCGAGGAAAATGTTGTGGTTGTCTTTTCCTTGATGCCAACAAGTTTGTTGGGGCAGGGATTAAGGTGCGGAAACCAGAGTTCGAGTTGTGTTTGAGTGTCTGAGACGAGCGACAATAGCTTTGGGCTGTCTCTAGATGATATGATTGCTTCGGAAATCAGGATTGTGGGTGGAAATGGACTTGGTAATAATGGTGGTTTTGACTTTGAACCAAGTTTCGGGAAAGGTGTTTTGTGATGTGATTGGTTGTTAAGTAACATTTGAAATATTATTGGAAGTTTTTGGTGGTTCTTTGAGAACCTCAGTGTTGGAAACCATTTACAGAGAAAATTGAATAATTATTCTGGGTTGTTATGTCTAGAGGTTGTGTTTTCATGTGGCTATGGTCACTGATGATGGCAAGTGAGAAGTGATAACAGTAAATGAGACTTGTAAGTAGAATGAGAATTTTTTTTTTTAGAAATTGTCATTTTGAGTCGTACCCTAACCAGGGTGTATGAGCATAGTTTTGCTCGGAATAAAAGAATTGATTTCAGATACTACAACTTTTAGTTTTGTCTTCCTGAGTCTTGGATGATAACGAGTAGGGAGATTAACAAGAGTGGGCTTTTGTAGTTATGTGCTTGAAGTTCGAGAATCGGAAGAATGCTTAAGGTTTTATAATAGAGTTACGACTTTGGTCGGTAAATAAATGGGAGAGTTGGAATCAACTCTTCGTATGTGGTATTATGCAAATGGATTCCTTTGCTTATCCATTTATGAGTGAAACGGTTATACGTAAATTTGGGGAATAGTGATAGTGTTATAGTTGGGTGTTCTTAGAAGTTCAAACGGAATTACTTTGTGATACGGAATCTGATTCGAGTTTTGAATCACGGAGCCTTGAAGGTTGAATTGTGATAAACTCTTAGTGGAAGTTTGCCGGACGAATGGGTTGTGATATGATATTAGTGGATGGTGGAATAACTTTAAGGAAATAAGTTTTCAGTTAGCTCCGGAAATATTTTAAGTTAAGGCTTGACCAAGACTCTTGTTATCTTGGGTGGAAGGTATTGTAGTATGTTTTAAGTGATGTACTTCAGTGATGATTATTTGAGCAAATTGGATCATTATTGTGGTGGGACCACGTTCGGATCCGGATATCGCTTGGTGTGCTACAAGATGTTGGACGGGTGTCCTATGACTTATATAAAGGAAAGATCTTGTGAATTGTGTTAGCTACCTTGGGAGATTGATTATTGCTTGAATCGATTATGTGTAATGGATTTCTTTGGAGGAATTGAGCGAACTTTGTCACCCTGGTGACCTTTAATTGGAAATGTATAGGAAGTTGTTGGTATGAGTGAAATCCGGTCACCACTTATCTAAAGTTAAGACGACTTGAACAGGAAGTAGGAGTTGAGTTGAAATAAATTGATTGGGCTTATGTTCTATCAAGGGTTCAATAGATATTTAAGTACTAATTGTTGAGCTACTATGATTGAGTTATGTTATTGGAATAATTCTTGGTGAGAAGATTTGGAAAGTTTTTGGTGCAATTTTGGTTAGCACAGGGAAGTCATAGGAATTCTTGTTGTAGCTGAAATTTTATAAGTTAAGCGTCGATTGAGGAGTGGATTTGTGGTGATCTTATCCTCTTTTCGGTAAGGACAATTGTTGTTTATCAGTTTTGGCCTTAAGTTAAATAAAAGGAGTTGGCTATATTCTAGTACTTGCAAGTTCACCGTTGTTTTAAATAACTGATTTCTAGTGATTCTTGTACCATTAGACAATGAACCTCTTCGATATCTTGTTTTCCTGTCTTGGGAAGTAGACTCTGTTTCTATAGTACGCAAAGTGTTATTTGTTTAATTAAGTGACTTTGAGCTTTTCTATTTGGGCTCTTATTCGACTCTCTCCTGGTTGTTTTGAGCAAAAGAGTTTTTGCAAATTGTTGCTTAGGAGTGGATAAGACTTTTTGGTAATGCTTGAGGGCATATCTATACTTTAAAACTGTTGAGTCAACAAGGGATGTTGTGAATTTTGTTGGGATTGTTGCCTCTGACCAGATTCCAGTTTGAGGATTTTTCCTTTCTAAATGTTGAATTTATTTTCCTGTTGGTCATATTTTGGATCAGATTAGGAGCAATTTCTAGTGTTGTTGGATGCATCATAGTCCATTAGAGGTATGTGTCCATTAGAGGATTTGACACATACAGAATTTAGAACTTTTCTATAATGTCATACCTGTAGTAGAATTGTTATGAGGTGATGTCGGACAGATGGTTGGAAATGTTCTACTTGGAACAGGTGGAGTAGTTATGAGAGAGAGTTTTTCTAGTTATCTAAGGATGCTATTTTATTTAAGTTTGATCTTCTTATTCGATCGGCCAACTCTTGGAACATTTTTTTTTTGGAACTAAGTTCTACGTGTTTGAGCAGTACTTCGGGTTGAGGTGTACTCTTCGACGGTTTGAAATTTCGAGGACGAAATTTTTATAAGGAGGGGAGAATGTAACATCCCGTATTTTCACTTACCCGTTTACTAGTCATTTGGACGGTAAACGACAACTGCTCTTACTTTTTACCCTAATTCGGTATTTTAGTGGCCCTAAAAGTTGACTTTTTGTTCGGGTCAAAATTTGAGGAAAGGTTCTTCATGAAAGTTGTAGGGGACGTTAAACCGAGCGCGTGCATATGTGGTGCGTAAAAATCGGACTTAGTATGCGAGAGTTATGGCCAAAAATGTGAAGTTACTGTTCATGGTAATTTTTGATTAAAATAGGAATTTACCCAGGGTAGGTGTCCATTTTCCGGAAACCCACCCTTCCTCTTCTCTCTCCTCTCCCCCGACCTCTCTTTTCTCCGGTTCGGCCATTTTTCTTCTCCCTTTCGATTTGCCACTTTCCGGCCACCAACCGGCGTGCCACCGGTCATCAGAGGAGCGCCTCCTCCCTCCGATCACCCTAGTAACCTTGGTTTTCGACGATTTGACCGGAAAAGCACGGATCGAAGCAAAATCCCCTCCGGCTGCAATTTGAGGTTTTTGCCGATTTCCGGCGGTATCGGCCACCTCCGGTCCCCATCTCGCCGTCGAAGGTTCGGTTTTCATCACTGATCATTTCCCCTATGGCCTTGTATCACGATTTATTGTGTAGATGCCGAATCGACGAATTGAAATTCTAGGGTTCTTGAGGATTTCTGGGTTTTGTTCATTGATCGATTTCGGCCGTTTTTAATTGTTATTTGGGAATGTTGTAGTTGAGAAGTTGAATCAGTGTGTTGAGTAGGTGCCGCTGTCAAATTTTGGTGTCCATTGGAGTTGGTGGCAGTGGCGGCGGCGCCGCCACTGTGGGCGGCTGTAACGGCGGCTAGGGTAGCTTTTCAATTTCAATTTCTGGCTAGTTAAATTCTATAATTATCATAGAGCTTGCATGTGAAGTTTGGTGAATTTTGGAGGAGTTTGGAATTGTTTGTGAATTTCTGAAATTTGGAGTTTTGTGATTGAATTGTGGGAAATCCGGCCGTTGGATCTCCCTCGTTTTCGTTGTGGAATATATAAATTGAGGAATTGGTGTTGTGGAAGAGGTTTGGGGTGAATTTGAGAAGTAATGGAGATAGAGATTTTCGGATTTCGTTTAAGTTCGTAATTATTTTATCGGATTGCCGTTTACGGAAATATAATTGTGTACAGGGCAATGTCACGAGCTACGGTTAGATGAAGGAACTCGTTTGCGGGGTTGCCCAATAGTACTGTGAGTGGACTTTTATTTTAAATATTGATGCATGCATTTATTTTCTTAAATAATGCTCTAGTTTTAATCATATTACTTATTGAGCAAATGATTTGATTTTCGGAAATTCGATCTCAGTTTATCTCGTGGATTGGCTGTCGATAATGAGTTTCAAAGGTTGATTATGATTTATAATATTATTTGACAATTGCTTATTTCCGAGGTAATTTTCCGGAATTAAGTATATTTCTAATCACCGAGTTAAGCTCCTGGAAGATTTTTAAGATGAGTTTCAATGGAATTGGATATTCTCAATTGTTTATTGACTTTCGGTTTTGGCATCGGGAATGCCTAATTAAGGATTTTGGATTTGGTTGGCTTCTTGGAGACTTTGAGAAATTTTTGGAAATGGGATTTACCTATTCTAATTTCCGGTTTTGGTTACGGATTTGAGAATATCTGGGCGTGTGGGACACGCCGTCGATTTATTCCTATTTCTCACTTATCCATTTTGAGATTTAGAGTAATCTTGGCGTGCGGGGTCACGTCGTTGAATACATGGTTTCTATCTCGTGAGAAATATGGGGAAGCTACATGGATTTACTGGTTTTCGATGATTTTTCCTCACCATACGCGGGTTATGTTATTAGGTCTCCTCCTCACTGACTTTGTGTTGGTGAGTGGCAGTTGAGGTAGCTTGTTCTCCTCCTCACCTACTTTGTGTTGGTGAGTGGCAGTAGAGGTGATTTATTCTCCTCCTCACGTGGGTGGCAGTCGAGGTCATTTGGTCTCCTCCTCGCACAATCTATGTGTGAGTGGAAGTTGAGGTTATTAGTTCTCCTCCTCGCACAATCTATGTGTGAGTGGCAGTTGAGGGTAGGTAGAGCCTGAGAGGCTCCATTTCCCGTATGGTGATATCTCTTCCTTATATCTTACCATTTCTCGACTAGTGGGGCCTAGTCTGATTTCCGTGTAACCAGCGGGGCTGGTTTTATCCTGTCGAGTATCGGAGTTTCGATCTTTCCTCTCGGTTGTTTGTGACTAGCGGGGCTAATCGGTTTTTCTTGAGCAGGGCTTCTCGTGAATTGTTTTCTGAATCGTTACATGCATCGAGAGTTTTTAAGGAAATATATATATGGGAAAGTATAAAATCCACTTGGTTTAAAAATTGTTTATTTTTGTCCACTCACGCTAACGTATTTTATGTACTTTCCCCTGGGCCCTTCGGTTTCAAATGCCCAGTTTGCAAGCGAATTGGTTGCGGTCGGGCGTACACGGAGTTGAGGCATAATCAACAGCATGGCTTCCGCATCTGTCGTTGAATTAGGTTTTCCTCTTATACCTTTCTGTTAGAATTGCTCTGATTACTTATGGGATTTATGATATTTGAGTTGGGATGCGTGTTTTGTGAATTGGAGACTGATGTTGATTTGGGGAGCAGGGTGGCTCCAGGAGCATAAGGATGAATTGATTGAGGAGTGTAAATGTTTTCTACAGGTTTGGGTAGCCCATTTTAGGGGAAGTTCTGCCAAATTTTTGGTAGAATTTCTTCTAAGGTGGGCCCCGCAGGGTCACTTCGGATTTCAAGGTGAAATCCGGGGCGGGTCCTGTCAGTTGGTATCAGAGCATTAGGTTGTCAGGTTCTGTAGACTTGATCATATCTAGTTACCGTATATGCTTGTTGTTACTCAGTACCTCCCGAGTGATGGCCCGACTGCAGCGGTTCCCCATCATATACTCTTCGGTGCTGTTGTACTCATCAAGTGTGTACGGTACATATCTTGTTGGTGTTCCTTAGATTCTATGCCTCCTGTACGCCGACCTCATAGGGACTTCGCTACGTGTCAGATTGATACATGTCATGCACCTGTCCCTAGTAGTGGTAGAGTAAGGCTACTCTACAGTTTCGAATTGAGCTACGAAATGTGATTCGAGGAAAATGTTGTGGTTGTCTTTTCCTTGATGCCAACAAGTTTGTTGGGGCAGGGATTAAGGTGCGGAAACCAGAGTTCGAGTTGTGTTTGAGTGTCTGAGACGAGCGACAATAGCTTTGGGCTGTCTCTAGATGATATGATTGCTTCGGAAATCAGGATTGTGGGTGGAAATGGACTTGGTAATAATGGTGGTTTTGACTTTGAACCAAGTTTCGGGAAAGGTGTTTTGTGATGTGATTGGTTGTTAAGTAACATTTGAAATATTATTGGAAGTTTTTGGTGGTTCTTTGAGAACCTCAGTGTTGGAAACCATTTACAGAGAAAATTGAATAATTATTCTGGGTTGTTATGTCTAGAGGTTGTGTTTTCATGTGGCTATGGTCACTGATGATGGCAAGTGAGAAGTGATAACAGTAAATGAGACTTGTAAGTAGAATGAGAATTTTTTTTTTTAGAAATTGTCATTTTGAGTCGTACCCTAACCAGGGTGTATGAGCATAGTTTTGCTCGGAATAAAAGAATTGATTTCAGATACTACAACTTTTAGTTTTGTCTTCCTGAGTCTTGGATGATAACGAGTAGGGAGATTAACAAGAGTGGGCTTTTGTAGTTATGTGCTTGAAGTTCGAGAATCGGAAGAATGCTTAAGGTTTTATAATAGAGTTACGACTTTGGTCGGTAAATAAATGGGAGAGTTGGAATCAACTCTTCGTATGTGGTATTATGCAAATGGATTCCTTTGCTTATCCATTTATGAGTGAAACGGTTATACGTAAATTTGGGGAATAGTGATAGTGTTATAGTTGGGTGTTCTTAGAAGTTCAAACGGAATTACTTTGTGATACGGAATCTGATTCGAGTTTTGAATCACGGAGCCTTGAAGGTTGAATTGTGATAAACTCTTAGTGGAAGTTTGCCGGACGAATGGGTTGTGATATGATATTAGTGGATGGTGGAATAACTTTAAGGAAATAAGTTTTCAGTTAGCTCCGGAAATATTTTAAGTTAAGGCTTGACCAAGACTCTTGTTATCTTGGGTGGAAGGTATTGTAGTATGTTTTAAGTGATGTACTTCAGTGATGATTATTTGAGCAAATTGGATCATTATTGTGGTGGGACCACGTTCGGATCCGGATATCGCTTGGTGTGCTACAAGATGTTGGACGGGTGTCCTATGACTTATATAAAGGAAAGATCTTGTGAATTGTGTTAGCTACCTTGGGAGATTGATTATTGCTTGAATCGATTATGTGTAATGGATTTCTTTGGAGGAATTGAGCGAACTTTGTCACCCTGGTGACCTTTAATTGGAAATGTATAGGAAGTTGTTGGTATGAGTGAAATCCGGTCACCACTTATCTAAAGTTAAGACGACTTGAACAGGAAGTAGGAGTTGAGTTGAAATAAATTGATTGGGCTTATGTTCTATCAAGGGTTCAATAGATATTTAAGTACTAATTGTTGAGCTACTATGATTGAGTTATGTTATTGGAATAATTCTTGGTGAGAAGATTTGGAAAGTTTTTGGTGCAATTTTGGTTAGCACAGGGAAGTCATAGGAATTCTTGTTGTAGCTGAAATTTTATAAGTTAAGCGTCGATTGAGGAGTGGATTTGTGGTGATCTTATCCTCTTTTCGGTAAGGACAATTGTTGTTTATCAGTTTTGGCCTTAAGTTAAATAAAAGGAGTTGGCTATATTCTAGTACTTGCAAGTTCACCGTTGTTTTAAATAACTGATTTCTAGTGATTCTTGTACCATTAGACAATGAACCTCTTCGATATCTTGTTTTCCTGTCTTGGGAAGTAGACTCTGTTTCTATGGTACGCAAAGTGTTATTTGTTTAATTAAGTGACTTTGAGCTTTTCTATTTGGGCTCTTATTCGACTCTCTCCTGGTTGTTTTGAGCAAAAGAGTTTTTGCAAATTGTTGCTTAGGAGTGGATAAGACTTTTTGGTAATGCTTGAGGGCATATCTATACTTTAAAACTGTTGAGTCAACAAGGGATGTTGTGAATTTTGTTGGGATTGTTGCCTCTGACCAGATTCCAGTTTGAGGATTTTTCCTTTCTAAATGTTGAATTTATTTTCCTGTTGGTCATATTTTGGATCAGATTAGGAGCAATTTCTAGTGTTGTTGGATGCATCATAGTCCATTAGAGGTATGTGTCCATTAGAGGATTTGACACATACAGAATTTAGAACTTTTCTATAATGTCATACCTGTAGTAGAATTGTTATGAGGTGATGTCGGACAGATGGTTGGAAATGTTCTACTTGGAACAGGTGGAGTAGTTATGAGAGAGAGTTTTTCTAGTTATCTAAGGATGCTATTTTATTTAAGTTTGATCTTCTTATTCGATCGGCCAACTCTTGGAACATTTTTTTTTGGAACTAAGTTCTACGTGTTTGAGCAGTACTTCGGGTTGAGGTGTACTCTTCGACGGTTTGAAATTTCGAGGACGAAATTTTTATAAGGAGGGGAGAATGTAACATCCCGTATTTTCACTTACCCGTTTACTAGTCATTTGGACGGTAAACGACAACTGCTCTTACTTTTTACCCTAATTCGGTATTTTAGTGGCCCTAAAAGTTGACTTTTTGTTCGGGTCAAAATTTGAGGAAAGGTTCTTCATGAAAGTTGTAGGGGACGTTAAACCGAGCGCGTGCATATGTGGTGCGTAAAAATCGGACTTAGTATGCGAGAGTTATGGCCAAAAATGTGAAGTTACTGTTCATGGTAATTTTTGATTAAAATAGGAATTTACCCAGGGTAGGTGTCCATTTTCCGGAAACCCACCCTTCCTCTTCTCTCTCCTCTCCCCCGACCTCTCTTTTCTCCGGTTCGGCCATTTTTCTTCTCCCTTTCGATTTGCCACTTTCCGGCCACCAACCGGCGTGCCACCGGTCATCAGAGGAGCGCCTCCTCCCTCCGATCACCCTAGTAACCTTGGTTTTCGACGATTTGACCGGAAAAGCACGGATCGAAGCAAAATCCCCTCCGGCTGCAATTTGAGGTTTTTGCCGATTTCCGGCGGTATCGGCCACCTCCGGTCCCCATCTCGCCGTCGAAGGTTCGGTTTTCATCACTGATCATTTCCCCTATGGCCTTGTATCACGATTTATTGTGTAGATGCCGAATCGACGAATTGAAATTCTAGGGTTCTTGAGGATTTCTGGGTTTTGTTCATTGATCGATTTCGGCCGTTTTTAATTGTTATTTGGGAATGTTGTAGTTGAGAAGTTGAATCAGTGTGTTGAGTAGGTGCCGCTGTCAAATTTTGGTGTCCATTGGAGTTGGTGGCAGTGGCGGCGGCGCCGCCACTGTGGGCGGCTGTAACGGCGGCTAGGGTAGCTTTTCAATTTCAATTTCTGGCTAGTTAAATTCTATAATTATCATAGAGCTTGCATGTGAAGTTTGGTGAATTTTGGAGGAGTTTGGAATTGTTTGTGAATTTCTGAAATTTGGAGTTTTGTGATTGAATTGTGGGAAATCCGGCCGTTGGATCTCCCTCGTTTTCGTTGTGGAATATATAAATTGAGGAATTGGTGTTGTGGAAGAGGTTTGGGGTGAATTTGAGAAGTAATGGAGATAGAGATTTTCGGATTTCGTTTAAGTTCGTAATTATTTTATCGGATTGCCGTTTACGGAAATATAATTGTGTACAGGGCAATGTCACGAGCTACGGTTAGATGAAGGAACTCGTTTGCGGGGTTGCCCAATAGTACTGTGAGTGGACTTTTATTTTTAAATATTGATGCATGCATTTATTTTCTTAAATAATGCTCTAGTTTTAATCATATTACTTATTGAGCAAATGATTTGATTTTCGGAAATTCGATCTCAGTTTATCTCGTGGATTGGCTGTCGATAATGAGTTTCAAAGGTTGATTATGATTTATAATATTATTTGACAATTGCTTATTTCCGAGGTAATTTTCCGGAATTAAGTATATTTCTAATCACCGAGTTAAGCTCCTGGAAGATTTTAAGATGAGTTTCAATGGAATTGGATATTCTCAATTGTTTATTGACTTTCGGTTTTGGCATCGGGAATGCCTAATTAAGGATTTTGGATTTGGTTGGCTTCTTGGAGACTTTGAGAAATTTTTGGAAATGGGATTTACCTATTCTAATTTCCGGTTTTGGTTACGGATTTGAGAATATCTGGGCGTGTGGGACACGCCGTCGATTTATTCCTATTTCTCACTTATCCATTTTGAGATTTAGAGTAATCTTGGCGTGCGGGGTCACGTCGTTGAATACATGGTTTCTATCTCGTGAGAAATATGGGGAAGCTACATGGATTTACTGGTTTTCGATGATTTTTCCTCACCATACGCGGGTTATGTTATTAGGTCTCCTCCTCACTGACTTTGTGTTGGTGAGTGGCAGTTGAGGTAGCTTGTTCTCCTCCTCACCTACTTTGTGTTGGTGAGTGGCAGTAGAGGTGATTTATTCTCCTCCTCACGTGGGTGGCAGTCGAGGTCATTTGGTCTCCTCCTCGCACAATCTATGTGTGAGTGGAAGTTGAGGTTATTAGTTCTCCTCCTCGCACAATCTATGTGTGAGTGGCAGTTGAGGGTAGGTAGAGCCTGAGAGGCTCCATTTCCCGTATGGTGATATCTCTTCCTTATATCTTACCATTTCTCGACTAGTGGGGCCTAGTCTGATTTCCGTGTAACCAGCGGGGCTGGTTTTATCCTGTCGAGTATCGGAGTTTCGATCTTTCCTCTCGGTTGTTTGTGACTAGCGGGGCTAATCGGTTTTTCTTGAGCAGGGCTTCTCGTGAATTGTTTTCTGAATCGTTACATGCATCGAGAGTTTTTAAGGAAATATATATATGGGAAAGTATAAAATCCACTTGGTTTAAAAATTGTTTATTTTTGTCCACTCACGCTAACGTATTTTATGTACTTTCCCCTGGGCCCTTCGGTTTCAAATGCCCAGTTTGCAAGCGAATTGGTTGCGGTCGGGCGTACACGGAGTTGAGGCATAATCAACAGCATGGCTTCCGCATCTGTCGTTGAATTAGGTTTTCCTCTTATACCTTTCTGTTAGAATTGCTCTGATTACTTATGGGATTTATGATATTTGAGTTGGGATGCGTGTTTTGTGAATTGGAGACTGATGTTGATTTGGGGAGCAGGGTGGCTCCAGGAGCATAAGGATGAATTGATTGAGGAGTGTAAATGTTTTCTACAGGTTTGGGTAGCCCATTTTAGGGGAAGTTCTGCCAAATTTTTGGTAGAATTTCTTCTAAGGAGGGCCCCGCAGGGTCACTTCGGATTTCAAGGTGAAATCCGGGGCGGGTCCTGTCATCTGGAAACCTGGAAAGCATGAGGAATGTCGAAGTACATAAACACTGGCGGACCGGCCGGGGATTTTTCAAAATATAAGAGGTGAGCCCATACAAAAGATATGCTTGGGTCAGGATCAAGGGACACATGAATTTACACAATTTTTGACACTTCTTATAGACCATTGGATTTTAAATCTTTTAATGGCTAAGATTAATTGTGTGAATGATGTTGTATTTCAAAAAACAAAAAATAAAAACTTGGAAGCCACAATGTAGATCTGCAAGGAAAAACAATAGTACGTACTGCAAGTGTCATGGATATGTAATGAATATTCACTTGGTTACTAGGCAATAACACACACGCATGATTACTTACATGCAGTAACACACATGCATGAAACACTAATCAATTATGGTATACTAAATTTCTAATGCAGAAAACCAAAAAACAAATGCTATATATATGCTATACCATATTAAAAAAGATGATACATGATGAGAAAATATTTTTACCGTAAAGAAATCTATATTATAGGACAACATTATGAATTAAAGATTGGCTTTTTTGGGTTACATGAGGGTTGATATTTTCCTCTTATTGATTCACCATATATCTCATATATCACTTGAATTGTTAAAATGTTGTGTTGTGACTGCTGTCCCATAATCCTAGCATCATGAATGGCCAAGTTAATGTCCACCCCCACCACCACCGTGTCCAGCACCAGGGCTCGGTGCTGACTGCTTAATCCTTCCAATTATTGATGGGTTCAGATAAGGGATTTGTTGTCCTAGGCTTGGATGTGCTATGCCACTACGTGCCTGTCTTGGATGTGCTATATCAATGCTTGTCTCCGAGTCCTTATTCGTTAGTGACGATGGACTCAAAATAGAGTTGTAGTACCGTCCTCCAGTACCAACATATCCGCCACCAATCCTCAGCGTAGCCAAGTTGGAACTGCTTGTTGGTCGAGCTTGGGTTGCCAAAAGATTAAAACTAAACAGAAGGAGAAGAACTAGAGCACCAAATTTTTCATAACTTGGGTTGAACACCATTTTGATTAGGTGAAAGTTTTAGAGTTGCAAAAGAGTATTGGGCGGTAGGTAATATAGGCATAGAGGACTCTTATATATAGGTACCAAAAAGACTAAAAGTTCAAGTTCATTACAACAAATCCATGATTTACTAATCAGGTAAACCCTCATAACTACCAATATTTTGAATGGATTTAATAACATAATCGATGACAATTTTACTTACCTTGTAATGGGGATGAAAATAAGGAAAACACTAACAAAAGGGATTATGCATATCCAATATATATATATATATATATATATATATAAAGGTTTTGTCTATTTACCGCATTTCTAGGGATTTTTATCCCACTAACCCCATTAAGTTTTTTTAATTTCCTCTTATCCAATACGCTCTATGGGAGTCTTCCCTAATACCCCATTAAGATTTTTTTTTTTGCTTTTAATTTTTTTTAATACCATTTTACCCCTCACCCCTTTGTTACTTAGAGAGAGAGAGAGAGAGAGAGAGAGAGAGAGAGAGAGAGAGAGAGAAACCATAGGAGACTTTACCGGAGCCGGTCACCGGTCGCCGGAATCCGGTCATCGGCCGTTGGAATCCGGTCACCTGCCGCTGCCCACCGGAATTTACTGAAAATCTCACCGGAAAGTTTTTTTGCTCCCAATAAACATCTATTGCCCCCAATAGATGACTATCCGCCATGTATTGCCCCCCAATAGGCGTCTATTGGGGGGCAATAGTGGTTTAAGAAACCTCGCCGGAGGTCTCCAAAGAGGTTTTTGTAGATCTCATATAGGGTTGGAGAGGTTTATTGCCCCATGAATAAACCTGTATTGCCCCTTAATAGACGTCTATTGCCCCCCCAATAGATGTATATTGCCCCCTAATACCCATTTATTTCTTAAAATTAGATAAATAAAAGTTTGATTAAAGAAAAAAAAAAAGGAAATTACATCAATTCAAAACATCTACTGCCCCCCAATAGACGTCTATTGCCCCTATTAGATCTTTAAGAGGCCACTATTGCCCCAATAGAACTTTTTTTGTTTCATTTTGGTCTTCTGAACCAATTTATAGCGCAAAAAAAAAAAAAAAAAAAAAAAAAGATTTGGGCACCCAGAGAAAAGCTTTGGGCTCCAAATCGTGGTTCTCCTCCGCCACAGGCATACCAGACCCATCTTCTCCTCTGCCACCGGCTTGTGTCGAGGTCAGAGAGCCTGGGTCGAGCACCAGAGGTAGAGCTCGAGCGCCAATTCCCGCCAGTGATGAGCTGTGGTTTTGATTTCATGATCGGCGAAGCCAAGCAACCGATGACTTCCGTCTTTAGCACGAACTGGCCGCTGGCGATGGATGGAGCGAATTCCGAGCTTGCTGCACGAACAGGAACTCCGACCTAGCTGCACGGAGGTGAGCTTGTTTTCGATGACATTGAGGATCTGGAGGAAAGGCAAGTTGGAGATGCTCCGGGGAATCTCGTCGGAGAGGAATGATCTGCGGTGGGGCTAAGCGAGGCGCTATTCGAGCGTGGCTGGATATGTCCGGCACCGGAATAGGATTTTGGATGTGGAGAGAGAGAGAGAGAGAGAGAGAGGAGGAGGAGGAGGAGAGAGATAGAGTGGCTGTGGATGTAATTAATTAATTGATTTAAAGGCAAAATGGTCATTTGGTGTTAAATTGGGTAGGTGGGAACAAAAATCATTTGGTGGGGCAAATGGGATAATTTTTGCTCATTTTGGGGCTATGGGTCAAGGACCCAAAAAAAAAATCAATTTGTGCATACACTAACTCCAATCTTGGTTCCTATTAATTAATGTTCATAGGTTATGCGTACATATAATCAATGTTATCAAATTCATAAATAGCTAGCTAAGCTAGCTCGCAGCTGGTAATCCATAAATCATCAATGTAACCAAAATTTTCAGAATTTGAGTTCATAGCCATTTTGATTAGATGAAAAATTAAGAGTTGCAAAAGAGTACTGGCTGGTACGTAATATAGGCCTAGAGGACTCTTATATATATATAGATACCAAACAGAGTAAAAGTTCAAGTTCATTACAACAAATCCACGATTTACTAATCAGGCAAACCCTCATAACTAACAATATTTTGAATGATGATTCTTGTAAAGAAGTGATCCGGGAGAAGTGGCAGACGGATAGGGATGGTTTCGAGCAGTTTCGATTGCAGGGAAAACTTTATAGCATGAGGTTGGGTTTACTCAATTGGAAGAGGCAGGTTTTTGGTGCCTGGCATGAGGAGGTGGCCTATATTGGTAAGCAGCTGGAACAATTTTGTCCGTTCCCTTTGAAGTGTCTGACCTTCCCGAAAGACGATTGCTACAAAAGAGATTGGATACTTTGCTGGAGCTGGAGGACACTTTTCTGAAGCAAAGGTCGAAAACTACTTGGTTGAAATATGGTGATAGGAACACGCGTTTCTTTCATCAAAAATCATCTAACAGAAAGCAGCGAAATTACTTAAAGGGCTTATTTGATTCAACTGGAGTTTGGCAAGATACTCCAGGAGGTACTGAAACAATTGTTTTGGATTATTATAATTCACTGTTTCGATCTACAAATGTTTCTGATGTGCAAATGGAGCCGGTTCTTTCTTCTGTGGTACCGGTAATAACGCCAGACTTAGGTGCCTCCTTATTACTTGAATACTCTGCAGATGAGATTAAACAAGCATTGTTTCAGATGTATCCTACAAAGTCTCCAGGTCCAGATGGTATGCCCCCTCTATTTTATCAAAAATATTGGCATATTGTAGGTGATGATATTGTGACTGCTGTGCGTGAATTTTTATCTACTGGTAATTTGTTGAAAGAGGAAAAATCCTACTGAAATGTCCCATCTTCGTCCAATCGCCCTTTGCAATGTGGTTTACAAGATTTGTGCAAAGGTGCTTGCAAATCATTTGAAGCCTATTCTTGATCAGATAATTTCCCCATATCAGAGTGCTTTTGTTCCCGGTCCGTTGGTAACAGATAACACTCTGGTTGCTAACGAAGTGGCTCACTGCCTATGGAATAAGAGAGATGGAGGTGGAGGTCACTTTGCTCTAAAGCTTGACATAAGTAAGGCCTATGACAGGATGGAATGGCCTTACTTGAGAGATATGTTATTACGGTTGGGCTTTCCATGTCAGTGGGTTCAGGTTGTGATGTAGTGTGTGACTTCTGTTCGGTATTCTTTTCTTATCAATGGTAATTCGAAAGGCTAAACAAGAGGTCTCAGGCAAGGAGACCCTCTTTCTCCCTATTTGTTCCTTTTATGTACTGAAGGGTTTTCCTCACTCATTCAAAGGATGCACAATAATGGTTCTCTAGTGGGGATTAAGATGTGTAGAAGGGCCCCGGTTCTTCATCATCTCTTATTTGCAGATGATAGTTTTCTCTTTGCAGAGGCTACTCCTGCTAGTTGTATTCAGATCAAGGAAGTTCTTGAAGTGTATGCTACTGCTTCAGGTCAGTTGATTAATTTCGGGAAGAGTAGTGTTTGTTTTAGTCGTAATTTATCACTAGAAGGGCAGCAGGATTTAGTGGAGTTATTGGGTGTTGATTTGGTGTCGTACCATGAAAAATATCTTGGGTTGCCTACTCTTGTGAGGCGCTATAAGAAGGATACTTTCTCATATTTGAAGGATAGATTGAGGAAGAGGCTAGCGGGGTGGAGAGGAAAATTTTTAAGTGGTGCAGGAAAGGAGTTATTGCTGAAAGTGGTGGCTCAATCTCTTCCAAACTATGCTATGAGTTGCTTTTTATTACCTCAAACTTTTTGTAATGAGCTGCAGCAAATGTGTGCAAATTTTTGGTGGGGTGACTCAATGAATGGGAGAAAAATTCATTGGAGCTCTTGGAATAATATGTGTGCCCCAAAGGACCGAGAACTCACTTGTGATAATTCTCTACAAGGCATGCTATTTTCATTCCAAAACTTATTGGGAGGCTTCTTTGGGGGGAGCTCATTCTTATTCTTGGAGAAGCATTTTAGCTGCAAGGCAAGTGGTTGAACTAGGCTCAAGATGGCAAGTTGGAAATGGTGCTACAATTGCTATTTGGGAGGACAGGTGGCTGCCTAGGCCTCATGGTTTTCGGCCCTTGCTACCACTTAGGAGCCCTACTACTTTGAGGTATGTTTACCAGCTCATTGATGTGTCTAATGGTTGTTGGAATGTCCCTTTATTGGAGAGTTTATTCCCTAGTGAGGATGTGGAGGTTATTAGCTCAATTCCTTTAAGTTCTAGATGTCCTAAGGACAAACTTATTTGGCATTATGATAGTAAGGGAGTTTTTTCAGTGAGTAGTGCTTATGTTATGGCTAGAGACAGTTTGATCCTCCCAGTCATGGCTACTTCTAGCTCCTCTCCTCATCAACTTATTGGTACTTTTTGGAAGAAGTTTTGGAAGTGCAAGGTGCCGGCTAAAGTGAAACTTTGTTTATGGAAAGCTTGTCAAGATTTTCTCCCTACTAGATCTAATCTAGTTAAGAAGAAAATGGAAGTGGAGCTTTTTTGCCCTTTATGTGAAAACGAGGAAGAAACCCCTCTTCATATTTTTCATTATTGTCCTATTGCAAAGCAGATGACTCATCACTTGTCTGGTATGTTGGGTTTCTCTCCCTCACTTTCTCTTAAGGAATGGTTGAATTATTGTATGGAGAAATTACCTCAATCATCGTTTTGCCATCTTTTGGTGAAACTGTGGTTTTTGTGGAAAGCAAGGAATGATAAAGTGTGGGAGAATAGAAATTGTGAGCCTCGATCTCTCCTCCTCAGTGCTCAAGTTTCACATGCCAATTATCTTCACGCAAATATTTCACCCCCCAAGGTCCCACGCAATCAGCATGCCAGGACGAAGCCTCATGTTGGTTGGTTTAGTGTTTGCATAGATGGAGCTTTTGATGTGCACTCTCATTCTGGTGGTGCAGGAATTGTGGTACGTGATGCAAAT
Organism: Rosa chinensis; assembly: GCF_002994745.2. Lineage (NCBI taxonomy): Eukaryota > Viridiplantae > Streptophyta > Magnoliopsida > Rosales > Rosaceae > Rosa > Rosa chinensis. The sequence continues at coordinate 10,122,024 of NC_037093.1, read as the reverse complement.
GGTTCTTTTATTTGTGGGATGGCCATTAGTTTTGATCAGGTTTTTTCTCCTGCTCAAGTGGAGGCACTCGCTGGTCGAGTAGCTTGCAGGCTAGTTCTTGACCAGGGTTTGGGTCCAGTTCGTCTAGAGTCAGACTCCTTATTGTTAGTACAAGCTATGCATTCTATCCAAGATTCTTCTATTCAGCTCCGAGTTATTTATGAGGATGTTTTGGCTCTCTTTTCTTAGCTGCCTGGAAGTACTTTCTCACACTTGTATCGAGAAGAGAATACTGCTGCTCATTCCCTTGCTCGTTGGGCATTATGTAATAGGCCATGCAATGTTGTTTTTACTTCTACATCTCCCTTTATAGAGGAGATTATTTCTAGAGAATGTACTTAATCTCTTTGCTTCAATAAAATTGTCGTTTCTTCTCAAAAAAAAAAAAAACAATATTTTGAATGGATTTAATAACAGAATCGAACACAATTTTACTTACCTTGTAATTGGTATGAAAATAAGGAAAAGATTAACACAAGGGATTATGCATATCCAATATATATAAAAAAAAATCCATTTATGCATGCACTAACTCCAATCTTGGTTCCTATTGATTAATGTTCGTAAATTATGCAAACACAATGAACGTTGGTTTTGCCTATTCGACCTAACAGGAAAACAAATCCCTAGCAAATAACACCCATTCTATAATAGCCTGTACATTTGAGAAAATGACTACTAGCCTATACTAACTAAACCTTGACTAAAATAAAGCCACATATATAATCCAACCAATCAATTAGTACATCTGCCTAAGACCGCAATTGGTGTACTTCCATACTAACCACTGAACAGAACCTACCACACATGTAACATCACAAAGATCAAAGTATAACAAAAAACACACAAAGTGCATAGGCGAGCCGAAAGCCACTAAACTCACAAACAAAGGTGAAACCCATTAATACATTATGTATGTTATTACATAAGTTAAGCTAACTATAACACCGAAAAAAAAAATCCACTCAGGTAGACCTAATCCCATTCTTGGTTGGTGGGTTTCAGGTCAAACAATTTGTAAAATCTAGTGTAAGAAATTAATAGGGTGGGAAAAAACTAGAGTTAATTCAATTCAAGTCTTTTTTGTTATATAAAAATTAGATCTAGTCCGCGCATATTTTCTTGTTAATTGTGGTCCATTTGCTTTTTTTAATAGTCCAATTTGCCCTTAGAACCAAATAAGGTAAATAATTTCAAATTCACTAATTAGATCACAATTTTAGCTTAATTTTAAATTTTAAATTCAAATTGCAAAATTTGCAATTTATCAATAAATAATTTTCAGACAAAGAAGACTAAATGCATTCATATAAACTCAATATACCTAAGATGTAGGTCTAATACTTATATACCTACATTATAGGATGAAGAACATTAGAACAAAAATTCAAACATTATTGCTTCATTTGTATCTATATAATAGGTATTTAAATTTTTATCGTAGAGATTTAATCTACCTGAACATACGAAGCAGGAAAAAAAAATAGAATATATTCCCAATCTAATCAAAAGGTACAAATATGATATATAGAACTTATAACTAATTAAAAGATAAAATGTATGAAAGAGAAAATGTGGGATAATGAGAGAACCTTAGATATAGAGATATAGAGAAACTTGATTTTTTTTTAAACTTGTGAAATCTTACCTATAAATAAGGCATGTAAATGTGAAATAAAAATGTCTAATCAAATTCTAGGACAAATCTTACCTATAACACCATAATCGATTCTATATTAAAGGTAAGCAAAAACTTCTTACCAAATCTATAATAAAAATAGCTGCGAATTGAAGATGTCATGTTAGTGAGACATAAAAATGATCTAAGAAGGGAGAAGCCACAAAAAAAAAAAAAACTAATGTGAAAGAAAAAGCTAGAAATAAACAGAGAAATGAGAAGTATGTGTTGGAAATAGGATATGCATGGAACAAGAAGAGGGAAAAAACGATGATTCGGTAGAAAAAAGGAGGAAGAGGAAGAAGAAGAAGACAATGTGTGATAGGTAAGATCAAGGCACTACACCAAAAACTGCATCACACGACGGTGAAAAAACGTCGTCTGATTTGAAGACTCACCGTCGTCTATCTCGATGTTGTCTGATGAAAAATCAGACGACGGTGAATTCACCGTTGTATGATACAAAGTCAGTCGACGTATATTTCTTAACACCGTTGTCCAAGAACTCGACAGATGCTGGACGCACCCATGTGCAGCACTTGTGCGCAGCAGTTCACACAACAGAATTTTCTTTTATGCCGTTGTGGGTTGAATTTTCATACAACGGTTTTGTAGTTTAGCTGTTGTGTGATTAAAAGCAAGACAACTGTGTTCTAGTATTTTCTGTTGTATGAGCTTAAAACTAGACGACGTTACTTATTGAAATCCATTGTGTGATACCTATCAATGCATTGTGTGAATACCCATAATTTTTTGGTTCAGACAACATTGATTGACATTTCTGAAAATCTGTTGTATGATTACTTCAAACATCCATTATCTGAATTAATTTGTACATTAATTTGATCCATTCCACCTAATGAACAGTGACTATATCTTTCAAGCAATTCATCATAATCCAACATTCTATACATAAACTGCCTTTCCCAAACAAAGTTGTCCAAATTTCAAGCCAACAATAAAAGAAGAAAAGCATTCCTAACTAGCTACGCATGAATCAAAAGCTGATATAACATCTTTTCGCTTCAACAAAACCTTCATGTGCCACTTTATCAAGCATCTTGTGCACTATATTCTTATTTGCATCACCTCCAAGTTTGTTTTGAAGCTTCTCAAGTTAGCACATATTGCAGCACAAGAAGAAATGTTCCTATTTGTTTGTGGTGTTGAGTAGAACAAATCTGAATGGTTCTTCTAGGATTTGGATATTGGAGTGCGAAGAACCATTTCCTCTATATCTACATCTTCACCATTCAAAATCCTGCACAAGGTTTCCCATCACTTATCAAATACTGAATTGCCAATACATGTCATAATAATTCGATGTCGGTAGATAAGTCAAACTGATGATTGTGTCAGCTAAGATAGAGAGGTACATTTGAACATTATACACATTTAATTAATGAGACAAAGAAGCAAATCGTAATCTACCAATGAGACTAAGCAACTTAAATGATAGAGCAAATCAGAAAAGAAAAGTCCTTCTGAGTGCATATTTCAGAGTCCTGGAGCACACTTTTACAATCACCTCGCTGAGTGCTTTCTATTATATAATCTATTCACCATCATGAGAGCAACTCTTAATTTCGATTGTAATTGAAAGAAGAATGCACTCCTGTGTTACGAATTTGATGCAGGAGAAAAGAAGTGAGTTTTGGCTATTGATAATAGTGTGCTTAGAATATAAATCTTAGGAAATATAATAGTTTCAGAAGACAAAAAAGGTTTATAGATGCATTAGTTTCAGAGAACTTGGAGGAGTAGAGAGGAGAGAGGACGACAGGGTAGGGGAAGAGATATCAATACACCAAGTCTTTCTACAACACTTTTCATCAATGCCAATCTGATTTGCCTTACAAGATATATATGACCCTATGTATAGGCTTAAAATACCTTAGGTGGACTTAATAAGAGACTTATCAAATAAGAACACTCTTGGACACCTTACAGACTTCTTGCCCTAAGAACAGAAAAAACCCAAGAAAAATAAAAATAAAATCTTCGTAGAACTCAACATTTAACTCTAAGAATATCCCAATCAATTTCATTATCAGGCATCAGCTTTTGGACTCTTAAACTACCATGGGGACTTGTCTTTGGACCAAAGAGAACTTAGTTTTAGAGTTGAGCACATAAGCTTAATCTTGGGATTTCAAAAGGGTAGTTATTTTGTAACCAAAGCTGTAACTACTCTATCATGGTGTTGCTGTCTAGTTAATTGTAAATGGCTATGGCTTCATTGTATTACACAAAGTGTTACACACTACTTAGCCCTCAGTTGAGTATATCTTTATTATTTTCAACATTTTTGTCCCTCAGTCATGGCCAATGAATCAACCAAAAATCTCTAGCAGCGATGAACGTTATATATATATATATATATATATATATATATATTCCAAAGTAGAGACAATTTACCCTCTTTCTTTCAAGGAGAATTCCTTCACCCTCCTAGCTAACTCTATTTCAGTAGCTGCAGTTCCAGGAAGAATATGGGCTATCATTCCACACTGCCTGACAATGAAAAGCATTGAAATTATCATGACCAAGAGACTAGAACAAAGAACCAAAAAAAATCAAAACATTAAAGTTCTCATATGTGTCCTCTTTTCTATACTAGGACACAAATTATGTCCTCAAAGTTCTGGAAATGGAGTCATTCAATCCATAAGAGGACACAAAAAATACGCTCTTATATTATCAAAACTGCATACATATAACACATCAAACAGTTTCTCTGTTTACCTTTCAACTGTTAGTAATATATATATTACAGATTTACCTTGTTCTCTTTTCTTCTCATGCTAATTAGTATAACATCTGATGCTACAAACTAAATAGCAAATCCACTAATTGCTGCTATTATGGGAATGAGTACATTGGCTTTTTTCCTTTTGCATGATATTGCTGCACATATGTTTTTATTTTCTCCAACCCTAGGATGAATAAGGTTGATACATATCAGTCATGGAAATTTAGTCGACAATATAGTATTCAATTTGTATAGTATAAAAACAACGCCAAATAGTATAGAACTTTTTCCACATCAATAATATAAGATTGCAACCGAAAACAGAAGGAAATACTTTGAATATATTAGATAATGGCTTTGGACAGAAACAGACCTTAACAATAATGATCCACTTGTCGATTTTTCAATAAGCATACTCGAAAGTGAACCATTTGAGCTTGTTCTTCTCCAAGTTACTGCAGAGATAGAGCAAATTTATAAACCTATTCTAAATAAACAAGTATCTGCAGTAACAATTCAAATCAAAATACTCAAGACTTTCAGGTTTGGCAATTTAGTCAGAAATTCAGGTATTGAGTCAGTTAATCTATTATAAATTTCTGAATCCAGTCATATACATACATTAATTTATAAATTCAAGTACTAATTACTAATTTATATATGCACAGATAATGTCAACTCTTGCTAAGTTATCAAGCTTGGAATACTTACAAAGATGTAACATGTCATGATTGGATATATATATATATATATATATATATATATATATATATATGAAGTTATCTCTCCTGTCAAATCCACTTGAGGACAAGTCCCTAATTGCAAGTTTCAAGTAACTCATTAAGTGAGTCATGGTGATATTAGGATCCCCTGCAGTAAACAGATTGAAAACACCAAATTTGTTCAAAATCCAAGTTTTAGTCTCTTATATTAATTGTTGCTATCATTCCCCTTGAATCTTTACCAGAAAGAAGAACCCAAGCAAGCAATCATTTTAAGTCTAGTTACTAAGAAGCAGTAAACTCTAATTCTTTTCCTTAATTCCTTGAACTTTCTTAAGCATATGTCAAGAGTTCAATTTCAGTTACGTATCAAACAACCCAAAAGAGAAGATAATATATTACCTACAGATATGGCTGCTGTGCTCCTTTTGTAACTGTACAAAATTCAAAGATAGGCAGTTAGGTATGCAACTTACTCAACTTCTTTACAACCATAGCAGAACAACAGAAACAGAAAATAAAAAGGTTAATTGTTTCTTAAGTTATTCACTCCTTAATTAAGGAATCCAAAGCAAGAAAATGAATTTGAGAGTGAAGAACAAGTAGAAAACAAAAACAGTAAGATTAATTACAAAAATCTACAGATTCTATGGCTCATCAATCATTATCAACTCCAGGCTTTAACGTTTTTCCTCACAAGCACATCTAAGGGTTAATACTAAAAATCTAACATTTGAACTATAGTTACAATTAAGCTGCACAGTTACTTTACGTATATGCATGTGGGAAACCTTCAACACTCACTTAAAGGAAATTCACACATCCAGCTCATAACACTATGATTTCACGGACAAAAAATGGGGTTGTAGCTACGACTACCATCAACACAAGTATTTTTCAATTGAAAGAGAGAACAAATTAAAACCTAGAACAATAGCAGCTGAAACTTGGAAATAATAAACCCAAAAAGATATTGGAATCTAAATTGACACGGAAAACAGAAACCGAAATAAACCGAAAAGTGATCGTATCAAAACATTACAGTTAAGTTTTGGGATGTGAGAAATCTTAGGCCATTCGAGGCCAGTCTCCTTGGTGCATCTTTCCTTGAGCAGAGGGCATCTCCTAGTGGAGAGTACCTTCAATTTGGTGAGGCTTTTCATAGCATCTAGTCCAAGCAGGTACTGGAGATTCTTACAGAACCAGATAGTCAGAGCCTCAAGAGATGTAAGATTTCCCAACTACTCAGGAAGAGCCTCTAGTCCCTTAAAATAATATATCCAGAGAGATTTTAAACAAGTAAAGTGCTGAATTTGTTGGGACAGAGACTTGACCTTAGGTCGCACACATATAATACTGAAATTGATACTAGACTAGAGCAATCAGTTATTTCTAGATTCTGAAGAGAGGTGCATAATTGGAGCCCACTCGGTAGGCTTAATAATCTCTAAACACCAATAATTGATATTAGATTATTACATTTCATTACCTACAATTGCTGAAGAGAGTTGCAGTAGTCGAGCCCAACTAGGCTTGGTAATCTCTCACACGATTTGATATCCAATTTCCGGAGAGACGGCATGCACTGTGTGATTGGAATTGACATCAGATGATGTCAGGGCAATCCCTTATGCACAAGTGCTGAAGAGAGGTGCAGTTATCAAGCCCAATTCTAGGCTTGATAATCCCTGACAACTCTGGATGTTCAATGCACGGAGACGTAGAGATGCGATGCCCGATGTGATCTGAATCGACTCTAGGCTGGGGCAGAAGAAATACACTAATCGAATAGAACCCAACTCGATTGGTCAGAACCCAAATCCCCCATTTCAGCAGAATGAAAAACCCCCAAATTGAACCCAACTTGAACCCTAATTGAGTAGAACCCAAATCGAATAGAATCTAAATCTAGACTTTGAAAGATGGTGATTTGTGATGGCTAAGTGTTTTGAGAAGATGATGAAGAAAAGCTCCAGATTTTGATCGAAGTGAAGGAAAGCTCGTGGTTTCTCTCTCAGACATGAAAAATGGCCAAGGCATTAACTTTGTTTAAGCGTGCCCTCGAGTTGGCTAAGGCAATAGGCATTAACTTTTGTTTAAGTGTGCCCTCGAGTTGGCTCAGACAGACAACGTATAGATACGTTTACGTTGTCTGATTTGTTACTTAGCTGAGGGAATAAAAGATTGAAATTTCCCGCCTCTGCAATCAAAATGTTAGGTTTCGCGCTTAGGCTAGTCATTGCTCATTCACACAACATAAATAGTTCATTTTGTTGTTGGAACTTGCAAGCATAACAAACAATTGAAGCCAAATTTTCTTGTTTTGGGGGGAATGAATGTCATTTTGGAGCCATCTCCAAATTTTGGTACTCACTTGCACAACAGGACATTAAAAACCATTGTATGATGATTTCCAGGTATACTCCTACAACGGAAGTAACTAAACTGTTGTCCAATTTAATAGCATCTAGGGTATAATTTGGAGCCAAATTTGACCAATGGTAGGAGGGAAATATGCCGGTCTTTTTCTTTCATTCAGACAACAGATAATCTCTCTTTCTGTTGTGCCATCACCTCCTAACTAGAAGTTTTAAAATTTGAGCATCTTTATACAATGAAGATTTATTAAATGTGTTGTATGATTCAATTGTCGTTAACAGACAACAGAGGATTTGTTCTCTGTTGTGTGATGCAGTTTTTGGTGTAGTGAGGAAGAATAATATCTTAATATATATAGATTCATCTTTTGAATTCAATCAAGAAACTGATAATATAAATTAAAGTCAACACATTAAATTTGCTAATTTTACATTAACAAGATTGCAATAATTTAGGATTCCCATTAATATATTGGCTTTTACTGTTTATTGTGCAAAATATATTAAATAAGGGTATGTTAGGAATGAAAAATTTAGGTGTTGAGTCAGCAAGATAAAAAAAGAAATAAATCCAATGTGGCAGCTAAGTCATAGGACCGCGATTAATAAAAAAATTCATCCGGACTGCATCTAATATAGGTTGTGAGTTTTGGATTTAGATCTAATTAACTCAAAAAAGAATCCACAACTCATTATTGAAACAATTCTAGAAACCACATATATTACTTGAATATCCAATAATTAGACTTTTGTAACCAAAATTATAATCACTAGATTTTTCCTTATCTCAATTTGGGATTTGGGTCGACTTAATATTTGGATTTTAGGTTCGGGTTAAACTCAGATCTAGATTATGAATCAGATTATGGTTAAACTGTCTGAATCTAACTATTCAATTAACTTTCCGGATCTCACACATCTATCGGGAAGGGAATGCTTTAGCTGACAAGCTTGCCAGATATGGTGCAATGCATGAGGGAGCAGTTTGGTGGAGAACACTGCCTAGCTCTTTTTCTGCAGAGTATGGGAGGGATCTTAATTCATCAGTTAATTATAGGTTCTCTTGATTTTGTTATTAGAATTAGTTTGTGCCTCTTGATTTTTGTTCCTTCTTTTTGGCTCAAAGATAATTGTCAGTTCTGTTCTTTGTTAGTTTTCCTTGTATTGTTCTCTTGGAAGAGGTTTTGGCCTAGTCCCCTCCTTCCTTCTGTACCTTCTTTTTCTATTAATAAAATTTTGAATAAGGGAGAGGAGTTTGCCCTTATTTCGCTTCCCTAAAAAAAAAAAAAAGATTATGGATCGGATCTCAGTTTGCATCTGATTTTTAGATTCTTGTTGTTTATCATCTAATGGTCATTAACTCTTGTAACCAACTTGTAGTTGTACCTACATGTGCATTTGCAAGCATAATTAGCTGTAATGAGCTACGCTCATGGTACCGCCCGAGATACAGACTCCCACCAAAGGAGTAACCTACGGATGCACAGCCAGGCAAGCTACAGCCCAAGCCTCGGATTGCCCCCAGATCACCGCCGACGGGCCGCCACGCGCCACGCCAAGATGGCATCAGAATCTCCTAACACTGGGAATCGAAGCACATCAGTCCCACATCAAAAACAAGAAGAAGATCAGCCTTCTCCTCATCTATAAAAGGGTCTCTCCTCATTAATTACGCATTTACTACTCATTTATTATTAAGCTGTCTATATGCACCGACTGACTTAGGCATCGGAGAAGTGAAGATCACCCAACACGGTCTCCCTCTGACGCCCTGTCTTTCATTTGATAGCTAGCGAAGGTCATCAAGTCCTCAGAGTAGCAGTCCGTCCACCGGACCCATGTGGAACGAAGGTTTGGCAACCGCCGGACTTTGAGCATCAACATTGGCGCCGTCTGTGGGAACCCTTGAACAAAAGGCCGTCCCACCACAATTACCATGACTAACGGTAGCAGGGGAAACACTGAAGAGCAGGCGGACCAGTCCGCCATTCCCTAACCCACCAACCTAGCGGTAGGCATTAACCGCTCACTATTTAGCGCCCCAGCTAACCCTGGCGGTGAGGCCAATCCAAGTAGCAATCACCCACCGGGCCAAGATCTCACCGCTCTGTATGAGCTGGCACTGGCGGACCTTCACAAGGTAAATAGTGAGCGTGAGGAGGAGCGCAGAGAGAAGGCCGAGGCCCAAAAGCAGGTGGTTACGCTGAAGTCACGTTTTGATGAATTAAAGAGGACACTGGATCAAACGCCAACCCAGCGCAGAGCGAGCAATCACGAAGCACCAGGCGTAGCCGGCCTAACACTGGCACGTTGGTACCGGGACCAATCGTACAGATGCAAGTACCGCTGAACCCACCTGAACTATCGGGGAGGGGACCACCGCCCGTCCCCCAACTAATGTTGGAGTAGGAGGCTGAGTCACTGCTGCGCACCAACAGCTCAGAAGAAAGGGCAAGGACGGAGGGCAATCCGCCTGCCCCAGGGCGCAGACAGGTTCAACTGAATATCCAGGCAGATCCTGCCGGTAACGCAACAACCCAAACACTAGAAAGGATGCAACAATTGGAGCAGAGATTAATCCGGATAGAGTCGGGAACCCCACCGCCAACTCCAAATCCGTTTTTCTTGTCCAGACCAGGACCATTCACCTTTGCGATTCTGCAGGCTATCAGACCAGCATACGCAAAAACCCCAAAGATGTCACATTACAGCGGCATGTCTGACCCATTCGTCCATATGGACACCTTCAAAAAGGTCACCAACAACAAGGGATTTGACGACGCCACCCTGTGTCACTTGTTCAGCGAAACGTTGGACGGTGAGGCGATGAACTGGTTCTTCGAATGTCCGCTAGGATCCATGGACTCATTCCACGTGCTATCACACGCCTTCCTCTCTCAGTTCATCTTGTTATCCGTCAAACATCACAACACAAGTCAGTTGTTTAGCATTAGGCAAGGGACAGACGAATCACTGAAGGCATTCGTCACAAGATGGCGGGCGGCAGCATCTCAGTACCGCAATCTAGACAAAGTAATGGCATCGGCGGCTTTCAAGCAGGGACTCCTCAAGGGGTCATTCCTCTATCACCTCAACTACAATCATCCAAATGCGGCGTATGACCACGTCATGAGTGAAGCGGTTATTCATGCCCAAGCAGAATTCATCATATATGGAGAAACCCCACCGCCACCAACAGCACCAACAAAGTCAACACAACCCCCTCCAGTCATTAGGAGATTGCTAGCAAAACCCTTGCTGCGCCGCTAATTGACAAGAAGAGGGAGTGGCAACAGGGCCACTACCAGAACAAATGGCAAAAGGACCAACACTACAACAAGGGCAACCGCCCGTCCCATGGGAATAACCGCAACAGGCAAACAGAATCCTCTCAGCGGTATGCAGTGTTTACGGTCCTCACAGCCTCGTATGAGGAAATATACAATCAATGCAAGGGTCAGATCCCACCGCCACCCCCGGGAAGATACCCAAAAACACGAAAACCAAGAAACACCGGCAGGTGGTGTAAATACCACGAGGACAGTGGTCACAATACCAACAGTTGCAATGCTCTCAAAACGGCCATTGAGACCTTGTACCGCGACGATAAGATGGAGCAATTCAAGGTGCGCCAACCGCCACCTGTGATCGCCAACGTTGAGCCCTTGGGCCGTATCAACACCATTGACGGGGGTGCTCTGGTCACCAGCATATCTCACAGGAAAAGGAAGCGCTATGCACGCGCTAATCACCCAAAAGAAGTCTGTAACATCCGCTACGAAAGATCCACCAAGCTCCCAAAGTCTGGTTGGGAACCCATTACCTTCTCAGAGGAGGAGGAACGCGGAGTGCATCTACCCCATGACGACCCATTCTTGGTCGACGCCATTCTCCACAGATGGTCAGTGGGGAGAATCCTGGTGGATAGAGGGTCCGCTGTCAACGTCATATTCAGCGGTTGCTACAACCACCTTAAACGGAACAGGAAACTACTCCAGGATCATGAGCCATTGCTCAGCTTCTCCGGTGACGTCACGCAACCGCTGGGTTCTGACTACATGCGACTGACCATTGGCACTAGCCCATGTATGGCAAAGATACATACAGAGTTCATAATTGTCGATTGTCTCAGCTCGTATAACGCCATTATTGGCCGACCGGCACTCAACAAGCTCAAATGCATTGTCGCCGGGTACATGCTTCTCATGAAGTTCCCCACACCCAACGACACGGGCTGTGTAAGGGGAAGTCAGCAGTTGGCACGAGAATGTTATTCAACGACTATGGCACGGTCAACGCACCGCTATGAAATCCTGACGGTGGGAAACCAGGCACTACCACCAAATATCTTAGAGGACCCTAGGGATGACGAGAAGAAGTATGTAAAAAAGGAGCCAGTCAACTCAGAAACATCGTTGAAGGTTGTCTGCATCTCAGAAGAGCACCCTGAGCGGATAGTCCGCATAGGAGCCCAATTAGACCCAGCGGTAGCGGCGGAACTCACTCAATTCCTACGTGACAATGCTGCCGTTTTACATGGTCATACGCAGACATTCTAGGTATCTCCCCGGAAATCATCACGCACAAGTTGAGCATCAAACCGTCCTTCTATCCTATCAAACAGAAGCGGAGGGCCTTTGATGAAGAAAAGTAGCATGCAATTGGAGAGGAAGTTGCCAAACTCCAGGGCATTGAGTTCATCCTCCAGGTCATCTATCCCCAGTGGATTTCCAACCTGGTTATGGTCAAGAAGCCCAGCGGAAAGTGGCGGATGTGTGTCGACTTCAAAAATCTTAACAAGGCATGTCCAAAGGATAGTTTCCTATTACCCTGCATTGATCAGCTGGTTGATGCAACCGCCGGACATGAGCTCCTTAGCATGATAGACTCTTTTCCGGCTATAATCAGATCAAGATGCATCCCGACGACAAAGAATGCACCACTTTCACCACCAACAAGGGCCTATACTGCTACAATGTTATGCCTTTCGGTTTGAAGAACGCCGGCGCAACTTATCAACGACTGATGAATGCCATGTTCATGGAACATCTCGGAAAAATAATCGAGGTCTACGTGGACGACATGTTGGTCAAGAGCATAAAAGCCAGTGGACATGTGGCAAACCTCAAAATCATAACAACCACTCTCTTGGCCTATGGTATGCGCCTCAACCCAGAAAAGTGTTTCTTTGGCGTCACCGCCAGCAAGTTTCTGGGTTACATCGTCAGCGAACGAGGCATCAAGGCTAACCCGGACAAGGTGCAAGCCATCCTCGACATGAAGAACCCTGAGTGGAAGATACACGTCCAGAGCCTCCAGGGCAAGTTAACCGCCCTTTCTCGATTCATCTCCAGACTACTGACAAGTGTGCCCCATTTTTCAAAGTCCTCAAAACTACTCACAAGAAAGTCATCAACTGGAACCCAGAGTGTCAGGCGGCGTTCCAGGGCTTGAAGGCATACCTGGCGGCAGTCCCACTCCTTTCCATTCCTGTGCAAGGAGAAACACTGTACATATACCTAATGGTATCGGTATTGATTTGTGTGCTTAAATGCAACTTACGCGCAATAAGGGCACGGTCATCAAAGAAGTGGGAAATATTTGAACCCGAAATTATCGTACCATGGGGATTGAAAAGCTAACTTTAATCCTTGGTTATGCCGATTACTAAGTCACTAACAATTAACAAAGAACCTAGAAAAAAAAGCACCAAACTATTTACATGCCCGGCTCGGAACAACCAAGCCTAAAATGGTCAAGAAAACCACAAATAAATGCATAAGCTGACAACCAAATAGTATGGACAATGAAAGTGGTTTGTGAAATTTGATTTTTTTAATTGCGAAGAAAATAAAATTGACAATTGATAATTAAAATTAAAATTAATAATAAAGATAATAGAAACTAATCAAGATATGGAAATTAGGCCACTAGGGTATCCTCCTAGCCAAATTTAATGCACAAATATGCTCCGACAATGGTCACTCAATTCATAATGGCATCAAGAACCGTACCCAAGGCTTTTCAAGGCTCATGGGTCATTAGATTCCTTAAAGGGTATTCCTACTCCAGATCAAGGGTCGTAGAAACTCAGTTGGGACAATCTAGAGCCTTGTTAGGGCCTCTAGTTGCACTAAAAGGCGAAGAGTCCTAGAATCAAGGTTCCCAAACTAGCCAATACGGCAATCGAAATTGGTATTGTAGCTAACGATGTTCTAAACAAGTGTCCTAGCCATAAATTAGAGAAGTGATTAGGTCCCCTAATTTGTTCTAGACTGCTCATCTACACACTCAAGAGTTAATCAAGCTCCTAAGCATGCATCTAAGCCAAATATTATAGAATAGAACATATGCCAAACACGAAATTGAAAACCATTAAATCAAAACATATCTATTACATTAAATCCATGCTAGGGCTCAAACCCTAGCTTCCTAAATAGACTACTCACAACCCATCCACAAATCAACAACAATATTAATTAATTAATTAAAGAGGTAAAAGTGAAGAAGAGTGAAAAGTAACAAGAACAAGTCACAAATTGCTATGGAGCAATTATGACAAGCCTTGATTTATGGCTTCCCACTATACCCAATCTCAAGTCTTGATGTAGATGAGATCCCTTGAACCTCCTTGAAATCCCTTTGAGAAATTGATGAGGATTTGATGGAATTTTGGTGAGGTGAATCTTGGTGAGGAGGAAAATAGATCTTAGTGAGGTGATAAATGGATCTTGGTGAGGTGAGGTGGATGTTGATGAGGAGGAAAGTGAATCTTGGTTAGGAGAAGAAATGGTGTGGAGGGGTGGTTTTGGTGAAGGGTGAGACAGAGAGAGAGAGTAATAGAGATAGGGTCTTGATGGTGGTGTGTGCGGTAGAAGGGGAAGAAGAAGAATATGTTGTGCGGCTACTGTTGTTGAAGTAAAAGTGAGTAGAGGATTAAGTCTGCTCTCCTCGTCGTAAAGATCAAAGGGGATAGAAAAGGTTGGGTATCAGGAGGGAAAATGACTAAAATGGGCCTGTAATTTGGTGTGTGTGGTGCTGCAAGGTGTTGGCTGCCACGTGCATGGCTAGGAATTAAAGTGGGAAGCTGATGGAATGAGAAGGTGGAGGGCAACACGTGCAGCAAGTAACCAAGCAGGAATAGTTTAATTAATCAATCAAATTGATTGATTAAACATCCACTTCTCTGCACTTTATTTATTTATTTTTTCTTTTCTAATTCTTCAATCTCAAGACATAATCCCGCACACACGCATATGGGTAGTCGGACTTTACTTCTTCGTTACAATTGGTCGTGGTTAACCAATGTTGACCATTTGTCCTTTTTGCCAAAAACTCTAATTAGCTCCAATTTCACACTATTTCATGTCCTTTTTGCCAAAAACTCCAATTAGCTCCAATTTCACACTATTTCAGACTGGAACGCGGAATACGCGTTGAAATTCAACTTCAAAGCTTCCAACAACATGGCAGAGTATGAAGCACTCATCTCCGGCCTACTCCTCGCCATCGACTCGGGGGCCGACAGTGTCAACATCTTCAGCGACTCCCAACTAGTAGTCAATCAGGTCAACGACAGCTTCCAGGCCAAGGACCAACAGTTAGCGACATACTTGGGGTACGTCAAGACACTGCTAAAAAAATTCAAATTTCACACCATCACACAGATCCCCAGGGAAAAGAACGCCAAGGCTGATTCACTGGCAAGACTGGTAACGGCTCAGCCACATCAAAGTCCAGCGGACACAAGAGTGGAATGTCTTGACAGGCCAAGTATTACAAAAACCTTGGCAGAGATCTTCAACATTGAGGTCAATCCTAGCTGGATGGACGAGATTATCAAGTACAAGCGCAACGGGACATTGCCAGAAGACAAAGTCAGAGCACGACAGCTCAAGCGGAGGGCAACCTGATACAAGATCCAGAATGGTAAGCTTTACCGCCAGGGATTCACCCACCCCAACTTCCGCTGTTTAACCCCAGAAGAGGGAAAGGTCGTGCTGGCAATGATACACGGCGGAGAATGCGGAAACCACTTGGGCGCCAGATCCTTGGTCAATCACACAATGCGACAAGGCTACTTTTGGCCTACACTTAGTGATGACGCCCGGCGGATATCGAGATCTTGCCACAAATGCCAACGATATGCCGATCTCCCACATGCACCGACGGAACCACTGTCAATCATCATCGGTCTATGGGTTCACTCAACGTGGGGCCTGGACTTGATGGGAAAATTCCAAACTGCCAAAGGCCAGTTCAAATACATCATTGTTGCTATCGACTACAACAGCAAGTGGATGGAGGCAGAGCCACTGACGGCAATAACTACCACCAAGGTAATTCACTTCCTCTGGAAGAACATCTACTGCCGCTATGGCATCCCACATACAATCATTACAGACAATGGCGCACAGTTCAACAACAAGGAGCTCATATCTTTCGCCGCCAACCTTGGCACCAAAATGAGTTTTGCATCTGTCGCTCACCCCCAAACCAACGGCCAGGTCGAAGCAGCAGACAAGATAATCAAGAAGCTCGACAACGCCAAGGGTTTATGGGCGGAGAAGCTTCCGGAAGTTCTATGGGCCATCAGGACGACCCCAACTTCCGCCACTGGCGAAACTCCTTTTTGTATGATGTTCGGAACTGAAGCTGTCCTACCTGTCGAGGTAACCCAACCTACCGCTAGGGGTGAAGGCTACTGCCCAGAGACCAACAGTGACGACGTCAACCTTGACAAGGACCTCCTAGAGGAAAGACGACACAAGGCCCATTTACACAATCTGCAAAACAAGCAGCGGATATCCCGTTTCTACAACACCTGGGTCAAAGCCCGGAACCTCCAATTGGGGGACTGGGTAATGAAGGAAGTAATTCCACCGCCAACAAAACTCCACCCAACTTGGGAACGTCCGTACAAAATTGTGGAAGTCAATAGCCCCGGCACCTTCTACTTAATGGACAAGGTTGGCGTCACAACGACCCACCCTTAGAATATCGAACACCTTCGGTATTACTACAAATAGTCATGCCGCTACCCAAGAGCATCTTAACTTAGCTAAATTTTTGTTCAACATTTAGCTAAGAGAAGCTACCCAACGGGTACTACCCCGCTTTTGTAAAACGCTGATCAGTCAGCTATCAGTGAAATGAGGAATTATTCAAACCATTGTCACCAAGTCTAGCACTGAGAACAACTGGCAACGCCAGCAATTGTCAGCGGACCACATCCGCTACAACGTGCACTTGGATCAATCTTAATTCCTTTAATGTTTCATTGATTGACAAAAGAAAACTCAAGTCAAAACTCTAGCGGTACAGGCATATCATGACAAAACAAAATTTCCAAATATCACTTCATATACGAAGGGCTGGGACTCCCCACCCAAAAATATTCATTACATAAAATAAATTTACGCCTCAGCGGCTCGAAAAATGAGGAGAGCTCAACATCAATTTCAAAGGTTGGCACGACTGCCATCAGCGTCTTCACCTTCGACACGCGGCGGCGGATGTAGGCGGCTTGTTTGGTCAGACCCTCGAGCAGTGGGACTGGGAGTCTCTATGGTGCCATCCGCTTGGATATGGGCAGCCAGAAATCCAGCACGGGACACCTCCGACTGAGTAGGAGGAAGGGTCCGCTGAGAACCATCCGCCGGACGCACGTTGCTTTCCCCACTACCCGAGCAAGCACCGTCAACCTGAGCAGGGGCAGTACCCTTCGCCGACAGAGCATCCTTAGCTGGCGGCACGACGGGCATGGATTCCTTCGCCCAATCAATGGCGCCTTTTTGCTTCAGCATCTCCACATTGGCAAGGGCACCAGCCTTTGCCGCCTCAGTCAGCGCCTTCTTATATTCCGCCGACAGCTTGAATGCCTCCACAGCGGCGGCCGCAGCATGACTTCCCTCAGCTCCCAGGAGAGCGACTTCACCCTTCAACCTCTTAACCTCAGCCAGTCTGGTGGCAGACTCCCGCTAAAGGATCTCAACCTTCTTATCCTTGGCGGCGACCCGATCTTGCAGCAGAGACATATCTTGCTCCAGCTTGGAGACTTGATTGTTCCGCTCCAGTCCCGCTCAATGGCGACGGCCAACTTGCCACGGGCATCCGCTACATCACAGTCAGCCTTGGTCAAGCGCCGCTCCACGTCCGCCAGCCTGTCCTGAGCCTCCCCAAGCTCCCTCTGATGACGTGTCACCTCCTCCCTGAGCTCCCGCTCGACCCGAGGCTGTTTCGACGCCGCTAGGAACATCTCGTGCAATCAAACAGAGAGATGCCCAAAGGCTGTGCTGAAGGGCGATTGGTCAACGGCGGTTGAGGGTACAATCCCCTCCAGGTCGCTGAACCCAAGCCGCTCGCAGAGGTGGTAAAGAAACTCCCGCTCACCGTCATTCAAGAACTCGGCGTACGCGATGAAGAGTCTAGGTCGCTCGTGGGCACCTCTCACTCCACGTCCGCGGGAGCCTTGAGCGGAGCCTGTCGTGCCCTCTTCTGCTGGCGGCCCCCAGTGGTTTCCACATCATCCTCCTCTTCCCCGCCAGAGTCATTTTGACTGCGATTTTGCTGAAGCACCCATGTGTTTCCAGCTGGAGCAGGCCTCGATCCCCTCAGCGGAGGCTCCAACCGTGCAATGGTGACGGTCTCCGCCGGCCGCACAGTTTTCTCCTTGTGTACCCCGCGCCGGGTGGCAGGCGCCCTCTCTTTTAGTGGCACAGCCTCACTAGCCACACCAGTCCCCGCCTGAACGACGGGCGAGCCATCACTACCATGATGAGAGTGGTGCAGCATAGGTAGCACCACGGGAACCTCAGATTGACTTAGATCCATTGTTTCCGGATCAACAACCGTCTATTGAGCCGCCAGCCCGGAGGCGTACATCTCACCAAAAAATCATCGATCTCAGCACGATCCATGGCTTTAGCAAAGGCGTCCCGGCTCGCTTTATTACCCGGCGGAGTTTCTACAAAAAAAACAACTACTTAGCCTGGGGCAAACTTAACTAAGGCGTGCTGTGGCGGAAACTGCTTACCAACGGCGCGAGTCAATTGTTGATCAACCAATAACTCCCAACCAGTGAGAAGGCGAAGGTCCAGAAGATTGCGATTCCTCCAACAGCCTCTGATGAGTGCCACGCGACACTCTTCTTCACGAGTCAGGTTATAGCGCAGGCCCGCTACAAAAAAAAAGTGAAGTAACCGTTAGTACAAACTACAGGGACTCACAATAAAAATAACTTTGGTCAGCGGAGACCGACACAACCTCGGATAGGCTGAAACTTTGACTTAATCCTAAACGTCAGTTCCCCCTCATTGGATCCTGCTTGGTACTCCCACCCCGCCATAGCAACACAGAAGGTACCCCGCCAATAGGACATGGAATCCTTCATGTTCTCAATAAGCTTGGGCGCCCCCTGGCGGCGACTCAAGTTCACCTGCCCTCGGAAACCTCGGCGCTTCACGTACACTAGCTCATAGAAGTATAACACCTCCGCCACAGTTGGCCCCTCACAACCGGACAAGTGCCATAACGAGTTCAGCGGCATCATCAACTGCCACATGTTGGGACAAATCTGCCCAAAGGTGAGGCCAAACTCGCACACCAGAATCTGGAGATTTGATAACAGCGGAAACGACACTCCTTTGCGGAAGATCGCCTCATGCACGGCGCCACACCCCGCTGGCAGGATCGAAGCCTTTTCATCCAACGTCAGCGGGAGCAACTTCACTATACCTGGCAACCGAAATATCCGCTTCAACCGGTTGACTGCAGCAACGGTTATCGGCCCTCCTGCGTCTTCGACAGGTATGCCGTCACGGAGCACCCACGCTGACTCAGTATCCTCCCCATCAAATTCTCCCCCGTCAGCGGAGCCGCTAGCAGCACTATTACTCACCAACTGCTCCTCACGCCTATTTCGGGCAGCGACAGCCTCTCCTGCCCTAGAACTCTCTGAACAAGAAGCACGGCCCATAGTTACTTCCCAGGGTATGGTTTGTAGCGGCTCGATCTCTAGCGGTTCTGGCAGTGAGGTTCCTGCATGGGCAGACGAACGCAACGAGTCAATAAAAATTTTATCCGCCACGCTGAACGACAAGTCAGACCCGGAATCCTCACTCCTTGAAATTTCTATGACGTTAGCCATCCCAAACCCTAAAACCCAAATCAGTCAGTTCACACAAAATCTAACCCATCCCTATGTCAGTAACATCAAAGAACATCAAGAAACAATTACCCAGAAATCCCAAAACAGGAACAAAACACACACTCAACCCAGATTCGACCATCTAGCAAATCCCTAAACACCACCTCTCTGCCAAACACCATAAACCTACCCCCAAACTTCACTCTGCACCCTCAGAACACACCGGGGGAGAACATATCATACACCAAAACAAAAATAACAAAACCCAGAAACCGGCTGTAAACAACACAGATCCAATGAAACAGGAGTGGAATTCGAGATACCAACCTCAACACAAACTCTGGTCCGATCAAGAGGGCTTGTCTTCACCGGTGAAGATTTCGTGCCCCCAGGTTCGATAACTCCACAGAATCGTGGTAGTCCTCTTCACAAATCGCAGACGAACAGAGCTTGAAGACAACGACTCCGGTTTGAAGTTTTCGCAAAACTGTTAAATCTCGCTAGGTTCCCCCCCTTTTTTATGTCAACGTCAGAGAATTCTAGGCCGTCTGCTAAAAAACGATGTTATGCACCAGCCGTACACGTGTCCCACGTCTGTACTTACTCTCCGGACGCCTCGGTTACAAAATCCATAGTTACTCGCATTAATGGCGAGAAGACTGCCAGCCTAAGGAGGCACGCCTTCACACGCTAACCCTTTACAATCCAGCCACGTGCCAATCACCTTCAGACGAAGCATCCAATGGAAGTAACTGGCAGAAGAGAAGATCACCAAAGGAACGAAAACTCCGCTAGCGGAACTTCTCCCTTGTCACCTTCCAAGGGACGAAGTCTCCGCTAAACGTAACTCCGTTAGCAGAACTTCCCCCTTATCACCCTGCAAGTGAGGCAGGTTCCGCCACCCGACATACCCCACGCTGAACCCCCTTCCCATCTTGCAAACTGCGTACTTTGCTGAGCACAACACCGCTCACTAAGATACCGTCAATCATGTCTTCGCGACGCTGCTTCCTTCTTACTACCAGTAGGGGGATTTCCGCCAGCGGCGGCTCTCGAGGCAACCCCTCATGCTGATGACGACCGCCAAGCGGCGTTACGGTCAGATTACGTCCAGACGAGACACGGGGACTTGTCAACAGTCTACAACGGCCCTGATCAGGCACGTTGACCCCCGTTACTTGGGTACTAAAGATTGGGCTCGCTACCCAACACCCTCTGCTCCGTGCAGCTCCCCCTCAACAAATAATTTACCGACCATCTGGAGGTCCATCTTAGCTGGGGAGTGGGGACTCCCTGGGGGGCCTAACAGGGGCCCACCCGAAAGGGTATAAAGCGTTTGCTCAATAAATCCATGGTCGACAACGCACTGACGCAAATTATGTTGTTGCAAGTCTAGCAGAAGGTAACGCTTCAAACCGATGAGCAACTCCCCAACCAAGATTGCCCTCCTTGACTGGGGACTTCGGGGACTTGTACCTACATGTGCATTTGCAAGCATAATTAGCTGTAATGAGCTACGCTCATGGTACCGCCCAAGATACAGACTCCCACCAAAGGAGTAACCTACGGATACACAGCTAGGCGACCTACAGCCCAAGCCTCGGATTGCCCCCAGATCACCGCCGACGCCACGCCAAGATGGCATCAGAAGCTCCTAACACTGGGAATCGAAGCACATCAGTCCCACATCGAAAACAAGAAGAAGATCAGCCTTCTCCTCATCTATAAAAGGGTCTCTCCTCTCTCCTCATTAATTACGCATTTACTACTCATTTATTATTAAGTTGTCTATATGCACCGACTGACTTAGGCATCGGAGAAGTGAAGACCGCCCAACGCGGTCTCCCTATGACGCCCTGTCTTTTATTTGATAGCTAACGAAGGTCATCAAGTCCTCAGAGTAGCAATCCGTCCACCGGACCCATGTTGAACGAAGGTTTGGCAACCGCTGGACTTTGAGCATCAACAGTAGTGGTGGTGGCTTCCAAGGGATTGTTTAATGGGTGGATGAATAATCAATGTACTATGAATGTTTGTATTGTAATGTCAATCTTTGTGTGGGGGTTATTGAGTCACATGTGTTACAGTTATAGTTTGTAATTTTTCATATTATATGTGAATAAAGCATGTACTTACATTTTTTTTTCAAAAATACTGATGTACTTCGTAATTTTGAAAGGGACTCGTTAAATTTCCAGAACTTTTGAAATCAAAAGTGTTATATATGTATTATACACGATTTTTACTTTTTTTTTTTTGGTATTTTACACATATTATTGAATAAAAATGAATATAAATGAATATTTTAAAATTTAAAAAATTAATTATTTAAAAATATTTTGCCTAACTTTTCAACGAACTATATGATAAAATGTCCGAATAGTATATACTATTTCTCACATACTAAACCATACATACGTATGGTTACCGCTCAATTTAATTACAATTTACCTCTTACTTGGCATTTCATTTGCTCCAAACTACTGTTGATGTAATGAAGGTTATCTTTTAGGGTATACAAAAATGAGAGAGAGAGAGAGAGAGAGAGTGAGTGTGTGCGTGCGTGTGTGTGTGTGTGTGTGAGTGTTGACTATGTGTATTAAGAAACACTAATCAATTTAGGGTATACTAAATTTCCAATGCAGAAAACCAAAAACAAATCCAATAAATATGCAATACCATATTAAAAAAGATGATAAATGAGGAAAAATTATTTTTACGATAAACAAATTCATATTATAGGACAACATTGTGAAGAAAAGATTAACTTTTTAGGGTTACATGAGGATTGATAGTTTCCTCTTAGGGCTAAATACTAGTTACTACCCTGTGGTTTAGGTCCAAAATCAATTTAATCCCTGGACTTCTAATTCCATCAAAAACACCACTGTATTTTGAATTTTGATCTAATAGGTCAAATTCGTTAATATTCTGTTATGGGTTCAAGTTATAGTTCGATTAGTTGTTAAAAAAACTATTTATTTGATAGATTTCTAATAGTGGGACTCACTCCTAAATTGACTATGCAGGCCACCTCAACACCATATCATAAAACATAGGCCATATATGAGCCACCTCAGCAAGTTAAATGACTCAATTGTTGGAAGACTAACTGTAATACCTTGGAAATTCATTATTTATTTATGATGATTTTCTGAAATTTATTAAGTTGATTATTGGGACGATTTCGTGGTTCGAGGGCGGAGCGGAAGTGTTTCAGACGAATAATTACTCGAAACATTTTATTTTCGAGTGGGCAAAGTGTTGACTTTTTATTCGTTGGGTTTCTCCAAAAACTTCCTTCACGAAAGTTGTAGAGCTCGTCGATACGAGTTCATGCATATGCGGAACTCAAGAATCGGAGTTCGTATGAAGAAGTTATCGCGTTTGGAAAATTTTCCATTTTGGGTATAAAAGGATAAAACCCTAGCTATTTTTGGAAGGTTACCAAAAATAGCCGGATTTCCATTTCTGGAAACCTCTCTCTCTCTCTCTCCCTAGCCCAAAACAGAGCTCACCTTCTTCGACCGATTTCTCGCCTCTCCGGCCACCTCACGACTCCAGACCACTTCCATCGTGCTCGCCTCGTCCTTGCGCAGCTTCAAGTGGCAGCCTTGCGCCGCCGAACCGTCTGTAGCGGCGGCGGGAAGCTTCGTTCGGTTTGAGCCCGATTTGAAGTCGATCCCTATTTATCCTAGCTCTGGCAACCAAAACTCAAGGTTCTTCGCTTGTTGAACTCGCCTCAACTTTCTGAACAAGCACCAAGAAGGACTGGACCTGAAGCGATCGATTTTACGTTGAACAGAGCCTCATCGGAAAACTGGAGAAATTCCGGCCAAACTCGACTGTTTTAGGTAATTTCGACCACTTCCACTCATTTTCTGACTTCGTGCTAGTACTGAAAGTTTCTCATATTGATGAAACGAAGAGGAGTAGCCTGGCCCCGACTCCTTTGGCGGTGGTCGGCTGCGGCTCTGCCTCTAACTCCGACGGCCTTTTCTGCCCACTTCCGATGACCCCAAGGGCAGTTTCTGCCCATTTTTATGTCCTACATGTTGATATGATCATTTCGATTTATAGCATGTAAATTTTGGAGATCATATGATTAAGTTATGAATTTTACGATTTCGATCGTTTGATTTGTGATTTGTGAAGATCGGACTGTCCGATAGACTTGTAGTTTTGATTTATTGATTGTAGGACTGCCCCGATGACTTTGTGTGGTCACGGGTGAAGATCCGACCGCTGGATCTTCATATAAGTGCGTTTTATGAATGGTGTGCTAAGTTGAGACCCTATTTGATTAGGTGATTGACGGTTTGAGTTGGCGAACGATTGTGAATCGTATTTTGAGCTGTTAAGAAGACGTAGAAGGATTTTAGGTGAGTAAATCTCACATGGTTCATTTACGAACGGAATCTCATTAATTACATTTAATTGTTATGTTTGAAAAATGATTTTAAGAAAACGAGTTTTTAAGTATATAAAAATGAATTTCTCGGTTTTTACTACGTGTGGACTATAGTTGGTATTAGTAGTCATTCATGTGTGGGTGACTACATATATATATATATATATATATATTTACGTGGAATATATATATTGGATGATATGGCATTGGGTGAAGTATTGATTTGATTGATTGATTTATCATTCCGAGCATTTCTCTTGAAGATATAAATTATCATATATTGTTGAGTTGATGTTGATAAAGAGTAATTGAGTAAAGTGTGGTCCTTTCATTTATTGTCCATGAGAGACTTGAATCATTATTGATTGTGGTGTCGATTTATATGACTTGATTGATTCATGATTAGGGAAATTATTAAGCATGTGGGATTCGATTTTGATGATGGCTTGGAGACGAGAACATATTATTTGGAATTGGTTTTGCTATTTGTTGAGGTTGTGGGAGATGAGGAAACAATATTATGTGACGATCTGCGTGAGTACATGTGTGGTGATTTGTGTGAATACTTGTGTGGTGACTAGTGTGAGGGTATGGGATCGGACGCCATAATCCTAGGTGGATGACGGGCTACGATTGAGTAAATGGGATCGGACGCTATAATCCTGAGTGGATGACAGGCTACGATTGAGTAAGTGGGATCGGATGCCATAATCCTGAGTGGATGACGGGCTACGATTGAGTAAGTGAGTTTGACGCCATAATCCTAGGTGGATGACGGGCTACGATTGAGTAAGTGAGTCGGACGCCATAATCCTGGGTGGATGACGGGCTACGATTGAGGTGTTTATATTGGATGCCATAACCCTGGGCAGTGACGGGCTACAATTGAAACGCGTTATTTTGTGAGATTGTGTATGCGGAGTTGAAGGGTGAATTCTTGATTTTTGCTTGAGTTGGTTGATTTATTTATATATATATATATATATATATTTTTTTTTTTTATTTCTATCGTGTGATTTCTTTATCTACTTTCTTTTTCATTTCATTTGTTTGATTTTAATGTAATCTCCTGAACTAAACTATATGCAGGGATTACTATGATTTCATTTGTTTGATTTTAATGTAATCTCCTGAACTAAACTATATGTAGGGATTACTATGATTTCATTTGTTTGTTTAATGTGATCTCCTAAACTAAGTTTCTATGCAGGGATTACTATAATTTTTATTGATTGTTTGAATGTGATCTCCTGAACTAAGTTTCTATGCAGGGATTGCTGATTTTGTTTCATTCTTATTGTGTGTATGGTTGTGGGTTGTGATCCATAGCGATCATGAAATGAGTTGAGATGTCATGATTTTGGCAAACGCTTTTTGTTGAGGGGAGTGAGTGTGATTTTGTGGTTATTCTGTTGAGGCAAATGATTGGTGATCTGATAGATTGTGGGGACGTAGAGTGTTTAACATATTTGGAGTTAATTGTGTAATTGGAGTTTGTGGGAAAAGAGATAAAATGAATTGAGAGACAGAGCATGTGGGTTTTAGTTGGGTTGAAATTATTGGGCATGATATTGATTGATATGAACTTGAAGTTTTTTTGTGATAATTGCATATTGATTTTGTTAGACTGAGATAGTGAAAACATGTTTTTGTGGAATTAAATGTTAATGCTTTAATTGTCTCACGAATTGAGAAATTATAAGCATGTGTGACGTGAGTCACTTTAATTGAGTTTACTCATAACAGCTTGAAAGTTTACCGGGTTTGTGGTTTGCAATCCCGGTGCACTATTTCTATGGTGTAGGGTTATTGTGCAGGTTAGAATATCGAGTGATCGTTATCGAAGCTGAGGTGGACTTTCCGTCATGTGGGTGTAGAAGGGCGCTTATACTTGTAGTCTTCCACTATGTAGTGAGTTGGTGAGTGTGGTTACATGTTGAATTTACATTCAGTTTAATTTGTAAGCTCAGTTGTTTATTTGCTTAATTTAAATGAAAAATTTTCTATGTGTTTTCGCGTTTCGGATTTGAATTATTATATTCAAAATTCGGGGCGTGACACTAACAAGTTGGACCTATTAGATTAAAATTGAAAGTGCAAGGGTGTTTTTGATGAAATTAGAAGTTCAGAAACTGAATTGATTTTGGACCCAAACTACAGGGTAGTAATCAGTATTTAGCCCTTCCTCTTATTGATTCACCATATATCTCATATATCACTTGAATTGTTAAAATGTCGTGCTATGACTGCTGTCCCATAATCCCAGCATCATGAATGGCCAAGTTAATGTCCACCACCCCCACTACCGTGTCCACCACCAGGACTCTGTCCTGACTCCTTAATCCTCCCAATTATTGATGGGTTCAAATAAGGGATTTCTTGTCCTAGCTAGTCTTGATGCGCTATGCCACCATGTGCATGTCTTGGATGTGCTATAACAATCCTTATCTCCGAGTACCGTCCTCCAGTACCAACATATCCGCTACCAATCCTCAGCCCCTTAGAGTCTATAGCCAATTTGGAACTGCTTGTTGGTCGAGCTTGGGTTGCCAAATGATTAAAACTAAACAGGAGGAGAAGAACTAGAGCACCAAATTTTTCAGAATTTGAGTTGGCAACCATTTTGATTAGGTGAAAGTTTTGGAGTCGCAAAAGAGTATTGGGAGGTAGGTAATATAGGCATAGAGGACTCTTATATATAGGTACCAAAAACACTAAAAGTTCAAGTTCATTACAACAAATCCAAGATTTACTAATCAGGCAAACCCTTATAACTACCAATATTTTGAATGGATTTAATCACAGGATCGAAGACAATTTTACTTACCTTGTAATGGGTATGAAAATAAGGAAAACATTAACAACAGGAAATATGCATATCCATTATAAAAAAAAAAAATCCATTTATGCAGACACTAACTCCAATCTTGGTTCCTATTGATTAATGTTTATAAATTATGCGTACACATTATCAATGTAATCAAATTCATAAACAGCTATCGCAGCCGTAATCCATAAATCATCAATGTAACCAAATTTTTCAGAACTATGGTTCACAGCCATTTTGATTAGGTGAAAGATTTAGAGTTGCAAAAGAGTATTGGGCAGTACGTAATATAGGCCTAGAGGACTCTTACATATAGATACCAAAAAGAGTAAAAGTTCAAGTTGATTACAATAAATCCATGATTTGCCAATCAAGCAAACCCTCATAACTACCAATATTTTGAATGGATTTAATAACATAATCGAAGACAATTTTACTTACTTTGTAAATAATGGGCATGAAAATAAGGAAAAGATTAACACTAGGGATTATGCATATCCAATATAAAAAAAATCCATTTATGCATACACTAACTCCAATCTTGGTTCCTATTGATTAATGTTCATAGATTATGCATACACATCATCAATGTAATCAAGTTGATAAACAGCTAGCTCGCAGCCGGTAATCCATAAATCAATTTGCATTCTTCAAACTTTCATTCCATATATACACACCCACTTTTCTGTAAGAATATTTCTTTAACTACTTTGCATTATTTAACACTTCATACGTCACAAATAGCTAGGTGGTACGTCATTGTTAAGACTTTGTTTTCAAATTCCACATTGGAAAGCGAATCACATGTTAGAGTTCTTGTACGTGTACACAATACATATAGTAAAATGGACTAGTTGAAACACAAGGCTTGTTGGATCGATTTGCCCTGGATACCTTATGTGTGTGTGTGTGTGTGTGTGTGTGTTTCTATATATAGAACGAGGCTCACTTTGAAATTAAAGTGTGAGGTTAGAGTTTAAAGTCACTTTTCGGTCTCATATCCACATCTCAACCATTCAGTTTTTAGGTATTAATATATAGATCGTCTCGGCAAAAATTCAGCCAAATTGATGATCTTTAAGTTATCTAACTCGCTTAAACCAATGGACGAACTAAATCTGTCCAATATAAACCGTACTAGCTTTAAGGCAATTATCAATGCCTTAACGATCATCAATTTGACTGAAATTTTGCATAGATGATCTATACATTAGTACCTAAAAACTGAATGGTCACGATGTGGATATGCAACCGAAAAGTGATCCTAAACTCTAAAATAGCACTCTAATTTCAGAGCGAGGACTCACTCTGGATAGGATCTGATATAAATCTTATATATATATATATATATATATATATATATATATATAGGCCCGATCACAGGCGGACGTCCGCACTGTCGCTAAAGTGAGGATGTCGACGCTCCAGCAGCTTCTAAGAGTCGATGGTGGTGCGGGGCTTGTCGGACGGAAGCCGGAGGCATCCCAGACCGGCAGCGATCGAGGTCGGAGGAGATCGAGGTTGAAGGATAGTCGTCTGCAACCTCATGTGCAACTACAACGTTCTGGGCAGCGCTACAACCTCGTCTCCGGCAGCTCCACCCAACTGCAGATTGGTCCGTTCGACTCCTGGCCTCCATCCGGCAAGCCGCGCTTCGTCGTCGATGCTTAATCGAGGCCGGAGCAGCAACGTCTGCACTTTTTCTGGGTTGTGGACATCCGCTCTAGAACTGCTCTTTATATATATATATATATATATATATATATATATATATATATATATATATATATATATATATATATATAAGGGATTCCTTTTTTTTGCCATTTTAAGGAATTTCTTGTGGGACCAAATTTTTTATCGTATTTTGGAAGCTCGACAGCCAAATTGATGATTGTTAAGATATCAAACTAGATTAAAACAATGGAAGAACTGAATCTCCAATCTTGGTTCCTCTTGATTAATGTTCATAGATTATGCATACACATGCATCATCAATGTAATCAAATTCATAAACAGCTAGCTTGTGAGCCCCAGAAAAGTTTATCGAGCTTAAGTGAAATGGTTCAATAATTTACTTATCCAGCTTGATAAAAGTTAAAATACTCGATAATATTTTAAGAAATTTTCATAAAGTGAATCCTCAATTTAAGAGTTGGACGATAAAGTACCCGACATGATGAGTTCGTGGAAA
Source organism: Rosa chinensis (assembly GCF_002994745.2). Taxonomy (NCBI): domain Eukaryota; kingdom Viridiplantae; phylum Streptophyta; class Magnoliopsida; order Rosales; family Rosaceae; genus Rosa; species Rosa chinensis. Next base: position 10,092,875 of record NC_037093.1, on the reverse strand, counting down.
TTTTCGGATACTCGAGCTAATTATCTTGGCTTTCCAAAGTTTTGGGATTTTGGAGTTAATTCAAGAAATAGGAAACAGATGGAGCAATCCTAGCCATCCACCGTCTCCACCGCTTGATCCTAGCCATCTATTATCAATTGGACGAATCTATATAAGTGGCAAGCAGTAGGAAGACCAGGTCAGCTTGCTCCAGAAAACGCGTGAGAGCTTCAAAGCTCTTTGACCCGACGCCACCCAGAAACCAGCAATAGGATCCGACCGGCTCTACTTCGTCCGGCCACCGATCGACAACGGATGACCACCATCTTCTTCACCTCTTCGTCGCCTACAACCTCATGCTCTTGGATCGTCCATGCACTGAACGGAGAAGAAAACCCGACGACGAGAAGCCCGAACCTTTACCGGTAACCTCTGCAATTTTTGGCGCCTCTGGCCACTGTCTGTGGTATAAAACCTCTTCTCCTGGTCATGCTCTTCAAGTCTGTATAATTAGTTTTCAATTTGGATTGAGTTTTGATGGGTTACATTCTGGGTTCGTCTCGGGGCCGTCACAGTTCCTCGACGCCGGCAGCTTTCCGTGCTCTTCTCGGCTTCGTTTTGGCTTGGTTACATCTGTAAGAGGAAGCTGACCACAAATAGGAGTATGAAGCTTCGATGATTAGTGGGTTGTGGACGTTGAGGCCTGGATACCAGTTCATCTTTGGCAGTGAAGCTAGGAAACTGGGTTTGGATCATTGGACTTTGTTCTAGCAACTGAGGTTGGCTTGATCAAAGTCGATTTTTGCATTCGAAGGTATAATCTTGAACTTGAATTCCGTTTTCTTCTTGGGTTTGTGATCGGAAGCTGTGGAATTGAGTTTGGTTGGTATGGTGAAATTAACGACTTGTTATTGGATTGTTATGCTGTCTTGATCACAGTGTTTTGAGTTGTTGCGAGTAAATTTGGGAATTGATATTTGAATTGAGATTGTGGACTGACATTGGCTGCTTGCATTGCATGTCGGTTGTTATGCCGGAAAAGTTGATTGTGAAATAATTGAAAAATGGACAAGTTATGATTTTGGGTGTCCTTAGCAGTTTCGGGCACACCCTGTATAATAATTAGAGAGTTTTGGGTATCCATAGTAATTTTCATTGAATTACTATGCGACAAAATAGGAAATGGAAGTAAAAGACCAAGTGTACTGTGATTGAGATAAACTGTTGATGAGATTGGAAACATGTTCTATGCTTGTGCATATGTTAAATGGATAGAAAGTGAAAGGAATTAATATATAAGTACATATATATATACATATATATTGGGTGGCCTTAGTAATCGGGTGCACTCAATATATGTTTGGTCAAATTGGTCAACTCCTGGTCAAACCAGGAAAACTTAATTGTACGATTTGTAATCGTCGAGATTTCAATTACTAGTTCAATGAGATATGTTATCAAAATGTCAGAATCTAGGATTTTCAGTTACCCGAGGAACGGAAGGTTCGTGAATCTCGGACAACGTAAAAGGTTAAAGCATCGGAATCCAGGTAGGGGACTCGGGACTCATTCGGTTAGTTGTTTTCCGTTTTGAATTAAATGTTTATGCATATTTGAATTGCATGGTTTGGTTATTTATGGCTTGAGAGTGAGTGGAACATAGCGATTCCTTGGGCTTCGATACCCTAAACCTCTTGAGGGGACGTATGGACGGAATGATGTCTGACATCCTCTGAGGTGTGGCACTATATCTAGGTGATATGGCATAAGTGGACACTCTCACTACGCCCTGGTGATGATTTTATTTGAGGTAAGGCTGTGTAGTTAGTCCATGGGACTGGTCATCAGGTATTATGCATTTCTTTAAGTTTCGTGCATTGGATTTTGAGTCCGAAATATATTTAAAGTTTGTAGTTCTTTAAAGAAATGATTTCACTTTTTCATACTGGGATCCCAAATTATTATCTTATGTGTCGGTTTTCAAACCTAGTCGGGTGAAGCCCCTATTGCGTAGGGAGGACGAAAACTCACCCCTACAACAGTGTGGTTGCAGGTACTGTGCACTGGAAACTGGATTAGAGCGGACGGAGCTCGGTGTGTAGATTTCAATAGAAGTCAGGTTCTGGGTTCCAATCTTATTCCTGTTCCTTAAAATTATATTTTCGGAACTTGTCACAATTTGTTTGTTATAAGCTAAGTCTTTTATCCCTCGGTTGTTTGCAACATTAAGTCCTTGTAGAACATTTGAATTTAAAGATTAGAAAGGTTTTCACCTCAAAAGAATTTAAAAGCTTCCGTTGCGAATTTTTGTCAAAATTTATTTCGAACAAATGCCTAGCGAATTTCTAGAATGGAAATCAAAATTTTCGGTTTATGTTTTAGAGACTCGCGACACTGTAACGTACTCAAGCTGGTGAGGTGTAGTTTGGAGCGTTACATAGCTAAGCTAGCTCGCAGCCAGTAATCCATAAATTATCAATGTAACCAAATTTTTCAGAACTTGGGTTCACAAACATTTTGATTAGGTAAAAGAATTAGAGTTGCAAAAGAGTATTGGGTGGTATGTAATATAGGCCTAGAGGACTCTTATATATAGATACCAAAAAGAGTAAAAGTTCAAGTTCATTACAACAAATCCTTGATTTACTAATCAGGCAAACTCCTCATAACTACCAATATTTTGAATGGATTTAATAACAGAATTAAAGACAATTTTACTTACCTTGTAATTGGTATGAAAATAAGGAAAAGATTAACACAAGGTGATTATGCATATCCAATGTAAAAAAAAATCTATTTATGCATACACTAACTCCAAATCTTGGTTCCTATTGATTAATGTTCATAGATTATGCATACACATGCATCATCAATGTAATCAAATTCATAACCAGCTAGCTCACAACCGGTAATCCATAAATCATCATAGTAACCAAAATTTTCAGAACTGGAGTTCACAGCCATTTTGATTGGGTGAAAGTTTTAGAGTTGCAAAAGAGTATTGGACGGTATGTAATATAGGCCTAGAGGACTCTTATATATAATTATACCAAAAAGGGTAAAAGTGCTAGTTCATTACAACAAATCTATGATTTACTAATCAGGCAAACCCTCAGAACTATCAATATTTTGAATGGATTTTTAATAAGAGAATCGAAGAGAATTTTACTTACGTTGTAATAGGTATGAAAATAAGGAAAACACAAGGGATTATGCATATCCATTAAAAAAAAATCCATTTATGCATACACTAACTCCAATCTTGGTTCCTATTGATTAATGTTTGTAGATTATCCATACACATCATCAATGTAAGCAAATTCCTAAACTGCTAGCTCACAACCGGTTATTCATAAATCCATTTGCATTCTTCAAACTTTCATTCAATATATATACACCCACATCTTTTCTGTAAGAATAATTCTGGAAACCTGGAAAGCATGAGGAATGTTGAAGTACATAGAACCCAGCGGACCGGCCGGGGATTTTTCCAAATATAAGAGGTGAGCCCATACAAAAGATATGCTTGGGTCATGATCAAGGGACACATGAATTTACACAATTTTTGACACTTCTTATAGACCATTGGATTTTAAATCTTTTAATGGCTAAGATTAATTGTGTGAATGATGTCAACATATAGGAAAATGACAGGGCATATGATGTGGCATCAATTTAATTTTACAATAACGAAATTGGATTATATTAAGGGAGCTTCTATTCATACCTCCAAAATTGGCATTTGGACCTCTCTCTTTTTTCAAGTAATAATGGTCTTGCATCAAATAATGGTCTTGCATCCATGTATTCGAGATCATGGTCTTGTATTACGTCAAATAATTTGATTAATGATAAGGAATAATTTGAGATATATATCAAGGAAAAAAAGGGATCTAATCATCTATGTTGTCATCTTTGATATTTACTCAATGTTCCATATTCATTTGACATATCAAACACATTCAATTGATGTATAACATAAGGATATGGGAGATAACAGATGCACGCACTTTACTCAATTTTCTCAATTCTTTTTTCTCAACTTAATTGTATCAAAGGTAAAATAGGATTGTGAAATATTTAAAAATTAAAGGTGGTCCGATTACCAATTTTGGAGATATGAATAGAACCTAAAAAAATAAAAAGCTTTTATTGATTTTATTGAACGGTGGGTATTTTGGAAAAATTAGGGAGATGTAGATACCATATTGGTTGTTTGTAAAAGTAAATTGGAGGTCTATTAAGTGGGGAGGTCCAAATGCCAATTTTAGAGGTATGAATAGAAGCTCTCTTATATTAACCTTTCAAAAAAAAAAAAAGATTGAATTTTTCTTTTCTTTTTTTTTTTAAAGAAAAAAAATGCAATTAGATGAATACCTCCCAGAAAAAACATAAAGAATAAACAAAGAACCTAGCTCTTGTATATCTCTATCGTCTTCTCCAAGCTCGTATCAAAAGCATGGATTGGATTTTGTTTCCGTTGCCCAATTTCATTTATACAATTAGTCAAAGAAGCTATTAGTCGTTCTTCCCCTTTCTTTTAATAACTTGTTATTTCAACTACTCTTCTCATTGATTATGATATCTGTTAGCCTCTATTCACTTCTCTTCATACGGATTATGGACTTTAACTATATAGGTCTGGAGGTGTTTCTCCTCTTAAGGAATGAGATGTGTTTTGCTTTTTCTTCAAGAGAATTTGATCAAGTTCTCATATATACTTTCTAACATAACCTAACTAGCCTCTTGATACCAATGTTTATGGGTTGACCAAACTATCAAAGCTGAAATTTCATTATGCAGCATGGGAAATAAAACAAGATTGAACTAGTTTTAATACCAAATTGATACTGACAAGTTCATGGATTAAACTAGTTTAACTATTAATTGAGATAGAGATAGAATTCTTCATCTAGGCGTTCTTGTTCATGTGTTTTTTTTTTCCCTTCATTTTTGATTGTGTTCTTCTGTACATTTACTCAAATAACTTGTTAGTTGTAATATAAGTATTACATCTTCTATTTATATAAAGAAAAATTTAATCTAATTTTCTTTTCTTTTCTTTTTTGAAATAAAATCTAATCCAATTTCGTTATTGTGAAATTAAATTGATGCCACATCATGTGTTGTGAGCCCCGGAAAAATATGTCGAGCCTAGCGGAGATCGTACGAGAAATTATTCAACGATCTCAATAAAGGTCAAGATGCTCGAGAAAATTTCAGAAATTTTCATAAAGTGAAATCCTCGATGTAAGGATTGGATAATAAAGTGCACGACACGATGAGTTCGTGGGACTTTTCGGGGAATTTTTCGGATACCCGACCTATTTGTTATGATTTTCCGAAGTTTTGAGATTTTGGAAATCATTTAAGAAAATAGAAAATGTCGTGGACCCATCTGGGCCGTCTGTTGACTCCACCGCTTGATCTCCACCATTGGAATTGATATGTTTGGATTATAAATTCAGTGGAAGGGACCAGATTGCATCAGAAACATCGAGAGAGATCGAGAGAGATCGACCCATCCTTGAGACTCGGCGACCCGATCATGAAACCCGACCAAAGTGGTGTCGTCCGGCCACTGATCGACGACTGACGACCACCATCTTCTTCGTCTCGCCATCGCTAATAGCCTCCTATCCTTGGATCGTCCATGCAACGATCGTGAACGGCGAGTCGAAGGCAAGAAGCAGCGTCTGCTCCACCGGTTCTGTGGTGGTTTTCAGCCACCGTCTGGGCCTCCTCCGCCACGGCTCCGCCGTGTTCTTCGACACCGGTGACCTTCCCGGTCATTCTGGGCTTGGTTTTCACCTTGGCTGCACTTGTGGACCAGAAATCAAGAGTCTTGCTGGGTTATTGGCGTCAAAGTCCTCAACTCATCAACATTCCAGTTTAAGGGGTTCTGTAAACCCGAGCTTGATCAATGTAGACTTTCGAAGGTATAATTCCAAACCTTGGATTCAAAGGTTGCTCTCGTGATGAATTCAAAAATTGTGGACTGAAGAGCTTTTGAATTAATTATGTCCTGGAGATTTGGTTGAATCATGGTGTTATGCATAGTTTGATCGAGTTGTGTAGTTTGGTGGTTTGAGGATCTCTTTGCAGATTGTAGTACTGGAGGTAATATCGAGATTTTGATGGAAATGTTTCTGTTTGTTGGCTGGAGAATCGATTGAGTTATGGATTGAGAAATTGGTTGTATTGTTAATCGGAGATTGTGAGTGGGTGTGAGGTTTCTGTGAAATGATTACTGGTTATGAATGAGTAAATGATATTGTGTTGTTATGTTTGATCTGTGGCTATTGTTATTTGAGGGGTAACAACACAGAAATTATGATTTGGTTGTGATGTTGAATGCTTGAGAGTGAATTTAAAGGGTGCTAAGGGATGGTTTAAGTTATGTGGGTGTCCATAGTAATTCAATGGAATTTACTATGCGACAAAATGTGAAATGGAAATAAAAGACCAAGTATTGGGTGAATTGGGATAAATCGTTTACGAAATTGGAAACATGATCTTTGCTTGTGTATATGTTAAATTGATAGTGAATGAAAGGAATTATTATATATGTATAATGGGTGGCCTTAGTAGTTGGGTGCACTCAATGCATATTTGGTCAATACTTTAAAACTTCATGTAAATGTTCGGTAATTTGGGGTTTAATTATCGAACTTGTCGCAAATGGTCAAATGTGGTCAACCCTTGGTCAACTCCTGGTCAAACCAGGAAAAGCTGGGGATGGGCGATATATTAATCGTTGAGGTTTCGTTTAACTGTTCAAAAGGTATTAACTATCGAAATGTCGGAATCTAGGACTCCAGTTACTCGAGGAACAGAAGGTTCGCGACTCTCGGAGTACGTGAGAGAACGCATCGGAGTCCAGGTAGGGATTCAGGACTCTCCTCGGTTGGTGATTTTCTTATATATTGTTATTAAATGATTCATGTTAGTTGGTATGGTTTGGTTATGTTCAAATGCAATGCATACTAACCAAACCATGTGAGAAATGTGATGGCTTGAGAGCGAAGGGTGGCTCTGACTTCCTTGGGTTCGATCCCCTTAACCTCCGGAGGGTTAGTTACGCCGGTCGTCCGGGTATTCCAATCTTAATAACGGGCCCGGTACGTGTGTGTAGCTAGGTAGTGGACGCTCTCGCTACGCTTACCTGGTGATAAATTAATTTGAGGTAAGGTCGTGTAGTGGGTCTATGGGACCGGCCATCAGGTAATATTTGGATTTGGCGCCGTATTTATTTAAGCCACATGCATCCGTTTTCAAGTTGAAAAACATTAAAGTTTGTCGTTCCTTTTAAATATTTGGTTTAAATATGTTTTCATACTGGGCAGCCCAAATATTTGTTTATTGGTTTTGAGTCTATTTGAGGTAGAGTCCCTGTTGAGCATCGAGGACGAAAGCTCACCCCCTACAACAGTATGGATGCAGGTACTGTGCACTGGTGACGGGACAATAGCGGAAGGAGCTGGGTGTGCGGAAACAAGTTCGGTAAATCATCGTTTGTACCTTATTCTAAATTCTCTTTCTCGAACTCCGTGTTTCGGAACTTGTGGTTATTTAGCATCGTGTCAAATTTAGTTGAATTCTCTTTCATTAAAATTCATATCTCGTGTGATCCGTATCCAAGTACTGGATGAGTGAAATAGATTTCAGCAATTCAAGTTTTTCACCTCAAAAATATTGGTAGCTTCCACTGTGTTTTGCAAAAAGTTTTCTAACAAAATGCCTAGCGGTCCTCTAGAATGTGAATCGAGCTTTCGGTTTATATTTTAGAGCCCCGCGGCACTATGACGTGCCCAAGCTGGTGAGGTGCGGTTTGGGGCGTTACATGTGCCCTGTCATTTTCTGATATGTTGACATCATTCACACAATTAATCTTACTCATTAAAAGATTTAAAATCCAATGGTCTATAAGAGGTGTTAAAAATTGTGTAAATTTATGTGTCCCTTGATCCGGACTCTCAAAATAGAATCTAGTTTACATTGTTTATAATTAGGAGTTATAGCTTGGAAGCCACAATGCTTTTCAAAAAAACAAAAAATAAAAACTTGAAAGCCACAATGTAGATCTGCAAGGAAAAACAATAGTACGTGCTGCAAGTGTCATGGATATGTAATGAATATTCACTTGGTTACTAGGCAGTAACACACATGCATGATTACTTACATGCAGTAACACACATGCATGAAACACTAATCAATTATGCGCTAGTGCTCTACAAAGCACAATGAAAATATAACCGTGAAATGTTTTCACTAATTAGTCGGATTTGACTGCAACTAATCGCACAGCCAACTACTAAACAAGTCCGTCAAAGACAATGGACAATGCCATAACTCCACACACTAATTGAAAATTAAATACCTCCACAAACCAAAACTCTAAATAAAATTAAAGAAATGATAAAAGAACGATGTGACGTAAAGAGAAGAAAACCGGACGGGTAGCCTGTCTGAGGACACAAATTAAGAGGCGCAACATTGAGCTATGTCTGGTTTCCTTTGGTAGGCGATGATAATGATGCAAGATTCTGAGTCTCTGTGTGTTTGAGCCCAAAAGTAATTTTGGCAAGATCCTTTAGTGGATTTAGCATAGCGGGCCGATACCTGCGGCTCAAAAATAAGGCTGCTTGGGTTTGGGTTACAGCTTCGCCCATTCCGTAGTCCATAGGGAAAACGAAACCTTATTGGAATCAAGTAGTAGAGATTGAATAGGAAACTTCAATCAATAATCCTTCTATAGCAAGGAACAGTCAAAACCCTAGGTATAAATACTAGGGTTCAGGGACAGAACAGAGACCTCTTTCGAATCAACTAATCCCAGCGATTACAAAGCCTCCCCTGAGCAAACCTTCAACCTCGTTGAAACCCGGTGACCGCCCGCCAGTCCTAGTCTCCTCGCTAGCCGACTGTCAGCATCACCAGATCAACCCGGCGACAGTGCTTCTAGTCCTAGTCTCCCCGCGAGCCGACTGCCAGCGCTACTGCCACAGATACTACCAGCGAAGCAAGGGTAACGCCCTCGCAACCCAGCGAAGCTAAAGATATGCTTTAGCAAACCCCGTGCTTTCTCAAGGTTTCCCAATGATTGCTCTGCTCAACCTACAACGTTGAGTATCGATTTGGTGACTGAAGAGATCACACCCAAAGTCCTTATCCGTAAGGCAAAAGTCATTTTCCGAAAGGCTAGAGAAGAACCCTGTGGCGAGGTTGGTGCTCTCCTCGTCCACAGCGCTTGAAGAAGAAGTCAGGTCAAGGGACTACCCCGACGATTGCACCCCACGGTGCTGGCATGCTTGCGCAATCACACGCTCAAAAGAGACAGTTTGCACCCCTACCGGATTTTTGTGTCAAACATTTTGGCACGCCCAGTGGGACCTGTAATAGTGTCTTTTCGTGAACACAGCCATTGGGAAGTCGAGCGAAAACCCTTACCAAAAGGTTTACGCTAACTGCTCAAGACACAAGACCTCCAGTTACAGACCGCACTCTCGCGCGGACTGTTGTGGTCTTTCTGAAGAACAAGTGATTCAACGATTCTCTCATCCTGCTCAACCATCCGACGTGTCTACTGAACGGGAGAAGAATCACCCGGCCACTACTGAGGGCCAGAGTGTTACTGCTCAACAAGTCGGCGCTGACGTCAATGTTATTACTACCGTTGTTCCTAATACAGTGGAAAGTGGAGGAAGAGAGGCTTTCGTCGCGAAGCCTATTCCAGAAGGAGCGACCTCGGAGGTGAGGTTCGCGATCATCACAGAGAACATTGAAAATCACCGCAAGAAGATACTCGCTGATTTTGAAAGGGAACAAGCGAAGACGGACCAGCACATGCGCGAGTTGGACCAACGCATCACCCAACATGCAGCAGATACCCAACAACAGATCGCACAATCAGAAAGTGCAGTAAGGGCTCATGTCACGGGTGTCGCTAGCGAGCATAGTCAGAACTAAAAAGAGATCTTGGAGGCTATCGCGAACCAAACCAAACAGACCGCATCAGACATGGCAGGTCTTCGTAAGGATGGTGCTAACCTGGCAACTGAGGTAGCTATGCAGAGAGCTGAATTGAACCAAGCAAGAGAAGTGTTGAACAAAGCTTTAGGGGATCCTAATGCTATCCTTGGCTCCCTTGGCCAGCCATCCGGTTCAGGTAAGTACGTGCCACCAAACCAACGGGAGAAGACTAGCAGCAGTGCTGTTTCTCCTTCAGCTACTGTTACCACTACACAGCTAAGGCATAAAGAGCAGGCGTTGGTTATTGGCGGTAGCAAGGAAAAGTCTGCCTCGTTAGGCGGACAGGCCACCAGACAAAAGCATCAGGCCTCGAAAGGTGCAGGAACTTAATCTGACCCCGCCACGTTCGTTCAGTACGACAGCGACGGAACAGAAATGGTATATCAAGAGCTGCCAGGAAGTTATTACGGGCTCGACCAGACCGGCACCCCAATTAAGATAACAACCTTATCGAAGGAAGAGATCAAGCCAGCGGTGACTCTTCAGCAGCAAGCTACCACCCGCGTGGTACACGTCGAAGAGGGACCGGCAACTGTGAACCAGGCAACACCTGTGCAAGCTGCTCGCCAGACTATGGCAGTACCACCTCCTCCTCCGGGTCCAGAGTATGTAAGGCGCGATGAAGTAGAGGAGATGATCAGGTTGGCTAACCCTAAGGCTCAGCCAGATGGGGTCTATGAGGGACCTTTCCCGCCACATATCATGCTCGCACCCTTTCCCCGGGGCTATAAGAATATCATTTTTTTTACTTTTTCAGGGGAAGACACTGAGGACGCGGCGACACATCTGGCCAGGTTTAGGGTACAATGCGGCCAGTACCAGAACGATGATATCCTCAAATGTAGGATCTTTGGCACTTCTCTGTCAGGCGCTACCTTCAGATGGTTTTCCAAGCTTCGGCCAGGAACAGTGGCGGATTGGCTTGCAATGGAACTCCCCTTCCGTGAAACTTTCAGAACTATCGAGCCTCAAGTAGACCTGGCCTCTCTCACCCAGATGGCCCAGCAGCCTACAGAATCAGCGGTTGCCTACCTTCCGCGCTTTCAAATCCAGAAAGCCAAGCTAAACGTCATCCTGCCCGAGAAAGAGTTAGTCAAGTTGGCGGTCAAAGGTTTGGAACCACGTCAACGAAGGAAGCAGCATGGCAACATGATTCAGTCGATGGGAGAACTCATCACAAAGGTAGGCAGCTTCGAGCATCTCCTTAGAGAAACAGATGCAAGGAAGAATGCTTCCAGAGGGACATATGTGCCGGGGAAACATCGTACCGTAGCGGCCCTGAGCTACCAGCCGACTACCTATGACCCTTACTACCATCATAACACTGAAGAAGTGGTCCAGGATGATGAAAAGAACGATGAGAATGATATAGCGGCCTACGAGTTAACCAGGAAAAAGAATCCATCCTTGAAACAGCTCAAAATTTCCAAGGAACCCGTTAAGCTCAAATCGGTGGCCTTCACCAAACCTGAGTTCGCAACATATACATATGATGCCAACAAGGCCCATGAGATCCTCGACGAAATGATCGCTGCGAAGATGGTGAAGACTGATTTTGGACCTTTTCCTCGACCGGAGCAGCTGAAAGGGAAGAAGTATTGCAAGTTCCATAATTTGTGGAATCATAACACCGCAGATTGCGTGAAACTCAAAGACCAGATTCAGGTATGGCTTAATAATGGTAGTTTGCAGGTAGAAACTCCAGTCATGGCGGCAGCGCTAGTAGACTTGGATCCCTTCCTAGACACTGGGATCAACATGGTCGATGTAAACTGGACCAAACAGCCGCAACGGAAACCCACTCTAGATTTGGGTTCGAATGAGCGAGGTGAGAAGTCCGCCGCGGACGAGACACCCCCGAAGGGCAAGGCTGAAGCAATAAGTCATGCCTCGCCCGTGGTCTTATGCTCGCGATGCAAAGAAGAGTGTGGTATTCAAGTGTCGCATGAAGAGGTCGAGCAGACATTTCACTTTGGTTCCTACCGCCAATCAAGTAGGCTTCGTCATCGCGGAACTATCAGCCTTCCAGCCCAAGAGAGAAAATGGAGTCATCACCATCCCAAAGGATTCCAATTTGTTCAGGAAGCTGAGAGCAGCCGCGAGCGATCAGAAACAGGAAGAGAAGGCCAGGACCGAGTGCAAGAATATTCTGACCAAGCCCTACATCCCACCTACCGCAGCTAATACCATCAAGGAGGGCAAATGGTACACCAGGGAAAAAGGGAAGGCAGTGGAGATAAGCTCTTCCAGAAAGCGGAAGCTGAAGCGCAGGTTTGGGGAAGCCAAGCGCTCGCTAGAGGCTCTGGACCAGGGCCTGATCAGACCTTCACAACTAGTAAAGTCGCCCGAGCAGTATCAGAGAGAGATGGAGGCGTTAGCTGCTAAACCGTTGAGACCTCCCCGTAGCTTTAACCAGTAAGAAGATTCACTAACAGGGGCATCAAAGCCCAGTGTGTTTTACAGGATTATTGAGGAGCGATCACCTCTTCTTGCACGAAAGGAGAGCTCGCCAACTTAGCGGCCACATGTCAAGCGCAGGCTATTCCATGAGGAGCCAGAGGTCAAAACTTCAGTCTTTGATAGACTGGGGGGCAAGAGCAGGGCTACTGACACCCTACAGTGGAAACCCAAGAAAGTCCAAAGTATAGTCATCTCTGCCTCAGATGAGCGCATGAAACCGGAGACTCCTAAGCTGGCTTCCGTGGTACAAGTGCTTGAACAGTGCGAGGTAAAAGGCCTCATAGAAGGATCGCTGGTAGATTGTTTGGCTAAGCAATTCCAAACTGATATCCCGGCCAAGGAACCTAAGCTTAACTTGAAAGATGACATGGAGGACACAGAGACAACCGACGTTTCTTGTAGTATGGTTTACCTACTCCCCGCGAGATATGCACTACCAGTCGCTGCTCAGGAATGTGTGGAAGCCAAAGAAGAGGATGCGCAGCCGTTGCAGGTTACATCAGCGGCCGCAATGCCTGTGGAAGACACGGCCGCTCAGGAAACGGAGAGGGCTCCAAACGAAGGACCGTTCATGAACTTCTCTAAGCCAACGCCAGCTATGGTTCAACACATGCGGCCACTATACATCACGGCAGACGTCGGCGGTATCAAAGTTAGTAAGATCATGATTGATACCGGAGCCGCTGTTAATGTCGTCACTACCAGGACCATGCACTTGCTCGGGATCAAGAGGGAGAAAATCCAGTCCACGTCCCTTGCGCTCAAGAATTTCGCGGGCACTGTAATGAAGACCTGGGGATTATTGTTCTTACGCATTAAAGTTGGCCCAGCAGAAGGGGTTTATGCTTTCTTTGTAACGGATTGCTACGCGGCCTACAGTGCCATTTTGGGCAGAGACTGGATCCATAGGAGTTATTGCGTACCATCAACACTTCATCAAGAGCTGGTTATGTGGAACAGGGAGATAGATACAGCGGAGGTGATCAAAGCAGATCCTCGTCCATTCCTAGTCTCCGCAAACTATGTAGATGCCAGATATTATTTGGAGCCTATCACTCCATTGCAGGTTAGTGGCATTGATGATAAAGGCCGCCCCACAAGGGTGACAGCCTCTGCATTGGCACAGTGGGGGCTGACGCTCGCAAAAGAAGGCTTGGAAAGGCCTGGCCACGCTGTGCCCAAACCCTTAAATGATTAATGGATTACAACCTTCCAGAAGGAGGGATAGAGGCCTTCCACTCACTGTACGAAAGACTATCATCGTACTTAGTGGAAAAAGAGGCCTACGATCGGGTCGCTACCTTAGAGGTCGTCTATGAAGAGCTCTCTGACCATGAACAAGATGCTGAGGTCGATATTCAGCTCGCTCCAGCAGCGCTGGATGATACACCTCCTAAAGTCAGAGATCCTACCGAGAAAGTCAATCTCGGAACAGCATATGAGCCTATGGAAGTGGCCATCAGCACTTACTTAGAGCCTAGCGAGAAACAACGGCTTATTGAGTTATTACAGGAATTTAAAGACTGCTTCGCGGAGAAGTATGAGGATATGCCAGGCCTGTCACCGGACTTAGTTTGCCATCAATTACCAACGCTCCCTGACAAGAGGCCTGTGAAACAAGAGCCGCAACGAATGAATTCCTAAACCCAAGTCCTCGTCAAAGAGGAAGTCGAAAAAATGCATAAATCAGGCATTATCAGGGTAGCCAAGTACAATAAGTGGCTATCTAATATCGTGCCAGTTCGCAAGAAGAATGGCAAGATGCGGGTCTGCGTTGACTACAGAGACCTTAATGTCGCTACACCTAAAGACGTCTACCCCATGCCGGTCGCGGATATGTTAGTAGATGATGTAGCAGGACATGAACTATTATCCTTCATGGACGGCACCGCAGGGTATCACCAAATTCCAGTCGCAGAAGAAGACAGACATAAAACCTCATTCCGTTGTCCCGGCTTCGCGGGCGTGTTTGAATATGTGGTTATGCCTTTTGGACTGAAGAATGCCGGAGCAACGTATCAGAGAGCCATGAACTTGATCTTCCACGACATACTGGGGAAGATTTTGGAGGTCTACATCGATGACGTAGTGGTGAAGTCTCAGAAGAAGGGTGACCACATCACCGATCTCAGAAAGGTATTTGAGCGTATGCGACAACACAAGCTCAGGATGAATCCAGCCAAATGCGTTTTTGGAGTTCAAGCAGGAGATTTTCTAGGATTCATTGTCCATCAAAGGGGCATCCAAGTCCCTGAAGACAAAGCGAGCGCAGTCATCAATGCCACCGCCCCACGAACAAAGAAGGAGTTGCAGCGCTTGCTGGGTAAGATCAACTTTTTGAGACGTTTCATCTCTAACTCTGCAGGTAAAATCCAGCCCTTCTCCCCATTGCTGAAACTACAGGGTCAGGCTGAGTTCGTATGGGAGCCTAAACATCAAGAGGCTTTCGACAGAATCAAGACCTACCTCGCGGGTCCACCTGTGCTTGTTCCTCCGAGAGCCGGATTTCCATTGAAGTTATATATATCAGCAGCTGAAGCTTCCATTAGCAGCTTGCTCGCCCAGAATGATAAAGAGGGCATCAAGCATGCTATCTTCTACCTTAGCAAAACACTTACAGACTGCGAAACCAGGTATACTCCAATGGAAAAGCTGTGCCTTACATTGTACTTCTCCGCATGCAAGTTGCGGCACTACATGTTATTTTTTACTACTTGCATCATCGCTCAGACCGACTTGGTCAAGTACATGCTATCACGACCTATCGTTAGAGGCCGCATTGGCAAATGGGTGTTAATGCTCAAGTCTGGCGGTAGCCGACTCTTTGTTTAACGCGGGTCCGGTCGGCGGACCACTACTCCGAGGATTAGATGACTTCCGTTTACTGCAACACGAGAGACAGGGCGTCAGAGGGAGACCACGTTGGGCGGTCTTCACTTCTCCGATGCCTAAGTCAGTCACTGTGTATGGGCAGCATAACAATAAATGAGTAGTAATTGCGTAATTAATGAGGAGAGAGGAGATAACCTTTTATAGGTGAGGAAGAGGTTGATCTTCTTCTTGTTTCCGATGTGGGACTGATGTGCTTCGATTCCCAGCGTCTGGAGCTTCTGATGCCATCTTGACGCGGCGAGTGGCGGCACGTCAGCCGTGATCTGGGGGCGATCCAGGGCTCGAGCGATAGCCCGCCGGGCCGTGCCTTCGCAGGTTACCCCTTTGGTGGGAGTCGGTACCTCTGGCGGTACCATGAGCGTGGCTCATTATAGCTAATTATGCTCGTTCTAGCACATGTAGGTACAAGTCCCCCAAGACCCCAGTCAAGGAGGGCAATCTTGGTTGGGGAGTTGATCGACGGTGTGAAGCGTTACTTCCGCTAGACTTGCAACAGCATAATTAGAGTCAGTGCGTTGTCAACCATGGATTTACTGAGCGAATTCTTTATACCCTTTCGGGTGGGCCCCTACCAGGCCCGCCAGGGAGTCCCCTACTCCCTAGCCAAGACGGACCTCTGGATGGTCGGCAGATTGTTTGTTGAGAGGAAGCTGCGCGGAGCAGAGGGTGTTGGGTAGCGAGCCCAATCTTAGTACCCGGCTGACGGGGGTCAACGTACCAGATCAGGGTCGTCATAGACTATTGACAAGTCCCCGTGTCCCGTAAGGACGATCTGACTGTAACGCCAAGTGGCGGTCGTTGTTAGAGTGAGGCGTAGCCTCGGGATTCGCCGCTGGCGGATACCCCCCGCTGGATGTAGCAGGAAACAGCGTCGCGTAGACGTGTTTGGTGGTAGTTAGTGAGCGGAGTTGAACTCAGCAACGCACAGGGTTTGCAAGATGGAGGGGGTTCTGCCGGCAGTGCCACGTATAGCTGAGGCTGCCCCTTGCAAATTGACAAGTGGAAGTTTTCTAGGGGGGATCCGCTCATAGGAGACTTCGACAGGTGTCAAGTGAGAAGTTCCACTGGCGGGGTTTCGCTCAGCGGACTTCGACACTTGGAGGATGACAAGTGAGAAGTTCCGCTGGCGGGGTTTCGCTCAGCGGACTTCGACACTTGGAGGATGACAAGTGAGAAGTTCCGCTGGCGGGGTTTCGCTCAGCGGACTTCGACACTTAGAGGATGACAAGTGAGAAGCTCCGCTGGCGGGGTTTCGCTCAGCGGACTTCGACACTTGGAAGATGACAAGTGAGAAGCTCCGCTGGCGGGGTTTCGCTCAGCGGACTTCGACACTTGGACGATGACAAGTGAGAAGCTCCGCTGGCGGGGTTTCGCTCAGCGGACTCGGACTTCGAAACTTGGAGGATGACAAGTGAGAAGCTCCGCTGGCGGGGTTTCGCTCAGCGGACTTCGACACTTGGAGGATGACAAGTGAGAAGCTCTGTTGGCGGGGTTTCGCTCAGCGGACTTTGAAACTTGGAGGATGACAAGTGAGATGCTCCGCTGGCGGGGTTTCGCTCAGCGGACTTCGACACTTGGAAGATGACAAGTGAGAAGTTCCGATGGCGGGGTTTCGCTCAGCGGACTTCGACACTTGGAAGATGACAAGTGAGAAGTTCCGCTAGCAGGGTTTCGCTCAGCGGAATCCATCGACGATTGGCGCCTTCCTCCCAAAAGTTGTGGCTTCTACCAGACTCTTCGTCTAATGGTGGTGGACACGTGGAGAACCCCAAAGGTTTAGCGTGCGGAGGCGTGCCTCCTCTGCCTAGCCGTCTCCTCGCCATTAATGTTGAGTACTCCGCCAACAACAAGTACCGCCCCTGCCACTGCACATGCCACTGCCCCTGGTCAGGTTGAAGGTGCCTGCTCTGGTAGTGGGGAGAGTGGCGGACTCCCGGAGGGCGACACTTAGCGGACTCCCACCCAGTCCGAGGTGCAAATGGGCTGCGTCTCGCTTTTCCTCTAGGAGATCTCTATCGAGGTTGACGCCGTCGCTGTTGGTCTCGGGGCAGTAGCCTTCGACTCTAGCGGTTGGTTGGGTTACCTCGATAGGCAGGACAGCCTCAGTTCCGAACATCATACAAAAGGGGGTTTCACCTGTGGCGGAGGTTGGGGTTGTTCTGATGGCCCATAGAACTTCCGGGAGCTTCTCCGCCCACAAACCCTTGGCCCTATAGAGCTTCTTCTGCAGCAGCTTCTTAATTATCTTGTTTGCCGCTTCGACCTGGCCGTTGGTTTGGGGGTGAGCGACTGATGCAAAACGCATCTTGGTGCCCAAGTTGGCGGTGAAAGAGATGAGTTCCTTATTGTTGAACTGTGTGCTGTTGTCTGTGATGATTGCATGCGGGACACAGTAGCGGCAGTAGATGTTCTTCCAGAGGAAGTGAATTACCTTGGCGGTAGTTATTGCCGTCAGGGGCTCTACCTCTAACTATTTGTTGTTGTAGTCGATGGCGACAATGATGTATTTGAACTGACCTTTGGCGGTTTGGAATTTTCCCATCAAGTCCAGGCCCCACGTTGAGTGAATCCAGGGACAGACGATAACCGACAGAGGTTCCGCCGGGGCATGTGGAAGATCAGCATATTGTTGGCATTTGTGACAAGATTTTGATATCCGCCGAGCGTCATCACCAAGCGTAGGCCAAAAGTAGCCTTGTCGCATTGTGCGATTAGCCAAGGATCTGGCGCTTGAATGATTTCCGCATTCTCCGCCATGTATTGTTGCCAGCACGACCCTTCCCTCCTCTCGGGTCAGACAGCGGAGGTTGGGGTGGGTGAATCCTTGGCGGTAAAGCTTGCCGCTCTGCATGTTGTAACGGGTTGCTCTCCGCTGGAGCTGTCTCGCCTTGATCTTGTCCCCTAGCAATGTCCCGTTGTGTTTGTACTGAATAATTTCGTCCATCCAGCTAGGATTGGCCTCAATGCTAAAGATCTCCGCCAGGGTTTTTGTGATACTTGGCCTGTCCAGAGACTCTACCCTTGTGTCCGCTGGACTCTGGTGTGGCTGGGCGGTTGCCAGTCTTGCTAGTGAATCAGCCTTGGCGTTCTTTTCCCTGGGGATTTGTGTGATGGTGTGGAACTAGCAGCGTCTTGGAGTACCCTAAGTATGCCGCTAACTGCTGGTCCTTGGCCTGAAAGCTGTCGTTGACCTGATTAACGACCAACTGAGAGTCGCTGAAAATGTTGACACTGTCGGCCCCTGAATCAATGGCGAGGAGTAGGCCGACAATGAGTGCCTCATATTCCGCCATGTTGTTAGAAGCTTTGAAGTTGAATTTCAACGCTTATTCGACGCGAACCCCCCCGGTCCTGTTAAGATGATTCCGGCGCCGCTGGCCTTGGCGGAAGCCGAACTGTCCACGTGTAGGTTCCAGTCTGATTGTTGGGGAGCCGGCTCCTTGGCAGCCACTATTTCAGTTCTGGGTGGTACATCGATCTTGGATTAGGGCTGACGCTCGGTAAGCTCAGCAATGAAGTCTGCCACCGCCTGGCCCTTCATGGCGGTTCGTGGTTTGTAATCTATGTCAAACTCGCTGAGCTCAATGGCCCACTTGCTGAGGCGGCCTGAATGTTCAGGGTTCTGTATTACTTGTCTCAGCAGTTGATTGGTTAACACATGGATTGTATGGGCTTGGAAGTACTGGCGGAGGCGTTTGGCGGCAACGATGAGTGTGAGAGCAAGCTGCTCCAAGGGAGGATACCGTGTTTCTACTCCGTTCATGCCCCTACCGGCATAGAATACTAGGAGCTCATCCTGGCCCTCCCGCCGGACGATGGCACAGCTCACCGCTGAGTGAGATACCGCTAGGTAAATGTATAATGTTTCTCCTTGCACAGGAATGGAGAGGAGTGGAACTGCCGCCAGGTATTCCTTCAGGCCTTGGAATGCCGCCTGGCACTCTGGGTTCCAATCGATGACCTTCTTGTGGGTTGTTTTAAGGACTTTGAAAAATGGGGCGCACCTGTCGGTCAGTCTGGAGATGAATCGAGACAGGGCGGTTAGCTTGCCCTGGAGGCATTGGACATGCACCTTCCATTATGGGTCCTTCAAGTTGAGGATGGCTTGCACCTTGTCAGGGTTGGCCTCGATGCCCCGCTCACTGACAATATACCCCAGAAATTTGCTGACGATGACGCCAAAGAAACATTTTTCTGGGTTAAGGCGCATATCATAGGTCAGGAGGATGGTTATTATGATTTTTAGGTTTGCCACATGTCCGTTGGCTTTTATACTCTTGACCAACATGTCGTCTACGTAGACCTCGATTATCTTGCCTAGATGCTCCGCGAACATGGCGTTCATCAGTCGCTGATAAGTTGCCCCTGCGTTCTTCAAACCGAAAGGCATCACATTATAACAATACAGGCCTTTGTCGGGATGCATCCTGATCTGGTTATAGCCGGAGAAAGCATCCATCATGCTGAGGAGCTCGTGTCCAGCGGTTGCATCGACGAGTTGATCGATGCGGGGTAGTGGGAAGCTGTCTTTTGGGCATGCCTTGTTAAGATTTTTGAAGTCGACGCACATCCTCCACCTGCCGCTAGCCTTTTTGACCATAACCAGGTTCGAAATCCACTGAGGATAAATGACCTGGAGGATGAACCCAATGCCTTGCAGCTTGGCAACTTCCTCTCCTATAGCACGGTACTTCTCTTCGTCGAAGGCTCTGCGCTTCTGCTTGATAGGGTAGAAGGATGGTTTGATGCTCAACTTGTGTGAGATGATTTTAGGGGAGATACCTGGCATGTCTGCATATGACCAGGAAAAGACCGTAGTGTTGTCACATAGGAACTGAATGAGCTCCGCCACCAGCTCTAGGTCTAATTGAGCGCCTATGCGGACTGTCCGCTCAGTGTGCTCATCAGAGATGCTGACGATCCTTAATGATGTCTCCGAGTTGACCGGCTCCTTCCTTACGTACTTCTTTTCGTCATCCCTGGGGTCCTCAAAAATATTTGGTGGTGGTGCCTGACTGCCTACCGCCAGTATCTCATGGCGGCGGGTTGATTGAGCTATAGTAGTTGAATAACACTCGCGTGCCAACTGTTGACTTCTCCTGACACAGCTTGTGCCGTTGGGTGTGGGGAATTTCATGAGTAGCATGTATCCGGCGATGATGCACTTGAGTTTATTGAGCGCTGGCCGACCAATGATGGCGTTATATGAGCTGAAACAATCGACAATTATGAACTCTGTATGTATCTCAGCCATACATGGACTAGTACCGATAACTAGCCGCATATAGTCGGAACCTAGCGGTTGCATGACGTCACCGGAGAAGCTGAGCAGTGGTTCATGATCTTGGAGTAATTTTCTGTTCTGCTTCAGGTCGTTGTAACAACCACTGAATATAACGTTGACAGCGGATCCGCTATCAACCAGGATTCTTCCGACTGACATTTTGCCAATGCTACCGGTGGCGGTGGGGTTTCTCCATATGTGATGAATTCTGCTTGGGCATGAATGACCGCCTCACTCATGAGGTGGTCCTATACCGCATTTGGATGATTGTAGTTGAGGTGATAGAGAAATGGCCCTTTGAGGAGTCCCTGCTTAAAAGCCACCGAAGCCATTGTTTTATCAAGATCACGACATTGAGATGTTGCCGCTCGCCACCTTGTGACGAACGCCTTCAGTGTCTCCTCCGTGCCTTGCTTGACGTTGAACAATTGGCTTGTATTGTGGTGCCCGGCGGACAATAGGATGAACCGGGAAAGGAAAGCGTGCGATAATGCTTGGAATGAGTCAATGGATCCCGGCAGGCATTCGAAGAACCAATTCATTGCCTCATTGTCCAGCGTTTCATTGAACAAGTGGCACAGGGTGGCGTCATCGAATCCCTTGCTGTTGGTGACTTTCTTGAACGTGTCCATATGGAAGAAGGGATCAGTCTTACCGCTGTAATGTGACATTTTAGAGTCTTTGTATACGTCGGTCTGACGGCCAGCAAAATTGCAGCGGTAAATGGTTCTGGCCTGGACGCAAAAAGTGGATTTGAAGTTGGTGCTGGGGTTCCTGATTCCGCCCGGATTAACCTTTGTTCCAATTGCTGCATCCTTTCCAGTATTTGAGCGGTCGCATCGCCGGCGGGGTCTAGCCTTGTACTCCGCTGAACTGATCCTCGCCTGGGAGCGGGTGGGTTTCCCTCTGTTCTTGCCCGAGGTCTCGGGCGGTGAGTGTGCAGTGATGACTCTGCCTCCTGTTCCAACATTAGCTGGGGTACAGGGGGTGGTCCCATTCCCACTAGCTCTGCTAGGTGCAGCGGGACCTACATATGCACGACTGGTGCTGGTATCAATGCTCCTGTACCAGGTCGGCTGTGCCTGGTGCTTCGTGACTGCTCGCTTCGTGCCGGGTTGGTGGTTGCCTCCAGCGTTCTCTTTAGCTCATCAAAGGGGGACACAAGCGTGGCCACTTACCTTGGGGCCTCGGCCTTATCCTTGCATTCTTGTTCACGCTCTCTGTTCGCTTTGTGAAGATCCGCCAGTGCCAGCTCATACAGAGAGGCAAGGTCTTGGCCTGGCGGGCGGCTGCTACCTGGGTTTGTCTCACCGCCGGGGTTGACCGGGGTGGTGAATAATGCGCGGTTAATGCCTACCGCTGGGTTGGTAGGTTGGGGAATGGCGGACTGATCTGCCTACTCGTCAGCGTCTTCCCCGCTACCGTTAGTCATGGTGGTTGTGGCGGGATGACCTTTTGTTCAAGGATTCCCACAGACGGTGCTAATGTTAATGCTCAAGTCACCCGGTAGCCGACTCTTTGTTTAACGCGGGTCCGGTGGGTGGACCACTACTCCGAGGATTAGATGACTTCTGTTTACTGCAACACGAGAGACAGGGTGTCAGAAGGAGACTGCATTGGGCGGTCTTCACTTCTCCGATGCCTAAGTCAGTCACTATGTATGGGCAGCATAACAATAAATGAGTAGTAATTGCGTAATTAATTAGGAGAGAGGAGAGAACCTTTTATAGGTGAGGAAGAGGTTGATCTTCTTCTTGTTTCCGATGTGGGACTGATGTGCTTCGATTCCCAGCGTCTGGAGCTTTTGATGCCATCTTGACGCGGCGCGTGGCTGCGCGTCAGCGGTGATCTGGGGGCGATCCAGGGCTCGAGCGGTAGCCCGCCGGGCCGTGCCTTCGCAGGTTACCCCTTTGGTGGGAGTCGTTACCTCTGGCGGTACCATGAGCGTGGCTGATTATAGCTAATTATGCTCGTTCTGGCACATGTAGGTACAATGGGTATTGGTCTTGTCTGAGTTCTCGCTACAATACGTTCCTCAGAAAGCAGTAAAAGGACAGGCCATCGCAGACTTTCTGGCACATCACCCTACTTTGGATATCCCAATGGTGAGAGAGTTAGAGATAGCGCCCATAACTATCACCCGACCAGATTTGGCGCGCATTCCAGAGTACGCCATATGGTATCAAGCCACAGTCTCCTTGCAGCCATGGGTATTGTTTTTTGATGGTTCAAGAACTGAAACATTAGCAGGGGCAGGGATTGTTCTGGAAAACCCAGCGGGCGATCGTTTCTCTTATTCTTTCCAACTGGAGTTTAAGTGTACAAACAACCAAGCTGAGTACGAGGCTCCTATTATCGGGCTAGAGGTCTTACTGGAAATGGGCGTAAGGGACGTTCAGATTAATGGTGATTCTCAGCTCGTTATAAACCAGCTTCAAGAAAAATATAGATGTGCAAGTTGGTTGCTCGTACCGTATTTGAATCGTGCCATTGAGCTTCTGGATCAGTTTGACGACGTCGATTTGGAGTATATCCCTTGCGAGCGCAATTTCGCAGCCAATGAGCTTGCTCAACTGGCCACAGGCATTACATTGAAGTATGGTGTCCGCGACCGTATTCTGAAAGTTGAGCGTCGCACACTACCTTCATGGCTCGCACGGCCTGATCCACCAGATGATCCAGTGGTCGCAGTGCTAGAACCTATTGATGTGGATTGGCGCATTCCGCTGGTTGCTTATCTCAAGCGACCAGACCCCACAGCTAACAGGAAGATTCGCTTTCTCGCTCTAAATTATTTCCTCAGGGGTGACGAATTGCGACGACGTGGGGAAGATGGCATAGACTTTCGGTGTGTCTATGGCCGCGAAGCAAAACGATTAATGCGTGAAGCGCACACAGGGATATGTGGGGCTTATCAAGCGGGACCTAAGATGCGTTGGCTTATTCGGCGGCATGGTTATTACTGGCCCAGCATTTTAAAGGATTGTATTGCATTCGCCAAAGGATGCGAAGATTATCAAGCACATGGTCCAGTCCAGCATGTTCCTAACATTCCCATGCAGCCTATCATCAAGCCTTGGCCTGCGCGAGGCTGGGCACTGGACTTGATTGGGATTATCCATCCCCACTCTTCTCTCCAACATAAGTTCATCACCGTCGCCACTGACTTCTTCACCAAATGGGTTGAAATGGAGCCATTAAAGGAGGCCTCCGGCACCACCATTCGCCAGTTTATTTTTCATAACATTCTCTGCAGGTTTGGTATCCCTGAGGTGCTCATTTCAGACCGGGGGGCAGCTTTCATGGGAGGTCCTGTCGAGCAACTTGTCAACGATTTCGGCATCCAGTTTATCCACAGCACTCCATATTATGCTCAGTCTAACGATCAGGCAGAAGCCAGCAACAAGATTATCATTACCCTGTTAAAGAAGATGCTGGTAGAAAACCCTCGATAATGGCACGATACTTTGTATGAGACACTTTGAGCTTATCGTACTTCTAAGAGGACTCCCACCGCAACGACACCGTATGCACTCATGTTTGGTCACAACGCTGTATTACCCTTGGAAATTAACGTTCATTCCCTACGCGTCCAAGAGCAGCATCATTTGATAGGTGAAGATTATGTCCAGGCAATGTGGCAAGAACACGAAGACTTAAGCGAGCAGCGCTTGGCGGCCCTGGATAATTTGGTGATGGAAAAACAGCGCATCGCCCGCGCCTATGATAAACGGACACGTGGCCGCAGTTATAAAGAAGGAGACCTTGTTTGGAAAGCTGTTTTGCCTTTTGGCAAGAAATTGACCGGTCGCGGTTAGTGGACTCCTCGCTGGGAAGGACCCTTTGTTATTCACCTCATTTTGGAGCGCGGGGCTTTTCATCTCAAGGATTTGGATGGCGAAATCCATCGCAATCCCATCAACGGGTGATTCCTGAAGAAATATTACCCTAGTGTTTGGGAGTTCGACGATCCACCCGATCAACCGTCGTCCAAGACTGGGGGGCAATCATAGTTTTCCTCGGCTCGCATTATCTCTACGCTCAGGCCTTATTTCGCGGCCTTCATCTCTTATGTTTGCTTCACCTATGAATATTAGGGGGCCAACACTCTATACACTTTATAGTTTGTAACATGAGGCCTTCCTTTGGTTGTGGCCTTATTTTGGATTAATTCCACCCTTTCTTTTGAGGCCAAATTTTGTTGTAATTTTTCCTTGACAATGTGTGTTAAGAACATACGTGATGGCCTATACATGAGGCCTTATTTTAGAACAATATTTCTTACTTGTGCTCAAAACATTCATTCATAGAGTGGCTTTGCGGCCAAAAGCAATACAAATGGAAACAGTTACAGTTACAGTTACAATTACAAAACCAAAAGTGGCTTAAAGAAACATAAGGATTTCAGATCTTCTAAGAGTTCCTGGATCTTGTGGTGGCGAGAAGCAAAGTGGGCCGTACCGCTGGCACTCTTCCTCTCTTCACCCAGATCCTCCTCCGATCTGAGTCGCCGCTGCTCTCATTTGTACCAGAGGAAGAGGGAAGGAAATAATCCATCCCAACCCTTCTAGTTGAATATCCTCCGGGATGGAGTTGGTATCCAGAGCGAGCGCGACTCACAACCACATCTACCTCCAGGGGAAAAACAGAAGTCTCGTAGTCGGGCCCTGGAGGTAGACCGCGGAAGAAGAGCAGGCGGCCTCAAAGTGGCCTTCCTCCCTTCTCCCTCTTGCTCCATGCGAGCAGTCTGAGAAGAGGGACCCCTCAGAATCAGGCTCTGCCGCGTTAGGAGCATGGCATGTTCTTCGGTTTAACTGAGACTGGCAAGTTCATCCAGATTTTTAGAAGCCAAAGACATGCCGTTGGACCTGAGATTAGGCCATGAGGCCTACCCAAGTCTTGAGATTAAGCCATGAAGCCTAAGGGTTTATGAGCGAGGATGAGATTATGGGGAGAAGATTTCAGAAAGTGAAGAAAGAGAAGTAAGGTTTGCGAAACTATCTCTGAGAAGGCCATACTTGCTGGTGCTTATCAATTCCCCAAAGTGTTGATATTTATAGAGCCAATCTCAGTGGCCTCAACCGTGCGATGGACGGTTGAATTACTTTCAACGCCATCAATGAGAGTATCAGTGGAATTGAATGCAAAGATCTCGGAAATGAAGGTACTTGAAAACGCGTGGGAAGCGGGGTAATCTTCAAGAAGATAACCGCTCTGTTTCGAGATTGTTTTGTCAAACCAACTTCAATAGCAATAAAGGTAAACATTAATTCAAAAATTGAGCATATATTTGGGCCAAGTAAAGGATAAATATATAGAATAGGGGTCTTTCCTGAGCTAAATACATAGGATAAATATAACATTGTTCATACAAACTGGGCCTAACAGAATAGGGGTCTAAAGTTTTCGGCCCACATGGGTCAAGCAAAGTAGGTGCTCATCCAGACGAAAACTGGCGTCGGCAGCAGCTCGCTCCGCTTGTCGGCCTGCTTCGCGAGCCTGAACTAAGTTTTGAGACATCGTTTCGAAGGCCGCTAGGGGTGGTTCTAGCAGAGGCTCCTCATGCTCAAACCGGGCCATCACTGCAGTCAATTGGGCTTGCAGTTCCTGGATTTGAGTCCGAAGATGATTCTGTGTGATGCGCAAGTCTCTGACGAGGATAACTCTATCGCCCAAGAAATCGCGAGATGTCTCTGTTTGTTGTGCAAGGCCCCGATAGTGGGTCTGAGCCTGTCTCGCTTGTGCGGTCGCGGTCGTTCTTTCATTAATCCGCTCAGGAAGGTTTTGTAACAGCTCATATATCTTGGTGAACTCGGCCTCAGTGATAGTTCGCTCGCGGTGAAGAACCATCAAGTACTCCTGAGCTCTGGCGGACGCGCTTGGCAGTAAGATATCAGGGCTCAAAAGTCGCTGTAGCCCATCCTTCGCCTCATCTATAACCCCTAGAGGAGTAACTTCGAGTACGCGAACAAGCCTTTCCAACCTGGAAGGAGGCTTGGGCGTTAGGGCATCAGCATCAGCAACAGCAGCAGCAGGGGCCTCCTGAGGCTCTATAACAGGGACCGCTTCTGGCTCTGGTTAGACATTCGCTCCTTCTCTCACTTCAGGAACATGGGGGGCAGGCTCCTGGATCACCATATCTTCACCGATTAGGTCTACTGGATCAGCGACAGGTACCTCCGCAGCGGTAGCTGTTTCCCGACAGGATCAGGACTCTGTGGTTAAGGAGGAATTATTAGAGTGCACAGAGAATAAAATTAGGACTAAGGCCTTTTGTTCAAGAGAGAGTGTACCTCTTCGGCCAGAGGCTCGTGCAGGATTGCTATCGGCGCAGGCTCTTGAGTTGCTTCATCAGGAATGGGATTAAGCGCTACCTGCGTTAAGGGTTGTGCAGCGATCGGCGGCGCGTCTGAAGGGGCTATTCCTTCTTCCAGCTCAGGTGAACTGTCGTCTATGACTTGCATCGGAATCAAAGCCAAATGCACATCGCTCGCGGCACTGGCGGGAGGTGGGAGATTACTCGAATCCGTAGGTTTTTTAGCCTGCGGGGCAGCTACTCCTTCACCAGCAGCCGAAGAGCCTTCCCCAACGTGTCCGGAGGACCGGCGACAAACCTGCGAGTGAAACAGTTATAGGAATTGGGCTAAAAGATGGATGATTTCTAGTATGATTTTCCTATCTCTTACCAGTCGATCAACGAGTGGTTCATCCTCTTCCCATGGGTCAGTGCGAGGGTCCGAGCGGTTGTGCTTGCGAGCCAAAGCAGCTGCGACCTGCCAAAATTACAAAGTTAGACTTAACTCGGAGAGAGGCATAATCCTAAGAGTAGAGGGTTCATACAGTTTGCGGATTATCGTCGTCAGAGGAAGATTCTTCAGCTTCAGGCTCTGCGAGCACTGCCTTCTGCTTTCCAGACTGGCCAACGGCCGGGGAAGCATGGATTGAACGAGCGCCAGAATGTGACGTAGTTCCCTAAGACAGCGAAGGGTAAGTAGAAAGAAAGTAAAGGAAAATTACAGAAGATAAGACTCAGATACTTACCTCCGGACGGGGTTCGCAGATTACAATACCAACCTGGGCCGGGCGAGAAGCTCACGTCAGTTGTGTTGCTGGAAGAGGCTAGGATAGTGCAGTGTCCTCAGGGAAGCGAGCAAGCATTTCAACATCGACAGGATAGGGGCTTTTCAGTTCTCCAAAGAGTGCTGCAAAGAGTTCATCCCGCTGAGTCCAGCAATTGACGGAGACCTCTTCCCACCATGTTTCGTATCCTTCTTCAGTCCCGTCCACGGCGTCGATAGCCTGAGCCCAATCAGGAAGATCAACCAGCGCGAGCATACTTTGTACTGGCACAGGCCCGAGAGGGGGCCCGAATCTGCGCCAAGAAGTGTTGTAGTTCCAGGCGTCGTATAGAGGGAATGGCACCAATTGGACAAGGCTGAATTGGCGAGCAAAATGATTAGGAGCGTAAAGCTCGTAGCTGAGTTCCTCGGCAGCGATCCTGATGTCTGAGAAAGAGATCGCGCGGCGAAAAGCCAAGCGGGGGCGATCAGTGTAGCGAGGATCGCCAGGGAGAAAGCCATATTCAAGTAAAGATGGGAATCTTCTACCCAAGATTATGTCGCAGTATGGCATCTCATTTAAGAGGTACAGGTAAGAAAAACACTCGGAGTAAGGGGGGATGAATACCTTCCCTCGCGGCTGAACCACTGACCCAAGAGTTGGTCGGCCGGTGGAAGTAGCGGGATGTCATCGCGACAGAAGAACGGAAAGTAAGTTTGGATCCAAAAGTCCAAAATCCAAAAGGGGCTAGACATGCTAGTCTCAAATGGATGCATTGTGGCTTGGTATAGCATGCGGTAGAGGGCTCCGAACACAGGTTGCCCGAGCCCGACGTTGCGGCCGTTGTAGAGGGCTGTTGCCAGGAGAGTCCAAGTACCAGTGGGCTTGCAGGAAGAGGTGCAAAATATGAACTTGCAGAGCCAATACTCCAGGAAAGCGATTCCGCCGGTCGCATTGTGTTCCCGGCTGTAATACGCCAACCATCGCGGGTAGGAGCCACTGTGGGTGCTTCGACCGTGTTGGGCCATGCTCGAGGTGAAGATGACAGAATCGAATTGACCATGCACATAGGGTTCGCCATCGGTGGGCAGGCCAGTGATGGCGAGAATATCCAATAGAGTAATACTCATTTGACCAAATCTAAAGTCAAATGTGTTGGTGGCGGTATTCCAGAAACAAAGGAAAGCAGCAAGCGGCGAGCGATTGCCACCGTGAGGAAGATTGAAACATAGGTCGATAGTATGCGTGATACCTGCTGCGTTCCAGCGAGCCAAATCCCGCGCCAGCGTTTCGCTATACCAAGAAGTCTCTGCTGCACTGATGGAGGACGGCCAGTGCCCTATTTTGGCTCGATGGTTTTGGGCGCCCCAGCTACTGAAATCTCCAGGAGTCCTTCGGAGGACTGGAATGGGCCGACGGACTGGTAGGCCGTAGAGAGCGATAGCGTCGGCTGGAATAACATCTTGTGGCGCTGGACCCAATCTGGTTTGATGGTCGGAGAATCGAAGGAGCAGGGGTCGATAGATAGATGTTTGGAGATGAATGCGGGCACCGATGTTGGTTCCCCAAGTATGGGCAACTTTTTCGTTTAACTCTTCCTCTTGATCGATGACTATTTTCTTTGGGGGAGCCATTTCTGGATTTCTGCGAGGGAGATAACGGAAGAAATGAATTTTTCTGGGTTTAAGAGACTAGAAGGGTTTCTAATGTGACAGGTCTTGCGGCCGTGGGTTTAAATAAGGAATTTGTTGAGGGAAACGATACGACAGAAAGGCGTTTTTGCCAACGAAAGGACGCAACCTTCATTAATGATGTCGTTTCAAGCGACCGGCACGTCGTTTCTAGTCCCCTTCAAGCAGTTACATTTTTGCGGACCTGCGGGGCAATGTTTGAGCCCAAAAGTAATTTTGGCAAGATCCTTTAGAGGATTTAGCATAGCGGGCCGATACCTGCGGCCCAAAAATAAGCCTGCTTGGGTTTGGGTTACAGCTTCGCCCATTCCGTAGTCCATAGGGAAAACGAAACCTTATTGGAATCAAGTAGCAGAGATTGAATAGGAAACTTCAATCAATAATCCTTCTATAGCAAGGAACAGTCAAAACCCTAGGTATAAATACTAGGGTTCAGGGACAGAACAGAGCCCTCTCTGGAATCAACTAATCCCAGCGGTTACAAAGCCTCCCCGGAGCAAACCTTCAACCTCGTTGAAACCCGGTGACCGCCCGCCAGTCCTAGTCTCCTCGCGAGCCGACTGTCAGCATCACCAGATCAACCTGGCGACCGTGCTTCCAGTCCTAGTCTCCCCGCTAGCCGACTGCCAGCGCTACTGCCACAGATACTACCAGCGAAGCAAGGGTAACGCCCTCGCAACCCAGCGAAACTAAAGATACGCTTTAGCAAACCCCGTGCTTTCTCAAGATTTCCCAGTGATTGCTCTGCTCAACCTACAACGTTGAGTATCAATTTGATGACCGAAGATATCACACCCAAAGTCCTTATCCGTAAGGCAAAAGTCCTTTTCCGAAAGGCTAGAGAAGAACCCTGTGGCGAGGTTGGTGCTCTCCTCGTCCACAGCGCTTGAAGAAGAAGTCAGGTCAAGTGACTACCCCGACGACTGCACCCCACGGTGCTGGCACACCTACTCAATCACACGCTCAAAAGAGACAGTTTGCACCCCTACCGGATTTTCGTGTCAAACACTGTGTATACCACACGATAGTAAAATTATATGTCACTAATATCAAAATATTGACTTCCACGCCATAATTATTGTAGGTGATCCTCATGATAGATCTACGTGTGCGTGTAACTGTTATCTACTTTAGCAAGAGAAGATAAATTTTATACCAGCAAAATCAAGAATATATACCAGCAAGCTTTCCTTAGATCAAAATAAAACTTCTTTATGTCTTTGGGGGATCACCATTAGAAGAGAAGATTTTCTTACAAGGGCTCTATATAATTTGGCCTTATTTCATTGCAAGAACTTCATAAAGTTTGAAAATGACTCGCCTACATACAACAATGAAATTTTGAATATGAATGCATGCGGTAGACATAATATAGGCCTCATCAAAAAGCCCGCGGATCAAGTGGGCCGATGGAGGCCCGCAAAAACCCGGCCCGGCCTGCTAAAAGCCCGTAAAAGCCCGCAAAATATTATATATATGTGTGTGTGTGTGTGTGTGTGTTTATATATATATATATATATATGTGTGTGTGTGTGTGTGTGTGTGTGTGTTATATATATAGATATATATATATATATATATATCAATATATCATATATGTGTGTGTACTGTTTATATATATATATATATATATATATATATATATATATAGATATGTATATATATATATATATATATATCATATGTGTGTGTGTGTGCGTGTTTATATATATATATATATATATATTAATATATGTGTGTGTATATAGAGAGAGAGAGATATATATATATATATGTGTGTGTGTGTGTGTGTGTGTGTGTGTGTGTGTGTGGAAGTTCTTATACTATTATACTTCTATATAAAATATGTGCATATATATATATTCTACATATCGGTTGACCAATCCGATCGGATTCGAAAATATGGTGAAATTGGCTAAATTTTTTACCACACTCATAATTTATTGTAATAAACTCATCCAATGATCGGTTTTTCCATTTTCTTTGAATTGATAGGGGTTGCTCTTTGGAGTGTATGGTATATAAATATAGATTTATATGAGTAACTACGTTTGATCTAGTTGATCGAATTCGAAACGATAACCAAATTGGCTGGATTTTCTACAATCACCATAAAACATTACAATCTCTCCATCGAGCGGTTGGTTTCTCCGAATTCATTTTCTACTTCATGGTTGCTTTAGAATGAACCTAAACAATTTAAATGCAATGTATAAGTCATACAACTATAGGAATAAAATTGGTACAGACCAATGTGTTTGTAATTAAAATTAATTTTTTTTATCTTATGTCCACGCACATCCATTGATGGAATATATACAAACGTGATGTGAAAAAATAAGCACGTTTCGCGGTTGTCACGGCATCGGTCAACCAATAAAACATATAAGTGACTACGGTTGACAATCCGATCGGATTCGAAAATATGGTGAAATTGGCTAAATTTTTTACCACACTCATAATTTATTGTAATAAACTCATCCAACGGTCGGTTTTTCCATTTTATTTGAATTGATAGGGGTTGCTCTTTGGAGTGTATGATATATAAATATAGGTTTATAAGAGTAACTACGTTTGACCTAGTTGATCGAATTCGAAACGTGAACCAAATTGGCTGAATTTTCTACAAACACCATAAAACATTACAATCTTTCCATCAAGCGGTTGGTTTCTCAGAATTCATTTTCCACTTCATGGTTGCTTTAGAATGAACTTAAACAATTTAAATGCAATGTATAAGTCATATAACTTTAGGAATAAAATTGGTATAGTCCAATGTTTTTGTAATTAAAATTAATTTTTTTTATCTTATGTCCACGCACATCCATCGATGGAATATATACAAACGTGATGTGAAAAAATAAGCACGTTTCGCAGTTGCCACGCTATCGGTCAACCAATAAAACATATAAGTGACTACGGTTGACCAATCCGATCGGATTCAAAAATATGGTGAAATTGGCTAAATTTTTTACCACACTCATAATTTATTGTAATAAACTCATCCAACGGTCGGTTTCTCATTTTCTTTGAATTGCTATATGTAGCTCTTTGGAATGTATGATGTATAAATATAGATTTATAAAAAATTAGTGTCTTTAAAAATTTATTTATCAACAAATTAGTATCTATATATAAATATAGATTTTTTTTGGTACAATATAGTTATATAGATTGTTATCTTTGGTTGTATTTGATCATTATCAATTGAATTTCCAAAGCTTGATTAAAAAAAAAAAAACTTGTGTCTTTAAATATTTATTTATAAATAAAGCCCGCAAGGCCAGGCCCAAAAAAGCCCGCAAGGCCAAGCCCAGTCCGGCCCGAAAAAGCCCGCAAGACCCGCTTTATATGGACGGGCTTGGATCCTTTGATTTTTAATAAAGCCCGGCCCGACCCGGCCCGCAATTATTTAAAAATATAGCAAGGCCCGGCTCGGCCCGGGCCCGGCCCGTTGACGACCCCTAACATAATATGTTCACTTAAGTTACAACAATTGCAAGATCGGAGCGCTATTAAATCGACAATAATGGCCAAGTTCACAAGGCATATTTACAGTTAATCCAATAATAAAAAATGTTGCTTCGCAGTTTTTCTTATAATTATTCTTTACCAATATACAGGGAGGGTGATTCGAGCTCAGGTCTATGGGAGAGTAATTTGGACTCATGAGGTGTTGATTCAACCTCAAGTGTGTCGAAATTCTCCCGCATTTGATCATCTACGTACACTATTGCTTCTTCGTATTTGTATTTAAATTTCTGATGGAGAACAGAACCGATATACCATAAACCTTCCTTACATTGGTCATGTAACTTCTGATACATATGGAGCAAGTATGAAATGGATGACAGACACATCTCTGTACTTGTCATTCTGTCAAATTTAATTCTTGACATATCAAGTTATCTCGGCAACATCAGCAAGGTATGCACTAATACTTCTAGATAAGACAGTACTTATTTTCAGTAATAGTACCTTGTACGCTACTACGTACAGTAGTGCTTGTTGAGTGATTGAGATATGTTTGGTTTCGTTTGATGCACGATGACAATGATGTAAGACTCTGAGTATCCTGCATGAAGTAAAATTATGTCACAAATTAATGAACCAAATCCTAACTTCCACACCATAATTGTATGTGATACATATACAGTAGATGATTATATGTCACTGTTATCTACATCAGCAATAAAAGATGAATTTTATCTTTCATATATGAAAAGATATTAGAATGGAACCCTTCCTTTACTTGTTCTTTCGACTAGCGAACTCAGCTTAAACCCTCTACATGTCTCATTTTGTTTTGGTTTTCTACTATATCAGCGAAATCAAGAAGAAAGTACCAGCAAAACATGCATGTACCATCATTTATTCATCACAAGAGCTAGCCATGTATAGTTTGGCCTTATTTCATTGAAAGAACTTCATAGATTTGGAAAACGACTTGTATACGTACGTACAATCAGAAAATTCACTTCCTTTCCAACAATGAAGTTCTGTATAGTAATTTCTCTAAAAAAAAAAAGTTCTGTATAGTAATGCAGTTATGATTGATATTGGTTGGTGTGGACAAGAATTGGACTTCTAACCGTATGAGTTTCATCAGACCAAACCAGGGCCGGCCCTGAGTTTTTAGGGGCTCTAGGCCAAAAGTGTTGAGAGTCAATACTATAAGTCAGCAAGGTTCGTTTACCAAGTTTTCTCATCAGATTGCAATGCCACGTGTCACAAATCTGGAGGTTCAGTTAGCAAGGTTGTTAGAAGACATGTGTAGCTGAGCTGACTTGAGAGATATATAAGGCTCTCTGCATTCTTCATTTTCCAGCTTCAGTTTTTCACTCTCTCCGATTGTATCTTTGACTTCTGTAATTCTTCAATTCTGTTAATGGATTGCACTTCAAGCTTTCTTATCATGGTATCAGAGCGGGTAACCCACGTGTGCATGCCTAACGGCCACACGGGCTCCACGTCACTCAAAAATTGTCCACGTGTATGGCTTGAAAATTCGCCACACGTGCAGGGGCGTGTTGAGAATATATATATCCCACATGGGAAAAATGGGACCTTGCCTATGGGTTTATAAGGGTTTGGGCCACTCCATCCATTGCCAATTGGTTTTGGATGTGAACCCCAGATTACTTTATCATGGTATCTAGAGCCAGGACGCTCACGCAATTGTTTCAATTCTGAGGTTCTGTGGCTCAATTCGATTTGGTGGCTCGCTCAAATTAGGGTTCGTTCGATTTGGGGTTTTTTCTTCTTCTCACTTTCGTGCTTCCGCTTCATCTTGATCTGTGCCTTTCGTCATGGCTGTGGTAATTTCGTTCTACCAATGCTTGTAGCTGCTTGGTTCTTATGAATCTTGACCTGTTATTGTACGCTTTTACTGCGTTTGATATATCTGCTTGACTGGTAAATCCCCCAAAAGGGTAACCCAGCTCTCAGTTTCTTGGTGAATCTTTGTTATTGTTACTACCAGTGCTCTATTGTTTTTTTTTTTATCTGCACAAGATTCATTCTTTTCTAGTCAATTCATCATGGCTGTGGTTCAATCTCCTATTCACTCCTTATTAAATATGATAACTGTTCGTCTTGAAGATGGTAATTACATTACATGGAGTTTTCAGCTTCAATCATTGCTTGAGGGCAATGACTTGTTTGGATTTCTTGATGGGACTAATGTTTGTCCTCCTCAATTTGTCTTTACTGAGGAAGATGGGGTAACTACTACTCTGACTCCAGCTTTTAGAGACTGGAAAAAGACTGATAGAGCCTTAATTAGTCTGATCATTGCTACACTATCTCCAGAAGCTATGGAGTATGTTGTGGGTTGTAAGTCATCACATGAGGCTTGGGATAAGCTTCACATGCGTTATTCTACTGTTTCTATGTCTAGTGTGATGCAATTAAAGACCTCTTTTCAAACTCTACAAAAGGGTTCTGACACCATTGAGCATTTTCT
Source organism: Rosa chinensis (assembly GCF_002994745.2). NCBI lineage: Eukaryota > Viridiplantae > Streptophyta > Magnoliopsida > Rosales > Rosaceae > Rosa > Rosa chinensis. The sequence goes on along the minus strand of NC_037093.1, from coordinate 10,057,513 downwards.
CTTGCGAATTAGCAAGGCTAGAGATGAATTACTCAGTTTAGGAGTTCGAGTTCCAGAGGAAGATATGGTTGTTGTTGCTCTTAATGGTCTTCCTGCAGAGTATGATATGATTATGACCGTGTTGAAAGCAAGGGAAACTCGTATTACTCCTCAAGACTTGCGCAATCAACTTCTTGGTGCCGAGAGAGATATTGAAAATAGGTCGTCGTTATCTTTGACCTCCCTTACTGCTATGGTTGCTAATACTTCACTTGCTGCAAATTCTGGGAGCAATTTTCTCATCAACAATGCAGGAGCTAGTTCTAGTAATCAAAACTCTCAGAGTTACAATGGCAATGTTGGTTTTGCAGACAATGGTGGCCATGGTCAGTCTTCTAATCAGATCAACAATGGTAATGCAAATGGTTACCATGGAAATGGAAATGGGCAGACATATAATGCCAACAGAAATAGTTACAGTGGCAACGGGAATGGGAATGGCCAGACCAATGTCTATGGCAATGGCTACAGGAATGGCAATGGGAATTCTAGATCTAACTACAACTACAACAACAACAATGGCAATAGAAATGGGTACAACAAGAATTGGAGCAACAATGGTGGAGGCAGGTATACTTGGAACAATAACAATGGTGGTGGACGCAACTGGGTTAATTTCAACAATAACAATGGTGACCGGGACAATAATGGTACAAGAAATCAAGGTGCCTCACCAGAATGTCAAATCTGCAAGAAGAGAGGTCACATTGCTACTACCTGTAATTGGAGAAATACAGACAATTCATCTTCATCTACTGTTGAGTGCCAAATTTGTGGAAGAAAGGGTCATGCTGCATTGGATTGTGACAACAGAACTAATTTTGCATATCAGGGACAACCACCACCAGCTTCCATTATTGCCATGTCTGCACAAGGTCTACAACAACATGATTCTCACAACAATAATACTGGTGACCATGGGCAACAGGGAAACAATAATTCTGATTTTTCTGGTAATGGTGATGATTGGATTCTTGACACAGGGGCTACCCATCACATGACAGCTGATATTGGTAACCTCACTGTCTCTCATCCTTATCAAACAAGTGACAAGATCACTGTTGGCAGCGGAGAGGGTCTTGCTATTCAAAATATTGGTTTTTCCACTATCAAACCTGCCTTGCACACTTTGCAGCTGAATAATGTTCTTCATGTTCCCAGATTAGCTGCCAATCTTTTATCCTTAAATAAATTGTGCTATGACAATAGGTGCTATGTCACGCTTGATGATCAGTTCTTTTGTGTGCAGGACAAGGTGACCAGGGAAGTACTTTTTCAAGGCAGCAGTAGAAAGCACCTCTACAAGATTCCAAAGAGATCATTCAGTCTTTATCCTGCAGTTGCTTTTCTTGGTCAGAAAGTTAAGTCATCTACTTGGCACCATAGGCTAGGCCATCCTACTAATGCCATAGTGTCAAAAATGCTAGGTTTTTCCAATATATCTGTTCAACCCAAGTCTGGAAATAGTCTATGTAGTCATTGTCTCAGTGGCAAAATGTCAAAGCTACCTTTCACACCTAGTTTGTCCAGATCTACTATTCCATTTCATTCTATTCATAGCGATGTATGGGGACCTGCCCCTACCTTTTCAGTATCTGGGCATAGGTTCTATGTTACCTTTGTTGATGAATATACAAGATTTGTATGGCTCTTTCCATTAGTGAATAAATCTGATGTTCTTCCCACATTTGTGAAATTTTGTGCCTTTGTGAGTAATCGCTTTTCTGCCTCTATTAAAATTTTGCAAACAGATGGGGGAGGTGAATATAATAGTCATGAGTTTACAAGATTTCTTGACTCTAGAGGAATACTTCATCAAATATCTTGTCCATACACTCCGCAGCAAAATGGTATTGCTGAGAGAAAAAATAGACATTTGGTTGAAACTGCTATAACCCTTCTTTCAGCTGCATATCTTCCACCCAAATTATGGTACTATGCTTGTGCTCACGCCATATATCTTATCAATAGAATGCCATGTCAAACATTACATTTCAATTCACCCTACTTTCTTCTGTTTGGAAGTCATCCATCACTGACTCATATCAAGATTTTCGGTACAGCATGTTATCCATTTCTTCGACCATATAATTCAAACAAATTAGAGCCGAGGTCGGTGCAATGCATTTTTCTGGGATATGCATTGGGATATAAGGGAGTCATCTGTTTCAATCCACAAAATAACAAATTCATTATTTCCAGGCATGTCATTCATGATGAAGGATTATTTCCACATCAGTTTCTCAAGTCTTTTTGTTCTAGTTACGTAATTCGGCCTCACTCCACATCTAGTGTTCCTATATTTTTTCCAGTTTCATCTTCAAATACTACAATCCCGTCTATTAGTACAGCTGCTTGTTCTAGTGCTTCTGTTCCTATTCCTTCAGTGCATTCTTCTCGTTCAGAATCTTCTACTCCTCAAACTCGTGTTTCTACTGCTTGCACTCCATGTACTTCTTCCCTGTTACCTGTCCTGCATGAGGATCAACCACAGGTATGTCTTACTTTACCTCCCATGCCAACGAATGCTTCAAGTGCTATCGATCTCGCATATGATGTTGCCATGCCAAATGATGGTGCTCTTGAAATACCACCTGGATTGAGGAATAGTCACCACATGCAAACAAGATTAAAAGATGGTATTGTTAAAAAGAAATTCTTTGAGGATTACAGATGCTACTATAGTATTGTTCAAGAACAAAAATTAGAAGACTATTCCTTCTATTTTGGTTTCACCTGCATAGCTGATGTACAAGACACTTTGGAGCCAAAGTGCTATAAATCTGCAGCTGGAAAGACTGTTTGGCAACAGGCAATGCAGGAAGAAATACAGGCACTTCAGGATCAAGGCACTTGGACTTTGGTTGCTCCTCCTCCAGATAGGAACATTGTGGGGTGTAAATGGGTGTACAAGGTGAAGAAAAATCCGGACGGAAGCGTTTCAAGGTACAAGGCACGCTTGGTTGCTCAAGGTTTTAGTCAACAGCTTGGAATCGACTATGGTGAAACCTTCAGTCCTGTGGTCAGGCATACTACTGTGAGGATTGTGTTGGCTCTTGCAGCTACACATAACTGGACATTAAGACAACTAGATGTGAAAAACGCCTTTCTGCATGGGGAGTTGAAAGAAGAGGTTTACATGAAACAACCAAGAGGTTTTGAAGATGTCGAGCATCCGAATTTTGTCTGCAAGCTGCAAAAATCACTCTATGGTCTAAAGCAGGCACCAAGAGCCTGGAATGACAAGTTCACAGGTTATCTCCCTGCTTTGAACTTTAAGCCATCACATTCTGATCCTAGTTTATTTGTCAAGCAAGAGGGGGATGATGTTGTCATTCTACTACTTTATGTAGATGACATTATCATCACAGGATCTAATGCTGATTTGATTCAAGCTGTTATCTTGGATCTCAGTGAGGTGTTTGATATGAAGGATATGGGGAGCATTGACATATTTCTTGGGACTACAGATATCTTACCAATCTAATGGCATTTTCATTAGTAAAAAAAAGTATGCTTCAGACCTCATCTCTAAAGCTGGTATGACATCGTGTAATGCTTCTCCTACACCGCAATTACCTCACTCTCAATTGCTTGAAAATGAAGGTGAATTACTTCCAGATCCTTCACTATATAGGAGTCTTGTTGGTGCTTTACAATATTTAACCTTTACAAGACCAGATATATCATTTGCTGTTAATCATGCATGTCAATTTCTGCATGCTCCTACCGAGTTACATTTGGCCTCTGTTAAAAGAATAATCAGATATCTGCAAGGAACTTTGGATGTTGGTTTGTCATACACTAGAGGAAACACTGAGATTACTGCATATAGTGATTCAGATTGGGGAGGTGATCCAAATACAAAAAGGTCCACTACTGGATTCATAGTTTTCCTTGGTAACAACCTAGTTTCTTGGTGTGCAAAGAAGCAAACTGCGGTATCAAGAAGTTCTACGGAGGCAGAATACCGGGCCCTTGCTAATACAGCAGCTGAGATTAGTTGGATACAACAGGTTATGTGTGATTTACATGCTTTTATTCCATCTCCTCCACTGATCCATTGTGATAACATGTCTTCCATTGCCTTGGGATCTAATGCTGTTTTTCATTCAAAAATCAAAAGCCTGGAAACTGATTATCACTTTGTTAGAGAAAGGGTTCAGAAAGGTGGACTTGAGTTACGATACATCCCAACCAAGGAACAAACTGCAGATATTATGACAAAGGGACTTCATGGTCCTCAGTTCAACTCTCACTTTGGCAAACTCAGACTGGGAAAACCCAGCTGCGTTTGAGGGGAGATGTTGAGAGTCAATACTATAAGTCAGCAAGGTTCGTTTACCAAGTTTTCTCATCAGATTGCAATGCCACGTGTCACAAATCTGGAGGTTCAGTTAGCAAGGTTGTTAGAAGAAATGTGTAGCTGAGCTGACTTGAGAGATATATAAGGCTCTCTGCATTCTTCATTTTCCAGCTTCAGTTTTTCACTCTCTCCGATTGTATCTTTGACTTCTGTAATTCTTCAATTCTGTTAATGGATTGCACTTCAAGCTTTCTTATCAAAAAGGAAAAATGGGGCTCCCCATTGTAACATAGCAATATAGCAATTCCAAAATCATTTACCAAAATTTTATATTAATTCAAATTCTGCACTTGAATTTTTGTTTCGATCATCTTCAACAATAATATTTTCTTCCTCATTCACTGGAAGATTTGGTTCGTCTGTACCACCACTTTCATGTATAGGCTGACTAAGATCATCCTTTTCATTGGCATTAAGACCTTGACTCAGTTATGCACTCTCATTTTCAGTCATTAACTGATCATGTTCTTCAACATCCTTCTCATTCTCATTCTCAAGTACACTTGCATCAGCTGAAGTCTTTGCTTGTTTATTATTTGTGTTGAAGTACTTACTAAGAGATCCGGCTTGAAGCTTAACTAATGCATCTCTCTTTTGCTTCTCTTTTCTCTTTTGAGCACCGGAAGAATATTTTCTAATTGGAGCCATGATATTATAACCTGCAAAACGAGTGAAAGACAAAAATTTAGCCCAGAAGAATATTTCTGCACACTAAACAACTTATCTTGGTCCCCCAAAAAGCTTCAAAATTTAGCATATAGGACTAAAATATGATGACTTTATACCAAAGAAGGCTGATCATATATTCATGATATATGTAAAATAAGAAGAGTGCTAGCTTGCATCATTGATACCACTACGGCAGCACTAGTACCAGTTACCCATCATTCCATTTACAATTAACAAGGAATCAAGGATGAACTTATATCATAATCAGTTTTGATCTCTATAACTCCATTAGTTCAGACGAATCAAATAAGGAAAAAAAAGTGAAGAAAACAGAGCCAAAATCTTAATCATTGATTCATTGACAATTATTTGAATTTTCAAAGAAAAATTACAAACTTACCCAACGAAATTGTTGTGTTAGACTCAAAAATCCTTCTTGGCTCTTGCCAATTCCCAAATCTGCCAGAAATTCGGAAAAACCAATAAAAAAACAACGAACATATGAAGAACAAGAAATTGAGACTGATGATGATTGCAGATGATGAAATAGAAGGGGGAGAAATTGAGACTTTGATGATGAATTACCTGTTAGATTTGAGATGGGAGAATTTGGGATTTTGGAATCTAGAGAAGTGGAGATGGGGAAGATGATGATGATTGCGGATGAATGAGATGATGATGATTGTTGGCAAAGAACTCGAGAAGAAGTAAAAAATGACAGTATATATTGATATGATATAATAATATATCTCCAGTTTTTTTTTTTTTTTTTTTTTTAACATTTATAAAACTTAATTTGATTTCGGGCGCCCGTGAAACTTGGGGGCTATAGGCACAGGCCTGCTAGGCCTATACCCAGGGCCGGCCCTGGACCAAACCAGCAGTGCCGACACATGCCAGTTGTGCGCCATCTGACAATCCTCCTCCAACAACGGTCACATCAAAAGGCTTCTCCTCATTCAAAGACTTGAAAGAAAGAACTTCAGGCAGAACCTTGATGTCCACTCGAGTGGAGTTTGTGAAAATTCTGGCCTTGTAGGTGGAGTTTGCAAGGCCAACGTTCTTAACTGTTCTGTGAAATTTAATAGCAAATGCTTGCTTTGATTAAACAACAGTAGCTAGTGAAGGGTAATTGTAATCCATTGGTGAATATCTTTATCCTAGTGTGTGGAGCAAGTGCTGTCATCTCCTGATATAAGTCTAACCTCGGCCTCTCCCAAGAGCCAGCAGAGCAGCTTAATGCATGTAAACTTCCTTAGAAGCTTCATAAACCAACCCTGGATCTATTGCTTGGACAGGATCGATATGTCCAGATCCATAAGCAAATTCACCTGGGGCATCATGAGTAACATTCATGGGCCAAAATGTAGTCATAATTAAGAGATGATTTGATGGCTGCCGGAGACCAATCAGGGGGGAATGCTTTAACATGTGCAGCTGCATCCCCAGTATGTGGGCAAGACACGGAGACTCCAGATACTATATTGCATTTTACATGCTTTTGTTTCCCAAGGATTCCCTGTGATAAAAGCAATACGTGAATATGCCTTGCACCCGAGCCATTCTTGACTACTCTTTCTAGTATATACTAAGGTGGTGAGACAATGGTAAGTACAACTTACTTATTATCTGGAAGTGAGCCGAGGTACACTATATGGACCTCTCTGTTTTCATCAATGGCTTTGCAAAGGAAGAGCTCATGTTAAGCATGAAAATGGAAAAAGCATAAGAAAACCAGAGAGCCTCATTCTTGGCCATTGTTTGATGATCACAAGCATAACCCTTGCAGAGTCTTTATAGTGGGACAAATTAGATAGTCTCATCTCCATCCAGATTTTCTCTAATTTGATTTTCAATGCATCTTGATTTTCTTACCACATGTGCACTTGCAAGTTGAGGTTGCACAATCCGTATATATTAAGAAGCTGAATACATAGTTGACTGGCTATTACCAGAAAGAAACTGGTTTAAGTACACCTCAAATATCAATCTAAACACGCAGTAGTTATTTTCATATATAGCCTATTAGCCAGGATATCATAAAAGAAGCGGGAAGTACAGAGACACCGGGCAGCTCTCCAAAGATAACTAGCATTGCTATTCGGGTGATGCCATACAGGGGTGTGCTTGTATAAAACAAACTAGCTTATATCCTTTACAATTAGGAGTTGTAACTTGGAATGTTGGAGAGGAAAGATCCCACATTGGAAAAGTGACAAATAAAATATAACTTATAAGTGGATGGCTCTTACCCAATTGTACCGAGGCCTTTTGTGATTAAAACCCAACACCTCTCGGGTGGTTAAGTTGGGACAGTATCGGTACAATGGTGGGCCACGGGCCACGCTTGTCGCTGTTTAACATGGTATCAGAGCGGGTCCTTCTCCAATTGCGTCTCCACGTAGGCACGTATCATGAGCCCAAATTGGGGTTCCCTGTATTGCCATTGAAATTACCAAGTGTCCAATGTGGGCCTTGGATTGTATTGACCAAGTCTTCGATATGAGACTTGTGTCCCAATTTCTAATGTGGAAATTGGATTAATTAATTTCACGTGCAGACCTAGAGTTAGGTTGCACGTGAGGGGGCGTGTTGGAGAGGAAAGATCCCACATTGGAAAAGTGACAAATAAAATATAACTTATAAGTGGATGGCTCTTACCCAATTGTACCGAGGCCTTTTGTGATTAAAACCCAACACCTCTCGGGTGGTTAAGTTGGGACAGTATCGGTACAATGGTGGGCCACGGGCAAAGATCCCACATTGGAAAAGTGACAAATAAAATATAACTTATAAGTGGATGGCTCTTACCCAATTGTACCGAGGCCTTTTGTGATTAAAATCCAACACCTCTCGGGTGGTTAAGTTGGGACAGTATCGGTACAATGGTGGGCCACGGGCCACGCTTGTCGCTGTTTAACATGGAAGCCACAAGGTAGTCCTGGAAGTACAAAAAGGAATCTATTGGTTCAACATAATTCTGCGAGTAAAATGGTATACGAATGAAATAATGAATACGGTGCACTTGAATGGTCATCAATTCTGCACATGGTTACTATGCAGTAATAAATTTATACTTAAGCCACCTCGGGTTATCAAGTTTTGCTTAAGGGAGAATATGTTCATTTTACTGCATATGTAACATACTTCTGCAAATTCAGACTCAAACCACTATGGCTTCCCTCCCTTTTATGTCAACATCAAACGAATACGGGCCATCCGCTGAAAAATGACATCATCTGAGCACCGTACACGTGTCCCACAATCGCACTTACTCTCCGGATTAATCGAGGCGTCGCCTCAGTTACAAAGACGATAATTACTCACATTAATGGCGAAGAGACATGCATGACAAACAGGCGCACGTAAACACGCCAACCTAATTAGTGATCGCCATGTGTTGACATTTTCAGACAAAGCGCCTCTTGGAAGTAACCATAACAAAGGGGCAGGCATCTCAAACGTCGAAAGTGAAAGTCTTCGCTACGTGACCTCCGGTAGCGGAAACTCTCCCTTTCACCTTGCAAGTGAAAGTCTCCGCTTCGCGAACCTCCGCTAGCGCAAACTCTCCCTTTCACCTTGCAAGTGAAAGTCTCCGCTACGCAAACCTCCCCTAGCGCAAACTCTCCCTTTCACCTTGCAAGTGAAAGTCTCCGCTACGCGACCTCCGCTAGCGGAACCTCCCTTTCACCTTGCAGGTGAAAGTCTCCGCTATGCGAACCTTCTCTAGCGGAACCTCCCTTTCACCTTGCAGGTGATAGTCTCCGCTACGCAAACCTTCGCTAGCGGAAACTCTCTCTTTCACCTTGCAAGTGACGGCCTCGGCTACACGAACCTCCGCTAGCGGAACCTCCCTTTCACCTTGCAAGTGAAAGCCTCCGCTACGCACATCTTGCTAGCGGAACTCCGCCACCTCATGCTCCACCACAGGAAACCGGCGGAAGAAACTTCTTCATCATCTACGCCAGTGGTCACACCTCACTCTGACAACGTCCGCCACGCGGCGTTGTAGTCAAATTACGCTCCTCCGGAGCAAGCAAGGGGACATGTCAACACGTCTTTGACTGCCCTGATCAGGCACGTTGACCCCCGATGCTAGGGTATCAAAGATTGGGCTCACTACCCAACACCCTCTGCCCAGCGCAGCTCCCTTCAACAAACAATACACTGGATAAACGGAGGTCTATCTTAGCCGGGGAGTGGGGGATTCCCTGGGGGGCCTAGCAGAGGCCCACCCGAAAGGGTATAAAGCGTTTGCTCAGTAAATCCATAGTTGACAACGCACTGACGCTAATTATGCTTGCGGGAAGTCTAGTTGAAGTAACGCTTCAGACCGCTAGGCAACTCCCCAACCAAGATTGCCCTCCTTGACTGGGGATTTGGGGGACTTGTACTTACATATAGGCATTTGTCAAGCATAATTAGCTATAATGAGCGACGCTCATATTACCACCAGCGGTACCAGCAACTATTAAAGGGTATGACCTACGAAAACACCGCCAAACAGGCTATCTCTAGAGTCCCTGCTTATCCCCAGATGACTCTAACGCGCCGCTCCAAAATGGTATCAGAAGCTATTGAAGCTGAGAACTAAAACATATCAGTCCCACACCGAAAACATGGAAGAGGTCAGCCTCTTCCCCAGCTATAAAAGGTTCTCTCATCTCTCCTCATTAATTACGCATTTACTACTTACCTACTATTATTCTATCAACATAAATACATTGACTAACTTAGGCATCAGAGAAGAGAAGACCGCCCAGCGCGGTCTCCCTCTAACGCCCTTTATATTTCATTTGACAGTTAACGGAACCAACGAGTTTGTCAAGTAGCGGTCCGCCCACCGGACGAACGTTAACCAAGATTTAGCTACCGCTGAATTCTTAGACATTAACAATTATAAACCATTTATTTGTCAAAAAAAAAAATCGTACAGAAGCCTGGTTAAAATCACAATGAAGCAAACAACAACAATTTCTGTTCAAAACAACACTGTTGAAACTTGGAAGTGTCCATGAATTTTTGATGGGCTGATATAGCAGTTTAGCATCTCACTTGATCAACAAGACTGATTTCTTCACCTTTATCCAACAAGTCATAGAATTTGTGCCTTCACTTTCCTGTGGTCATTCCGGCCGGTGATGCATTAAAGCAAGGGCAGTTATGCTACAGATCTCATTGACAACACTCGGTCCTTCAGCATCAGTAATCTTTTTACCAATCATTTCACTTACTCCTGCGACTGGAAAAAGCGTCATTAATTACATAATAACTTATAAGAAACAAGTATCTGGCCTATCCATTAAATCTAAACATAACGCACAAAGTCTCATGGAATATTAAAACAAGGTGATGAGAATCAGCTTCTTTTCCTTTGCAAGGAAGATAGGTGCTTTGGATATGTTGCCGAAATATGGAAGATGGCTTATGTCATTGACTATAAAAGAGCATTCATACATGGCAAAGCATGGGTTTTTTTTGTTTTTTTGGTGTGAAGGCAAAGCATAGGTTATACATACGAACTTATGCGTTCTACTTCCGCAAAAACACAAACGTACACATAGCAGTTGTAGAAGGGTGGTAGGTGTTATCTTAAGTTCCTAACCACCAACAACATAAAAATAAATAAAAAATAAATAAAAATAAATTAAAAAAAAAGGTTCTGAACTGGTATACAAATTCGGAATGGTGAAGAAATTGAAGGACTAACCCAAGACGGCTCTTCTTCTCTTGGGCTATTCGCCCACTCGCTGTCATAGGCCCATGGTTTGTATTGAAAGTCGTCCTCTGTTTTGAAAACAGGGGAAAATTATCAACCAGCAGCAAAAGGAAAGAAAAACTGCATAATCAATTCTACAATATCCAGCAGTCAACTCAAGTCCTAACCGACAAAACACCATAATCGATAAAAATAAAACTAAAAATAAAGTATCCACAACGAACAAAAAGAGACCTGTTGTGCAGCTATGCCTGAAGTTCCATGCGTGGGATAGTTTCATGCACTCTTCATTTGGCGGCATTACCAGGTGCACTCCGCAGCTTTTCAAGGGAACCGTGCCCAAATAGATTGTTTGATAAATGCTAACTCGACATTGGAAAGGTGCCAACGGACGCTTATGACCAAACGGACTCGTATCAATTCTATCGAACGGAATATAAAGCAGCCACACATGAGCCGAATCAGCTGCAGACTTACAACAAATATGACGATTTAAATTATTAATCGGCAGTAGTACTTCGTTGATAAAAATTTGGAATCCCAAATAAGGCCCTTCGGTAGCAACACATAGAGCCAATCCTGTGTTCTCCCATTTGAAATTAGGGAGGACTTGAATATCAAATTCAAACTGTCCATTCCCTTTGAAATCCATTTGACAACTGAACCACTTTGGAATTTCAAGACTTGCTGGAAATACAACCCCGAATTCAGACTTCTGAGAAGAGAGAAAAAGAGAGAAGAGATCAGCCTCCACCTGATGATCATAATTCACCAACAAACCTTTCGTCTCTGCCTTCTGAACCAGATTGTCACGCAATCTCCGGCAATTGCTCAAGTTCAGCCACTCAAACATTTGCGAGTCTTTATATTTCAAAATGTTTGTTAACTTTGAAATTCTTTCCAATGATACGCAGTCACTCACATCTAACACTCTCAACTTTGGTGGAAGGTCCAAAACTTCTTGAAGCCTATTGCACCCTCTCAAGGAAAGCTCCTCCAAGTTGATAAATTTGGTAAGGCCAGCGGGAAGACTAACATAATTGCTTCCTGAAATATCAAGCCTCGTTAAGGTGGAGGCACAACCAAGCCTCACAATAAAATCACGGTCGGAACTACAGCATCCTCCCGCAAGGAAGACTTTTAGTGAAGGAAATAACGCTAAATTGCCTTGATCATCATAATCACCGTCATAATCACTTTTTCCTTCTGATGAAGTTGCCTTGCCGTAATGTGAAATCTTTGAGCTGGACGTTGGAGTGGGCCGAGTAGGCACTTCACAGTATTCCACCTTCTTCGGAATTGGAGGTAGCACCAGTTTTGGGCAAAATAAGAGTGCAAGCCTCCGTAGCTTTGACAACTCATAAATGCTGGGTGGCAGAGTCGTAAGGTTTTTGCATGAATATATTGACAAATCTTCAAGATTAAAGAGACCATGTCCAATTGATGAAGGCACTTCTTTGATGGCAGTTCCAGATACATCTATTCCTCTTAAGGATTCCATCTTTCCCACAATTTCTGGGAAGTTCTCAAGCCTCTTGCAGCCTATCATATTAATATATAGCAGAGATTTCATGTTGACTATTCTTGGAAACATCTTAAGTTTATAGCAATCCTTGAGATCGAATTCAACAAGCTTATCAAGGAAGCCAACAGAAGGATGCAACTCGGCTAAACTTGCACAGTCATTTAAATCCAACCTCTCCAAGTTTGGCATTCCAGACAAGTCAGGGACCTTTTTTAGGAATTTGCAACATGCAAAACTTAGAGATTTCAATTGTTGCATCTGCAACACAAGAAAGGAAAGATATTAAATTCAGAAAAAAGAAAGGAAAGATATTATGATGAGCTTCAAAACAAATTTATAACAATTCAAAACATAGAAGCTCTTCAAAACAGCAATTGGATAGTTAACAACTTAGAATACCTTGAGTCCTTGCCCAAGTCGTGAGATGCGACTATCTCGCATATTGAGCATGACAAGTTTTTGTGAATCGAAGCCACATGGCAAAGATTGTGCTGGGAATCGAGGCCAATCAAGGAATCTCAATTGGTTTGGGAGATAATTAACCTCTCCAGTGAACCTTGCATTAATGTTTATAAAAAGTTGAAGATTATTCATCTTTTTAAAGCATTTAGCACTCAAGCATATCTCATCGTCTCCTGGTAGCTCTACAATGATGCCTTTAACTTTCTTTGAGCCCTGACATGGAACAAAAATATAGGATTAGCAGAGCAAGTACTATATATGTAGTACTTAGCTTTTCACAATTAAGAAGCTCTACACACACAAAAACACATAGAAGAATACATGTTCTGTACTTACTGTGTTTTCGGTCAAAACACGACGAACATCCTCATGAAACCATAGTCTGCTACGTCTGCCAGCATCTTCAGGTGACTCTTTACGAACTATTTCTTTTCCCATATCCTCCAGCGAGTCATGCATCCAAATCCTACCAGATCTATCAGTATTTATGAGGGCCTTTTCTTCAAGTACTTCAATAGCATCTATAGGGTTGAGGTAAGAACCCTCTAGTGCTTGCATCACATAGTCCTCGTCTTTACCATTTAAGAAACATGCAATGTCGAGAAATGCTTCTTGCAACGGATATCACTCAATTTTTACTTATTCGACACTTTGGTCACTCACATTTTAAATATATCACTTTGGTCACTCAATTTTAACTCTGTTATTTACTTTGGTCATTTCATTAATTTTTTTCATTAAAAAAAATTTATTTGCCACAATATTAATGATATTTTCGCCTAACCAATTGTGAAAAATTGATAAATCTGTATTAGAATGATTCGGAGAAGTGATTAAAGTGAAATAAAATGCACCTTGGGTGACCAAGTGATTGACAGAGTAATAGTTGAGTGATTAAAGTGATATATTTGAAAATTAAGTGACCAAAGTGTCGAATCACTATGCCAATAACTCAATCATACAACAGACATCAGACGACATAAATGTAATTTTCTGTTGTCCCAAATTTTCAGACAACAGACAAACCTAACGACAAACCTAACTCTGTTGTTTGAATACCCATTGAAACACAATTTTTTCATTTGAGTAAATGGGTGACATTCAGAGAACACTTTAATGTTGTTACTTGAAAATAGAGATGTACCTATAATTTCATTCCTCTGAAGGCTCTTATTGAAACAACATTTTTGTGTTGTTGGCTGAAGGTAGAGAATTTCATTCCTCTGAAGCCTAAAAGCTTGACTTATTCAAACAACAGTGATAAGAAAATTCTGTTGTCTGAATGAGTTGGACTGAAATTTTAGAAATCTCCCTCCCAATTGATTAAGGTATTTCCCTCTAAAAATTGATAAGAACCCTAGTTGAGTCAAAGAGTGGTAAGCATCAGACAGCGCAATTGCGTTGTCTGAGTCAACTCATTTAACTTCTGTTTTTTATTTTTTTGTCCAAGGCAAAATTGCCTTCTGCCTTTTGTTTGTGTAAGCCCGACCTCATTCACGTCTCTCAAGTCTGCCTTTTTCTCTCAAGTTTCTCAGCTCAACTGATCTCAAACTGGGCATCTCTCAAGTCTCTATCGAAACTGCGGCCAGCGACCACAGGGCATCCACGACCGATTATCGGACCCTAATCTCAAATTCAGCAGCAGATCGAGGTGCATTTGAAGAAAACCATGATAGCCCATCTAACAATCGTCTGAGAAGAACCCATTGAAGGAAGTAGAGGACGAGTTGATCTAGAGGAAGGTCCGACAGATCCTAGATCCAAAATTTGGGGGATTAATTTGAAGAAGAAGAAGAAATTGGGGCCCATTTTCTAGAAGGCTTGAAGTTGAAATCGAAGTTGATCGACGCGTAAGTACTCTTTCATCGTCACTCCGTATTTTCTTAAACATCAACGTCATCCTTCCTTTTCGGGGTTTTGCAGAGTTGCAAAGTTTGGTGCCTTGGAGGGAAATATGGACGTGCACCCCTGTTTGCTAGTTGTTTCATTCACTAGGACCTCAGATTCTTCTGCTCAAGGTAAGATTATGCTCAGACTTATTCTGGGTTTTGAGTCATCTTTGATTATGATTATTGGGTTGAATTGGTTTACCAAATTTTCACGGAAAGTTTGTTTCTTTTTTGAATCGGGATTTTGGGTTTTACTGGGTTGGATGAGTTTTTTATGGTAGCTGCGTCTTTGTATTATTTTTCAGATTGATGATTAGTTTTCAAATTTCAATTATCTTCCCTGTGATGGTGTTATGATGTTCGGCAATATATAGATCGATTGTGAAGCTATACATTCTCACCTTGCATATATTTGAATTTGAATATTAATTCCAAGAGGTGGGCTGATCATGATCTAGATAAATCAACACCTTTTTAAACATTCACAGTGGCCGACAAGAAAAGAAGCTTGATGAGGTGCCGACATAGAAAAGCAAAAAAAAGAAGAAAAGCTTGGCGGTGGTTTTCTAATCAAGTTTGAAAGCTTGGTTATGATATGCTCCCTAAGGAATCAATTCCCACTATGTTTTCGTAATCTGTATGTGTCATATATAGGCAGTTAGTTATTCCATTCTAATGAGAAAATGTTTGATTCACCATTGCATTCCAACCTCTTTTATGCCACCTCTGTGGATGATTTGTAGAAGCCAACTTTCTGCATTCCAACCTCTTTTAAGGCATCAAGACCCATTCTTTTATTCTCCTACTGTGGTAAGTATATGGGACTCATAGGCATCTTCTCATTGTTACTAGGTTTCAACATTCCCCATATTCTTTCATGATCAAATGCTAAGGTCGTGTAACTACCAATGTTTTCTTGCATGTTCATATTAGCAGCTCTGGCAGCTCACTGTTAAATATCAATGTGAAGAATAAAGTGAACAATTGCATTGTCTTTGTAGTTATAATCTAATCAAACAAAGGCACTTAAGTGATCAGATCGAATCTTTTGTAGGTATAATGGTGCAGAAGGCCTCCACCCGAAAGTGACCGAGTTTGTCAGGGACAAAGACTGTGTTGTATGTGGCCCAGGTGTGCTTATTGAGCTGGACACCTCAGTTACTTTGCAAAAGGTATTTTCAGTTTCCTATGGTTTTATTGGATTTCTGTGAATCATGAATAGTAAGTGAAGAAAGTTCTTAATTAAGAGTACTTACCGGTATAGATAGAATCTTCTATAAATGATGCTAGAGTCTGTGTTGTAGTGTTCCTAAGATCAATTGAAGTGTTTGCTTGTCTAATCCTTGTTTAATTGAACTTGTGTATCAACAGTTCATTGAGCTACTTGAAGAACACCCTAAAGTGCTGTGGCTTATTCTCAAAAAAAAAAAAAATTAAGGGTGTAAGACAAAATGGCAAGGTGGAGTGCAGTAATACCAAAAGCTTTGAAATAATTATCAAAAGCTTTGAATTCATGCAAGAATTTTGGCGTGGCTGGGACTTTGTTATTTGTCTAAGTGGTCAATATCTCCTTCAATATGGCATTCTGATTTGTTTAGCTGCATTTAGTTTCAAGCTTAATGGAATGGTTTCATTTTCATTGCAAATGGAGTCCACCATAGTTTCCGAAAGGCCTTGATCAAAGCTAAGAGAAGCAACACACAGAAAGCTTAAAATCATAACATTTGTGGGCAAGCAAGTAATATTAACCTTCAGTTTCGTAACAGTTTTAAAATCGTTGTTTTACTAACATTTTTACTGGAAATGTCAAGTGCTTTGATATTTTTTAAGTTCTATTTTCTGAAACTTTATTGTCGTCATCATGAATTTGCAGCTCAATCAAAATAGACAATGTGCAAAAAACTAAGAAAGGCAGAAAAATAGTTACGTGGAAAAATTGTGCAGTATGTTCTGAATTTGGCTAAATGCATGTGCAATTTCATTTAACTTAGAAACTGCTTAATGGTCATTCCACAACGTTTTGGCTGGTACTTGACATTTTTATATGTTGCAGGGCATTCCGGAGCAGCAAGGTGATAAAACCTGTGGGTTTTGGATTATGCATTACATGAAGGACATAGTGGAGGACAAGAACCAAGAGTGGAGTGCTAAGATTAATATGTTAATGTATTTCAGTTCTTCAAAATGGCTTACATTCCAACTAATATTAACTTTCATATTTTCTATTGTTGCAGTGGGACAGAAAGGGAAGCAACATGTACACACAAAATGATATTGATAAGGTTTGGGCCGAGTGGGCACAATATGTTGCCCAATTTCAAGAAAGCTAGTGCCTAACTCTTATATATATCTGCTTTTGGACATGCATCACCTATATAACCCAGTTTAGGAAGCTATAGGTACTAGTTTTTTGCTTTACATGCTCGATACTGTGATGTTTGTTGGGTTGTCTTTATCGATCATGTCTTTTATTTCATGGACGGGTTGTATTGAACTGATGCATAGCAGGTTGTGTAATATACTGAATGATTTGCCAGTTTGATGAAATGACATTTTCTGGATTTCCAGATTACCTAATGAACAGTACAGAAATATTTTTCAGATTTGATTCGATTTTCAGATTACCTAATAAATAGTAATTGTGTCGTCTGAACAACCTTCCAACAACCCATTCAAAGCCAAAAGTGTGTTGTTGGATCAAACAAAAAACAATAGAAATGGGAAAATTCTATTGTTGTATACCAACTCAGACGACAAAAAGTTGTAATTTCAATATCACCATGTAGACAGATATGAGAAATTATGTTGTTCATTCAATTAAACAACAGGACTAGGAAAGTTCATGTGATCTTAGTTGCTTACTTGCTTAATATCAACACAATCATATGGCTGTAATTGATATCAGACGATAGATAATTGTGGTTCAAAGGTACATACAACCACAAATAATATGGTTCTAACTGATATCAGATGACAAATTATTGTCGTTCAAAGATACGTACAACCACAAATAATTGTCTTTGAAATAGCTATTAAATGATAGAAGATAAAGATTGCTGATGTCTATTTATATATAAGATAACACATTTCTGTTGTTTGAAATATTCATAACACACACTTGTACATGTGAGGAATCAATCAGACAACAGAAGACCAAAAACATGTATGTCGTCTGAGTGCACTCAGACGACAGAGTTTCTCTGTCGTCTGATTGCATAAGAGACGGCAGCTCCTTAGACGACAGAAAATCATGCAATCAGACGACATATATGATCTGTCTTCTGATTAACTTTTTGGTATAGTGAATGAGTCATAGTTGAGTGATCATTTCTGGAATTCTCCCTTTGCTATAAAAAATAAAAATTTGCAAGAGAAGTTTTGTATACACATGTCTATGTACTTATTACACACTATTTAAATTTTTTTGTTGAATTCTACTCTTAAAGTTTCTTGTTACTAATTAACATTTTTAATTAAAAATAAAAAATATGTCAAACTATGCCTCCAAACCCTTCTTGTTGCGCGCCTAGATTGACCTCTCTAAAAAATTCGAGTAGTTCATGCATAATGAATGTTGTTTGTTATTACATTATTTTTTCTTCAGAGGAAGGACGATCAAAGTATACTAATCAATCAATGAGTACAATGAGAATCTAGAAAGCTTCGAATACTAGAAGGGACATGACCACTCTAGAAAAGATTAAAAGAAAATATCAAGCAAGCTTAGCTAATACATTATGTGTTCTATTTTTGGGGAATGAATATCCATTAATATTTGCTTAACTTCACATACCAATTGTCATGATATTACATAAATCAATGCCTAACCTCCCGAAGCCCAATAAACGTTGCTTTTACCTATTCGGCCGAACCGGAAAACAAATCCCTAGCAAATAACACCCACTCTATAACAACCTATACATTTGAGAAAATGACTATAGCCTATACTAACTAAACCTTGACCAAAATAAAGCTACATATATAATCCAACCAATCAATTAGTACATCCGCCTAAAACCGCAATTGGTGTACTTCGATACTGACCACTGAACTGAACCTGCCACACATGTAACATCACAAAGATCAAAGTATAACAAAAAACACACAAAGTGCATAGGCAAGCCGAAAGCCACTAAACTCACAAACAAAGGTGAAAACCATTAATGCATTATGTATGTTATTACATAAGTTAAGCTAACTAAAACACCAAGAAAAAAATTCCACTCAGGTAGACCTAAGCCCATTCTTGGTTGGTGGGTTTCATTTTAATAAATTTGTAAAATCTAGTGTAATAAATTAATAGGTTGGGAAAAAACAATCCACAACTCATTACTGAACAATTCTAGAAACCTCATATATTACTTTAATATCCAATACTTAGACTTTTGTAACCAAAATAATAATCACTAGATTTTTCCTTATCTCAATTTGGGATTTGGGTCGACTTTGTATTTGGATTTTAGGTCCGGGTTAAACTCAGATCTAGATTATGGATCGGATCTCAGTCTACATCTGATTTTTAGATTCTTGTTGTTTATCATCTAATGGTCATTAACTCTTGTAAGTTGTAACCAACTTGTAGCAGTGGTGGCTTCCAATGGATTGTTTCATTAGGTGGATGAATAATCAATACACTATGAATGTTTGTATTGTAATGTCAATCTTCATGTGGGGGTTATTGAGTCATATGTGTTACTGTCATAGTTTGTATTTTTTTTCATATTATACGTGAATAAAACATGTACTTAAGTTTTTTTTTTTTTTTTTTCAAAAATATTTATGTACTTCGTAATTTTGAAAATGACTCGTTAAATTTCTTGAACTTTTGAAGTCAAAAGTATTATAAATTGTTATACACGATTTTTATCACCAGACCACTTGCATGGTATTGGTATATAGCAAACAAAAATAATATATATCTGTATAATTGTATACATTTAGTTTAAAAACACTTTTTCTTAAACCATTTTGTCATCTTCCTTCTCGTATTTTGCAATCTCTAAAAATATTTCTCTCTCTATTTCTTCTTCATTCCAAATTTCAATATTTCTTACTATTAATTTTTCTTTTTAAGTTGCAAATATCAGGAGCCCAAAATCTCAATTGTTTCTTCTCCGATTCTTCTGTTTCTTCTTTCTTTTCCTCTGTTTTCTTCATCTTTTTTCTTCTTCTCCAGATCTGTTAACAAATCTAGAGATCAAACCTCGAACTCGCCTGCTTTCATGGTGGATTTGCCTACGGTTCGAACTTAAAACAGAAATCTCTATTACTGACTAATCGGTATACTGATCATTTATGTAAGACCTCGGAAAATTGTAATTAATTCCTAAATGTTTCCTAAGATTAATAAAGTGTTCGTTTGTACGATTTCGTAGTTCGAGGGTGGAGTGAAATTATTTTAGGGGGTTACGAAGTTTGACTTTTTATACATTAGGATTCTGTGGAAATTTTCTCCACGGAAATCGTAGAGCGCGTCGATACGAGTTCGTGAACATGCGGAACGAGGAAATCGGAGTTCGTATGAAGAACTTATCGCATTCGGAAAAAGTTTCCATTTTGGTATATATGGGATTTTTCCCGAAAAATATCAGAAAAATCAGAGTTTTCATTTTAGGAAACTTTTCTCTCTCTTCGGTCCCAACCCCGGTTCGCCCCCTCACCTTCGCCAACATCGTTCTTCCTCCTCCGGCCACCTTTTTCTTCTATTCCAAAGGGAATCCTGCTCTCCTCAGTCCCCTCTACACATCTGTGGTGGTGATTCGTCGTGGGAAGCACTGTAGACGGCGGTACAAGGCCGTGAAGTTTGGCGGCGGCGATGTTTCTTGAGGGCTTTTGGAGCCCAGAGGACGTAGATGCTTCTCCCAAGGTTGCTTGCAACAATTCAACCTGTGGAGCTCGAATTTGGAAGATTGGGAATCTAGGATTCATCGGTTTTCAAAACTTGCAAGGTAAATTCCGGCCAAATGGCTTTGATTCAGACTTTTTGCTAGTTATGAAAGTTGTAATTGGAGTTGAGATAAAGATCTTTTGTGTTGGAAGTTTTGTCAAATTTTGACTTTGGGTGGGAGGCAGCGCCGCCACTGTGGTGGTGTTTTCCTGCGGCTTCCGGCCACCCGGGGGATAGTTTCTGATCCTGATACGAGCATTTCGATATATAGTTTGTAATTTCTGGAAATCGTATGAGCAAGTTGTGAATTTTCAAAGTTTTAGGGTTTTCGGTTCGATTGATGTTTGATCCGTGAGGTTTTGGTCGTTCGATCGACTTGTAGTTTTGTTTTATTGATCGTAGAAGTGTTCCGAGGTTTTTGGATGGTCTCGGATGAGGATCCAACTGTTGGATCGTAGTGTAATTGTGTTTTGTAAATTGTGTGATTTGTGTTGTATTAGTGTGACCTTGATGTGATTAGGTGATTGACAAACTTGTGTGAGCGGAGTTGGACGATTTGTGCTTGTCTTGGTTTGTGTGAAGATGCAGCAGGATTTGGAGGTGAGTAAATCTCACGTGGTTCATTTATGAACGGATTTATTTATTACTCGGAATTACTTGTTTAATTGTTAAATCATTTTTGAAACAAATTATTTGTTTTAAAATATATGAACTTGATCGACAACGGTTCATGGGTAAGTTAAAACAATGTTTTGATATAAAATGATTTTCGAGAAGTATAATTTATAAAACTATAATTGGTATTAGTGATGTGCGTGTGAACTGTGAATTATTCAGAATGTGGTTTTGTGCGTTTACGCTTTGTGGAAATACGTTATATCATGGGATTGTTGATTTGTAGTGTTGAAAGAGTAATCGAGTTGGGGTAACATTTTGAGTGATGTGGGATTCTTTGTAAATGTTTTCTGATCTTCGGATCTGGTGTCACAGTGGTGATAGTTTCTGATCTTCGGATCTGGTGTCACAGTGGTGACAGTTTTCTGATCTTCGAATCTGGTGTCACAGTGGTCCTGATCTTCGGATCTGGTGTCGCAGTGGTGACAGTTTTCTGATCTTCAGATCTGGTGTTTATTGGGAGTTGATGGGTGATCATCTACTTTAGTTTAAGTTGATGGGTGATCATCGACTATCGACTTTAGTTTGGAGTTGATGGGTGATCATTGACTTTAATGTGAGTTGTTTGACTTCTTCATTGATTTTCCTTTTCCTTTTAATTGTTGAATTTTAAAGTGATCTCCTAAACTAAGTTATATGCAAGGATTACTGCCTTTTAAATTATTTGTTTTAATGTAATCTCCTGAATTAAGTTATGTGCAGGGATTACTGCCTTTTGTATTGTTTGTTTTATTGTAATCTCCTTAACTAAGTTATATGCAGGAGTTGCTATGATTTGAATTGTGTGCTTTTAGTGATCTCCTGAACTAATTTTCTAAGCAGGGATTACTGGTTTTATTTACTTTAATGATGTGAGTGCAGTTGTGGTTGAGACTCGTAGAGAGTCAAGAAATGTTTTATCACGTCGTTGTGATGATAAATGCTTTATGTTGAGACGAAAGAAGTGTGATTTCGTGGTTGTGTTTTGTGGAGTTAAATGTTGTTGCTTTAATTTATCTCACGAGTTGAGAAATTATAAGCATGCGTGACGTGAGTCCCTTTAATTGAGTTTACTCATACGAGCTTAAAAAGCTTACCGGGTTTGTTTTGTTCAACCCGATGCACTATTCTATGGTGTAGGGTTTACTGTGCAGGTTAGAATATCGATTAATCGTCGTCGAAGCTGAGGGGTACGTTCGGTAGCGTGGATGTCGAAGGGTACTCTTGGTTTTAAGTCTTCCGCTGTGTGGTGAGTTGTGGTGGGTGTGTTTACTTATTGAATTGTCATTCAGTTTAATTTGTAAACTCTCTGTAATGTAATATGTGACTCTAAAGAACGAGTTGGTATTGACATTGTGAGCTCAGTTTGTTTAGTTGCTTAATTTAAATGAAAAATTTTCTATCTGTTTTTCTTGTGCCTGTTAAGTTATCGCATTTCGGATTTGAATTTATTTATTCAAAATTCGGGGCCGGGCGTGACAATTTCGGATCAGTAACGGTTTCAAAAATCGATTACCAACAAAGGTCGGTTCGGTAGATGGTTTTGAACAAAATGCCTCGGTTTTGTGCCTAGGCCAGCCCTAATTTACACATATTATTGAACAAAAATGAATATAAATGAATATTTTAAAATTAAAAAATTATAAATATTTTTCCCAGTTTTTCAACGAACTATTTGATGAAATGTCTGAATAATATACATACTAAATCATACATACGTATGGTTACATACTATTTCTCACATACTAAACCATACATACGTGTGTGTGTGTGTTGACTATGTGTATTAAGAAACACTAATCAATTTATGGTATACTAAATTTCTAATGCAGAAAACCAAAAACAAATGCTATATATATGCTATACCATATTAAAAAACATTATAAATGATGAAAAAATATCTTTACCGTAAAGAAATTCATATTATAGGACAGCATTATGAATTAAAGATTGGCTGTTTTGGGTTACATGAGGATTGATATTTTTCTCTTATTGATTCACCATATATCTCATATATCACTTGAATTGTTAAAATGTTGTGTTGTGACTGCTGTCCCATAATCCCAGCATCATGAATGGCCAAGTTAATGTCCACCCCAACCACCACCACCACCACCACCACCATGTCCACCACCAGGGCTTGGTCCTGACTCCTTAATCCTTCCAATTATTGATGGGTTCAGATAAGGGATTTGTTGTCCTACGCTTGGATGTGCTATGCCACCACGTGCCTGTCTTGGATGTGCTATATCAATGCTTGTCTCCTAGTCCTTATTCGTCAGTGACAATGGACTCGGAATAGAGTTGTAGTATTGTCCTCCAGTACCAATATATCCGCCACCAATCCTCAGCGTAGCCAAGTTGGAACTGCTCGTTGGTCGAGCTTGGGTTGCCAAAAGATTAAAACTAAACAGAAGGAGAAGAACTAGAGCACCAAATTTTTCATAACTTGGGTTGAACACCATTTTGATTAGGTGAAAGTTTTAGAGTTGCAAAAGAGTATTGGGTGGTAGGTAATATAGGCATAGAGGACTCTTATATATAGGTACCAAAAAGACTAAAAGTTCAAGTTCATTACAACAAATCCATGATTTACTAATCAGGCAAACCCTCATAATTACCAATATTTTGAATGGATTTAATAACATAATCGAAGGCAATTTTACTTACCTTGTAATGGGTATGAAAATAAGGAAAACATTAACAAAAGGGATTATGCATATCCAATAGATATAAAAAAAAAAAAAATTCCATTTATGCATACACTAACTCCAATCTTGGTTCCTATTGATTAATGTTCATAGATTATGCGTACATATAATCAATGTAATCAAATTCATAAACAGCTGGCTTGCAGCCGGTAATCCATAAATCATCAATGTAGCCAAAATTTTTAGAACTTGGGTTCATAGCCATTTTGATTAGATGAAAAATTAAGAGTTGCAAAAGAGTACTGGCCGGTACGTAATATAGGCCTAGAGGACTCTTATATATAGTTACCAAACAGAGTAAAAGTTCAAGTTCATTACAACAAATCCATGATTTACCAATCAAGCAAACCCTCATAACTAACAATATTTTGAATGGATTTAATAACATAATCGAAGACAATTTTACTTACCTTGTAATTGGTATGAAAATAAGGAAAAGATTAACACAAGGGATTATGCATATCCAATATATATAAAAAAAAAAATCCATTTATGCATGCACGAACTCCAATCTTGGTTCCTATTGATTAATGTTTGTAGATTCTGCATATATAATAAATGTTGGTTTTGCCTATTCGGCCTAACCGGAAAACAAATCCCTAGCAAATAACACCCATTCTATAATAGCCTGTACATTTGAGAAAATGACTACCAGCCTATACTAACTAAACCTTGACTAAAATAAAGCTACATATATAATCCAACCAATCAATTAGTACATCCGCCTAAAACCGTAATTGGTGTACTTCCATACTGACCACTGAACAGAACCTGCCACTCATGTAACATCACAAAGATCAAAATATAACAAAAAACACACAAAGTGCATAGGCGAGCCGAAAGCCACTAAACTCACAAACAAAGGTGAAACCCATTAATACATTATGTATGTTATTACATAAGTTAAGCTAACTATAACATCAACAAAAAAAATTAACTCAGGTAGACCTAATCTCATTCTTGGTTAGTGGGTTTCATTTTAAACAATTTGTAAAATCTAGTGTAATAAATTCGTCACGCCCCAAATTTTGAATAAAGAAAATTCAAATCCGAAACGCGAGAACAAACACAAGAAAACACATATAGAAATTTTTTCATTTAAACCAAGTAATAAACAAATTGAACTCACAATGTCAATACCGACTCGTTCTTTAGAGTCACATATTACATTACAGATAGTTTACAAATCAAATTGAATGACAATTCAATAAGTAAACACACCCACCACAACTCACTACCCAGCGGAAGACTTAAAACTAAGAGCACCCTTCCACGTCCACGCCATCGAACGTACACCTCAGCTTTGATAATGATCACTCGATAATCAAACCTGCACAAAAACCCCTCCACCATAGAATAGTGCACCGGGAATGAACAAAACAAACCCGGTAAGCTTTTCAGCCCGTATGAGTAAACTTAATTAAAGTGACTCACGTCACTCATGCTTATAATTTCTCAGCTCGTGAGATAATTAAAGCAACAATATTTAATTCCACAAAATATAACCAAACATCAAGTTCATATCATATCATATCATCACAACGACAAATCACACTCACTTCCCTTCAACATAAAGCATTTGTCAAAATGATAACCTCACAATTCATTTCCCAATCACTACAGATCACAACCCACAACTGTACCCACAATAAGAATTAAGCAAAATCAGTAATCCCTACATAGAAACTTAGTTAAGGAGATCACATGAAAACAAATAAAAGAAATCATATAAATCCCTACATAGAGTTTAGTTCAGGAATTTACATTAAAACAAACAATACAAAAGGCGATAATCCCTGCATATAACTTAGTTCAGGAGATTACATGAAAACAAACAAAAGAAATCATATAAATCCCTGCATAGAGTTTAGTTCAGGAATTTACATTAAAACAAACAAAACAAAAGACGATAATCCCTGCATATAACTTAGTTCAGGAGATTACATAAAAACAAACAATTCAAAAGGTAGAAATCCCAGCATATAACTTAGTTCTGGAGATTACATTAAAACAAACAATACAAATAGAATGACACGAAAAATAGATAAAGAAGTCAAACAACTCGCACTAGAGTCGATGATCACCCATCAACACCAAAGTCGATGATCACCCATCAACTCCAAATAAATCATACCATCCCTACTCACTCATAATATGAAAATCAAGTCCCTCTTGGATAATAAAAGAAAGAACCTACCCGAACTCTCTTTTAAAAACACGTGTACTCATGGGCCTCAAGTGACCCAACGCGTCACTTCCATGCAGTACAAAGGCAGACAGACTAGAGCTCTAACTGATCGTAACCACTAACCCGGCCAAAGGTGTGGTTCCCGATATACTTGCCTCAATCACCACTGTGACACCAGATCTGTAGATCCGAAAACATTTATAAAGTCCCACACAACTCAAAACATCATACTCAACACAAGATACTCTTTAACACAATCACATCAATCAATCACATGATATATTGCATTCCCGAAAAGAGTAAATGCACAATTAATAATGCGAATGATTCCCAAATCCGACACATATCCCACTGTCACGCCATCCATATATATATTCCACGTAAATATATATATATATATATATATATACGTAATCATTCATGCAGGAATGACCACTAATACCAACTATAGTTTTATAATTTATACTTCTCGAAAATCATTTTATATCAAAACCTTGTTTTAACTTACCCATAAACAGTTGTCGATCAAGTTCATATATTTTAAAACAAATAATTTGTTTTGAAAATGATTTAACAATTAAACAAGTAATTCAGAGTAATAAATAAATCTGTTCGTAAATGAACCACGTGAGATTTACTCACCTCCAAATCCTGCTGCATCTTCACACAAAACCAAGACAAGCACAAAATCATCCATACTCCGCTCACACAATTCCGTCAATCACCTAATCACATCAAGGTCACACTCACTACAACACAAAGTACACAATTCACAACACACAATTATACGACGATCCAACAGTCGGATCCTCATCCAAGACCATCCAACGTCTTCGGAACACTTCTACGATCACTGTATCAAAACTACAAGTCAATCGGACGGCCAAATCCTCACGGATTTTAAACCGAAACGAATCGAAAACCCTAAAACCCTAACATGCATCAACTCTCCAAAATTACCTTATAATATATCAAAACGACCGTATCGATGCGTAGATGCATAAACTGAAAACAGAACACAAAAACATGGTCTGACGCGCTGCCACGCGCCTCCACAAGCGAAGGGTCAGTAGGCGGTCAACGGCGGTGGTCAACGCCGAGTCAATCACCTCCGATGCAAAAGTCGTCAACTACAAACATGTTCAAAATGAAGAGATGAGCCACTTTCATACTTGAAGCTACGTCTGGATCGGCTTAGATCGTCCTAGATCAAGCCCGGAAGTTGGATTAATCTCTGCCGTCTGATCAAGATTCCAGATCCAACCAGAACCGTCAAAAGCTTCAAACCTTGATCAATCACTCCTCATGCAAAATCGTCCTACAAGGTAGGTATGAGGATGATCAGGGGGAAGAGACAATCCCAGAACCGTGAAGAAATCGGCCGGGAAGTCGCCGGAGATCTGAAACCGGTCGAGTGCCGATTGGCTCAACTGTGATCATCGATCTCGGTCTGGGGGCAACGGCGGGGCGAGCTGACACCACAGAGAGGACGATTAGGCCGATCCGAGTCGGTCTGGTCTCGGTCTGTGGCAGGAGGACGTGTGACGGAGCCGAAAAACACGGGTCGGTTCGACGGAGACCCGTCGGTTATGAGGAGGCGCGGAGGAGAGAGAAGAGAGAAAAGCCGGGGGCCAAAACACAAAAACTGGAAATTTTGGGATTTAATGAAAAATCTGGAATTTTCTCCTATTTATAGAAATTTTCCCAAATTTCAATCGCTCATAACTTTCTCATACGAACTCCGATTTTCGCGTTCCACATGTCCACGAACTCGTATCGATGCGCTCTACGACTTTTGTGAAGGAAGTTTTCACAGAATCTAAACGTATAAAAATTCAAACTTCGTAACCCCTAAAACATGCATTTCGAATAATTATTCGTCCGAAAACAATTCCACTCCACCCTCAAACCACGAAATCGTACAAACGAACACTTTATTAATCCCAGGAAACATTAAGGAATTAATAACAAATTTCCGAGGTCTTACAAAATTAATAGGGTGGGAAAAAACAATCCACAACTCATTATTGAAACAATTCTAGAAACCACATATATTACTTGAATATCCAATAATTAGACTTTTGTAACCAAAATAATAATCACTAGATTTTTCCTTATCTCAATTTGGGATTTGGGTCGACTTAGTATTCAGATTTTAGGTTCAGGTCAAACTCAGATCTAGATTATGGATCGGATCTCAGTCTACATCTGATTTTTAAATTCTTGTTGTTTATCATCTAATGGTCATTAACTCTTGTAACCAACTTGTAGTGGTGGTGGCTTCCAACGGATTGTTTAATGGGTGGATGAATAATCAATGTACTATGAATGTTTGTATTGTAATGTCAATCTTCGTGTGGGGGTTATTGAGTCACATGTGTTACTGTTATAGTTTGTAATTTTTCATATTATACGTGAATAAAGCATGTACTTACATTTTTTTTCAAAAATACTTATGAACTTCGTAATTTTGAAAGGGACTCGTTAAATTTCCTGAACTTTTGAAATCAAAAGTATTATATATGTATTATACACGATTTTTACTTCTTTTTTTTTTTGGTATTTTACACATATTATTGAACAAAATTGAATATAAATGAATATTTTAAAAGTAAAAAAATTAATTAATTAAAAATATTTTGCCGAACTTTTCAACGAACTATATGATGAAATGTCCGAATAGTATATACTATTTCTCACATACTAAACCATACATACGTATAGTTACCGCTCAATTTAATTACTATTTAGTATATATGGTTACCGCTCAATTTAATTACTATTTACCTCTTGGCTTTTCATTTGCTCCAAACTACTGTTGATGTAATGAAGGTTATCTTTTAGGGTATACAAAAATGAGAGAGAGAGAGAGAGAGAGAGAGAGAGAGAGTGCGTGCGTGTGTGTGTGTGTGTGTGAGTGTTGACTATGTGTATTAAGAAACACTAATCAATTTAGGGTATACTAAATTTCCAATGCAGAAAACCAAAAACAAATCCAATAAATATGCAATACCATATTAAAAAGATGATAAATGAGGAAAAATTATTTTTACCATAAACAAATTCATATTATAGGACAACATTATGAAGAAAAGATTGACTTTTTAGGGTTACATGAGGATTGATAGTTTCCTCTTAGGGCTAAATACTAGTTACTACCCTGTGGTTTAGGTCCAAAATCAATTTAGTCCTTGGACTTCTAATTCCATAAAAAACACCACAGTATTTTGAATTTTGATCTAATAGGTCAAATTCGTTAATATTCTGTTATGGGTTCAAGTTATAGTTCGATTATTTGTTAAAAAACTATTTATTTGATAGATTTCTAATAGTGGGACGTACTCCTAAATTGACTATGCAGGTCACCTCAACACCATATCATAAAACATAGGCTATATATGAGCCACCTCAACAAGTTAAATGACTCAATTGTCGGAAGACTAATACGTTAGACCAATTAGATCAAAATTGAAAGTGCAGGGGTGTTTTTGATGAAATTAGAAGTTCAGAAACTGAATTGATTTTGGACCCAAACTACAGGGTAGTAATCAGTATTTAGCCCTTCCTCTTATTGATTCACCATATATCTCATATATCACTTGAATTGTTAAAATGTTGTGCCGTAACTGCTGTCCCATAATTCTAGCATCATGAATGGCCAAGTTAATGTCCACCACCACCACCACCCTCACCACCGGTACGGTTCGGCCCGTTTTTTCCTTCAAATCGATTTTATGCTCAGGCCCTCGTTGACTATGTGTATTAAGAAACACTAATCAATTTAGGGTATAGTAAAATTCCAACACAAAAAACCAAAAACAAATCCAATAAATATGCAATACGATATTAAAAAAGATGATAAATGACGAAAAAATATTTTTACCATAAAGAAATTCATATTATAGGACATCATTATAAAGTAAAGATTGGCATTTTAGGGTTACATGAGGATTGATATTTTCCTCTTATTGATTCGCCATATATGTCATATATCACTTGAATTGTTAAAATGTTGTGCTCTAACTGCTATCCCCTAATCCCAGCATCATGAATGGCTAAGTTAACGTCCACCACCACCACAATCACCACAACCGTGTCCACCACCAGGGCTCGGTCCTGACTCTTTAATCCTCCCAATTATTGATGGGTTCAGATAAGGGATTTCTTGTCCTAGTCTTGGATGCGCTATGCCACCACGTGCCTGTCTTGGATGTGCTATATCAATGCTTATCTCCGAGTCCTTATTTGTCAATGACAATGGACTCGGATTAGAGTTGTAGTACCGTCCTCCAGTACCAACATATCTGTCACCAATGCTCAGCGCCTCGGAGTCTGTAGCCAATTTGGAACTGATTGTTGGTCGAGCTTGGGTTGCCAAAATATTAAAACTAAACAGGACGAGAAGAACTAGAGCACCAAATTTTCCAGAACTTGGTTTGACAGCCATTTTGGTTAGGTGATAGTTTTAGAGTTGCAAAAGAGTATCGGGTGGTAGGTAATATAGGCCTAGAGGACTCTCATAGATAGGTACTAGAAGACTAAAAGTCCAAGTTCATTATAACAAATCCATGATTTACTAATCAAGCAAACCCTCATAACTACTAATAGTTTGAATGGATTTAATAACATAATCGAAGACAATTTTACTTACCTTGTAATGGGTATGAAAATAAGAAAAACATTAACAAAAGGGATTATGCATAGCCAATATAAAAAATAAATAAAAAAAATCCCTTTATGCATACACTAATTCCTATCTTGGTTCCTATTGATTAATATTCATAGATCATCAATGTAATCAAATTCGTAAACAGCTAGCTAAGCTAGCTCGCAGCCGGTAATCCATAAATCATCAATGTAACCAAATTTTTCAGAACTAGGGTTCACAGCCATTTTGATTAGGTGAAAGTTTTAGAGTTGCAAAAGAGTATTGGACGGTACGCGATATAGGCCTAGATGACTCTTATATATAGATACCAAAAAGAATAAAAGTTCAAGTTTATTACAACAAATCCTTGATTTACCAATCAGGCAAACTCCTCATAACTACCAATATTTTGAATGGATTTAATAACAGAATTGAAGACAATTTAACTCACCCTGTAATGGGTATGAAAATAAGGAAAAGATTAACACAAGGGATTATGCATATCCAATATAAAAAAAAATCCATTTATGCATACACCAACTCCAATCTTTCTTGGTTCCTATTGATTAATGTTTATAGATTATGCATACACATCATCAATCTGATCAAATTCATAAACAGCTAGCTCGCAGTTTGTTATCAATAAATCAATTTGCATTCTTCAAACTTTCATTCGATATATATATGCCCACTTTTTTGTAAGAATAATTCTTTAACTACTTTGCATTATTTAACACTTTATACATCACTCACAGGTCACTGGTACGCTATTGTTAGAACTTTGTTTTCTTATTCCACATTGAAAAACAAGTCTCATGTTAGAGTTCTTGTACGTGTACACAATACATATAGTAAGGTGTGTGTGTGTGTGTGTGTGTGTATATATAATTTGTACTAGGAGATTGGCATGTCCCCATTCAACACAAGTTTTCCTGAGTGTACTAGGAGATTGAGATTGCAAGACCAAAGGCTTAGGAGAAACTCTTCTCTGCTACTTTCCCGATTGAGCTAAGAGAGTAAAGATCAAGCAAAGAAGTTGAAATATCTGACATGAATCTGATGCATTCATGGCAGCGCAAATCAAGTGATTGAAGGGTCCACTGATCTCTATCTGAGGTAGTCAGCATATTATGTCATATTCCATGTGATTGTTGCTTATATTGTGGATCTAAAGTGTTGGCAATCTTATCAGAATTTTAGGAAAGAGTTTTCAAATATCTTCTCTGCATTTAGTGTTGTTTAAAATTCATATCAGATAATTATCTTTTAAGATATCAATTGCTTAGAGAAAACCAGGTTTTTCTACCTCCCTATCTGGAGGTGAGCTCTTTTGCCGTCGGACGACTGGACTTTGTTGGCCCTGCATGGGTCTGGAGAGAGCCGGACTTCTCGATCAATGTCTGGTTCGGATCAGGGAGGTTTTGGTAGCAGGGTGTGAGGCAAGGAGAGGGGAGATCGAGGCTGATGTTAGGTTCTGGTCTATCCCTCAATGGTCTGATCGGCGATGTGACCTGGTGGTGCAGGTTCGGAGGTGGCGGGGTGGAGCCATGGTAGTTCTGGCACGGCTCGAATCTGATCAAATCAGTCTGATCTGGGTTAGGTCTTCTTGATTTGATCCGTTGATGGGTTTGTTTGGCAGAGACGGAGGGTTCTCATGGGTTATGGATGGCGGCTATTGCTGGGTGGGGCGGTGGTCATGGCGGTGGGGATCGGGGCTGATCAGGGCAGTCCAATATGGGTTGATCTTTTTAGATCTGACTTGGGGTTGACTCTGTTTGGTAGGGGCGGCATGCTTCCATGGTGCTGTAGGGAGGGCAGCATGATGATGGCTGCGGTCTGGCGGTTCTAGTGGCGTGGTGCAGGTGGTGGTTCGTCGGCGGTGGCTGTGGTAGGGGTGGGCCAGACTTGGCTGGCGTCATGGGTCTCCCTTGTTTCCTAGTTTAAGTTTTGGGCTTGGGCCCTCCTTTTGGACCCGGCCTGGGTTGGTTTCTTTATTTCTGCTTTTATCTTTATTTATTTTAGTTGGTTAGTTTTATCTCGCCTTCAACGAGTAATAAGTACCTATATATATTTTGTAGGGAGAGTCAGGCTACATGCCTGTGTGTGCACTCTAAGTGTCTTGTCTGCCCTAGCAAGGCGACGTTATATTGTTAAATGGGCGCAACCTCCTAGTGGCATAATGAAACTAAGTGTTGTCTGATTTATTTTCCAACGGCAACATAGTAGGAAAGCAGTGATTTTGGTGTTTATGCTTTGTCGTAATAGAGTTATCTTTCCGTTATGTCACCGCTTTGTCAAAGTAAATGGAGTAGCCAATAGTGCACTCTTTGCTAATTAGTGCTTGTTAGAATACATGTATTTTTTAAAGTCTTCTGATATTATTTTAGGGCTTGCTCGGCAGTTTCATTCGGCTCAATGTTCCCCCCTTGTATTCGGCAGTTTCATTAATCAAGGCTGGAGGGTAGCCGCACCATACCCTCATTTCAAAAAAAAAAAAAAAAGATATCAATTGCTTACTATTAGTTAGGATTGATTGAGTCTCACGATTTGTTTGAAAAATCCTTCCATGTTTATCTCAATCTGTGCTCAATGTGATCGGATTGAGGAGGAGTCTTTTCTTCTATAAAAGGTTTTGAAACAGCATTTCCAAAGTTAGAGTTTTTGATTGAGAAATTTCTTTGTGTTGCTTGGTCTGCATAAACTATCTTACAAAACTCTCTTTGGTTGTTTATTGTGCTCATTGGAGTCATTGCTTGTTCACTGCATTCTTCAATTGCATGGTGCTTGAGATCAGTGAGGCTTCAAAACAATGTTGAATCAGAAGGCGTGTTTAGTTTCTTCTATCAACAAAGATCGATTCGTACTTTGTGTAAAATAGGTCATTTAGTTATAAACAAGCTAGCATTGTTGTTAGTTAATGTGGTTATGCTGAATACCACTACTTGTGAACTGTAATCACTTTGATTCATATTGGATTTGTTTCTCGTGTAGGCTAAGATATAAGCTTCGCAATAAAATTTCCTCAGTGGTGAGGTTTACGCTGCGTCAGCAAATACTTGTATCAAATTGTGTCTATGTGTTTGCCATTATTGGACTGCATCTATTGATCAGTCCTTTATACTTGTTCCATCTAGTGTTTATATATAAATATATACACACACACACACACACACACACACACACATAGTCCGTCTCAGTGCGGACGTCCGTACCGTGCGGACGGTACGGATTTTGGGTTTTCCCCCACTTTCTGACCACATTTTCACATCTCAACCGTTCAGTTTATAGGTCCTAATGTATAGATCACCTCTACAAAATTTCAGCCAATTTAGTAATCGTTAAGGCATCCAAAACTGCAATTTATTATTATAAATACGAACGGTTCCGCTTTGACAGATTCTATCCGTTCGTGTAAATTGCAGTTTTGGATGCCTTAACGATCACAAAATTGGCTGAAATTTTGCAGAGGTGATCTATACATTAGGACCTAATAACTGCACGGTTAAGATGTAAAAATGTGGCTGGAAAGTGGTCGAAAACAGGAAATCCGTACCGAAATTTCGGTACGGACGTCCGCACCTGAGAAAAATCCTATATATATATATATATATATATATATATATATATATAACTGAATACTGTTTAGTCCTTGAGCTTTTGAGTTTTGACCATAAAAGACTTCAGTCTCTGACCTTCTAATTTCACAAGTTTAGTCCCTGTACTTCAAAATTTTAGACCAATAGGTCCTTGCCGTCTAAAAGTCATGGCGAAATGTCTATTATGCCCTCAGTTCTTTTTTTTTTAAAATAAATTTATTCCTTTCTCTTTTTTTTTGTTTATTCTTTTTCATTATTTTATTTATTCTTTTTTTTTTTCAAACAGAAAGAAAGAAAGGGAAAAAAAATCATTTTCCAAAAAAAAAATTAATTAATTAATTAAAAAAAAAGAACTGAGGGCATAATAGACGTTTTTCCGTGACTTTTAGACGGCAACGACCTATTGGTCTGATATTTTGAAGTACAGGGACTAAATGTGTGAAATTAGAAGGTCAGGGACTGAAGTGTTTTATAGTTAAAAGCTCAAAGACTAAACAATATTTAGTCCTAAATAAATAAATAAATATATATATATATATATATATATATATATATATATGATGACCCTTGCACTGAGGGATCCATTTTTTTGGCCTTTTAAGGGATTTCTTGTATGACCCACTTTTCAATCGTATTTCGGAAGCTTGATAGCCAAAATGATGATTATTAAGGTATCTGTTAATGTCTAAAAGTTCAGCGGTAGCTAAACCTTGGTTAACGCTGATCCGATGGGCGGACTGCTACTTATGATATTCAGAGCTTCCGTTTACCTGTCAAGTAAAATACAGAGGGCGTCAGAGGGAGACCACGTTGGGCGGTCTTCTCTTCTCTGATGCCTAAGTTAGTCAATGTATTTGTGTTGATAAGGTAACAGTAGGTAAGTAGTAAAATGCGTAATTAATGAGGAGAGAGAAGAGAACCTTTTATACGTGAGGAGGGAACTGATCTTCTCCATGTTTTCGATGTGGGACTGATGTGCTTCAGTCCCTAGCTTCTGGAGCTTTTGATGCTAACTTGGCGCGGCGCGTGGTGGCATGTCACTGGTGATCTAGGGGTGAGCTGGGGCTCAGGCGGTAGCCTGTTTGGCTGTGTTTCTGTAGGTCACACAGTTGGCTGTAGTTGGTACCGCTGGGGGTATCATGAGTGTGGCTCATTATAGCTAATTATGCTTGCAAATGCTCATGTGAGTTCAAGTCCCCCAAGTCCCCAGTCAAGGAGGGCAATCTTGGTTGGGGAGTTGCATAGCGGTTTGAAGCGTTACTTCCGCTAGACTTGCAAGAGCATAATTAGCGTCAGTGAGTTGTCAACCATGGACTTTCTGAGAAAACGCTTTGTACCCTTTATTGTGGGCCCCTGCTAGGCCCTCCAGGGAGTCCTACACTCCCCGGCTAAGATAGACCTCCGTTTGGTCAGTATATTGTTTGTTGAGAGGAGCTGCACTGAGCAGAGGGTGTTGGGTAGCAAGCCCAAACTTTGGTACTTGAGTGGCGGGGGTCAACGTGCCTGATCAGGGCTGTCGTAGACTGTTGACGTGTCCTCGTGTCCCTGAGGGACGTAGCCTGACTGTAACGCCACGTAGTAGTCACCGTCAGGATGAGGGGTTGCCTTGGGAATAGCCGTTGGTGGAAGTCCCTCCGCAGATGGTAAGCGGCAAGCAATGTTGTTGGGACCAACCTGGTGGTGGTCCAATGAACGGAGTTGTGTTCCGTTGCAAGATGAAAAGGGAGAAGTTCCGCAAGCAGAGTTGTGCTTAGCGGAGACTGCCTCACTTGCAAGATGACAAGGGAGGTTCCGCTAGCAGAGTTGCAGTTATCGGAGAGTGCCTCACTTGCAAGATGAAAAGGGAGAAGTTCCGCTAGCAGAGTTGCGCTTAGCGGAGACTACCTCACTTGCAAGATGACAAGGGAGGTTCCGCTAGCAGAGTTGGGCTTAGCGGAGACTACCTCACTTGCAAGATGACAAGGGAGGTTCCGCTAGCAAAGTTGTGCTTAGCAGAGACTGCTTCACTTGCAAGATGAAAAGGGAGAAGTTCCGCTAGCGGAGTTGCGCTTAGTGGCGACTAGCTCGCTTGCGAGATGAAAAGGGAGAAATTTCGCTAGCGAAGTTGCGCTTAGCGGGGATCGCCTCGCTTGCAAGATGAAAATGGGGAAGTTTCGCTACTGGAGTTGCGCTTAGCAGAGACTGCTCGATGAGTTGTGACCTGCCTCTTCGATGGTTGCTTTGGCTAGCGTGTGAAATAACGTCTCTGCAGCACGCCCGTCTCCTCGCCATTAATGCGAGTAATCATGGATTTGATAACTGAGGCGATACCTCTGTTAATTAGGAGATTAAGTGCAATCGTGGCCCACATGTTCGGTTGTCGTGTGACGTTGTTTTTCAGCGGACAACCTAGATTGCTTTGATGTTGACATAAAAGAGAAGGAAACCTGGAGGTTTAACTCTTTGAACTTTTACCTATTATCGTCGTCCTCAAGCCTTGCTCTGAGATCTGAGAAGGTTCTGCAATCTTCGTGAACTGGTGATCTTTAGAAGACGAAGATCTCCTGAAGCGAAGATGAGCACCTTCGAGCATACCATAGCTTTTGTACTTGAGGTTGGTAGCTCCAAATCTCATTCCTATTTTATTGGTTTTTTGTTTGCTTCTGTCGATTTCTGGTTTTTTGTTTTTCGAAGTGGTTTCTGGCACTTTCATGTGTCCCTAAGGGTCTAGAGTTGTGTTTGGGGGTGGGTTTTGGGTGTTTGATTGGAGGTTGAGGATTTTTACCCTACTAGATGGTCGAATCTGGGTTGCAGTGAGTGCATTTTGCTCTTGTTTTGGCACTTTCTGGGTTTTCTTAGGAT
The DNA here is from genome assembly GCF_002994745.2 of Rosa chinensis. Taxonomy (NCBI): domain Eukaryota; kingdom Viridiplantae; phylum Streptophyta; class Magnoliopsida; order Rosales; family Rosaceae; genus Rosa; species Rosa chinensis. The sequence continues at coordinate 10,020,319 of NC_037093.1, read as the reverse complement.
GGGTGTTCTTGATGTTCTTGGCTACAATCTGACATAGGCACAGTTTAGATCGCTGTTGAACTAACTCATCTGGGTTTTAGGGTTTGTGATGGCTAGCGTCGTAGATATCTAGAGCAGTGAGGATTCCGGGTCTGACGTGTCGTTCAGCGTGGCGGATAGGGTATTTATTGACTCGTTGCGTCCGTCTGTCCCTACAGGAACCTCACTGTCTGAACCGCTAGACATCGAGCTGCTACAAACGATACCCTGGGAGGTGCCAATGGGTCGTGTCGGTTGTGCGGAGAGCTCTAGGGTGGGGGAGGAAGCCGCGGCCTACCATAGGCGCTAAGAGCGGTTAGAGAGCAATAGCGCCGCTAGTGGTTCCGCTGATATGGGAGAGACTGGCGGGGAGGAAATCAAGTCAGCATGGGTTCTCCGTGACGGTACCCCTGTTGACGAGGAGGGGGGTGGGCGATGACCGTTGCTGCCGTAAACCCGTTGAAGCGAGTGTTTCGACTGCCAGGCGTCGTGAAGCTGTGTCCGCCGCTGAAGGACAAAAGATCATCAATGCTGCCAGCGGGGCATGCCCCGTGCATGAGGCTATCTTCCGCCAAGGACTGACATTTCCCGTCTTGCCAAATCTCCAGATTTTGGTATGCAAGTTCGGCAAATTTGCCAAATCTCCACATTTCCCCTTTGGGCAAATTTTCCTTAACATGTGGCGGTTGTTGATGGCTATCAACTAGTTGTGGCACTTGTCCGGTTGCGAGGGTTCAACTGTGGCGGAGATGCTACACTTCTACCAGTTGGTGTACGTGAAGCGCTAAGGTTGCAGTGGGCAGGTGAACCAGAGTCGCCGTCAAGGGGCGCCTAAGTTGATCGAGAATTTGAAAGATTCCATGTCTTACTGGCGGGTCTTCTGTGTTGCCACCGTCGGATGGGAATACCAAGCGGGGTCAAATGAGGGGGAGCCGACGTTCAGGATTAAGTCGGAGTTCCAACCTATCCGAGGTTGTCATTGGACTCCACTGCTCTGTTGGTTTTGTTTGTATAATGATTCCTTGTGCTAATGAATTTCGTTTTTTTTTTTTGGTAGCGGGCTTGCGCTATAACCTAACTGGTGAGGAAGAGTGCCGCTTGGCAAGGATCCGAGGTTGTTGGCAAAATCGCAACCTGCTAGATCTCCACCTACTCACCAGGTGGGAATTGTTGGCCGATCTACAGTTGACATGCTCCCTTGGTCATTGACTTCCGCCAATCCCTGCCGTAGCTTTGGTTTTGTACCAGGCTAACCTATTTTTTTTTTTTAAGACTCTCCGCCAGGTAACAAAGCGAGCCGCGACGCTTTCGCCAAAGCGATGGACCGTGCCGAGATAAATAACTTTCTTGAGAGCATGTACGCCGCCGGGTTGGCGACCCAACAGACAATGGTGAATCCACGGACGTTGGCGGTGAGCCAGTCTGAAACAAAATTGGTGCTGCCGATGCCGCACCACTCTCATCTCTGCGCCGACGGTCTGCCAATCGTTCAAGCTGGAGCTGGCGGTGACCATAGTGTTGCCGGTGGGAGCAAGGCTCCGACTCTGCGCAGCGGAAAGAAAAAGTGCCCGCCACTCGGCGCGGGTCCCAACAGGAGCGGGCGCTGCCCACGAAGGCACCAGTTACCATTGCGGGGTTGGATCCTCAGATGACAACGACGCCTGTCGCCGCTGGCACTACACGGGCTGTTTTGCAGAGGAAGCGGCAACAGAACGACGCCGATGAGGATGGCGAAGTTACTGGTACGGAGACCATCGGGGTCAGCCAGCAGAAGAAGGAAAAGCAGGCTCTGCCCACGGTGACTGTGGCCTCCAGCGGGGAGGTGCAGACTAGCGACTTGGACTAGTTTGCCGCGTACTCCGAATTTCTGACTGACCCAGAGCGGGAGTTTATGTTCCATCTCTGCGAGAGGCTGGGATTTGGTGGATTGGATGGAACCGCCCGCCCAACGGTGCTACAGCAGTCGCCATTTAGCTCGGCCTTTGGCAATCTGTTCGTCGGGTTGCATGAGCTCTTCCTGGCTGTTAATGCTCAAGTCCGGCGGTAGTTGACTCTTCGTTTAACGCGGGTCCAGTGGGCGGACCGCTACTCTGAGAATTAGATGACTTCCGCTTGCTGCAACACAAGAGACAGGGTGTCAGAGGGAGACCGCATTGGGTGGTCTTCACTTCTCCGATGCCTAAGTCAGTCACTGTATACGGGCAGCATAACAATAAATGAGTAGTAATTGTGTAATTAATGAGGAGAGAGGAGAGAACCTTTTATAGGTGAGGAAAAGGTTGATCTTCTTTGTGTTTCCAATGTGGGACTGATGTGCTTCGATTCTCAGCGTCTGGAGCTTCTGATGCTATCTTGACGCAGCGCGTGGCGGCGCGTCAGCGGTGATCTATGGGCGATCCAGGGCTCGAGCGGTAGCCCGCCTGGCCGTGTCTTCGCAGGTCACCCCTTTGGTGGGAGTCAGTACCTCTGGCGGTACAATGAGCGTGGCTCATTATAGTTAATTATGCTCGTTCTGGCACATGTAGGTACAAGTCCCCAAGTCCCCAGTCAAGGAGGGCAATCTTGGTTGGGGAGTTGATCGGCGGTGTGAAGCGTTACTTCCGCTAGACTTGCAACAGCATAATTAGCGTCAGTACGTTGTCAATCATGGATTTACTGAGCGAACGCTTTATACCCTTTCGGGTGGGCCCCTGCTAGGCCCACCAGGGAGTCTCCCACTCCCTAGCCAAGACGAACCTCCGGATGGTCGGCAAATTGTTTGTTGAGGGGAAGCTGCGCGGAGCAGAGAGTGTTGGGTAGCGAGCCCAATCTTAGTACCCGAGTGACTGGGGTCAACGTACCTAATCAGGGTCGTCGTTGACTGTTGACAAGTCCCCGTGTCCCTTAAGGAAGATCTGACCGTAACGCCGCGTGGCGGTCGTTGTCAGAGTGAGGCGTAGCCTCAGGATTCGCCGCTAGCGGATACCCCCCGCTGGACGTAGCAGGAAACAACGTCGCGTAGACGTGTTTGGCAGTAGTTATTGAGCGGGGTTGCGCTCAGCAACGCACGGGGTTTGCAAGATGGAGGGGGCTCTGCCGGTAGTGTCGCATGTAGCTGAGGCTGCCTCTTGCAAGTTGTCGAGTGGAAGTTCTGCTAGCGGGGATTTGCTCATAGGAGACTTCGACACAGGTGATAAGTGAGAAGTTCTACTGGCGGGGTTTCGCTCAGCGGTGACTTCGACACTTGGAAAATGACAAGTGAGAAGTTCTGCTAGCGGGGTTTCGCTCAGCGGACTTCGACACTTGGAAAGTGACAAGTGAGAAGTTCGCTAGCGGGGTTTTCGCTCAGCGGACTTCGACACTTGGAAATTGACAAGTGAAAAGTTCCTCTAGCAGGGTTTCGCTCAGCGGACTTCGACACTTGGACAGTGACAAAGGGGAAATTCCGCTAGCGGGGTTTCACTCAGCGGATATCGACACTTGGAAGGTGACAAGTGAGAAGTTCCGCTAGCGGGGTTTCGCTCAGCGGACTTCGACACATGGAAATTGAGAAGTGAGAAATTCCGCTAGCGGGGTTTCGCCGACGATTGGCGCCTTCTTCCGAAAAGTGGTAGCTTCCATTAGACGCTTCATCTAATGGCAGTTTACACGTGGCGAACCCCTAGAGGGTTAGCGTGCGGAGGAGACAGCCGTCTCCTCGCCATTAATGCTAAGTAATGATGGATTTTGTAACCGAGGAGAATCCGGAGAGTAATTGGAGTCGTGGGACACGTGTACGGCTGACAGTTGATGTCGTTTTTCAGTGGACTGCCTAGAATTGTTTGACGTTGACATAAAAGGGGGGGGGGAAGTTAGCGATATTTGACACTTTGCTCTAAACTTTGAACTATACTCGTCGTCTTCAAGCTTTCTGCGTCTGAGATCGGAGAAGAAGACCAAGGTGATATCGCTGAGTCACCATACGTGGAAAAACCGATGATCTTCGGCCTCGAAGACAAGTGCTCAAACTCATACCAGAGATTCCATCGTTGAGGTTGGTACCCTGATCTGTATCCCTGTTTCATTGAATGTCTGTTATGGCGAGTTTCTAGGTTTTGGGTATCTGTTGTTCGTTGACGTACTGTGAGGGTGTGAGAGTGGGTTTGGGGATGGGTTGCTGTGTTTGACAGAGTTGGGGTTTTTAGGGGCTTGCTAGATGGTCGAATCTGGGTTTGAGTGCTTGTTCTTGTTTTGGTATTTTCTGGGTAACTGTTCTTGATGTTCTTTGGTACTAACTGATATAGGTATAGGTTAGATCTTGTGTGAGCTAACTGATTTGGGTTTTAGGGTTTTGGGATGGCCGACGTCATAGAGATTTCGAGCAGTGAGGATTCCGGATTTGAAGTGTCGTTCAGCGCGGCGGATAGAAATTTTATTGACTTGTTGCGTCCGTCTGCCCGTGCAGGAACCTCATTGCCAGAACCGCTAGAGGTTGAGCCGCTACAGACCATACCGTGGGACGTAGTTATGGGTCGTGCACCGCGTCCGGAGAGTTCTAGGGCGGGGGAGGCCGCCACTGCCCACACTATGCACGAAGAGCGCTTAGAAAGTAATAGTGCCGCTAGCGGTTCCGCTGGGGGGGGGGGGGGGAAGGTGTAGCGGGGGAGGATACCGAGTCGGCGTGGGTGTTCATTGACAGCACCCCCGTTGATGAGGCGGGAGGTAGGATGACTGCTGTTGCAGTCAACCGGCTGAAGCGGGTGTTTCGGTTACCCGGCGTGGCGAAGCTGCGTCCGCCGACGTTGGGGGAGAAGGCCTCGATCCTGCCAACGGGCCACGCCGCCGTGCACGAGGCTATATTCCGCGAGGGAGTGACCTTCCCGCTGGTGCCAAACCTTCAGATCTTGGTGTGCGAGTTTGGCGTTGCCTTTGGGCAAATCTACCCCAACATGTGGCGGTTGATGCTGGCGCTGAACTCGCTGTGGCGGTTGTCAGGTTGCAAGGGACCGACTGTGGCGGATGTGCTACATTTCTACGAACTGGTGTACGTGAAACGCCAAGGTTGTAGAGGGCAGGAAAACCTGAGTCGCCGCCAAGGAGTGCCTAAGTTGATTGAGAATTTGAGGGATTCCATGTCCTACTGGCGGGGCACCTTCTGCTTTGCCACGATGGGGTGGGAGTACCAAGAGGGGTCCAACGAGGGGGAGCCGACGTTTAGAATGAAGTCGGAGGTTCAGCCCATTCGAGGTCGTTTGTTGCTTCTGCTGAACATGACTGGCGGGGTTTCTTTTTTTTTTTTTTTTTTTTAAACAGCCTTGTATTCTGTACTGACAATGACCTTTTTGCGCAGGGGGGTTGCGGTACAACCTGACTCGTGAGGAAGAGTGTCGCGTGGCACGCATCAGAGGTTGCTGGCGGAATCGCAACTTGCTGGACTTCCGTCTCCTTACAGGCTGGGAGTTGTTGGTGGATCAACAACTGACTCGTGCCATTGGTAAGTACTCTCCGCTGTACCGCACCTTTACAGAGATTGTTCCATGCTGACCGTTGCTTTTTTTTTTTTTTTAGAAACTCCGCCGGGGAACAAAGTGAGCCGTGACGCCTTCGCGAAAGCCATGGACCGTGCCGAGATCGATAACTTCTTGGAGTCCATGTACGCTTCTGGGCTAGCGGCTCAGAAGACGATGGTGAACCCGGAGACACTAGCGCTAAGCCCATCCGAGGTTCCAGTGGTGCTGACAATGCCGCACCACTCTCACTTTGGCGGTGACAGATTGCCTGCTGTTCAGGCGGGGACCGGCGCGGTGAGCGAGGCAGCGCCGCGAAAAGAGAGAGCACCGGCCCTACGGCGCGGGGTGCCGATGAAGACAGTGCGCCCGGCGGAGGGTGTCACCATAGCGGGGTTGGAGCCGTCGACGAGGGGTTCCAGGCCTGCTGTCGCTGGAAGCACGCGGGTGCTTCAGCAAAAATGCTGTCAACCCGACTCCGGAGGGGAAGAGGAGGAAGTGGAGATAAGTGGGGCTCGCGAGCAGCCGAAGAAGTCAAGGCAGGCTCCGCCTGAGGCGCCTACTGATGTGGCGACAGCGGCGGGTACGAGCGGCCTGGACTCATTTGCTGCATATGCCGAGTTCCTGAATGACGGTGAACGGGAGTTCCTGTATCATCTCTGAGAGCGGTTGGGGTTCGGCGGCCTGGAGGGGATTGTACGGTTGACCGCCTTTAACAAATCGCCCTTCAGCACAGCATTTGGGCACATCGCCGTTGGGCTACATGAGGTGTTCTAGGCGGCGTCAAAACAGCCCCTAGTCGAGCGGGAGCTGAGGGAGGAGGTGGCGGGCCTACAGAGGGACTTGGGGGAGGCTCAGGAAAGGTTGGCTGATGTCAAGCAATGCTTGACAAAGGCCGACTGCGATGCGGCAGACGCCCGAGGCAAGTTGGTCGTTGCCATCGAGCGGCACTTGGAGCGGAACGAACAGGACTCCAAGTTGGAGCAAGACATGTCCCTACTGTGGGATCGGGTGGCCGCCAAGGATAAGAAGGTTGAGATCCTTCAGCGGGAGTCCGCCGCCAGACAGGCCGAGGTTAAGCGGCTAGAGGGTGAAGTGGTTCACCTGGAGGCTGAGGGAAGCCGCGCTGCAGCCGCCGCTGTTGAGTCATACAAGCAGTCGGCGGAGTACAAGAAGGCGCTGACCGAAGCAGCGAAGGCCGGTGCTCTGGCCAATGTCGAGATGCTGCGGCAGAAGGGCGCCATTGACTGGGCGAAGGCGTCCATGCCTGTAGTGCCGCCAGGCAAGGAATCTCCGTCGGCAAAGGGTGATGGCCCCTCTCAGATTGATGGTACCTGCTCGGGTAGCGGGGAAAGTAGCGCTTGTCTGGCGGATGACTCCTAGGGGACCCCTACCCAATCAAAGGCGTCCTGTGCCGGGTTTTTGGCGGCTCATGCCCGGGCGGATGGTACCATAGAGACCCCTAGTCCCACAGCCCGCGGATCTGACCAGACAAGCCGCCAACAACCGCCACCGGACGCAGAAGGTGGAAATGCCTAAGGCAGCCAAGCCAACCTTGCCAACCCCTGAAGACAGAAGTGCCCATTTTATAGCCGCTAAGGCGTTTTTAACTGATGTAATGAACAGGCGTAAAGTTAATGAAATTTCTGCATTTGGTTTTTCTATGATGTTTGTTCCGTTAGAGTTTTGACAATTTTGCTTTTTTGCCACGAATGAAACATTAAAGGAATTAAAATTAGTCCAAGTGCACAATGTAGCGGTTTTTCTAAATCCGCTGACTGGCGTTGCCAGTTGCCCCCAGTGCTAGACTTGGTAACAATGGTTTGAATAATTCCTCGTTTCATTGATAGCTGTCTGAACAGCGTTTACAAAAGCGGGGTCGTACCCGTTGGGTAGCTTCCCTTAACTAAATATTGAACAAAAATTTAGCAAAGTCAAGATGCTCTTGGGTAGCGGCATGACTATTTGTAGTAATACCGAAGGTGTTCGGTATTCCAAGGGTGGGTCGTTGTGACGCCATCCTTGTCCATTAAGTAGAAGGTGCATGGGCTAACGACCTCTACAATTTTGTATGGACCTTCCCAAGTTGGGCGTAATTTTGTTGGCGGTGGTATGACTTCTTTCATTACCCAGTCCCCCAGTTGGAGGTTGCGGGCCTTGACCCTGGCGTTGTAGAAACGCGATACCCGTCACTTGTTCTGGAGATTGCGCAAATGGGCTGCGTCTCGCTTTTCCTCTAGGAGATCCCTGTCGAGGTTGACGCAGTCACTGTTGGTCTCGGGGCAGTAGCCTTCGACCCTAGCGGTTGGTTGGGTTACCTCGATAGGCAGGACAGCCTCAATTCCGAACATCATACAAAAGAGGGTTTCACCTGTGGCGGAAGTTGGGGTTGTTCTGATGGCCCATAGAACTTCCGGGAGCTTTTCCGCCCACAAACCCTTGGCCTTATCGAGCTTCTTCTGTAACAGCTTCTTGATTATCTTGTTTGCCGCTTTGACTTGGCCGTTGGTTTGGGGGTGAGCGACTGATGCAAAACGCATCTTGGTGCCCAGGTTGGGGGTGAAAGAGATGAGTTCCTTATTGTTGAACTGTGTGCCATTGTCTGTGATGATTGCATGCGGGACACCGTAGCGGCAGTAGATGTTCTTCCAGAGGAAGTGAATTACCTTAGCGGTAGTTATTGCCGTCAGGGGCTCTGCCTCTATCCATTTGCTGTTGTAGTCGATGGCGACAATGATGTATTTGAACTGACCTTTGGCTGTTTGGAATTTTCCCATCAAGTCTAGGCCCCACGTTGAGTGAATCCAAGGACCGACAATAACCGACAGAGGTTCCGCCGGGGCATGTGGAATATCAGCATATTGTTGGCATTTGTGACAAGATTTTCATATCCGCCGGGCGTCATCACCAAGCGTAGGCCAAAAGTAGCCTTGTCGCATTGTGCGATTAGCTAAGGATCTAGTGCCTGAATGATTTCCGCATTCTCCACCATGTATTGTTGCCAGCACGACCTTTCCCTCCTCTGGGGTTAGACAGTGGAGGTTGGGGTAAGTGAATCCTTGGCGGTAAAGTTTGCCGCTCTGCATGTTGTAGCGGGTTGCTCTCCGCTGGAGCTGTCGCGCTTTGACGTTATCTTCTGGTAATGTCCCGTTGCTCTTGTACATAATAATTTCATCCATCCAGCTAGGATTGGCCTCAATGTTGAAGATCTCCGCCAGGGTTTTTGTGATACTTGGCTTGTTCAGACACTCTACCCTTGTGTCAGCTGGACTCTGGTGTGGCTGGGAGGTTGCTAGTCTTGCCAGAGAATCAGCCTTGGCGTTCCTTTCCCTGGGATCTGTGTGATGGTGTGGAACTTGAATTTTTTTAGCAGTGTCTTGGCGTACCCTAAGTATGCTGCTAACTGCTAGTCCTTGGCCTGAAAGTTGTTGTTGACCAGGTTAACGACCAACTGAGAGTCGCTGAAGATGTTGGCACTGTCCGCCCCTGAATCGATGGCGAGGAGTAGGCCGGCAATGAGTGCTTCATATTCCGCCATATTGTTTGAGGCCTTGAAGTTGAATTTCAATGCGTACTCGACACTAGCAGAGCCGTCCACGTGTAGGTTCCAGTCTGATTGTTAGGGAGCCGGCTCCTTAGCTGTCACCATTTCCATTCTGAGCGGTACATTGATCCTGGATTCGGGCTGACGCTCGGTGAGCTCAGCAATGAAGTCAGCCACCGCCTGGCCCTTCATGGCGGTTCTTGGTTTGTAATCGATGTCAAACTCGCTGAGCTCAATGGCCCACTTACTGAGGCGCCCCAAATGTTCAGGGTTCTGCATTACTTGTCTCAGCGGTTGATTGGTTAACACATGGATTTTATGGGCTTGGAAGTACTGGTGGAGGCGTCTGGCGGCAACGATGAGTGCGAGAGCAAGCTGTTCCAAGGGAGGATACCGTGTTTCTGCTCCTTTCATGCCCCTACCGGCATAGAACACTGGGAGCTCGTCCTGGCCTTCCAGCCGGACGATGGCGCAACTCACCGCTGACTGCGATACCGCTAGGTAAATGTATAATGTTTCTCCTTGCACAAGAATGGAAAGGAGTGGAACTGCCGCCAGGTATTCCTTCAGGCCTTGGAACGCCGCCTGGCACTCTGGGTTCCAATCGATGACTTTCTTGTGGGTTGTTTAAGGACTTTGAAAAATGGGGCGCACCTATCGGTCAGTCTGGAGATGAATCGAGACAGGGCGGTTAGCTTGCCCTGGAGGCATTGGACGTGCACCTTCCATTCTGGGTCCTTCAAGTCGAGGATGGCTTGCACCTTGTCAAGGTTGGCCTCGATGCCCCGCTCACTGACAATATACCCCAGAAATTTACTGGCGGTGACGCTAAAGAAACATTTTTCTGGGTTGAGGCGCATACCGTAGGCCAAGAAGATGGTTATTATGATTTTTAGGTTTGCCACATGTCCGCTGGCCTTTATACTCTTGACCAACATGTCGTCTACGTAGACCTCGATTATCTTGCCCAGATGTTCCCGAACATGGCGTTCATCAGTCGCTGATAAGTTGCCCCTGCGTTCTTCAAACCGAAAGGCATCACATTGTAGCAATACAGGCCTTTGTCGGTGGTGAAGGTGGTGCACTCCTGGTCTTCGAGATGCATCCTGATCTGGTTATAGCCGGAGAAAGCATCCATCATGCTGAGGAGCTCGTGTCCAGCGGTTGCATCGACCAGTTGATCGATGCGGGGTAGTGGGAAACTATCTTTTGGGCACGCCTTGTTAAGATTTTTGAAGTCGACGCACATCCTCCACCTGCCGCTAGCCTTTTTGACCATAACCTGGTTAGAAATCCACTGGGAATAGATGACCTGGCGGATGAACCCAATGCCCTGCAGCTTGGCAACCTCCTTTCCTATAGCACGGTACTTCTCTTCGTCGAAGGCTCTGCGCTTCTGTTTGATAGGGTAGAAGGATGGTTTATGCTCAACTTGTGTGTGATGATTTCAAGGGAGATACCTGGCATGTCTGCATATGACCAGGCAAAGACCGTAGCGTTGTCACGTAGGAACTGAGTGAGCTCCGTCGCCAGCTCTGGGTCTAATTGAGCGCCTATGCGGACTGTCCGCTCAGGGTGCTCGTCCGAGATGCTGACAACCCTCAATGATGTTTCTGGGTTGACCGGCTCCTTCCTTACGTACTTCTTTTCGTCTTCCCTGGGGTCCTCAAAAGTATTTGGTGGTGGTGCCTGACTGCCTACCGCTAGGATCTCATGGCGGCGGGTTGACTGTGCTATAGTAGTAGAATGACACTCGCGTGCCAACTGTTGACTTCCCTTGACACAGCCTGTGTCGTTGGGTGTGGGGAACTTCATGAGCAGCATGTATCCGGCGATGATACACTTGAGTTTGTTGAGCACTGGCCGACTAATGATGGCGTTATATGAGCTGAAACAATCAACAACTATGAACTCCGTATGTATTTCAGCCATACATGGACTAGTACCGATAACTAGCTGCATATAGTCAGAACCCAGCGGTTGCGTGACGTCACCAGAGAAGCTGAGCAGTGGTTCATGATCTTGGAGTAATTTTCTGTTCCGCTTAAGGTCGTTGTAACAACCACTGAATATAACGTTGACGGCGGACCCGCTATCAACTAGGATTCTTCCCACTGACATTTTGCCGAGAATGGCGTTGATCAAGAAAGGATCGTCATGGAGCAGATGTACTCCGCGTTCCTCCTCCTCTGAGAAGGTAATAGGATCCCAACCAGACTTTGGGAGTTTGGCGGATCTTTCGTAGCGGATGTTGCAAACTTCCTTTGGGTGATTAGCTCGCGCATAACGCTTTCTAGCTTGTGAGACATATTGGTGATTGGAGCACCTCCGTCGATGGTGTTGATGCGGCCCATGGGCTCAATGTCGGCAATCACAGGTGGCGGTTGGCGCACCTTGAATTGCTCCAGCTTGCCATCACGGTACAAGGTCTCAATGGCCGTTTTGAGAGCGTTGCAGCTGTTGGTATTGTGACCGTTGTCCTCGTGGTATTTGCACCACCTGCCGGTGTTTCTTGGGTTTCCCATTTTTGGGTATTTTCCCGGGGGCGGCGGTGGGATCTGATCCTTGCACTGATTGTATATTTCTTCATACGAGGCCTTGAGGACTATAAATACTGCATACCGCTGGGAAGACTCCGTATGTTTGTTGCGGTTGTCCCCATGGGATGGGCGGTTCCCCTTGTAGTGTTGGTCCTTCTGCCGCTTGTTCTGGTACTGGCCCTGCTGCCACTCCCTCTTTTTGTCAGTTGGCGGTGTGTTGGAGGTTTTGTTAGCGATCCCTTGCTGACTGGAGGAGGGTTACGTCGACTTTGCTAGTGCTGCTGGTGGCGGTGGGGTTTCTCCATATGTGATGAATTCTGCTTGGGCATGAATGACCGCCTCACTCATGAGGTGGTCGTATACCGCATTTGGATGATTGTAGTTGAGGTGATAGAGAAATGGCCCTTTGAGAAGTCCCTGCTTAAAAGCCGCCGAAGCCATTGTTTTATCAAGATCACGGCATTGAGATGCTGCCGCTCGCCACCTTGTGACGAATGCCTTCAGTGTTTCCTCCGTACGCTGCTTGACGTTGAACAGTTGGCTTGTATTGTGGTGCCTGGCGAACAGTAGGATGAACCGAGAGAGGAAAGCATGCGACAATGCCTGGAATGAGTCAATGGATCCCGGCGGGCATTCGAAGAACCAATTCATTGCTTCATTGTCCAGCGTTTCGCTGAACAAGTGGCACAGGGTGGCGTCATCGAATCCCTTGTTGTTGGTGACTTTCTTGAAGGTGTCCATATGGACGAAGGGATCAGTCTTACCGCTGTAATGTGACATTTTTGGAGTCTTTGCGTATTCCGGTCTGACGGCCAGCAAAATTGCAGAGGTAAATTGTCCTGGCCTGGACGCGAAAAGTGGATTTGAAGTTGGCGCTGGGGTGCCTGATTCCGCCCGGATTAACCTTTGTTCCAACTACTGCATCCTTTCCAGTATTTGAGCGGTTACGTCTCTGACGGGGTCTAGCTGGGTACTCCGCTGAACTGATCCTCGCCTGGGAGCGGGTGGGTTTCCCTCGGTTCTTGCCCTAGGTCTCGAGCGGTGAGTGTGCAGTGATGACTCTGCCTCCTGTTCCAACATTAGCTGGAGTACAGGGGGCGGCCCCATTCCCACTAGCTCTGGTGGGCGCAGCGGGACCTGCATATGCACGACTGGCGCTGGTATCACTGCTCCAGTACCAAGTCGGCTGTGCCTGGTGCTCCGTGATTGCTCGCTTCGTGCCGGGTTGGCGGTTGCCTCCAGCGTTCTCTTTAGCTCGTCAAAGCGTGACACAAGCGTGGCCACTTGCTTTTGGGCCTCGGCCTTTTCTTTTCGTTCTTGTTCACGCTCTCTGTTTTCTTTGTGAAGATCCACTAGTGCCAGCTCATATAGAGAGGCAAGGTCTTGGGCTGGCGGGCGGCTGCTACCTGGGTTTGTCTCAAAGCCGGGGTTTACCGGGGTGGTGAATAACGTGCGGTTGATACCTACCGCTGGGTTGGTGGGTTGGGGAATGGCGGACTGATCTGCCTGCTCGTCAGCGTCTTCCCCGCTACCGTTAGTCATGGTGGTGGTGGGGTGACCTTTTGTTCAAGGGTTCCCACAGACGGCGCCAATGTTAATGCTCAAGTCCGGCGGTAGCCGACTCTTCGTTTAACGCGAGTCCAGTGGGCGGACCGCTACTCCGAGAATTAGATGACTTCCGCTTGCTGTAACATGAGAGACATGGCGTCAGAGGGAGACACTTCTCCGATGCCTAAGTCAGCCACTGTATACGGGCAGCATAACAATAAATGAGTAGTAATTGCGTAATTAATAAGGAGAGAGGAGAGAACATTTTATAGGTGAGGAGAAGGTTGATCTTCTTCGTGTTTCCGATGTGGGACTGATGTGCTTCGATTCTCAGCGTCTGGAGCTTCTGATGCTATCTTGATGCGGCGCGTGGCGGCGCGTCAGCGGTGATCTAGGGGCGATACTGGGCTCGAGCGGTAGCCCGCCTGGCCGCGCCTTGGCAGGTCACCCCTTTGGTGGGAGTCGGTACCTCTAGCGGTACAATGAGCGTGGCTCATTATAGCTAATTATGCTCGTTCTGGCACATGTAGGTACACTGGCGGTTTCGAAGCAGCCTGAGGTCAAGCGGCAGTTGCGAGAGGAGCTTGAATTGGCGGATGCTCAGGCCAGATTGGTGGATAAGAAGCGGCAACTGACCAAGGCTGAATGCGATTCCTTGGATGCTAGTGGCAAGCTGAAAATCGCCATCGAGCAAAACCTTGAGCTGAAACACCACATCAACCGGATCCAGCAGGATAAAGTTCAGTTGAAAGAGCAGATGGTGGCCAAAGTTAAGAGGATCGACATTCTTCAGAAAGAATCTGCCACGAAATCCGCCAAGTTGAAGAGATTAGAGGGTGTGGTTGCCCAGCTGGAGGCAGAGAGGAGCGGTGTTGAGGTCGCCGCTGTGGATGCCTTCAAGGAGTCTACGGCGTACAAGTAAGCTTTGACGGAGGCGGCGAAGGCCAGTGCTGCTGCCAACGTAGAGCTTCTGAATAAAAAAGGCGCCATTGACTGGGCGAAGGCGTCCGGGTCCGCTAGCACACCTATCCAGCAGTCAGCCCCAGGGGGCGGGTCCTCTGCGGTTCAGCCTGGCGTATGCTCCAGCAGTGGGGAGAGTGATGATGACCCGACGGAGGCCCCCCAGCGGACTCCAGTGCCTACCCAGTCCAAGGTCTCTAGGGCCAATGTTTTGGCGGCTCGTATCCGGCCAGACGGGACCATTATGACCCCGAGCCCGACTGCGCATGGCTCTGATCAGACAAGTCGTATGGGCGCGCAGAAACCGCCAGCTGAGGGTGAGCAGGGGGATGCTGAAAATTGTTGAAGACGTTGCCTTCCCCCACACTTTCGTATTGTAATGCCGCTGAGACCTGCATATATATTATTATTTACTTTTTTCTTGTAATGACTATTTTTGGGCTAGGAGTCCTAACCCTTAATAGACGGAGGTGTGTTTGAAAATTTTCAATGTTGTATGCCTTTCGATTATTGTTGTTTGAATGTTGCTTTTACCACCAGAGTTTTGACTTGTGCTTTTGTTAATCATCGAAACATTAAAGGAATTAAAATTGTTCCTAGTGCACGATGTAGCGGACGTGGTCCGCCGAATATTGTTGGCGTTGCCACTTGAACCTGTGCCTGGACTTGGTGACAATGGTTTGAATAATTTCTCGTTTCATTGATTAGCTGACTGATCAGCATTTACAAAAGTGGGGTTGTACCCGTTGGGTAGCTTCCCTTAGCTAAATGTTGAACAAAAATTTAGTAAAGTCAAGATGCTCTAGGGTAGTAGCGTGGCTATTTGTAGTAATACCGAAGCTGTTCGGTATTCCAAGGGTGGGTCGTGGTGACGCCATCCTTGTCCATTAAGTAGAAGGTGTCGGGGCTAACGACTTCCATAATTTTGCATGGACCTTCCCAAGTTGGGCGAAGTGTCGTTGGTGGTGGAATAACTTCCTTCATTACCCAGTCCCCTAGCTGGAGGTTCTGGGCTTTGACTCTGGCGTTATAAAAACGTGAAACCCGTTGCTTGTTTTGCAAGTTGTGCAGATAGGCTTTGTGGTGTTTTTCCTCGAGAAGGTCTTTGTCGAGGTTGACGCCTTCACCGTTGGTCTCGGAGTGGTAGCCTTCGATTTTGGCGGTAGGTTGTGTGACCTCAATGGGTAGGATGGCCTCAGTACCGAACATCGTACAAAATGGCGTTTAACCGGTGGCGGAAGTTGGAGTAGTCTGGATGGCCCACAGAACTTCCAGGAGTTTTTCCGCCCATAAAACCCTTGGCATCGTCGAGCTTCTTTTTTAGTAGCTTCTTGATTATATTGTTCGCTGCATCGACTTGGCCGTTGGTTTGGGGTGAGCGACAGATGCAAAGCTCATCTTGGTGCCCAAGTTAGCGGTGAAAGAGATGAGTTCCTTGTTGTTAAACTGTGTGCCATTGTCTGTGATGATTGTGTGGGGAACTCCATAGCGGCAGTAGATGTTCTTCCAGAGGAAGTGAGTTACCTTGGCGGTGGTTATTGCCGTCAGTGGTTCTGCTTTGATCCACTTGCTGTTGTAGTCGATGGCGACAATGATGTATTTGAACTGACCTTTAGCGGTTGGGAATTTTCCCAGTAAATCTAGGCCCCACATGGAATGGATCTATAGGCCGATAATGATTGATAGGGGTTCCGCCAGGGCATGGGGGAGGTCAGCGTACTGTTGACATTTGTGGCAGGACCTGGACACCCTTCTGGCGTTGTATCCGAGCGTGGGCCAAAAGTATCCCTGTCGCATTGTGCGATTGGCCAAAGACCTGGCGCCCGAGTGGTTTCCACACTCCCCCGGCGTGTATCATTGTAAGCACTTCTTTTGCCTCTTCTGGGGTCAGAAATCGGAGGTTGATATGAGTAAACCCCTGGCGGTAAAGTTTGCCATTCTGTATGTTGTAGCGGGTTGCTCTCCGCTTGGGTTGTCGTGCTTCAACCTTATCCGCTGGTAATGTCCCATTGCGCTTGTATTCGATGATTTCATCCATCCAACTAGGCCTGGTCTCAATGTTAAAAATCTCCTCTAGGATTTTTGTGATGCTTGGCTTGCCAAGGCTTTCCCCCCTTGTGTCCGCTGGACACTGGTGTGGTTGAGCGGTTACTAGCCTCGCTAGTGAATCAGCCTTGGTGTTCTTTTCCCTGGGGATTTGTGTGATGGTGTGAAATTTGAATTTTTTTAGGAGTGTCTTGATGTACCCCAAGTATGCCGCTAACTGTTGGTCCTTGGCCTGGAAACTGTTATTGACCTGGTTAACAACTAATTGGGAATCGCTGAATATGTTGACACTGTCAGCGCCCGAGTCGATTGTGAGGAGTAAGCCGGCAATGAGTGCTTTATATTCCGCCATGTTGTTTGAGGCTTTGAAATTGAACTTCAACGCGTATTCTACGTTTAGTCCTCCCGGTCCTGTGAGGATGACTCCGGCCCCGCAGGCCTTGGTGCAAGCGGAGCCGTCAACGTGGAGGTACCAGTCTGACTGTTGCTGGGGGGCTGGTTCCTCAACAGTTATCATTTCCGTGCTGGCCACTTATGTGCCCAAGCTGGGTTCATCCTAATGCTCGGTGAGCTCAGCGATGAAGTCTGCCACTGCCTGGCCTTTCATGGCGGTTCTTGGTTTGTAGTCGATGTCGAACTCGCTGAGCTTGATGGCCCAATTTCTGAGGCCCCCAGATGCTCAGGGTTTTGCATTACCTGCCTTAGCAGTTGGTTTGTTAAGACATGAATGGTGTGGGCTTGAAAATATTGGCGGAGGCGTCTAGCGAAAATAATAAGTGCAAGAGCGAGCCGTTCCAGGGGGATACCTAGTTTTTTCCCCGTTCATGCCTCTGCCGGTGTAGAATACTGGGAGCTCCTCTTGGCCCTCTCGCCGGACAATGGCGCAACTTACCTCTGATTGTGATACCGCTAGGTATATATACAGTTTCTCCCCTTGCACAGGAATGGAAAGAAGTGGGACTACTGGCAAGTATTCTTTCAGGCTCTGGAATGCCGCCTCACTGTTTGAGTTCCAGTTGATAACCTTCTTGTGGGTCGTCTTTAGGAACTTGAAAAATGGGAGGCATCTGTCAGTCAGTCTGGAAATGAGCCGAGAGAGGGCGGTTAGCTTGCCCTGGAGGCTCTGAACATGCTTTTTCCATTCTGGAGCCTTCATGTTGAGGATGGCCTGTACCTTGTTAGGATTGGCCTCTATGCCCCGTTCACTGACTATGTAACCTAGGAATTTGCTAGCGGTGATGCCAAAGAAGCATTTTTCTGGGTTGAGGCGCATACCATAAGTTAAGAGAATGGCGAATATAATTCTGAGGTTTGCCACGTGTCCGCTGGCTTTGTTGCTTTTTACCAACATGTCGTCCACGTATACATCTATGATTTTGCCCAAATGCTCAGTGAACATGGCATTCATCAACCGCTGATAAGTTGCACTGGCGTTCTTCAAACTGAAGGGCATGACATTGTAGCAGTATAGGCCCTTATCGGTGGTGAAGGCAATACACTCCTGGTCACCAGGGTGCATCTTGATCTGATTGTGGCCGAAGAAGGCGTCTATCATGCTCAGTAGCTCGTGTCCACCGGTGGCATCGACCAGTTGGTCTATGCGGGGTAGCGGGAAACTGTCCTTGGGGCATGCTTTGTTGAGGCCCTTGAAGTCAACACACATCCGCCACTTTCCGCTAGGTTTCTTGACTATGACCAAGTTGGAAATCCACTGAGGGTAATTGACTTGGCGGATGAACCCAATGTTCTATAGTTTGGCGACTTCCTCCCTAATTGCACGATACCTTTCCTCACTGAAGGCCCTCCGCCGCTGCTTGACCAGGTAGGAGGATGGTTTGATGCTCATCTTGCGTGTGATGATCTCAGGGGAGATGCCAGGCATGTCAGCGTAGGACCATGCAAAGACGGCGGAGTTGTCACGTAGAAACTGGGTGAGTTATCCTGCTACCCCTGTGTCTAGCTGAGCGTCGATGCGGACTGTCCACTCAAAATGTTCATCGGAGATGTTGATAACCCTCAAAGATGTATCTGGGTTGACAGGCTCCTTTTTTGACATATTTCTTCTCGTCATCTCTAGGGTCCTCAAAGATGTCTGGCGGTGGCACATGGTTTCCTACAGTTAGTATCTCATGGCGGCACGTCGACCATGCTACGGTTGTGGAGTAGCATTCTCGTGCCAATTGTTGACTTCCTTTGACACAGCCTGTCCCGTTGGGCATAAGGAACTTTATGAGAAGCGTGTATCTGGCTATGATGCACTTAAGCTTGTTGAGTGTTGGTCGACCAATGATGGCATTGTATGAACTGAAGCAGTCGACAATGAAGAACTCCGTATGGATTTCTGCCGTACATGGACTGGCGCCGATAACTAGTTACATGTAGTCAGAACCCAATGGTTGCGTGATTTCTCCGAAGAAGCTGAGCAATGGCTCATGATCCTGGAGTAATTTTCTATTCCGCTGGAGTTTGCCATAACAACCATTGAAGATGACATTGACAGCGGATCCACTATCCACAAGGACCCTTCCTACTGACCATTTATCAAGTATGGCGTCGATTAAGAATAGATCGTCGTGGGGTAGATGCACTCCACGCTCCTCCTCCTCTGAGAAGGTAATGGGTTCCCAACCAAACCTTGGGAGTTTAGCGGACCTCTCGTAGCGGATATTGCAAACTTCGTTGGGGTGGTTAGCGCGCGCATAACGCTTTTTTGCCCTGTAGGATATATTGGTATTTGGAGCACCACCGTCGATGGTATTGATGCGGCCCATTTGTTCGATGTTGGCGACCACGGGTGGCGGTTGGCGGATCTTGAATTGCTCCATCTTACCATCGCGGTACAAAGTCTCAACAACTGTCTTGAGAGCGTTGCCATTGTTGGTGTTATGGCCGCTGTCCTCATGGTATTTGCACCATTTACCGGTATTCTTGGGCTTTCCTACCCTTGGGTATTTTCTTGGGGGTGTGGCGAAATCTGGTCCTTGAACTGGTCGTATATTTCTTCATACGAGGCTGTGAGGACCGTGAACACTGTATACCGCTGGGAGACTCCGTCTGTTTATTATGGTTATCGCCATGGGATGAGCGGTTGCCCTTGTTGTAATGCTGGTCCTTCTGCTGCTTGTTCTGGTAGGTGCTTTGTTGCCATTCTCTCTTCTTATCTGTTGACGACGTAGCAGAGGTTTTGCTAGTGGAAGGCTGAATGGACTTTGTAGGCGTTGGCGGCTGGGAGGGGGGTTTCTCCATATGTGATGAATTCTGCCTGTGCGTGGATCACAGCCTCGCTCATGACATGGTCATATGTGACATTTGGATGATTGTAATTGAGATGATAGAGGAACGGTCCCTTGAGGAGTCCTTGCTTGAAGGCTGTCAGCGCCATTGTCTTGTCGAGATAGCGGCACTGCGATGCCACAGCCCACCACTTGGTGACGAATGCCTTCAATGTTTCCGCTGCCCCCTGCTTGAGGTTGAACAGCTGAGTTGTGTTGTGATGTCCGGCGGCCAATAGGATGAACCGAGAAAGGAAAGTGTTTGACAGTGCGTGGAATGAGTCGATGGAGCCTGGCGGGCATTCGAAGAACCAGCTTATTGCCTTACTGTCCAATGTTTCCCTGAATAAGTGGCAGATGGTGGCGTCATCAAATCCCTTTTTGTTAGTGACCTTTTTGAAGGTATCTATGTGGACAAAGGGGTCAGACATGTAGCTGTAGTGTGACATCTTTGGTGTCTTTGTGTGTGCTGGTCTGACAGCCTGCAGCATCCTAGCGGTGAATGGTCCTGGTCTAGATGTAAGGAGCGGATTTGGAGTTGGTGCTAGGGTGCCTGCCTCCGCCCGGATTAGCCTTTGCTCTAATTGTTGCATCCTTTCCAGGATTAGGGCGGTTGCATCGCCAGCAAGATTGCCTTTCTCTGATGATGCTGTTAGAGAGCTTTTAAACCTTTTGAGAAAAATCAGAAAATACATAGTGATGTATGGGGACCGGCCTGCTCCGTGTCTCTCAATTGAAGGTTATAAATACTATATCATATTTGTAGATGACTATAGTTGATGGGGGACGGGTCCTAAAACATAGGCCTAAAACTAATAGCACACGTCACCAGAAATAAGAAGAACACAACTCATTATAGACAGCTGAAAAGCGGCTATATTTTCATTATAATGTCAGAAAAAACTCCCCTACAAAGATGACAAACTCTTACTTAAATAGCATAAGAGTCAAATCAAAATAAGGAAAAGTAATAAATAGAAAGTTACAAAAAGAATATCACATCTATCCAATTAATTATAAAAATACTGCTAAATCTATGCAATTACAAATAAATATATTAGAAAGAAATCAATACTAATTTGCTCCCACATTTATTGTTGCCTTGATTTTGGCTGATATTAAAGTCACTCAGTTGATCCCTATATGCTCCTGCATCAAACTCCCCTGGTTGGAAAGAATTCGTCCTCGAATTCAAGCCACAAATTAGAGAGAATCCTAGCAAAATCATTGCATACAAATCATGGTCAATCGTTTAGCCTGCAATTGGAATCGTCCATTCCAAATAAATAAATATTTAGAATACCTTCCTAATCTTGACTTGACAGATTTGGTTTTTGCCAACTCAAAACTTTTACCACCATTTTTTATCTGATTGACAATATCAACTAATATCTTAGGAATGTGGAAATTGAAAACATTAAACCCAACAAAATCGACGGATCTGTGAACATTTATTTTGTAGATAATGCCTCCAAAACTCACACTTGTAGTACTCTCATCCAAGATTGAATTTGGCTCATGCCTAGTTCTTGGAAGTCCAATACTGAAACCGACGTTGGCATCACCAATATGACCATGGTTTGAGTTCATATCATCAATTTTGTCAATACCTATATATGGGTATAGGTCTTCCACTTCAATTGATGGTACAGTAGCTTCATCGACTTGTATAATTGGATCAATTCCTTGCATGTGCATAGTAATATTTCCTACTGCTAGCTCAGACCCTTTATCAATAGTATTGCTACCATGTTCATCAATATTACCTTCAACCTCCAAACAATTTCCATCACAAATCTGATCATCACAATTGCCACTGCAAGCCTCACAAAAACAATTATAAATTGGTGGCAAACTAAAATCCACGACTCCATCTTTATTTTCCTTTTCCAAACTTTTATCAACTGAAAAATTAAAGATAGTATTTGAACCTTCAGAGTCGAAACTAACCGGTTCCACCTTTTCGTCCGACTCACACAATAGAGCACTGTGATGAAAAGGGCCAACGTCTCCCTCCCCGTCAAAACCCACACCGTCTTGGCAAGAGGTTTCGATGCAAGTGACACGCTGATAAACGTCTCTCTCCCCATCGTAACTCTTACCTCCTAGGCGTCGAGTTTCGATGCAATTGATACGTTCTGCAAGTTGTTGAATCATCATCTTGATTTCCTCCATGTCTTTGCTATAATGACCCTCCATTCAAGAACCTCCCCGATCAAGCTTGCTTCGAGTCACGGAATCCACCACGCTCTCACCAGAGCTCTGATACCAAATTGATGGGGGACGGGTCCTAAAACATAGGCCTAAAACTAATAGCACACGTCACCAGAAATAAGAAGAACACAACTCATTATAGACAGCTGAAAAGCGGTTATATTTTCATTATAATGTCAGAAAAAACTCTCCTACAAAGATGACAAACTCTTACTTAAATAGCATAAGAGTCAAATCAAAATAAGGAAAAGTAATAAATAGAAAGTTACAAAAAGAATATCACATCTATCCAATTAATAATAAAAATACCGCTAAATCTATGCAATTACAAATAAATATATATATTAGAAAGAAATCAATACTAATTTGCTCCCACATTTATTGTTGCCTTGATTTTGGCTGATATTAAAGTCACTCAGTTGATCCCTATATGCTCCTGCATCAATAGTAGATTTGTCTGGTTGTATCCACTCCAATAAATCTTAAGTCTTCTCCATTTTCTCCAAATTTACTGCTTTTATCAATACTCAATTTGAAGCTTCGATCTATTAAAAATTTTCAATCAGATAGTGGAGGAGAATATACGGGTTATCAGTTCAATGAGTTTGTTGACTCTAAAGGCATAATACATAAATTGAGAGGAAACATAGACATATTGTAGAAACTGCATTAACCCTGATGTCTCATGCATTTCTGCCAAAGAAATTTCGGCTTCATGCTTGTACCCACTTAGCATATCTGATAAATAGGATGCCTTCCAAAGCATTGCTTATGCAGTCTCCATTTCTCAAACTTTACAATAAACCTCCGTCACTTGAAAATTTAAGAGTGTTTCGCACTACATGCTATCCAATTCTAAGACCTTATTACAAGGACAAGTTAGACTCCAGAACTTTACCTTGTGTGTTTTTTTTTTTTTGGGTATGCCTTGGGTTATAAGGGATTCTTGTGTTATAATATAGCCAAAAATAAGTTGGGTATATCATGCATGTTCTGCATGATAAAACCACCTTCCCATTTCAACAATATAAACCTACTCCACCTGTGTCAGTTTCACCATCAGTTCCAGTTACTACAACTTCGTTATTACCTGTTCCAATCCCGGCCTATTCCTGCTCCTATATCTCCACCTGTGTCAGTTTCACAATCAGTTCCAGTTACTACAACTTCGTTATTACCTGTTCCAATACCGGCCTATTCCTGCTCCTACATCTCCTCCACCGTCACCACATGTGTCTGCCTCCACTCATAATGAATCTAGTCGTGATGATCAATTAAATTTATCTGCATCAACCTCATCTGTGTCACAGTATCTTTCGTCAACTCCCACTTCTTCTACTTCTACACCAATCTCATATGTTCCAGAGACTACTACCCCTAGTGCTGCTCAAATGTTACCTGTTCTTAATGAATGTCAACTAGAGGCTCTTTTGCCTATTCATGTTATTAATAATGTTCAACCAGTACGAACTAATGATCAGGTCAATGCATTACCTCTAGAGCCACAACCTGAGATCTGTTTAAGAATAAAGTATTCGAGAGAGATTGATGAGAGAATTGTGTGTTTCATTATTAAGAATAAGAGCCCTATTTATAGGGATTACAAAGTACATGTTCTAATGGTACAAGGAAAACTATTCCGAATAGGACTAGGAATTCTAGAACATTCTCTCCTATTACAATCATGGAACTACTCCTAGTTTGATTAGGCACACATAAGTCGATTTCCTTCAACAAGATCAATGATGTTGTGGTTTTTAACCCAATTGAGCTACACTTTAAGGATCTAGAACAAGCTCTAGTTGACATTCCTAATCAGCCTCCTATTCAGGGTATTAATAGGCATCCTATGATTGCCAGGTTTAAAGAGGGAATTGTCCAGAAAAAGATTTTCAATGAATATATTGCTATTATTCTAGCATTTTACAGCACAAGAACTTTGATGAATATGCATTCTTCTCTGGTTTATCTAGTGCTATATCTACCGTTGATCTGAGTAGACCATCTTCTTATAAAGTTGCTTCAACAAAACTTGAATGGCAAAAGGCTACGAGTAGAAGCTTTACAGTCACAGGGGACTTGGGTTTTGGTACCTGCACCAAAAGTCCAAAAGATAGAAATATTGTAGGTTGTAAGCGGAGCTATAAATTGAACGAAAAATGCAAATGGGTCAATACCTAGTTATAAAGCCAGATTGGTAGCTCAAGGATTAAGTCAACAGGAAGGTTTGAATTATCCCGAGACTTTTAGCCATGTAGTGAGGCATAGAACTGTGAGGATGGTTCTTGCTATTGTAACTAGTTGTGGTTGGCAATTGAGGCAACTAGATGTCAAAAATGCCTTCAACCACAGGGATTTACAAGTAGAAATTTTCATGAAACAACCACAGGGTTTTGAACATCCAGATCATCCTTATTTTGTGTGCAAACGTAGAAAATCATTGTATGGCCTCAAGCAAGCACCTAGGGCTTGGAATGAGAAGTTCACAGGCCACTTATCTGGTTTGGGACATAAGCTATCTTACTCAGATCCAAGATTATTCGTAAACCTACAAAATTGGGAATTGTGATCTTGCTTCTATATGTGGATGAGATCATCATCACTGGATCTGACATTGCTGCAATTCAAAAAGTTATAGATGAGTAGATTTAGGCAAATTGTCATATTTTTTTGGGCTGCAGATTACTTTTCCTAATGCTGGTGGCATGTTCATTTGTCACTCCATATATGTCAGGGATCTCATTGTTAGAGTAGGAATGTCAACTTGTAGATCTTGCTTTTCTCCTTGCCTTCCTCATGTGCAGATGCTACAAGATGAAGGTACTTCACTACTACAATTCTTAACAATAGGCAAGTTTATGATTCGTGGGTATGAGGGTCAAAGGCTACCTTATACGTGTCTAACTGTCTATAGAGCAAAGCAACAGTGTAGCCACTTTCTTTGCAGTCAGTGCTTTGTAGAGTCGTCGCTATTGCCCAAAGTGACACAAACTCTTCAAACTTGACATGATGAGTCCCGCAACTGTTGCAAGCAGCTGACTTCTTTTATTTTATAAGAAAATGTCTATTTACTCAAATTTGAGCTACACTAACTCTATTTACCCAAACATCTTATAAGATTGCCTACTTACTCAATAAATTACATATTTTTTTGCCCTATTACCCAATTAAGTTATTTTTTTATTAATTTTTGTCACTTAGAGAGAGAGAGGGACTTCACGGGACTCCGGTCACCGGTCACCGGAATCTGAGTACCTGCGGTCAGAATCGAGCGACTGGTGTCCTATTTTATTGCCCCCAATAATACCCAATAAAGTTTATTTTATTGCCTCCCAATAAACTTTATTGCCCCCTAATAAACTTTTTATTGCCCCCAATAAAAATTTATTGGGAGTTAATAAAAGTCTCCGGCGACCTCTTTGAGAACTTTCGGCACCTCCGGACCGATGGCTGGAGTTCGGCGTCCTATTTTATTACCCCTAATAAACTTTTTATTGCCCCCCGATAAACTCTATTGCCCCCAATAATACCCAATAAACATTTTATTGCCCCCAATAAACTTTATAAAAATTTATTAGGGAGTAATAAAAGTCTCCGGCGACCTCTTTGGAAACCTCTGGCAACCGGTGATAGGATTCTGGCGAGGTCTTCAATGACTTTTTAATTATTTAAAGGGCAAACTTATCTTTTTACATTTAAATTTGGTAAGTGGACACACTAATCTTTTAATGGAGTAAGTGGGTATTTATTAGGCCCAAACCCCAAATTGAGTAAATGGTCAAGAGTCCTTATTTTATTAGTACAAGCCACATTTGCTTTATGTTCGTGTCTTCATAAACAAATATATTAAAAAAATTGTTCAACATTTTTTTTTTTTAAATCTGCAAATGATTGAAACCCTCCCATCATTGGAAGATGGACCAATCCTGCAACAGAAACAATAGATTGAGAAGAAAAAAAAAGAACGAATCCTAATCAAACCCTCCTAAATTCAAAATCGGAAACAATAAATCAAACCCCAAACCCTAATCAGATATGAGAACAAACTGAAGAAACTTGAGCACTTCAAATTAAAATACTCAATAGTGATAGGGAAAACTTAGCTATTACCGAAGAGATTAAATTGATCTATGAGAGGGGAAGAAAAGAGAGCCGCTGCTTGAGAATTGTCCAAAAAGAACAAAAGAGAGGAGAGCGAGCGATGTGGGCGTCAATTGAGTACTAGTTTGGAATTACTGTGACTTTTAAAATAAAATAAAAACTGATGCTGCTATATTGTGAAAATAATCAGCTGTAAATTAAAACAGTTTTGTATTTGGTAAATAATATTTTTAAAAGTGTTGTTATTACATAAAACAACAACAGAGTGTGTTTTGATCCACAGCAGCTTCTAAAAGCAACCTCTAGGTTGCTTCTAAAATCTACTGCCAGTGATCTATAACTTTCAATTAAAGCTACTTTTTATTTATTTACCAAACACGATAAAATCTAAAATTTTGAACAAAAGCTAATTTTTTAAAAAGCGAAGCAATACCAAACGGAGCCTCAGAAAAGGATACAGACGAAGTGAGAGATAGATAAGAGATGAGAGCGAGTGTGTGTGTGTGTGTATTTTTTTTTTTTTGTATATATTTTTTACGGAAAACATCACAAACCATGCACCAATTATTGGCATTTCTACACTTTGATATACCAAATTTCATATATATATATATATATATATATATTATCACAATGGTATACCAAGTTTGCTCAAGTCTTTCACTTTAGTGTACATCGTTAACTTTTCCGTTAAATATCCCCTAGAACAATTTTAAAAAAAAAACTTTTCCGTTAACTTTTACATACAAAAACTTAACTGTGTTAACCTGATATACCAAAATGATGTTGAAATGTAAAATTAATACACCAATCTGATAGTTTTCAAAATTCATACACCAAAGTGTAGAGTCATCCATACTTTATACATTGTTTGTGAAAATATCCCTATTTTTTGTAGATATGGATTAGAAACAACAGCACTACTACAATATTTTTTATATATATATCGCAGGAGAGTGAGTGAATGAGTTGATAAACTGATAAGTAAAAATCCACTATCTAATCAGAGTGGAGTACTAGAGTGGACCACACTGATGAAGAAAATGTTAAAAAATTGGATACACACCAACACAAGTGATAAATGTGGCATTGTACCACCCATATTACAAATTTGCCCAACATATCCACCCATCAATCAATGTGTGACTAAGCAATCGTGGCCTTTGGTCATTATTGTAGTAGTGCTTCTATTTCTAATCCACCTATATATAAAAGTATAGACGGTGCTCTGATACCATAACAACTATGGTAGCTAGAGAACCTGAGAAATCAACAATCGTACTATAACAATAAAATTCACAATTGAAGATGAAGATTTGATACTTTATTCAGAAAATCTAGGCTTTGAATACAAGCGCAGAGCACCTTTTGTACTCCAAACAGAGAGAATCAAAGACTTCTTGATACTTTATTTTGTAGCTTATCCTAACATGGACAAGTGTCCATTCACAATTAGACAGCTGGCTGTTTTCTTTTTCTTACTCTCTGAATATTTGCTAGCAAACTATAGGAGACTTTCTTGCTAAGAATCAGAGATTTTCTGCTTTCAGTCTGGTCTCTCAGATTTTTATTTTATCGGTCTGCAGAAGAGTGATGGTTTTAGGTTTGCATGTGGATGAATGATATATATTCAACATACGTCTCTTATATTCACCATAATACGAGCATCATGCATGCATGGCCATGACCATCGCTTGGTCTTGAGTCATCCTTAACAATCCCAACTACTAATGGGTTTGGATAAGAGTATTGTTTTACTACACTAGAATGCGCTATTCCACCATTACTTGCATGTCTCGGATCAATGTTTGGTAATGACTCATCCTTAATCATCCTAACGTACTGATAATATGCTCGGATAAGAGCTCTGTTGTCCTAGACAGATGCACTATGCCACCATTACTTGCTTGTCTTGGACGTCCTATACCATTGCTCGATGGGACTCGGCCCTGATCATCCCAACTGGTAATGCATGTGGATAAGAACTTTGTCATCCTAAACTCGGATGTGTTATGCCTCCATTACTTGCGTGTCTCGGATGTCCTATATCAATAATCAAATTTTATCATTTTCATACCTCACGTTGGATTCTGTTAACAATTTCTTACTTCTATCTTTAACTCAATTTCATTTCGACATATCTTCCTGAAAGCAAACTTTGTAGCAAATGCCTTAGCTAATCTATGCCACAATTGTACTAGTGGAAATGTGTGGACAAATAGAGTCCCTATTGAGGTTTCAAGAGCCTTAATGTTTGGTATTGTAAACTAGGGATGCCAGAAAAGCTTCCATATTTAATTTATAGTCTTTTCATATGCACAAAAAAAAAAAAAAAAAAAATCTTTCTTCCATCTCTAACCTCGTTGAAATTGCCCGGCTAAGTGATGAGGTGGCAAGTTGAGGCCCCCATATTGTCATATTTCCCATTTTTGACGAGGGCATTTTCATCCATTCTAATTTATGTGGACCAAGAAAATAAAACTGAAGCATGGACCCAAAGAGCATAGAACAGGCGACCTCGCACGTCCACAGGTGCAGCAACACTACTACACTCAGAATAAACATGCCTTCGGTTATAAGGAGCAGACGATATGGATATGATATTTTAATTTGGAGAAAATAAAATAAAAATTGGATTAAATACTTGTTACTCCTCATACTTTTCCCTGAAAAACAGTTTGGTCCCTCGCCTTTTAAATTAAACTGAGTAGTCCTTATTCTCTCTAATCTATACTATTATTAAGAGAAGAGGTTTTGTTAGCCAAAATCAAAAATTTTGACAGAAACGACCTTAAGAGATTAAAATACTTTGAGAATTAATTAAATCACAAGGGCTATTACGACAATTACACATTATATTTTTCTTAATAAAAATAAATCTCACAACCCACTTTTCTCTCCCACTAACTTCTCTCTGCAATAACCGTTTTCTGCCATTATCTTTTCTTTTTTATTTTCTGAAAAAAAAAAAAAAAAAATTTTACTTGCACATGCAGAGCATGTGTGGAGGAAGGCTAGTTCTCATATAATAAGTCCAAAATGATTTGAAGTGACTATTATGCCCCTCATTTTCTATTTCTATTTTTTTCTCATCTTTTTTTTAATTTTTCACCCTTTTTTTTATACTCTCTCCCTCTCTTCATCCTCACCGATTGCTTCCCCATCTTCTTCTTCTCCTCCTCTCAAATTCTCTTCGGCTCTGAGATTACAAGCAAAATCGAGTCCGTTCCAGAATTCCAAAGTCTCCATCTTTCTCCTCAAAATATATATTTAACCTCAAAGCTCACATCTTTAGCCTCTTCCCTTTTTTGCATTTCCTCTGTGATACTCTCTCGCTGCAACCAAAAGGCCCAAAAACCAAACAATTCAATCACATCACCTCAGTTCAAAAATCCTACGATCAAACGATTCAAATTCCCCTTATCCCAAATCGCATCACCTCTGATCCAATTCCCACGGATCTACCAAAATTACCTGAGGCTAAAACCGAATCGTGACCGACATACTATCCCCAGACCTCGAAGCATCCACCATCTCAGGCATAAGCTCCTCCGCCGCGAACTCTACCGGCAAGACGTTGCCGTAAGACCGCGAGCCCTCGTATATTGATTCAGAACGGGAGCGACTCGGCGTGGCGGATCGGGGACCGAGTCCACCTTCGGAGTTGTAAAACGATGTTGCCGAGCTAGAGGAGGAGGGCAGAATGAGAGCGCGTTCGTTCAACAACGAGGACTAGGAGGAGGTTGATGAGTAAGGACTTGAAGGCTTCCGATATGAGGATAGACGAATTTGATTGTTGGGATTTGTGGAGATGAAGAAGTGGGATTTGGTTTTCTGAATCTGTGTTTCTTTGTTTGGTTCTTTCACTGTATTAGATTTCTGGGTTTGAGATGAACGTTGTGTTGGAAAAGGTTTGTTTAGTTTAAGCTAGATGTGGAATGCAAATTCAATTTAGGGAAATGGTGACCGGAGATGGTGTTCTCCGGTGGTTGCAGAGGGAAGAAGAAGAGAGAGGGAGCGAGAGGTCAGGGGAGAGAGAGAAGGACGCACGGCTAAGAAGAGAGAAAGGGAGAGTTTAGGTTTTTGGTGAGATGGTGGCCGGAATACAGTGGTCTCCGGTGATGGCAGAGGAAGAGAAGAAGAAGAGAGGTCGAGGGAGAGAGAGAGACCGTGAGGCCAGGAGAGAGGGAGGGAGGGAGGGAGAGAGAGTATAAAAAAAGGGTAGAAAAATTAAAAAAATAGAGAAAAAATAAAAAATAATAATAAAACTAGAAAATGAGGGCCATAATAGTCATTTCAGATTATTTTGGACTTGTTATATGAGAATTAGAGAGAATAAGGACTATTCAGTTTAATTTAAAAGGCGAGGGACCAAACTGTTTTTCAGGGAAAAGTATGAGGAGTAACGAGTATTTAATCCAATAAAATTTAACATAATAACGACAGATATCTAAAAGATTTTTTTACTAACCAAATTTTCATTTTGAAATAATTTTATATTATTAGCAATTTCAATATCGTATTAAGAAGCATATATTTTTTTGAAAGGATTAAGGTGCATATTTTTTTTTTTAGAGTTTTTATCACCAACAGTGTCTAAACGTTTTTACACTGGACATAATAGTACCCAACTTTCAAAAGTGATCAAAATGATACCAAAACTTTTAAAGACAAAACAACTTGATACCTCGGTTTATCTTCCGGGTACCCAACTTTCAAAAGTGATCAAAATGATACCTATACTTTTAAAAACAAATCAACTTGATACCTCGGTTTATTTTCCTTCACTTCTCTGTTAAAATTGATCGTGTGAGGTATTTTGTGCGGTTATAATAATATTTTCACACAAAAACTATCTTTTAATTTCTATGAATCTCTTAATTCAATTTCGGATTTCAACTCTATAAAGTTTTCGAATTCGAATTACAATTTTGTGGTGCCATAAGCAGTGCAGCTGAGGAAGAGGCCGACAGCCAGACTATTGTATTTTCACTCAATTCTACTGCTTAATGATCATTGATCCAACCGCTTTTACATAAACAAGAAAAAAAAAATCTTGGGTTATAGATGCAATAAGCAAAAGGAAGAGGATTGAGCTAAAGTCGGGCAATCACAAATAAAGAAGTATTAAGCTTGGGTTGTTAAGTTGTAGATGATTAGATGTAGAAGAACAAGGAAGAATGAGAACAAAAAAAAGAGAAAGAGAAAGAATTAGAGAATAATATTGTCATTTCCAACTAAAAATTGAGCGAAATGTCTTATATAAGTCTAGGTACCTCTTTGATTAGTTTTAAAAGTTAGGTATCATTCTATCCGGTGCAAGAAAGTTTTGACTCTAGTGGTGATAAAAACGTTTTTTTTTTTTTTAAAATAGAAATTAAATTCATTAGATCAACAACCAAAATGCTAGAGTCTGCCATAACTTACATAAGCAAAACTCGGCAAGAAAATACGAACTAAATTATTTAAGCTAGAGCATATCAATAAAATCTCTAGGACGCTCACATTTAAGTGAGCCTATACAAGAATAAAAAAAAAACTGGCCTTCTACGGAAAAGAAATCATTCAACCAGCCCCCACTTTCCAATCACGCAATTGTGGTACAAGTAAGACACTAGAAAGGTCATAGAAGACTCATAGAAGTTAATCCAAACTCACACAGGCTCAATACCCTAATACATTAGGGCCCAAATTGCCTTAACCTGAGCCTAAGCCCAAATCAAATCTTGTCTAGCAGGAAGACTCCCCTGCCTCATCAGCCTAAATTTGAGCCCAAGCCCAGAGACCCAGGCCCAAACCCAAGCCAACAGAGGAGGAGAATCACGTTGCTCCTTTGCCTCCACCGCCATCATGTCCTCCGGCAGCATATTGTTCAACCACAACTTTGGCAGTCGGCTTTTCCACATGTGCATCAACATCGCTGACCTATTACCTACGCTGTCAACAATCCTCAATCCCACAGAGGACCGGCCGGAAAGGAGAATCCCTGCCGCCCTGACCTCGACAGCTCCTCCCACGCCTTGCTGGTGTAGAATCTGTGTAGCGTTGATACCCAGACACTTGCACCTGTTCCACTTCCCGATCTGGCAATTCCACCAGCCCGAGATATAATCAAACACAATGAACGTTGTACAGACCTAGTCACAAAAGCCAACTCCTTCTCCCTCTGAAACCTCGATCTACCAAAGGCCAGAGGCCTACTCGACTTGACGTGGAGAGAGACTGCCGGTCCCAGTTCTATCGCCGTCGCTATTCTCGAACTCTAGGGTTCATGTTGATAATTCGTCTTTACTTTTACTTGTTTTTAAGAAGCATATATATTTGATATAAGATAATGAAAAGAATTACCTTATTTTTGTAGCGCTTTCATGTAGTCATTGTAGTGAATATTAAAAAGCAACAAAGATTTATAATAACTATTAGAGATTTTCTATTTGGACCTCCCAATTTGCTCATTTGACCTCCACCTCTTTTGAATTATTGAATTATAAATATATCCTCTTGTAAAATGATAATTATAGACAATGAATTTTAATTAACTAGTATTTTCTTTACAAACCTCTCAACCTAGTTTTCACGATACAATGGTTTAAACTCTAGACCAGTGTTCTTACTCTCATCTATGATAACGTTCATGTTCTAATCACAATGTCAAAGCCAGCGACGTGCATAAGAGCTATTGCAACTAGGTCTGATGTTCTTCCACTGCCCATCAAGGTCTGATGTTGTTCTTTCTTCTTGCTTTCTAGTTTTCTGGGTTCTACTTTTCATTACAGGTTGAATTTACCAATTGGGTTTTGATTTGTTTCATTAGAAACTAGACAGCTATCTTGAATGACAACTACAAAAGCAACACAGTACAAAGATTAGGGCCAACTTTAACAGAGCTATGGTACTTTGTTTGCGTTATTGCTGGTGTTTCTTTCTTTTATTTTTTAATTTTTCTTTCTTCTTCTGTGTTTGTGTTCTTACCCTAGACCTATAAACACCGCATAGAAGCATCGTTTCAATTAGTAGGAGCATAGGAGTTAATGAGTTCACTTTTATATATAAATATTGTAGTCAAACTATGTGTACATGTTGCAAGTATGGTTCTAGCTAGGATCATGATTTATTTTTTCTTTAGTAAAAAAATATGGTCCAAGTTTTGAAAATGATGCTGATGCATGCCTAATTAAAGTTTTCTTCAGCTTTTAACTATATTTCTATATATGATTCTCAAAAGCTTGAAAGACAAATATACGTGCTTGATTGACATATTACATTTAATCAACATCACTTGCTTGTGTTTATGTTATTGTTTTTCAATTACAACATATAGGATCAACAACATAGTGATACCTTTATTCCAGATAGCAGGGTCGAAGTAGATGATGTATTGGAACATACCAATCAATTTACAACTAACAAGGTAATTAAAGTCTTTTCTAAATTTCTTTAAATATCACGAGGGCACTACTATTTTGAATAGTGATTAGATTTTTTCCTGGTACATATTCAAAAGTAAAGCTGAGTTGATTGAATGGACTCGATCAGAAGGAATGAGAAACAATTTTGTGATTTTTATCCAAAGGTCTGATTCTGGAAAAATGGGCAATAAGAAGAAGAGACCTAAAATCAGGTTTTGTTATGAGAGGAATTGTCAATATAAACCATATAAGTCTATGAAGTCTGATATAAATACACAAGAATCTGATGAAGATAGTGGAAAAGAAAAGCGTCTGAGGCTTACTGGTACAAAGAAATGTGGATGCCCATGTTAGAAATTTTATGATTTAAAATTAAAATGTATTTTATTAATTTTATTATTTGTTTCGGGGGTTATTTTCATTGTGTGTTTTTTTCTTTATTTATGGTTTAACAGTTTTATGTTTTATGTTTTAAATATATGAATATTGTTTGACCATTATATGGTTTATGAGGCTAATTATGGTCATGGTAAGTGTGGCCTATATAAGGTTACGTGGCTATGGTTGGAAGGCATATGGTGAGACATGAAACATGTACATGTGTGGGAGTTTAGATTGTCGGATAATGAGGGTATACATGACGGTATAATCCACCATAATGCAACCACTCTAGCCAAATACCTCTACCAAAGATATTCTTACAAACTATACATATACATACTTTACTTATACACCGTTTTGAGTGCACGGGTGATAAAGGTTCAATGACGCTTCTTAGCTACACAACGGAGCTCGAAGAGTTGTTGTATCTTGGGGGAAGTTCGTCATTCAACCTTGTGCAGTAGGGGACGAATCTTCTCTTAGGACAGTGCGCGTGCACCCCTCGACTCGATAAGTTTTCCTGTATAAAATCTATATATTATATTATTTTCTTACTTTATTTTATTTTCTCATCTATATCATTATTCTTATTTCCCAAGATATTACCATATTATTTTGTATTTTAATTTACAGAAATTCCGTCTCATATTTTTTACAACAGCCCATTCTCATTAAGAGGCATTAATATTGAAAATGGGGATAAATGGAAGTTAGAGGTGGTTTGTGGAGTGCATAATCATGCTGCTTCAAAATACCTTCATGGGCACTCATTCGCAGGTTGACTACCAAAAGAAGAAAATTCATTGTTGGTGGATATGTCCACGAGTTTAATGAGGCCTAAAGAGATTTTGACCGCCATCAAGAGAAGAAATCTGAAGAATGTGACAGCAATGAAGACAATATATAATGTCAGGCAACAACATAGGATAAAAATTAGGGCTGGGAGAACACAAATGCAACAACTAGTAAGTAACTTGTTTGAGCACAAGTATATTGAGCATCATAGAAGTGATGGTGATAAAGTAACTGATTTATTTTGGTACTTGTATACATCTTGGTACCACTACATCAAACAAGTAATTTTAACTATTTTGTCTTTATTTTTTGTCGTATTTCATTTATTGTTCTATGTTAACACACTCTAAGTTACCTCTTTTTTTCTTTTCTTTTTCAATTATTATTATTAGGGTGGAAAGTGCACATTCAAAACTTAAGCGACAACTTGGTTCTAGCCAACTTGACTTCAGCATATCATGGGATTATATTCACTCTTTGATGGAGTTGCATCACACTGATATTAAGGCATCCTTTGAAAAAAGTCGATGTTTCATCCAACATCAATTTAAGCATGCATACTTGAGAGAATTGATTGGTAATGTATCTATTACTTCTCTAAACAAAATTGTACGTGAATCAAATAGGTCATTTTCTTTCCTTTTATTTTTTACCTTTTCTCTCTCTTTTTATTTTTAATTTTTCCTCCATAAAACATACACACTAACTCAACCATGGAATATAGGGTTGATGCAGTTGGAGTTAATGTTGTATCATGTGGTTGTGTCATTCGCCACACGCACCAATTACCATGTGCACATGAGATTGCTGAATTCAAAATTCCCATCAACCTATCCCAATTGATGCTGTCCATTCTCATTGGAGACGATTAAGTGTAGGTAATTTCATGGAGAAAATTGATCCCCAAGAAAAAGTTATGGTAAGACCATGTTTGACACAATTGTAAAAATGGCTGGAAGAACAAGATGATGAAACCATGAGACAAGTTTTGCTAAAGATTGACGAGCTTATAAATCCAAGTTGCATAATGATTCAAGAACCGAATAAGAAGATTAAAACCAAAAGGCGTCCTTCTAAGATTGACAATCGTACTTGCCGTCTACCATATGCTTTTGAGATTGCCGAGGCTTTTTTCGCACATGGTAGTCAGTCACAAGTACCACTTGAAAAGGTTGTTAATGCATCTCCTCGTACTGTATTGCCTTCTACAAAATCGGATAAGCATCCAGAGAAAAATAAAATGTGTCTTTCATTGTGATATATAGTAATAATTTCAATTACAGCGCCTAAAAAAAAAACTAACATGTAATTATTTTTGTACAGCCTATTTGTGTGACTTAAAGCACTTCACCATTTGATCTAACACAAAAATATACGGCGCAATTCGTTTTCAGTATGAGGCCTTATATTCTAGGTTCATTTGATGTTGAGTCTGATGGTAATTGTGGTTATAGAGTTGTAGCATCGACTATGGAATTTGGTGGGCGTTTTTGGCGAAGGGTTCGAATAGAGCTAATGAATGAGCTAAAAAGTATGCCCCATTTGTACATGGAACTATATGGTAGCGAAGACAATGTAGAGAATATCAAACAGAGACTAAACCATTTTGGATCTGCTGCACCACGTAGAAAATGGATGTGTATAACAGAGATGGGGCATTTGATTGCTACTTGTTATGGAGTTGTTGTGATAAACTTATCTAATAAATAGTGCCTTACCTTCCTTCCTTTGACATAACACATTACTGGGCAATTTCTAAACCACGAACTGCCTGAAATTGGAATTGGTTTTGTTAACGGAGACCACTTTGTGCAGGTAAGTACTATGACTGCATCTTCATGCATTTGGTAATTTATAAAAAAATCTTAACTAATTGGATGCACTTTTTTTTCTTATAAACAGGTGTCTTTGTCAGCGAGATGGCCATTACCACCACTCCCACCAAATTGGTACCCCCATGCTGATGATAAAGCAAGATCATTATACAATAGATACAAGGATCATCTGCATCAATATAACCAAATACCCCATCCAGAAAGAAGTACTGCTATTTCCAAAATTATAACTCTTGAGATTGATGAGACTATGTTTGAATGATTTTTTTTATATATAGAATTATTGTATCTTATTATGTTAGAATTTCTTTTATGTATGTTTTCTTTATGTTTAGAATAATTTTTTTTGTTGAGTTGTTGTATTTATTACACTACAATTGATTGTGAGAATGATTCATGTTTTGAATTAATTTTTTTATGAAATTGATGCCAGTTAATATGTTAGTAATGATTTCACTTGTAATATTGTGCATGGGTATAGGAAGAATTACAAGTTTATTATGAAATCTTAAGAGCATCCATTTTACTTTGAAACTATTCAGTTGGGGTGCTACTTATTGTCAGATTGTGTTGTAAATATTTCGTTTTAATTAAATGATAGAGTTCTAACCATTTGATTCATGAATGAAAGTTCTTGAAATTTTGTTTGGGTAACTTTTTGTGTTTGCATGCAAAAAATAATAATAAATAAATAAAAATAAAAACGAATGGAGGTGTAGTGAGTGAATTAGAGGTATAATAAGTAATTTATTGTTTTGTATGTGAATAATATAACTAAGATTATTTTAGGAATTCAAAAGGAGGTCTAGCGAGCAAACATTGGGCATTTAAAAGAAAGAAGGAGGTGTAGAGAGTAGAGAGGTTAGATGAGCAAATTTGGAGGTCTCAATAGAAACTCTCTAACTATTACATATGTGATGCCCCGGAAATTCATATTTATTTTCTGAGGATCTTTCGGAATCTAAATTGTGATTATTGGAAGGTTTCGTGGCTCGTGGATGGAGTGGAAGTGTTTCGGGCGAATAATTATTTGAAGAATATGGTTTTAGGGGGGTTGCAAAGGTTGACTTTTTATTCATTGGGATTCTCCTAAAACTTCCTTCATGAAAGTTGTAGAGCGCGTCGATACAAGTTCGTAGATATGTGGAACGCGGAAATCAGAGTTCGTATGAGAAAGTTATGAGCATTTGAAAAATTGGAAAGTTACTATATATAGGGGTTTCCCTTTCGGGAAAGTTACTATTTTCATTTTTCCCACTTTCCATTTCCGGAAATCTGAAACTCTCCATTCTCTGGCAGTGAAACTTGGCTAGCTTGTTCGTCTCCGCCGTTCGCTCCTCTCTGTGGTGTCCTCTAGCGGCGATTCCTGGAGGTGACGGTGCAGCAAAGCGGCAAACTTTGGGGTATTCAAACCTCGTTTGAAAACACAGCTCCAGCGACAGCACGGCTTCAAGCTTCCTTCTTTAGGTTTGTGGGAGCCTTCTGGATCGATCTATGGTGTTTGTTTGGATCGATTTACATGGAAATTAGTTCAACTCACATTGAGGAAAAATTCAAAGCTTGTGAGGTGCTTGTTGGACTTGTTGAACGGATTGCGGTGATTGTGCTTGCTTTGGTTAACGTTTGAAGATGCAGCGGGATTCTGAGATGAGTAAATCTCACGATATTTGTTATGAGCATGATCGATATTTGTTATGAGCAAGATTACCCTATTGTCTTGGAGTTATTAGGTTAACTATAATTATAGTTGGTATTAGTGGTATTCCTGAGTGAATGACTACGTATATATATATTTACGTGAAATATATATATGCATTGATGAATCTTTGTGTTGATTGCCATGTGAAGCTTGTGTAGGAATATTTGTGTAATGAATTATTGGAATCAGTGTGATGATTGTTATGTGAAGCTTGTGTAGGAATATTTGTGTAATGAATCATTGGAATCAATGTGATGATCCATTGCTTGTGAGCATTGGCAATAGTAAATGTCATTGGTTTAGTTTTTCTTCAACTAGGCTTATCCAAAGTAAGTATGATGTCTATGAACATTTTGAGATAAGTGGTACTTAAGCAAGCATTGCTCTACCCACATCTCTCTACTCATCTGGTCACATTTATTTTGGAGTTACCAAAATAAGTTAAACGAATATCATTGTTTTGCATTAGCTAGCGTTTGGATTAGATTTGTTTTTGGTCAAAGAAACAATGATGTACTCTGTTGGCTTATGAATAAAATTTCGACATTATGACTCCAATTGATATTCTGAGCATATTACTTTGTGACTACGATGGCTAGGCCATCAGTATTAGTTCAAAGACATGGAATAGCCCAAATTCCTCCTGCGAAATAGCACCTTGATTACTGTCACAAAAACTCTCTACGCTACTAGGGCGAATTGAACCCTATATATATACTACTAGAATTATGCTCATAGACATCACGACAATTAAATCGGTGAGAAATACACGTGATGTAAAACAATGTCATTAACATCGATTCCTCAAAAACTGATTTATATGCATATAACTGACATCGTTTTTTACTGTTGATCGATGTCTATATTTTGATTCTAAAATTTTCAAAAACGCGGAAACACTAAGTTAAAAAATTTCAGGATCGCGGGGAACAAAATTTTCATTCCCCACACTTAATATTTTTCCAACTCACTTTCTCTCTTCTCATTCCCCGAACCCTAGCCCTCTCCTCCTTCCTCTCCCACTCTCTTTCGACAGCCACCACCGCTTCCCTCTCCTCCACTCACTCCCGCTATTATCTCTGTCTCTCCTCTGCCCCCTTGTCGGCGCCATCACCTCCATTAGCAAGCTCTCTCTTTCTCTCTCGGATCTCGGAACACTAAAAGAAGGCAAAGAACCCTTCAGTTTCAGTTCTCAGTTACCAACATTCAAAAACCGGAGATGGGATCTGGTGCTGGAAGTTTCCTCAAAGTTCTCCTTAAAAACTTCGATGTTCTTGCTGGGTATCAACTGCTATTACCCATTTTACCAAAACCTTTTTTCTTTTCCTTCTTTTTTTTGGTTATGTAATCTGATTTGGGGGTTTGTTTCTTGCAGGCCTGTGGTTAGTTTGGTTTAGCCACTGTAAGTTTTGGTTCAAAGATTATAGCTTTCTGAATTCTGATCCTTTTTTTTTTCTTATGCATTGTTCTATGTTCATGTTAAATCCTCTGTAATCTGGTTAACTGATTATGGGTTGTTGTGTAGGTATGCCTCAATTCGGGTTATAGAGACCAAATCACCAACTGATGATCGCCAATGGCTTACGTATTGGATTCTCTACTTTATGATTACACTCTTTGAGCTCATTTTTGCCAAACTTATAGAGTGGTAAGTTTTTTCTTTGTTTTTCTTTTATTGTTCGATTTATTTCATTGATTTATAAGCTGAATCCAGTTGATGTGCTCTATATGGGTAGCATAAGACAATGGTTCATTGAATTTTAGTGTAAGATGCATAAAGAGGGATGCTTGTGGCTCATCTGTCATAGAAACTGAGAAAACAACTCTATCTGCAGATCATAATACATACTTAATTGGAGATGATGAGCACTGCTACAGAGACAATCATGTGTCAAACATTGAAGGTGGTTGCTATGCTAAGTGCATTGATTTGTCAAAAGACAAGCAACCAGATATTTGGAATTCTATCAAATTTGAGAATGGTAATGTCACGCCCCTGATTTTACACACATGAAAATTGATATATATAACCCCATAATTATATATGCGTGAACGTCCCGTCATCAATACAAAATACCTGAAATCTTTTTCCCTTAAACTTACACACATATTGATGTCCTGAACCCTCAAAGTTAATATACACTCGCATCCAAAGAGTTATATATTACACAAGCTTATGAATTAAATTGTCAACAACAAAATAAAACGTAAAGGCTGCTCAGAGTAGTTATACAACGGAAGACCTTATCAAAAGTAAAGTCACAAAGGTGGCTTCCTCCGTAAAGCTGCTAGCTCGCTGCCTCAACCTCGATTATCCTAACCTGCAGGATTAACCCCTACACCGTTTGAATGGTGCACCGGGTTGTCACACAACAAACCCGGTAATCTTTTGCAAGCCCGTATGAGTAACTCAAAACCACACATGCACAACTCGCCTAACAAGGAAACCCATCAACTCGTAAAAAGAATCACACACTCTGTTTTCCCAAAACAGCACATTCTTTCCCCCAAAAGAAACGAATATAAGTCACCCCGTGACAAGTCATATTAATTGAAAACTCTGACAATTCAATATGCATTCCCCAAAAATCACAATAAAGGTCACACCGTGACCAAATCATATAAATTGAAACTCTGACAATTAAATATGATAAACAAGTCCTCCCAGGACATTTAAAAGAAAGAATCCCCGAAACTCCCTTTTAAAACACATTCTCAAATCAACATAATTCACCCCGTGACAAAATCATAATAATTGAAACTCTGACAATTAAATATGATAAACAAGTCCTCCCAGGACATTTAAAAGAAAGAATCCCCGAAACTCCCTTTTAAAACACATTCTCAAATCAACACAAGTCACCCCGTGACAAAATCATAATAATTGAAACTTTGACAATTAAATATGATAAACAAGTCCTCCCAGGACATTTAAAAGAAAGAATCCCCGAAACTCCCTTTTAAAAACACGTACTCATGAGCATCAGATAGCTCCCCGCTACCCCCCATGATGTACTATGACAACAGACTAGAGCTCTAACTGATCGTATCCACAAACCCGGCCAAAGGTGTGAAGTCCCGATATATATGCCTGAGGTTACTCCCAGCAACCCCAAATCCTCAGACCTCCCCGGTCGTCAGATCAAAACCTTTCAAAATGGTCACTTAGGACCCAAAAGTTACTCAACTCACACAAAAGGAGATGTCACCCCGTGACCTCCAATCATCAGACCTCCCCGGTCATCAGATCAAAACATTAAATCAAACCAAAAGGAGAAATCACAACCTGTGACTCTCAGATCTTCCGACCCCCGGTCGTTAGATCAAAACATTCAAATCACATCAAAGCAACTCACACCAAATCTTGACACTTTTCAAAACAATAGAAATTCCCAATTCCCACAAAATGTTTCCCGAAAAGTCAAGCCCCCAAACAATAGAATGAAACCCATCAATACCTATTGCTTCAATTCACTCATCAACCCACAAGAATATACATATTCCCCGTAAATATATATATAAGTGGTCATTCACTCAGGAAGGCCACTAATACCAACTATAGTTTGCAGTTAACTAAATAACTCTCAAAACAATAAGGTCAACCCGTTCGTGAATGAACTTCGTGAGATTATTCACCTCAGATTCCCGCTGTGTCTTCTATACAGAACCGAACTAACACTATCACCAACAACTCGTCCAATTCACCTTTAGAAGCACCTAATCACCAATGATCTCAAATCAGTAACGATTCACATTTGATTAAAGTTCGAAACCCCTATTTTGAACTAAAATCCCCAAAGTGGCGCCAATCGAGGCAAAACCACATCCGAGACCTCCCAAAGTCTCCGGAATACGTCCACGATCGATGTGACCAAACCACAAGTCGATCGGACGCTCAAATCCTCACGGACAGAATAATCGATCGGTATGAAACTGCAAAAATCATAACAATTCCATACGAACTCCAAAATTTGCATATTATATATCGAAACGCTCGTATCAACGAGTAGAACATATATAATACCAAAAACAGTTCCTTAAATGGCCGGAACACCGCTGGAACGCCGCCACAGACAGTGGCGCACCGCCGCCGGCCAAAAACTCATTATTTCACAAAACTCCCAACATCAAAAAGCTTCATCTAAGCATGCTTGTGAATTCTCATAACTAGCTCGAAGTCAGAAAACAAGCTTAAGGGATCGAAAACTACCTCACAAGCCGTGAACAGTAATCCAATCCGAGTTGATCGAAGTTTCACGTGAATCGATCCAAACAACCACCAAGGATCGATCAACGAGGCTGCTCTAAGCTCAACCAAGAAGACTTGAAGCCTCGCCGAAGTCGGAACAAGGATTTCAGACCGGGTCCGAAAACGCTA
Organism: Rosa chinensis; assembly: GCF_002994745.2. Taxonomy (NCBI): domain Eukaryota; kingdom Viridiplantae; phylum Streptophyta; class Magnoliopsida; order Rosales; family Rosaceae; genus Rosa; species Rosa chinensis. The sequence continues at coordinate 9,978,114 of NC_037093.1, read as the reverse complement.
ACCTGCACCGCCTTCTACAGCCGCCACCACCGAGAATCGGTGCTAGAGGACAGCACAGGGACGACCAGATGGAGGAGACGAACTGATCTGGAAAGTTTCGTCGCCGGAGACAGCCGCAGTTCGCCGGAAAAGTCGGGTCGGATCGTCCGGGTTCGGGTCGGGTCAGCCGGATAATTTCGATTCTGAAGGTGCGAACAAGAGAGAAGAGAGAGAAAGGAATGGTTTCCAGAAAAGGAAACCAAATGAAAAATAGTAAGTTTCCAACTTGGGAAACTTCTATTTATACCAAAATGGAAATTCCTTCCAATGGCCATAACTTCCTCACACGAACTCCAATTCTCGCGTTCCACATGTCCACGAACTCGTATCGACGCGCTCTACAACTTTCGTGAAGGAAGTTTTCGGAGAATCTCAACGTATCAAAGTCAACCTTGAACCCCCCCTAAAGTCATACTTTCCGAATAGAAATTCGTCCGAAACACTTCCGCTCCATCCACGAGCCATGAAACCGTCTAACAACCATAAATTAGATTCCAGAAATTCCTCAGAAAATAATTACGAATTTCCGGGGCATCACAGGTAAAAAGATGATACTATGGACCATTGTTCTTTAAAAAGATGAATTCTTGATATTTGACCTACAAGATTATTAAAACCAAACCTCACAGATCAATATAGATGTGTCGTGTTATTACCTTTTTATGTATGTAGAGTGCAGCTTTCTTCTAGAGCCTGAATTCTTTGTCTGACATTTCCATTTACTTTATTGTGCAGCCCAAATAAAGGAGGTCCTTCTAAGCTACACTCAAAGTTCATTTGATTAACCCTTCAGTCAAGGTTTAGTTACTTTCTATTTATTTTCGTTGTTAATTTAGTTATATCTCTGCATTTACCTTTCATGGTTTGTGTGTGAATTTCATTGTTGTTTTCTTTTTTCAGATCTGACCTTAAAATAAAAAGGTTTCTGTTGTTGATTTGTTTTCAGTTTTGAAATATTATTTCCTTAATGATTGGATTCAAGTTAATCTGGGATTTAGAGGTTGATCTATGGGTTTGAAATAGAGTTGACGTTGGTCATAGCTACAAAAAACAGCTTATGAGATATTATTGTATAGGAAGTTGTTTATGATGTGAAAAAAAAAATTCAACTATAAAAATCTATACTCGGTTTTAAACTTGGGAGAACTACAAACTTCCTTCTGCCATGAAATTACAGTGGAGATTACAGGTTAATGTGAAATGCAATTTTTATATTTCTATTGAGTTCACTCTGCACGTGAAAGGATTGCTGACATTTTATATTATGTACAGCAAGTATTGCCTCTGAAACTGTGTTGATTGTTGTATTTGGAAGATTCAAGGGCAAGAGAACTGTCTTCTTGAAGTATCTGTTTTTCTCTTTCTTAACTGAATGAGAAATTCTTTTTGTTTTTAGTAACCAAGTACTGCCTTTTGTGTTCATGTCCACTGGCATTGCTGCTTGATTTTATTTTGGGACAGTATGTTACGGAATGTACAGTTATAGGTTTAGGATTTTAGTGTTTTTATTTAGAAAGACTTACAGAAGTGATCAGCTTAATCAAATATGGCCCTTTCAAAAATAAAAGGGTTTGCTATGTAGTAGCAGCAAAATCTTATTGAACATAGTTTTCAATATAATAGGATTTTTCTAATGCAAACCAACTTCAGAGTAAATCATCAATTTCATAATCAAAATAAAAAGTGCTAAATGACCAATATAAACACAGCGGGGAAGAGTAATCTAGCTGCTAGAACTTCTGCTGTGGATTGAAATATGGGTTGAAATTTAAAGGGATTCAAGCTAAGCTTTTCAGTATCATTGCGATGGTTGTACAGTTTGACTGTGCAGTTATCATGTGGGTGGGTTGGTTAGAGTATGTTTTGAAAGATGATTATTTTCTAATGCAGGTTCTGTTGTGTGTCTTGGACTATTTGGCTTTGGTCAAAGCAGTTTTGTGATAAGCAAATTACAATTTGAAAACAGGTGAGAACATTGCTCTATTTGTCATTTTTGTATATCAATTCTAATCGTTAAGTAACTTTTTTTATTTCTTTTGATTGACTAATAGTATTAGGTAGGAACATGACTTGCAGGGTCTTCAAAGTTTGTTAACATAAATTGGTATTTAGCTTTCTGTCAGTTTCTAAGGTCAAGTTAAAACTTTTAACAATATGATATAATGGTTTAAGTTTCATAAATTAATTGTTTCAGTTGTCTTTATTGAATTTTACCCTTTGATAATATATTAAGAATGCAGCAACAGTCATAGCAGTAATCGAATTGAAATTTAACTCTCAAATGTTCTTGTTCTTTGTCTGAATAATTTTCTCTTTTCTTCTTTATTATATATTCTTTGAAAAAATAGTTACATGATCTTTTGGAGTAAAACAGAGCCAGCTAAGCCCTCAACACAATTAATAGAACTTTGTTTTAAAGTTGGAGAAAACTTCAGGAAGCTTGAAGTTAACAGTGATGCAATCAATGTCATCAAAATAATTGAGAATCATAATTAGGATCTAAGGCAACAAGTCCAATCTTTGATAACTAAGGCAACGTTGGGGTTGAAGAACAGGGGACTTGATCAGGGTCTATCTATGCTGGCATTTGTTCCAATTTAATGGAGTTTGTCTATTTTTAATTGAGGGTTTAGTACTTTACATTCGTGATAGTATTACAAGTGATGAGTTGGAATAGGGGTACTATATCCTTTTTGGTGTTTGAGGTAGAGGTGTGGAATTTTAAGTTGCATTATGGTGAGTCTATAGTTATAAGTTTTATGATCTTGTCTAATTGGAGCAAATTTATATTGATATATTTTCTTGCTAAATTGAAATTGTGCTGCATAACATCTAAGATGTAGAATTTACTTATTTAAGAGTTCAGGCAGTACCATTGTCAGGCATTGCATACTTCAAAGTTAAAGTTGGTGTCAAACAATTATTTATGTACGTCGGTAATCATTTTCTTGTACTATGAAACAATGGCTAAACCTCCAGCTAGAAAAATTAAATTCCATCTAATTGATATATACATATTATGCAAGAGCATTAGAATGGGGCTGCTCCAGCTAGAAGTGTTCTGGTGTGGATCCTAATATAAATTTGAACATGTCTTTATATGTGCAGGTCTTTCAACATGACATGTCTTTTGGTGAGGAATGTTACAAGCGAGGATGTTAGTTATTACCACACATATGGTTCAGAAGTTTTGGTCACTAGCTTTGTGTATAACTCTTTAAGTTCAACAAGAAGCTTAGTAGTTTTAGGTATTTTGATGCTTATAATTTTGCAAAACCTTTGGTTGGTGTTACAATTGTGATTGTTGGTTTGTAATTGAAATGAGTTCATATTGGTATCTTACCAATTTTCAATTTATAAAAGACATGACGTATATACGTGTATTTCAAATTAGTATTAAACTACAAAAACGATGTCATTAAAGAGATGATACATCAGATTGGAAACAAAAATCGATGTCTCTTTATTCAGTGCACATCGACTTATTAAGTAAGAAACGATGTAACACAACTCAATAGACATCGACTTATGAAGTAAGAAACGATGTAAAACAACGCAATGGACATCCACTTTTTAAGTAAGAAACGATGTAAAACAAGTCAATGGACATCGATTTATTAAATGAAAAACGATGTCTAGTATAAGTATGAACATCGGTTTCAACTTCAAAAACTGATGTTTAATAGAAAAATGGACATCACTTTGTAAAAGGAAACGATGTTTAACAGAATAATGAACATCGGTTGAGTAATACAAAAGAATGTAGATTCAATCTTAAATAGTGTGATATATAGCAAGAACCTGTAAAGCTTATAAACAGCAGACAAATTTCAAAAACTCTGATGTCTAAGAATATATTACACATCGTTTCTAGAATGAGTAACGATGTTAAAATGAATACTAGTGCTATTGGACCTACATTTCGTTAAGCATTAAATGCATAAATATGAAGGTTTAACAATATCTAAAAACATCAATTTGTGATCATAATAGCAGTTTAACATCGAGTCTGGAATCTAATATGATGTTTATTGTTGTATGGGACATCGGTTTTTAACCGATATCTATTTTTTGGCGATCTTTTACATCACCCACTAACACATGTGTACAAATTTGTTTTTACATCGGTTTCTAGCTGATATATATGAGAAAAATTCTAGTAGTTATTGAGCTATTCAAGCCAACCACTACTACAAAAAGGTCATCAGACGACGATGGATTTGTGTTGTGTGATGACCAAGCTCACCGTGGTCTAAGTGAGTGTTGTGTGATAGTACTTTGCTCAATAGAATACTAGTTTCCGTTGTGTGAATTCTGCGCAGGCATGTGCCTGGCATGGCATGCGTGGGGATGTGTCGGCATATTCAGACAACAGAAGAAGGAATTCGCCATTGTTTGAGATTCATAACACACAACAGATATAACTCATTCTTTGTTGTCTGAGATTCATAACACACAACAGATATTACTCATTCTTTGTTGTCTGAGATATGTAACACACAACAGATATTACTCATTTTTGGTTGTCTGAGATGAATAACACACAACTAAAGTGATATTGTCTCCCTTGTCTGTTGATTACTCAAACAACAGAGATGATTTCATTTCTGTTGTGTGTTATGAATCTCACACAACAGAACTTTGTTTTCTTTTGTTGTTGGTTGTTAGTTCACACAACAAACTCTTTGTATCAACAATTGTGTGAGCAATATAAGGTTTGTTGTTTGAGCTTGGTTCTCACAACATTATTTTGAGCTGTTGTTTGTTCATTATGTAATTCATACTTGGAATCTCTTTCCAAAAATAATGCTCCATATTACCATATAAAACCACACACTAATCCATATCATTCAAGTAACATTTTTCAAACATCCAAACATTCAAGTTACTAGATAATATACCAAACAAGAAAGCATTCCTAGTTACTACCTACACATGAACCAAAAGCATTCCTAGTTGCTACCTACACATGAATCAAAAGCATCCCTAGCTATTCCTAGCTGCTAGCTAGACCCATGAATCAAACTTGGTAGCTTAGATGCTGAAAGGAGGTAATCCATAGTACTTGCTTCTCGAGCTCTAAGATCCCACTCCAACTCATTTATGTTGCTTCTTGAGCTTTGGATTATTACAGCAGAGGAAGCAGCCTTCCCAGTCCTCACTCTCATATACCGGCATAGTCTTTGTGTCATATGAAAAAGGACTAGGAATAACCCTGCAAGTTGGACAAATCAAATGGGTTAGCAAATCAGTATGTGCTATAAAAAAACAAATTAGAGAGAACAAATCAGTATCTTTTTGGATCATATATTACACATTAATTCATATATATATATATATATATATATATATATATATATATATAAAAGAACTAACTTGAATCCTAGCTAACTTAAATGAGAAAGAACAGACACGAGTCCAATAGGTTATCAAACTCTAACAATAGCTGAACCCTCCCAATTTTCATTGATAACTTATGAGGTAACCAACAACATTGAAGAAGCACCAAGTAACTTAAGCATTTTCTGATTGAGAGCATTTTCCAATTGCTTTATACTCTCTGTAGATTTAGGATCATGAGGAATGAGATCAAATTCCTTCATTGTACACAAGGCCCTAGTTTTTCGGCAATATATATAGAAGAAGTAATAAGCAGAAGAAAATAACAACAAAACTGCAAGCAACAAATACCAAACAAAACTGCAAGCAACAAAATCAAAACTGAGAACTGCCTTAATTACTAACCAAAAACTTAGAACTTGTTTTGGATACTATGCAAGTAAATTAACCCCATTACATATTAAGAAAAAAGAGAAATTACCCGAATCTGAGCTCGAGATCGAGGATTCAAGAACTGAGTGGATCGAGAGGCAAGTACTATAGAGATCTAAGCTCATAGCTCGTATGCTGAAAGCAGAGCCTCAAGGCAACCTGAAGGGAAGCCAAGGCAGAGAAGTTCATGAAAACAATGATAAAAGATATGAGACACCAAAGTAAAGAAATTTGCTGTGGACACCCAATTAATGAGAATTAACTGTGAATCCAGCATACTACAAACATTAAATTTCTCCTAGACAACTATAAAGTTTAGAAGTACATGTAAGCACTAGCATACTAGATAGCAGCACCAATAAGATGAAACAAGGGAAGCTAGTGCCTACCAAAAATGAATCCAAAACTAGGTTTCTAGGAATATAGCGCACCGCATCCGTGAAAATTACAGATGGCTGTCTGGATATAGCAACCATGAAAAGTGTCTGAACAAGCTTTTCAGCCTCTCCCCCTAATTTCAAAGAAAGCAGAACTTATTAGAATTGCGCGCTATAAGAAAATAGTAAAATTTATTTGAAACAAGAGCATTTTTCTAAGGCATTCTCAATATGATTTAGTGGCATATTGACATAGAATGATATATGCTTAGAGAGAGTCCATATATATATGTCATCACAATACCTTTACTAATTATAGTAGTAATGCACAGAATGCAAAAGCATTACCTCCATGTCTCTTGGTTCTCAAAGTTGTTCATGTGCTTCAAGACAACTTTTCCACTGCCGAACAGCAGACAACAATTGTCTATGAACATAGAATAATCGTATTAAAGCATAACATTGTAACAAGCCTTGAATAAATGAAATATGACCATTTTCTCCAAAATCTGAGCGTACTTCAGGATATACTTTGCCAATTCAATTCCTTTTACTACAATAAGCAAGTTCTACATCATGAGAAGTAAATAATTGTTTATGAGGTGTAATAACAATATCTATCCACCCAGTACTTCTATTTACTCTTCTAATTAGACATAATTAAACAACCCAGTTGGCTTCCCAACTTGAGCTGACAAAGACTGACCTTCAGTAAACATTTGTTTACTTAATCCCACTCTTATTGTGTGTTAGTTCTTTGTTTAAAATGAAAGGAAAGATAAATCAGCCAGAGCAAATAAAGAAACTACTTCAGTAACTTCATATTAATACCATGAGAATGGGTCTTAACATCTTGAAAAAAGAAGAAGCAGCCAAAAGTTATGTGATTACTATTATCCAAACAAAAATTAGGTAACATAAAGATAAAGATTAACCTATAAAATTATTAGCTAAAGCTTTTTGTATTACACAGCAGAGAATTTGCTCAGTTTTGATCAAGAAAAAAAGAAAAGAAAAAGGAACCCTTAAAGTGGCTAAATTTGTCAAAGAGAAGCTCACACCTGACAGTAATACCACAAGCCTAAGGACAATCTTCCGAGTAGAAATTGGTGTTCAAGTTGTGCCACCATAGCTTGGTAATCCTAATAAAGAACAAAAGGAAGGAGGTATTCAATGAGGAGATTAGTTATTCTAAATCAAATATATAATAAGGAGATCAGTCATGCATGATATCATTAATACAATGTTTCCATGTGTTGCTTGTTATTTTAGCATTTATTATAAACAAAGCTCAGAAGACATCCAGAAAATGAAGCAGGAATACATAACCCAAAAATTCGATTCCTATGCATATCAAAGCCCAGAATTTGACCAAAAAGTTGATTGTGCTTGTGTGAAAAAGTTGGAACAAAATCAATACGGGCTTCATTCTATCATAGCTATTACCATAATTTAACATCCAAATCAAATTTGGAGAGTAAGATAGTACTATAAGGTAAGAACCTTTGCACACCATAATACCAGATGCAATTTTGAACACAAAATAGAAGTGTAATTTTGCCTTGCCCCTGTGAAGAGCTTCCTTCCATGTGCCGGCGAAGCTACTGGGCTATGGGTAGTACTGCAATCTAGAAACATATTCCAGCTCACCATATTTTTGCTATGTACTGCAATCTAGAAACATATTTCCAGCTCACCATATTTTTGCTATGGGCAGTACTGCAATCTAGAAACATATTTCCAGCTCACCATATTTTTTTCGACCAATCCAGCCTTCTTCATTCTCTTAGAAGCAGAAATGATTAAGCATTTACCAAGCAATACAATCCACCCACACAAGCAAAGCGGCCATTGATTGCTTTGCCCAGCATTATGAAATTCACAGCACACAATTCAATAGCAATCCAAACATTATATAACCATCTAAAAAAAATCAATCCAAACACTAAATGCAGAAACATTTGATAACCCCCAATTCCAAATAAAAGTTGGGACAAATCCTAAATCTTAAGTCGAGACAACCCTGGTAACCCCCAATCATAGAGATGCAGGTGCAAAACCCAATGATAAACTAAGAACCCTAAACCCAATGACAAACCCAGAACCCAGAACCTTTCAATTTCTGTAAACAAACCTTTTGTCTGCGAGAGAGGGGTCCAAATCGGCCGCTTTAGGGTTTGTGAGAGAGACTTGAGAAAGGGAGGACTGAGAGTGTCGAGAGAGGACTGAGAGGACAACTTTTCTTAGAAAATCATCATTTCTTAGTCTGCAATTTGAACAAAATTCATCGCTGACCTCGACTCTCCTAAAGTCGATACCGTCTCCATGGCCATCCTACATCCGTTGAATAAATTATCGGAGAATTAGGATGAAATGACGGGAGAGTTCGGGAATTTCTTGTGTGACGGCTGAAACGACAAAGGCCATGGTTTTATGCAATGGATTGAGACGAGGGTCATGGTTTCAGATCGAGAGACTTAGAGAGCTTTCACGAGAGAGAGGGATTTCGCGGAGGAGAAAAGGAGGGGTTTCACGACTGAGAGAGCTCGATGATTTAGAGAATTGCAGAGAGCGAGGAGTGAAATGAGAGGGGGGGCACAACGAGAGAGAGGGGCTAGGGTCTGATTTCTAGTATATGGGTTGCTGGTTGGAGGGAGTAAATAGGGCTGTTTTACAAGGAGTAAGAGCACTTATCGGGTTTGGTGGGAGTAAAGGTTTCAATTAAGATGTTTGGTGGGAGACTTCAATTTGTCTCATGTTTCTCTAACAACAGATAAATAAAGCATCGTTGTGTGAGTGTACGATGAAAAACATGTTGGGAAGGAAAATTTGCCGCTTGTGCCTACATAGATTTCATCAAATTGAAACTTTGCCGCGTTGTGTAAGTTGCTTTCATGCTTAGACAACAAAACCATGACAATCTGTTGTACAAATTTGTGCATCTTGCACTAGGTGCACCTAGTAAGATTTCTCAAAGTTCATACAACACTTTGTTATACAACAGATAACAAAAAGCTGTTGTGTGATGGTTCAAATTTCATTTTGGTGAGCTCGTTCTGGGAGGGAAAATCTGCCGCTAAATTTTGTAAGACTCAGACGACAGACATTACTTCATTTCCGTTGTCCAATGTAGTTCTGATAAAAAAGTTTTCACTTTGTTGACATTCACACAACAAAATATAACAAGTACCATTGTGCAATAAAACTTACTTAAACACACAATGGATGATTTATGTTCCGTTGTGTGATTAGTGTTATGTGATTAACTTTTTGTAGTAGTAAACGAATTCCATGTGAAAATGCATGTAGAGAACTGAAAAGAATTTTATTGCAATACCTCTAATGATTGCGAATAAAGACGCATCTTAGAAAAACTTATGTGTCTCTCTAGTGAATTTTATGTCACTACTATTCGAGCTAGCTATTAAATCAAATAAAGTTATGGGAGAAGGTCTCTTAGATTTAGACATCTATTGGCTTTGTCAAGACAAGATAGGTCATCCTAGTCATGATCTGGTGATCCGTCTACTAAATACTTCACACGAACATCCATTCTTTTCAAGCGAAATGAAGCACAAATCAAAGGTTGATTCCTATACTAAGTGTGACCGCCGCCGCTACCTCTGACGCCGCCACTATCCACCGCCACCGTCCACCACCAGCCTAGGGTTAACATTGTCCATATCCATGACGCCATGGATGGCATCCATCATGGGGATGGTGCCCCAGGTGATGCTGCAATCACCAACTTTGCTTCCAATAGCGTTTCAGACACTCAGACCTAACTAAAATCCTCATTGGTTGCTTCTAAGGCCTATCGCTCATTCTACAAAGCCTGTTCCTTAGGGAAATTAGGACTAAAACCATCCTATGCAAAGGATACGAAAATACTCATTCTGTTCTTACATAGAATCCAAAGGGATTATGTGGACTGATTCAACCAACTTGCGGACGTTTAAATATTTCATGATGTTGGTTGACACGCAAACATGCTGGTCACGTGCTGTGTGATTGTCCACTTGTCATACTGCTTATACTATACTCCTAGCACATATCATATGACGACAAACTCACTCCCCAGATCATCTCATTCAATCAATTGGACCTGACAATACTAGAGAGTTTACATTGAAGACTTTCAATGGGACTGATGTTGGACATCATATTCTCATGTACACACCCAGATGGTCTCGCAGGAATGACTACAATAGTAGCTCGGACATTGGTAATGAGCACCAATCTTCTTATATCCGCTTTGGGTTATGCAATATCACATACAGGTATGTTAATTCGTCTACATCTCACCACCACTCAATCTATCTCTACGTTACAGCTAGTGACTGGGTACAAGTATCTCATACTTACGCATATTTGAATGCGCCATATATGTGACTATTGTGCCACCACAGAGCACTACAATGGGTCATCACAGACGAATTGGCAAATACATTGGATATAGAACTCCAACAATTGTCCGCCACTTAATACCCTTGTTAGGCGATCTCTTTACTGCTAGATTTGCTGATTGTCACTTTGATGAGACAGTTTTCCCATTGTTAGGGGGAGACAACAACACATATGTTCAACATGAACGATAGGAATTAGTGTCGTCTATCCCCACTATGTTTCATATCTGCTGCAAACATACTTGCAAGGACGAACATCACTACGAGAGGACGTAGTGCCACCCTACACGGAGGTAGGCGTGACACCAACGCCATATAGAGAGTGGCATTCTGGTGTTACAGGTCATGGCCCCAGCTAGGATGCGTGGGAGGCCTGTGGGTTCAAAGGAAACTTTAGCACAACTCATCCTTTGATCATCGACACTCAAAATCCATCTCAAAAGAATGTTCCAGATTAAGGTTATAGTTAAGGGACACCTCAATGTTAGAACCTATTCCTGAGAGTATAGAGCTCTCTAAAAATTACACTAATGTACATGAGACGTGGGATAAAAACTCCATCATGATTGATGATGTATTCGCGTATTTCATAGTGCATAAGTTTGTTAAGTCCGATGATATCGAACCATGCTCTATTGATGAATGAATGTCAACATAGAGAAAATTGGCCTAAATGGAAAGATGTGATCCAGGTTAAGTTGGATTCTCTAACAAAGAGGAAGGTTTTTCTAGCCAATGATGCCGACACCTCCTAACATAAAACCTGTTGACTAATGGGTCTTCGTTAGAAAGCGTGATGAGAAAAAAAAATGGTAATCACACTTTTTGGGGCAAGGCTTCTCACAAAAAACTCTGGAATCAACTATGAGGAGACATATTCTCTCATAATAGATGCCATTGCACTCCATTACCCTATCAGTTTATAGTTTTTGAATAATTGAACATGTAGCTTATGAATATGGTCACTACGTATCTTTAAGGGGATCTAGATATAGAATATACATGAAGATTCCTGGTGAACTTCATTTACCCAAGTCAAGTGGCTCTAGACTACAGAGCACGTTTGCAATGAGGTTGAAATGCTCACTAAGTGACTACTTGATTGGGAAGGGATGTGAATGCCATTGCGTTTCTATGACAAGTTTCGTATTCTATCGCGGTTCATGTTGGTGACATGATCTTCATTGGAAGCCCTTAAAGAGTTAAGGGAACCGCTGAACACTTAAAATCTGATTTTGAGATGAAGGATCTTGGGAGAACATGATTATGTCTTGGTTTGGAACTTGAGCATCGTGTTGATGGATGTTTAGGCATTTTGACAAAGTCAAGCCTTCAAGCATGCCCATGATCGTCTATAGTCTTGATCCTAAAAGGATCCTCTTTGTCTGAAGGATGATGACGAAGATGTGCGAGATGAGGAAGTGCTCTACTTGAGTACAATAGGTGCATTATTGTACTTAGCTCAATGCACAAGACCTGACATCTCATTTGCAGTGAACTTATTAGCTAGGTATAGCTCTGAGCCAATGCAACACCACTAGATTGGTGTAAAAGATATCTTTCGATACTTGAGATGTACAATTGATATGAGATTGTTCTATCCCTACAGAGAGATGATGGATTCGGACCCATCACACACCAGGAATGCTGCCAACACTGGCCTCTATCCCTATCCCAAAATGACATTGGTGTTTTGGAAGGTTTTGCTGATGCTGGGTACCTCTTTGACCCACACAATGGTCATTCTCAAACTAGTTATGTGTTCACCATAGGTAAGACTGTGATATCTTAGAGGTCTGTAGAACAGACCCTAATCGCTATATCTTCAAACCATGCAGAGATTATTGCACTTTACGAAGCGGTTCATGAATGCATATGGATTAAATCCATAATTACGCATGTTTAAAGAAATTGTGGTTTGAAGTCTACCACAGATGAACCTATGAGCATTTATGAGGATAATTCCGCTTGCATTGAACAAATGAAGCAAAGCTACATCAAAGGTGACAACACCAAACATAATCAGCAACAATAGACTCTCCTCAAGATCAAAGTGAACTAGGTTCGATCTGAGGACAATGTGGCAGCTTTGTTCACTAAGTCACTGCCTAATTCCACTTCCGAGAAATATGTTGGTAGCATTGTTTGGGAAGTTATCCGAAATCCCATAACTGTAGTCATTAGGGGGAGATGCAGACATCAGGGGGAGATGTCTACATGTATGGTCTCGAAACGTGAAAGGTATGTTGTACTCTTTTTCTCCTTCAACCGATGTTATTTTTGTCCCACTGGATTTTTGTTACTCGGCAAGGTTTTTGACGAGGCAACGAAAGGAGCACTATGTTTGGGCGACACGAGGGGGAGTGTCAACACCTAGTTTGTATGTCTGGCCCAAACTCTAATTACTTGTCTGAGTGTAATAGGGTTAGTCACCGATATCTATGGAGATATTTCAATCATTGTATGATTCAGTTATATTGTAAGACGCAAATTCTTTGCTTGTAATCCTCTATATAAAGAGACCTCTATTATCAATGAAAGTACAACTCAATTCTCTCTCAATTTCAATTTTCCTAAAACAGACATATTATTTTAACAATAAAGAAACTCATATTAGAGAACAACATTATTAATTAAATAAAGATTGGCTTTTTAGGGTTACATGAGGATTGATATTTTCCTCTTATTGATTCACCATATATCTCCTATGTCACTTGAATTGTTACAATGTTGTGCTGTGACTGCTGTTCCATCATCTGAGCATCATGCATGGCCATGTTAATGTCCCCCACCACCATGTCCACCACCAGGTCTCGGTCCCGAATCCTTAATCCTCCCAATTATTGATGGGTTCAGATAAGGCATTTGTTGTCCTAGGCTTAGAGGCGCTATGCCACCACTTGTCTGTCTTTATGTGCTATATGAATGCTTGTCTTAGAGTCCTTATTCATTAGTGACAATGGACTCGGATTAGAGTTTTAGTATGGTCCTCTAGTACCACCATGTCCACCACAATTGCGTAGCCCCTTCTGGGCAGTCAATTTGGAATTGCTTGTTGGTCGAGCACTCGAGCTTGGGTTCCCAAAAGAGTAAAACTAAGCAAGAGGAGAAGAAATAGAGCACCGAACTTTTCAGAACTTGGTTTCACTGCCATTTTGATAAAGGTGAAAGTCTAGACTTGTAAAAGAGTATTGAGTGGTACGTAGTTTGGGCCTAGAGGACTCTTATATAGGCAACAAAAAGACTAAAACTTCGAGTTCATTATAACAAATCTATGATTTACCAATCAAGCAAACCCCATAGCTACCAAGATCTTGAATGGATTTAATTAGTTAATAACATAATCGAAAACAACTTTACTTATCTTGTAATGGGTATGAAAATAAGAAAAATCATTAACACAAAGGACTATGCATGTCCAATAAAAAATTATTAAAGAAAAAGGATTATGCATTTATGCATACACCAACCCCAATCTTGGTTCCTTTTTATTAATGTTCATAAATTATGCACATCATCAATGTAATCAAATTCACAAACAGCTAGCTCGCAGTCTATCCATAAATGAATTTGCGTTCTTCAAACTTTCATTCGATATTTATACACCCACTTTTCTATAAGCGTAATCCTTTATTACTTTGCATTATTCAAAACTTCGTACATCATACACATAAACAGAGAGCTAGCTTGTACGTTGTACACTGTAGGTTCATACCTTAAAAAAGAAAGGAAAAAAAAAGGACAGACAACTCCAGCATTAACAACCATTTCGATAATCGGTCAAGGGTGTATGCCATTGCCATTCTGGTGACCAACTCCAGGACTCGGGCCAGAGTTGTCTTTGATTCCATGCTGCACCAGCAGAACCCGAGCAGCCCTTCTTCTGTGTCCTCCACCACCTTCGCTTGGCCCTGAACGCTTCACCATACCAAATGGCAAACCATCCATCCCTCTGTAACTGCGTAATGGCCTTGCTTCGATGCGAAGAAGGCTAAAACTCGAAAGAAGGAGAAGAAGAAGAGCACCAAATCTTTGTTGGTTTGTTGCCATTTTATGCATGTACGTGGTGTATATATTTCTACAGGTATCTACTGCAACTTCAAAAGCATTAATTGAACGTGAAAGTCTTGTTGCTCTTGGCTCCAGTTTGTGGTAACTGAGAAGTCCTTTTTATAGAAATTCCAAAGTTCATATCATGTTATCAAGTACTGTGTACTTAATTTTTTAGTAATAACAATAGGGATTGTTTCTTATTTATTAGTTAATAACAATTGTATTTCTCAAACAGAAGAAGACAAGGGAACAGTAAATTTAGGAGGAAATGCATATCACGGAAATTAAAAAATTAGGCATTACAGTGCAATTAATCTTCTTGTTGCTTCCATTTCTAGCTTACTTCAAAATGCGTATAGACTTTCATTGATGAAAAGCACTATCAATTATAGGTTACTGTTTTGCATGTAATTTGTTAGTAGGTATATGTGGTTTTCCTTCTTTATTTTTCAAACTATTTCTACTGAATTTTCTAGCAGCCAAGTCGTTAGTGAAATTCATCTACGATGCAAAATTATTTGTTTCAGGTTAAAGAAAAAGAGCATTAAAATTTTTATGATATCCCTAATTTCATTGCCCAATGCTAGCTCTTGGGATTATCAAGTGTACGTTGTTGACCTCCTCTACAGTTGCACATGATGTAAATCAGCAATTGCGGTTTGCTCGACCCACAATGCTCTTGTTTCACGTTCATGATTCTCAATAGGTGACACTTTCTTCTCCCTCACGACTTAGCAAAAAAATCCTCATGTGATTTGAATTGGATTCTACGCCAAAGATAAGTTAGAGCTAGGGCAACATAATGATAAAGTCTCTCGGATGCTACTACTGCAAGTAAAAAAGATCATTGTGAGTTGTGGCAATTAACAAGAAACCTCCATGGACCATGACTAGTTAAACGTGCACTTATCTATATGACAAATGTATCACGTAATTTCAAATCATTATTTTAAGAAATATTTTATGCATTTAAGAATACACGAAGCTCCTTTAAAAAAAAAAAAAAAAAAAAAAAGAATACACGAAGCTAAAACGTCTCAGACTCTCAGTTTACTGGTTATCCCTTATGAATGTTCGTTCTTCTATTACAGCATTGATCTATGTATAGCGTGCCCAAACAGGTGAGATTCATAAAAGCGTTGAAGATGTACGTACTTGATTTTCTACCGTTGATTGTTTGTCCTTGTAGCTTTTGTTCATTAAGTTTTGACGGCACGTGAGGTCATTTGACTCGATGCAAACCACAGTCTCTAAAAGAATAATCTCATTTCTTTTCAAAAAAAAAAAATCTCATTTTAAAAAACAGACACAACAATATAAAAAACATAAATGGGTGACTTACTCATGATTATCTTAGCTCTCTCCTCTCTGTTGGATTTTGATGCCTACTTTTTATTATTTTCATTCTCTCTGGTCTATTCTAATTCATTGACATTGGGAGACTTGCGTAAAACATTTCTTTTTTAAAATGAGTTCATTGACATTGTGGTACTTGCGTAAAAACTTTTGAACTTTTGATGTGCTACGAAATAATTATGATCCTTCCACATACGTACTTGCTCCAACAGTGTAAATTTGACTCCAAAGTTTGCACAGTACGTACTGTATATGAGGAGGAAAGCCACCATATTACGTACATATACAAGCAAGTAAATGGCTTCATGGAAAAGAATCTGCTGATATTTCATTGAGTTAGATTCAAAGTCAATGTGGCCAGTTTTCAAAATGGAATTGATGTGTACTTGGTCGCTTTCAAATTCCTAGCACCTTGCAAAGATCTCGTTCAGTGTCATGACCATATAAATATACACCTACCATAAGAACTAATGGACTCTTGCCTGATTTGAATAGGACATATAACTATGTTCCCTATATAATGGAGAAGCTAGGATTTTAAAATAGGGTGGGTTAAAAAAAAATTTAATAAAAATTTACTAATGCTTTAAATTATTTTTTTTTCCTAAGTTTACTAGTCACATGTTTTATTCTTTCCTTACATTAAACCACATCATATATTAATTACATATTAAATAATCAAATAGCTAACTGATCCAAAAAAATCAACATATATTATAACGTTTGATAGAAATTCTATAACAAAAGTTTAAGACAAAAGAACATATCTACTCAAAGTATTAGCTTAACTAACCATAAACGCTCCATAAAACTCGGACGGCTCTTGGTCTAGGGTTTTTCGATTTTTTTCTCGTCCGGCGGCGCTCGTCGGCGTTGGTTCGCCGTTTTGGGCTGCTGCCGGAGGGGCTCTTGAATGCTAATGCCTAGGCGGCTTTTGGTGAGGGAGTTTTGGCTCGAAGGTCTGCTGGAATGGGTGGAGGTGGAGCCTAGATCTTTTTTCTTAGTAGAGATCGAGTTGTACAGAGGCAGTGGGTTTGGTCATGGGCTTCCAGAACCTGTGGAGCAATCTTCATCATGGGATTCCCAGAGCTGGAGGAGGCCGTGGCTATGGCGAAGTCAAAGAAGATCGTTCATGAAGGCGCGCTGGGCTTTGGTGGTCTGGTTGGATTGCTGTGGCAGCGTGGATATGGGGGATCTGGTCAGATCGGGAGGGCCGGAGTGACTTGTTGGTTCTAGGCAATCTCGTGGGGTGGTTGCAGCGGCAAGTTTCCTGGATGGTGGAGGTCGGCTGCTACACCGAAGCTGTGCATAGATTTTGGTTTGGAGGTGGTGTTTGGGCTAGGCTTGGGGTACCCTTCTCTGCTGGGCCGTGAGATGGACTTCCTCTCTTGGAGTTGTCCTTTTGGGCTTTTTTTTTGGGATGGGGTGTTTGCCCTAGGTCCATGGCTATGTTTTAGTTTATCTAAATATAATAATTTCCTGTTTAGGAACCTATGCACTTTTTGTGCACTCTATGTACCTCTAGCGCCTCTGGAGTAGTACCGAAAGAGGACTCTCGCTATGTCTACGTACTTAATTGTCTAATGAGTGGGTCTCTAGCTACGTACCATTGTGGATACTACCACTAACTTCTTGTATTTTGCGGAAGGGTATGTACCGGCTATTCTGGCTTGTGATGCAATATATTGGCACCCGTTTTGGGTTTGATTAAAAAAAAAAACATATCTACTCAAATTTTATCTTGTACTCTTGAATAGAACCAAAAATCTTTAATTATTGAATTTGTATTATAATTCTCAGTCAACTCTTATTCTGACTTAATTTACCTAAAATAAAGCAAGTTTTTTATGCGAATATGTCTTTTAAAGCAGAATAGAAAATAAAACACAACCAAATACTTCAAGCAAATAAATAACATAGATATGACCCAAAAAAATTAACATATGGGCTAACTTTAGAAATTTGAAGTGAGCTACTTTTTAATATTTAATTTTTTTTAACTAAAATTAAGCTATAAATGAATGGTTTTTCAAATTTGGGGTGGGCTGTAGCCCAGTGGAGCCCGTGTGTAACTACGCCTTTGTCCCTATAGAAGGCTATATTGACTGGTATTACAGTCCTTGATATGCATGACGGCTTCAAGCTCAGAGATCCCTTTTTTTTTTCTTTTTTTTTTCATTTGTATATATTCTGTGTTTCCTGAAAAAATAAGAAGCCTAAGTTACAGGCTTATGATTTTTTACATATATATAACTAAAGAATATGATTGTTTTATCTTATAGTTTTGATAAATATAAACATAGAGCATAGCTCTTCAATAGCGGCCTAATGTCACGCGCCTATCGTCCTCAAAGGAGAAGGACTATAAGAACCAGAAATCTCTAAAATTACTGCACTGCATGCAGTACTCCGCTAACAGAATTCCTACCGCTTTTGTTCGCAAAGCTCCTCTCTTTAATTTGACGTTAGGAAGAAAAAACTCTGGTATATATCAACCCGTCAAATGCAATTCTAACCTTATAGATCACACCAAGTGGTAAGTAAACTATGGCAGTTTGATATAAAATTCCATACTTGAAACTCACTAAAACCTCATGTGATTCGAAGCTTTTTTTTTTTTTTTTTAAGATATAAGAAATGCTATTAATATAACTTCTTTCTTCTAGTTCTTCAAATATAAATCACATGGTCTTCTGTAAATTAAATGATTTGGTTGTCATGTGCGGAGAGAAGTCCACTACCTTTAACTACTACATTTTCTGTTTTTTTTTTTAATTCTTTTGTTTTCTATTTTAAAATTTACTATATTATCCATGTTGATTAATTATACTTCACAGTTTTTTAATAAATAAAGGTAAATTGGTAAAAAATTTCAATTTTAGAGAGCAAACTCTCTTCTCTTAATAATAGTATAGATATTTATGCTCCCTGCCTCCAATTTCAGGTACAGAAACATTATGAGTTGCACTCGTAAATAAACTTAGGATTCTCTCTGTTTTTTTTATATTTTTTATTAGTAATTGTTTTGTTCTTGTTTTTCTTTCTGTTGCTTTTATTTTGTTAATGATCGAATACAGGCATCGGAGATGAACATGTTTAAGTTGTTGTCTCTTAATAAGCGTGTTTGTGGTTGTGAGCGAAGAGAACTAAGGATTTCCAACAGTAAAAGCTATTTTTTTAGCTAAATCATCTAAAAGTTAAATTTAGGTAGTAAATTTCTAGCTTTTCCTCCAGCAGTGTTAGCTAAACTAAAAAAATTGAAATGGAGTGTTTAGCTTTTCGTTATTTTCTCTCTCCTCCCTAGCTAAATTTAGCTAGAGATTTTAGCAAAAGCTAAATTTGACTTTCATATAACTATTCTGTTGGAGTGCTAAACTATCTCAAATTAGCCAAATTTATAACTTTTTATTGAAATAGCTAGTCTCTTGGAGATGCCCTAAAGAAGCAAACTAATCATTAATTCCTCCAAAGAAGGGCCACTTGGCACGAAAGCTATACGGAAAGTTTACTTATTGATGATTCTAATCATTCTTAGCTGTTAATAAGATATCATCAACGAATTGGAAATGAAACAAAATTTTGTAGTAAGAAATTGCAATTGGGATGTATATCTTTTTCTTTTCTTTTATTAGCGAAAACAATAATCAATGGAGCCAAAATTACTATATTTTACTCTTTAGATATGCTACCGAATAAATTATTGTCTAAATAATTTCACATATTCTTTAGCCATGCATCAGTAGATATACATTTATCTGTGTCGCCAACTTTGGCTACCGCGGCCTTTGGAGGGTTGCCAGTTCCGACATCTAGGGTGCACTAGTCAAGGCATAAAAGGACGGTTGAGTCGTCCAATGGTGAGGCTATAGCGGTGATGGGGTGCGAAGGAAGCGTGCTGAGGAAGATGGCTTATCACCCAAGAAACCGAGGTTAAGCCTTGCGGTGGGGAGAACTAATATGGATGCTGCAACAATGGGACAATAGCCTATCAATGCTGCTCAAGAAGTCCCCAAGAAGAGATGGAGGCCTAGGGTGCCAAGAATAAAAAAGCAATGAAGGTTAAAGCTAAGAAAACTTCACCAATGAAGCGTTCCAAAACATCAAAGAAAAAAGAGAAGCTGGTAAATGGTTATTCCTTTTGATGTTGAAAGCCCTTACCCTTCTAAAAAGAAAGAGCTTGTAGCTGTCTAGTTTGTTATTTAGTTGTTTAGTCTATGCCAGCAGAAGCTCTTCTAGGTGCCTTTGCAGAAGTATTTAAGTTCATCATACCACAATTATGTGCTAGGTGTGGAGTCAAGTAGAATAAATTGCATATGAGGCCACTACGGCGCGGCGCCGCTTGCAGGATAGAGGCCAGGGGTTAGACGGACCTATCTGTAGTCCGGTAGAGTCGTCAGCGACGTGGTTGCAGCGCTGCCCAAAACCTGCAGTTGGAGGTGAGGTCGCTACCCAGAAACCTGCAACCTTGATCGCTGCGCAGAAGAGGTCTGGGACTCCTCCGGCCTCCGTCCTGCCCCATTCAAGCCGCCGTCGTGGCCTGAAACGCTGCAGAAGATCGACGTCCGCACTTTAGAGATAGTGCGGACGTCTGCTTTGGAACGGGCCTGTATATATATATATATATATATATATATATATATATATATATATATATATAGAGCAAGGTTCCAAAGAGGACGTCCTTGCTATAGTTAATTTGCGGATGAATGACGTGTCAGCTAGCCAACAAACTCAATTTTGATGCGGGTCCCACATACATCATCTTCTCTCACCCAGTCCATCTGAAGAGGATTTCCTTTGTTCTGTTTTTTTTCTTCTCTGCCCCAATCTCATCTTCCAAATCTCCATGATTATTAAATTTCAGATATCCCAACCCTCCTCTGTTCTTCCACCGCTCTTTTTCTATCTCTTGATTTCCTTCGCTGCTCTTTCTTTCATCTCTCTCCGTTCACTCGATCCTTCCCCCACTCATGAAATTTCAGATTCTTCATATCTCAGATGCACATCTTCTTCAACCTTCAGTTTAAGTTTAAATGAAAATTCGCCCAGTAATCGGAACTCTGATCTCGGTCTCTCTGTTTTTTTTTTTTTTTTCAATTTCCCCTTTTTACCTGGCAAGTTCTTGCGTGGTGGTCTGTTGGTTTTGACTGAAGATGTTATGTATGGTTCTGAAATTTGGTTTGGGGCAATCTCTTGCTTCTCTGGTTGGGATCTGATATGCTATGCTTGCGTTGGGCTGGTTGTTTTCCTACCAAGATCCACTGAGTTAACTCGTACTCGCTGATAAAGCCATCGACTGGGTCGACATCAATCTTGGGGAACAACAAGACCAACGGCCATTTGGTGACATTGAACGTCTCCATGAAATCCTTCCACTCATGTTGGAACTCGGCGGTGGGGGTGGAGTCTCGATCCAAGTGCAAATTCTCCCATTTGCGTCCTCGCGGCGCCACTCGGTGTCGGCGACGATGGGTTCGAAGGGGATGGGATTGTGAGAACGGTGGTGTATATGGATACTGAGGCCCTGCCCATTTCAAGGTTTACGCTTTTTAATCAATTTGTCTTTGGATTTGGAGATCGGAGAGACGAAAGAGATCAAGATCAGGAGCAAGTAATCTCCTCCTTTGGAGTCAACACTGACTAATTGGACTGTGTGAGAAACAGAGAAGATGAAGTTGGTGAGACCCGCATGGAAATTAAGTTAATTAGCTAGCTGACACGTATTTCGTCCGCATTTTGCCTAGTCACGGACGTCCGCCTCTGATCTCATATATATATATATATATATATATATATATATATATATATATATATATATATGATCCCTTGTTTTGGTCTTTTCTAGGGATAGGACATTAGACCAATTTTTTTATCATATTTTGGCATCTCAACCATTTA
Source organism: Rosa chinensis (assembly GCF_002994745.2). Taxonomy (NCBI): domain Eukaryota; kingdom Viridiplantae; phylum Streptophyta; class Magnoliopsida; order Rosales; family Rosaceae; genus Rosa; species Rosa chinensis. The sequence goes on along the minus strand of NC_037093.1, from coordinate 9,956,213 downwards.
GTTTTCAGGTCCTAATGTGCATATCACTTTTGAAAATTTTCAATCAAATTGATTATCGTTAAGGCATCCAAAAAGGCGATTTAAAATTATATGTATGAACGGTTCAGATTTGACAGATTTGGTTTGTCCATTGATTTCATCTAGTTTGATACCTTAACAATCACCGATTTGGCTGAAAATTTGCAGAAATGATCTATACATTATGACCTAAAAACTGAGCGGTTAAGATGCCGAAATGTGATTAAAAAGTTTGTCTAATGCTCTATCCCTAGAAAAGACCAAAAAAAAAAAAATCCCTCAGTAGGGGTAAAGCTATGATATGTTAACATTTCTCATACATAAACTATTTTTACCCCTGTAAGGACTCATGTTATCACTTTGAGGACTAATATTACTATTTTCATGACTCATATGGTAAACTAAGAAAATTTACCACTTTAAGGACTCATGTAACCACTTTGAGGACTAATATTACTATTTTGAGGACTCATGTGGTAACTAAGAAAATTTACCACTTTAAGGACTCATGTTACTACTTTGATGACTCATTTTACCACTTTTAGGACAATTGTATGTATGTCATACGTTAACACATTGTACAATTTTCCCCCTTTGTATAAGGGCCCTATATATATATATATATATATATATATATATAGGCCCGATCTACAGCGGACGTCCGCACTTTCGCTAAAGTGCGGACGGCGACACAGCAGGCTGATCCAGGCAGCGACGGCGGCGCGGAGCTTGCCAGACAGAGGCCGGAGGCTTCCCAGACGCGTCTGGACAGCGATTGAAGTCGGAGCAGGTCGGTGTTGCAGGTTTCTGGGCAGCGACCCGACCTGCAACTGCAACCGGACATGCAGCGCTGCAACCTCGTCGCCGGCGACTTCAGCCGACTGCAGACAGGTCCGTCCGACCCCTGGCCTCCGTCCGGCATGCTCCGCCGCTCCGTCGCGCCCCGAGCCGAGCTGCTGCATCGCCGTCCGCACTTTAGCAAAAGTGCGGACGTCCGCTCTCGATCCTCTCCGTATATATATATATATATATATATATATATATATATATATATATATATATATATATATATATATATATATATATGCTACCGACCAATTGGTAGAGAATATCATAATAGAATTTATATCCCCAAAAAGATATCCTAATTAAGAATGTAGTTTAGAATATGGAACCCCAATATGGCAACATGCAAGTTAGGTTGAGAATCTAATAGAATCGAAAATGACAGAAACCCATAGACTGATAGACTACGTTATTTCCAAGACATCATGCCAAAGTTCATGTATTCTGCAGATCTAGTGGTGACTGATGAGTTGCTTCTTAGTTATATATTCTCCATCCTTGTCTTTGGGACTTTCTGGTTGAGGCCAAATTGACTTTTGCAAAAGGCAAGTCCCAGGTGAAATGTATAGATAGAAACTAGCCACCTGGGTGGGGTTGTATATTTCTACCCTTTTCGCATCCGATTGAGATAGTTGGACGTTAATTAAGATTAATACATGATTTGTTAGTCGAGAGCCGTGGAATCGATGCGATGAAATGTGGCGAGTTAGAATAAAACCAGCCGGTTACAAGGGCCTTGCTTATTGAATTTGAATCCCAAGTGCCGGCATTTTTGGTGCTGACTGGGGCTTCAACAGTGTGTCTCAATTAATCTTACATTTAAATACATGAAACTATTGTCAATGCACCACTCTTTTATTGGTTGAATGGTTTTGTACACTCAATACACACAGAAACTCCCGCTACATGAATCAAGTCAGTCAGATCGATCACTCTGCCGTAGAGTTCTGATGTGGTTGCACTTTCACGTTTTCGTTCTGTCTCAAGGGTACAAAAAGTCCCTTTTTTTTAAAACCTAAGACCCTTTTCTGGTTTTGGGAAGTTAACATATGATGATATATTGCTAATTGCTATAGCATCTTTGATTTTCCTTAGGAATTACGTTAAATAGATACATAATCAACAAAATAATTACTGCAAGGATCTTCAATGCAGCATGAAATACATAGCAAGTTGATTCCACTTTATGGTGGTGTCTCTTTTATATACCAAACTTCCACTTTAATTGCCGCAGTACGATTCGATCATTTTCCAAACTAAGAAGCCGCCTTCCTGGTTCCTGGCATTTGGGATGAACCAAATTAATTGGTGTCTCTGTCATGATCACAACACCATTTCAATTTTAGCGAAACATATAACTCTTTGTAATATATTTACGTACCCATCACATTACTTCTTTATACACGAGTGTACATATATAGTTGAATTTCCACACATGACATGTAGCTATACCAAGCCTGCTGACGTTCATTCTTTGATTGAACCATCCTCCTCTTAAAATTTTCACCACCCCAGAGCACTATAAATAGATCCCAAACCTCACCATTCTTTACACAGGCAGCATAATTCGGAAGAAAAACTTTTGCAATTAATATTGTACCACAATGGCTAGAGGAGTGCTCAAGTCACCGGCCATTCTTGTCTTTCTTCTTACTTCTTTCCTCCTAATTACCCAGCTTTCTTCAGTAGAAGCTCGACCACTGAACACTTCAACATCATCATCACTCAACAGTGTCGTCACTAGAGAAAGTACTGAAGGCTTCTTCAGCGCAGTGCAGAGTAGCAGTACTTCGGGAGCAAGTCGGCTGGGGGCTGGAGGACACAGATTGGTGAACCTTCAAAGGCTAGCAACTGTAAAGAACTCTGGCCCTGGCCCTGGTGAAGGGCATCCCTAATCACGTGTTATTAAGGAGAGCATGCACTTGGGAAAATCCGATCGATCTGTGTGCACCAGATCATACTCTGGAGCTTTTGTACCTTTGATGTAACTATACGAGCTGCATTACTTGATTTAATAATTGCCTCAACACAGGCATATATGCTAGTTGATTCAGCATTTTCCGCTCATTTCTCCCATATATGTACATATTAGTATGGTGATGCTAATATGCTCCATGTAAGCTTTCTATGATGTTGGCCACCCAAAGAAAACTTCTATGATGATTATAATCATCCACTCTACCAGTTCTCTATATATAGTAGCATATATATTCTTGATCAAGTACATTCACTATTTTTATCTTTAGGTTTGATTTATTTTTTAATATACAAATGGAGAAATAATTACAAAAACAAGGGATTTCACACCTTGGGTTAGGAGAGGATCGATCCTTTATCTTAACACGCATGCCCCTAGTCTCATAAAAACTGTAATTTTTTGAAAATCATATATGTGCTTTAGTAAAGATCAATCTCCATGGATACTATAGTGTTATTCAGTCTAGGCACGTAGACGGGTCAAATGTAAAGATGATGGTAAAACACAAAATCATTTTTGGAGTTGCCGTGTGATGCTCTACTTGATCTAGAACGTTAGTCTCAAGCTCCATCAGTAAGACCCCTGGTCTAATCTGGATATATACTTCTGACGCTAGCTGTTCGACTTCTTGTATCTTCAAATGAACCGTCCTTATCTTTTTGAGATTCAATGGCAATTTGGCAGCATCCCTCTTGGAGTCTTTACTTAAGGTACAAGATTTGAATAGATTGAGTAGTTATTGGCAAACGACAAGAAACAATTGCATGGAATCTAAAGGTTTAGCAAATATGAGAGGGAGAATTCCACAAATAGTCACTCAACTATAACTCATTCGACACTTTGGTCACTGAAGTTTCAAATATATCACTTTGGTCGCTCAACTATTACACTGTCAATCACTTAAGTCACCCAAAGAGTATTTTTTATAATTTTTTTTAATGAAAAAAATTAACAAAGTGACTTAAGTGATTGACAGTGTAATAGTTGAGTGACCAAAGTGATATATTTGAAACTTTAGTAACCAAAGTGTCGAATGAGTCATAGTTGAGTGACCATTTGTGAAATTTTCCCTATATGAGATAAAGAGGTGAAGAAAAGAAAAATTTTAAGTTAATTATATGTTTCTTTTCCGGGGGGGGGGGGGGGGCTGAAATTACCAGTCCCCAGTTTTTCTATCCCTATCATGTTCCCATGTTGTGATTGGTTCTCGTGGATTAAAAAAATAGAATTTTTAATCCATGAGAACCAATCACAACATTGGGACATGATTGGGATAGAAAAACTGGGACAGGTGATTTCGTCCCCTTTTCATGGAAGGTACATTAACTAATAAGTATAATTTTTTAATCCATGAGAACCAATCACAACATTGGGACATGATTGGGATAGAAAAACTAGGAAAGGTGATTTCGTCCCCTTTTCATGGAAGGTACATTAACTAATAAGTACATTAAATGTAAATCAACTTCTTTCAATAGTAGACAAGTTTCTTATGGTCATAAACTAACTCAAGATCAGACCAAACTATCAGTGAATGGAGCCGATTTACATCTATATTGAATTAGTCTATCTGATGTGGTAATATATTGTAAATGGTTATTATTACAAATAGTACCTGAACTTATCCTCTATCTTATCGATGATACCTAAACTTCAAATTTGATCACAACCATTACCTGAAACTTTTCAATTTCATTTTAAATGGTACCTATCACTAACTTCCGTTAATGTTCTATTAAAAACTGACATGTGCCAAACATGTGACTCATTTTTCAAGGATAAATTTGAAAAATTACCCTTTTTTTTTTTAAATATCACTTATTTTTACTTATATTGTGGCTTTAAAAAACAAGACTATCATAATGAACAACTTTTAACTTCAATTAAAAATATGAATGACTGGAAAAAAATATTACAAAAGTTTTGATAAGATTTTAGTTTTAAACATTTTATAGTTTGTCCAAAAAAAAAAATTGTAGTTTTATTTCAAATGTTTTGTCTGTATGTATAAAAAAAAAAAAATTAGTTTCTGTTGAGATCTTGTTTTTAAATTTTATTTTTATAAAAGGGTAGAGATACATTTTAGTTTCTATTTTTAATTGAGCTTCTATTTTTATTAACATATTAATTGATCAAATATCTAGTAAACAAAATTATTTAAATGGGTATTTTCGTGAAACTACTCTTGAATATAGGTCATGTGTTTTGCACATGTCAGTTTTTAACGAAACAGTAACGGAAGTTAGTGTTAGGTACCATTTGAAATAAAATCGAAAAGTTTAGATACTGGTTGTAATCAAATTTAAAGTTCATATACCATCGATAAATAATAAATTTATATACTATTTGTGATAATAACCTATTGTGAATGAATCCTTCCACTCAAACTCTCCAAAACTTTGAAAATTGAAGAGATGCCAAATTCTTGGCTCATGAGAGCATATATATCCCGCCTACTTAATTTTGGATGTTTGGACTGAATTTGGACAAGCCCATTGAAAGCTTGAAGAAGAAAAGCTGAAAATATTGAGAGAGGAAGTACTCGTACATTGATGAATGCTCTGATACAAGCCAAAAAAAAAAGACACCCTACATCCATGAAACGTGCGGGGTTCTTGGTTTAAGCGGGGTTTGCCTATTAGTGCACATGGGTCTTTACCAGGAAGTGCGACATCTGACGGACTACCCTTTGGGTAGCTGTCTTTTAGATCCCTTTGTGGATCGTCTTATGTTCTCTTTTCCTCTAGTTTTTTCAGCTTCGTTGGCGGAAGAGTTTCTCCGTTATGGAGGTGATCTGCGATTTGGTATTCTTTGTGTATTTGAAACTAGGCTTTTTTGGTATATATATCATCGGATTCGTCACGGGCACTCCTCGAGTTCATCGGATCTGACTCAAACTTGTTCTATGTCGAGGTGGCATCGTCGTCTGTGGTGTTTACTCTGGGCTTGGGTTGTGCTAGTTTAGTCCTGCCTAGTTTTGGACCTTGTGTATTTTCTTTTTTGTGGGTCTGTTTGTCTGTTGGTTGGCCCAATTCGGATCTGTAACTCTGTTTGTTTAATATCAGTTCTTGTTACTTTGCCAAAAAGAAAGACACAAAAGAAAAAAAGCTTAAAATAATGCTTAGGGCAACCAGCGATTGGATGTCAAATGATCGAGCTGCGACCGATCACAATTCCAATGACGTGCATCTCCTAAGTTACCGGTGGTGGCTGCAAAAAGAAATCATTGGCCACCTAGTTATGAGTCGTCCTTCTGAGAAATGCCAAGGTCCATGGGGAAGTTTGGTTAGTTTTTACCTTTAGATATAGATGGTGGCTTTCCTCTATTGGCTCAGATGGTATTTAGGGATATGCCATGTTTAACCCTTATTTTTTAATTAAGGAAAGGGATACAGAATTTCATAAGGTTGGTTAGAACGTTTCATTGATGTAGGGTGTCGTTTATTTTATTTTATTTTTATTATTAATTTTTTTTATTTCACTGATGCATGTTACCGTAGATGACAAATTTTCCTGTCCTTTGGCAGATGTTTTCTCCTAATTAGATAAGTTACGCCACAATTTGATTGATTTACTTCATTTATTTGTCATTTATATTTGGGTCCTTGATCCAAAACACTAAAATGAGCTAAAATTATCCCACTTACCCCAGCAACAGATTATAATTCCCATTCATCCCATTTAAGTGCAAAAAGTCAATTTTAGACTCAGCTCAACTATAAAATTACAATGTGCCACTCTCTCAGATTTCTCTCTCCTCTCTCTCAGTTTCAGTCACCGACGACCCCTCGCACTTCAAATGTCTATTCTCTCTCTGCAAAGGCATCGCCGACTTCAGATCTGAATTAATGGAGTCCAAATCAAATTCAAAGAATCGCACACACATAAAGAGAGAAAGAGACCATGGTGGACAAAGCAGGCCTCGCGCGGTGGCTTTGGATCAAGTTCAAGGATGATTCTGTCTTCGCTCTCTACACTCCCTTCTTTGTCGGCCTTGCCTTCACCAGTCTCGACTCTCACATGTTCCTCCATGGTGAAATATGGTTGGAGAGAATGGCTGGGTCAAATATGGCGTGCAACTATGGAGGATGCAGTGAGTATATCAAACTTTGCTCTTGCTTTCTTATTTGGATGAAAATCGATCTTGTTGGGCATCACCTTTTACAAGTTTTTTCTCGTGTCTTTTCCCTTTCTTATTTTATTACTCGTTAATCATTGAATCGTTGATATTTGTTTTTTGTTTTTTTGTTTTTTTTTATATATAAATTTCAGCTACAAATTGTCGAAGGATTGCACCGACGATGATGATGACAAAGTCGGCATACGTGCTTTGAGGAATCTCGTAGTCTAGAGGCTTCAATTGCACGATAAGCTAATCCAAGTAATTAATTCTTGTTGGGCTATTGTACTAACCCCAAAAAACTATAACTATTTCTTCAAGTACTTCTCCTAGTCTGGGAAGATTGAGGAAGGAATGAACTTTTATACTATGGTGATTGCTGCATGTGGTTTTGGCCCTCAATGTAATGGGGTCTTTCAACTGGTGCATGCACATGTTTTTTTCTTTTCGTCTGAAATCGACGTCTTCACCCTCTGTGTCTCTCTCCTTTTTCTTTTTTTTTGGATAAAATGACTGCAGAAGGCCAAGAACGAAAGAAAAAAAAAAAAAAAAAATTATTAGTAGACAATAGACTTCTATTGGGAGGCAATAGACGTCTATTGGGGGGCAATAAATGTTTTTAATTGATGTAATCTCATCATTTTTTTTCCTTAATCAAAGTTCTATTTGTCTAATTTTTGAGAGATTAGTTCATATTCCGGTAATAGAAGGTTCTATTGGGAGGCAATAGACGTCTATTAGGGGGCAATAAACGTTTTGAAATGATGTAATCTCCTTGTTTTTTTTTTTTTCTGTAATCAAAGTTTTATTTGTCTAAATTTAGGGAGATTAGTTTCCATCTTGGCGACTGAAAGTCCTATTGGGGGTAATAGACGTCTATTGGGGGAGCAATACATGGCTGATAGTCGTCTATTGGGGGCAATACATGCCTGATAGTCATTTATTGGGGGCAATAGACGTCTATTAGGGGGTAACAGACTATTGGGGCAATATACGTCTATTGGGGGGCAATAGACCTCTATTGCTCCTCTATTCAGGGGCAATAGATGTCTATTGGGGGTAAAAAAACATTTCCGGTGAGATTTTCAGCAAATTTCGATAGGCGGCGGCCGGCAATAGGAATCCTGAAAAAGTTGGCCGGATTTCGGCGGCCGGCGACCAGAATCAGGTGAAAGTTGGCCAGATTCTGGCGACCGGGCTCCCGCAAAGTCTCCTATGGTTTCTCTCTCTTCCATTTTCTCTCTCTTTCTAAGTAACAAAGGGGTAAGGGGGTAAAATGGTATTAAAAAGAAGGGCTAAATACTGGTTAATGCCCTGTGGTTTAGGTCCAAAATCAATTCAGTCCCTGGACTTCTAATTTCATCAAAAACACCCTTGCACTTTCAATTTTGATCTAATAGGTCCAATTCGTCAATATTTTGTTATGGATTCAAGTTATAGTTGAATTTTTTGTTGAAAAAAATTATTTACTTTTAATAGTATGACTCACTCCTAAATTGACTACGCAGGCCACCTCAACAACACATTATAAAACATAGGCCATCTATGAGCCACGTTAACAAGTTAAATAACTCAATTGTCGGAAAACTAACAAATTAGATCTATTAGATCAAAATTGAAAGTGCAGGGGTGTTTTTGATGAAATTAGAAGTTCAGGGATTGAAATGATTTTGGACCCAAACTACAGGGTAGTAATTTGTATTTAGCCCTAAAAAGAATTAAAAAACAAAACAAAAAATCTTAATAGGGTATTAGGAAAGACCTCCTTAGAGTGGTTTGGGTAAGAGAGAATTAAAAAAACTTAATAGGGTAAATGGGAAAAAAATCTCTAAAAATGGTGTAAATGGACAAAATCCCTTCATTAGGAATTTGGCATATGAGAGTCATTTCATATCATCTATTCTAACATGATATATTTTTTTTGTATTTTCACATCAATAAAATATACAAGAAATATGACAAGGTACAGCAATCGATCAGGTTGGGAAATACGATAACACCCTGCAACTTTGTGTTTTTGAAAAGGATAGAATTACTCTTTTTTTTTTAGTAAAATGATTTCATCCCTTTATTAAAATATAGAAGAATTACATAATAGTGCTATCAGCTGCTAATGCAGCCATAAGAAAACTAGGTGGAGAAGAAAAGATGCTTGCTTGCTGGAGAGTTTTGGCATAAGTTGCCAGCCTATGGGCCACTACATTGGCCTCTCTTTTGGTGTGAAGTATCCTCATATTGGGGGAACTAGAGAACAGGTCTGCAATATCATCGTACAGCCTGCCCAAAACTGAGGAATGAGCTGCGTTTGACAATGAAACCTGTTGCTGAACAACCAGGGAATCAGTCTCAATAATTACAAGGGTCAAACTATGCTCCAAGACAAATCTCACAGCATCCAAACATGCTAATGCTTCTGCCTGTTCAGATGAAGCCAAGTGACAAAGAGGCTGAGCCCTACCTGCAATCACCTCTCCTTGACTATCTCTAATAATGAAACCCAATCCTCCAAGCTTCGTGTCAGCATGAAACGATCCATCAATATTGACTTTTAGCACCCTTAGAGGTGGACACATCCATCGAACTGAACTACATCCATGCCCCCAATTCCTCGTTTTTACATTGTACAGACGGAACTCAGCAAGACCTGTACGAGTCCGAAGCACAACATCATCGGCCTGCATACTTTTTTACTCCCAGACCCGCTTATTTCTTTCCTTCCAAATATTCCAAAGAATAACTAAAAGCTCCTCAAAAGATTGTTTCAAAAGCTTACCAGCACAGTGATTAAGCCACTCCACCACCGTAACACCATCAGATTGCACATCAAAACAGAGCTGACGCAAATCTCTATGTGAGTTGACTACATGCCTGGAGAAAGAGCAATTCTGGCACAGTTGTAGTGTTGTTTCGACTTCACCAACACAGAGCACACAAACTTGAGATTCCAAAACAACCTGTTTCGAAGCTAAACGCTCCATAGATGGGAAAATATCATTGCAAATCCTCCAAATATGCATTTTGCCGAAGTTGGTATGACACTTTTCCAAAGATGCTTCCAAAACTTGGCCGCTATCACCACAGTGCTAGGTCTATGTGAAGACGAATGCAGAAAAGCCAATTTGTAGGCATACTTGACAGAAAACTTTCCATCTCCTTCCAGCCTCCAAACACATTGATCCTCCATTCTTCTAGAACTCAGAGGGATACATAAAATGGCCTCCGCTGTATTAGGTGGAAACATGTGGTGAATTTTTCCTTTATCCTAACTATGTTCAGTGAGAAGAAGGTCACTAACCTTAAGTGAAATGTCCACATTAGGAGGTTGCACTGCCGGTTTAAAAGATGGGAGTCTCGGAATCCAAGGATCACACCAAACCTTCACCTTATCTCTGTTTCCAATCTGCCAGTAGAATCCATCAGAAATTAACTCTCTTGTAGACAGGATACTTCTCCAAGAGTAAGAAGGAGAAGCATGCAAACCTGCTATCCAAAAAGACCCCAAAGGGAAATATCTAGCAGCATAAATCCGTGCAATTAAAGAAGTAGGATGACTAATAATCCTCCAAGCTTGTTTCGCCAACATAGCAGTATTGAATTCTGCCAAGCTACGGAATCCCAATCCACCCTCTTCCTTAGAGTTACACAAAAATTCTCAAGACTTTCAATGGATCTTCCACTTATCATTTGTGCTTCCCCACCAGAAGCGTGCACACATTTGTTCCATGTCTTCACAAAACCCTTTCGTAAGCTGAAAAACACTCGTAGCATAAGTTGGTAAAGATTGAGCCACTACTCGAATGAGAATGTCTTTACCAGCTCCACTCAATAATTTACCCTGCCAATTCTTCAATTTCTTAGCCAAATTTTCCTTAATGTACTGGAAAGTAGCAGACTTCCTCCTACCTACAAAAGTTGGAAGACCCAAATATTTCTCATGAGAATCCACCACCTCAACACCCAATAGATCAGCTACCTCCTCTAGCATATATTCAGTGACATTCTTGCGAAAAACCACTGAACTCTTATTGAAGTTCACCAGTTTCCCCGAAGCTCTTCCATAAGTTTCAATCACATCCTGAATTTGATAACAATCTTCTAGTTCTGCATTAGCATATAACATGCTATCATCAGCAAAAAGAATGTGATTAACTGAAGGAGCACCCTGACAAACCTCAATACCCAAGAGAAGACCTTCCCTTTGTTTCTATTAGAGAAGGGCCGAAAAACCTTCAGCCCCAAGCAAAAATAGATAAGGGGACAAAGGATCCCCTTGTCTGAGCCTCCGAGATGGAATCACACAACCCCTTTGTTTTCCCTGCACCAAAAAAGAATAATTGACTGTTGTAACACATTGCATCACCAAATCAATCCATCTTTGAGCAAAGCCAAATCTACTCATTACTCTTCTTAGGAACTCCCACTCCATTATATCATAAGCTTTGCTAAGGTCTAATTTTAAGGCCATAAAGTCTTCGGCACCTTCTCTTTTATTGTGCACAAAATGTGCTGTTAATGTCTAAAAGTCTAGCGGTAGCTGGACCTTAGTTAACGCTGATCCGGCAGGCGGATCGATACCTTTGTTGTGAGTGATTCCCGTTACCTGTCAAATAAAATACAATGGGCGTCAGAGGGAGACCGCGCCGGGCGGTCTTCAACTCTCCGATGCCTAAGTTAGTCAATGTATTTATGTTGACAAAGTAATGGTAGGCAAGTATTGAATGCGTAATAAATGAGGAGAGAGGAGAGGACCTTTTATAGGTGAGGAAGAGGATGATCTTCTCCTTGTTTTCGATGTGGGACTGATGGTGCTTCAGTTCCCAGTTTCAGTAGCTTCTGATGCCATCTTGACACGGCGCGTGGCGGCGCGTCGGCGGTGCTTTGGGGTTGATCCGGGGCTCAGGCGGTAACCCGGCTAACTGTCTTTACGCCAGTCACTCATATGGTGGGCGTTGGTACCCCTGGTGGTACCATGAGCGTGGCTCATTATAGCTAATTATGCTTGCAAATGGACATGCATGTACAAGTCCCCCAAATCCCCAGTCAAGGAGGGCAATCTTGGTTGGGGAGTTGATCGGCGGTTTGAAGCGTTTCTCCCGCTAGACTTTGCAGAAGCATAATTAGCGTCAGTGCGTTGTCAACCATGGATTTACTGAGCAAACGCTTTGTGCCCTTTCGGGTGGGCCCCTGCTAGGCCCCCCAGGGAGTCCCCCACTCCCCGGCTAAGATGGACCTCCGGATGGTCGTTGTTATTGTTTGTTGAGGGGGAGCTGCACGGAGCAGCGCTGCACGGAGCAGAGGGTGTTGGGTTGCGAGCCCAATCTTAGCACCCAGGTGACGGGGGTCAACGTACCTGATCAGGGCTGTCGTAGACTGTTGACTAGTCCCCGTGTCCTGTAGGGACATTCTGACCGTAACTCCGCGTGGCAGCGTTGTCAGAGAGGCGTGGCCTCGGGATCCGCCGCTGGCGGAAGTCCCCCGCTAGATGTAGCAGGAAGCAGCGTCAAGTAGACGTGCTTGGTATTTTATTGAGCGGTGTTGCGCTGAATAAAGTACGCAGCTTGTCAGATGAGAAATGGGGTCCGCCAGCGGTGCGCTGTGTAGCGGAGGACGCCCCGTTTACCAAATGAGGAGAGAAGCTCCGCCGGCGGGGTTTCGCTCAGCGGAGACTCCGTCACTTGGGAGATGCAAGTGAGGATCCGCTGGCGGGGACTCCGTCACTTGGGAGATGCAAGTGAGGATCCGCTGGCGGGGTTTCGCTCAGCGGAGACTCCGTCACTTGGAAGATGACAAGTGAGGATCCGCTGGCGGGGTTTCGCTCAGCGGAGACTCCGTCACTTGGGAGATGTAAGTGAGGATCCGCTGGCGGGGTTTCGCTCAGCGGAGACTCCGTCACTTGGGAGATGTAAGTGAGGATCCGCTGGCGGGGTTTCGCTCAGCGGAGGCTCCGTCACTAGGGAGATGACTAGTGAGGATCCGCTGGCGGGGTTTCGCTCAGCGGAGACTCCGTCACTTGGGAGATGTAAGTGAGGATCCGCTGGCGGGGTTTCGCTCAGCGGAGACTCCGTCACTTGGGAGATGCAAGTGAGGATCCTTTGGCGGGGTTTCGCTCAGCGGAGACTTGCCATGGTTGGGGGGTTTACTTGTCAGGTGGTGACTTCCCTTGGAAGCCAAAGAATGATGACGGTGGACACGTGGCTAACTCTGAGAGGGTTAGCGTCTGGAGGCTTGCCTCCTAAGCCTAGCCATCTTCTCGTCATTAATGCGAGTAATGATGGATCTCGTAACCGAGGCGACGCCTCGGTTAATCCAGGGAGTTAATGAAGACGTGGGACACGTGTACGGTTGGTACGTGATGTAGTTTTGTAGCGGACGGCTCAGGATTATTTGATGTTGACATAAAAAGGGGGGAACTGAGCGAGTTTCGACATTTCTGGAAAATCTTCAAATCTGAGTTGCCTGCTTCGAGCCTTGTTCGCCTGCGAATTGCGAAGGAGATCCCCGGGTTTGCGTGGAGTAGTCGGACTGGAGAGGACGAAATCTGTTAGTGAAGACGGACTGCACTCCAAAGTCTTCGACGTGAGGTTGGTATTTCGGATCCTCTTCCTGTTTCATTGAATCTGCAATGGTGGTTTCTGGGTTTTGGTATTTCTGTTAATGGTATGGTATTGCCTCTGTGCTGTTTTCGGAGGGTGTAGGGAGAGATTTGAGGGAGGTTATGGTGTTTGACAGAAAGTTGGGGTTTTGGGTTTTGCTAGACGGTCTAATCTGGGTTGAGCGTGCGGTTGTTTTTGTTTTGGTATTTTTGTGGGTAGTTGTTCTTGGCATCTTTGGTTATATCTGATGTGAGAGTAGGTTAGATCTGTATTTGTGCTAACTGATGTGGGTTTTAGGGTTTGGGATGGCCAACGTCATAGATATTTCGAGCAGTGAGGATTCTGGGTCTGACGTGTCGTTCAGCGTGGCGGATATGACCTTTATTGACTCGTTGCGTCCGTCTGCCCATGCAGGAACCTCACTGCCAGAACCGCTTGAAGTTGAGCCACTTCGGACCATCCCCTGGGAAATAGCTATGGATCGTGGTTCGCGTCCAGAGAGCTCTAGGGCGGGTGAGTTGGCTAGGCGCGACGAGCGCTTGGCGAGCAATAGTGCTGCTAGCGGCTCCGCTGGCGAAGGGGAAGCGCCGGGCCAAAATGTCGAGTCGGCGTGGTACCTCTCAGATGGCACCGCCGTCGACGAGGCAGGTGGGCGGATGGATGCCGCCGCTGTTAACCGGATGAAGCGGACGTTCCGGTTGCCGGGCTCGGTGAAGCTGCGCCCCCCGACAGCGGATGAGAAGGCCTCGATGCTCCCAGCGGGATGTGCTGCCGTGCACGAGGCCATATTCCGCCAAGGAGTGACATTCCCGCTAGTGCCCAATCTCCAAATTCTTGTGTGCGAGTTTGGTCTTGCCTTTGGGCAGATCTGTCCCAACATGTGGCGGTTGCTGTTGGCGATGAACTCCCTGTGGCGCTTGTCGGGGTGCGAGGGGCCTACCGTGGCGGAAGTGCTTCACTTCTACGAGCTAGTGTATGTGAAGCGCCGAGGTTGCAGAGGGTGCGTGAACCTAAGCCGCCGCCAGGGAGCGCCCAAGTTGATTGAGAATCTAAGGGACTCAATGTCCTACTGGCGGGGACCTTCTGCGTCGCCACAGATGGCTGGGAGTACCATACTAGGTCGAATGTGGAGGGGCCGACGTTTAAGACTAAGTCGGAATTCCAGCCCATCCGAGGTTGGCAACTGGTTTCCGCTAAAACTAACTGGCGGTTTCAAACTTTTGCAAACCTGCGGTTTTTGCTAATGATTATTGTGTTTGTGCAGCGGGACTAAGGTATATTCTGACGCGCGAAGAGGAGTGTCGCGTGGCGAGGATCCGCGGCTGCTGGCGGAACCGCAATTTGCTTGACTTCCGTCTTCTGACCGGTTGGGAATTGCTGGTCGACCTGGGGCTAACTCGCTCTATTGGTGAGAGCCACTCCGCCACACCTCATCATTTTTTTTTTTTTTTTTTTTTTTGATCCGGACTGACGGGTGTTTGTGTTTTTCTTTTCAGAAACCCCGCCCGGTAACAAATCTAGTCGCGACGCTTTCGAAAAAGCAATGGATCGTGCCGAGATAGAAAATTTTCTGGAGGCTATGTATGCCGAGGGGCTGGCGGCCCAGCAGACGGTGGTGAACCCGGAGACGCTGGTGCTGAGCCAGTCTGAGGTTGCGGTGGAGCTGCCGATGCCGCACCACTCCCATCTGGGTGAGGATGGCCTGCCGGTAATGCAGGCGGACACCCAAGTGGGTGGCGGGGAGAGGGGGAATGTTGGTACAAGGTCGCGGGAGCGGATGCCTACCACCCGGCGCGGTCCTCAAAAAAAGACGGTGCAGCCGACGGGGACTGCCACCGAGTCCCGGGGTGAACCGCCGGTGCGGGTGACGAGGACCGCTGCTGGGACACAACGGGCGTTGGAGAAAAAACGCCGGCAGCCTGACTCCCCCGTCGAGGAAGAGGAAGAAGAGGTGGTGATCGGAGTCCGCCAACAAAAGAAGGCTCGACAAGCTGCGTCGAAGGGTGCAGTGGCGGAGGGGAGGCAGCAGCCGTCAGTGACCTGGACTCCTTTGCCGAGTATGCGCCATTCATGACAGAAGGGGAGCGGGCATTCCTTTTCCATTTGTGCGAGCGGCTGGGGTTCGGGGGTCTGGCGGGCATATCGCGCCCGACGGCAATTGACCAATCGCCCTTCAGCTCGGCGTTTGGTCAAATATCTGCGGGGTTACATGATATGTTCGAGGCGGCGTCTAAGCAGCCCCGGATTGAGGAAGAGCTCAGGGGGGAGATCGGAGGTCTCCAGAGGGAGCTGGCGGAGGCCAAGGAGAGATTGGCGGAGGCCGAGCAGGGGCTGGCCAAGGCGGAGTGTGACTATGCGGACGCCCGCGGCAAGCTTAATGCGGCCATAAGGCGGGACCTGGAGAGGAATGAACGCGTCTCCCAGTTGGAGCAGGAGATCGCATTGCTGCAGGAGCGGATAGCCGCTAAAGATAAGAAGCTCATTATTGTGCAGCGGGAGTCTGCCGCCAGACTGGGTGAGATGCAGCGGCTGGACGGGGAGGTCAACCGCCTGAAAAATGAACAGAGTTCTTCTGCAGCCGCCGCCGTTGAAGCGTTCAAGATGTCGGCGGAGTATAAAAAGACATTGACCGAAGCGGCAAAGTCTGGGGCCCGGGCAAATATAGACATGTTGACGCGGAAGGGCGCCATTGACTTTGTAAAGGCGTCACAGCCCGACGTGTCGGTGGTCGAGGGTGTCCCGCCGGAGACAGAAGTCGTGCCTCCCACTGCGGCAGGTACCCACTCGGGCAGCGGGGAAAGTGGCTCCCATCCGCCGGAAAGGTGCCGGCAGACTCCCCAGCAGACCCCGTCGGAGGTGTCACGTGCCGGATTTCTGGAGGCACACACTCGGGCGGATGGTACAATGGAGACTCCCAGTCCGACAGCTCGAGGGTCCGATCAGGCGAGCCGATCGGTCGTGCCGCCGCCAGTTGAAGCCGGAGAAGCCGAAGACAACCGCTGAAGCCAGCCGAGACTTCCATAGGTTTTTTTTTTTTTACACTGTAATAATGAACTATTTTGGGTGGGGAGTCCCAGCCCTGAAATGAAATTTCAGAGTTTGACGTTTGTCATGATGTGTTTGTACCGCTAGAGTTTTGACGTTTGTCATGATGTGTTTGTACCGCTAGAGTTTTGACGTAGAGATTTTTCTTTTGCCAAGCAATGAAACATTAAAGGAATTAAAATTGGTCCAAGTGCACCACGTAGCGGACGTGGTCCGCTGACGATTCCTGGCGTTGCCAGTTGCCCTCAGTGCTAGACTTGGTAACAATGGTTTGAATAATTCCTCGTTTCATTGATAGCTGACTGATCAGCGTTTACAAAAGAGGGGTAGTACCCGTTGGGTAGCTTCCCTTAGCTAAATATTGAACAAAAATTTAGCTAAGTCAAGATGCTCTTGGGTAGCGGCATGACTATTTGTAATAATACCGAAGGTGTTCGATATTCCAAGGGTGGGTCGTTGTGACGCCGTCCTTGTCCATTAAGTAGAAGGTGCCTGGGCTAACGACTTCCACAATTTTGTATGGACCTTCCCAAGTTGGGCGAAGCTTTGTTGGCGGTGGAATGACTTCCTTCATTACCCAGTCCCCCAGTTGGAGGTTCCGGGCCTTGACTCTGGCGTTGTAGAAACGCGATACCCGCTGCTTGTTTTGCAGGTTGCATAGGTGGGCCCTGTGTCGCTTTTCCTCCAGGAGGTCCTTGTCCAGGTTGATGCCGTCAGTGTTGGTCTCTGGGCGGTAGCCCTCGACTCTGGCGGTAGGTTGAGAGACCTCAATGGGCAGGACAGCCTCCGTTCCGAACATCATGCAGAAGGGAGTTTCACCTGTTGCGGAAGTTGGGGTTGTTCTGATGGCCCATAGAACTTCCGGGAGTTTCTCCGCCCATAGACCCTTTGCTTTGTCGAGTTTTTTCTTCAGCAGCCTTTTGATTATCTTGTTTGCTGCTTCGACCTGACCGTTGGTCTGGGGGTGGGCGACAGATGCAAAACTCATCTTAGTACCCAAGTTGGCGGTGAAAGAGATGAGCTCCTTGTTGTTGAATTGTGTGCCATTGTCGGTGATTATCGTGTGTGGGACACCGTAACGGCAGTAGATGTTCTTCCAGAGGAAGTGAATTACCTTGGCGGTAGTTATTGCTGTTAGTGGTTCCGCCTCTATCCACTTGCTGTCGTAGTCGATAGCCACTATAATGTACTTGAACTGGCCCTTGGCGGTTTGAAATTTTCCCATCAGATCCAGGCCCCAAGTTGAGTGGATCCATGGGGCGACGATGACCGATAGTGGTTCCGCCGGTGCATGCGGGATGTCAGCAAATTGTTGACACTTGTGGCATGATCTTGCTACCTGGCGGGCATCGTCGCCGAGAGTAGGCCAAAAATAGCCTTGTCGCATTGTGCGATTGGCTAAGGATCTGGCGCCTGAATGGTTTCTGCATTCTCCGCTATGAATTGCTGCCAGAACGGCCTTTCCCTCCTCTGGGGTTAGGCAGCGGAGGTTGGGATGGGTGAATCCTTGGCGGTACAGCTTGCCGTTCTGGATGTTGTAGCGGGTTGCCCTCCGCTGGAGTTGTCGCGCCTTAACCTTGTCGTCCGGCAATGTGCCGTTGCGCTTGTACTCAATGACTTCGTCCATCCAGCTGGTATTGACCTCAATGTTGAAGATCTCCGCCAGGGTTTTTGTGATACTTGGCTTGTCAAGACATTCCACTCTTGTGTCCGCTGGACTCTGATGTGGCTGGGCGGTTGCTAGCCTTGCCAGTGAATCAGCCTTGGCGTTCTTTTCCCTGGGGATTTGTGTGATGTTATGAAATTTGAATTTCTTGAGGAGTGTCTTAACGTACCCCAAGTATGCCGCTAACTGTTGGTCCTTGGCCTGGAAGCTGTCATTGACCTGATTAACGACCAACTGGGAATCACTAAAGATGTTGACGCTGTCAGCCCCTGAATCGATGGCGAGGAGTAGGCCGGCAATGAGTGCTTCGTATTCCGCCATGTTGTTGGAGGCTTTGAAGTTGAATTTTAGTGCGTATTCCACATTCAGCCCCCCAGGGCCTGTGAGGATGACTCCTGCGCCGCTGGCCTTGGCGCTGGCGGAGCCGTCCACATGCAGGTTCCAATCTGATTGTAGGGGAGCTGGCTCCTTAGCGGTGACCATTTCCGTCCCGGGCAAATTCTCCGTGCTGGGACTGGGCTGGCGCTCAGTGAGCTCGGCGATGAAGTCCGCTACCGCCTGACCCTTCATGGCGGTTCTTGGCTTGTAGTCTATGTCAAATTCACTGAGCTCGATGGCCCACTTGCTGAGGCGCCCTGAATGTTCAGGGTTCTGCATCACCTGTCTCAGTGGTTGATTGGTCAGCACGTGGATTGTGTGCGCTTGAAAATACTGGCGGAGGCGCCTGGCGGCAACGATGAGTGCAAGAGCTAGCTGCTCTAAGGGTGGATACCTTGTTTCTGCCCCGTTCATGCCCCTGCCGGCGTAGAAAACTGGGAGCTCGTCCTGTCCCTCCCGCCGGACAATGGCGCAACTCACCGCTGATACCGATACCGCTAGGTATATGAACAGTGTCTCTCCTTGCACAGGGATAGAGAGTAGTGGGACTGCCGCCAGATAATCCTTCAAGCCCTGAAACGCCGCCTGACATTCTGGGTTCCAGTTGATGACTTTCTTGTGAGTTGTTTTGAGGAGTTTGAAAAATGGGGCACACCTGTCAGTGAGCCTGGAGATGAATCGAGAGAGGGCGGTTAACTTGCCTTGGAGGCATTGGACGTGTACCTTATACTCAGGGTCTGCCAAGTCGAGTATGGCCTGCACCTTGTCCGGGTTAGCCTCGATGCCTCGTTCACTGACGATATAACCCAGAAATTTGCTGGCGGTGACGCCAAAGAAGCATTTTTCTGGGTTGAGGCGCATGCCGTAGGCCAGGAGGATGGTAACTATGATCTTGAGGTTTGCCACGTGTCCGCTGGCCTTTATACTCTTGACCAACATGTCGTCCACGTAGACCTCGATTATCTTGCCCAAATGTTCAGCGAACATAGCATTCATCAGCCGCTGATAAGTTGCTCCGGCGTTCTTCAGACCGAAAGGCATAACATTGTAGCAGTAGAGGCCCTTGTCGGTGGTGAAGGTAGTACACTCCTGATCGCTGGGATGCATCTTGATCTGATTGTAGCCGGAGAAAGCGTCCATCATGCTGAGGAGTTCATGCCCGGCGGTTGCGTCAACCAGCTGATCAATGCGTGGGAGAGGGAAACTGTCCTTTGGGCACGCCTTGTTGAGATTTTTGAAGTCGACACACATCCGCCACTTGCCGCTAGGCTTCTTGACCATGACCAGGTTGGAGATCCATTGGGGATAGATTACCTGGCGGATGAATCCAATGCCCTGGAGTTTGGCGACCTCTTCTCCTATGGCGCGGTATTTCTCCTCGTCGAAGGCCCTTCGCCTCTGCTTGATGGGATGGAAGGATGGCTTAATGGTTAGTTTGTGTGTGATGATTTCGGGAGAGATACCTGGCATGTCCGCATATGACCATGCGAAAACGGCGGCGTTGTCCCGCAGGAATTGAGTGAGTTCTGCGGCTACTTCTGGGTCTAGCTGAGCTCCTATGCGGACTGTCCGCTCTGGGTGCTCGTCAGAGATGCTGATGACCTTCAACGATGTTTCAGGATTGACCGGTTCCTTCCTTACGTATTTCTCCTCCTCATCCCTAGGATCCTCGAAGATATCTGGTGGCGGTGCCTGACTTCCTACCGTTAGGATTTCGTGGCGGCGGGTTGACCGCGCAATGGTGGTAGAGTAGCATTCTCGTGCCAGTTGCTGACTTCCCCTGACACAGCCTGTGCCGTTGGGTGTGGGGAACTTCATGAGAAGCATGTATCCGGCGATGATGCATTTGAGCTTGTTGAGTGCCGGCCGTCCTATGATGGCGTTATACGAACTGAAACAGTCCACAATTATAAATTCGGTATGTACCTCCGCCATACATGGACTGGAGCCGATGGTTAACCACATGTAGTCAGAGCCCAGCGGCTGAGTGATATCGCCGGAGAAGCTAAGCAACGGCTCATGGTCTTGTAGTAGTTTCTTGTTCCGCTTAAGGTTGTTGTAACAACCGCTGAATATGACATTGACAGCAGATCCGCTATCCACCAAGATTCTTCCTACTGACCATCTGTCGAGAATGGCATCGATCAGGAATGGGTCGTCATGGGGTAGATGTACTCCTCGCTCCTCCTCCTCTGAGAAGGTGATGGGCTCCCAACCAGACTTTGGGAGTTTGGTGGATCTCTCGTAGCGGATGTTACAGACTTCCTTTGGGTGATTGGCGCGTGCGTAACGCTTTCTTGCCCTGTGAGACATGTTGGTGATTGGAGCCCCGCCGTCGATGGTGTTGATGCGGCCCAGTGGCTCAATGTTGGCAATCACAGGTGGCGGTTGGCGCACCTTGAATTGATCCATCTTGCCGTCCCGGTATAGGGTCTCAATGGTTGTTTTGAGAGCGTTGCAACTGTTGGTATTGTGACCGCTGTCCTCGTGGTACTTGCACCACATGCCGGTGTTTCTTGGCTTACCCTTTTTGGGGAATCTTGGCGAGGGTGGCGGTGGTATCTGATCCTTGCACTGATTGTAAATCTCCTCGTACGAGGCTGTGAGGACGGTGAACACTGCATACCGCTGAGAGGATTCCGTCTGCTTGTTGCGATTGTCCCCTGGGATTGGCGGTTGCCCTTGTAGTGGTTGTCTTTCTGCCTCTTGCTTTGGTAACCGCCCTGCTGCCATTCCCTCTTCTTGTCAGCTGGCGGTGCAGTGGGGGCTTTGCTGGCGGTCTCTTGATGGCTGGAGGAGGGTTGAGATGACTTTGTTGGTGTTGCTGGTGGCGGTGGGGTTTCTCCATATGTGATAAACTCTGCCTGGGCATGAATGACCGCCTCACTCATAAGGTGATCATACGCCGCATTTGGATGATTGTAGTTGAGGTGATATAGGAATGGTCCCTTGAGGAGTCCCTGCTTGAAAGCCGCCGAAGCCATTGTTTTGTCGAGGTCGCGGCACTGAGATGCTGCCGCTCGCCATCTTGTGACGAATGCCTTCAATGATTCGTCCCCTCCCTGTCTGACGCCAAACAACTGGCTTGTGTTGTGATGACCGGCGGACAACAAGATGAATCGAGAGAGGAAAGCATGAGATAATGCGTGGAATGAGTCGATGGACCCTGGCGGACACTCGAAAAACCAACTCATTGCCTCACTATCCAGCGTTTCGCTGAACAAGTGGCACAGGGTGGCGTCATCAAATCCCTTGTTGTTGGTGACCTTCTTGAACGTGTCCATGTGGACGAAGGGATCGGTCTTACTGCTATAATGTGACATTTTTGGGGTCTTTGCAAACGCTGGTCTGACGGCTTGCAAAATTGTGGCGGTGAATGGGCCTGGCCTGGACGCGAAGAGTGGGTTTGGGGCTGGCGCCGGGGTGCCTGCCTCCGCCAGGATTAATCTCCGTTCTAACTGCTGCATCCTCTCCAAAATTTGGGTGGTTGCGTCGCCAGCGGGGCCCGCTCGGGCGTTCCGCGGAGCGAACCCCCGCCCGGGAATGGGTAGATTACCCTCAGTCCTTGTTCTAGTCCTCGAGTGGTGGGTGCGCAGCGATGACTCCGCCTCCTGCTCCGGCAGTTGTGGGATAGGGGGTGGTCCCATTCCTGCCAGCTCAGGTGGGCTTAGCGGTACCTGCATTTGCACGATGGGTCCTATACCAGCGGTAGGCCGGCTGTGTCTGGTGCTGTGTGACTGCTCACTTCGTGCAGGGTTGGCGTTTGCGTCCAGCGTTCGCCTTAGCTCGTCGAAACGTGTCATCAGCGTGGCCACTTGGTTTTGGGCCTCCGCCTTCTCCTTGCGTTCCTGCCCGCGCTCTCTGTTTGCTTTGTGGAGGTCCGCCAGCGCCAGTTCATACAAGGCGGTGAGGTCCTGACCTGGGGGACGGCTGCTGCTTGGATTTGTTTCACCGCCTGGGTTGACCGGGGTGTTGAATAGTGCGCGGTTGATGCTTACCGCTGGGCGGGCGGGTTGGGGAACGGCGGACTGGTCTGCCTGCTCCCCGATATTTCCCCCGCTACCGTTAGTCATGGTAACTGTGATGGGATGACCTTCTGTTCAAGGATTCCCACAGACGGCGCCAATGTTAATGTCTAAAAGTCTAGCGGTAGCTGGACCTTAGTTAACGCTGATCCGGCAGGCGGATCGATACCTTTGTTGTGAGTGATTCCCGTTACCTGTCAAATAAAATACAATGGGCGTCAGAGGGAGACCGCGCCGGGCGGTCTTCAACTCTCCGATGCCTAAGTTAGTCAATGTATTTATGTTGACAAAGTAATGGTAGGCAAGTATTGAATGCGTAATAAATGAGGAGAGAGGAGAGGACCTTTTATAGGTGAGGAAGAGGATGATCTTCTCCTTGTTTTCGATGTGGGACTGATGGTGCTTCAGTTCCCAGTTTCAGTAGCTTCTGATGCCATCTTGACACGGCGCGTCGGCGGTGCTTTGGGGTTGATCCGGGGCTCAGGCGGTAACCCGGCTAACTGTCTTTACGCCAGTCACTCATATGGTGGGCGTTGGTACCCCTGGTGGTACCATGAGCGTGGCTCATTATAGCTAATTATGCTTGCAAATGGACATGCATGTACATGTGCCATCTCATTGGCCACCAATATGTTGTCAGTAATCAAACGCCCTGATACAAAGGCACTTTGAAAAGGTGATATCAATTCCGGTAGTAGGAGTCTCAACCTGTTTGCAATAGCTTTGGAACACAACTTAAAGATAACATTGCATAAAGCTATAGGCCTAAGATCCGACATATGCTCAGGAATTGGAACTTTTGGAATCTAACAAATATGAGTAAAATTTATTTGCTTAAGAATCTGACATGTGTGAAGAAAACTTTGCACAACCTCAATAACATCCCCACCAACTGTCTCCCAGTAATGTTGAAAAAACAACGGGGGCATACCATCAGGACCTGGCGATTTCATAGGGTACATCTGAAAAAGAGCACACGTTATCTCCTTACCAGAATACGGCCTACACAGTTGTGCATTCATTGCCAGAGTCACACAAGGATTAATAGCCGAAAGAGTAGTGGCCATAGCCTCCAAATCTAGTTCAGAAGCAGTAAACATCTTTTGGAAATAATCTAAAACAACACTTTCCAAACCTGCATCATCTTCTTTCCACTCCCCATTGTCATCAAACAGGCCCTTGATAAAATTCTTCCTTCTCTTATTCGCTACCTTCCTATGGAAAAAACCGGTATTCCTGTCTCCCTCACGAAGCCACGTAATCTTTGATCTTTGCTTCCAGAAAGATTCTTCTTGTGAAAGAAGATTTTGGAGACGCTTCATAAGCCCCTTCTTTTCTTCTTGAATGTCATTGCCTACCCTGGCCTCCATCAACTCTTCTAATCTAGCCCGTATACCCAACATACTTTTTTGGTGTTCGCAAAAAGCAGCCTTCTGCCACTTATCAAGAGCAATCTGGGTGTGTTTGATCTTTGTCGCAACTCGAAACAAAGGAACACCTATAACATCAGTATGCCAAGCCTGCTTCACCAGCGGGTCGCACTCATGGTGCTGAAGCCAAAAGGCTTTGAATTTGAACCTATGTATCCGAGTACGCTGAGGTATAGGGATGGTATTGGCATGCAATAAGATAGGAATATGATCAGAGTCACTAAGAGGTAGATGCACAAGCTTTGCATACCCAAATATATCACACCATGAGGGCATACACACCGCCCTATCCAATCTAAGCTTCGTATCAGCGTTCCACCATGTAGACTTGGTACCGCGAAACCCTAGGTCCAGAAGGTCCGCATACCCTAGTGCCTCACGAAACCCTCACATCTGACATACAGGACGAAGCGGACCATCGATCTTCTCCCCATTATTTAGGATTTCGTTGAAATCCCCAATCACTCCCCAGGGCAGCGAATCAAGGTCAGAAAGATCGCGCAACAACTGCCATGATTTATCCCTTTTCGCCGTTCTTGACAAGCCATAAAAACCTGTTAATCTCCAATTTGGATCACCCGGATTTCCCAAAACCACCAATCGATATGGTGCGCAGACTTAGATCCAATTTGGACCCGGACATCATCATTCCAAAACATCCCAAGCCCTCCAAATTGGCCATAGCTCAGAACAGCTTCCGAGTGCGCAAACCCTAGCGCCGAACTCAAAGACTTGAAGTCCAGATCCCGGCTGATTTTTGTTTTACAAATTAAGGAAAACCACTTGAGGTCGATTTTGAGCAATCAAATCCTTCAATGCCTTAGTTGTAGTGTCGTTGTAGATACCCGTACAATTCGAACTCAGAATTTTCATATCCATGGTAGAATGATCTTGTTTTCTAGAACTCTAGATAGTAACCCTAGCAGAGAGAAGCTAGGTCCAAAATTATGTTTTTAATCTTGCATTTGGTATCTAATTTGCCTAGGATAGAATTACTTAAAATTAACATCAATGGGTTAATCGGCAAAAACTAAAAAGCTAAAACAATTGATTTTATTTTGTTTTTCCTTTATAAGAACATTGAATTCTTTAGGCAGATCATTTGCTAGTCCCAGCTGCAATCATAGGCCATTAAACGTTGGGCCAATATATATAGAAGAGAAAACCCATTCTCTCTCTCTTTTGTAACTTTTTAGTGTAACTACCTATGTCAACTTGATTTGGTTCATTAACCACCTTAATGGTCAAGAGATTAACAAAAAGTAACAAGCCTGTGAAACATCTAGTCCTTCGCTCAATCAAAAGAAGAACCCACGCATCAAAAAAAAAAAAACCCATAAACTGAAATCAAAGGTACAAATACAAATAAAAAGAGTGAAACCCTAAGGCGTCATCTGCTTCTCTATGACACCACTAACCACCACTAAGTTGGAATTTCTACCGGCAACCAGGCTATTGACACCATGCTGCAGGGTAATATTTTGGTATGGAACTGCAGGGGCATTGTGAATTGGGAGACTCAATGAGCACTTATCGACTTGGTACAGGCTAAAAAGCCAAGCATTATTTTCCTAGCAAAAACCCTAGCCAAGAAAGGCTTGGTTGAGTCTCTACGAGGCAGATTAGGGTTTAAGGGATGCATCTGCGTCGAGCATGGAAAAGAGTCCCAGGGTTTGGCTCTCCTTTGGAGTGATGACACCCATGTAGATTTGCGTACGTACTCACCTCATCATATTGATGCTACGATGGGCAAACAAGGATCAGAGTTGTGGCGCTTTACGGGAATATACGGGTAGCTGCACGGGGAAATTGGAATAGAACATGGCAACTCATTGAAACCCTAGTAGCCCAGCCATGCTCTCTTCCATGGCTTATGGCGGGGGACTTTAATGAAGTGATGAATCAAGCGGATAAATCTAGTGGACCGCCAAGAGCTGCGGCTGCCATGGCTCAATTTCATCGAACTATGTCAGTACGTGGCTTTATAGACAAGGGCTTTGTGGGAAGTAGGTCTACCTGGTCAAATAGATTCACCAAGGAGAGGTTGGATAGGGGCTTTCAAACCACACAATGGAGAAGCAGATTCCCTTTCAGCCGGGTCATTACACTAAGCCCAAATGAATCTGATCACTGCTCCCTTCTAATAGAAGTAAGTGATGAGAGAAGACACAATAATAGGAGGTGTAAGCGCTTCCGTTTTGAAGAAATATGGCATGGAAGGGAAGAGTGCTCCAATATTATTCAACGGGATTTTTCCAGACCTACCACAGGTAATGCCCTAAAGCAATTAGGCTACAAAATCCAATCTGCAGGTAAAAGGCTCATGAAGTGGCACATGACGGACTTTGACAAACAGAAGGTTGAGATAAGAATCATTCAGGAAAAATTGAATGACATAATGCAACAACCTTTCTCTACTCAACAATATGAATAGCAACGTCAGTTGCATGTGAAATATAGCCAGCTGCTTTCTTTGCAGGAGAGGTACTGGAAACAACGTTCAAGATCTCTGCGACTTCGAGATGGAGATAGAAACTCGGCCTTCTTCCATAGACGTGCCAGTAATCGGAGAAGCTGAAACATGATCGAGGGTTTGTTGGATGAAAGTGGGGAATAGAAATATGCACCATCAGAAATCTAACAACTCTTAATGGAAAATTTTACGACTGTTTTCTCTACTGAAGGTGTCAATCTGACGGCCTTACAGCAGGTGTTGCTACCCCATGCAAGGTTACAGCGCCCATAAACAATGAGCTTCAAAAACCATACTCTGATGATGAAATAAAAGGGGCACTCTTCCAAATGCATCCGTCCAAGAGCCTAGGTCCAGATGGGATGTCACCGTTCTTTTATCAAAAGTATTGGCATATTGTGAGTCAGGATGTGTGTTTGGCGGTACATGGCTTCCTTGAAACAGAAGCAATCTGGCCGGAGTCCAACTATACTCATCTCTGCGTAATTCCGAAGATGAAAGATCCAAAGGAGGCTGCCCATTTTAGACCAATTGCACTATGCAATGTCATTTGTCGTATTGGCTCCAAAGTGGTAGGTAATAGACTCAAGATGTGCTTGTCTGATATTATCTCTCCTCTCCAAAGTGCTTATGTTCCGGGCAGGCTGATCTTGGATAGCTCTCTAGTGGCTACAAAGGTGGCACATTTTATGCATCAATTAAAACAACAAGAAACAGCTTTCTTTTCTTTGAAACTTGACATTAGTAAAGCGTATGATTGTCTTGAATGGAGTTTCTTGCAGGCTATTCTGTCCAAGTTGGGCTTTTCTCCGGAGTGGATTCAGATGGTTATGAGGTGTGTCACTTCTGTTACGTACTCTATTCTTTTTCAGGGTAATCCATCTCCACAAATTACTCCTACTAGAGGTATTCGGCAAGGAGATCCCTTGTCACCCTATTTATTTATCCTTTGTGCTGAAGGATTGTCGGCATTGATCAGCAAAGCTGTGACAGAAAATGTTGTTGCCGATTTGAAAATGGCTCCTCAAGCTCCAACTCTACACCATTTACTCTTTACCGACGATGGCTTTCTTTTGGGCACTGCAAATGCTGAAGAGTGTTATCAGTACATACATATTCTGGATGTGTATGAGCAAGCTTCTAGGCAGAAAGTTAACTTCCAAAAAAGCAGCGTTGTTTTTAGTAACAATGTACCACAAGAAGAACAAAGGCAATTGGCTGCTATTCTTGAAGTTAAGGGTGTCAAAGAACATGACCGATACTTGGGGCTGCCTTTGAGAGTGGGTAGATCGAAAACTAAAATCTTTGCATATATCAAAGAGAAGCTCTCAAAGAAACTCATCAGTTGGAAGTCAAAAATTCTTAGTAGTGCGGGCAAGGAAATTCTCATTAAGGCAGTGGCATAAACCATGCCCCTATACGCTATGAATTGTTACCTTTTACCCAAAGGTTTATGTGATGATATTCATCAGCTTTGTGCTTCTTTCTTTTGGGGTGACACGGAGGAAAAGAAAAAGATACATTGGCGGAGTTGGGAAAAGCTTTGTCTCACTAAACATGAAGGAGGAATGGGCTTCAAAAACATCTATGCATATAACCTTGTAATGCTAGCTAAGAAGGGGTGGAGACTTGTCTCTAATCCACAATCACTTATTGCTCAAGTGTACAAGGCTAGATATCACCCCTACTATTCCTTTTGGGAGGCCGAGCTTGGTGAAGCCCCTAGCTTCTCTTGGAGAAGTATACTGCAAGGAAGGCCGGTGCTCAAAGCTGGAGTGCAATGGCGTGTGGGAGATGGAGCACAAGTGCACATTTGGAATGACAAATGGATTCCGGGATGCCAACAATTTTAGGTCCAAAGACCACCTGGTTGTGACCTTGAGTTTGTTCATGAACTCATTGACAATGACAGAAGAACATGGAAATCAGATCTTATTAATCAAACATTTGTGCTAGCTGTTGCACAAAGTATCTTGTGCATACCGCTTAGTAGCAAACAAATGGCGGATATACTATTTTGGAGCCTAAAGAAAAGAGGATTCTACTCGGTAAAGACTGCATACTGGATTGCCAGAGCCTCAGTGCTTGGTAATGCCCTTGCATCCACTTCTAATGGGGATCCCTTTCAGGGTTTGTGGAAGAAGTTGTGGAAGGCACAAGTTCCGGGTAAAGTGAAAATTTGTATATGGTGGGCATGTAATGATTTATTTCCCACTCGAATCAAGTTGACAACTAAGGGTTTTCAAGGAGAGACTACATGTAACATCCCGTATCTTCACTTACCCGTTTACTAGTCATTTGGACGGTAAACGACAACTACTTTCACTTTTACCGTCGTTTCGATACTTTTAGTGGCCCTAAAATATGACTTTTTGTTCGGGTCAAAATTTGAGAAAATGTTCTTCATGAAAGTTGTAGAGGACGTTAAACCGAGCGCGTGCATATGTGGTACGTAAAAATCGGAGTTCATATGCAAAAGTTATGGCCAAAATACTAAAGTTACTGTTCATGGTAATTTTCTATAAATAGCCGAGTTACTGTAGTAAGTTTCCATTTTCGGAAACTTACCGAGCCCTCTCCCCGATTCTCTCTTCCTCTCCGACCTCTTCACCTTCTTCCGGCCATAACTCCTCCATCCGGCGACGGATTTTGACGTATAAGATGTCATTGGAAAGCTCTCTTCCTTCTCTTCATTTCTGGGTTCGTTTCGTAGCTTGATATGAACTGTGGAAGGTGCAGCAACGAGAAGAAGAGGACGGTCACTGTAGTAGTTTTGAGTCAACGCCGATATTTTCCAATTTCGGCTGTCTCCGGCAACCAAATTGGCGTCGAAGGTTCGGTTTTTGACATAGATCATTTCCCCTAAGGTCTTTCATTTCAATTTGCAGTGTAGAGGTCGAATTAACAATTTCAATTTCTAGGGTTCTTGGAATTTCTGGAAATTTTTCACCGGCCAAATTGGAGCTCTTCCAGGTAAAATTGGAACTTGTTGTAGTTGAGAAAGAGGTTGGGTTTGTTGAGTAGAGGGTACTGCCAAATTTTGGTGGCCATCGGAGGTGGTTGCCGGTGGCGTGTGGGGCCCACGCTCTGCCACTGTTGGTGGCGCATGGAGGCATGTAGGACAGTGTTTTAATTCCGGTTTTTAGCCCATTAAATCCTATAAATTGTGTAGAGCTTGTATGTGAAGTTTGGTGATTTTTGGAGAAACTTGGAATTAATTATGAATTTCTGAAGTTTAGGGTTTCGATTATCGAATTACGAGAATCTGACCGTCGGATATCTCACGGTTCTTCCTTGGAACCTTTAAATTAACTATTTGGTATTAGTGGTATAATTTGGGCTAAATCCGAGGAGAATTGGGAGGTGAAATTATGAGGAATTGATTTTAGGAATTGCATTAAATTATTGAAGAATTATTCACGGAATATAATTGTGTACAGGACGACGTACCGAGCTATGGCTCGATGACGGAACACGAATGCGTGATCGTCGGAATAGTACTGTGAGTGGACTTTTGTTTTAAATAGCGATGCATGCATTTATTTTCTTAAATAATGCTCTAGTGATTATTCATATTACTTTTTGAGGAAATGAATTAATTTTTGGAAATTGATTTCGAATTATATCATGGATTTGCTTTCAATAATGAGTTTCAAAGGTTGGTTTTGATTTATAATATTATTTGATGAATTTCTTATTTCCGAGGTAAATTTCTGGAATTAAGCATATCCCTAATCACCGAGTTAAGTTCCTGGAAGATTTTTAAGATGAGTTTCAATGGAGTTGGATATTCTCAATTGTTTATTGACTTTCAATTTTGGCATCGGGAATGCCTAATTAAGGATTTTGGATTTGGTTGGCTTCTTGGAGATTTTGAGAGATTTTTGGAAATAGGATTTACCTATACTAATTTCCGGTCTTGGTTACGGATTTGAGAATATCTGGGCGTGTGGGACACGCCGTCGATTTATTCCTATTTCTCACTTATCCATTTTGAGATTGAGAGTAATCTTGGCGTGCGGGGTCACGTCGTTGAATACATGGTTTCTATCTCGTGAGAAATGTGGGGAAGCTACATGGATTTACTGGTTTTCGATGATTTTTCCTCACCATACGCGGGTTATGTGATTAGGTCTCCTCCTCACTGACTTTGTGTTGGTGAGTGGCAGTTGAGGTAGCTTGTTCTCCTCCTCACCTACTTTGTGTTGGTGAGTGGCAGTAGAGGTGATTTATTCTCTTCCTCACCTACTTTGTGTTGGTGAGTGGCAGTAGAGGTGATTTATTCTCCTCCTCACGTGGGTGGCAGTCGAGGTTATTTGGTCTCCTCCTCGCACAATCTATGTGTGAGTGGAAGTTGAGGTTATTAGTTCTCCTCCTTGCACAATCTATGTGTGAGTGGCAGTTGAGGGTAGGTAGAGCCTGAGAGGCTCCATTGCCCGTATGGTGATATCTATTCCCCATATCCTATCATTTCTCGACTAGCGGGGCCTAGTCTGATTTCCGTGTAACCAGCGGGGCTGGTCTTATCTTGTTGAGTATCAGAGTTTCGATCTTTCCTCTCAGTTGTTTGTGACTAGCGGGGCTAGTCGGTTTTTCTTGAACGGAGCTTCTCGTGATTTGTTTTCTAAATCGTTGCATGCATCGAGAGTTTTTAAGGAAATAAATGTGGGAAAATATAAAATCCATTTAGTTTAAAAATTGTTTATTTTTGTCCACTCACGCTAACGTATTTTATGTACTTTCTCCTGGGCCCTTCGGTTTCAAATGCCCAGTTTACAGGCGAATTGGTTGAGGTCGGGCGTACACGGGTTGAGGCATAGTCAACAGCATGGCTTCCACATCTGCCTTTGAATTAGGTTTTCCTCTTATACCTTTCTGTTAGAATTGCTCTGATTACCTATGAGATTTATGCTATTCGAGTTGAGATGTGTGTTTTGGGAATTGGAGACTGATGTTGATTTGGGGAGCAGGGTGGCTCCAGGAGCATAAGGATGAATTGATTGAGAAGTGTAAATGTTTTGTACAAGTTTGGGTAGCCCATTTTAGGGGAAGTTCCGCCAAATTTTTGGTAGAATTTCTTCTAAGATGAGTCCCGCAGGGTCACTTCGGATTTCAGGGTGAAATCTGGGGCTGGTCCTGTCACTACATGTCCACTTTGTCCTCACAGATTTGAAGACATTACTCATATTCTCTGTCATTGTCCTACTGCTTCATCTGTTCTTGCATCGCCCCCTTTCAATCTGGGGGGTAGCTTGCTACCTCAGGTACAATTCAAAGATTGGATGATCGATCATGCTTCACAATTTAAGCAGGAGCTAATTGATCACCTTTTAATAGTTCTATGGGCCCTTTGGAGGAATAGAAATAATATGGTCTGGAATGGCACCTCTCAATCGACACATGATATCTTTTTAAGTGCAACAGCTTGGCTCGTTGAGTTCGGACACGCACAACAAGTGTCTAAACCTGTAGGGAACAAATCCAGACAGAGATGGCAACTAGATCCAGATGGAAAATGGAAGTTAAATGTGGATGGTAGTTATCTTCCCAACCAAGTAACTGGTGGCCTTGGAGGTGTTCTCCGAGATGACATAGGAAGATTTAGAGCTGCATTTGCAACTCCAGTGAACAATGTTAACACTGCCAAACACACTGAGCTGATGGCCATTAAAGATGGGCTCCAACTGCTTCAGTTTATGCAAGTTGATAATGTGGTGCTCGAGACGGGTTGCTTGGAGGCTACCTATGATATTTCCAATGCTACTCATAATGTGACTGTGCTAGGTGGCTTAATTGATGATATCAAAACTATTTTGCTGTCATTTTGCAGTGTAACAATTAGTCATACTCCAAGAACCTGTAATGGAGTGGCACATAGGCTTGCTTGTATTGCATTTGAGGCTAGGGAAAATTGTTTCTGCTATACCAGACCTCCAAACTGCATTGCAGATATGCTGCAGTATGATTGTAACCATTCTGGCTAGTGCCTCTTAATATAGTCATTTCCTTGATTCAAAAAAAAAAAAAGGTACAAATACAAATGTTTTTTTTTCACAATAACATGACAACATGAAATTAAGGAAAACTACCATTAGACTCCGTAGGTTTTAGCATGTTGATTATTTAAAATAATCGATATTGTGGAAATTACAGTTTTAAATTCCATTGGCATCATGGGAGGAGTGAGGAAAAATTGTTGTTTCTACTAAAAAAAAATTAAATCATTATACCCCAATAAAGTATGGTAGCGCAATACATACTTAAGACCTTTTTACACGTGCTAATTTATGGGTACATACCATGTAAAATGTTTATTAACGTATAAGTCAATGACATGAAGATTAAAGCAATTTCGGCTATTATAGAATTTACTTTGTTTGGCGTAGTTAAAGGTTTACGTTTATTAACAAAGACGTATGTCATGACATGAAGGCAAAAGCACTTTCGTCTTTCAGAAAATTTACACTGCTTGGAGTAGTTAAAGATTTAATGTTTGTTACTGAAGATGAAGAATGAATTTTTAACAGGGAACGAAGGTGCAATATGAAGGGAGTATTCAGAACACCGACGTGCACTTGCACCAACACCAATGAATGGCTGGATAACATAAAATACACTTTTTGGGTTTTAAAAAGAGTTTTTATCACCACTACGTCAAAATTTTCTTGCACCGGACAGAATAATACCAAATTGTCAAAAGTGATCAAAGAGGTATACCTAGACTTATAAAAATTGATCAACTTCATATCTCTGTCCATTTTCCATCACTTCTCCATTAAAACTAAGGGTATATAAGACATTTCACTCAATTTTTAGTTATAAATGACAAATATTATCCTTGTTTAAGGAAAACTAAATTGGGAGAGAATTGAGTCGTATTTTCATTGATAATAGGGGCCTCTTTATATAGAGGATTACAAAACATATAATCAGAGTTATACAAGAAAATATAACTGTACAATTAATCGAATATCTATGAATATCTCCGAGAATATCTCTAATTCAAAACCTTATTGCAACTAGGTCAAGTAACCTAGAGTTTGGGTCAGACACATATTCTAGATTTACTTGAACACTCCCCCTTGTGTTGCCCAAACGTGGTACTCCTCTCGTTGCCTCATTAAAAACATTTACGAGTAACAAAAACCCAATGGGACAAAAATAACCTAAGTCGAAGGGGGAAAATAGCACAACACACCTTTCACGTTTTAAGACCATACATGTAGACATCTCCCCCTAATGTCTGCATCTCCCCCTGATGACAACGGTCATGGGAGTTTGGATAACTTCTGCAAACGATGCTACCAACAAGTTTCTCAAAAGTGGAATTTAGGCAATGACTTAGTGAGCAAGTCTACCACACTGTCCTCAGATCGAATCTAGTTCACTTTGATCTTGAGGAGAGTCTGTTGTTGTTGAATATGCTTGGTGTTGTCACTTTTGATGTAACCTTGCTTCATTAGTTCAAAACAAGTAGCATTATCCTAAATGCTCGTAGGCTCATCTATGGTAGGCTTTAAACTACAATTGTTTGAACATGCGTAATTATGGATCCAATCCATATACATTCAAGAACAACTTCGTGAAGAGCAATAATCTCTACATTGTTCGAAGATATAGCAACTAGGGTCTGTTCTATAGATCTCCAAGATATCGCGGTCTTACCTATGGTGAACACTTAACCAGTTTGGGAATGACCTTTGTGTGGGCCAGAGAGATACCCAATATCAACAAAACCTTCCAAAACACATGTCGTTTTGGGATGGGGATAGAGGACTCAGGCCCGTGTTGGCGGCATTCCTGGTGTGTGATGAGTCCGAATCCATCATCTTTCTGTAGGGATAGAACAAGCCCATATCAATCGTATACACTACTACAAAAAATGAATCAGACGACACCTCTCATACGACGCTATACTGTTTTCCGTGGTGTGAATCATTTCTCATTATTGAGACGACGGTTGTAAAATTTCCGTCTTCTAATATGAATTCAACCAACGGGTGTTTTTCATGCTGAAATTATGTATTGCTTCAGAAGACGTTTATAAATGGAAGCGTGGTGTGAGGTTAAATTGTTAGAGAGGCGGCAAGTTTCGCACCAATTGGCACCACTTAAATTTCCTCAGCATGTAGTGTTTATATGACGGTTACTTTAAAACTGTGGTGTGAATCTATAGATTTGTAAATCAAAACATGTTCACCGACATTCCCTCCAACATTTCCCTCCATTCTCTCTCCCCAAATCTATTTCCCTCTCACCAGGCAGCGTGAGGAGGCAAAATTGAAAATTTTGCAGTGGCATTCAGACGACACTTACATGTAAAACCATTATCTGATGGCTTGTACATATGCATTGACTAATTGCTTATACCATGCCAATTGAGCCCATTTAGACCAAAGCATACTTAAGAAAAAAAGAAAAAGAAAAAAACAAAGCCCTAGAAGAAAGCGGCATTCACTCCACAACCACACACCACCCCCAACACCCCCCCCCCCCCCCCCGGACACTGAGAGACCCTCACAAACGCCCTGCCCTTTCTTCGACAGACCCCGACACTCTCTCTTCTCGACAAACCCTGACCTCTCTCTCGCTCCTCGACAAACCCTTTCTCGATAGAACCCAACCCTATCTCTTCTTCGACAAACCCCAACCAAAGCTGTCTCTCTCTTCGACAAACCTCGACAAAAACCATCTCTGCCTCTAGCGATCTGGTTACTCGATCTAGGAAGTAGTGAAGGGGAAGAAAACCTAATGGGAAGCCTCTAGGGTTCTTCAGATCTTTCACCGATGGTGGTTATTGCTTTCGGGTGGAGTTGAATCAGAGAAAGAAGACCTCGAATTGCCAGGGTTCGAAATCGGAGTCGGATTAATTAGGGTTAGGGATTTGCGTCGATTTTCGACAGGCTTTAGGATTTTGATTCTAAATTCAGCTATGGGTAACTGGGATTTGAATTTTGTGGTCTCAGTATTGGATTCGAACGTACATTGGAGCTGTGGATTTGAGATTGAAGGCAAAAATGTCAAAATTTGGGCCAAGAAGGTAACTAAGTTGCTACTACTTCAATTAAGAGATCAATAGTGGTTTTGGCTTTACCATCTTCCGCGATTGCGAAATGAGGGCTTGGCTTTGGGGGTTTTGGTCCTGGCGAGGCTTGTCCACCATCTATTCGCAGCAGGTGTGACTATGGGAGGCTGCATTGAACGCTGCGTTTTAGGTTCGGGTTCGGGTTCATGTCTGGGAGAAGGTTCTGGAGAGGGACTTGGTGTTATTTAAAGGCACCAAGGCGAAACAGACTGAGGATGTTGCTTATAGGATCACTGCTAAGGCCTCGGATGTTGCGCATACTATGTATGCTGTTCTTAATTATGTGAGTTGAGTCTTTCAATTTTCGAATGGCTGGGTGTGTTATTTGTTATGTGGTTTTTTATTGTTTTTGTGAAAATGACAGACTGTTGTACCCAATGCTCTGCAGATATCAGTTATGGTGGTGAAGATAGTGGTCATCAGCCGTATTTTATCTGGGATTTCAGCGGTGGTGAGCAAGTTCTGTTCGTGTAAAGTCCCTGGTTATGTGCTTGGTTTAGGGCGTTTGTGATTGTGGTTTGGATTTTGGTTGATTGGTAGATTGTATCTTAATCTCTAATGAGCCAACGACCACAATCTGGTGCTCCTGCTCCCAGAAAGGCATGGTGCACTGCCCTTTGTTAAATGTGAACCTGTAATTTATACAATATTACTGATTTGCTTTGTTTTGACTCAGAGGAGGTTCATACCAAAAGCTTGCCCAAAGGCTGAAGTTAAACCGTATAAACTCCTCACTTTTTGTTCAAACCAATGTACTTTATTATTGATTATCCTTTTCTTTTCTGGTTAATTTGAACATGACTCACTTGTGTTGTTCTTGATGTCTCTATAGCGACCTGGAGGAGGAAGAGCAAGCTAGTCATGCTGAAAAGGAGATGGAGTTGCTCAGACATTTCCATGTATGTATTACGACACTGATTGATTAGTTTGCATTGATATGATCTCGAGTTTTGATCCCAATATCTGATCGTTTGTATGTTTTGTCTTGCTTTGTGTCTTAAAGGAACAATCTTTTGAGGGCAAAGCTGAAAAACGAAAAGAAAGGTAGAGGCTTTTCTCAAGTGGGTTTTTGAGTGGGATGTTGAAGAAGGCTTATACCAGATCCTTCAATTCCTTGCAGAACAGCCTTGGTCTAAAGTGGGTTTTTGATTTTTTTTATTGTTTGTTTCAATTTTGATGTCATTTATAAATATAGTGGATACTGATTATTGGAGGGGATTGGATTGTGTTGTGGTGGTGCAGGAACAAACTGGATGTTAGAGAACTTGCAATTCATTTTGGGTGTGTTCGAATCATTCCTGTTGTGCAAAAGGTTTATACCTGTAAGTTTTAATTTCCTTTCTGCAATGCAGTTTTCACGTTGACTGAAGTTTTAAATCTTGAGATTGCAATTTGGATTTTCAGTAGCGAGGGGGTTTATTGATTGGCATTGAGTATAGTTTTCCTCTCTTTTGTTACTCACAAAGAAGTAGAATTTGAAATGTTTATGATTTTGTTTTGCATCTGATTTTTCTGTTGATATGATCATAATGTTTTAGCTAGTTAGTTGATAAGAGTGACTTGATCTTCTATTTATCTGTTTTCGGATAAGTTATTTAATTATTTCCGTTCTTTTTTTGTTTCTAAGATTTTAGTATGAACCAGGGGAGTAATGAAATCGCTTCTCTATGTATCTGAATTTTCTAGTTTACTGATTATTTATAACCAGGTTTCCTCCAACTGCTGCTACTGTGAGCTCCGCCCTACTCTTGGGTATATGCAGTCTCCCTGATACCATATTAGAGTAAGCATTTCTCTTCGGAAAATGAATTTTAGATTACAAAAACTGTGTTTGCTTTCTAATACGTAGTCATTGATGGTCTTTTCTTTGGTGTAGAATGCTGTGGATATGGCGCTGGCAGATTCGGAGTGTAACAAGCATGAGAATTCCGAATTGAGATTGTCATGTTTCTGTAACAAGGTTGGTTTTCTTGTATCATAATCATTTGTAATGTGAATTCCTTGTTAGCTAGATCATATGGTTCAGTATTATGTTCCGGTTGTGTAGGCTTTAGTCAATGTTGGTACTGATTTGGCAAAACTAGTTCCTGGCCGAGTGTCCACTGAGGTAGATGCACGTCTTGCTTATGACACGCATGGAATTATAAGGAAGGTACTGGCTTTTCTTTGTAACTCAACTTTTTTCCTTTTTCTTTTCAAAGATGATGCTAAAGCATTGGAATTCTATTAGCTTATAACTGATGTTCAAGAATGATATGTTGGTTGCTAGTCTATTTCAAACTATGAATGCATCCTGATTATACTCATTTAATTGTTCTTTCTTCTTTGTTGCAGTTACTTTCACAAATGATAATTTGAAAAGTTTTGTCATTTTGTTATTTTCATTGAGCCCTGTCATGGTTGGTGCAGTAGTTCTGCGTTTAACTTTCATATTCCCCATAATATCCGTAGATTCAATAGTTTCTAACTTAGGTGGCTTTGTCATTGCAGAACACTCTTTTCCTCTGCAACCCTTTTTTTTCTTTGGTCCAACATTTGCATGTTAGATTCAGACTTCTACGTCTATGTACTGTAATTAAGTCTTTTGTCATAGACAAGTGAAATAAGGGCGATTGATAAAAATGATTCTCTACTAGCTTGCTTTTTCTTTTTCATTATTGGCATTGGTCTGGGTGTTATCTATTGGTCTGCTTTTGGTCTATGTATTGTTGGTCTACAAGATACGAGGATTCCATTCTCACTAGTTCCACTTTACTTTTGTCAATAATAATCAGCTTACGCGACCAAGTGTATTTTCATGTGCTCTATGGGTGCCACTAAATATAGCGTCTAACAAAGTTTCCTGAAAGAGTTTAGGGTATATATATGCATCCTCATATGCCATCATATGCCTTTGCATTTGTACAATAGAATATTAGACCTTTCTTTATTTACATGAGTTAATCATGGTTATGAAAGTTACTCTTT
Source organism: Rosa chinensis (assembly GCF_002994745.2). Classification (NCBI taxonomy): domain Eukaryota; kingdom Viridiplantae; phylum Streptophyta; class Magnoliopsida; order Rosales; family Rosaceae; genus Rosa; species Rosa chinensis. The sequence goes on along the minus strand of NC_037093.1, from coordinate 9,917,589 downwards.
TTCCTTATTTTTCTTGTCCTTTGGTTATAAGAATATATTCTTGCAACTGTGGTACTGAGGTTTGTTATTTAACTTTCTCTGTAACCTTCTGTTGGACTTTACAGCATGGCTCTGTGTATAAGCTTGCGTTTGGACCGAAAGGATTTGTTGTGGTATATATCAGATCCTATTGTTGCCGAGAATTGGTGTATTTGGCTTAAATATATCAATTTTAGTCGTGCTTTGTGTGCATGATAGGTTATTGTGAAGGAGGGGAGACATTTAAGTTCTGCTTCTTGGTTGCTTCTGTAAGTCATTGATGCACTGAAAAATGTTGGTAAAGCTAATAGTTTTTTTAACTGTATACAAGATATGCAGACTAAAACTTTATTCTTTGGATAGCTGCTAAGCTTATTTTCTTGTCTGGTTAGCAGCAGTGAGGCAGCGGTGGATTCAAAGAATGCTGTAGCTGCCGTAAATGTAAGTACTTGGAGCACCAAATGAGAGTATTTGGCTGCTGCATAATTAGCACAACAACTTCCTGTATTTGGAGCACTGCAACATCCTAGAACTCTTTTAATGAGGAAGCCCCATTACTGTTCTTTAGGCCATGGAGAGTGCCAATGTTATGAAGTGAAGCCTAATTTTGAAGACAAAAGCTAAGAAGAGCAGGAGATCAGTGAATTAGAACTTGACTTGGATTTTTTTCTGTTCTCCTATTTTGTAGATACAATTAGCATTATCAGACCCATTTAGATTGTTATGGGATTATAACAACTATCTATTATGATTAATTTTCTGTTCTTTTGGTCATTTTTCATTCCAGAATCTAAATCTTGCCATTACAACAACAATATATAGAAAAATATATGTCGTATGATGAGGATTATAGGGTGGAATCAAACAAAATTTCTACAATTCACATGACGGTTCTTATTGATATCATTGTTGGATACACACACAGACAACAAGTAAGCAAAAACCATTGTCTCAAATGTCACAATACAACAGTTAGAGTTATATCTATCGTGTGAAAGCGCGCGCACTGAATTTTTAAGTCATCACACCACATTTTATGCTGGAAGAACTGTCGTGTGTATACAATTTACACAATGTCTTAAAAATAAAATCTGACTTCTGAACAACAAAGAGACAAGGCTTGAATCCTAAAAACCGTGGTATGAGTAGAAGTCACACTACGCTAGAATCCTACAAACCGTGATATGAGTAGAAGTCACACCAGGCTGGAATCCTAAAAACCGTGGTATGAGTAGAAGTCACACCACGGCATATTTCTGTCGACAACTTGTCGACAGCATGTCGGCAGATCTGCCGGTCCATCAGACGACGGAGTCAGCTGCAAACCGTCGACTCAATGATCGGTATACGACGGTTGAAAACCGTCGTCTGACAGCGTTTCATCAGACGACGCCTCGATAGACCACGGAAATGCAAAACGTGAGACGACAGTTTTAAACCGTCGTGTGAAGCCTTTTGTAGTTTTAAACGCAAAACGTACATCTCAATTACCAAAAGATATATTTTACACCAATCCAATGGCATCAAGTTGCCGCAAAGCTAGCTAACAAGTTTACGATAAATGAGATGTCCGGTCTTGTGCATTGAGCTAAGTACAATAATGCGCCTGTTGTACTTAAGTAGAGCACTTTTGCCTCTAGCACATCTTCGTCATCATCCTTCGGACGAAGATGATCATTTTCAAGATCAAGACTACGAACGATCATGGGGGTGCTTGAAGGCTTCACCTTGTCAAAAATGCCTAAACATCTATCAACACGATACTCAAGTTCCAAACAGAGACATAATTGTGTTCCCCCAAAATCTGTCATCTCAAACTCGGATTTCAAGTGTTCAGCGGTTTCCCTTAACTCTTTAAGGGCTTCTAATGAAGATCTTGTCCAACATGAACCGTGATAGAATCCAAAACTTGTTACGGAAATGCGCGGGCATATCCCTTACCAATCAAGTAGTCATTTTAATGAGCGTTTCAACCTTATTATAAACGCGCTCTGTGATCTAGAGGCACTTGACTTGGGTAAATGAAGTTCACCATGAACCTTCATGTACATTCTGTATCTAGATCCCCAGAAAGATATGTAGTGACCACATTTGTAACCTGCATGTTCAGTTATTCGGAAACTACCAAACTGACAGGGTAATGGAGTGCAATGATATCCATTACGAGAAAATATGTCTCATCGTAGTCGATTCTAGGGCATTTTGTGAGAAGTCTTGAGCCATAAGGCAAGATTACCATCTCTTTTTCTCAACACGCTTTCTAACGAAGAGCCATTAGTCCATAGGTTTTATGTTAGGAGATGTTCGCATCACTGGCTCGAATACCTTCCTCTTCGTTAGAGAATTCAACTTAACCTGGATCGTATCTTTCTATTTAGGCCAAATTTCTCTATGTCGCATTTTTCTCAACAGAGCGTGGTTCGATATCATCACACTTAACAAACTCATGCGCAACTACATCATCAATTATGATGGAGTTTCTATCCCACGTCTCATGTACACTTTTATAATTTTCAAAGAGCTCTATATTCTCAGGAATAAGTTCTGATGTTGAGGCGCCCCCCAACGAGAACCATAATCCGAAAGATTCTCATGAGATAGATTTTGAGTATTGATGATCAAAGGATTGGAATGCTTCAAAGTATCCTTCGAACCCACGGGCCTCCCACGCATCCTAGCTGGTGTCGTGGCCTATAACACTAGAGTGCCACTATCTTGGCCGTTGGCGCCATGCCTACTTCCATGTAGAGTGGCGCTACGTCCTCTCGTAGGGACGTCCTTCCTTGCAGGCATATTTGCAGCAAATGTGTGATCTTGTCACTTTAACAGAGATCGAGATGAGACATAGTGGGGACAGACCACTACAATTCATGTCGTTCCTGCTGTACATTTATGTTCTTATCTCCCCCTAACGACAGGATGACTGTCTCATCAAAGTGACAACCCGTAAATCTAGCGGTAAGGAGATCGCCTTGCAAGGGCATTAAGTGGCGGACGATTATTGGAGTCTCAAATCCAACTGAGTTGCCCATTCGTCTGTAAGCACCTATCATAGTGTGCTGTGGTGGTGCAATTGACACATAAATGGCTCACTTAAATGTGCATAAGTACGAAATACTTGTACTCAGTCTCTAGCGGTAACATATAAATACATTGAGTGGTGGTAGGTCGTAGACGAATTAGTATAGTTGCATGCGATATTGCATCACCCCAAGCGGATACAAGGAGATTGGTGCGCATTACCAATATCCGAGCTACCATCATAGTCATTTCCGCTAGACCATTTGGGTGTGTTCATGGGAATATGATGTCCAACATCAGTCCCATAGCAATGACCATCAAAAATCTTCTATGTAAACTCTTTAGCATTGTCAAATCTAATTGACTAAATAGGATGATTCGACGAGAGAGCCCGTTGTCATATGATATGTGCTAGGAGTGTAGCATAAACAGCATTACAAGCGCACAATGGCACAACACGTGACCAGCTTGTTTGCTTGTCAACCAACATCATGAGATATTTAAGCGTCCGCAAGTTGGTTGAACTAGTCCACAGAATCCCCACTGACTCTATGTAAGAACAGAATAAGTATTTTCATATCTTTTGCATAGGACGGTCCCAGTCCTAACTTCCTTAAGGAATAGGCTTTGTAAAACGAGCGAAAGGCTTTAGAAGCAACCAATGAGGATTTTGGTTGGGTCTGAGTGTCTGAAACGCTATTTGAAGCAAAGTTAGTGATTGTAGCATCACCTAGGGCGCCATAACCAAGATGGATGCCATCCATGGCATTATGGATAGAGACTGTGCCGACCCTAGGCTGGTGGTGGACAGAGGCAGCGGCGGCAATCACACTTAGTCCAGGAATTAACTTTTGATTCATGATTCGTTTCGCTCGAGAGAAAGGATGTTCATATGAAGTCTTTAGTAGACGGATCATCATATCATGACTAGGATAACCTATCCTATCGTGACAAAAGACAATATGTGTCTAAATTCAAGAGATCTTCTCTCATAACTTTATTGGATTTAATGGCTCGAATAGTGACATAGAGTCCACTAGAAAGACACATAAACTTGTCTAAGATGCGCCTTTGTTCACAATCGTTAGAGGTATTGCAAAGGAACTCATTTTCGTTCTTTACATGCGTTTTCGCATGGAATCCGTTGGCTATTCATAGGTGCGATTTGCCCTAGGAGCGTAGAGAGTTTTTGTGACAGTAATCAATGTGTCATTTGGCAAGAGGAGCTTTGGCTATTCCATGTCCTTGAATTAATATTGATGGCCCAGCCATCGTAGTCACAAAGTAATATGCTCAGAATGAAAATGGAGTCATAATGAAAAGAATTCAAAATTTTATTCATAAGCCAACGGAGTACATCATTGTCTCTTAACTATTAGGAGAATCTAATCCAAATGCCAGCTAATGCAAAACAAAGGTAGTTGTTTGACTTCTTTCGGTAACTCCAAAATAAATATGAACAGGTGAGTAGAGAGATGTTGGTGGAACAAAGCTCGCTTAAGTACCACTTATCTCAAAACCCTCCTAGACATCATACTCATTTTGGATGAGCCTATGTGAAGAAAAACTAAACCAATGGCATTTACTACAAAATATATGGCAATTGCCTATTACATTTCTTGGAAAAATAAAGACTTAAACAAAATTGGCGATCTATTGATCCCAACAAGATTTGTAGTCTTCAACACTTCATTCTAGATCATCTTCTTGATGTTCTTGTTCCACATAGTGAGCTTCTCTTGCTTCACAATATGCTTTGCAGGCGGTGACAATTTCTTCACGAGTTCTACAAATGTGTGCCTAATGACCGGATACTCCACATCGAGAGCATACATCTCTTTGTTCAGACTTCATTGATTGAGGCGCTTTGAAAGCGTCATTTAGATGGCTGTTAGTGTTGGTGGAGTCACCAACATGGCTAGAGGCGTTGCCTCCCTCTTTCTTTCCATGTCGACCTCTTCGGTTCCGTGTTAGCCTATTTTTGAGGTTACCTTCTCAAGTAGAGCGATTATATGGACTAGAACGTCCAGAAGTATCCCTAAGATTAGGGTTTCGCTCTTGGCGCCCTCTCTTAGGGGCGTGACTATAATTAGATTCTGGAATATGTTTTGTTTCTACGGATCTCGAATTATAGTTCTTCACAAGGATGTTGTCATGCTTTTCAGCGAAATTCATAGCTCCAATGAGCTCATGAAACCTTGTGATCCGTCCTGTAGTAACATTGATTCGATAGTTCTTAGCAACCATCAATGTAGAGACGGGAAAGGTAGAGAGAGTCTTCTCAATCAACATTGCATCTGTGATCTCTTTACCACAAAATTCCATTAAGTATTTAATGCGAAGTGATTCCGAGTTGTAGTCAAGAACTGATTTAAAATCACAAAAGCGGAGGCTATGCCATCTCACTTCTAGGTCAGGAAGTCACGGACGTTGCCAAATCTTTCTTCGAGTGAGACCCACAGCCTTCTGGGGTCTTCTTCATTTATACACTCATACTGGAGTGAATCATCCATATGACGAGTCATTAGGATGATGACTTTAGCCTTATTTGCCTCTAAAGCTGCTCTATTTGCTTCCAAAGTTTGAGCTTGCTCAACAGTTAGCACGTCCTGGCTAGGCTCGAGAATCGTATCCAGGATTCTGTTGGATCATAATTCATATACTGTTGATATCTAAAAGTCCAGCGGTAGCTGGACCCTAGCTAACGCTGATCCGGTGAGCGGATCGGTACTTGTGTTGTTCTCGAAGCTCCCGTTACCTGTCAAGTGAAATACAATGGGCGTCAGAGGGAGACCGCGCCGGGCGGTCTTCTGCTCTCCGATGCCTAAGTTAGTCAATGTATTTGTGTTAACAAAGTAACAGTAGATAAGTATTGAATGCGTCATTAATGAGGAGAGAGGAGAGAACCTTTTATAGGTGAGGAAGAGGTTGATCTTCTCTTTGTTTTTGATGTGGGACTGACATGCTTCAGTTCCCAGTTTCAGAAGCTTCTGATGCCATCTTGGCGTGGCGCGTGGCGGCGCGTCGGCGGTGATCTGGAGGTGGTCCGACGCTGAGGCTGTAGCCTGCCTGGCGGTGTGTCTGCGTGTCATTCCTTTAGTTGGAATTAGTACCTTTGGCGGTACAATGAGCGTGGCCCATTATAGCTAATTATGTTTGCAACTGTACATGTATGTACAAGTCCCCCAAGTCCCCAGTCAAGGAGGGCAATCTTGGTTGGGGAGTTGTTCGGCGGTTTGAAGCGTTTTCTTCAGCTAGACTTGCAAGAGCATAATTAGTGTCAGTGCGTTGTCAACCGTTGGTTTTACTGAGCAAACGCTTTATACCCTTTCGGGTGGGCCCCTGCTGGGCCCCCCAGGGAGTCCCCCACTCCCCGGCGAAGATAGACCTCCGGATGGTCAGCAAGTTGTTTGTTGAGGGGGAGCTGCACGGAGCAGAGGGTGTTGGGTAGCGAGCCCAACGTTTAGCACCCAGATGACGGGGGTCAACGTGCCTGATCAGGGCCGTCGTAGACTGTTGACTAGTCCCCGTGTCCCGTAGGGACGGTCTGACGGTAACGCTGCGTAGCGGTCGTTGTCAGAGAGGCGTGGCCTTGGGATACGCGTTTTGGCGGATATCCCCCCGCTAAATATAGCAGGAAGCAGTGTCCGGCAGACGTGCCTGGCTGTATTTTGTATGAACGACATTGCGTTTAAACAAAGCACGCAGTTTGCAAGATGAAAGTGGGTTCCGCCAGAGGTGTACAGCGGAAGATACCCGGCTTGCAGGACGGTATAGGGAGAAGTTCTGCCGGCAGAGTTTCGCTCAGCGGAGACTTCGTCTCTTGGAAGATAACAAGTGAGAAGTTCCGCTGGCGGGGTTTCGCTCAGTGAAGACTTCGTCACTTGGAAGATAACAAGTCAGCGAAGACTTCATCACTTGGAAGATAACAAGTGAGAAGTTCCGCTGGGGGGGGTTTCGCTCAGCGGAGACTTCGGACGGTATTGTGAAGTCATCCCCGTGGTGGTTAACACGCATCGAACCCATAGAGGGTTAGCGTGCGTAGGCTTGTCTCCTAAGCCTGTCCGTCTTCTTGCATTTAATGATAGTAAATGTGGGTTTCGTAACCGAGGTGACGCCTCGGGTACTCCGGAGAGTGAGTAGAGACTTACGACACGTGTACGGCTGGTATGTGATGTTGTTATGGAGCGGACGGCTTAGGACGCGTTGATGCTGACATAAAAGGGGGGGGGAACCTTGGGAGATTTCATCACTTTGTGAAAATTTGAAAACCTAGTCATCGTCTTCAAGCTCTGTTTGTCCGAGACCGGAGAAGGAGTTTGCCGAAGCTTGGGGATACCGTTCCCGGAGAGACGACGATTGCAGCCCCCTAAGATTACTGTGCACCACTGTGTCGTAGACTTCATCACCGAGGTTGGTATCTGGATTTCCCCCCTTTTATTTTTGTTTCAGTGGGCTGCTATTTTCTGGGTCTTGTTTTTGTCTTTCTGGGATGATTGCTGGTTTTGTTGGGCGTGTTCTGAGGTGTAAAATGAGATTTTTTTTGGGGGGGGTTGAATTATGGTTGGCAAAGCGTTAGTGCTTAGGGATTTAGATGGCCGAATATGGGTTGAGTGCGTTTGTTCGTATTTTGGCATTTTCTGGGTTTTGTTCTTGATGCCCTTGGCTATAACTGATGTAAGAATAGGCTAGATCTGTGTTTGTGCTAACTGATGTGGGTTTTAGGGTTTGGGATGGCTAATGTCATAGAGATTTCGAGCAGTGAGGATTCCGGGTCTGACGTGTCGTTCAGCTCGGCGGATAGGATTTTTATTGATTCGTTGCGTCCGTCTGCCCATGCAGGAACCTCACTGCCAGAACCGCTAGAAGTTGAGCCACTACAGACCATCCCCTGGGAAGTAGCTATGGGTCGTGGTTCGCGTCCAGAGAGCTCAATGGCGGGTGAGGCCGCTGCTGCCAAAGCTAGGCGCGATGAGCGTTTGGCGAGCAACAATGCTGCTAGCGGCTCCGCTGGAGAAGGAGAAGTAGCGGGGCAGAATGCTGAGTCGGCGTGGTTCCTCTCGGATGGCACCGCCGTCGACGAGGCAGGAGGGCGGATGGACGCCGCCGCTGTTAACCGAATGAAGCAGACGTTCCGGTTGCCGGGCTCTGTGAAGCTGCGCCCGCCGATAGCGGTTGCCCGGCGGGATTTGCTGCAGTTCATGAGGCGATTTTCCGCCAAGGAGTGACATTCCCGCTGGTGCCAAATCTCCAAATCCTGGTGTGCGAATTTGGCCTTGCCTTTGGTCAGATTTGCCCCAACATGTGGCGGTTGATGTTGGCCATGAACTCACTTTGGCGGTTGTTCGGGTGCGAGGGGCCTACTGTGGCGGAAGTGCTTCACTTCTACGAGCTGGTGTACGTGAAGCGCCGAGGTTGCAAAGGGCAAGTGAACTTGAGCCGCCGGCAGGGAGCGCCCAAGCTGATTGAGAATCTAAGGGACTCAATGTCCTACTGGCGGGGGACCTTCTGCGTCGCCACAGAGGGTTGGGAGTATCATGCCAGGTCAAACGAGGAAGGGCCGACATTTAGGATTAAGTCGGAGTTCCAACCCATTCGAGGTTGGTAACCGGTTTCTGCTGAACGTAGTTGGCGGGTTCACGTATTTGCACTTGTATTCTCACTAACGATTACCGTTTTTGTGCAGCGGGACTGCGGTACACGCTAACGCGCGAAGAAGAGTGTCGCGTAGCGAGGATCAGAGGTTGCTGGCGGAACCGCAACTTGCTGGATTTCCGACTTCTGACCGGTTGGGAGTTGCTGGTCGACCAGCGGTTAACGCGTTCCATTGGTGAAAAATCTCCACCATACCGTTTTCTCTTTTTTTTTTGTAAGTGTGATCCGGACTGACTGGTATTTTTTTTTTTTAGAAACCCCGCCGGGTAATAAATCAAGTCGCGACGCTTTTGAAAAGGCCATGGACCGCGCGGAGATAGACAACTTTCTGGAGGCCATGTACGCCGAGGGGCTGGCGGCCCAGCAGACGCTGGTGAACCCCGAGACACTGGCGCTGAGTCAGTCCGAGGTTCCTGTGGTGCTACCTATGCCGTACCACTCCCATCTTGGTGAGGATGGTCTGCCGGTAGTGCAGGCGAGGACCGAAGAGGCTGGCGGGGAGAGGGGAAGCGTTGCAGCTGGGCAACAGAAGGAGCGGATGCCTGCCCACAGGGGTGGCCCTCAAAAGGGGAAGGTGGTGCAACCGGCGGATAGTGTCATTGTGATAAGGGAGGAGCCGCCAGTGAGGGTGACGAGGACCGCCGTCGGGAACCAAAAGGCGCTGGAGAGAAAACGCCGGCAGGTTGATTCTCCTGACGAGGAAGAGGGAGAGGAGGTGGAGGTGATTGGGGCCCGCCGACAGAAGAAGGCTCGACAAGTTCCTTCGAAAACTGTTGCAGTGGAGGGAGAGGCGCCCGCCGTTAGTGAGCTGGACTCGTTTGCCGAGTATGCTGCGTTCATGACAGATGGTGAGCGGGAGTTCCTCTTCCATCTATGCGAACGGCTAGGGTTCGGCGGCCTAGCAGGTATCTCACGCCCCACGGCAATTGACCAATCGCCTTTCAGCTCGGTGTTTGGTCAAATATCGGCGGGACTGCACGACATGTTCGTGGCGGCGTCGAAGCGGCCCCTGATTGAGGGGGAGCTCAGGGAGGAAATCCAAGGTTTGCAGAGGGAGTTGGCGGAGGCGAAGGAGCGACTGGCGGAGGTAGAGCGGGGGCTTGCCAAGGCGGAATGTGACTATGCCGATGTCCGCGGTAAGCTCAACGTAGCCATTGAGCGGGACTTGGAGAGGAATGAATATGTCTCCAAGTTGGAGCAAGACATCGTCCTGCTGCAGGAGCGGATAGCCGCCAAGGATAAAAAAACTCATTATTGTGCAGCGGGAGTCCGCCGACAGAATGACTGAAGTGAAGCGGCTGGGGGGTGAGGTTACCCGGCTGAGGGCTGAAGGGAGTACCGCTGCGGCCGCCGCTGTTGAGGCGTTCAAGCAGTCGGCGGAGTTTAAGAATGCGATGACCGAGTCGGCAAAGGCTGGGGCCCGAGCAAACATAGACATGCTGAAGCGGAAGGGCGCCATTGACTTCGCCAAAGCGTCACAGCCTGACGCGCCGCCGGCTGAGAGTATCCCGCCGGAGACAGACGTCGTGCCTGCCCCAGCTGGAGGTGCCCGCTCGGGCAGTAGAGAAAGTGGCGCACATCCGGCGGAAGGGTCCCAACAGACTCCCCACCCCACCCCATCGGAGGTGTCACGTGCTGGATTCCTGGAGGCGCACACCCGGGCGGATGGTACCATAGAGACCCCCAGTCCGACAGCGCGAGGGTCCGACCAAGCGAGTCGATCGATCGTGCCGCCGCCCGCTGAAGCAGAAGATGTCGAAGGCAACCCCTGAAGCCAGCTGAGACCGCTAGAGACTTTCCTACTCTTTTCTCTTTGTTTTGTGGCCGCTGAGGCACGACAGTTTGTAAAGAATGTTGGGAAGTGAAATAAATTTCTGAATTGGTTTGCCATGATGTGTTTGCAGTGCTAGTGCTTTGAGTTATATTTTTCTTCTGTCGATCAATGAAACATTAAAGGAATTAAGATTGGTCCAAGTGCACCACGTAGCGGACGAGGTCCGCCGACGATTGCTAGCGTTGCCAGTTGCCCTCAGTGCTAGACTTGGTAACAATGGTTTGAATAATTCCTCATTTCATTGATAGCTGATGGATCAGTGTACAAAAGTGGGGTAGTACCCGTTGGGTAGCTTCCCTTAGCTAAATATTTGAACAAAAATTTAGCTAAGTCAAGATGCTCCTGGGTAGCGGTCAGACTATTTGTAGTAATACCGAAGGTGTTCAGTATTCCAAGGGTGGGTCGATGTGACGCCGTCTTTGTCCATTAAGTAGAAGGTGCCTGGGCTAACGACTTCCACAATTTTGTACGGGCCTTCCCAAGTTGGGCGGAGTTTTGTTGGTGGCGGAATGACTTCCTTCATGACCGAGTCCCCTAGTTGGAGGTTCCGGGCCTTGACTCTGGCGTTGTAGAAACGCGATACCAGTTGTTTGTTTTGTAAATTGTGTAAATGGGCCTTGTGTCTTTTTTCTTCTAGGAGGTCCCTGTCCAAGTTAACGCCGTCGCTGTTGGTCTCTGGGTAGTAGCCGTCGACCCTAGCGGTAGGCTGAGTTACCTCAATAGGAAGGACAGCTTCTGTGCCGAACATCATACAAAAAGGAGTTTCGCCGGTGGCGGTAGTTGGAGTTGTCTGGATGGCCCATAGGACTTCTGGAAGTTTTTCCGCCCACAAACCCTTGGCGTCGTCGAGCTTCTTTTTTAGCAGCTTCTTGATTATCTTGTTTGCTGCTTCGACCTGGCCGTTGGTTTGGGGATGGGCGACAGATGCAAAACTTAACTTGGTGCCCAGGTTGGCGGCAAATGAGATGAGTTCCTTATTGTTAAACTGTGTGCCGTTGTCTGTAATGATTGTATATGGGACACCATAGCGGCAGTAGATATTCTTCCAAAGGAAGCGAATTACCTTTGCGGTAGTTATGTCGTCAGTGGCTCCGCTTCTACCCACTTACTGTTGTAGTCGATGGCAACAATGATGTACTTGAACTGGCCCTTGGCGGTTTGGAACTTTCCCATCAAATCAAGGCCCCACGTGGAATGAATCCATGGGCCGATGATGACTGACAGTGGTTCCGCCGGTGCGTGTGGGAGATCTGCAAATTGTTGGCATTTGTGGCAAGACCTCGAAATCCGCCGGGCGTCATCACCAAGCGTGGGCCAGAAGTAGCCTTGTCGCATTGTGCGGTTGGCCAAGGATCTGGCGCCCGAGTGGTTTCCACATTCTCCGCCATGGATTTCTGCTAGGACGACCTTTCCCTCCTCTGGGGTTAGACAGCGGAGGTTGGGATGGGTGAATCCCTGGCGGTAAAGCTTGCCATCCTGGATGTTGTAGCGGGTTGCTCTGCGCTTGAGCTGTCTTGCGTGGACCTTATCTTCTGGCAATGTGCCGCTGCGTTTATATGCAATGATCTCGTCCATCCAGCTGGGATTGACCTGAATGTTGAAAATCTCCGCCAGGGTCTTTGTGATACTTGGCTTGTCAAGGTACTCCACCCTTGTGTCCGCTGGACTCTGATGTGGTTGGGCGGTTGCCAGTCTCGCCAGTGAATCAGCCTTAGCGTTCTTTTCCCTAGGGATTTGTGTGATGGTGTGAAATTTGAACTTTTTTAGCAACGTTTTGACGTACCCCAAATATGCCGCTAACTGCTGGTCCTTGGCCTGGAAGCTGTCGTTGACCTGCTTAACGACTAGTTGCGAGTCGCTGAATATGTTGACGCTGTCAGCTCCTGAGTCAATGGCGAGGAGTAGACCGGCGACAAGTGCCTCGTACTCCGCCATATTGTTTGAAGCTTTGAAGTTGAATTTCAACGCGTACTCCGCGTTCAGTCCCCCGGGTCCTGTTAAGATGACTTCGGCACCGCTGGCCTTGGCGCAGGCAGAGCCGTCCACATGCAAGTTCCAGTTTGACTGTAGGGGAGTTGCCTTTTCACCGTTTACTATTTCTGTTCCGGGCTCTGTTTGAGTACCGGGTTCCGGCTGACGCTCAGTAAGTTCAGCGATGAAGTCTGCCACTGCCTGGCCCTTCATGGCGGTTCTTGGCTTGTACTCTATGTCGAATTCGCTGAGCTCAATGGCCCACTTACTGAGGCGCCCCGAGTGTTCAGGGTTCTGCATCACTTGCCTCAGCGGTTGATTGGTTAACACATGGATCGTGTGAGCCTGGAAGTATTGCCGGAGGCGTCTGGCGGCAACGATAAGTGCGAGGGCTAGTTGCTCCAACGGTGAATATCTTGTTTCTGCTCCGTTCATGCCTCTGCCGGCGTAGAACACTGGGAGCTCATCCTGGCCTTCCCGCCGGACAATGGCGCAACTTATCACCGTTGCCGAGACCGCTAGATAAATGAACAGTGTTTCTCCTTGCACAGGGACAGAAAGGAGAGGGACTGCCGCCAGGTATTCCTTTAGGCCCTGGAACGCCGCCTGACACTCTGGGTTCCAGTCAATGACTTTCTTGTGAGTTGTTTTGAGGAGTTTGAAGAATGGGGCACACCTATCAGTGAGTCGAGAGATGAATCGAGAAAGGGCGGTTAACTTGCCCTGGAGGCACTGGACGTCCACCTTATACTCGGGGTTCGCCAGGTTAAGGATGGCCTGTACCTTATCCGGGTTAGCCTCGATACCTCGCTCGCTGACGATGTAACCGAGAAATTTGCTAGCGGTGACTGCAAAGAAACATTTTTCTGGGTTGAGGCGCATATCATAGGCCAGGAGGATGGTTACTATGATTCTGAGGTTTGCCACATGTCCACTGGCCTTTATGCTCTTAACTAGCATGTCGTCCACGTAGACCTCGATGATTTTGCCCAGATGCTCAGCGAACATGGCGTTCATCAACCGCTGGTAAGTTGCACCGGCGTTCTTCAAGCCGAAAGGCATGACATTGTAGCAGTAGAGGCCTTTGTCGGTGGTGAAGGTGGTGCATTCCTGGTCGCTGGGGTGCATCCTGATCTGATTGTATCCGGAGAAAGCGTCCATCATGCTGAGGAGCTCGTGTCCGGCAGTTGAATCGACTAACTGATCGATACGAGGTAGCGGGAAACTATCCTTTGGGCATGCCTTGTTGAGATTTTTGAAGTCGACGCACATCCGCCACTTGCCGCTGGGCTTTTTTACCATTACCAAATTTGAGATCCACTGGGGATAGATGACTTGGCGGATGAACCCAATGTCCCGTAGTTTGGCGACCTCCTCTCCGATTGCCCGGTATTTTTCCTCATCAAAGGCCCTCCGCTTCTGCTTGATAGGGTAAAAGGAGGGTTTGATGGTCAGCTTATGAGTGATAATTTCAGGGGAGATACCTGGCATGTCTGCGTAGGACCATGCAAAGACGGCAGCGTTGTCACGTAGGAATTGAGTGAGTTCTGCCTCCACCTCTGGATCTAGTTGGGCGCCTATGCGGACTGTCCGCTCAGGGTGTTCGTCTGAGATGTAGACAACCTTTAACGATGTGCCCGGGTTGACCGGCTCCTTCCTTACATATTTCTCCTCCTCATCCCTAGGATCCTCAAAGATGTTTGGTGGCGGTGCCTCATTACCCACCGTCAGAATTTCATGACGGCGCGTTGACCGCGCTATAGTCGTTGAATAACATTCTCGTGCCAGCTGCTGGCTTCCCCTCACACAGCCCGTGCCGTTGGGTGTGGGGAACTTCATGAGAAGCATGTACCCGGCAATGATGCACTTGAGCTTGTTAAGCGCTGGTCGACCAATGATGGCGTTGTATGAACTGAAACAGTCGACGATAATGAACTCCGTATGCACCTCCGCCATGTACGGACTAGTGCCAATAACCAAGCGCATGTAATCTGACCCTAGCGGTTGTGTGACGTCACCGGAAAAGCTGAGCAGTGGCTCGTGATCCTGGAGTAGTTTTTTGTTTCGCTTGAGATGGTCGTAGCAACCGCTGAAGATAACGTTGACAGCGGATCCGCTATCCACTAAGATTCTCCCTACTGAGAATTTGCCAAGAATGGCATCGACCAAGAATGGGTCATCATGGGGTAAATGCACTCCGCGTTCCTCCTCCTCTGAGAAGGTAATAGGTTCCCAACCTGATCTTGGGAGTTTGGCGGATCTTTCGTAGCGGATGTTGCAGACTTCCTTCGGATGATTAGCACGTGCATAGCGCTTTCTTGCCCTGTGGGACATGTTGGTGATTGGAGCACCGCCATCGATGGTGTTGATGCGGCCCAAGGTCTCGACGTTGGCAATTATTGGTGGTGGTTGGCGCACCCTGAACTGTTCCATCTTGCCGTCACGGTACAAGGTCTCAACGGCTGTTTTGAGAGCATTGCAGCTATTGGTATTGTGGCCGCTGTCCTCGTGGTATTTGCACCACTTGCCGGTGTTCCTGGGTTTACCCGTTTTTGGGTACTTTGGAGGGGGTGGCGGTGGAATCTGATCCTTGCACTGATTATAGATATCTTCATACGAGGCCGTTAAGACCGTGAAAACTGCATACCGCTGCGAGGACTCCGCCTGCTTGTTGCGGTTATCTCCATGGGTTGGGCGGTTTCCCCTGTTGTAATGCTGGTCCTTCTGCCGCTTGTTCTGGTGGTGGCCCTGCTGCCTCTCCCTTTTCTTGTCAGTTGGCGGTGCTGAGGGGGTTTTGTTAGCGGTTTCCTGGTGACTGGAGGATGGTTGTGTTGACTTTGTTGGCGGTGTTGGTGGTGGTGGGGTTTCTCCATATGTGATGAATTCCGCCTGGCCGTGAATGACCGCCTCACTCATGACGTGGTCATACGTCGCATTGGGATGACTGTAGTTGAGGTGATAGAGGAACGGTCCCTTGAGAAGTCCCTTCCTGAAGGCCGCTGATGCCATAGTTTTGTCTAGGTCGCGGCACTGAGACGCTGCCGCCCGCCACCTTGTGACGAAGGCCTTCAGTGATTCATCCTCCCCCTACTTAATGCTGAACAGCTGACTTGTGTTGTGATGCCCGGCGGACAATAAGATGAAACGGGAGAGGAAAGCGTGTGATAGTGCATGGAATGAGCCGACAGAACCTGGCGGACATTCAAAGAACCAGTTCATTGCCTCGCCATCCAACGTTTCGCTGAACAAATGGCATAAGGTGGCGTCGTCGAAACCCTTGTTGTTGGTGACCTTCTTGAAGGTGTCCATGTGGACGAAGGGATCAGACATTCCGCCGTAGTGCGGCATCTTTGGGGTTTTTGCATATGCTGGTCTGACAGCCTGCAGAATTGCAGCGGAAAAGGGTCAGGGTCTGGAAGTGAAGAGCGGATTCCGAGTTGGCGCTGGGACGCCCGACTCCGCCCGGATCAATCTCTGCTCCAGTTGGTGCATCCTTTCCAATAGCTGGGCGGTTGCCTCATCGGCGGAATCGGTCTGAATGATCCGCTGGGCTGGCCTGCACCTCGGCACAGGCGGACTACCTTCTGTCCTCCCCCTGGTTTCTGAGCGGTTGGTGTGCGGGAGTGATTCCGCCACTTGCTCTAACATTAGCTGAGGTATGGGCGGCGGTCCCATTCCCAACAACTCAGGTGGGTTCAGCGGTACCTGCATCTGTACGACCGGCCCTGGTACCAATGTTCCGGTGCTGGGTCGACTACGCCTGGTGCTACGTGACTACTCGCTCTGTGCTGGGCGGTCGGTGGCCGCTAGAGTCTTCTTTAGTTCCTCAAAACGTGTCATTAGTGTAGCCACCTGCCTTTGGGCTTCAGCCTTTTCCCTGCGCTCCTCCTCATGTTCTCTGTTTGCCTTGTGAAGATCCGCCAGTGCTAGCTCGTACATGGTGACAAGATCTTGGCCTGATGGGCGGCTGCTGCCTGGATTTGCCTCACCGCCGGGGTTGGCCGGGGTTGTGAATAGTGCGCGGTTAACGCCGATCGCGGGGTCGGAGGGTTGGGGGATGGCGGGCTGTTCTGCCTGCTCCTCAGCGTTTCCCCCGCAACCGTTAGTCATGGTGATTGTAGTGGGATGACCTTCTGTTCAAGGGTTCCCACAGACGGCGCCAATGTTGATATCTCAAAGTCCAGCGGTAGCTGGACCCTAGCTAACGCTGATCCGGTGAGCGGATCGGTACTTGTGTTGTTCTCGAAGCTCCCGTTACCTGTTAAGTGAAATACAATGGGTGTCAGAGGGAGACCGCGCCGGGAGGTCTTCTGCTCTCCGATGCCTAAGTTAGTCAATGTATTTGTGTTGACAAAGTAACAGTAGATAAGTATTGAATGCGTCATTAATGAGGAGAGAGGAGAGAACCTTTTATAGGTGAGGAAGAGGTTGAGCTTCTCTTTGTTTTCGATGTGGGACTGACATGCTTCAGTTCCCAGTTTCAGAAGCTTCTAATGCCATCTTGGCGTGGCGCGTGGCGGCGCGTCGGCGGTGATCTGAAGGTGGTCCGACGCTGAGGCTGTAGCCTGCCTGGCGGTGTGTCTGCGTGTCATTCCTTTAGTTGGAATTAGTACATTTGGCGGTACAATGAGCGTGGCCCATTATAGCTAATTATGTTTGCAACTGTACATGTATGTACATATACATATTTGTGCCCAAAAACATGGAAATTACTTGTTCTAAAGTTCAAATTTAATGTTGACTAATCGAATTTCATTATTTCCCTAATCTTGTACTTTTGGTTAAACTTTGTGTTTATTTATATATATTTATTTTATTTTCATTATCATGCTAGGAAATGATGGAGAATAATGGAAATGCACTAAAAAGTCAACCTTAGAACATTTTCTTACTCCGGCTAGGAGAAAGTGAGCTAGACAAGGAAGAAGGAGCGGCCGCCTGAACAAATGAACTCCAAATGAGCTGAAACTCTGCAGATCAATTCTAGACATTCGAAGAAACATTTCTTATGAAGAGTGCAAGAGCCAGATAGAAGTGGAAGACCTTCAAACAATCAGTCCAATTTTCTGCAGAAGCAAAACTGGAAAACTGGACCTGTAAGGAGTCCAGTAGCATTTCCGGCCCAACCACTATTCCAAAAACTCTGAAATTCTAGCAAGATGATCTACACTCATAAAGGAACATTTGTTATGAAGAAGTCATGAGAAAAATCTGAACTTTTGGTGGAGAAATAATTGAAGGAATAAAGGGGCAGAAACTGACCTAAAACCAGCTCAATATTCACATGTTCATGTTTCCTACCCACATGAAGAAAGCTAGATGCTTTTCTCTTTTTCCTTGGATATATTTTTCTACTCCATTCTCTTTAATAGATCATCATCACTTCCATGTTTCTGCACCTTCATGCTTTGCTTCACTACTACAAAAACTGCATCACACAACACCAATCACACAACGGAACAGAAATCATCTGTTGTGTGTTTAAGTAAAGTCTATTGTACAACGGTATTAGTGATGTTATGTTGTGTGAATGTCAACAAAATGATAACTTTTTTATCATAACTACATTGCACAACGGAATTAAGTATTTTCCGTTGTCTGAGTCTTAGAAAATTTAGCGGCAGATTTCCCTCCACTCTGGAGTCTTGGTTGCCTCTTGAAATCTGAAATTTGGGCTACTAGGCACAACGGTGCTTAAGATTTTCGTTGTGTGATTGAAAACTAGGCGCCAAATTTTGAGGAAGCTTACTTGAATGTCGCAAGCTATAGAAATTAGACAACAGATTTAAGCTATTCTGTTGTGTGAAGAAGGAACATAGGCGGTAACATTTTGAGCCAAAATGTTGTAGGCGGCATGTTTCCCTCCGTGTTTCCAAATTTTGATTTTATGTACAGCACTCATACAACAGATGGTGAGCTTTCTGTTGTGGGAGTGACTTTGAGATTTTTTTTAAGTTTAATTGTCATGCCGCATCGTGTCCAAAAGAAAGAAGAAAACAAAACAAAATCTCAGAATAGCCTCAGAATACAAACTATCAACCCTCTCTCGACCCCCTCTCTCGACATACAAACTATCAACCCTCATAATAGTCTCTCCATCCCCTGCGTCTCCTCCCCCATGGACACAGTCACCGAGTCCCACATGGCAGTCTCCATGGCCGCCCTCGGCGGCATCGTCATCCTCCACTCCAACGCCGCCTCCTCCGACCAGGCCGCCATGGTCAGATCCGTCAAGGCCCGCCGCGTCCCTCTCCTCTCCGCCCCCGTCTTCATGTCCCGCGGAGACCGCATCCACAACAACGACGTTTTCGACCACGGCGCCAATCCCTACGTCCTCGTCACCGAGTCCGGCGGCCCCAGCTCCAAGCTTTTGGGCTACATGGCGAGCCGCGATTGGGTGAAGCTGGCGAACAAGGAGGTCAAGATTTACGATTACATGGTTAGCTGTAAGGACATGGTTTTGCCTTGGAGCTCCGATTTGGGGAAGATTGAGGAGTTCATGGCGGATAAAGGCCGGGACGTGGCGGCGACGGTGAGGGACGACGAGGTTGTCGACGTTGTGGGGAAGGAGGACGTGGAGTCCATCAATGAAGTAGACCTCAGATTCTTTCGTTTCACCGGCGCCGAGTCCATCAATGAGGTAGACCTCAGATTCTTTCGTTTCTTCATGAATTTGGTGTGGGTCTTTTCTAAATTGGGTTTAATTACTTCTTTGAAGCATTGGAATTTAGGGATTTATTGATTCTTGAATTTTAGGGCTTCTTCAATCTTTGGATTTTGTGAATCAGTGTTTGTGGTTGTTCATCTTGGCACTGCGTTTTGGTAATGCTTGTTGCTTTTAGGCATTCGTCTTGGCTGCTCATCATCTCATTTGCTGTTCAACGAAGGTATGCTAGCTTCTTTATCATCGATCTTTGTCATCTCAGTACCATCAAGATTGCAATACTGCTCATAGCAAAAGTTTTTACAGTACGTTCTTTGGGTCTTCTTATGGCTTCACTGGCACATGGAAGGAAGCTCTTGAATGGGGTAAGGCAAAATTACACTTCTGTTTTGTGTTTAAAATTGCATTCTGGTATTATGGTGTGCCAAAGGTTGCTTACCTATTTGTTTCTTGCAGCTTGTTATTTCGCTTTTGCTTCCATGTTTGATATTCTCTCAACTCAGACAAGCAATCATTGGGGAGAAAATTCTCGAGTGGTAAGAGCTATTTCTGCTGGTCCATGATTCCAATATCATTTTTCTATTTACCTCATCTTTGAAGTCGCAGTAACTTTCTTTGTATATACGATGTGAATATCTTTTGTTTCCTTACTTGAGCAATTCGAAGTCATGGAGTTCTTTTATTGCTTTTCAGATTTTGAAACTTGGTTAGAAGTTTTAGAAATGGTATCTAGTTTGACAAGAACTATCTTACTTTTTGCCACTATATATTTCGGAGCTGCGTACTTATGAATCCCTCCATGTTTCACATGCATCTTTAATTGCATTGACCGTTTCCTCTCGACTATGTTCATTCCCGATGTCTTTAGATCAATAACTGGGATTTGAAGTTTGACACCATTTTCTGGTGCTTTGTTCTTTACAGTCTCTGGTGGGTGGATGAAAATTCTGGGAATCTTGGATACCTCAGAGTCTGAAAGCCCTTTGACACCAATTTTCAGGTCATCAAAAGCATACAATTCTTTTTATTTTTCTGCAGTACTGTATTCCTCATCTGCCATCTTAACTTTGTTGGTTAGTTGAGAGGTTTTGGCTGGAACTGTGTGAGAAGATGCCTAGGCCTTTTGAAGGTAAACAAGGTTTCACAAGGTGCATGGTTCTGTTTGTGAGTGAGGAAACTTGGAAACTACTGCCTATTTTATATGCAATGGAGAATGCAAAGTGATCCTACTCTTAACAAGGAACACTAACTCAGGTTCTTTTTTTCATATTTCATACTATGAAAGTCGACTAATCAATTAATCTGCATATCATTATCTGATCACAAAGTTAAGAGGATTGATTGGTGTATAACAAGTCTTTGTTTACTTGGACTAGAGATATGGTGTGAATCGTTTATGGCCCTCACTGGTTGATATTATCTCTTTCATCTAAATAAAAACAAAAAGAGTTGAAAATGTATATTACTGGGGTGCGGTAATGATATTTAATTATTGGCACACGAGGCAGGTCGCAGAGGGGATTGAGAAAATAAAATAAAAAATATAGAGAGAGGGAGAAGAGAAGAGTCAATTGTGTTTTGGCCCCCAAGCAAAAGCAAGGACTCACCCTCGAATCCAATATCAGCAATCAGCATAGCATTTTGTTGTTGCTGTATATTCATTCTTGTTCTTGTTCTTGTCTTTGTTGTTGTTGTTGATATTTCATATATGGGTTTTAAATCTGCAATCTTCTTGTTGTTGTTATATATCACAATCACAACGCTACAATTGGTATCGTCGTCTTCGCCTATCTGCCCTCCCCAGTCCGATTTGTTCCGTATCACTCTTCAATCTCAATGCCCCGCCGCAACCTCCCCCTACCCACCCCTCCAGGTATGGTATAGGGGTACCCTTTTTCTCTTTGATGTCTTTTTATTTCTTTATCCAATCTGGGACTTTCTTTTGTTCTGCTCTGGAAATTGGGATTTTGGGTTTCTGTATATGCAGTATACCGAGTAGCATGTTTCATCCAATTTTTTCAGTGATTGAAGTTGTTATGGAATGCAAACTATGCTTGTATTATTGGGATTGTCTTCGTAGTTCTATCATCCCTGTCCTTTTGCTGTTCTATGTTAGTGACATTGGATATTGATGTGGCATATTCTTTATAGTAATTTTGAAGCTTAAAGTTTGTTTGTTGTTTGCAAACTTCTGTTATTTTCCTGAAAATAACCTTCTTAATTGTACTGGTGACATTTGTTGAGTAGGGCTATTTAGCAAATGGTTATGCAAAAATTTATCCCCTCTTGAGGAGTGGCCATGTGTAAACCTCGTATAAAGTCTACTATCCCTCTGGCGGTAAATGGAAACTGTAGGTTGCACGGATATTGTTTGTCTTTGATAATTGTTTTTATTCCAGAAAGTATACAAAAGGATAATAATCCAGTTTTGAAAACATTAGTCTTGAGTTTTCTTTACCCTTAATTACACACACACACACACACACACACACATAAAAATTCTGCCGCTTTTCTCTGCATTACCTAAACCTAAACTGTTTTTGAATTCAACTCTTGGTTGTTTGAGATATTGATTATTAGCTTTTTTAGGTCATAAACACAAGACATGCCTGTGACAAATAATGTTAACTTTCTGATCATGTCAGAATCAGATCAGTGGTTGTTGACCTGGTGTTCATATGGAGTTTGATCCTTTGAATATCATGGCTTTTATTTTATTTTATTTTATTTATTTATTTTTGTGGCTGAATTTAAGTGTAGCTTCCATTCTGCTCCAGATTCTGTGTTTCTGAGCTGAATGTTTGAAGTTTGATGTCAGCTCTGTGCATGTGAGTCTACCATGGATGCTCCCATTTATAAGCTCGTTTTTTTTTTATTCAAGAGAAAAGGTTCTCTTTAGACCCTACCTTTTAAATTAATGTTCACCATTTTTCTGTTATAGCTTTGGAATCCATGTAATAAATTAAAATGATTAGTTTAAGCATAATTATGTTCAAGGTATTTCGTTACAGACAGTGTTGGATGACACGGTTTGTATATCTCAATCTCTCTAGGATTTTGTGTGAAACAAAGGCTCCTTGGGATGCCCTGGTTCTATTATTTTATCTAATGTAGTTGAGGAAGCAAACCTTTTCCCCAGTGATTTCTATTTCAACTTCAATCTGAATGGCTGGTTGATTTCCTGCTGTTATAGTCTCACATATAGTCCTTGAAAACAGTGATTAAGTCTATGGTTAAAATCTCTCTCTTCCATAAGTAGTTACCACTTGGATGATTTTATCGTCAATATATATTTTTCTTTCTTTCCTTTTTTCTTAATAAGCTTCAAAATAAAAATTTAATGTTATAACTGAAGGATTTAACACTTGCAAAACCTACTCTCTCTCTCTCTCTCTCTTTTTATTTATTTATTTTCCAGTGGAAGTTGTAAATATGACATTATATAATGTTGTTATCTTCAGGTGGATGGGAACTTCATTGACAGAGCGTTAGCATCAACACGGAACACTGGTTATACTTCTGTGCTCTTTTACGCTTCCTGGTGCCCATTTTCACGCAAATTGTATCCTATTTTTGAAATGCTTAGCTTCATGTTCCCTCAAGTGGAACATTTAGCAGTTGAGCAATCTTCAGCCTTCCCAAGGTGCGAGCTTTTTTTCTGATCTGCTTTGTCTTTTAACTTTGTGTAAAATTCCTTCTTTTGCTTTGGATTCTGAAGCCTGCATAGCTAGATTTTGTAGGTGAAAGAAATGCTGAGTTTGATTGTTGTTCTGTTTGTATGTTACTATAGCATAGTTTGATTAGCAAAGGATGGAAAAGATTTTTTGCCGGTCTTTTACCGTTAATGTTGCATCTTTTACTGTTAATGTTGCATAATATTGTTGCCTTTGTGTTTGATGATAAATAATTTCCTGGAAAACAATTTTTTGTACAATTACTATATTTTATCGCATCACTTCCTCAAACAACCAACAGAACCAGGGTCATATTTATTGGAATGTTGTGAAATATCTGTAATTTTGTAATTTCTGTAATTTTGCTGTCTTTGAAGTTGTAGAAATATCAGCATGTCTTTGGCCTGAACTCACCTACCTTTGATTTGTTTTATTGCAGTGTATTCTCAAGATATGGAATCCCTAGCTTCCCTTCTATTTTAATAGTCAATCAGACGTCAAGGGTCCGATATTTTGGTCCAAAAGATCTCCTGTCCCTCGTCCAATTTTACCAGAAAACCACAGGTAAGATTTTTTCAAATTTAACAAGACTTATGAGCCTTGTTAGTCGTAAGGGTAATTCTAGGTGCATGTCTGAGGTTTCCTGTTCTCCTCATGTCTGTTTGTGAAAGTAGAAAATGCGGTTGGAGGCATGCAGCCCGTTTTTCTTTAGCTTATCCTGTATTCATCCCTTATCCAGTACTTAAATGTTTTCGTTTGTGAAAGTTGAGTGTATTCGTCTTTCTTGGTTTCTCTAAAGTGAGGTTTTTATACATTTCGTGCCCTAACATGGAACTATATACTTCATTTTCAGTCAATTATTGCAGTGCTAGTTATCACTCTTGGCGTTACAAAGCGAACTCACAACTGGTGAGGATAATATGGACAACAAGCTTGATTCTCTGTTTGTACCTAGAATAGAAGCAGTTGGATGGCTATTGTTAAATTATACATATTGGTTTTTCTGTTGTTGCAAATTCTTGACAGAGTATTGGGTGTTTTGTATCTATAAATATGGTTTTCTGTTTCTCCAAACTTGAAAGCAACATTCACAGTATACTAACTTAGATGAATGTATGGATGATTGATAAATACTAGCTCTTTTGGTACATGCTTGAATTAGAGTACTTCAGTACTTAATATATAGAGCATTATTTTTGTGCAAATATTCCAGGTAAATAATCGATAATGAACGAACAATAGTAAATTAAATTACGTTGTATGAATACGCATGTCGTCAGTCACACAACAAACCACTTATAATCACACAATAGTATCTATAAAATTATGTCGTCACATTAGTACTCACACAACAGAATAAATGGGTATCAGTTGTCCAATGTTAAATCACACAACGGTATAGAAACAATGTGTTGTATGACTTGTGAAGAATTCAACACTGAGCCTCACACATACAACAGTTACTTATGATACCTGTTGTGTGAAGGAACAACCAACAACAGTCGCCATATATTTCTGTTGTATGATAAGTTAACCAACAACAGCGTGTACTTACTTCTGTTGTCTGAGTGTTATTTTTCTGTTGTGTGAGAAGTTAACCAACAACAGCATGTGCTTACTTCTGTTGTCTGATCACCATCGAAAATGCCCCACATCCAATTTTTGGCATTGGCATGTGCAGAATTGGTGCAACGGTTATAAGCAATGCGTTGTGTCTATGATATTCAGATAACGGTGTTTCACCGTTGTGTGAGTGTGCTCATCACACAACATCGAGATAGACGACAGACATGGTCCACATCACACAACAGATTTCCACCGTTGTGTGATGCAGTTTTTGTAGTAGTGCTTTCATTTCATCATTACCTCATCTTTTACTTATTTTACAAACCACTCCCATACTCCACTTTCATTATTTTTCTTTCTCTCATCATTTCACTCTTCTTTTTCTTCCCTATTTAAACACATTCTCCTCTCACTCTCAATAACCAACTCCTTCATCCCATTACATCTGATTTCTCTCTTCATCTCCTTCACAAAAACCTCCATCTCCACCTCCCAAAATCCAAACCCACAATACCCAATCTACTCCATCATCAACACCACAACTACCATCTTCCACCACCATAAACTTCATCACCACCACTCAAAGTTAGCCAAAGGAGTATCATATCTTCATCACCATTTCATTCATCATCACCATCCAGAAGTTCATTATCCATCCATTCCACCATCAAGGAGGATTCAAGGAGCATTGAAGGAGAAAAATGAAGGAGAAGCTACCCATTGATTTGTCAAGCTTCAACTAGTTCTTTCTTCCCTTAACTCTTTAATTTACCTTGATTTACTTTATAGATTTGATGCCAATTTGTATGATTATGAGTGAGCAGTTACTTTGTTGGGGCTAGGGTTGAAAGTCGTAGCCAAACTTGTATAAATTGATGTTTTAATTGACATTTGTTGTTATTTGTGATTTTCATCGTCATATGCTAATTCAAGAAGTGAATGCATTCATTCAAACTTAACTATTTTGAATGTGTTGTGTTTTTCATCTCATGAAAAAATGTTTAGGGAGTAGTTAACCTTGAACATTAATAGCATGATAGCATCCTCTATGTGCATGTGAGGGTAGTGAGTTAAAATCACCTAGATCTAGGATTGGTTTGCTTGCTTGATTATCTAAACTCAAATCTTTATGCATCTAGGAGCAAGGAATTGATACTTATCCGGTAATATAACTTGTTCTTGGGTAGTTAGTCTCGCACTTATCTGATGGAAATTGATAAAATAAAAGGAGTTTAAGCCTTTGTAGTCTTATCCGGATCCAAAGAGGGTAATTGGGAAATTAGAATAGCATCACTTGTATTTGAACTTCAATACTTGCAAGGGAGGTTAGTGGTAGACAATCCAACCCCTAACTTCATCCATTATATTACTAGTTTAGTTTAGAGTAATTTAGTTTATATTTGAGCATTTAATTTAATTTGGTTCATTACTCTATCCAACAAACAATTTCACTATTACTACAATGCACATACTCACCATGAGCCTAGATTTCCTTGTGAATTTAGGTTTGTGATTGTACATTTGCATATTCTAGCTCTCCTTAGGTTAACACCCTAGCTATTGAAAGAAATCCAATCCTCGTGGGTTCGACAACATTTCTTAAATCCCTATACTATTACTTGTACCCCTTATACTTGAGGGTGGCTATTTGGCTAACAAGTTTTTGGCGCCGTTGCCGGGGATTGGTGTAAAATCCGATTCCTAGCTCTGTTTGCCTTTGGGCAAGCTAGAAATTTTCACATGAAGAAAGCTAGATGCTTTTCTCTTTTTCCTTGGATATATTTTTCTACTCCATTCTCATTAATAAATCATCATCACTTCCATGTTTCTGCACCTTCATGCTTTGCTTTCATTTCATCATTACCTCATCTTTTACTTATTTTACAAACCACTCCCATACTCCACTTTCATTATTTTTCTTTCTCTCATCATTTCACTCTTCTTTTTCTTCCCTATTTAAACACATTCTCCTCTCACTCTCAATAACCAACTCCTTCATCCCATTACATCTGATTTCTCTCTTCATCTTCTTCACAAAAACCTCCATCTCCACCTCCCAAAATCCAAACCCACAATACCCAATCTACTCCATCATCACCACCACAACTACCATCTTCCACTACCATAAACTTCATCACCACCACTCAAAGCTAGCCAAAGGAGCATCATATCTTCATCACCATTTCATTCATCATCACCATCCAGAAGTTCATTATCCATCCATTCCACCATCAAGGAGGATTCAAGGAGCATTGAAGGAGAAAAATGAAGGAGAAGCTACCCATTGATTTGTCAAGCTTCAACTAGTTCTTTCTTCCCTTACCTCTTTAATTTACCTTGATTTACTTTATAGATTTGATGCCAATTTGTATGATTATGAGTGAGTAGTTACTTTGTTGGGGCTAGGGTTGAAAGCCGTAGCCAAACTTGTATGAATTGATGTTTTAATTGACATTTGTTGTTATTTGTGATTTTCATCTTCATATGCTAATTCAAGAAGTGAATGCATTCATTCAAACTTAACTATTTTGAATGTGTTGTGTTTGTCATCTCATGAAAAAATGTTTAGGGAGTAGTTAACCTTGAACATTAATAGCATGATAGCATCCTCTATGTGCATGTGAGGGTAGTGAGTTAAAATCACCTAGATCTAGGATTGGTTTGCTTGCTTGATTATCTAAACTCAAATCTTTATGCATCTAGGAGCAAGGAATTGATACTTATCCGGTAATATAACTTGTTCTTGGGTAGTTAGTCTCGCACTTATCCGATGGAAATTGATAAAATAAAAGGAGTTTAAGCCTTTGTAGTCTTATCCGGATCCAAAGAGGGTAATTGGGAAATTAGAATAGCATCACTTGTATTTGAACTTCAATACTTGCAAGGGAGGTTAGTGGTAGACAATCCAACCCCTAACTTC
Source organism: Rosa chinensis (assembly GCF_002994745.2). NCBI lineage: Eukaryota > Viridiplantae > Streptophyta > Magnoliopsida > Rosales > Rosaceae > Rosa > Rosa chinensis. The sequence continues at coordinate 9,890,266 of NC_037093.1, read as the reverse complement.
ATCCATTATATTACTAGTTTAGTTTAGAGTAATTTAGTTTATATTTGAGCATTTAATTTAATTTGGTTCATTACTCTATCCAACAAACAATTTCACTATTACTACAATGCACATACTCACCATGAGCCTAGATTTCCTTGTGAATTTAGGTTTGTGATTGTACATTTGCATATTCTAGCTCTCCTTAGGTTAACACCCTAGCTATTGAAAGAAATCCAATCCTCGTGGGTTCGACAACATTTCTTAAATCCCTATACTATTACTTGTACCCCTTATACTTGAGGGTGGCTATTTGGCTAACAAGTTTTTGGCGCCGTTGCCGGGGATTGGTGTAAAATCCGATTCCTAGCTCTGTTTGCCTTTGGGCAAGCTAGAAATTTTCACATGAAGAAAGCTAGATGCTTTTCTCTTTTTCCTTGGATATATTTTTCTACTCCATTCTCATTAATAAATCATCATCACTTCCATGTTTCTGCACCTTCATGCTTTGCTTTCATTTCATCATTATCCCATCTTTTACTTATTTTACAAACCACTCCCATACTCCACTTTCATTATTTTTCTTTCTCTCATCATTTCACTCTTCTTTTCTTCCCTATTTAAACACATTCTCCTCTCACTCTCAATAACCAACTCCTTCATCCCATTACATCTGATTTCTCTCTTCATCTTCTTCACAAAAACCTCCATCTCCACCTCCCAAAATCCAAACCCACAATACCCAATCTACTCCATCATCACCACCACAACTACCATCTTCCACTACCATAAACTTCATCACCACCACTCAAAGCTAGCCAAAGGAGCATCATATCTTCATCACCATTTCATTCATCATCACCATCCAGAAGTTCATTATCCATCCATTCCACCATCAAGGAGGATTCAAGGAGCATTGAAGGAGAAAAATGAAGGAGAAGCTACCCATTGATTTGTCAAGCTTCAACTAGTTCTTTCTTCCCTTACCTCTTTAATTTACCTTGATTTACTTTATAGATTTGATGCCAATTTGTATGATTATGAGTGAGTAGTTACTTTGTTGGGGCTAGGGTTGAAAGCCGTAGCCAAACTTGTATGAATTGATGTTTTAATTGACATTTGTTGTTATTTGTGATTTTCATCTTCATATGCTAATTCAAGAAGTGAATGCATTCATTCAAACTTAACTATTTTGAATGTGTTGTGTTTGTCATCTCATGAAAAATGTTTAGGGAGTAGTTAACCTTGAACATTAATAGCATGATAGCATCCTCTATGTGCATGTGAGGGTAGTGAGTTAAAATCACCTAGATCTAGGATTGGTTTGCTTGCTTGATTATCTAAACTCAAATCTTTATGCATCTAGGAGCAAGGAATTGATACTTATCCGGTAATATAACTTGTTCTTGGGTAGTTAGTCTCGCACTTATCCGATGGAAATTGATAAAATAAAAGGAGTTTAAGCCTTTGTAGTCTTATCCGGATCCAAAGAGGGTAATTGGGAAATTAGAATAGCATCACTTGTATTTGAACTTCAATACTTGCAAGGGAGGTTAGTGGTAGACAATCCAACCCCTAACTTCATCCATTATATTACTAGTTTAGTTTAGAGTAATTTAGTTTATATTTGAGCATTTAATTTAATTTGGTTCATTACTCTATCCAACAAACAATTTCACTATTACTACAATGCACATACTCACCATGAGCCTAGATTTCCTTGTGAATTTAGGTTTGTGATTGTACATTTGCATATTCTAGCTCTCCTTAGGTTAACACCCTAGCTATTGAAAGAAATCCAATCCTCGTGGGTTCGACAACATTTCTTAAATCCCTATACTATTACTTGTACCCCTTATACTTGAGGGTGGCTATTTGGCTAACAAGTTTTTGGCGCCGTTGCCGGGGATTGGTGTAAAATCCGATTCCTAGCTCTGTTTGCCTTTGGGCAAGCTAGAAATTTTCACATGAAGAAAGCTAGATGCTTTTCTCTTTTTCCTTGGATATATTTTTCTACTCCATTCTCATTAATAAATCATCATCACTTCCATGTTTCTGCACCTTCATGCTTTGCTTTCATTTCATCATTATCCCATCTTTTACTTATTTTACAAACCACTCCCATACTCCACTTTCATTATTTTTCTTTCTCTCATCATTTCACTCTTCTTTTTCTTCCCTATTTAAACACATTCTCCTCTCACTCTCAATAACCAACTCCTTCATCCCATTACATCTGATTTCTCTCTTCATCTTCTTCACAAAAACCTCCATCTCCACCTCCCAAAATCCAAACCCACAATACCCAATCTACTCCATCATCACCACCACAACTACCATCTTCCACTACCATAAACTTCATCACCACCACTCAAAGCTAGCCAAAGGAGCATCATATCTTCATCACCATTTCATTCATCATCACCATCCAGAAGTTCATTATCCATCCATTCCACCATCAAGGAGGATTCAAGGAGCATTGAAGGAGAAAAATGAAGGAGAAGCTACCCATTGATTTGTCAAGCTTCAACTAGTTCTTTCTTCCCTTACCTCTTTAATTTACCTTGATTTACTTTATAGATTTGATGCCAATTTGTATGATTATGAGTGAGTAGTTACTTTGTTGGGGCTAGGGTTGAAAGCCGTAGCCAAACTTGTATGAATTGATGTTTTAATTGACATTTGTTGTTATTTGTGATTTTCATCTTCATATGCTAATTCAAGAAGTGAATGCATTCATTCAAACTTAACTATTTTGAATGTGTTGTGTTTGTCATCTCATGAAAAAATGTTTAGGGAGTAGTTAACCTTGAACATTAATAGCATGATAGCATCCTCTATGTGCATGTGAGGGTAGTGAGTTAAAATCACCTAGATCTAGGATTGGTTTGCTTGCTTGATTATCTAAACTCAAATCTTTATGCATCTAGGAGCAAGGAATTGATACTTATCCGGTAATATAACTTGTTCTTGGGTAGTTAGTCTCGCACTTATCCGATGGAAATTGATAAAATAAAAGGAGTTTAAGCCTTTGTAGTCTTATCCGGATCCAAAGAGGGTAATTGGGAAATTAGAATAGCATCACTTGTATTTGAACTTCAATACTTGCAAGGGAGGTTAGTGGTAGACAATCCAACCCCTAACTTCATCCATTATATTACTAGTTTAGTTTAGAGTAATTTAGTTTATATTTGAGCATTTAATTTAATTTGGTTCATTACTCTATCCAACAAACAATTTCACTATTACTACAATGCACATACTCACCATGAGCCTAGATTTCCTTGTGAATTTAGGTTTGTGATTGTACATTTGCATATTCTAGCTCTCCTTAGGTTAACACCCTAGCTATTGAAAGAAATCCAATCCTCGTGGGTTCGACAACATTTCTTAAATCCCTATACTATTACTTGTACCCCTTATACTTGAGGGTGGCTATTTGGCTAACAAGTTTTTGGCGCCGTTGCCGGGGATTGGTGTAAAATCCGATTCCTAGCTCTGTTTGCCTTTGGGCAAGCTAGAAATTTTCACATGAAGAAAGCTAGATGCTTTTCTCTTTTTCCTTGGATATATTTTTCTACTCCATTCTCATTAATAAATCATCATCACTTCCATGTTTCTGCACCTTCATGCTTTGCTTTCATTTCATCATTATCCCATCTTTTACTTATTTTACAAACCACTCCCATACTCCACTTTCATTATTTTTCTTTCTCTCATCATTTCACTCTTCTTTTTCTTCCCTATTTAAACACATTCTCCTCTCACTCTCAATAACCAACTCCTTCATCCCATTACATCTGATTTCTCTCTTCATCTTCTTCACAAAAACCTCCATCTCCACCTCCCAAAATCCAAACCCACAATACCCAATCTACTCCATCATCACCACCACAACTACCATCTTCCACTACCATAAACTTCATCACCACCACTCAAAGCTAGCCAAAGGAGCATCATATCTTCATCACCATTTCATTCATCATCACCATCCAGAAGTTCATTATCCATCCATTCCACCATCAAGGAGGATTCAAGGAGCATTGAAGGAGAAAAATGAAGGAGAAGCTACCCATTGATTTGTCAAGCTTCAACTAGTTCTTTCTTCCCTTACCTCTTTAATTTACCTTGATTTACTTTATAGATTTGATGCCAATTTGTATGATTATGAGTGAGTAGTTACTTTGTTGGGGCTAGGGTTGAAAGCCGTAGCCAAACTTGTATGAATTGATGTTTTAATTGACATTTGTTGTTATTTGTGATTTTCATCTTCATATGCTAATTCAAGAAGTGAATGCATTCATTCAAACTTAACTATTTTGAATGTGTTGTGTTTGTCATCTCATGAAAAAATGTTTAGGGAGTAGTTAACCTTGAACATTAATAGCATGATAGCATCCTCTATGTGCATGTGAGGGTAGTGAGTTAAAATCACCTAGATCTAGGATTGGTTTGCTTGCTTGATTATCTAAACTCAAATCTTTATGCATCTAGGAGCAAGGAATTGATACTTATCCGGTAATATAACTTGTTCTTGGGTAGTTAGTCTCGCACTTATCCGATGGAAATTGATAAAATAAAAGGATTTTAAGCCTTTGTAGTCTTATCCGGATGCAAATAGGGTATTTGGGAAATTAGAATAGCATCACTTGTATTTGAACTTCAATACTTGCAAGGGAGGTTAGTGGTAGACAATCAAACCCCTAACTTCATCCATTATATTACTAGTTTAGTTTAGAGTAATTTAGTTTACATTTGAGCATTTAATTTAATTTGGTTCATTACTCTATCCAACAAACAATTTCACTATCACTACAATGCACATACTCAGCATGAGCCTAGATTTCCTTGTGAATTTAGGTTTGTGATTGTACATTTGCATATTCTTGCTCTCCTTAGGTTAACACCCTAGCTAGTGAAAGGAATCCAATCCTCGTGGGTTCGACAACCTTTCTTAAATCCCTATACTATTACTTGTACCCCTTATACTTGAGGGTGGCTATTTGGCTAACAGATTCCATCGTCCTTGAGATGCTGGCTGACATCAAGAACCCATCTGTGATATCCAGAGCTAGTTGTTCCCAATGGAGCAAAGTCCAATTTGTTCAGGTTACTTATCCTGAAAGAGAACAAGAAAAAGGATTAGTTTCGGAGCAGAAAAAGTTACCACAAAAACATATCGCTTTCAAAAAATTAGGAATTTCCGAGAGTAGTCACTTCCAAGAAATTCGATTCCAAGAAGTATTGGATTAGATCGAAAAAATGATGTGTTTGTGGTCGATCATAATTTCTCAACAAACTCTAAGTTTGGAAGACTCTACAAGCTCCAAGCTTGGAGTGAGCACGAACCCCCACAATTCGGCTTTTGGTCTCCCCTATGAAGAAAAAAGGGAGGTTGCAAGTCCCCGAGGAAAAAGAAGAGAAAAATAATAAAAAATTTCAAAAATGGGAACTTAAAGAACCTTTAAAACATACCTCAAAATGTGTCAAAATTTTCTAGGAATAAGTCGCCGGAATTTGGTCGTCAAAGGTGATTGCTGGAGGCGTTTGGCGGTGGGCAGCTTCCATTTTTTTCTTTTGCAATGTGGGCTTGCTCCCCTTTCTTTCTCTTGGGCTTCTCCTTTTTATTTTTTTTCTTTTTCTTCCTTCAGAAGTGGGCAAGGGCCTGCTTCCTTTTATTTTTTAGTTTTTTCCGACTTGGGCCGTATCAGCCTTCTTCTTCCCTGGGCCGTGTCTTCTTTCTTCTCCTTTGGGTCGCGCCTTCCTCTTCTTCTCTAGGCCGTGCCTTCCTCTCTTTTTTATTTTTTTTTCTTTTCTTTTCTGGCTTGGGCCGTTTGTTTTTCTTCTTCTGAGCTGGACTAGAGCTAGGGTCTTCTGGGCTGCGCCTCTTTCTCCTTCTTTTTTTTTTTCTTTTTTTTTTTTTCTGGGAATGAAACTGATGGTTCAATAGGTGCAGTAGTTCCGCCGGCCGGTTTTGGCCGTAATTTTACCAGTTCCTAGTTTCTGGGTTTAGGGAGCATGTGATGGAAAAATTCACTGTAGATGGAAGACTGGAATGGTGTGAACTGGTCAGGGGACTATCTTTCTCTTCTTGTGGCCGGTTCGGGGATTTTCCGGCCTGTTCTTGGGGTGGCGCCACCAGTTCTAAACTCCTGGGATTAAGAGCTTCAATATATGCGGCGGAGGTTGCTAGGATTTGAAAGCTACGATTTTAGGATTTCAGGGTTAGGGATTCGTGCTGATAACGTGTTTAAGGAAAACTGAATTTGGAGAGAATTGAGTCGTATTTTCATTGATAATAGGGGCCTATTTATATAGAGGATTACAAGACATAAAATCAAAGTTGTACAAGGAAAGATATCGTACAATTAATCGGATACCTATGGATATCTCTAATTCAAAATCCTATTACAACTAGGTCAAATAGCCTAGAATTTGGGTCAGACACATATTCTGGATTTACTTGAACAATCCTCTATTTCTTTCTCTTTCTCCTTATTCCTCGATCATTCTTCTACAATCTGCATATTGCATCTAGTCATTTACAACCTAACTACCCAAACTTAATTCTTCTTTACTTGTGATTGCCCGACTTCAGCTCAATCCTCTTTCTTCTGCATATTGCATCTATAACCAAGATTTTTTTCTTGTTTATGTAAAAACAGTTGGATCAATAGTCATTAAGCAATGGAACTGCGTGAAAATAGAATGGTCCTGCCACCGGCCTTGAAACTTTATAGAATTGGAATCTGAACTGAATACAAAGATGCACAGATGCAAAATCAAACCCAAAAATTGAAGATTTGTGATCAAATGGGCGAACAACCATCTATAACCCAATCTTCTTCTTCTAAAGAATTAAAATCTTCCATTTAATTTCAATTAATTCCACCATCTTAGAAACAAATAAGGTTGGGATGTTTCCCACTTTCTGAAGAAACAAAAAAAAGAAAAAGGGAGAGAGGTAGACGATAGAAGAAAAGGAGAATCAAAAAGCAAAATAAAAAATAACTAAAAAACAGTTTTTGCACCTCACATGCATTGCACGTGATCAATTTAACAGAAAAGTGACAAAAAATAAAACGAGGTATCAAGTTGATTTATTTTTAAAAGTTTATGTATCATTTTAATTACTTTTGAAAGTTGGGTACCATTATGTCCGGCGTAAAAAGAAGTTTAGACAACGTTAGTGATAAAAACTCTTTTAAAAAAAATATTGACTATAAATATCAAGAGTTGAGATTATTTAATAAGTGTGAGATAACTTGCACCGCCGGTGCATAGAAAAATACAAAGTATAAATCTTATGTAACTCAGTTAATTAACCTACCTCAATTGAATCATATGGCACTTACTACGTACTTGATTGGTCGAGCTTAAAGCACTTTGGCCGGATTAGGTTGAAGTTCTGATCTCGGATTGGAGACCAGCTAACAATTTTCTAATGTATATCAAATGAGTTTAATAATTATTAGGTTGACTCTCCGGTACTCATATCCAACATAAATACATGAGTTCCAAATTCCGATATATACTCAGTTATATTTGTTTGATCGATCAACCAAATCATTAATATGCCCAGACGGCCAGACCCAGACAATCCGATTTGCTCAACCTCCTTTCTTAGTTCTTACCAATATTAAGTAGCTGCCCGATCCACTAGTTACTATTTAAAACTCAGAGAACTGAATTGGGGTCAACCAGATCATCATCGATCATTACTATTCTAATAAAAGCTGGACAAATTACGGTTAAAATCTCAACCAAACTTTCCAAGCTCGAAGCTAGCAGCTTCCAAACTCATGGCCGTACATAATAGCCACTACTGCTGCAGCTCACTTTCAAACTGTGAAAGACCCATGGTTGTAACTGTCCTAGTCTTAGCCAGTAGAGTAGACTCGCCCTACTTTAAGCTTTAATTAAAGAATGCCTCCAGATTCCTGGAGAGTGATTATATAACAAAAAGTCGATTGTTAATAATATTTTATATAGTTATGTTAATTCTTGATGGAATGACTAAATTTTTGAATTATTATATATGTCCTTACATAATATAGATATTACTAAAGTAAATTATTTTTATACGAGGATAAGATAGTCAATAAACTATATCATATTTTAAAAAATGGTCCTTGACCAAAACTCCAAAAGCACCAAAATGAACAAAATTTATCTCACTTTCCCCGGTAAGAGATTTTTATTCCCAACTACACAATTTGACAGCAAATGACCATTTTACCCTCAATCAAATTAATCAATTATAGCTGCCACTCTGTCTCCTTTCTCTCCACAGACGCGGCGAACTCTCTCTCTCTCTCCGAAGACGTCTGCTTTTCTCTCTCCCCGATCCTCCAGTCTTCTTCGTCGACGGCGTTCTCACCGGCGATAGCGACGGCGACGACGAGAGCCTCCAAATCCAGATGCTCCGCGCGACTTTACTAAGCCGGCCGGAGGCGCTGTCACCGGGATGGCTGAGAATACCGATCACTGGGCGGTAATTGAGCTTGGGGTCAAGCGCCGTACACCTCTGCGAGGAGTCGGAGGAGGCGAATTGAGTGGGGAGCAGAATGTCGGCGTCAACTGGGCCTTGTCTGAGCTGAGCTTGTTGGAGAGGGAAATCAAGAAGGGGTTCCGACGATTTTCGGTGGTCTTCAACCTCAGTCCTAGTCTCACCTTCACAGCCTCTCTCTACCATGGTCTCTGATTCAGGCCATTATTATCCTGCAACAGTGCTACAGAAGCCGAGCTTGGATCCCTCAGCAACACCCAACGTCTGACCGGTGCAGAGGATTTCTCGGTTTGCTCCGATATGGTGCCCAGAGTATTTCTCTTGGTGGCCAAATAATTTTTTTTTTAGTAAAGTGTAGGCAGAAAGAAAAAAGAAAAAGTTTTATACAATTTGTTCTTATTCTACACATGCAGAGCTTTGAAAAAAAATTCATCATCTAATTTGGTCTTGTTTACTTTATACAATCTGTTCTTTTCTTCTTCTTTTATTTGGCAAAATGGAGGCAGAAGGCCCGGAAAGAAAGAAAAATGAAGAAAAAGAATTCTATTGGGGAGCAATAGGCGCCTATTGGGGAGCAATAAACGTTTTTAAATTAATATAATTTCTTCGTTTTTTTCTTTAAACAAAGTTTTATTTGTCTAAATTTAGGGAGATTAGTTCATATTCTGGCAACCGAAAGTTCTATTAGGGGATAATAGACATCTATTGGGGGGCAATAGACGTATATTGAGGGGCAATACATGGCTGATAGTCGTCTATTGGGGGCAATAGACTTCTATTGGGGGGCAATAGACGTCTATTGCCCCTCTATTAGGGGGCAATAGATGTCTATTGGGGGCAAAAACTTTCCGGTGAGATTTTCAGCAAATTCCGGTGGGTGGCAGCCGGTGACCGGATTCCAGCAAAAGTTGGCCGGATTCCCGCGGTGGTTTCTCTCTCTTCCATTTTCTCTATCTCTCTCTCTAAGTAACAAAGGGGTAAGGGGTAAAATGATATTAAAAAAAAATTAAAAAATTAAAAAAATCTTAATGGGATATTAGGGAAGACTCCCTTAGAGTGTATTGGGTAAGAGATAATTAAAAAAACTTAATGAGGTAAGTGGGAAAAAAATCCCTAGAAATGGGGTAAATAGACAAAAACCCTTAAAAATTTGTAACATTTCTCATAAAAAAATAAAATAAAATAATAAAAAAAATAAAAAATAAAACCTTCTCCAATATCAGGAAAGAAACTATTGTAACTTTTTAAATTTTAAAAAATAAAAATAAAAGCTAATTGGTTAAGGGGCTAGTAGTATACTAAATGGATCCCAATAAGTAGTTTGCTTTTTCTTAATTAGGTTGATTAGTTTCCCAGTCAAACGTTATTTAGAAGTGGCTTAAGAAAGTGAGATAGATGGGTGTGGGAAAAAGTTTTCCCAGTCAATCCATATTTAGATGTGGCTTAAGAGAGTGAGATAGATGGGTGGGGGAAAGAGTTTTCCCAGTCAAACCTTATTTAGATGGGTGAGGGAAAAAGTTAGATGGGTGCTCCATCAATTCTGCTAGGGCATAAATGTCTGCTCCGCTGCTCCTTAGGGTCTTTTTTGTAGCTTTGCTCATAATTATCTTTGTTCTATTGGGGACGCAACTGAAAGCCCCCGCAGGACATTAAGGAGAGAGAAGAGAAGCCCGACCGAACTGTCAGATTCTGGGTTCAGTTGTTCTCACCGATATTTTTCGCTCGGATCGACGGTTGAAATATGATGGTATGTAATCATGTGCAGGGTAACGCTTCTACAAGTTTCGGTAATTAAGTTTACAGTAAATATCACAAATGATCATTCAACTTTTATTTATTCGATACTTTAGTCATTCACATTTTAAATATATCACTTTGTTCACTCAATTTTAACTATATTGTTCATTTTAGTCACTTGTTTAATTTTTTTATTTTATTTGTCACAGTATTAATGATATTTTCGTCGAACCAATTGTAAAAAATTGATAAATATGTATTAGAATAATTGGGAGAAATGATCAAAGTGAGATAAAATGCCCCTTGGGTGACTAAAGTGATTGACAATGTAATAGTTGAGTAACCAAAGTGATATATTTGAAACTTGAGTGACCAAAGTGTCGAATGAGTCATGTTTGAGTGACCATTTGTGGAATTTTCCCTTAAGTTTATAGTCAGTGACGTATAGTGAAAACTTTTAACACAGTTAAAGTGTTAATTATGAGCCGCTAAATTAATGATGATTACACGATCATATCACTTGCAATCTTTTGGAAGAAACATAAGACTGTCTGGAAAAGTAACCAGCGGTCTCCTACAAAAAAAAAAAACAAGATTAGGATTCAAGTGATAGCCAAATGCCATATTTTAAGCTAATGGTCAACAGCTCCAAATCCTACCCCATCCCAATGAACATAAATTCTACGGGTTTTCATTCTCAATTATTGAACTTTGAGACTTTCGTACGTTGTCCATATATAGTCCCGACTCGCGAGCTAATTTCTTCCATGAATAAGACTTACAAATTTCTGGTCTTTCTTTTCAGTTTCTGGTACATATATGCAAATAGGAGATGCACGTCTTTATCCCTTCCCACATCAATTATTTCGTAAGGGAACTCGAGCTTCTAACTTTCAGAGTGCCTAAGTGGGTTTCGTTTTTCATATGCGAAAAATAACTAGCAATTAATTTCAGATGGGACGAACTTTCTCGTTACCTAATGGCAATAGGATTGTTGTGTCTTTGGTACCAAAAATATATTATTGTTGTGTCAACTAGTCTGAGTGTGTGAGACGTGTACGTACTTCACATATATAAGATAAGAAGAAGAAGAACAAACATACATAGGGAAACGGCGTGCATGGTGCAGTCATTACTGTATTTAAACTTAGTAAGCTACCTATTTAGTTACCACTCTAAACTTAAATTCAGGACCGTAGCTTATTTACATATGCATCTGGACAGGTGATTCCTTTTTGACTTTTTTTTTAACAATTTACCCTTTTTAAGGGACAATGACAAGGACACTTGACAAGCATTACTTTTGGCCCTATCACAAAAAGGAAAGAATGCATGGTAATTTTTGAAACGATAGTTCTGGACCGTACCCAAACGACTAAAAGTATAAAAGTAGTCTTCATGGATTAGGAGTTTGCGAGCATTTCATAAGAGCAGTGCTAGAGACACAAAAAAATTATATCAAATTATGTGGTATTTGAGTTGGCGTCTTAAATATCAAGACATTCAATTTAATAATTTCCAACAAATTTCATTGATTTTATTTAGAAACTAATTAATCAGCAAAAAAAAAAAACACGTGGTTCACCAAACAACCAAATTTGCTGTTGCCCTTCCTCAAACAAAAAACAACCAAATCTGCAGAATCTAAAGGACAAAGAAATCTGGAGGAGAATAGCGCAGAGAAATTACATCAAATCTAGTAGACTGCATATATAGTAGTACATCTATTTCTATCTTCCTTTAACAATGTAAGAACATGAAACCCAGTAGAGATAGATCCAGTTATCAATTGAAAATCATCATTGCTCCATGGCCATCACTGCATATCTCTATTTCTAGAATGAAAACTACCACCACTAATAGTAATAGATCATCATTCAATTGTCGGTCAACTAATGAATTAAGTCATACACAACTTCGTATTCTATTTTTTATGTTTTGACTGATAGTCTTCTCCTACAATTGCATGTTAAAGTCTCCATGATTGAAGGGTTTTGTTTAAGGTTCTTTCTTCCTTTTTCTGTTGTTTATCATATACATTTTTTCTTATTAAACAACAATAACTTTTAATTATAGCTCTTTTTATTTTAAAGAATAAAAATAAAATAAGAATATATGCTAAAAATAGTTTGATGATATGGCACCTGCCACGTCATTTGGTATTAATATTTGGTAAAATTATTTGGGATCTCAAGTATTTTTGTTTCATAATTTTATGGCAATGTTAGTTCCTCTTCTAGTTTGTCATATACTCATCTGTAAAATATCTAAGACAATAAATCTATTTGGAATGTCCAATTAGGACGCCAGTAATTGAGTTAAGTGTGTTGAATGTGCTTGTAGCCTTTTCTAGTTTATATTTGAAGAAAAATTATTCCTAAAATCAGGAGTTTAGGAATGCCTTCAAATTTATCTGCTTCATTAATTTAAAAAGCCAAATGCCTTTTGTTTTGAAAAGAAAGGCCAAAGTAGGAGAACCAATGAGCCATAAAAATTTTGGGGACAAATACTTCATAATTTTACTTTTGAAATACCAAAACCACCTTTAATTAGCTCCGCCGCTCATTCATATATCTTCTATCTGCTCGTAAATGTCTCGTGGCGTGTTTGATTTTAACACTTTGAAAACTTCCTTAAACCAACTTTCAAGTAGGTGCGTAGGATGATGAACAGCTACATACCTAACAGTCACATTGATTTGCAGAATAAAGAAGACAACAATTACATTGATCTCATCCAGCACCAAGTCCGCAGGTATATATTACACTCCTCTTCCCCGTTCTCTCCATCCAAACCCACAAACACACTCAGAACCTTCAAACCTCTCTCACCCAACACAGAGAGCATAAATGGGTTCCGAATCATTGGTCCATGTTTTCTTGGTTTCCTTCATCGGCCAAGGCCATGTGAACCCACTCCTCCGCCTGGGGAAGCGCCTCGCTTCCAAGGGCCTCCTCGTCACCTTCTGCACCGCCGAATGCGTCGGCAAGGAAATGCGCAAGTCCAATGGCATCACCGACGAGCCAAAACCAGTCGGAGATGGATTCATCCGATTCGAATTCTTCGAAGACAGATGGGCCGAGGACGAGCCTATGCGCCAGGACTTGGACTTGTATCTCCCGCAGCTCGAGCTGGTCGGGAAGGAAGTCATTCCTGAAATGATCAAGAAAAATGCGGAGCAAGGTCGCCCTGTCTCATGCCTCATCAACAACCCCTTCATCCCTTGGGTGTGTGACGTGGCTGAGAGTTTAGGGATTCCTTCGGCTATGCTTTGGGTCCAATCCGCTGCTTGTCTCGCTGCCTATTATCACTACTACCATGGCTTGGTCCCCTTTCCTTCGGAATCAGACATGTTTTGCGATGTTCAGATTCCATCTATCCCTCTGTTGAAGTACGATGAGGTGCCCAGCTTCTTGTACCCTACTACCCCCTACCCGTTTTTGAGGAGGGCAATATTGGGGCAGTACAGGAACTTGGACAAGCCCTTCTGCATATTGATGGACACTTTCCAAGAGCTTGAGAGCGAGATCATCGAGTACATGTCTCGTTTGTGCCCGATCAAGGCAGCCGGTCCTCTATTCAAGAACCCAAAAGCCCAAAACGCCGTCCGCGGTGACTTCATGAAGGCCGATGACTCTATCATCGGCTGGCTCGACACCAAGCCTAAATCATCTGTCGTGTACATCTCGTTCGGTAGTGTGGTTTACTTGAAGCAGGAGCAAGTGGATGAGATTGCTCACGGCTTGTTGAGCTCCGGAGTTTCCTTCATTTGGGTGATGAAGCCCCCACACCCTGATTCCGGCCTTGAACTTCTGGTTCTGCCGGAAGGGTTTTTGGAAAAGGCAGGAGACAGAGGCAAAGTTGTCCAATGGAGCCCACAAGAGAAGATTTTGGAGCACCCTTCGACAGCTTGCTTTGTGACTCATTGCGGGTGGAACTCAACTATGGAGGCACTCACCTCGGGAATGCCCGTGGTTGCATTCCCGCAATGGGGTGACCAAGTGACCGACGCCAAGTACTTGGTGGATGAATTTAAGGTGGGTGTGAGAATGTGCCGTGGAGAGGCTGAAGACAGAGTGATCCCTAGGGAAGAGGTAGAGAAGTGCTTGCTCGAGGCAACCTCCGGGCCCAAGGCGGTGGAGATAAAGCAAAACGCCTTGAAGTGGAAGGCCGCGGCTGAGGCGGCCTGCTCCGAGGGAGGATCATCGGACAGGAACCTCCAGGCCTTTGTCGACGAGGTTAGGAGAATCAGCGCTTCCCTTAACAGTAAGTCAACAACTGTGGATTATGTCAAGTCAAAGATCAATGGAGTTGCGGAGTATGTTGAGTCAAAGCTGAATGGAAAGGCTGCACCAGTTGAGGCAAAGGCTAATGGAATCGCCGAAGTCGACGAGTCGAAGCCCATCAATGGGAAGGTTGAAATCGCCGAGTCGAAGCTCATCAATGGAAAGGTTGAAATCGCCGAGTCGAAGCCCATCAATGGAAAGGTTGTTGAACTGGTTGAGGCGTAAGGCTAAGGGGTTGGTTCTGGCTAATATATTCTACAGAATTAGTATGGAATAACTGAAATACCATCAGATGTGGTATGCGTTATTTACATTTTTTTTCTCTCTCTCTTTTTGATCTTATTTTATTTTTATTGTGGTCTATAATAGGCGTCTAGGGATCAGGTGCTGTGGATGCCTCTTCTTTGTAATTTAATTTTGTATCTCGGAATGTAACTCATCTATTCTAATTACTCTTCTTCTCTAGCTATCTCCTTCCCAATCCCCTTTGTGCTCTTATAGTTTTTCAAATAATCCTTGAATTATGCGAAGTGAGCATTACTCGTAGCATACACGCTTGTCCACTTTGTATATATTGTAATAAATCTGTGTTCTAGCTCTTTGTGTTTGTGTTGAGGGTTTCAGTTGATTGGTAGATTGTTGAGAGTTGAGATTATAGTTATCATTGATATCAAGTAGGAGTAATACTGATGGTTGAAGGCAGCTAACAGTCTTGACTTGCTCAAGATCAGGTTGAACCTATCACGAAGATAAGCTGCACCTAACGCTTATCGGGTATAGAGGTCTAGCTACCCGTGCAGCTAATTTGTTATAAATAGGCTCTTCCATTCTACAGTTATGCATCCATTATGCATCCAATTATGCATCCATAGAATTAAAAAATGGAATGGCTAGTCTATCGAACTGTCAAAATCTGTTTGTTTTAGCTAGTTTGGGAAGCCTTAAATGTGGGAGATTTGATCGTCCATTGAAGCTAGCTAGGCCCATCTAACAATCTTAATAGCAAATTCAGTGATGCAGAATGAAAGTAATGATGAGAATTCTGGCAAGCATTAAAATTAAGGGAAATTGGTCCAAATGGTACCTGCAAGATTCTAAATCTCTGCGATATTTCCGATATATCCCCCGATATCTCATTTTTTCGACGGACCGATATATTTAGGGGGTAAATATCTTATTTGTCACCGTTTCTGCGAAATTTCTCCGACATCGTCAAATATCCCCGATATATTAGATATTTGCGATATATCCCGATAAAGTGAAGAAATATCTGTAAAATTTGAGGTAAAAATTAAAAAAAAAAACTCAGTAATTCTCTAAATGAAAATCTGTGTGAAGAGAGATTTCCTAAAGACAAATTTGAGTGAGGAGAAATCCCCTCAAGGCGAATCTAGGTGAGGAGAATTGGATAAATACCCTCAAGGCGATTTTGGGTGAGAAGTAATTCTCTAAAAGTCTAAATGCAAATCTGTGTGAGGAGAGATTTGGTATTGTGTAGTCTGTGACTATTTTTGTAACTTTGTATGTAATTTCTAACTCTGTAGTTGAATAATAGAAAGAAGATAAAGTCATAAAGATTCAATTATTCAAATAAGGCCAAATGACATTGCAGAAGGAAGTCAAGGAACCATATATGGATGACATGATGAGAAGAGAGTGCAGAGTACGAAGTATTAAATTTTGGCTATGCATCTTGAAAAAAGTGAGGAATAACGAAGCTACTATGTAGTCTGTGTCTTAACTCTTAAACCTGAAATTTTTTTTTGGAAGTTGTCTCTTGTTTTAGTGGATCAACATAATTAAAAATAGAAAGTGATATATGATATGAAGCAAACTACAGACGGTTAAATAGTTAAATGTAATTCATCTTTTTTATTGATTTTATTTTATTAAGTGCAATGTTTATAAAACTATACAAAGGGCCCCAAATTGCAGATTGTATGCTTTAGAGATGCAAAGGAATCATTTGGGTCAACCATAGCAAGAAAAATAAGAGAAACCAGAAATACAAGTTTGTGGTATATCCGTATATGTATACATTAAAACACACACATACACACACATATAATTTCTTTAATAGAAAATGTTGATCTATTATAGCAGTAACTCATTGTAGTAGCTTTACAGCTGATTGGTGGACACAATGTGGGTATTCTACACCAAACATGCAGAAAATTGCAATGCGTATTGTCCACAAGTTATAGAAACTGCAACTAATGCTGGAATCAACGTAGAGAGAGTCTTATCTGAAGAAGTTGTTAAAAACCCAGAAGATAATTCAGATAGTGATGATGCGTGGGGTGGTATAGCAACTCCAGATAGTTCTGATGATGGTGGAGAGGGTGGAAGCGGAACAGGTGGTGGAGGTGAAAGATATGAATATGGACAATCTTCTGTGGATGGAGGATTCCAATTTACTTGTGAAGGTAATTTTGATCATGCCACCCAACATGAAGACCATGGAGTGAGAACAACTGGTCATGGTGCTCAAGAGAAGACCCGATATGGGAGGAGGACTAGAGGTGCAACTGATGATCAAAGTACCCCATCTGATGTTTCTTCAATTGCCTTAAGTTTTGACTCTATCAGTTTAGGCACAGAGCGCAGTGAGATCTCAAATGAATCTCATGAAGGCAACAATCAATTTGGTTATGATGCTTATGGATATAATCAATATGGAGAAGTATATGATCAATCATCTAGTTGGGTTCATCCTTATTATCCCCTTATAGGGGGAAACAGTCAGCAGCTCTAAAGAGATCTATAACTAGCATGTTCATCACTACAATTCACACTATATGGGTCATATGTCTTGGTCTGATTATTGCATTTTCGTAGACCAGCGAGCGGCCTTTCAACCGCCTAGAGTCTCTTTTTGGATGTAGATGAAGTTTACATTCATATGTATTTATATGTAGTTCTAAATTTATAATAAATTGACTTTTTTCAAAAACGATATTTTCGTACACTGTATCCCCGATATATCCGATATCTCGCTTTTTCAAAGTACCGATAGATATGAAAATACCGATATTTAAAACCTTGGGTACCTGAACTATCTCGCCTTATAAACTTCGGTACATCAAGTTTCAGAAATGTCAGAATGGTACTTGAGATTCATATCCCGACCGAATATATGTACCTAGGGCCGTTAGCTCAGTTATGGAGCTTGCCAGCTGGTAATTTTTGAAGGGTATTTTTGTTATTTTATGTCTCAATTCTCACTAATTCCAACCATGTCCTCACTCCACCGATTACCCATCTTCTTATCTTCTTCCTCCTCATGCCCATCCACAGCTCGCGGTCAATTCCAACCAGTTTTGAGTCCAAGCCTCCACTGCTGAACCACTAGCGCCACAACACCCACCACCCCTAATTCTATTTCGCCACCCATGTCAAGAAGCAGCAACATCTCTCTCTCTCTCTCTCTCTCTCTCTCTCTCTCTCTCTCTCTCTCTCTCTATGGCGCCCACCACCCCTAATTCTGTTTCACAACCCATGTCAAGAAGCAGTAACATGTCTCTCTCTCTCTGTAGAATTAGGGATTTGAAATTCGAAGACTTGGATTGGGGATTTCGTATTGCTGATGAAGATTTGATACTGAGCTTACTATCTGAGGCTTAACTTGGAGCCTTACCATTGCCAAGTGTGAGCTCTAAATCATCCAATCCCACCTCGTGAATCCTCTCCCCAACCCAAGGCTTCACTTGCCCCCCGAGAAATTCAAACTTTGATCCTCTCCCCATCTCCGCCATTCCATTGGCCGGCAAGTTTTGTTGAGTAGTGACGGGTTTCATAAGATTGAAGGTCGGGGAGGTCGGCCTTCCGAACAAGGCTGTTGCAAATTTCTGAAAGTTCATCCATTGGCCAGATTCAACAGTTGAAGTATCAGACTCATCATATTCAAAAATGGTGGGAGGAGTATGGAGTTACTGTGGGTGACCAATTGGACTAGCTGGAGGAGCAGACACCGCTTAAAATGGGTAATTGAAAAGAGGCCATGGATTGTTTGGCAATGGAGTCCTAATTGGGAATTGGTTGGCACTTTCTCAAGTTGGGGGATGAGGGTGGAGGCGTCACGGGCACTATTAGAAATCAGGAGAAGAGGAAGAGAAGAAGGTATAGCAGATTGGGAATGAGATTTGATGAATGGATGGCTAAAAACAACGAGAGGGGCTTGGAAAAGAAGAGGATGGGGGATTGTCTTGGTAGGTAGGAATTGGACTTGGAAGGAAGAGGATAGTGACCCGGCAAGAAAATCCAAAATCAGAGAGAAGACGAGAAGAGAGCAAAGGCTAGGAAACCAAGCGAGCAAGAAGAAGAGTGAAGAAGAAAGATAAGAAAGAACAGAGAGAGAGACGAGGAAAAAATGCTTTAGGAAAAAAAAAAATTAATTAAAATATGAAAGGACGAAAGTGCCCTTCAAAAATTGCCAACTGGCAAGCTCTGTAACGGAGTTAACGGCCCTAGGTACATATATTCGGTCGGGATATGAATCTCAGGTACCGTTCTGATATTTCTGAAACTTGATGTACCGAAGTTTATTAGGCGAGATAGTTCAGGTACCATCTGGACCAATTTCCCTAAAATTAATTCTAGAGATATATACGATAGGAGTCTACCAAAAGTTCTTTGAAAAAATAGAGAACGTTTTGATTGACTCAGGTCGAAGTAGTGACGAACTTAAATCTCTCCATAGAGCTAAAACCTGTGTTGATTTGGCAACAAACCAAAAATGGTACGGGATGTTGAATTGTATATAGTTGAGGGAATTGAGACATGAAACCAGAAAATTCTCAAGTGCATTCGGCCTCTCTCGTTCTCTAATGTCATGTCTTGGCAAAATAATGTTACGGGAGGGTAATTGTTTGTATCAGTTCAAAACTTCTCATATCTTCCGTGAAGGTGATCAAGTGGTTTGATGCATTAGCAAATTATCCTACATCTTTTGCCAGTTATGTTTGTTAGATGTAATTCTCTTCCATATTTCTATCTTCCTTTTGCAGGCATGATTGGAATTATCTGGCTCAATCATAGGAAAACTATCTGGCTCACAAAATTCGTAGGAAAATTGCATAGAATATCTTTGGTTATGAAAAGCTCAGTAGTCCATGCCACTTAAGATATAATCATTGATCAAGCAGTCATTTCATCGAGCTGGAGACACGCACTGCAATTATTAACCATGAAATACAAAAGGAAAACTCAAGTACTTAATCGAACAGAAAATCCAACAACCATGCTTAACAATGATCGGAGTGTATAATGGTTATCAATCTAGATTGAGAATATAGCTGATCGACCAAATAAGACTACGGACGTACGTGCAAAAGTACACATATTGAGACGTTATCTTTTATATTAGGGTGTTTGAACGCTCAATGTTGGCGCTTCACGCATCTTGTGTCAAATTTTTCAAGGGCGCATCAGTTCAAAAATGATATGGGATCAGCCAAGGTGGAAGATACCATCCATCATAAAAAAAATCAATCTACAATTGATACCTCACATCTATTAATAAGAAGGGAAAATCGTCCGTACAGTACCTGATCTTTGCTCCATTCTAAATTTCAGTACCTCACGTTTAGAAAATATTAGAACGGTACCTGACATTCTAACTCCGACCGAAGATCGGTACCTGGAGCCGTTAGCTCCGTTACAAAAACTAAGAGTTAAAGGATATTTTCGTCCTTTCATATTTTAATCCATTTTTGTTTTATCTAATTCTTTTTTTTTTCTATTTTTTCTCTCTTCCCTACTGTTCATTTGTTCTCTCTCTCTCTCTCTCTCTCTCTCTCTCTCTCTCGTCTGCAGCCTCGACTCTATCTCCATTGTGGACCCGCCTCCTCCGCCGCAGTTAATCCGCTCAGACCGTCGCCGAACTTGGGAAAGACCATCGGGCCATGGATCGCCTTGGAAAGATTGGGATCGGAAACGGGGAAGGAGTTGACGGCGAAAGTGGCGGCTATGTACTGGGTCTGACCGGGCTCGATTTTGCTGGGAGGGATGAACATGAAGCCAATTTGGTGCTGTGGTAGTGGCGGAAGGCGGCGAGCGGCTGGGGTTGCGGACAACGACGTATTGGGAGAAGATGAAGTTGATGGTGGAGTTGAGGATGGAGAAGGAGGGGAGCTGGACGGAGCTGATGGAGATTTTGGGGTCTTTGGGTCAAACCCATAAACAATTTTTCAGAATCTAGAAGAACCCTTCTTTGCATTCTACAACATGTCTCCTCTTCTTCTAAATCTCTCATTGATGAGAACCCTTTCCAGCTGCTTTACCCTTTGCAACAGCGACCCTAGTAGCCGGGTTTGTTTTTTCGGTGAACCAGTTTAATCACTAGACCCACCATCCTCTCATTCTCCTCCACTATCTTCTCTAGTAGCTCCACTTTCTTCTTGCTCTGCGTTGAATCAGAGTCGGACCCAACTTTAAACCTGGCCAAGAAGTAAACCCAATGACTAGCTCAAAGACTTGGCTTTGTCTGGGTTTCGGGAAATCAAAGTGATCAAGATGGAAATCTTCTCAAGTTGTTTTCCTTTAATCACTTTGGTGGTGTTTTGGGTTGAAATTTGCTACGGGTGTTGTTTGAATAAAAAAGTTTGGGGACGGTCGTGTGGTTGTGGTTTTGGCTGTGGTGGTGGTGATGGTGGCTGATGGATGATGACTTTCCAATTCCTCCGCTACCTTCTAACGAAGCCAGTCACTCTCGCCTCTCGAGCGACTCTGTTGGAGTGCTGTTGTGGTAATGGTGATGGTGGTTGTAGCTGATAGATGATTGCTCACCGACTTTGTTGGAGTGCTATTGTGCTGTGCCGCCGCCTTGAAATTGCTGGGAGCAGATCACGACTTGAGCTTTCCCGCCGTCACCGCCTGACCCCTTCCCACCTACGGCCCTCCTCAGTCCTCACCCTTTCATTTTGGCATTTTCATAAAACAAATTTTTTTTTGCTTTATTTTATTATATGAGAAAAAAGGGAAAAAAAAAGGTAAATTGGTCATTTAATGATCAAAATATGGCAGCTGTCAATTTTTGTAACGGAGCTAACGGATCCAGATACCAATCTTCGGTCGGGGTTAGAACGTCAGGTACCGTTCTGATATTTTCTAAACGTGAGGTACTGAAGTTTAGAATGGGACAAATGTCAGGTATTGTACGGACGATTTTCCCTAATAAGAATGTTAAATTTTTAGTTCACTTTTTGTCTATAACAACTAGCGGAATCAACATGGCACAAAAAAGTAGCTAGTTTTCTTAAGCCTAGTTGATTACATTTGTTTACCGAATTCTGGCACGAATGTACAATTAATCATATATATTGTACTTAGGCAACTCCAACAGTTTCTCCATATTTTGATTTTTCTCTACTCTAGGAAAAATGAGTCTCTTTTGCTCTAACAAATTCCCCATAACTATCTTTATTTTAGGGAAAGTGAGGAAAGAGAAAACTAAATTCTCTATATTTACAGCAAATCTCTAAAATTTTAAGGAAGAATATTGAGATTTTAGATATTATTATAAAATAGAAAATCCATTGGAGTTAGAGAAGAAAAAGATGCTAAAGTTTTAATTTTTGGAGTTGCTCTTCTGACCGACTATTTAGCCAACTGGAGTTAATTGCAGAACCAAACAAGGAAACCACCAAACTTTTGTTTGCATGGTGCCAGAGTGAGCTATAAGTACAGCTCAGGAGAATTTAGTGGGGTTGGCAATTAAATGACGAATACTACAATACATCATTCATGACCCAGATCTCTGTCAATAATCTTCGATCACAGTTCTCTCAAGTCAGAAAAAGATAATAAATGGAATTGATCAGAGAAAGAACTGAGTCTACCTAAATTATAAGTTATATATTTATAACTTTAAAAATTGTATCGCTATAAATAAATTTGGAAACAAAATTAGGGTTTTCCAACTTTGTCATTATTTGACTGTCTCGTTGTAATAGGGGCACGGACGTAGAAAAATGTTCGAAATTTTGATCGGTTAAGAAGTCATTGTTTGATGGTAACCCTAGAGAAATTATTAAATAATCTCGGATCACCGTGCGTACTATGGTCCAGACTAATGTGATTTATTTAAATGAGAATTACTTTTTTTTTTATTGGTTCCCTTAATTTTTTTTTTTACTGTCTACGTTGAATTTTACAAAAAGTGAGTAATTTTATTAGCTTGGACCACCATGTGGTAACACCGCAGTGTCAGTCCAAAATATAATTATCGTAAACTTAATGGAGATGAAATTTAGTTATACGTATAAGTTGAAATACGTGTCAGTAAATTATTAGACACACACCATATCATTACCGTGGCAAAATCCCCCCCTAAAATATTAGGTGTGGTACAAATCCTAAATTAGCGTGGTGCACATCTGTTAGCGTAGTATAGACTTTAATTGGTTCTTATATATAGTCAAGATATCCATGCATAAGGTCTACTCCGCTGCACATAATCTATGACTCTATGTGCCAATTGATAAACATATACACTTGGAATTAATAGTTTAATCCGACGAAACTTGCAGTGCCTTAAGGTCTACTACCTATCATACTCTTTCATATAATCTATACACTATACGGTCTTTATGATAACATTAACTGTTTAATTATATGATAATTAGTTGGTTAATTATATGATAAATTGTTTGAATGAGGCTCAAGTCTAAGAAAGAGGTCATTCTCAAAAAGGAAAAAACAAAAGTATAAGGAAGAGGTGCATGCGGAGTTGTCAACAGTCGTCGGCAAAAGAAATACCTAGAAAATGTACTTGTTATGTGGCTCAAGTATTGAAGTGATTTGTCATATTAGGCACACGATAAGATTTCAAGTTTATCCGATCTGCCTTTGTCTAAGAGCCGCAAGTCTAGTGGCATATGGGTCCAATTAGACAATGACTCGCAACGCAAAAAAATTGGACTTTGTGGAAGAGTTCCACCCATATTTTGGCATTTTGCAGCCCGGTCTGTCGCCCCAGGCTCACGCAAGGGCAAAAACTGACCCAGAATGGGTCCACCGTGGCCCATGACGGATAGGAGGTGACGTCAGCGAGACATATCCTGCACGTGGGTTGTTTCTTTGGGCGATTAGAACGTGTTTAGATGAAAGAAAAAATGATGGAATTTAATTGAAAGTGAGGATTTCATAATTCATACAAGTTAATTCATTCGTTTGGCATTATTAGATTGGAAATTTTAAATTTCTCTATGAAAAAAAATGAAGAAATTAGTTATTTAAATTCTCCACTTCAATTTCCACTAAAATATGTGTCATTTACAAATTCCTTTACAATATTTAATTTTCATTTCCAAAATAAGGTTTTTTTTTTCTATTTTATCTTTTTATTTGTTTTAAACTTTCTTAATTTATTACACATTTCAAATCTTAAATAGATACAACCAAACAACATAAATTGCAATTAATAGAGTTTTAGATTTGTGGAGTTAAAAATTCCATCATTTATTTATTTTTGAAATAGGGTCAATACGGCTGCCCTCAAGCCTTGACCATTAATGAAACCTCAGAATACATGGGGGGACATGATACCTAAACCCTAAAATATAATAAGCATAGAGAGAACATCCTAGATTAAAACTGGGATTCTCCACAAAATCTATGTATTCTAATAAACATCAATTAGCGAAGAGTGCATCATTGGCTACTCTATTCGCTTTACAAAGGTGGTGACATACCGGAAAGATTTTGCTCACGCGGAGCCATAAGTTACTATCATTTATAAATTCCTATGGATTTTATAATTTTCTCATCCAAACGCGCCATTAAGGAATTTGAATCCAATGGACATGAAATCTGGACTGTGGATTTTCGTTAGTTTTGAAATCGTACTGCAAACAATTAAACACTATGCATAATGGTAAGAAAGTGAATAAAAAAAAAAATTCTAAAAAATTGTAAAAAGTTCTCTATAAATATAATTTGTTTTACCTCTCACACTTAACAAAAATTTCTTATTTTTTCACTATTTTTCTTAACAAAAAACCCTAAGTGTTGCCGCCCCAACGACTACGACGTCAGCAAGCTACGCCTGTAACCTTCCATACTCCGGTCATGTTTCAAGTCGAGGTCCTAGTCTGGAACTACCGGGGAATCGTCAACTTTGAGTCACAAAGGGCCCTCATTGATATAGTTCAGCCACGTAAACCTAACATCAACTTCCTTGCTGAAACCCTAGCGCAAAATAAGCACATCAATGCTCTTACTAGAAAGCTAGGGTTCATAGATAACATCTGCTTTCCACAGGAAAGAGATTCTCAAGGCGTGACCTTACTTTGGAACGATGATACAAATGCATTTCTCATATCTCGATCTCCAAGCCACAATGATGTGGTTGTAGGCAAACCGGAGGATACACACAAATGAAGATTCACAAGAATATATGGTGTTGCCGCAAGAGGTGGAAGACACAGAACTTGGTTTCTCATCAAAGCCCTAGCATCTGAACCCTGCACCTTGCCGTGGCTAATGGCAGGTGATTTTAATGAAATTATGTCGAACAAGGATAAGTCTGGAGGACACAGAAGAGCTATAGCGCCAATGGCAACATTCCGACTAACCATGACGAACTGTGACCTTATTGACATGGGTTTTGTAGGAAGCCTCTTCACTTGGAGCAACAAATTCACCAAAGAACATCTTGATCGTGGTTTTAGCCTTATTTCCTCACAATTGTGTTATCACTCTGAACCCTAGTGAATCTGATCACTGCCCACTTTTGATTGTTGTGAGCTCAGAAAAAGTGCATTACAAGAAAGTTCCCAAACATTTTCGTTTTGAGGAATGTTGGCATGAAAATCCTAACTGTGGGAACTTATTAAGCAGACCTGGTCTACATCCTCTATTGGTAACGCACTTCAACAAGTGGCTTTCAAAATTCAGGATACTGGACACAAGCTAGTGCAATGGCACACAACTGAGTTTGATAATCAGAAAGAAGAACTGCGTGTCATCCAAGAGCAACTGAATGATCTTATGAAGAAGCCTTATTCCCTAAAACAGTATGAAGAGCAGAGATTGTTGCATGTACAACATAGTCAACTTCTAACCCAACAGGAAAAATACTAGCGACAAAGATCCTGAGTATTTGGCTGAAGGATGGTGATAGAAACTCTGCCTTCTTTCACATAAGGGCTAGTAATCAAAAAGCAAAAATCTAATCTGTGGTATAAATGATGAGCATGGCCAATGGCAAAGTGGACCGGATGAAATTCAAAGACTTCTGCTAGCTTACTTCAAGAATGTTTTCTTAACTGAAAGTACCAACTCGGAGGCTATGGCAGCTATACTGAATGAAACACCAAGAAAGGTGACTTCTGAAATAAATGAAAATCTCATGCAGCCTTATTCTGATGAGGAAATCAAAACTGCACTTTTCCAGATGCATCTGTCCAAGAGTCTTAGACCTAATGGTATGTCCCTTTTCTTTTTTCAAAAATATTGGCACATTGTAGGACTTGATGTATGTCTAGCTGTTAGAGGCTTCTTAGAAAAAGGGGAGATGAGAAGCAACACCAACTTCACTTACTTATGTTTGATACCAAAAGTTAAGAACCCTAAACAAGTTGCTCAGTTTCGTCCAATTGCACTTAACAATGCTATCTGCAGAATTTGTTCTAAAGTGGTTGCAAATCGACTCAAGTTTTGGTTGGTTCACATTATATCTTCTCTGCAAAGTGCCTATGTACCGGGTAAAATAATCTTTGATAATACCTTAGTAACCAATGAAGCTGCACATTTTATGCATAGACTTAGACAGCAAGAAATTGGTTTTTTTCTCTTTGAAATTACACATCAACAAGGCATATGATCAGTTAGAGTGGCAGTACCTTCAAGCTATTCTTACCAAATTGGGTTTTCACCCAAATTGGATAACCATGGTCACGAACAATGTTACCTCTATCAGCTACTCAATTTTGGTGTAGGGTGAACCAACTCCTCACATAATGCCTACTCAGAGAATTAGACAGGGTGATCCATTGTCACCTTATTTATTCATTCTCTGTGCAGAAGGACTCTCTGCTCTCACCACACATGCAGTGCAATCTAATGTCATTCAAGGACTCAAAATGTGCCCTCAAGCTCCTACACTCCACCATTTATTTTTTGCAGATGACTCTCTTCTATTTGGAGCTGCTCCTGCTACAGAGTGTATTGTTGTTAAACATATTTTGGATATCTATGAGAAAGCCTCTGGTCAAAGAGTTAACTTTCAAAAAAGTAGTGTTGTCTTCAACAAGAATGTACACTTAGATCTTCAAAACAACTTGGCCTCCATTCTAGCAGTGGAACGTAAAGATGAACATGATAAATATCTTGGTTTACCTTTAAGGGTTGGTAAATCCAAGACAGCTAAATTTGCATACATCAAAGAAAAGTTGTCAAAGAAGTTGATCAGTTGGAAGTCCAAGATTCTTAGTTGTGTTGGCAAGGAAACTCTGATCAAGGCAGTTGCTCAAACTATGACCCTCTATGCAATGAACTGCTACCTATTGCCAAAAAGCCTTTGTGATGACATTCATCAACTTTGTGCCTCATTCTTCTGGGGTGACACAGAAGAGAAAAAGAAAAAGGTCAAATAGAACAAGGTTGGGAGAATAAATTTCTGATGATATTATTACACCCATTCTGTGGTGTACGTATATATACAGATTACAATCGTACTACAACGTACTACAACTATTGTGTACTACTGTACTACACAACATATACAAGGTAAGTAGTTACAACAATATATTCCCTTGTGGTCTATTCCTAATAGGGAACGATGACTCACACTAACAGAAAATTCATTGGAGAAGTTGGGAAAAACTTTGTTTAACCAATCATGAGGGAGGTATGGGTTTCAAAAACATTCATGCTTACAATATTGCTATGCTTGATAAACTAGGATGAAGAATCATCTCCAATCCTCAATCTCTTATTGCTATATTATACAAAGCTTTGTACTTCCCACATTGTTCTTTCTGGGAGGCTGAAATAGGTGACTCTCCCTCATCCTCCTAGAGAAGCATTCTACAAGGCAAATTGGTACTTCAGGTTGGAGTATAGTGAAAAATTGGAGATAGTGAACAGGTTAATATTTGGCATGACAGGTGGATTCTTGTGCAAGCATCTTATCAAGTCACTAGACCTCATAACACTACTTTCAACAAAGTTGCAGATCTTATTGATGCAACAAATAGGCAATGGAAAGCTGCTGCAGTGTCCAGTCTATTTCCCAATGAGGTGGCCTCAAGAATCCTATGCATTCCCCATGGTAGAAATAGTAGTCCTGACATAATTATATGGAGCCCAGAAAAGAAAGGGCATCACTTTGTCAAATCAGCGTATTGGATTGCAATACTGGAGGTTATGCAGAATGCTTTTGTGTTTACGTCCAATGGTGATCCATACAAGGAGCTATGGAGGTGTTTTTGAAAGGCCAAAGTGCCTGGAAAGGTTAGCTGTTGTGTATGGAGGGCCTGCAACAACCTACTCATAACAAGGGAGAGACTGCTGACCAAGGATTTTGAAGGAGATAGAAGATGCATCCTCTGTAATCATCAAATAAAAGATGTGGCTCACCTTTTTTGTGAGTGTCCAACAACTTCTACCATCATCTCAAAAGCAACATTTCACTTGCATAACATCCTGCTACCTTCTATAAATTTCAAAGAGTGGGTGCTCGAGAGAGCACTCACTTTGAGTTCTGATATTTTTACACGGTTAATGATGAGAGTTTGGCCCTTGTGGAAAAATAGAAACAACCTACTATGGTCAGGCACAAAACAAACACCTCAAGATATTGTCTTAAGCTGTTTTACATGGCTTGATGAGTTTCAAAAAACACAAGGCAATATGAAGCAACCTCACAGGCAACAACAACAGAGATGGAAGCCTGCAGAAAATGGTGCTTTGAAATTGAATGTGGATGCAGCCTTCTTACCCCAACAGACTAAAGGAGGCATTGGAGGAGTTTTAAGAGATGCTTATGGATAGTTTATTGCAGCTTTTGCTAGTCCAGTTGGGCATACATGTGAGCCCCTATAAATTTTAGTTAATTTCCAAAAGTAATTTCTTGCCAATAAGATTTTTCCGCAAGGTGATTTAAGTGAAGGGATTGATTTTGGAAATTGTTTTAGGTATCGAGACTACCAATTGGGCTATTTGAATTAAGTTTGGGCCGAAAACTAAAGTTTAGGCCAATGTCCTTCCAATTGGGCCTAAAGAATTACTAAGGTTTGTTGAAGCAAAAGATTGTCGGGATTATTATGGAAGGATACAAATTGAGTTTTTAATAATTCAAGTTTTGGGCATACGACGGAGTCGACTAAGAACATTGGTGACGAAAAACGAACAAAGAAAAGTTACGAGCCCAAATCCCATAAGCAATCAGCTAGGGAAATTGCGTAGTTCGTCGAAAGGGCAAATTTGACATTTCTCGCACACGAGTATAAATAGGAAATTGGAAACCCTAAAACCTAAACTCTCTCCTTTTCTCCCTCAGTCGCGTCATTCTCTTTCTCTCCCCTGACCTCTGGCTCCCTCTCTCCTCCTTCCCTCTGCAAGCACTGGAAAACCTCATCTCCGACCATCACCTCTTGTCACCACCACCATCCATCAACGCAGCACCAAAATGCGACCTAAACCCAAGAGAAATCGAAGCCATGCATCGACTCTGACCTCTCTTCCGCTCTCCTTCTCTCTGCCATCGCCGGGAAACCCAGCTTCCGGTCACCACCTCACGTCATCGCCACCATCTGTCGAACCAGAACCCAATTCCGACCTAAACCCAGCAAGAATTACCGGCATGCACCGCTTCCAGCTACCGCATCCAACCACCACAGTTCCAGCCACCATGCCTAGCCGGAAAGGCTACCTCCAATCACTTTCTCCACTCATCGCCACCACAAATTGATTCAGAACAAGCCACTCATCCAAAACCCGAAGCCTTTGCATTGTCTGATGCCGGAAGACCATCGAACGCACCTCACATCAGAGTCCCGTCATTGCTCGCTTCCGATCTCCAACTTCCGGCCACGATTGAGCCAACCCACCACCATAAATGGAGCCAACATGTTCTTGTTCGCTGGAACCCTATAGTTCTGATCTCTGGTTCCACCCAGAACTCTTGCACGCACCGCCGCAGGCGAGTGGACCACCATTGCTCCGTCGGTCACGGTCGCTGGAAATCGTCATGACATCTTGATTAGGTAATTTCGTGATTCCCCTTTTAGCTGGAGCTTCTGGTTTGGTTTAGATTGAAAACCCTAACTCTATTCCTTAATTTGAGACCTGTGAGGATTTTGGAGTATGCGTTTTGGAGGTTTTGGAAAGGAGAGAAGTTGCTGGGTCAGTTCCATTTGTATTAAGGAATGGTAAGGGTTCACGAACTCTCTTGTGGAACGAATTTGGTTAAGAGTTGGATTGTTGATCTTATTGTACCTGTTAGGTGCCAAGATAATTGTTGGAGTTGGATTGCAGCTGCGGTGACTCAACTCTTAGCTTGGAAATGAAGAATGGTAAGGGCCCAGGTTCGGTGATCTTATTGTTGTTAATCGGAATATGGAGTTGATGGAGTTATGGATATGTTGTTGAGTAGATTGGAATTGATAGGAAAATGGATTGAATGAAATTAATTTAAGATGACAATTTTGGGTCAAGGCTCAAACAGTTTGGAAATTGAGATTGGATCAATTTTACGATGTAAACTAAATGATGTGATTGATGTTAAAATTGAGAAGCTATTGTTAATGAAAATGGTGGATTTTTATTTGATTGAACTAAATTAGGATATTGGATTAATGTTCGTGAAATAAGGTTAAAAATTGGAGTACTATAGTGTTGCCATATCCTGAAGTTATCGTAAGAATGTGATCCTTCGGGAATGGTAATTACTATTTATTTGCTATTATTTAATAATTAAGTAAAAAGGGTCAAACCGGTTGACTTGGAATACATTAAGAAAATAAGTATAATCACCATATCCCGAAAGGAGTTTGAAAGGTGAATGGTAATTATTATTTAATTGCTTAAGGTTTAAAAGCTAAATAAAATGAAGTCATACCGGTTGACTGAAATTTTAACATGGAAAGAAGTGTGATCACCATCTCCGGAATAAGCTTACTACGTTAAGTGAATTGTTCGGGAACAGTTACCATTAAGTATCGATTCAAGTTAAACTGGTAACTCGTAAAGAAATTAAGCAAATGAGTTATGAATTGAGTATTTATCGGATTTAGTTTTTGTTAAAGGACTCGAGCGTGTGCACTTGGATTTGGACAAATGATCGAAAGTCGGGAATGAACCCGAATATGGACGAGCACTCCAATTCCAGGTAGGGTGAGCTGTCCCTTCCTTGTTAGAGGCTTTTCGATATATGTGGAATGCTCTAGTATAATATTATGTTGCATGCAAGTACGTTTTTGGTTGTTCATTAGTCGATGCCTCGTGAGACTTGTGTTTTTCATAACTGATAATGGTTGATTGCTAAAACCGAGGCTAGACTTGTATGTTGAGATAATGTACCCCTTGTATGTTTGTACTTGTGACCTGAAAGTGAATGGGACCTAGACGCGTAGATTCATAGGGATCCCACGGTGTCGATAACCGTGAACCTCCGGAGGGGGCTGTACTCATATGTTTGTCGAGGAAAAGTGAGTACAGACAGTGAACCAGTCATAGGAGACTCAGGGCCAGGAAATGGACACTTTCGCTACTTGTAGTTACAAGGACTACAGAGTAGTTGGCCGGTTCTAGAAGGATGACAAACCGGGTCGGTCACCGATTTGTTTGAGTTTAGCTGGCAGGTAAGTATCTCGGAGCTCCAAATTGTGTGAAGCATACTGCATATGCTTTATAAAAGAAATAAATGTTTGTGGTTGCTTCTTTATAAAGTATTTTCGATAAACGTGCACAATATTATGTAGTAAATATTTTTGATTATTATTATTATTTTCAAACCTAGCATGGTTGGGTCGGCCCCTACTGGGCATGCAAGGACGAAAGCTCACCCGTACAACAGTGTGCAGGTTTCGAGTATGTGGTTGGGGAGCATACAGAGGAGGCACATGGCTCGGCTTGGCGCATTTCTCTTTGACTTTATCAAGAAATGGTTTTGGTCCTTTATCAGATTTTGAAGTAACTTGTTTATTTACTTTCTCACTAATTTATTTGTTTATTTATTTCCTACTCATTCACAAAAATTCCGGGAGACCCGTAACCCTGGGGCGCGTCTCCCATGCTTGCAGTTACTTAGTGATATGTTTTATTTTCTAAATTGGGCTCCGATTGCAAGCCCAAAACTCATAGCCCATTTCAAATTCCTCTTTTGAAAATGTGTTGTTTGGTTGCTAGAACGACTTGTCTAAGAAAGTGTTTTGTAAACCAACAATCTGAACCCAAAAGGCCTTGCGATTTCAGGTTGATGAGTTATCGGGATGTCATTAGTGACATGTCGGTTTCTCATTGGCTCGGGGTCGCGGCCCTGTGGGACCCCTCTCTCGGGTTACCACAATACGGCATCTCCAAAACAATGTGAACTGTTGGCTATTCGTGAAGGACTTAATTTCTCATCATCCCTTGAAGTGCAACATGTTGTTGAAGTGCAACATGTTGGCTATTCGTGAAGGACTTAATTTCTCATCATCCCTTGAAGTGCAACATGTTGTTGAGAGTGATAGCACTGAGGCAATAGCTGAAGCTGTCTGTCCATACCACACCCTTCAAGCTAATGGGGCTTGATAGATGACATTCAGTGTATTTTTTTTTTAGCTGAAGCAAATAAGGGGTCTTCCCCTATTGAATTTATTAAAAAAAATAAAAGCAAGCTTAACTTCAGAGTTTTGATGAGATCTGGTGTATTATTGCTGGTATGATCGCACCCAAATATAATAAATGACATTTAGTGTGCAATGAAAAAGATTCTAAGTGTGCAAATTTGTTACTAATGTCGTTCAAGTAATATGGTGGCCCACAGACTTGCTAATATTGGCTTTAAAGCCAACCACTGTGCTGTATGGCTACAACAAGTTCCTCAATGCATTCTTGATGTAATCAATCATGATTATAAGTACCTCAATTGAGGTCTTCTATTAATGAAAGGTCTTTGGCTGATTCAAAAAAGCCTTTAAAATGTTCTTTTGTAGCTGCACACTAAAAGTGTCCGTGGCTCATAATTTATCTAGCCAACAAAAAGAAAATTCGGTATTTTTTTTTCATTAACCTAAAATATTTATGACTTTATCGAAATTTTTTTTTTCAAAATATTTATTATCACTATTTATCTACATCATATATTTCTCATTTACTATAAATAAATTAATGTTTAAGCAAATCCAGAATATATGTCTGACCCAAACTCGAGGTTACTTGCTCTAGTTGAAATAGAGTTTATATTAGAGATATTCTCGGAGAATCTTAGGAGATATCCAATCAATGTACAATTATGTTTCCATGTACAACTCTATCTCTATACTTGTAATCCTCTATATAAAGAGGCCCATATTATCAATGATAACACAACTCAATTCTCTCCCAATTCAATTTTCCTTAAACACGTTATCAGCACGAAGCCCTAACCCTAAAACAATATATTCGTAGCCTTCAAATCCCAGAAACCACTGCCGACCACCTTGAAGATCTCAACTTCAGGAGTCCAGAACTAGTTGGAAAACCACAGAACCGGCCACCGGAAGTAGCGAAAGTCCCTTTGCCCAGTTCGAAGCCTTTCCCTCAACCTCCTGCAGCCATACTCCACCAGAAGCTGCAATCTGATCCCAGATTGCCAGAACCGAAAATTTTTTCCCGGAACTAGCCAAAAGGACCTCAAACCATCAACCAGAAGCTCTTCCATCTTGAACCGCCGGCAGTCTTTCCAGATCATCCCAGTCCCTGCTTCAGTCAGCCCTACGTTAGCCCAACCAAAAAGCAAGCCCATATCTTGGAGAAGACTCAGCCCAGAAGCAAGGGACTGCCTTGGCCTAGAAGCAAGGAAACAACCCTCGGCCCAGTGACGTAGCCCAACTAACATTAGCCCAGAGGCCCCCCCACGTCAGCGCACAATCAACACACAGTCAGCTTGCCGTGTCAGCACACAAACTGCCACGTCAGCACCTGTCACTGTTCCAGCTGCCGCCGGCCACTTTCCGGCGACTTTTTTGGGATTTTTCCTGTCAAATTTTCCTGCGACCTATTTCGAGGTTTTTTTTTCTAGAAGTTCCTTTTTTTTTTAGAGTTTTACATTTAATTTCTCTCATTTTTCGGGGACTTGCAACCTCCCTTCTTCTACCCCCTTTTCTTTATCATAGGGGAGACCAAATTAAGCCGAACTGTGGGGGTTCATGCTCACTCCAAGCTTGGAGCTTGTAGAGTCCTCCAAACTTAAAGTTTGTTGAGATAAAATGATCGACCGCAAACATCATTATTTCTATCTAATCCAACCCCTCTTGGAATCAAATTTCTTGGAAGCGACTATGCTAGGAAATTCCTAATTTCTTGGAAGCGACTACACTCAGAAATTTTATTTGTTTTCGTGGTAGCCTTTTTCGCTCCGAAACTAACCATAATTTCTTGTTATCTTTCAGGATGAGTAACCTGAACAAATTGGACTTTGCTCCATTGGGAACAACTGGCTCTGAATATCACAGGTGAGTTCGTGATGTCCGCCAGCATCTCAAGGCCGATGGAATCCTGGATACAATTCTTGTGCCTAGCCAGGACGTACCAACTATTGAGCAAGCTCAAGCTTTAGAAGCAAATAGAGCAGCCTTAGAGGCAAATAAGGCGAAAGCTATCATCCTAATGACTCATCATATGGATGATTTGCTCCAGTACGAGTGTATGAATGAAGAAGACCCCAGAAGATTGTGGGTTTCACTCGAAGAAAGATTTGGCAACGTTCGTGACTCCCTGCTTCCTGACCTAGAAGTGAGATGGCATAGCCTCCGCTTCTATGATTTCAAGTCAGTTCTTGACTACAACTTGGAAGCACTTTGCATTAAATCCTTAATGAAATTCTGTGGTAAAGAGATCACAATTGCAATGTTGATTGAGCAGATTTTCTCTACTTTCCCCGTCTCTGCATTGATTGTTGCTAAGAACTATCGAATCGATGTTATTGCAAGATGGATCACAAGGTTTCATGAGCTCATTGGAGCTATGAATGTCGCTAAAAAGCATGACAACATCCTTGTGAAGAACTATAATTCGAGATCCGTGAGAACAGAGCATATTCCATAATCCAATTATAGTCGCGCCCCAAAGAGAGGGCGCCAAGAGCGAAACCCTAATCTTAGGGATACATTTGGACGTTCTGATCCATATAATCGCTCTACTAGGGAAGGTAACCACCAAAATAGGCGAACAAGGAACCGAAGAGGTCAACGTGGAAAGAGAGATGGAGGCAACGCCTCTGGCCATGTTGGTGGCTTTACCAACACTAAGAGCCATCTAAATGACGCTTTCAAAGCGCCTCAATCAATGGAGTTTGAGCAAAGAGATGTATGTTCTCTGTGTGGAGTGTCTGATCATTGGGCACACATTTGTAAAGCTCGTGAAGAACTTGTCACCGCCTACAAAGCATATTGTGAAGTAAGAGAAGCTCACTAAGTGGAACAAGAAGATCAAGAAGATGATCTAGAGTGAAGGGTTGAAGACTACAAATCTGGCTGGGATCAATAGATCGCCAATTCTGTTTAAGTCTTTATTTTTCCAAGAGATGTAATAGGCAATTGCCATATACCTTGTAGTAAATGCCAATGGCTTAGTCTTTCTTCAAAGTAGGCTCACCTAAAGTAAGTGTGATGTCTAGGAAGGTTCTGAGATTAGTGGTACTTAAGCGAGTCTTGTTCCACCGACATCTCTTTACTCACCTGGTCACATTTATTTTGGAATTACTGAAATAAGTTAGGCTACTACCATTGTTTTGCATTAGCTAGCATTTTGGATTAGATTTTCTTTGGTTAAAGAGACAATGATCACTACAAGAAAAAGCTTCATTCATAGCATATCACTATAGCATTTTGTTTGGAAATGCTATCAATTGTGAATTCATAAAATTTCAATAGCGTTTAAATTTGGCAAACGCTCTTAATGAGTATACCCGCTATTAAATGAAACCCATGTACTGAAAATGCGAGCGGGAAACAAAAACAATGCCCGGGGTTTAATTTATGAGTTCAAAGCGTGACCCAAGTCCCAATAGTCCACTTTCTAAACAAAAAAAAAAAAACTCCCGATACTCCACCATTTCAAAGCATGAACAAAAATTCTCTCTCTCTCTCTCTCTCTCTCTCTCTCTCTCTCTCTCTCTCTCTCTCTCTCTCTCTCTCTCTCTCTCTCTCTCTCTCTCTCTCTCTCTCTCTCTCTCTCTCTCTCTCCAATAGATCCCAAAGACTTTCTTCTTCTCTTCCCTGGGTAAGCTCTTCCCCATCCAACCAAAACCCTAAATTTTTTTTCGATTTCATCCAATATTCCATCATTTCGAAGTTTTGATCTTTTTGGTGACCTAAATCAGAATCAGATTGATGCATTCAAGCTGAGAGAGAATGCAGAGCAAGGCTCCACATGTCTCTGGCAAGGTTTTCCAATCCCTGATTCCGACTCTGCTGGTCTCAATGTTCGACCTTCGACTCAATCTACATCGCCTGATGATTGGCTATGCTTGGTCTCTCAATTTTTTTCTTCTTCAGATTTTGATTAATCCCCAAATAGGAAAAATTGGGTTTTGAATTTTGGGGTTGGATGCAAGTTGTGGCAGGATTTGGAGAATAGGGTTTATTTGATTAAAGAGCTTGATAGGAAACTTGGCAGGTGGGCATTTCTTGGTTTTGTACTTGGGATTCGATTTTTTATTTGACGCTGTTGTGTGCACTGAAGGGAAAAAATGAATGCTTTTTTCACATTTGGGTTGGTTGTGTAATGTAACTAGTGAGTCTAGTAGAATTTTCGGTACATTTTGCTGCCCAGTACTTTAAAGTTGATGGTGAGTTTTGGATATATAAGTATCATTATTCATGTTTAAACTCTAATATATAATTTCATGGATAAGTGAATTACTGAGGACGAATGAAGTTGAGCAATGTGAATTGATTTGTATAATTTGCCGTTTTAGGGGGGGGCCTGTCATATCAGTGGATGATACATTGAAAATAATAGCTTGCAGGTAAGATGGTAGTCATTTGTTCTCTAGTTTAATTCAATATTGTTATTTGACTTTCATGATAACATAGTTTAGGTATAAATCTATGATTCTTATCCGGAAAGTATCTTTGTTAGGGAACAACACTTAGCAGTTAAGATGGAATGGAACCAGGCCACTAGTGGTGATTGAAATTTTCTCAAAATTTGGTCGTAAGAACAATAGAGATGCAATTCGTAAGGCGTGGATGGGAACTGGTAATGTATTAATCTTGATTTTTTTTTTTTTTTTTGTATTTTGGACTTTATGATTGACCAAGGAGGCCATGATAATCCTGACCCTTCGTTGAATGACTCTATGCACCCAAGGGAATCCTAGAATGAGTACTGCACTATTGGCACAATTGAAACTGTAAGTTGCAATATAAGTTCCAATGGTCTACTATAACATCTTTGGTTTTGGTTCCGTTTTCTTTGCTGTAATTAAAAAGGGGGAAGTGCACAAAATAATGGGAGATAGTGAGAGATGAGACTTAGGTCATTAGTTACATTATTGTCACACACACACACACACACTTTCAGTTCCTATTTCTTAATAGCTCATGTTTATTGAATGTTGTGAGTTCTGACTAAGGTTGCTTATTGTGTATTGT
This sequence comes from Rosa chinensis, assembly GCF_002994745.2. NCBI lineage: Eukaryota > Viridiplantae > Streptophyta > Magnoliopsida > Rosales > Rosaceae > Rosa > Rosa chinensis. The sequence goes on along the minus strand of NC_037093.1, from coordinate 9,852,968 downwards.
AGACTTCAGCTTGTTATCTGCCTATTCAGTGAACCAGAATTACTTCAAAGTTAGAGAGAAGGGGGTTATTTATGTGTTGTAAGGTTGGAACTCAAGGCCAAGCTCAAGAGTTGGAATGGTCGAGGAGTTGAAGAGTGAATGGTTCTTTCAAGGTAATAAAATTTGGTGTTTCCATATATTTTCTCCTTGTTTAGATGCCACTTTCTCTATGTGACATAGAAACTTTGAAGCTTTAACGAAGCATGTTTAACTTTGGCTTATCAATTTAATTATAGTCAGGATTTGCATACATAATTCTGGGTTGTGTTTTCATTCCGCAATGTAGTGGGCAATAACTTGAGTATTGTTTAATATGCATTACATGCAACCTGTTCAAGTATCTATTATCTAACAATTGCTCTTTCAAAGTTTCTTATTAGTTGTAATTGCTTGCAGAACCCAGTTTGCAGTTTCAATGGCTGTGGACAATCACTGCGTAGAATAGCATTATATGGTAAGTCATTGTCATTATAGCTTCTTAATTTAAAATTATTGTTCCTCATTTAATTTCTCTTTAGCCAGTTAACAAATGGTACTTGTTTGTACAGAGTGTTCAAGAATTAGCATGTTATCAACCACTGTGCTTAGTTTCATGTCGACAATAAAAAAAAAGCCCAAAATCATTATTAGTGTGTTAATTCTAGCAGGATTTGTATCATTAATATAGAAGGAAAAAACCTTGTTGGCCGAGATATGAAGTGCTCTTGTAATTTTAGGAATGTCACTTTGTATTTTGGTTACTTTTAAGATTATTAATGAAAATGATGTATTTTTGATGTGAAGACATTTTATTGTATATCCAAGGTGCTATGACAATGTATTGTTTAATGCAACAAATAAAGAATAGTAGCATCATAGAAATGCTACTGAATGATGAATAATAGCATTTTTTTTTATATCTTGTAGTATATGTAGTAATAGCATTTAGTAAATGCTATGGAATGTTTAACATAGCGTTTATAAAGTGCTAACCAAAGCCTATACAATAGCGCTTCCAAAACGCTATGGATGTCAAACTTTCCATAGCATTTGCAGAAATGCTATGATAGACTCTTGATCTATTATAGCCCCGGCAGACATAGCGTTTTAGTAAACGCTATGGTATCCTACGATAGCGTTTTTTGAGCGCTATGAATGAAAATTTATGATTAGTGGATGTAACTCCGTTGGCTTATGAATAAAATTTCGAGTTCTTTTCATTATGACTCAATTTTGATTATGAGCATATTACTTTGTGACTACGATGGCTGGGTTATCAGTATTAATTCAAGGACATGGAATAGCCCAAGTTCCCCTTGCCAAAAGGCACCTTAATTACTGTCGCAAAAACTCTCTACTCTCTTAGGGCAAATCGCACCTATGAATTGCCAACGGATTCCATGAGAAAACGCATGTAGAGAACGGAAATGAGTTCCTTTGGAATACTTCTAATGATTGCGAACAAATGCGCATCTTAGAGAAGTTTATGTGTCTCTCTAGTGGACTCTATGTCACTATTCGAGCTATTAAATCCAATAAAGTCATGAGAGAAGATCTCTTGGATTTAGACACATATTGACTTTGTCACGACAGGATAGGTCATCCTAGTCATGATATGATGATCCATCTACTAAAGACTTCACATGGACATCCTTTCTCTCGAGCAACATGAATCATGAATCAAAAGTTGATTCCTGGACTGAGTGTGACCAACGCTGCTGCCTAAGCCACTGCCTCCGTCCACCACCAGCCTAGGGCTGGCGCAGTCCCTATCCATAATGCCATGGATGGTGTCCATCATGGTGATGGTGCCCTAGGTGATGCTGCAATCACCAACTTGCTTCAAATAGCGTTTCAGACTCTCAGACCTAACCAAAATTCTCATTGGTTGCTTCTAAAGCCTCTCGCTCGTTTTACAAAGCCCGTTCCTTAGGGAAATTAGGACTAAGACCGTCCTATGCAAAGGAAATGAACATACTCATTCTATTCTTACATAGAATCCATGGAGATTCTGTGGATTTATTCAACCAACTTGCGGACGCTTAAATATTTCATGATGTTGGTTGACACGCAAACACACTGGTCACGTATTGTGCCATTGTCCACCTATAAATGCTGCTTATACTACACTCCTAGCACATATCATATGATAATGGGCTCACTCCCCGGATCATCCTATTAAGTCAATTGGATTTGACTATGCTAGAGAGTTTACATCGAAAGACTTTCGATGGATATTGCAATGGGACTGATGTTGGATATCATATTCCCATGTACACACCCAAATGGTCTTGCGGAAACGACTACGATGATAGTCTAGACATTTGTAATGCACACCAATCTCCTTATATCCACTTGGGGTGATGCAATATCGCATGCAGCTATGCTAATTCCTCTACGACCCACCGCTACTCAATGTACCTCTGCGTTACAGCTAGTGACTGGGTACAAGTATCGTACTTATGCATATTTAAGTGAGCCATTTATGTACCAATTGCACCGCCACAACGCTCTATGATGGGTCTTTACAGACGAATGGGCAACTACGTTGAATTTGAGACTCCAACAATCGTCCGCCACTTAATGCCCTTGCAAAGGCGATCTCATTACTGCTAGATTTGCAGGTTGTCACTTTGATGAGACAGTCTTCTCGTCGTTAGGGGGAGATAAGAACACGGATGTTCAGCAGGAACGACAGGAATTGTCGTAGCCTATCCCCACTATGTCTCATCTCGATCCCTGTTAAAGTGACGAGATCACACAAATATGCTGCAAACATGCCTGCAAGGAAGTACGTCCCTACGAGAGGATGTAGCGCCACCCAACACGGAGGTAGGCATGGCGCCGACGCCAAAGAGAGTGGCACTTTGGCGTTACAGGCCATGGCCCCAGCTAGGATGAGTGGGAGGCCCGTGGGTTCGAATGACACTTTGGCACATTCCAATCCTTTGATCATCAAGACTCAAAATTCGTCTCATGAGAATCTTCCGGGTTAGGTTATCATTGGGGGACACCTTAACGTTAGAACCTATTCCTGAGAATATAGAGCTCTATGAAAATTACACTAGTGTACATGAGACGTGGGATAGAAACTCCATCATAATTGATGACGTAATCGCGCTTTCCATTACGCATGAGTTTGTTGAGTCCGATGATATTGAACCACACTCCGTTGATGAATGAATCCCAACGTAGAAAGATTTGGCCTAAATGGAAAGATGCGATCCAGGTTAAGTTGGATTTTCTAACGAATATGAAGGTTTTCGAGCCAATGATGCCAATACCTCCTAACATAAAACCTATTGACTAATGGGTCTTCGTTAGAAAGTGTGATGAGAAAAAGAGATGGAAATCTCGTCTTATGGCACAAGGCTTCTCACAAAACGCCCTAGAATCGACTACGATGAGACATATTCTCTCGTAATGGATGTTATTGCACTCCACTACCCTGTCAGTTTGGGAGTTTCTGAATAACTGAACATGCAGCTTACAAATGTGTTCACTACGTATCTCTATAGGGATCTAGATATGAAATATACATGAAGGCTCATGGTGAACTTCATCTACCCAAGTCAAGTGGTTCTAGATCATGGAGCGCGTTTACAAAGAGGTTGAAACGCTGGCTAAAATGACTACTTGATTGGAAATGGATATGCCCACGTGTTTCCATAACAAGTTTTGGATTCCATCACGGTTCATGTTGGACATGATCTTCATTAGAAGCCCTTAAAGAGTTAAGGGAAACCGCTGAACACTTCAAATCCGAGTTTGAGATGAAGGATTTTGGGAGAACACGATTATGCCTCAGTTTGGAACTTGAGCATCGTGTTGATAGATGCTTAAGCATTTTGACAAGGTCAAACCTTCCAGCACCCCCATGATCGTCCTTAGTCTTGATCCTGAAAAGGATTCTCTTCGTCTGAAGGATGATGACGAAGATGTGTTAGAGGCAAAAGTGCCTTACTTGAGTACAATAGACGCATTATTGTACTTAGCTCAATGCACAAGACTGGACATCTCATTTGCAGTGAACTTGTTAGCTAAGGTATAGCTCTGCGCCAACGCGATGCCATTTGATTGGTGTAAAAGATATCTTTCAGTACTTGAGATGTACGATTAATATGGGCTCGTTCTATCCCTACAGAGAGATGATGGATTCGGACCAATCATACACCAGAAATGCCGCCAACGCTGGCCTGCATTTTCTATCCCCACCCCAAAACGACATAAGTGTTTTGGAAGGTTTTGCTGATACTGGGTATCTCTCTGACCCATACAAAGGTCATTCCCAAACTGGTTAAGTGTTCACCATGGGAAAAGACCGTGATATCTTGGAGGTCTACAGAATAGACCTTAGTCGCTATATCTTCGAACCATGCAGAGATTATTGCTCTTCACAAAGTGGTTCATGAATGTATATGGATTGGATCCATAATTACACATGTTCGAAACAATTGTGGTTTGAAGTCTACCACAGATGAGCCTACGAGCATTTAAGATAATGCTGCTTGTTTTGAAGCAAGGCTACATCAAAAGCGACCAAACCAAGTATAATCAGTAACAACAAACTCTCCTTAAATACCAAAGTGAACTAGGTTCGATCTGAGGACAGTATGACAAGACTTGCTCACTAAGTCATTGCCTAAATTCCACTTTCGAGAAACATGTTAGTAGCGTCGTTTGTGGAAGTTATCCGAACTCCAATGACCGTAGTCGTCAGGGGGAGATGCAGACATCAGAGGGAGATGTCTCCATGTATGGTCTCGAAACGTGAAAGGTGTGTTGTGCTCTTTTTCCCCTTCGACCGAGGTTATTTTTGTCCCACTGAGTTTTTGTTGCTAGGCAAGGTTTTTAATGAGGCAACGAGAGAAGCACCACGTTTGGGCGACACAAGGGGGAGTGTTCAAGTAAATCCAGAATATGTGTCTGGCCCAAACTCGAGATTACTTGCTCTAGTTGAAATAGGGTTTATATTAGAAATATTCTCAGAGAATCTTAGGAGATATCCAATCAATGTACGATTATGTTTCCATGTACAACTCTATCTCTATGCTTGTAATCTTTTATACCTATTATCAATGAAAACACAACTCAATTCTCTCCCAATTCAGTTTTCCTTAAACAATTAATAAATTATTAAATTACCAATGTCCTGATCAAGAAACCTGACCAACAGATAGCCAACATCCACTTGATACGAACATTTATATTCATCGTCAAACTATGATAACAAAAGGACCATGATGCGGATAAATCACAGCCAGTCAAATCCAGTGGCCAGTTAATTAGCTAAGTTGTTTGATAAAAATATCAACTACCCCGAACAGAAACTGGAAGGAAACAAAAACATATAACAATTAGTACGAGAGGAAGTGGAGAGAATCAAAGCCGAGGAAAGAATGGGGACTATTAGATCTGAAACTCCTACTCATATATTTCTTGTGTGTTTTCCAGCACAAGGCCACATAAACCCTATGCTGCGGTTAGGCAAACATCTAGCTTCCAAGGGTTTGTTGGTCACTTTCTCCACCACTGAAGATTATGGGAATAAGATGAGAAAGGCCACTGGCATCGTCGACAACAAAACTTCACCAGTTGGCAATGGATTTATCAGGTTCGAGTTCTTTGACGACGGGCTTCCTGACCCCGAGGATCCGAGGCGAACCCAGTTGGACTTCTACATCCCACTTCTTGAGAAAGTAGGGAAGGAGTTGGTGACTGGGATGATAAACAAGCATGGTGAGCAAGGTGGTGTAAGAGTTTCGTGCCTTGTGAACAACCCGTTCATTCCTTGGGTTTGTGATGTTGCTACTGAGCTTGGGATCCCTTGTGCCACCCTTTGGATTCAGTCTTGTGCTGTGTTCTCGGCTTATTACCATTACAACGCCGGGGCGGTGGCGTTTCCGACTGAAGCTGAACCAGACTTAGATGTTCAGCTGCCTAGTATGCCTCTTTTGAAGCATGATGAGATTCCAAGCTTTTTGCATCCTTTTGCTCCCTTTAGGGTACTAACATTGAATATCTCTTTTCAAGCTATTATTGTTAATAGTTAATTCTAGTGCCCATGAAATCATCAGTGCATGATGACTATATATACTTTCTCCAAGTGCATGCCAATAAACTTTGCCTATTTGCTCATGTTTAGATGATGTTTTAGCGTCTAAGATACCGATTTGTGTACTGACATATCATTTGGTGATGTATTTCAGATTCTCGGTATGGCTATTTTAGGCCAGTTCAAAAAGTTATCCAAGTCGTCCTACGTATTGATGGACACGATACAAGAACTTGAGCCTGAGACCATTGAAGAAATGTCGAAAGTCTGCATAGTGAAACCAGTGGGGCCCTTATTCAAGATTCCGGAAGCTAACAACACGACCATTCGCGGTGACTTGATGAAAGCCGATGATTGTCTCGACTGGCTCAGCTCAAAGCCTCCAGCATCAGTTGTTTACATATCTTTTGGGAGCATTGTGTACTTGAAGCAAGAGCAAGTGGATGAGATTGCTCATGGTTTATTGAGCTCTGGGATTTCATTTTTATGGGTTCTGAGGCCGCCGCGCAAAGCAGCCGGGTTTGACATGCATGTTTTGCCAGAAGGGTTTTTGGATAAGGTTGGGGATAACGGAAAATTGGTGCAATGGAGTCCGCAGGAGAAAGTTTTGGCTCACCCTTCTTTGGCTTGTTTCTTAACTCATTGTGGTTGGAACTCTTCAGTAGAAGCACTGACTTTGGGAGTACCCGTGGTGACTTTTCCTCAATGGGGTGACCAAGTCACCAATGCCAAGTACTTGGTTGATGTGTTTGGTGTGGGGCTTAGATTGTGTAGAGGGGAAGCTGAGAATAGGTTGGTCCTGAGAGATGAGATTGAGAAGTGCTTGTTGGAGGCGATGGTGGGGGAGAAGGCGGTCGAGTTGAAGCAAAACGCTTTGAGATGGAAGAAGGTGGCGGAGGAGGCGGTGGCTGAAGGCGGCTCTTCCCAACGCAACCTTCAAGATTTTCTAGACGAGATTGCAAGGACTTGCATTGCTTAAGTCGATTCTTATTCAATAAACAGTAGTAAGTTATGTTGTTAAATCATGTGTAAAAATGACTAATGCATGCCAAGACCCAAGATCATGTCCACATTCTCGAACATCTTGATTTCAATTCATATACCGTTACGTGCGGTCTCTCTCTAGTGAGTATTCACTGCACAATTTGAATGATGTCCATGTTTCATATTGGCAAATGTGATCACAATGGATCGGTGGGCAAGAAGTTGCATGGTGAAAGTTTTTTTTTCCTCAAGAAATGTTTTTTCCTTTCTTTTCTTTGTACTTAATTTGCGGCTAATATGAAGGCACGCAATTTAAGGTTTTCTTCCTTCAGGGGATGAATATGAAAATTCTGAATCAGAGAAAATATCTGGGAGGAATATATCGGACGGATCCTCCTTGTTATATTGTGATTCTGACAATCTGAGTCCTGTGTCTTCTTGCTTGCTACGGGTTAAAAATAGCTTCTCATGCCTGCCCAAATGAATTTTCATCGTGCTGGTGACCTGTGAACCCACTGTCAGAGATAAAATTGACTTGTCCTTCGTAAATCTGCAACATGTTTTTGTGGGTGATAAATTATGTAGACGCTTGTCATTGGGAATGAAGTGTGATAGACTGGTGTCCAGTGGTGACCAGAGAATCTGCAATCGCGGAATCACGAATCAAAGAAATATTGCACCCACAGAACAATTAATACGAAAATTTACAGAATTAAACATATACATACAAGCATTGGAGAAGGTATATTCTTGATTAGAATACAAGGATGCCACTTGTATGATGCAAGGTACAAGAACCAACAGCTGCGGGCCAAGAACATGAGCAAGCTTTGCGACAACCTTCCATTTCAGTGTTGGAGGCTGGTGCCAACCATGAAACTTAGCCGTTAGCGCATGCGCACGTCCATCTTGAAGTGAGAAGTGAGAAACTCTCTCATCTTCTTCTCCCTCGTCTGCTTCACAGCCAAATCAGAAAGTAAAACTAATTACGATACAGAAATGTATCTGTACATATATCTCTATACATACTACCTGATCCTACAAATTTTCTAATTCATTAGAATCATCACCAATAGAAAGACAAAACAATGTAATTTACAAGATATGCACACGAAAACTCAAGTGTAGTCTACATTTATAAACCAAAAGCAGTCACTTTAGGATATACTAGATTTTCCCCATGACCTAAAAAACCCAATCAATTGATCATGAAGATCTTCCTTGGCTGTTGTGCTGACAATGAAGTCGACATGACCATAGTTCTCAAGATAAACCAACTGTGGAGTAGACTGCAATTCCTTGAGGGTGTGCTGGAAATCTTCCACATCTGCTAGAGCATCATTGCCTCCGTAAGCCATCAACAGTGGTAACGACTTGGGTATGAGACTAAGATCAAATGCAGGGGGTTTCAACTGACCATACTCGATCAGATTTTTCAAGATGCCATAGTCATACTTTGAAAATGTACCCTTGCGAATCACTGCCAAACCCAAAATACAATAATCAGTATAGAAAAAGGATGGTCTAAACAGCTGGTATTCTTGCTAATATGAAACAGTATATAGCATACTTTGGAAGAGATGGTGAAAGTTCTTTGCGGATGATGGGTGGGGTTCATAATCCAGATAGAAGTCCACGCGTGAGTTATTGAAACAACAATTCTTCCCTGAAATGGTATCAAACACCTTATAACCATTATTCCCTAAAACAGCTATCAAAACACCTCTTATTAATAGAAATTTGCTAACAAATTGATAATGAGATGAAAAGCTTTAAATTGTCAGAAAGAAGCAACTTCGGCATTTCAATCTCGATCATATGCACACTGAAATCTTCCACAACTCAAAACATGTCTACCGGCTATTTAAATCATACTTTGTCGTAAGGTGAGGTCCATTATACATATCTACCTGACAGTTCAATCACTCGTTCAGTAATTCCTATATCAAAAACTTTCAGATCTTGCCAAAAAACACTTTCGAAGAATTAAGAACTCAAAATCAAGGGACGTCTTACAAGGTTTTGTTTCATCTTTGAAAGGCAACAGCAGCTCACATAAGCTATAATCTTATTGCTTTTGAAATGATAGCGAATAAAGTTGAGATCTACCATACGCCTCCCATTTGATGATTGACAGGAAAGAGGCAATGCCAGAAAACTGACTACAGGTCTACAGCATTCATGCTAAAATGACTGAAAGAACCACAATCAAAGGAAAATCTATTAGGAAAGTGGCTAATTGTGCTTACTCCAAGCCATATATGCAGCCCAGTCACATAAACACTATCAGAAAATTTACCCAAAAAAAAAAAAAAAGGCAGAGAGGGTTTCCTGTCAAACATTTTAAATGGCAACAAGCCAAGTGCCCAATACATGCCATAGATGTTTGGAATATCAACATATTCATGCCCACACACAATGAGGGAGAGATGAAGGGAGGCAGAGAAGAAAAGTAGTATCTGTATGAAGTAGAACCTGTTATGGAGGTTAGCAAGTCATTGCAGTCAACATGGCCATCACATATTGAATTCAGAAGGTTAATTCCCCAATCACTGCATAAAATGTAAAAGTGTACAACAAATGGTAAGATTAATATAATGCACCTTACAGCAAGTAAGCAACAAGAATAGTAGGGGAAACAAAAGAAAAAGAAAATGGAAAAAGTAAGGGTGAACCTTCTAAAGTTTAGTTGATGGATGCCCATAGCAAGAATCATCTGCAAAAATGAGCATAGTCATCAGTGGTATCACCACAAGCTATTCATCCAATATAACTTGATGCAGACAAGGAATACCTGATCAAGATGCACATCAACCATTCTAATTACAAATTGAGTGCTGATATGTTCCAAGTATGATATTGGACAGAGAAGAGCAGCAGCTTCAACCATTTCTGCTACATCTGGCTGGGTGAGAGCAGCTAAAGACATGATTGTTCCCTAAGGACATGAATGGATTAAGTTCAAACCATAAAGTATAACAAGAAGCATACAGGACGGTGAGGTATGATGAAGAAGAAGAGATGCAAGACCTGTGAATGTCCAACAATAAAGACTTTGGAGTTTGTTATCGAATATATGTGGTTAATCATTTCGGAAAGATCATAGAGAGCCAATTCCTGCCAACTCCAATCCCAATATTCCTGCAATAAAGCATAAGCCAGGTAATGTCAGGTTGGAAATAAGCAAATTATGAATTATAGACGTTGAATATGAATTTCTATTTTCCAACCAACTTTAAGATACATTCACACTACCAATCAACAAGAAATATGTTGAGCACATAAATTACATGAAAGTTCTAGGGTTATAGAAACTAAATACAGTAATATGTGTCTCACAATTTTATCAAGAAAATAAGGTACTTTCTAATTCCTGATATCCCTGTAAAGGAATCCTATCTATAGGTGCATTCCTTCTTCTAACTATTTTATCTGTTTCCCGTATAGAATTCTGTATTCTGATGGCTTCAACATAAACTAGGTAGTGTTAAAGAAACTAAATACAGTAACATGTCTCTTATGATCTTATCAAGAAAATAAGGTACTTGCTAATTCCTGATGTCCCTGTAAAGGAATCCTATCTATAGGTGCATTCCTTCTTCAAACTACTTTATCTGTTTCCCTAATAGAATTCTATATTCTGATGGCTCGACCATAAACTAGTGAGAGGCAGGAAGAGTATGGTACTAGTTCATATGTGATTCGTCTTTTCTTCCGTTAACAAAAAGTATCACAGATTGGTCATTCACAGAAGTAATCAGGGGTACAATCCAGAGTTTCCATTAATACTTGCATGCCAGCAACTGAAAGAAGCAGCAGCCACAAAAAACCTGGAACACACTTATCATTAAATGACAGAAAACAAATTACTATAGTCAGGAGACAAAACAAATGGCATGCACTCAATAGACCTTATCCTCTTCTGATAAAGATATGTGCCCCTGACTCCAACGCGTTCCACGCACATTTCCAACCCATACATCAAAGCCTTCATCTGCAAGGATGAAGCCCAGTGATTGTTCGGGAGAATTTAAAAACCATGCATCACCTGCCTGTATGAAATTGAAAAACAGAAACCATAAGATCAAGGGGAGCAAGTAAACAGGTAAACAGGTTTAATTGAACACAATGTACATTCCAGAAAATCTATCCCACACATGTTCAAAACTTTGTCTTAATTGTCGTTTTACAATCGGTACATAATACCTGAAAACTTCAGACCAGAGAGCATAAAAATGTGACATATACAGATCACAAGAAAGCCCTTAACATGGGATATACATGTAACTAGCAAGTTAAAAGTCTATTTAACTCTTCAGGGAGCTAAACTATCAAAAAAGCACAAATAAATCGCAACCTTAATTTTTGAAGTTAAACAATCATCTATTTCTATGCATTTTGCTAAATCTGCAAAACACCAATCATAGCATAAAACTATCGATTTAATTCCACCACAAGACTTGGTAAACTCCACCCTTCTAAACTTCTATACTTCAATCCTAAGCACACAACTTATTGGTTTCATTCATCCAAAAGAGTACTATACTTCACAATTGTGGGCTTTTACAGTTGTAGCAAGTGACCAAAAAAAAAAAATGCATGGCTTGGTGTCCAAATAAAGCAGGTCACACACTCAAAACTTGCATCAATCCCAAGTTCACACAATAAAGTCGTTGCAATTGTGAATAAATATGGGAAATTTGAAACAGATAAAATTCACCATGAAGAGTCCATGCTGGAGCAACACTGGAGGACCCGGCTGTGCTCTCAAATCCACATTCGAAGACGACACGCGTTGAAGACCCAAAAAGTAGCCATCCCTAGTTTGAATCTGCACAAATTCACCAAACAAATCGATCAATCCAGTCGTAACGATCAGAGCGAAGCTCTCTCAAAGTCAGCAAATTGAGACAGACTGAAATCAAATATGCAAAATTGATTTGAGTAGGGATTGGGGACTCACTTTGTGCTCCGAGCAAGGGTAACCGGAGGGGTGAATGAGACTGGCGCAGAGAGACTGGTACGGCGTTGGAAGGTGGAGATTGGAAGTTCCGGTTGAGTTTTGGGGGAACTGTGCGGCGGCGATTTTGGAGAGGAAGAAAGCGATGAGGAAAGCGGCCACCGCGAACGGCGGCGAAGCGGCCATCATCTAGAATGATCGAGTGAGCCGGAAGGGAAGTCGGAGCTGAGGCTTTGCTTGCTTGCATGGCATTCATATCCATATTCAGTTTCACGGGTGGGGTACTGGGCTTTCAGGCGTGTACAGTCTACGCGCGCTTTGGAAGAGTCATGCCAAACCGCCAACGACCAGTAGTACTAACTACTCAACACGTGGATGTGATTTGGGTACAAATCCACATCTAACCTTCCTTGTCTTTAAGGCTAAGAAACAAGAGCGAATTTACCACTGACCCCCTTTTTGGAGATAATGCTAAAAAAAAAAAGTAATTATTTAGGCAATTCCACCCATTTTTAATATTTTTTTTTCTTTTGATGAAAACATAATCCAAGTGAATTTATGAATAATGACTCATCCTAACAGTTAAAGAGAGATTAAAATATATATATTTTGAAATTGAAGGGAATATTATAAAGGTGAAGTAACTGACACCAATTTGTCTTGTATTATTTGGTGTAATGACTTTAGTGCTTATTAGGTAAGTAGAAGTCTCTTTCTGAGTTCTAAGAGCAAATGCACCCGTAGTCAAGAAAAGGTAAAGTCGAGAAGTCAAGAATTCGACCAGTTAAGTTACTATTTACTGCCACTGGACATGGGTTTACACCCGTTTTTTTTCTTGACCGGTCAAGATTGTTCATCTTTCACTGTTCATCAGATCTTTAATTGAAATGGAAGGCTGGGATTGCATGACCGTTACCCAGCTTTTTACTGTTCATCTGACGCCTCCTACTGTGCAGCCACGTTCTGCTTTCTTCTCCATTCCTTCTTTCTGGCAGCATCTCTACCCGGGCAAGAATTTAGTCAGCAGCTTGCCTTTTTTTCTGCCCTCTGTCATCAAAAGCTAACTTATGGCTGGGCAAACTTTCACAGGTGGAAGTTGTTTTTTCTCCATGGCTGGTCACCACATCATCATTCTCCCCTTTTGCCCGGGCAAAGCAAGACCGGTGCACTTGCTCTAATAGTTGTTTCCTATGGAATGTTCTTAATTGTAATATTTATTGATTGTTTACTGACATTTGTCAATATCGATGATTCCTATTCAACCCTTAGCATTTTCACCAACTATTGTGTGATATACTGTAAAACTCTCGTCACGTATGATATAATTTTACATGTCACATTATCATAAAATAGAGACTTTAAAACCACAATTTTAGTTTACAAAATACTTGAAGATATTCTAATTATTTGACAAAATTGATTAAAATAAGAGAGAATATGAGTACGTGTCATGAAATTAGAAGTGTAGGTGCAAAGTTGATTTAAGGTATATAAATTAAAGAGATTAAATAAAAGAGCTTTTTACCAATAACTACAAAATGACACTACTATTTACCAATAGCAGACTCCAAAACCAATAGCCCATGAGGCCAATAATTGAAACAGGCTGTCAGCCCATTTATAGAAAAAAAACACTCAAATATTAAGAAAATTACGAAATATGTCACTGAGACTCACATAACCCATTTATCCCAAAATCAGATCGGTTCCAAAATTGAAACCATCCCAAAATCCAAATCCTCCCTAAATCGATCTAGGGCTCCGACGAAGGTAAGGGACGAAGCAGCTGGCGGATCGAGGCGGCGAAGGGAGGCTGCAAATCCGGCGAAGTCGGCGAATCCTGCGAATCGAGGCTGCAAAGCAACCGGCGCGAGGCTGCGAAGCCGGCGAAGGGAGGCTGCGAATCCGGAGAAGCAACCTGCGAATCGAGGCTGCAAAGCCAGCGAAGTGACGCGGCGAATCCGGCGAACCGAGGCTGCAAAGCAACCGGCGAACCAAGGCTGCGAAGCCGGCGAATCGAGGCTGCGAAGCCGGCGAAGGGAGGTTGCGAATCCGACGAAGGAAGGCTGCAAATCCGGCAAAGCAAGGCTGCGAATCCGGCAAAGCAAGGCTGTGAATTCGGATTTGGTTGAGAAATTCTGAGGGTCAGTACCTTTATCCTCATGTTGTCACAGGTTTTGGCATGGGTAAGCTATTTCACTGGTTTTTGATCTGAAAGTATGACCAAATAATTGGTGCTGAATAAAATTGAATTTCAATTTTTTTTTTCCCTGTATTTGGTGGATTCTCAGTTTTGTATTGAGGGTCAGTAGCTTTAGTTTTGTGTTTATGGTACTTTCTTATTGGATTGGCGGTGTTGTGTAATGCTTTAGTTTTGTGTTTATGATACTTTCTTATTGGATTAGGATGGAGCTAATGAAAGCAATGCTGAAGTGAGCAAACGCGAGAAAGCCAGACTAGTATACTACTAGGGGCCAGTACACTATTGCGGATCAGTACACTACTGAGGGTCAGTATACTATGGGGCTAGTATACTGCTGGGAGTGACATACTACTACCCCTCAGTACACTACTGCTTGTATACGGATGCAGCAAAGCCAGAGATAAATGATAGTGTCCAAGTTTCATATTGTAATATGTACAAATAGTTTTTAGAATTATTAAATAAATGAGTTGTTTCTAAGAAAAACAAAGATGGAATGTAGAGATATTCTTTTTTCATAATATTACTGACATTCAGCAGTGTTAATTCATATTATCCAAATCACAAGGGCAGTTTTGTAATTTATTTGTCAGTAGAAATAATTAAAAAATGGAAAGAATCTGACCGCAAGGGATAATACCTTGCACACTAGCACATGGGAATTAAAAAAAACAGGTTTGCTTATGGTAATTTATGGGCTAAAAGTGTAGGTAGTGGTAATTTGCTATAAATAAAATTAGTCCATTTTTAATTTTAATGTAGAGGATGATATGGGGATGGTGCGGAAAAGAAATATACATATCTTTCAATAAAATATTTTTTTTAAGCAATTTGATAATTTTATTAATTACAATTCAGGAGCCCCTCTAAACTTCTAACTAAAGATAAATACATTAAATTTAACCCACACTAAAGGACCGTAAGAACCCAAAAAAAAGAAAATATTGGAAACTAGCAAAAATAAAAATTGGCTAAAAAGGTTTTTATTCTAGTCAAAGTCTATTGGCTGGTAGAGCATCCAATTGAAGAACCCGGACCAGGTTCATTGCACCAATCTACCAATCCAAAAATGAAAAGACATTTTGCCATTTTTGTCTTATTATAGTCCAAACCTTTCACCATCAAAGCTCCCGGCCAGTCTCCAACGTTATTCAATCCTCTCCGCTCTTTTATTCTTCTTAAAAGCCTCAACTCCATCTCAGTCATCATCTTCATCGTGGCAACATGGCCTTCTCCGAGTACCAGCAACTGAACGACAAGTTGCTCCTAGACTACATAAAGGCCACACCTTCCCTCTCTTCCAAGCTCAAAGACCACCTCGACAACTTGACCATCAAGGAAGTCGGCGATGGCAATCTCAATTTCGTCTTCATCGTCGTTGGTTCTCATGGCTCTTTTGTCATCAAGCAGGTTATGGTTTTTCTGATAAGCTTTGATGTTCTATGATGCAATGGTATTAGGTTACTGCAGGCTCTTTGTGAGTTGATAATTTTCTGATTGTGTCCCAACATGTGAGAGACTTTGATTTGGATAAAAAGTATTGAACTTTAATGTTCTGAAATGTGTTGTTACGGTTTTGCAGGCTCTTCCATACATACGTTGTATAGGTGAGTCATGGCCGAAGACAAAGGAAAGAGCTTATTTTGAGACATTGGCACTGAGAGAGCATGGTCGTTTGAGTCCTGATCATGTGCCTGAAGTTTATCATTTTGATCGGACCATGTCTTTGATTGGCATGCGCTATTTGGAACCACCCCATATTGTACTGCGAAAGGGACTGATTGCTGGCATTGAGTACCCTTTGCTTGCTGAACACATGTCAGACTATATGGCAAGGACTCTGTTCTACACTTCTCTCCTTTATCATAATACTACCGACCACAGGAAAGCTGGTATGCTATATTGTTTGATTTTGTATTCTTTGGTTACATGTCTTGTGCTTCATTAATAGAATGCATCATGTTCAGGTGCTTCCACATTCATACAAACAATGTAATGTTTGACTTGTTTAGGGGTGAAAAGTTATGCACATGGTCTCCACAGTGTTAGATAAAAAAATAGGTTGTGTTGTTACTAAACATGTTGGGGTATTCATGGGTCCGGGTCTTTTCAAGTATTGTTAGGTTAGAAATTGAACATTGCAACGTACGAGAGGTGATTTTAATTGTGTTAGAATCATATAGGTAGTCTATTTACATTCATCATTGATCTGTTATTGTCTTAACAACATTGGGGCATTCCTCTTATTAAAATTAGTATCAGTTGAGTATTAGTTTTTAATTGAATTTAGCTCTGTCTTTTTATGATATGGAAAATGTTTCTGCTAGCGATGGACTTTATTCTGAATTTTCCCTCACGAGGAATTCCTTTTTTTTTTTTTTAGAAAAATGAAGTTGACCTTATATTAACTCATCTGCATGTGCACTTTCTGCAGTTGCTGAATTTTGTGGAAATGTGGAGTTATGCAGGCACACCGAGCAAGTTGTTTTCTCTGACCCTTACAAAGTATCTGAATATAACCACTGGACTTCTCCTTATCTTGATTCTGATGCTAAGGCTGTGCGAGAGGACAATGCTTTGAAGCTTGAAGTTGCTGAGTTGAAATCTTTGTAATGAAACTGTCTCATCTTAGTATCATTGTCGAATCTCATAGGAATGATGAAGTTGCCATTGGTCCCCCTTGTAGCACAGCTGTTTGTAGAAATATCTTGTAGTAGCTCCTGGCTTTGACTGGCATCAAGTTTTATGACTGATCAAGTTGCTTTTTCTTTAGGTTCTGTGAGAGAGCCCAAGCCCTAATACATGGAGATCTTCACACTGGTTCTGTAATGGTGACTCCTGATTCAACTCATGTTATAGATCCAGAATTTGCATTTTATGGACCAATAGGTTTTGATACTGGAGCTTTTCTGGGAAACTTGATTTTGGCTTTCTTTGCACAAGATGGGCATGCTGATGAACAAAATGATCGAAAAGTATGTGGTTGTCTATTGTCTCTTTGTCATTATTCCTTAGTTTTATTTATTTGTTTATTTATTTTTTTATTTTTATTTCAGTGCTCATGATCATATTCCTTGTTATTTTCAGCTATTTTTTTCTTTGTAAGGTATTATTTCCAGTATTTAGATGTTACGAGTTTTTGGCAGTTTGTTTTTTTTTATTTTTTATGATGGACAGTTTTGTGCAGTTTGGTATCTATCTTTTGCATACTATTTAATCTATTCTCATATATATATATATATATATATATATATATATTGTTGGTTTTATATTCCTTGATACTTTGATAGATAAATAGATAGTTATATATACTACTGGCAATTCTATTAATTCATTTTCAATTATAGAAACTATCAAGTACAAATACTCTCACCTGACAGCTTGAGCACATTCAGTTATGGTTTATGCAAAAGAATCTAGTTATCTCTTCCCTGTACGAGTTATCATTCATGATTGAAGAGTTCTCTATAGTGTTCATGGTCATAAGTAGTTATATTGAGATTGTGATCATGGAGTACCATCCATTTGCTTAGTTGTACCCCGAACATTTTATCAAATTCTAAGAAATGTTTGAGCATAAGCATTAATCTCACTGTTGAATCATCTCTGGACTATGAGTGTTCAGGTTGAAGAACAAAACTCTATTAAACTAAAATCTTTGGAGAAGGCTTCCTCTCTAGATAATAAAATCAAAAATCTGACTGTCTTGACAATTTCTAAACTATTTGTACTTCATGATCATAAAGAAAAGAAAAGAAAAGGTTAGAGAACGTTTTCAATATTCGATAACAGAACATTATTTGGCAGTTGGAATTAGACAGAAAATGAGTTATTTGTAATATTGACATTTGAATAGGAGTAGATGTAGAGCTGGTCCTTTACATTTTGATAGTCTATGTGAGAGTGCTCTTAGCTCCCACTGTTGTATTTGGACTTCGGAACATTATTTGGGCTGTCTTTGTACTTTTAACACTTTGTGGATTTTTGGATGTTATTTGGGTAGATGAGAAACTTTGGTTATTATTATTGGTTAAGGTCAATTTATCCAATTAGTTTGTTACGATGTCTGGATGTTGTCAGAAACATGTTAGATGTAATAATGTGCTGCGTCACATAATTTGTCTTGCTATTTCATATTGTTCGTTTGTTGTGTGGGTCTTAGGGTCTCATATTAGATTTGCTTTGTGGTGCAGGCATACAAGGCTTGGATTTTGAAGATAATTCAAAATACATGGAACTTTTTCCACAGAAAATTTATCGCACTATGGGATGAGAACAAAGATGCTGGTGACGCGTATCTTCCTGCAATTTATAACAACTCTGAGCTTCAACAGCTTGTACAAGACAAATATATTAAAGAATTGCTTCATGACACCCTTGGCTTTGGTGCTGCGAAAATGATAAGGTAAGATAGACCCTATGTTTTCTTCATCCTTACAATTTCTTAGGTTTATTTATTTTTGTAATTTTTCCAGAAGTTTTAACATTTTGCTCTGGCGCTTCCCATAATGTTGAATATCTCTCAAGCTGCAGTCTTCTTCATTTGTTTCTTTATCAGTTTCTGGCAGGTTTTCATGTTGAAGGATTGTTTACTAGAAAAGACAGACTAATAGATAGATGGATACAATGCATGTCTTTACCATATATAGGATTTCTAATCTTGGAGTTCGATCTTTCTGGAAACTGTTGATTTAATTGCTTAACTTTGTTTTACTATTTGCAGGAGAATTGTTGGTGTGGCACATGTCGAAGATTTTGAATCAATCACTGATGCTAGCAAGAGAGCGGGCTGTGAGCGACGGGCACTTGAGTGTGCAAAGCTGATTCTTAAGGAGAGGAAAAAATTTCAGAACATTGGGGAAGTTGTTTCAGCCGTTCAACAAATCCAGTAATGACTAATGATAGTTAATACCAAATAAAAACATGGCTCTTTTATGTTATATATATTCACTTTGCTATGATCTGTGAGTGCTTATTTTTCCACTTGATCACCCTCATCTCCCTTGTCTCGAGCCAGATTTTACATTATTTTAGAACATATTGGCAAATACAACAGCTCTAGTGAGTTTGAGAGTGTGTTCCGGAGCAAGGGAGATTGGAGATTGGAGATTGAAGGAAATTGTTGAAATTTTTGGATAGTGTTAATCCATAATGAGTTGCGCATTTTATATCTTAATCCTGATTGAACTAATTATCATCAAATAAGCATGCGCACATAAGAGCGTTGATGTACTGTAAACCATGATAATTCGTACGTCCCGAGTTATAACCTTGTGCAATTGACATAAGTTCCTGTTATGCTCATCCCTGAAACGTATCTACAATCGATCATTGTAGATGTTCTGGAAATGCCTGAAATGTTACCTTTGTTCTTGAGATTATGTATTGTTATTTTATTTTGCTTGATTTGGCCGTGTGGGTATGACAAAACATAATTTGAAATTTTTATATGTGGCTGTTTTTAATTTTGTACAGAACATGAATTGTAGGACTGCTACATGTTTTCTACAACGTACTGTATGTGCTTGATGGAGAATTGGAGGTGCAAGGCAAGCTGGTCCAATTGAGACTGGAAGTTGTCCCAAGTAAGAGGAAACTAAGAGCAAGTGCACCGCATCAGGCAAATTGCAAAGGCAAAAGGAGAGGTTTTGCCTCCAAATTATGCACTATTCATTGATTTTGCCTTTGCCTTTCATTTTTTTGGTGCACCCCTATAAGGCAAGACTTTCATCTGCTGCAGAGTACATTCCTTTCTTCTCAGTTTTGCCCTTTCTTCTGCTTCTCTTTCTTCTTCCCCTTCTTCTCTGTTTCTATTTTCTTCTCTGTAGCAAGGTCAAAAGTGAGAAGAGAAAAAGCTGGCAGATAAAATGAATTGTTTCATCTGCTTTAATTATGCAGGCCCCACGGGATTGGTCGACCAAATGAAGAGGCAAAAGTTGCCAGTGTGCTTGGTCGATCAAGCTTTTAATCGGGCAAAACACATGCGGTGCATGGATTGTTTTTTGATTTTGGGCTGATTAAGAGGCAAGACCATGGTCTTGCCAGCTGCGGTGCATTTGCTCTAATCAACATGCAAAAGGTTGCGAAGAAGTTATGTGGCAGGATGTATGGTTGGTGGATTTTGTACCACACATGCAATCCCACCTAGCATTGAATTAAGGTAGGTTTAGAGGACCTGGGTGCTTTTGGATACCAATATCCAGTTGTCCATGTAAGCTTCTTTGGTTTCTTTCGCTCAGATGGCAGGGTAAACTACAATGAAATCAGTGCTTGAAATCATTATAGACCATAAGCTAGGTATACTATTATACTCTATCAATAAGGTCAGTGCTTGCAAATCACTGTTTTGTAAATATTTGTACAACAAATGTATAAAGCTTAGCAAGTAAACTCACCTATGACATCGCGCGCGGTAGGTATTACCTAGTTTCATTAATTACAATTTAAGAGCTACTCTAAACTTCTAAACGATACATACACTAAATTACAAAGTTCTACACAAAATTATATGCGCACGCGGTTACACTTGCACAAAGCAGGAACAGAATTGGGCAGAAATCATAGACCAGTAGTACTATTTTTAACCCACACTAAAACTGTAAGAAACAAAAAAATAAATAAATAAATTGGAAACTAGGTAAATTAAAAATTGGCTAAAAAGGTTTTTATTCTAGTCAAAAGTATATTGGCTGGTGGAGCATCCAATTTGCTTTTCCTAAATTGAAGAACCCGGTGCCATTCATGCTGCAGTGGGAGACAAGCCATAACTGGACCAGATTCATTGCACCAATCCAACAATGAAAAGACATTTTCCCATTTTTTTCTTATAATAGTCCAAACCTTTCACCATCAAAACCCCGGTCTCCAACGTTGTTCAATCCTCTTTAAGACTTTAACCTCTTCACTCTTTTATTCTTCTTAAACCCCTCAACTCCATCTCAGTCATCATCTTCATCGCGGCAACATGGCCTTCTCCGAGTTCCAGCCACTGAACGACAAGTCGCTCGTAGACTACATAAAGGCCACACCTTCCCTCTCTTCCAAGCTCAAAGACCACCTAGACAACTTGACCGTCAAGGAAGTCGGCGATGGCAATCTCAATTTCGTCTTCATCGTCGTTGGTTCTCATGGCTCTTTTGTCATCAAGCAGGTAATGGTTTTTCTCCATCTGGGTAGTAATGGGTTTCTGGTATTTGATCAAAAAACTTGTTGGGTCTAACAAGTTTAGAGGATTTGATTTTTGGGGCAAAAGTATTGAGCTTTAATGTTCTATGATGCATTGTGTTATTGGGTTTAAATTTGTTGGGTTCAACATGCTAGAGAGTTTGAATTTGGGTAAAAGTATTAAGCTTCAATGTTCTATGATGCAATGGCATTAGGTTACTGCAGGCTCTTTGTGAGTTGATAAGTTTCTGATTGGGTCCCAACATGTGAGAGACTTTGATTTGGGGCAAAAGTATTGAGCTTTAATGTTCTGAAATGTGTTACTGGGGTTTTGCAGGCTCTTCCATACATACGTTGTATAGGTGAGTCGTGGCCGATGACAAAGGAAAGAGCTTATTTTGAGGCATTGGCACTGAGAGAGCATGGTCGTTTGAGTCCTGATCATGTGCCTGAAGTTTATCACTTTGATCGAACCATGTCTTTGATTGGCATGCGCTATCTGGAACCTCCACATATTATACTGCGAAAGGGATTGATTGCTGGAATTGAGTACCCTTTGTTGGCTGACCACATGTCAGACTACATGGCAAGGACCCTGTTCCACACTTCTCTCCTTTATCATAATACTACCGACCACAGGAAAGCTGGTATGCTATGTTGTTTGATTTTATATTCTTTGGATACATGTCTTGTGCTTCACTACTAGAATGCATCATGTTCGGGTGCTTCCACATTCATACAAACAATGTAATGTTTGACTTGTTTGGGGGTGAAAAGTTGTGCACATGGTCTCCACAGTGTTAGACCAGAAAATAGGTTGGCTAATACTCGGCCTAAATCATATGGAATCTAGAGTGTTAGAAACGTTGTGTTATTACTAAACATGTTGGGGTATTCATGGGTCCGGGTCTTTTCAAGTATTGTTATGTTAGAAATTGAACATTGCAATGTAGTACAGGTGATTTTAATTGTGTTAGAATCATATAGGTAGTATCTTTACATTCATCATTGATCTGTTAATGTCTTAACAACTTTGGGGCATTCCTCTTATTAAAATTAGTATCAGTTGAGTATTAGTTTTTAATTGAATTTAGCTTAGTCTTTTTATGATATGGAAACTGTTTCTGCTAGCGATGGACTTTATTCTGAATTTTCCCTCACAAGGAATTCCTTTTTTTTAATATTTTTTTATTAATGAAGTTAACCTTATATTTCTTATTAACTCATATGCATGTGCACTTTCTGCAGTTGCTGAATTTTGTGGAAATGTGGAGTTATGCAGGCTCACTGAGCAAGTTGTTTTCTCTGACCCTTACAAAGTATCTGAATATAACCGCTGGACTTCTCCTTATCTTGATTCTGATGCTGAGGCTGTGCGAGAGGACAATGCTTTGAAGCTTGAGGTTGCTGAGTTGAAATCTTTGTAATGAAACTATCTCATCTTAGTATCATTGTCAACTTTCATATGAATGATGAAGTTGCCATTGGTCCCCTTTGTAGCACAGTTGTTTGTAGAAACATCATCTAGTAGCTCCTGGCTTTGACTGGCGTCAAGTTTTATGACTGATCAAGTTGCTTGTTCTTTAGGTTCTGTGAGAGAGCCCAAGCCCTAATACATGGAGATCTTCACACTGGTTCTGTAATGGTGACTCCTGATTCAACTCAAGTTATAGATCCAGAATTTGCATTTTATGGACCAATAGGTTTTGATATTGGAGCTTTTCTGGGAAACTTGATTTTGGCTTTCTTTGCACAAGATGGGCATGCTGATGAACAAAATGATCGAAAAGTATGTGGTTGTCTATTGTCTCTTTATCATTATTCCTTAGTTTTATTTATTTTTATTTCAGTGTCGATCATATTCCTTGTTATTTTCAGTTTTTGTTGTTTTTTTTTTGTAAGGAATTATTTCAAGTATCTAGATGTTATGAATTTTTTGCAGTGTTTTTATTTATGACAGTTTTTTGTAGTCTGGTACCTGTCTTTTGCATACTATTCAATCTATTCTTAGATATATATTTTTTGTTGTTGGTGTTATATTCCTTGATAGATAAATATATAGTTATATATACTACTGGCAATTCTGTTGGTTCATTTTCAATTATAGAAACTATCAAGTACAAATACTCTCACCTGACTTGAGCACATTCAGTTATGGTTTATGCAAAAGAATCTAGTTATCGCTTCCCTGTATGAGTTATCATCCATGAAAAGCTTCTCATCTTTGCCATTTTATTAAATTGATATTGAAGAGTTCTCTATAGTTCATGTTCATAAGTAGTTTTTGTTATTTTGAGATGTGATCATGGAGTACCATCCGTTTGCTTAGTTGCACCCTGTACATATTATCAACTTCTGGGAAATGTTTGAGCGTAAGCATTAATCTCACTGTTGGATCATCTCTGGACTATGAGTGTTCAGGTTGAACCGATGAAGAACAAAACTATAATAAACTAAAATCTTTGGAGAAGGCTTCCTCTTCAGATAATAAATTCAAAAATCTGATTGTCTTGACATTAGTTTAGAAATTTTGTACTTTATAAAGAAAAGAAAAGGTTAGAGAACGTTTTCAATATTCAATTAACAGAACTTAGTCTTCGTTATCAGTGATCATGCACTTGACAGTTGGAATTAGACAGAAAATGATTTATTTGTAATATTGACATTTGAATAGGAGTAGACGTAGAGCTGGTCCTTAACATTTTGATAGTCTATGTGAGAGTGCTCTCCCAATGCTGTATTTGGACTTTGGAATATTATTTGGGCTGTCTTTGTACTTTAAACACTTTGTGGATTTTTGGATGTTATTTGGGTAGATGAGATACTTTGTTTATAGTTATTGGTTAAGGTCAATTTATCCAAAATTGCACACTCGCTAAAGTAGGCATTTGACTCATGATGTGTTGTGCAGTCAATACCAAAATTCAATTAGTTTGTTACTATGTCAGGCTGTTGTCAAAAACACGTTAGATGTAATGATGTGCTGCGTCATTAACCCATAATTTGACTTGCTATTGCATATGATTCATTTGTTGTGTGGGTCTTAGGGTCTCATATTAGATTCGCTTTGTGGTGCAGGCATACAAGGCTTGGATTTTGAGGATAATTCAAAATACATGGAACCTTTTCCACAAAAAATTTATCGCACTATGGGATGCGAACAAAGATGCTGGTGACGCATATCTTCCTGCAATTTATAACAACTCTGAGCTTCAACAGCTTGTACAAGACAAATATATTAAAGAATTGCTTCATGACACCCTTGGATTTGGTGCTGCAAAGATGATAAGGTTAGATAGAGCCAATGTTTTCTTCATCCATACAATTTCTTAGGTTTATTTATTTTTGTAATTTTTCCAGAAGTTTTAACATTTTGCTCTGGCACTTCCCATAATGTTGAATATCTCTCAAGCTTCAGTCTTCTTCATTTGTTTCTTTGTCAGTTTCTGGCAGGTTTTCATGTTGAAGGATTGTTTACTAGAAAAGACAGACTAATAGATAGATGGATACAATGCATGTTTTTACCATATATAGGATTTCTAATCTTGGAGATCTTTCTGGAAACTGTTGATTTAATTGCTTAACTTTGTTTTACTTATTTGCAGGAGAATTGTTGGTGTGGCACATGTCGAAGATTTTGAATCAATCACTGATGCTAGCAAGAGATCGGGCTGTGAGCGACGGGCACTTGAGTTTGCAAAGCTGATTCTTAAGGAGAGGAGAAAATTTCAGAACATTGAGGAAGTTGTTTCAGCCGTTCAGCAAATCCAGTAATGACTAATGATAGTTAATACCAAATAAAAACATGGCTCTTTTATGTTATATATGAATACTTTGCTATGATCTGTGAGTGCTTATTGTTCCACATAATCACCCTTGTCTTGAGCCAAATTTTACATTATTTTAGAACATAGTAGCAAAAATAACAGCTGTAGTGAGGTTGAGAGTGTTTTCTGGAGCAAGGGAGAGTGGAAATTGAAGCAAATTGTTGAAATTTTTGGGTGGTGTTAATCCATAATGAGTTGCGCATTTTATATCGTAATCCTGATTGAATTAATTGTCATCAGACGAGCATGCGCGCATAAGAGAGCTGATGTACCATAAACTCATGTACTGTAAACTTGTGATAATTCGTACGTCTCAAATTATAACCTTGTGCAACTGACATAAGTTCCTGTTATGCTCATCCCTAAAGCGTATCTACAATCGATTATTGTAGAAGTTCTCGAAATGCCTGAAATGCTATCTTGTTCTGGAGATTATGTAATGTATTGTTATGTTATTTTGCTCCGTTTGGCTTTTTGGGTATTACAGAACATAATATGAAATTATGATACGTGGCTGGACGTATGTATGGATCATTATTTTGCTAGGAAAAGGAAAACCCACAAGACTACTATCTTGATGACACCCTAAAGCCCACATTGATGAAAAATAAACAAGAGGCAATTAGATGCAAATGTAGATCAGGCTAGCTAATGTGCTACAATTAAGAACCTCAGCTCCAACTGGAAGAGCAGCCAAATAGTACATATATATTTTTTTTTGGTCGAAAGCCAAATAGTACATAGATAGTTGAGTTTTGTTTCTTTGGAAGATGGAAAGGATTTTGGGTAAAAGTATTCTGCTTCAATGTTCTATGAGGCAATGGTATTAGGCTACTGCATTCTGCAGGCTCTTTATGAGTTGATTAGTTTCTGATTGGGTCCCGACATGTGAGAGACTTTGATTTGGGGCAAAAGTATTGAGCTTTAATGTTCTGAAATGTGTTATTGGGGTTACATACGTTGTATAGGTGAGTCATGGCCAATGAGAAAGGAAGGGGCATAATTATTTTAAAGCATTACTGTGAGAGCAAGTCCTGATCATGTCCTGAAGTTTATTATTTTGATCGGACCATGTCTTTGATTGCCATGCACTATTTGGAACCCCCACATATTATGCTGCCAAAGGGATTGATTGCTGGAATTAAGAACCCTTTGCTGGCTGACCACACGTCGGACTATATGGCAAGGACTCTGTTCTACACTTCTCTCCTTTATCATAATGCTACTGACCACAGGAAAGCTGGTGCGCTATGTTGTTTGATTTTGTATTCTTTGGTTACATTTCTTGTGCTTCATTACATGACTTGTGTGGGGGTGAATAGTTATGCACATGGTCTCCACAGTGTTAGACCAGAAAATAGGTTGGCTAATACTCGACTCTAATGCTATTTAAGCAAGACTTTATATGAGCTGTTTTTTGACATTATAATGGAAATACAACTGCTTTTCAACTGCCCATAATGAGTTATGTTGTTCTTATTTCTGATGAAGTGTGCTATATAGGCCTAAATGAGTGTTTTTGGACCATCATCAAGTTGCAAAATTCAATTTCGTAGTAACTAGAAATTGCCAACACACCATATGAATGGTGTGAGTTATGAGATCAAAATCTTCCATTATCTTACTCCCCATTCTAATTTAATTAAGGTCCAAATTACATATTTGAATTTTGTGGGTAATTTAATTAGGAGGGAGGGTAAAATAGTAAAATAGGTATGAGAGGCAGAATAGTAATAAACACAACATTATGGGCAAAATAGTAAATCAATATGAGTATTACTATTCATTTAGATTTTAGAGTTAGAGCTTTACATATAAGGTCCAAATTACATATTTGAATTTTGTGGGTAATTTAATTAGGAGGGAGGGTAAAATAGTAAAACAGGCATGAGAGGCAGAATAGTAATAAACACAACATTATGGACAAAATAGTAAATCAATCTCGGTGTTACTATTCATTTAGAGTTAGAGCTTTAGTATATGTAATCAGTCAATTAGATATATAAAGAAAAAAATTGAAGAAGCTAAAACAAATTGAAATCTCATTAAAGGGTGTCTTCTTCAATTCAGCACTCTGTACCAGATTCTCATTTTCCATGACATCTACAAGATTAGTGATTAGAAGATTTTTCTCTTTCCAATGTCAAAAGTGGCCAAGTCTGGCGGAGGAAAGCCAAAGAAGAAGATCTCTATTGCAAATCAGTTGTAAAATTGTCTCCAAAGATGGGTATAAAGTTGCTTGTTCTGCCATGATTGAACTTCAAAACGTCATATTAGAGAGATAGAATGACTATGCTAGAGAAGCTTTTGATGGAAAAGAAAAGAGAAAAAAAAAAAATAGTATTGAAGACAGAGTACATAGAAGGAGGCGGGCAAATAAAACTATTGGATGATTGACTTGCCAAATAAACAAAAAAAAAAGATAAAAAAAATAGAATTGCAAGGGAGTGAATAGGCAAACTTTTTCTCATTCATGCATAAGATAAACAAATGTATGATAAGAATCTAAAGAGTGTAAATAATTTCGGGAACACAAAAGATGAGGCTTTCGACTAACTAGTTGCATCCGTCTAGCATAGAGGAAAAAATTGTGTCATACGGATTACGGTTAGTAAGCAAAGAGACAGCAGGATGAAACCCCATACATAAGTATCTAGATTAATTAAGACTAATTATGAAATAACTTCAACTCCAAATTAGGTATAGATTATCAATATTTCTCCACCTTCTATAGTCATTTAGTAAAGTCATAATGTTTGCCTAAAATGAAAAAAAAAAAAAAATCAAATGGCAATGCGCGCAGAAGGTATACTAATATACTATCACTCATGTGCGTTGAACTTTTCTCTTTCCTGAATTATTATTGCATGCATCTATGAAGTCTGCTATCATAAATTAAGAAACTGCAAAATTACAGTAGCATTAGTTGATGAAACCCCACCTCATCGATCGCTTATCCAAACAGAAAGAATTAAATCAATCTCTCTCTCGCATTGGCCTTGATTAAATCCATTCTTCTTTTTTGGGTAATTAGGTCTCATATGATTTACAAACTTTGGTGTAGATGGATGTATTGATAATTTGTTATTTTCATGACATGCATTACTATATTATTAGAATGGTCATCCATGTAGTTCATGCATGCTTTTAGTAAGAATTGACTACGTACCCAGTAGCCATTAAGCTTTGATAATTAAGTTCTCCTATGGGAAATTATTGGCCTCAAGTATATGATCTAAGGTTCTCAAATTAATATCTTTTTTCTCTAGTCTCGAATGAGATAGAGAGAGACCAAAGATCGAGGAGGGTATGGGTAATAGAGAAGACAACAAACATTAATAATTGATTTCAAATAAAAACTATGACCAGCTGCTAGCTAGCTGGGTGTCTGCAAAAGTAAGATCAGAAGATAATCATTGTTACCTTAAAATGCAAAACGTAAGGGAAGATGAGAAGAGATGCAGGTAGGCCAAAGTAGAAAGACCATCACATGCATACATTTGCAAAGCCTTAGCTATAGTTCCTCCATCAGAACGCTCAACACACACTCTCTCTCTCTCTCTCTCTCCCCAAAGCCTTAGCTATAGTTCCTCCATCAGAACGCTCAACACACACACTCTCTCTCTCTCTCTCTCTCTCCCCAAAGCCTTAGCTATAGTTCCTCCATCAGAACGCTCACTCTCTCTCTCTCTCTCTCTCTTCAGCTATCTCCAATGGCCGGACCATCATCTCAACGGTCATCTCCTCTTTCATCTCAACCGCCATCGATCTCCTTTTTCATCTCAACAGCCTTCTCCAAGGTCAAGATTGATGGATTCCCTTTCAAAAATGTGGTGGAGAAGATCACCCACAGAACACCGAGTAGTCCCATGTGCAAGAAGATTGGAAAGAGAGGAGAGTACGGGCAATCGTTTTAGGGGAAAATCAAGCACGAAGGACAAGAGATTGAAGTCCTAGTGAGCAAGATCAAAGGAGATAAAGGTTTTAAGGTATATTGAGTTCTAAATCCTCCTTTCACAGTATATTGAAGTTGTTCAAATTTCCCGTGAAAGGAAGATTTAGAGTTCGATATACCTTAAAACCTTTATCTCCTTTGATCTTGCTCACTAGGACTTCAATCTCTTGTTCTTGGTGCTTGATTTTCCCCTGAAACCATTGCCCGTACTCTCCTCTCTTTCCAATCTTCTTGCACCTGGGACTACTCGGTGTTCCGTGGGTGTTCTTCTTCACCACATTTTTGAAAGGGAAATCCATCAATCTTGGCCTTGGAGATGGCTGTTGAGATGAAAAAGGAGATGGCGGTTGAGATGAAAGAGGAGATCGATGACCGTTGAGATGACGTTCAAAACTCATATGTTCCGTTTTACCGCTTAACAGAATAGTTGTGTAATTAAGTTGCAGTGAATATCTTATTTTGCAATAAAGTACCATGATAGGGATACGGAGAGGATTCCATGCACCGTCGGGTCACTTGCACCAGCAGGGTGCAAGTCACGTGTGCTAACAGCTGAATACCAACGTTAGCTGGTCGTTTGTTCACTAACCATAGTCAAACGAAGACCAAAAAAATTGTAGTGCAGTAAAAGCCAAATTTACCAGAGGCAGCAGGTGGTCTCGGCGCTGGGCATCTCGACCGTCTTCCTCGCTTTCTCTCAAAACCCAGAAATCCAAACCACATCGCCGACCCTGATGCGTTTCTATTTTTAGCGGGCCCTCTTCACAAATCACAATTGGTTCCCACCCAAATTGAATTTGAGGGTTTTGGATTCGATCCGAATACGATCGTAGTCTGATTTGATCGAAAGCAAAAGGCTTTGCGAGAATCAATGCCTCAAGATTTGTCGTTGGACCAGGAAGCGGACGATGCCGAAGCTGAGTTCACTAAGGTTGATCTCACTGGTCGTTACGGACGGTTCAGTTGTTCGAACTTAATCTCTGGCTTTAATTCAATTATTGCGTAATTTCGATTGTACAGTATGGTTTCGATTTTTTATTTGATTTAGCTGTTCTACTCTTGCAAGTCTTATTCTTTTCATCAAGTACTGATTTGGGTTGATGAATATGAGTTGATTTGTGCTGATATTGTGTTTTTGGTGATTTGCACTTCGCATTACATAGAGGTTTTAGGCAAGGGGGCTTTCAAGAAAGTGTGTCCTTTTTGCTCTGTTCTTTGTCAAGGTTTCAGTGATGGGTTGATGAATTGAATTTCTGTAGCCTGAATTGATGATTGTTTAGCATTTATCCTTGCTGGGAAGGTTGTGGACCTCTCATTATCTTCTTTCTCACGGCTGCTAAGTGCACATCATAATCGTGCTATGAGACTATCTTAAGAATAGCTTCCTCAAGTCTCCGTCAAGAAATTGGTAAGGAAACCGTAAATATATTGCAAGCATTTCATTGCTCATTGGTTTTTCAAATGGTTACATATTCCAGGTTGATAAAGAAGCAGAGTCCTTATGCAGGCAAAGGAGGAGAATGCTGGAGGTTATAAGGTGGTAGTTTGCGTATGTATCTTGATTGCTGGAAGACCCCACTCCCTGAATTCGTTTTTGCAGACGTCTTAGTTTAATCACTATTTGTTAAAACAATATTATTCCTTTCAAAAGTATATGCAATGTCGTTGTATAATATAACAAAGTGAGCTCATGTTGAGGGTTTAAGATTTTTAGGCTGACAATAAGGTTCCATTGTGTTTTTAACAAAGTGAGCTCATGTAGAAATTGCAATTCAAAATACTAAATATGTTGTCTTTCAAGGAGAGTTGCAGAAAACAGGAATCTGATGTTGTATTATGCGTGAAGTTGAAGTTCTAGCCATTGATAGAGCATTTGTGAACCACTTATTCTTTTCATCGTTCATTTTGCAATCCACAAATGCAATGTGAAAAAAATATGTCATGCATTGTAGTATGGTAATTTTCCTTGGAGATGGAAAGTAGAGCATGAAAGAAATGTGCTCTGGGTAACTTGAAAGAAACAAAACAATGCGTTCTCTGCTCAACTTGAAGCCATATGGTAATTATACAAACAAACCAAAAACTATAAATTCCTATTTTCACTTTTCCCTTGGGATGATAAGATATTACTGAAACCTTTACGATACAAACAACTGGATCTAAACACTTAAAGACCCTACTTCACAGTTTAGACTATTGTCTCAAGTTGGTACTTTTCATACTACCTCTGGTAACCGGACATAGCCTCTTTGGTCTCCATCTGATAACCAGAAAAAACCCCATTTCAACCGCATTTTTACACGCAATATGCACCTCCCTGTTGAAAGTCACCACCTGAACACTCCAGTCTCACTCATTCCCATGAAACTAGTAATTAAGATCAATCACTAGAAGCATAAGAAGAGAAGACCAAAACCTGCTGTAGGTTAAACCCAAAGCCTTAAGCTCAAAAGAAAGCAATTTAGAATCATTTTGTCAAACATCTTGTGTGCATAACAATTTGATGCTGAATGATATAACTAAAGGAACAAGTTCAAACAAGGGATAACAAAGTTTCAGTTCTTCTTTTAATAGCCAAAAGAAATTGCAGTGAAAGAAATTAACCTTCAAAACCTGTTGAGAAACCAAGGAGAAATCATGAGTAGCCAAACCAAAACTCTAGTTTAACAATATCACGAATATTTGTCTATCCCAATTTTGTACTTAGAATTAACACGACAAGCTAGTTGTTGACAAACACAAGAGGACCCGTCTGTGCAATGCGGATGGCAAACAAGTCAGAGCACAAGCTAGTAAAGAACAACAGTTCTCACCATGTCATATCTCAATTCAAATCAAACTTTCAAACAATACATTGAAATTAATAAACAATGATAAAGAAGGAAAACAAACGATGTTGTTCTTTCAAATTCTCACTAGTTATTTTCTGGAAGAAAGAAGCACCTGGTTCCATTGCCAACCTCTTCCATTCCAGACATTTCTTTTTCATATCTTTCCGTTCTTCTGAAACAGCTCACAGCTTAATCAACTCATTAATACAAGTGAAGGGCCAAAAGTTCCCTTACCTTGTCCGAGTGAACTGATCGATGTCCCCCTATCGCCGCTCGAATCGAACTCCAGCAAAATCCCGGTGTAATGGACTGAATTCAAACATAATCGCAATCGATCCCAATCAAAAAAAAAACCAATAAGCACAAAGAAATATAGTGAAGCTCGTCACTGCACTTTGGAGTATATCCCAGCCTTCACCTTCCTTGAGAAGATTCTTCTTCAAGCACGGCTTTCCGATCTCCTTCTCCTCGCCGACCTTGAGAACTGAACCGTCGCCGGCTTTATGCATTGGATGCTTTACAATTTTGTTTTGCTCCTTCCTTACCCAAACCCTTGCCTCCATTTCCACGCCCAAGTATCATTACTCTGCTTGAATCTCGCAGATCTAGAATCAAAAAAACATAATGGAATAGTTACAGAGACGAAATAGGACTGGAATTTGAAAATTTTAAACCTAATTGAAAAGAGATTGGGAGAGAGAGAGAGCCAGAAATTGGATTTGTCTAACAGAGACAGAGATATGGGAGACCTCTGAAACCGACTCTCCTTTTTCTTTTCTCCACCCCTTTGTTTAACTCAGTTTGAGGGAGCGGGAGAAAACGGCGGGAGTTTTTAAGTTTTAGCTCAAATTTTCGCGGCCTCAAAACGAAAAGGCCGACCGCCTGTAGCAAGAGTCTTTTACCGCGTGATCAAATATTCATGGCCTACTGCTAAAAGCAGGAATATTTCACCTAAAAAAAATATACTGAAATTGTGCCATAAATTAAACACATGAGTGTGATATGTACACATATAATGAAAGATTCCAAAAAAACTGCTAGATTCCTACGTTACTTGTATGAGTGTATAGTCACAAACGGCTTAAATATCGAATTTTTAAAGTCGTTTCAATCACAAAAGGTACTTTGGTAAAAGATAAAATTAATAATCGACTGCCTTGATTGAGGCCGAAATGAAGGTACACAAGGCCAATCTTTTCACATTGTGCATATTGCTACGTGAGAAATATAGGATAAGATTGAATCCATCATTTTAAATTTTTTATTTATTTCTTATATCGCAATTCTTTATGCCTACTAAAATTGTCACTTGTTCTTTAGAAATTAATGTATATATTTCAAAATCAAAATGATCGACTAAAAGGAAATTGGTCTAATCAACCGTTGGATGTGATGATCAGGATAATACAGGCACAGGGTAACCATTGTCGTCTTTTTTTCGCACTTGATCTATGTGGTCAACTGAATATACATTTATACCCTTATATTTATTAATTATAATTTTCGAAGAACAATTTAATTGAAAGCGAATGTCGGGCTAAAAAATTGGATGCGAGTAGATGGAGCTTGGCCATGTGAGAGTGTGGTCGCGAACCGCTTGAAAATATGAGTAGTGACAAACACACTATCAACGTTTCGAGTAGAATGATATTTTTGGTAATTATGGCCTATATTTTTGTAATATTCTTAACCACTGTCATTATCATTTCGATATTTTTTTTTTGAATCAAAGAAAGAACTTTATAGATCAAGCAACTCAAACGAGTTGAGCACAGTCGTGCTGTAGTACATCATGAATATCAGAAGGAGCTTTGTCAAAACAGACGGCTCCAATAGGATTTTCAAAACCTAAAGCTGTGCTGTAGTACATCATGAATATCAGAAGGAGCTTTGTCAAACCAGACGGCTCCAATAGGATTTTCAAAACCTAAAGCTGCCAGGCGGTGTGCCACTGCATTACATGTTCGCGGAGTATGACGTATAGTCACTCCCTGCAACGTACTCCGTACTGCATGAATGTCATCCACTATACCTCCATTAGCTAACAGATCATAATTCCTACAATTCGCTTCAGAGACAGCCTCCATGCAATCACTTTCAACACTGACGTCGTGGATACCGCAGGAGGATAACAGATCCAAGCCTGCTCGAATGGCTAGGAGTTCACACTGTTTTGGTGATGCCACAAATATTACAGGTTGAAAGAATGCAGCTCTAAACTGACCTGTCGAGTCCCGTAAGACTCCTCCAATGCCACCAGTGGTTTGGTTAGGAAGGAAGGCTGCATCAACATTCAACTTGAAACCCGACGTCGGTGGCTTCCATTTGGCCCTGATGGCTCTGTTCGTTGGTGGAGTTTTGCTACGAGTTTGTTGGAAGTCCGCAAGCCATGTAAAGCAGCTTAGAACAAGGTCATGAGCAGTTTGCACTTTGCCTTCCCACATACTATTGTTCCTGTTTTTCCAAAGAGCCCAGACAACCATCATTAGCTTCTCTAGGGTTTCAAGTTTGAGTTGTTGAGCCCGTTCAAGCATCCATTCCTTGAAACTCATATTAGGCACCAAAGTATGTTGTAGATTAAAAGGGGGTGCAGAGAGTATCTGTTTGGCCAGAGGACACTGACAAAAGAGATGATAGGTGTCTTCAAAGCGATTTTGACATATCAAGCATTCGGTGGTTCCAGTATATCCTTTAGCAAGTAATCTTTCCCGTGTGGCCAAAAGATTGTTACAAGCCCGCCAGTTACAAATAAGCACTTTTCCCGGAATTTTGGCTTTCCAGAGTTGCTGCCAAAGCACGTTAAAAGGATCTCCATTAGAAGTAGAAGTAAGAACATTCTGTAAGACTTGTGCCCGAGCTATCCAGTAGGCTGACTTCACAGAATAAAAACCTTTTTTCTCTGGACTCCATATGAGTTTATCAAAGCATTGTCTTCGGCCAATTGGGATACATAAGATCTTCACAGCTATGTTTCTAGGAAATAAAGCGTACACCGAGGCTGGAATCCATTCTCTTGTCTCCTGATTAATAAGATCAGCAACTAAATGGAAATCGGTAGTGGCTGGTTGTTGTAGATGCATTGGATGATGCACTGGGATCCACCTGTCATGCCAAATGTTTACTGATTGACCATCACCAATTTTCCACTGAATGCCAGCTTTTAGAACTGGCCTGCCACTGAGAATACTTCTCCATGAAAAGGATGGTGAGTCACCTAAGCAGGCCTCCCAAAAGGAACAATTGGGAAAGTACCTAGCTTTGAACAATCTTGCGATAAGTGAGGTAGGGTTTGTTACCAGTCTCCACCCTTGCTTTGCCAACATTGCCAGGTTATAGGCATACAAATTCTTGAATCCCATACCTCCCTCTTTCTTTGTCAGACACAGCTTGTCCCAACTCCTCCAATGGATCTTTTTCTTCTCATTGGTGTCTCCCCAAAAGAAGGATGCACACAACTTGTGAATATCATCGCATAACCCCCGTGGTAATAGATAACAATTCATGGCATACAATGGCATTGTTTGTGCCACTGCTTTTATCAAGATTTCCTTGCCAGCACAACTCAGGATCTTCGCTTTCCAATTAATAAGCTTCTTTGTTAATTTCTCTTTGATGTACTCAAAAATCGCAGTCTTGGATCTTCCAACTCTCAGAGGTAGGCCTAAGTATCTATCATGATCATCCACTCTTGGAACTCCCAAAATAGAGGCAAACTTGTTTTGTGTTTCCATATCCACATTCCTGCTAAATGCCATACTACTTTTCTGATAATTAACCTGTTGACCTGAGGCACGTTCATAGGTATTCAGTATAGCTTTAAATTTGTAACATTCACCTTCTGTTGCAGTCCCAAACATGAAGCTATCATCTGCAAAAAAAAAGATGGTGAAGAGTGGGAGCTTGAGGGCACATTTGAAGTCCTGCAATAGCATTATGTTGAACTGCATCTGATATTAAACATGACAGGCCTTCTGCACACAAGATAAATAGAAAAAGTCAATGATAAATAGAAGATTTCTCCTTACTCATATCTTCCTTAATGGAAAAAGTCAATGAGTCTTTAGGGGGAACAAGGAGATAGGATTCTCGTCAATGTTTGAAGAAGCTTAGCAAAAGTCCTCACCATGAGGCACAAAGAATCCCGAGACGAGGTTGGTGCTCTCCTCGTCCACAATCGCTCGAATGAAGTCAGGTCAAGGGACACCCCTGACGACCGCACCCGAACGGTGCTGGCACGCCCGGGCAGCAAAGAGACTGTTGACCAGCTGTAACAAAACTGGAGCCAAACAATCAGTATTTTAAGGAATATATATATATATATATATATATATATATATTTGTTACTAGCTTCGAGGGTTGAACGACTTAATCAGGGCTAAAATGATGACCTACAAGGCCAATTTTTTCACACTAAGCATTTTACTAATGGGTAAATACACGGACAAGGTCAAATCAACCATTTTTTTGTTTTTATTTCTCGGATCGAAATAAATTTGATATGCCTATGAGGATTGTCTTCCTTCTTCATTGGTTATATAAAAATGTATACCATTTTTCAATATCAACATGATCAACAAAAAAAAAAGAAAAAAAATAAGAAGGTCAAACCGACAAGTAGATGTGATGATTGGGATATTATATGCATATGTCATATGCTAAAAATTTAGCCATATTCGTCCTTGATTTGACCTAATTCACGTAGTCAACCGAATATATATTCATACCTTCCTATTTATTCATTAAATTTCTCCAAGAGCAATTTAATTGAGAGGAGCTTCTAGGTTGATAATTTGTACAATAATAGTTGAAGCTTGGCTATTAAAGCCCGTGGTTGCATATTTTTTGAAAATCGGATTTTGAATGATTCGTTAATATCATTCTTTTTTTAATTTTTTTTTTATGGATGGCTATTATTAATGGTTGACCTTCTTAATCAAGGCCTAAATGATGACAGATGAGACCAATTTGTCACACGATTTATATTACTGTGCAAAATATATATAGCCAATGTCAAATATTTTGCATCTCATTATTGATGTTTCAAATTGCACCAAATCTCTACATGGCTACTACTGTGGTCAAACTTTTTCATTGGTTGTCTACAAATGTATATCTTCCAAGACAAACAATGTGGAAGAAAAAGAAATCTGCTAATCTGACTGTTGGATGTGATCATTATGGTGTAAAATGGCTATGCTAAAAAATGTATCCTCTTTGGTATTCGATTAGGTTACGATCCACATGATTAACTGTGTTCTATAAAAAAATTCACCAAACAAAAAATTGTGTTCTATAATGCTCGTAACCAAAGTTTTATTTAAGGAATGTAAGTTTTTTAAGGAAAAAAAAAATGAGGTCGAGCTTTCTCTAAGTAATGCAGCTATATTCTTTTAATAAGTAGAATATTAATGTAATTTGTTAAAGAAAAAAAATAACTATAGAGTGAAATTGAGGTTGGTTGAAGTCGAACAGCGAAAAGCTGAAAATCATATAAATATAATGTCCATGAGAATATTTTTATTTCAACTTTCTGTAACTAATATATTTTGTTTATTTATTTATGTTGTTGTCTTATTAAAAAAAGTAAAAGGCAACTAGAAAGAAAAGAAAAAAAAAAAACAACCAAACAATGGCACGGTTCGAAACTAGGTGGGATAGATAACAGCCTTGCGCCTTAGCCACTGTTCCAACCATCGCTGTTGTTAACCCTTCCTCCATCTTCATATAAGAACGAGCATTGATACCCAGAATCTAGAATCCCAGATTTGCTTTTTTCTCCTGTTCATCTTCGACCTCGTTATCTTGAAGCTTTGCAGCCACTGTTGGAACTGGGCACCTATCAGGCTATCAACCTTCAGTTGTGGCCATAGCCAGAGGGACTGAGAAATCTCTTCCGTCAAGCATAATGATCAGGTTCAAGCAATCCCAACAGGAATGGTTATATACCCAACAGCGCTAGATTTGATTCAGTTGGCCACCACAGCCTTGATAATCACCTCGTCTTCTTCGGTTGGTGGTGGGTCTGGATCGCTGGCATCAAACACCTTTTGGGCAACTTTAGATGAAGCAATCGGAGACGGAACAATCAAGGGCCTAGCCACGAGGAGCTTTAGGAGCATCCTCAATCTCTTCTTCTTCATTGTCGGCGGCCCGTAATCAGAGAACCTCCATGCCCGACTTTTCCAGCTTCGTACTTCCAGAGTTTACGCTGGTTTAATTAGATAATATTTACTCATCTCATGTGTTTCTACCATGGTTGACCAGTTAGTTTTTGGGTTTCAATTCTCTTAACGGTGTTAGTATTGATGTTAGTGTCACATGGATGGCTGGATCAAATGAATGGCTGAGATTGCATATTATCTGTCGGGTCACTTGCACCGTCGGTGCGTAGAATAATTCCCGATAATATACTGTATGCTATAGTCTAATCCCAACAATTGGTTGGCATATTTTAATCAACCCGTATATTGTTATCATTGTTGCAAGTTGCAACGGTATATGTGAATCAACCGTACATAGTTGTCCAATACCCACCTGCTACTTATTAAGCCTTTATAGTTTTTATTTTTTCTAAATTTAATTTGACCATTTTTGACATACGACTCTTGCTGCTAGTGATACGGCTTCTAGTGATAAGGATTAACGTACTGCTCTGTATCTTTGTATTCATAATTATCTTTGTATGGTTAATTCTCTTTGTATAGTTATCTACTAGCAATTGTTGCCCGCGCGTTTGCTGCGGCAACGATGGTTGTTCATTTACATGCTTTTTTGGTCTGTATTTGGGATAGGAATTTTAATACAGAAAGAACAGCTATTGGAACTGACATAAAATAGTAGCTGTTTTTCGAAATACCAAGTGTCCTTCTCTCTTAAAATTATAACTATAACTTAAAATACCAAGTGTACGTCTTCCTGAACTGACATCACCTGCTTATATTTACACAATATAGTGAGAGAAGATGAACTAATTGAGTTCAATAAAAAAATATAGACATTAAAAGAGAGAAAGAGGTACCTCTTATGATAAATTATTGGGTATTGACACAGATAAATTTAAACTATGATATGTAGAGAGCAAAAATTATTACATTACATTTACGTAATAAAAGCGTTCACACAGTTTGCATTTCAGCTGCACTGCATTCTATTTGACACAGTTCAAAAATGCTAGCTGCACAGTATTGCTAGTTGTGTTAATTGCAGCTTTACAAAAAAGGGGCAGCTGCATAGTTAGGTTGATTGTCTTACAGAGTAACAAAAAGACTATTAAAGATGAGTTACCATCCTGTTGGAAGTTGGAACAACTGGAGCTCGTTTGTCAAAAAGCAGGCCTGGAATTTGTTCAAAAAGCAAAATCCCTGGAGGCCCAACTGTACAGTGTTTTCCAGTTGTTTCGCTTACTATGCTTGTACACAAAATGTAGTCAACGCAGGTATGATGGAAGAAAATAAGGTACAGCTATACAAAAGAGTAATTCAGATTCAGTTGGTTTTCTCTTGCTAAGATAGTTCGTTGCTTGCCGATGATGATGTTGATGGTGGTAACTGTTTGGCTCCAAAACCAGCTGGTGTGCAAACAGTCTCTTTTGAGCGTGTGATTGCGCAGGCGTGCCAGCACCGCGGGGTGCAGTCGTTAGGGTAGTCCCTTGACCTGACTTCTTCTTCAAGCGCTGTGGGCGAGGAGAGCACCAACCTCGTCACAAGGTTCTTCTCTAGCCTTTCGGAAAAGGACTTTTGCCTTACGGATAAGTACTTTGAGTGTGATCTCTTTGGTCACCAAAATCGATACTCAACGTTGTAGGTTGAGCAGAGCAATCATTGGGAAGTCTGAGAAAGCACGAGGTTTGCTAAAGTGTATCTTTAGCTTCGCTGGGTGCGAGGGCGTTACCCTTGCTTCGCAAGGTGT
Organism: Rosa chinensis; assembly: GCF_002994745.2. NCBI lineage: Eukaryota > Viridiplantae > Streptophyta > Magnoliopsida > Rosales > Rosaceae > Rosa > Rosa chinensis. The sequence goes on along the minus strand of NC_037093.1, from coordinate 9,813,063 downwards.
ATCGGTGGCAGTAGTACTGGCAGTCGGCTCGGGAGGAGACTAGGACTGGAAGCACGGTCGCCGGGTTTCAACGAGGTTGAAGGTTTGCTCCGGGGAGGCTTTGTAATCGCTGGGATTAGTTGATTCGAGAGAGGTCCTTGTTTTCGCCACATAACCCTGTACTTATACCCTAGGGTTTCGACTGCTCCTTGCCTTGGAAGGATTCTTAATTAAAGTTTCCTGTTTAATCTCTACTACTTGTCCTCAAGAAGGTTTCGTCTCCTTATGAGTCACAGAATGGGCGAAGCTACAATCTAGACCCGAGCAGTTTTATTTTTGGGCCGCAGGTATCGGCCCACTGGTTGGAACCCACTAAAGGATCTTGCCAAAAATACTTTTGGGCTCAAACATTGCCCCCCAGGCCCCGAAATCAGGCCCGCGAGGATGTAACTGATTGAAGGGGACTAGAACGACGCGTCGGTCGCTTGAAACGATGCCATTAATGAAGGTCGCGTCCTTTCATTTGCGAAACGCTTTCTGTCGCATCGTTTCCCTCACAAAATCCTTTATTTAAACCCACAGCCCCAAAGCCTGTCACATCAGAAACCCTTCCAGTCTCTCAAACCCAGAAACACCCATTTCTTCCAATATCTCCTTTACAGACAACCAGAAATGGCTCCCCCAAAGAAAATCATCATTGATCAGGAGAAAGAGTTAAACGAAAAGGCCACTCGGACTTGGGGCATCAACATAGGGAATTGGCCATCCTCCATTAGTGTACCAGAGACCTCCTGGTATCGCGAGACGCGGGTGCGGGATTTGGCTCGCTGGAATGCGGCAGGTATTACCCATACTATCGATCTGTGTTTCCATCTTCCTCGCGGTGGCAACCGCTCGCCGCTCGCTGCTTTCCTTTGTTTCTGGAATACCGCCACCAACACATTTGACTTCAGATTTGGTCAAATGAGCATCACTCTGTTGGATATCCTCGCCATCACTGGCCTGCCCATCGATGGCGAACCTTACGTGCATGGTCAATTTGATTCCGTCAACTTCACCTCGACCATGGCATAGCACGGTCGTAGCGCCCACAGTGGCTCCTACCCACGATGGTTGGCGTACTACAGCCGGGAACACAATGCGACCAGCGGAATTGCTTTTCTTGAATATTGGCTTTGTAAGTTCATATTCTGTACTTCTTCCTGCAAGCCCACGGGGACTTGGACCTCCTTAGCAACAGCCCTCTACAACGGCCGTAATGTTGGACTCGGGCAACCAGTATTAGGAGCCCTCTACCGCATGCTATACCAAGCGACGATGCATCTATTCGAGACCAACATATCTGGCCCTTTCTGGATTTTGGATTTCTGGATCCAGACTTACTTTCCGTTCTTCCGCCGTGATGACATCCCGTTACTCCCACCGGCTGATCAACTCTTAGGTCGATGGTTTAGCCGCGAGGCAAAGTACTCATCCCCTCCTTATTCTGAATGTTTTTCTTATCTGTACCTACTGGATGAAATGCCATATTGCGACATAATTCTGGGCAGAAGATTCCCATCTTTGCTTGAATATGGTTTTCTTCCTGGCGATCCTCGCTACACCGACCGCGCTCGTCTGGCTTTTCGCTGCGCGGTCTCCTGCTCAGACATCAGGATAGCCGCTGAAGAACTCAGTTATGAGCTCTATGCCCCCAATCACTTTGCTCGCCAGTTCGGGCTTGTCCAATTGGTACCATTTCCTCTATATGATGCTTGGAACTACAACACCTCTTGGCGCCGATTTGGACCTCCCTCAGGGCCCCCGCCAGCACAGAGCATGCTCGTGCTAGTCGATCTTCCTGATTGGGCTCAGACCATCGATGCTGTGGATGGAACCGAAGAAGGATATGAGATTTGGTGGGCAGAAGTTTCCGTCAACTGCTGGACTCAACCGGACGACGAACTCTTTGCAGCCCTTTTTGGAGAGCTGAGGAACCCCTATCCTGCAAATATTGAGATGCTTGCTCGCTTCTCTGAAGATGCCGCAAGACCCCGACCTCTTCAGGTGGTACGACCGGTGCGAGCCCCTCGCCCGGCCCAGGCTGGTATCGTGATTCGCGAACCCCCGCCGGAGGTAAGTATCGTAACTTTACCCTCTGCAAGCTTCTTCATTGCCCTCCCTTCACTCATACTTCTTTGTATTAGGGGAGTGCGCCGCGCCCTGGCCGCCGCACAACCAGTGCTTCCCCGGCCGCCGGACAATCTGGAAAACAGAAAGCGGTGCTTGCTGAACCTGCAGCCGAAGATTCTTCCTCCTCTAATGACGACAATCCACGAACTGTAAGAATCCCCTACCCCCTGGATCATATTCTGTGGGTTAAGTTCTAACTTCTTGATTTTGACAGGTCGCAGCAGCTCTGGCTCACAAGCGAGGCCGCTCGGACCCTCGCGCTGACCCATGGGCAGGAGATGAACCACTTGCTGATCGATTGGTAAGAAACAAGGAGTTCATACTAAAAATTATCTATGCTCGCGCCCATGCTCCACTAACCTCTTCACTCGTAGGTTCGTCGTCGGCCCTCTGGACATGCTGGGGAAGGCTCCTCAACTGCTAGTCAAGGAACATCTGCTTCACAAGCGCAAGCACCCGCGGGCTCCGAAAACCTTCCACCTCCTGTCAGCACCGCCGGTGATGTACATGCGGCCTCAATTCCTGCGCAGATCATAGAGGATAGTTCGCCTGAGCTGGAAGAAAGTACAGCCCTTCCGGATGCACCGCCTGAGGAACCAGTTGCTGTACAACCCTTAGCACAAGCATCGCCTGATCCCAATCCCAGCGAGGTAGTTCAAGAGCCTGCGCCGATAGCAATTCCCGACGAGCTTCCGGTCTCAGAGGTACCCTCATTCCAAAATCAATGCCTCAGTTCTTGTTTATTTTTGTGTATCTGATACTCCTTCCTTAATCGTAGAGTAATATTCCTGTTGAGGAAAATGCTGTCGCTGATCCCGCTGAGCCCGTCGGTGAAGACATGGTGGCCCAAGAGCCTGCCCCCCACGCTCTTGAAGTAGGAGCGGGGATAAATGCATAACCGGAACCAGACGCGGCCCCCATCGTCGAACCTCAAGAAGCCCCTGCTGCGGTCGCTGTTGAAATTAATGCTAACGCTAATGCTCCCCCGCCCGAGCCTACTAACAGGCTGGAAAGTCTGGTTCGCATACTTGAAGTGGCTCCTCCAGGAGTTATAGATGAAGCGAGGGACGGGCTGCAGCGACTTCTGGGTCCTGACATTTTATTACCGGGCGCGCCTGCCAGAGCTCAAGAATATTTGATGGTGCTTCGCCGCGAACGAACTATCACCGAGGCTGAGTTTACCGAGATATATGAGCTATTGCAAAACCTCCCAGCGCGGATTAATGAAAGAACGACCGCGACCGCGCAAGTTAGGCAGGTTCAGGCTCACTATCGCGGCCTTGCACAACAGGCAGAAGCATCCCGCGACTCTTTGGGTGATAGAGCTATTCTCGTCAGGGACCTGCGGATCTCGCAGAACCACCTTCGGACTCACATTCAAGAGCTTCAAGCCCAATTGATCAAAGCAAAGGCCCAGTTAGTTGCGGTGACGGCCCAACTTGAGTAGAGCAACCCCTAGCAGCCTTCGAAGCGATGTCTCAGAACTTAGCTCAAGCACGTGAAGCAGTCTGACAAGCGGAGCGAGCTGCTGCCGACGCTAGTTTTCGTCTGGATGAACATTTACTTCGCCTGACCCATGCGGGTCGAAAACTTTAGGCCTCTTACTTCAGGCCCATTTTGCTTTGTACGAACAATGTTAACATTAATATTTAATATTTAGCCCACCTTGCTTGGCCCAAATATCATTTAAACTCTAGTAGTTAATGACAGGCAAAACCGTTGAAAAGATAACCCCAATTTGGGCGGTTATCTCCTTGAAGACTGCCCCACTTCCCACACGTTTTCAATATCCTCCATTTCCAAGATTGTAGCATTTAACCCCATTGATTCTCTAATTGATGGCGTTGAAAGTACTTCAACTGTAACGTCCCAAACCTAAATTTACCAGTTTACAAGTCTTTCGATGGGTAAACGACATTTACATTTACTTTTTGGCTCCGTTTCGACATTTTAGGGGGCCCTAAAAGTTGACTTTTTGTTCGGGTAAAAATTTGAGAAATTTTCCTTCATGAAAGTTGTAGTGGACGTTAAACCGAGTGCGTGCATATGTGGTACGTAAAAATCGGAGTTCGTATACGAAAGTTATAAGCGAAAATGTAAAGTTACTGTTTATGGTATATTAGTATATATATTTAAAAATTTACTGTGGTAGATCAGTTCTACCACTTTCTCTCTCTCCTCTCCGTTTCTCTCTCCCTGAGCTCCTCTCTCTCTCTCCTCTGCACCTCCAGCCACGTTTCGATTCCGGCCACCTGGGAGCGAACCGCGACCACCGTTGGCTTCCTCTCCTCCTCCTGGACACGCCTGCGGTGGTAGCTCGTCGAGTCTTGGCCGGAAAATGGCGAACCAAGGCCAAGAAGTTTACTGTAGCAAGTGACTGTTGACCACAATTCCGGCCACCTCAGGTGACAAAGCCAGGCTTTTTAGAAGCGCATTGAGGCGTACTTGAAGCTCCCCAAATATCTTGAAGCGATTTGCAGCGTGGAGGAAGAAAGCATAATTAGAAAATTTTACACTACTTCGGTTTGCTTAATTGTTCGGCCACTTAGAGGTATTTTCTGACTTGGCCACAGTTATGAAAGACGCTTAGAATGTTGAGTTGATGATGTTGGTAAAATTTGGTAGCCAGATATGGTGGTTGACCGGCGGCGCGTGGGGCCCAGGCGCAGCTGCCTGTGGCGGCGCGTGAGGGCGCGTCCGGCCGTTCCTGGTGAGTTGTTTTGGTCTATTGGGTAGTATATATTGTTACTAATTTATGGATAAGTGTTTGGTGGAAATTGGAGGAGGTTTGGATATTAATCGAAATTTCTGAAGTAAGTTCAATAGTTTGGTTATTGATTTATGAGAATTCCACTATCGGATTTCTCTCAGCTTTGCCCTAGAAACCTTCAATTAAAGAATGGGTGCAAATGATAAAGTTTTGGTTTAATCAGAGAAGAAATAGAAATGTTGATTTACGAGAATAGGACATTGGAATCGTATTTAATTCCGGATTGTTATTCACGAATTATAATTGTGTACAGGGCGATATACCGAACTATTACTCGATGAAGGAACTCGTATGCGTGATCGCCTAAATAGTACTGTGAGTGGACATTTATTTTAAATTAAATGTGCATGCAGTATATTATTAATTTCCGATTGTGGTTTAATTTATTATTTGAATTATTGAGTATTATGAGTTTATGAGCTTGATTTCTTGAGATTTATTATGCTCTATGAGTCACGGGATTTTGAGTGGATTTCCTTCCCGAGGGCTTTCAATAGATTTTCAAGCTAATTATTTATGAGTTATTGAATTGGGAAATGATTTTCGGGAAGTGACTGATTCAGAAAATATTATCAGAATTATTGATTTCGAATATAAGTTTTTATGAAGATATACGAGTACAAAGGATTTAGCAAATATTTGAGCATGATTGAATTATCGAGATTTATTGAGCTTTGAGCTCCGCACTTATCAGCCTTGAAGTTAGATTGAGTTTTCTTTCCAAAAGCATTTATTGATTTACAGAGTATTTGATTTATACTTTCGAGGATGCTTTCGAGGATTTATTGAGATATTGAGATTTGAGTTAGCGAGATAATCGTGAGTTTGCTTTCGGTGAATTGTTAATGATTTATTGAAGTAATATTGAGTTTCTTTCCGAAAGCAAGTAATTGAAAGAGGTTGTTTCCAGTTTATTGAGGAGACTATCAGTCAGCGCATGCATGCATTACCTAGTTGGCAGTCCCTTCTAGGTAATAGTCTAGTTGGCAGTCCCTTCTAGGTAATAGTCTAGTTGGCAGTCCCTTCCAGACTACAGTCCCGTTGGCAGTCCCTTCCAGACTACAGCCCGGTTGGCAGTCCCATCCGATGAGTCATCTGGTTGGCAGTCCCTTCCAGATGACATGAGGTAGTTAGTTGGCAGTCCCTTCTAACTACCTGTGGTTAGTTGGCAGTCCCTTCCGATGCGTCTTCTGAGTGGTAGTCCCTCCCAGATGGCATGAGATGACTAGACCGCAGTCCTTTCTAGTCATCAAACGAACCTCTTGAAAATGATGTTTTAAAAAGGATTGAGGATGAGATTTTAAGAGATTGCAGTAAAGATGATGATTAAAAGTATTTTCCAAGATTTTTACTGCATGCGAGATTTTAGAGAATAACTTGGGAAAGCATTAAGTTTTACTTATACATTCGGAATTACTTACTTTTCGTCCACTCACTCTAACGGTTTTTAAATGTTTTTCCCTGGGCCCTTCTGTTTTAAATGCCCAGTTTGCAGGCCAGTTTAGCTTGAGGTCGAGTGTACTTGGGGTTGAGGCATAGCTGTCATAGCTTCCGCATTATAAAAGTATTGGTCGTTTATCTTGTATTCTACTTTCTTGTACGCCTAAGAAATATATTGCTCTGATAACTCTTGAGATTAATATTCTTAAGTATCAGAATTGTTTGGGAAATGGGAGATGTTGTGATATAGGGAGCAGGGTGGCTCCAGGAGAATAAGGATGGATGATTTAGAAGTGTAAATGCTTTTCTACAGGTTTTGGGTTGCCCATTTTTAGGGGAAGTTCTGTCAAATTTTTGGTAGAATTTCTTTTAAGGTGGGCCCCGCAGGGCCTCTTCGGATTTCAGGGTGAAATCCGGGGCGGGTCCTGTCATCAACGGCCCAACGCGCGGCTGGGATCACTGCAACCGGCAGTATAAATACCGGTACTCAGAGGACATAGGCAACCAAACCATCATGTCTTCCCCAAAGATAACCTCGCAAGCCCTGCTGTTATTTCTTCAGTTTCTAAAATCTTCCTTCCATCATTTCACCCTTAGCCACAGATTCATAAGCTTCATGGCTTAATCTCAAGACTTGAGTAGGCCTCATGGCCTAATCTCAGGTCCGGCGGCATGTCTTTGGTTTCTGAAAATCTAGATGAACTTGCCAGTCTCAAATAAACCGAAGAACATGTCGCGCTCCTAACGCGGCAGAACGAGATTCTGAGGAGCCTGTCTCTTCAGACTGCCCGCGAGGAGCATAGGGAAGAAGGGCGGAAGGCCACTCTGAGGTCAACTGTCCTTCTCCCGAGATCTACCTCCGGGGCCTGGTTACGAGGTTTCTGTTTTTCCCCAGGAGGTAGATGTGGTTGTGAGTCGCACTCGCTCCGGACCCCAACTCCTGCCCGGAGGAAAGGCTCAAGGAGGGAATATGATGGATTATTTCCTTCCTTCTTCCTCCAGTACAGATGACAGCAGTGGCGACTCAGATCGGAGGAGGATCTGGGCGAAGAGAGGAAGAATGTCAGTGGTAGCGCCCAGATCCTTCTCCCCGCAACCAGATCCAGTCACTTTTAAGTTTTACGTTCCTTTCAGAGCCACCTTTGGCCTTGTAATTGCATGTGTAATTGTATTGATACGTTCTATTGTATGCTTCTGGCCGCAAAGCCACTTTATGAATGGAACCTTCGCTTTGAGCAAAAAATGCAAAAAATTGTCAGTCTAAAAAGCAAAGCCACTTGTATAGGCTCTTACACTTATTCTTAACACACTTTGCCAAAATGTGAAATTTGAAAAGTTGAAAAAGAAACTTGGATAACGAATACAATAATGAAGCCTCATGTATAGGCTATTACATACATCTGGCCTCAAATAAGGCTCAAATAGATATTGCGTTGCCCCCCAATGTTCATCGGGGAAGCAGAGACATGAATCATAGGCCACAAGGAAAAGGCCAGACGAGTATAGAGAAATAATGTGAGCCAATGAAGATTAGGTTTGCCCCCCAGCCTGGGCAAGAGATTGATCAGGGGGGTCCTCAAACTCCCAAACACTAGGGTAGTACTTCTTCAAGAAACGGCCGTTAATAGGGTTGCGATGGATGTCGCCATCGACGTCTCTGAGGTGAAAAGCCCCGCGCTCCAAGATCCGGTGGACAACAAAAGGTCCCTCCCATCGCGGCGTCCATTTACCTCGACCTGTTAACTTTTCGCGAAGGGGCAAAATAGCCTTCCAGACGAGGTCGCCTTCTTTGTAACTACGACCACGCGTCCTCTTATCATAGGGCGGGCGATACGCTGTTTCTCCATTACCAAATTATCCAAAGCCGCCAAACGCTGCTCGCTTAAATTTTCTTGTTCCTGCCACATTGCCTGAACGTAATCCTCACCGATCAGATGGTGTTGTGCTTGCACGCGTAGGGAATGAACGTTGATTTCTAACGGTAAGACATCGTCGTGACCAAACATGAGTGCGTATGGCGTGGTCTCGGTGGGATTCCGTTTGGAAGTGCGATAGGCCCAAAGAGTCTCATACAAGGTATCGTGCCATTGTCGAGGGTTTTCCACCAACATCTTTAGTAAGGTAATGATTGTCTTGTTGCTAGCCTCTGCTTGACCATTAGATTGAGCGTAACACGGAGTACTGTGGATGAATTGGATGCCAAAATCATTGACAAGCTCCTCGACGGGGCCGCCCATGAACACTGCCCCCCGGTCCGAAACCAACACCTCGGGGATACCAAACCTGTAGAGAATGTTACGGAAAATAAACTGGCGAATGGTGGCACCGGAAGCCTCTTTTAAAGGCTCAACCTCGACCCATTTGGTGAAGTAGTCAGTGGCGACGATGATAAACTTGTGTTGAAGGGAAGAATGGGGGTGGATCATCCCAATCAAGTCCAGCGCCCAGCCGCGAGCAGGCCAAGGCTTAATAATAGGCTGCATAGGAATGTTAGGAACATGCTGGACTGGACCGTGCGCTTGACAATCCTCGCAACCTTTGGCAAATGCGATACAATCCTTCAAAATGTTGGGCCAATAATAACCGTGTCGTCGCAGAAGCCAGCTCATCTTGGGTCCCGCTTGATGGGCCCCACATATCCCTGTGTGTACTTCACGCATTAATCGTTTAGCTTCACGGCCATAGACACACCGAAAGTCTATACCATCCTCCCCACGTCGCCGCAACTCATCACCTCTAAGGAAGTAATTTAGCGCGAGAAAGCGAATCTTCCTGTCCGCTCTTGGGTCTGGTTGTTTGAGGTACTCAATCAGCGGGATTCGCCAATCCACATCGATAGGTTCTAGCACAGCGACCACGGGATCATCTGGTGGATCAGGTCGTGCAAGCCAAGAAGGTAATGTGCGACGTTCGACTTTCAAGATACACTCGCGCACTCCATACTTCAATGTGATGCCTGTGGCAAGTTGAGCGAGCGCATTAGCTGCAAAGTTGCGCTCACGGGGAATATGCTCCAGATCGACGTCGTCAAATTGGTCCAGAAGCTCGATGGCGCGATTCAGATATGGTACAAGCAGCCAACCGGCACATCGATACTTCTCCTGGAGATGGTTTATGACGATCTGAGAGTCGCCGCGAATCTGGACGTTCCGGATGCCCATTTCTAATAAGACTTCGAGTCCAATAATAAGAGCTTCATATTCAGCCTGATTATTTGTGCATTTGAACTCTAGTTGGAAAGAATAAGAGAAGCGGTCACCGGCTGGATTTTCCAGAACAATCCCTGCTTCGGCTAGAGTGTCGGTTCTTGAGCCATCAAAGAATAGAACCCAGGGCTGCAAGTAGACTGTGGCTTGGTACCAAACAGCGTATTCCGGGATGCGCGCCAAATCTGGTCAGGTCACAGTGGTGGATGCTATTTCTAATTCCTTCAGAGTGGGTATCTCCAACGTAGGATGATGTGCGAGAAAATCCGCGATGGCCTGCCCCTTGACAGCTTTCTGAGGTACATATTGGAGCGAAAATTCTGAGAGAGCCAATACCCACTTACCAATGCGGCCTCTTAAGATAGGCCGTGATAACATGTATTTGATCAAATCAGTTTGAGCGATGATGCAAGTGGTAAAGGATAACATGTAGTGCCGCAACTTGCACGCTGAAAAATACAGAGTTAGGCATAGCTTCTCCATAGGGGTGTACCTTGTCTCGCAATCCGTCAACGTCCGGCTGAGGTAAAAAATAGCATGCTCGATACCTCCCTCATCATCCTGAGCGAGCAAGCTGCCAATGGAGGCCTCAGCTGCCGAGATGTATAACTTTAATGGGATCCCAGCTCTGGGCGGAACCAGGACTGGCGGGCTTGCTAAGTAGGCCTTGATTCTGTCGAAAGCCTCTTGGTGTTTAGGCTCCCACACAAACTCGTTCTGCCCTTGTAACCTCAGCAACGGCGAGAAAGGTTGGATCTTACCTGCAGAGTTAGAAATGAAACGCCTTAGGAAATTGATCTTACCCAACAAACGCTGTAAGTCCTTTTTCGTTCACGGGGGAGATGCGTTGATGACTGCGATCGCCTTGTCTTCGGGTACCTCAATTCCTCGCTGATGAACTATGAACCCTAGGAAGTCTCCTGCCTGGACTCCAAACACGCATTTGGCTGGGTTCATCTTGAGTCTATGTCGTAGCATGCGCTCAAATACTTTCCTGAGATCTGTGATGTGGTTCCCCTTCTTCTGAGACTTGACCACCACATCATCAATGTACACCTCTAAAACCTTTCCCAATATGTCGTGGAAGATCAAGTTCATGGCTCGCTGGTACGTCGCGCCAGCGTTCTTTAGACCAAACGGCATGACCACATATTCAAAAACTCCCGCGAATCCGGGGCAGCGGAAAGCGGTCTTATGTCTGTCTTCTTCAGCGACTGGAATCTGGTGATATCCTGCAGTGCCATCCATGAAAGATAACAACTCATGTCCGGCCACAGCATCTACCAACATATCCGCGACCGGCATGGGGTACACATCCTTAGGTGTAGCAAGATTCAAGTCTCTATAATCCACGCAGACCCTCATCTTGCCGTTCTTTTTCCGGACAGGCACTATATTAGATAGCCACTGATTATACTTGGCGACCCTGATAATGCCGGACTTATGCATTTTCTCTACCTCCTCCTTGACAAGAACCTGATTTTCCGAATTCATTCGTCGAGGTTCTTGCTTGACGGGCCTCTTGTCAAGAAGAGTTGGTAGTTGATGGCAAACCAAATCTGGTGACAGGCCAGGCATGTCTTCATACTTTTCTGCAAAGCAATCCTTAAATTCTAATAACAATTCAGTGAGCCTCTGTTTCTCGCTAGGCTCTAAGTAAGCGCTGATAGACACCTCCACAGGCTCGCTCGGTGTTCCCAGATTAACTTTTTCAGTAGGGTCTCTAACTTTAGGAGGTGTATCGTCCAGCGCTGCCGGGGCAAGTTGAATGCTGACTTCATCTTCGCGCTCCAGATCAGAAAGTTCTTCATTAACGACCTCTAAGGTCGCGATGCGATCATAAGCCTCTTTTTCCACCATATATGATAATAACCGTTCATGTATCGAGTGGAAGGCCTCCATCTCCTCTGCTGAGAGGTTGTAATCCATTAATCGGTTAAAGGTTTGGGCACAGCGTGGCCAGGCCTTTCCAAGCCTTCTTTTGCGAGCGTAAGCCCCCACTGTGCCAGTTCAGAGGCCGTCACCCCTGTGGGGCGGCCCTTATCATCAATGTCACTAACCTGTAATGGAGTGATAGGCTCCAAATAGTATCTGGCATCTACATAGTTTGCGGAGACTGGAAATGGACGAGGATCCGCCTTGATCACCTCCGCCGTATCTGTTTCCCTATTCCACATAACCAGCTCTTGATGAAGCGTTGAGGGTACGCAGTAGCTCCTGTGGATCCAGTCTCTGCCTAAGATGGCACTGTAGGCCGCATAGAAATCCGTCACGAAGAAGGCATAAACCCCCTCTGCTGGTCCTACCTTAATACGTAAGAACAATAATCCCAGGGTTTTTGTTACAGTACCCGCGAAATTTTTGAGTGCTAGGGATGTGGACTGGATTTTCTCCCGCTTGATCCCGAGCAGGTGCATGGTCCTGGTAGTGATGACATTAACGGCAGCTCCTGTGTCAATCATGATCTTACTAACTTTGATACCGCCAACGTCTACCGTGATGTATAGTGGTCGCATGTGTTGGACCATAGCTGGCGTTGGTTTGGAAAAGTTCACGAGTGACCCCTTGTCCTGAGCCTCTTCCGTTCGAAGCGGGACCGTGTCTTCTACAGGTGTCGCGGCTGCTGATGTGACCTGCAATGGCGGTGCACTTTCCTCTTCAACCCCCACACAGTCCTGAGCAGCGACTGGTAATGCATATCTCGCAGGGAGCACATAGACCATATTCCAAGAAACGTCAGTTGTCTCTGTTTCCTCCATGTCGTCTTCCAAGTTAAGCTTAGGCTCCGCTGCCGGGATATCTGTTTGGAATTGCTTAGCCAAACAATCCACCAACGATCCTTCTGTGAGGCCTTTTACCTTGCAATGTCCAAGCTCTTGTGTCATGGCAGCCGGCTTAGGGTTCTCCAGCTTCATGTTCTCCGCTGAGGTAGAGATGACTACACTTTGGACTTTCTTGGGCCGCCACTGTAAACTGTCGCTAGCCTTGTCCTTGCCCCCCAGTCTATCAAAGACTGAAGTTTTGCCCACTGGTTCCTCATGGAAAAGCTTGCGCTTAACATGTGGCCGCCGCGGTGGTGAGTTCTCCATTCTTGTAAGAGGAGGTGAGCGCTCCGCAGTAATCCTGCAAAAAACACTGGGCTTTGGGGCCCCTGTCAGTGAATGCGTTTGTTTTTTAAAACTACGGGGAGGCCTCAACGGTTTAGTAGCCAACAACTCCATCTCCCTCTGGTATTGCTCGAGCGACTTAACCAGTTGTGAAGGCTTGATCAGGCCCTGATCTAGAGCCTCTAGAGCGTGCTTGGCTTCCCCAAACCTGCGTTGTAGCTTCCTTTTTCTGGACGGGCTAATCTCCACCGCCTTGCCCTTTTCCCTGGTGTACCATTTGCCCTCCTTGATAGGATTAACTGAAGCAGGTGGTATGTAGGGTTTGGTCAGACTATCCTTGCACTCGCTCCTGGCCTTCTCTTGTTTCGGACCGCCTGCGGTTGCTTTCAATTTCATGAATAAGTTGGAGTCCTTGGGGGATGGTGGAGATTCCGTCTTCTCCCTTTCTCTTGGACTGGAAGGCTGATAGTTCCGCGACGACGAAGCCCACTTGATTGGTGGTAGGGAACCAAAGTGAAATGTCTGCTCGACCTCTTCGTGTGACACTTGGATACCACATTTTTCTTTACATCGCGAGCACAAGATCACGGATGAAGCCTGATTGGTTTATTCAATTTTTCCCTTGGCGGGTGTCTCATCCGCGGTGGGCTTCTCACTCTGCTCGCTCGAACCCAAATCCAGAGTTGGTTTACGTCGCTGCTGTTTGGTCCAATCTACATTGACCATGTTGATCCCAGTATCTGGGAAGGGATCTACGTCAACTAGTGCCGCCGCTGTGACTGGAGCTTCTACCTGCAAACTACCATTATTAAGCCATATCTGAATCTGGTCTTTGAGCTTTACACAATCCGCGGTGTTGTGATTCCACAGATTATGGAATTTGCAATATTTCTTCCCCTTCAACTGCTCTGGTCGTGGAAAAGGTCCGAAATCAGTCTTCACCATCTTCGTAGCGATCATCTCATCCAGGATCTCGTGGGCCTTATTGGCATCATAAGTATATGTCGCGAACTCCGGTTTGGTGAAAGCCATTGACTTGAGCTTAACAGGCTCCTTGGAGATTTTCAGCTGTTTCAAGGACAGATTCTTTTTCCCGGTTAACTCGTAGGCTGCTATATCATTATCCTCGTCCTCTTCATCTTCCTGGCCTACTTCTTCAGCGTTATGATGGTAATAAAGGTCGTAAGTGGCCGGTTGGTAGCTCAGGGCTGCTACGGTACGATGTTTACCTGGCACATACGTCCCTCTGGAAGCATTCTTCCTCGCATCTGTTTCTCTGAGGAGATGTTCGAAACTGCCTACTTCTGTGATGAGTTCCCCCATCGACTGAATCATGCTGCCATGCTGCTTCTTTCGTTGACGGGGCTCCAAACCCTTGACCGCTAACTTAACTAACTCCTTCTCGGGTAGTATGACATTCAGCTTAGCTTTCTGGATTTGAAAGCGCTGAAGATAGGCAACTGCTGATTCCGTAGGCTGCTGTGCCATCTGAGTGAGCGAGGCTAGGTCTACTTCAGGCTCAATAGTTCCAAACGTCTCACGGAAAAGTAGTTCCATTGCCAGCCAATCCACCACTGTTCCTGGTCTAAGTTTAGAAAACCATCTGAAGGCGGCGCCAGACAGAGAAGTGCCAAAGATCCTGCATTTGAGGACATCATCATTCTGGTATTGACCACATTGTACCCTAAACCTGGCCAGATGTGTTGCCGCATCTTCAGTGTCCTCCCCTGAAAAAGTAGAAAAAATGATATTCTTATAACCCCGAGGGAAAGGTGCGAGCATGATGTGTGGCGGGAAAGGTCCTTCATAGACCCCATCTGGCTGGGCCCTAGGGTTGGCCAATCTGATCATCTCCTCTACTTCATCACGTCTTACGTAATCTGGACCCGGCGGAGGAGGAGGTGTCGCCGCTGTTCGGTGGGTAGCTTGCACAGGCACTGCCTGGTTCACCATTGCCGACCCCTCCCCGACATGCACAATGCGGGTAGTAGCCTGCTGCTGGAGAGTTACCGCTGGTGTGATTTCTTCCTTCGACAGGGCTCTTATCTTGATCGGGGCGCCAGTCTGGTCAAGCCCATAATAACTCCCCGGCAGTTCTTGATATACCATCTCTGCCCCGTCACTGTCGTACTGGACGAACGTAACGGGTTCGGATGCAGTTCCCGCGCCCTTTGGGGCTTGGTGCTTCTTAGTGGTGTGTCCGCTTGATGAAGCAGTCTTTTCCTTGCTGCCACCAATAACCAGGGCTTGTTCTTTATTCTTCGACGGAGTAGCGGCAACTGTAGCTGAGGAGGAAACAGCATTGTTGCTATTCTTCTCGCGTTGATTTGGCGGCACATACTTGCCTGAACCGGATGGTTGGCCAAGAGAGCCCAAGATAGCATTAGGATCCCCTAAAGCTTTGTTTAATACATCTCTTGCTTGATTCAATTCTGCTCTCTGCATAGCCACCTCGGTTGCTAGGTTAGCCCCATCCTTGCGAAGGCCTTCCATATCCGACGCGGTCTGCTTGGTGTGGCCTGCTATAGCCTCCAAAATTGCCTTTTGACGCTGATCCTGCTCGCTAGCGATACCTGCGGCGTGCGCTTTCAAAGCACTTTCGGATTGTGCGATCTGCTGTTGGGTATCCTCTATATGTCGAGTCATACGCTGATCCAACTCGCGTAAGAGCTTATCTGCCTTCGCGGTTTCCCTAGCAAAGTTAGCATCCATCTTCTTGCAATGGTTCTCGATATTTTCCATGATGATCAGGCACCTTTCCTCGAAGGTCGCTCCTTCTGGAATAGGCTTCGCAACGAAAGCCTCTCCTGCTCCACCATCTACAGCAGTGTTGACAGTGGTGGGGATAACAGGCTCGTTGGCCTGGTTAACATTGACGCTCTGACCCTCAGTAGCGGTCGAGCGATTCTCATCTTGTCCAGTTGACATACCGGGTGATTGGGGCTGATGAGAGAATCGTTGCATCACTAGTTCTTCAAAAAGACCACGACAGTCCGCGCGAGAATGCGGCCTGTAACTGGAGGTCTTATGTTTTGAGCAGTTAGCGTAGCCTTTTTTATAAGGGTTATCGCTAGACTTCCCAATGGTTGCGTTCACAAAGAAACACTATTGAGTCCCACTGGGCGTGCCAAAATGTTTGGCTCCAAAACCAGCTGGTGTGCGAACAGTCTCTTTTGAGCGTGTGATTGCGCAGGCGTGCCAGCACCGCGAGGTGCAGTCGTTAGGGTAGTCCCTTGACCTGACTTCTTTGTCAAGCGCTGTGGGCGAGGAGAGCACCAACCTCGTCACAGGGTTCTTCTCTAGCCTTTCGGAAAAGGACTTTTGCCTTACGAATAAGGACTTTGAGTGTGATCTCTTTGGTCACCAAAATCGATACTCAACGTTGTAGGTTAAGCAGAGCAATCACTGGGAAGTCTGAGAAAGCACGAGGTTTGCTAAAGCGTATCTTTAGCTTCGCTGGGTGCGAGGGCGTTACCCTTGCTTCGCTAGGTGTATCGGTGGCAGTAGTACTGGCAGTCGGCTAGCGAGGAGACTAGGACTGGAAGCACGGTCGCCGGGTTTCAACGAGGTTGAAGGTTTGCTCCGGGGAGGCTTTGTAATCGCTGGGATTAGTTGATTCGAGAGAGGTCCTTGTTTTCGCCACTTAACCCTGTACTTATACCCTAGGGTTTCGACTACTCCTTGCCTTGGAAGGATTCTTAATTGAAGTTTCCTGTTTAATCTCTACTACTCGTCCTCAAGAAGGTTTCGTCTCCTTATGAGTCACGGAATGGGCGAAGCTACAATCCAGACCCGAGCAGTTTTATTTTTGGGCCGCAGGTATCGGCACACTGGTTGGAACCCACTAAAGGATCTTGCCAAAAATACTTTTGGGCTCAAACAGTAACATTGTTGCTCCCTGATTGATTTATTACGCGGCTAAGTAGACTGCCTAAACTCATCCCTCAAAAGACCACAGTATCAACAATGTGAACTAATTTTCAAAGTTAATAACATATACCAAAAAGTCATGTATAAGAAAAACACAATGCAGGCAACTAATAGCATGAAAGCGCAAAGTTGAATCACATTTCACATACACACACACAAATGGAGTGGGAAAGGCATTACCTCCAAATTCAGTAACTTGAGAATATAAATCCAATACGTATCCCCAAAGCGAAACCTGCAAATATAAATCCAATATGCATCCCATGTCAGAGTGAGAGAACAATTCCAAATTGCAGGAACACAATCAAGGTTCAGGAAAAAAAAAAATCTAACAATTGGAAATTTGGGACTGTAATCAAAACCCAAGTCCTCTCCTACTTTCTTCCTTATGACCTTTGATCACGAAAGATACATAGTTCTGTCATATCTTTAAGACACACCTCTTGGACTTTACCGATCTCAATACTATTAATCCCTGATAGATTCATAATTTCATATATCTTTTGGGAATCTAACTAGTGAGGCCCAAGTCCGTTGTTCTTAGCACTTGAATGGAACAAGGCTGAACGTGTTTGACATCTTTGGAGTAATTTCTTGCATTGAATTTAATAACCCTGCGTTCCTTTGGAGAGAAGAAAGCTATTCCAAGTTGGACTAGAAGACCGAAGAAGCCCAAGTCAAGGAGGATTGGAAAGAGACATATTCGGCAGAAAACCTAGCACGTTGGGAGACAGAAGACACAGCATATTCGGCAGAGAACAAGGAGAAGAGAAAGCTCTCACCATCGCTGGACCGGAGTTCCTCAATTCTTCCATTGTTTGTTTCATGTTTTCTTCGATTCTAGTCATGTTTTTCATGGTTATGGATTGCTAAATTCCTAAGCTAGGGCTGAGATGAAGCCCCTAGTATGACTATTCTATTTGTTAGTTGATTTGTGATTGAATTTATGGATTTCTATGTTAAACTCTTAATCACCGTTTCAATAGAACTTTTATTCAAAATCTTTGCTTGGGATCAATAAGACCTAGGTTTTGTTTATGAGTTATTTGGTTGGAAAATATGATGCTTGATCAATGAGTAGATGTTTTCTAGGGTGCCAAAAGATAATTCAATCTTGTGATTAAAAAGTTGTGAATTAAGAATACAAGTGCTTGATCATAGTCGATATTCTTGTTTGCATGATTTCCTAGTTTTTTTGTGCTTAATGGAGTTGAACATGTTTGCTTGAACCTGATCATTAAGTGGAGTAAATTATAGTTTGGCTACTTGAGTTCTATACATGATCAATAGGTTGGAATTCATAGGTTAGAAGAACTTTGGCATATGTCTGGGATCAATAAAGCTTATGTACGGAAATCTTTAGCATGAAATCAAGGGAATTCAATGGTTATCAACTAGAGAATTGGATAGAAGTATTAGGTGGTGGATTCAATGCTTTAGCATCTTCATAATCTGCTTTCTTTAGAGTTTAAATCTCATTGCTCATTCTTGTTTTTAATTTCAGTTTTCCTTTCTTTAATTAAACCTCAATCACATCATAAAAATCAGTTTGTTTCACTTAAGTAAAGCACACTTGTCATTGCAAAATTGTTTCAATCAGTCCTTGAGGGAATGACCTCGTGCTTGCACATCTATCCTACAATTGAATCGTGCACTTGCGAGTACTAAATTAAAATTGACAACAATCCCAATATCAAAAGTTTACATATTTTGATGAATTTGAAGGTAGACAACATAAAAAGTATATAGATACACACCATGTGTCTGTGTGTCATCACTACAAAGAGAAGGAAGTAGACAGATGCCAGTTATCAATTGAAAAGAAGGATAAACTGATATGCTGAAGTGATGATTTCATTCACATAGAATCGTATCTTTATACAAGTGTGATTACAAGTTATTCTTACAAGTCAGGAATCTGTTTACTATCTAAAATACATATAAGGAAGGCTACAGCTATTACACAAACTAAATGGTAAATCAATCTGCAATAATATGGGAGATATGGCTGATTACTTTCCTTACACTCCCCCTCAAGTTGGAGAGTGGATGTCTTGCACTCCCAACTTGCGAATCATAGGAACAAAGATATCTTTCCCCAAAGGTTTAGTAAGAACATCGGCAAGCTGATAAGCTGATTTCACATACCTTGTGGTCACAGTACCATCTAGAATTTTGTCCCTAATGTAGTGGCAGTCCATCTCGATATGTCTAGTTCGCTCATGGAATACAGGGTTGGCAGCAATGTGCAGTGCAGCCTTGTTATCACAAAATAGCAGAGCCGGTTCACGGAGGGATAAACTGAGATCTCTGAGCAGATAATGCAGCCAAGTTAGCTCACAACATGTTCCTGTCATAGCACGATATTCCGCCTCTGCTGAAGACAAAGACACTGTCTTTTGACGTTTTGACCTCCAAGAAATTAAGGAAGGTCCAAGAAAAACAAAGTATCCGGTGGTAGACCTTCTAGTGACAGGGCATCCCGCCCAATCAGAGTCACAATAGGCCCTCAATTTTAGATCATTGGTGGAAGAGAAAAACACACCTTGTCCAGGAACACCTTTTAGATAGCGTACTACCCTCAGAGCTGCCTCCCAATGTATTTTTCTAGGCTGGTTCATGAATCTGCTAAGAACATGGACTGCATAAGTGATGTCAGGGCGTGAAACAGTGAGATATATAAGTCTCCCAATTAACCTTCTGTACTGTCCAGGGTCTTTGAGCAAATCACTGTGATCAGATAACTTTAGACCTTTTTCCATGGGAGTATCCACAGGTGCAGCTCCAAGTAAACCTGTATCTTCAATAATCTCTAGAGCATACTTACGTTGACATATAAAAATCCCCCGTCTGGAAGTCGAAACTTCAATACCAAGAAAGTATTTTAAGTCTCCAAGATCTTTGAGACGAAATTGACTATGTAAGAAAGCTTTAAGTGCAGCAATAGTCTCCAAATCATTTCCAGTAATCAATATGTCATCAACGTATATCAAAAGTGCAGTGAATGAATTCCCATGTTTTCTAGTGAATAATGAATAATCAGCTTTAGATTGGACGTACCCAGCTGACCGTACAACATCAGAAAACTTCTCAAACCACTGTCGTGAAGCCTGTTTTAGACCATATAAGGACTTATGTAATCGACATACCAGATTCTCCTCCCCCTGTCGCCAAAGACCAGGCGGAGGAGACATGTAAATTTCCTCAGACAAATCTCCATGGAGGAACGCATTATTCACATCCAATTGATGCAATTTCCAACCACGAGCTGCAGCCAAAGCCAACAAACATCGAACAGTAATGATTTTGGCAGTAGGAGAAAAAGTTTCGTGATAATCAACCCCCTCCAACTGAGTAAAACCCTTAGCAACCAGGCGGGCTTTATACCGTTCCACAGAACCATCAGCCTTGAGTTTCACCTTATAAACCCATCGACAACCAATAGGGACCTTACCGGCCGGAAGAGGAGTCAGAGACCAAGTTCTGTTGGCTTGAAGAGCCTGTAATTCGGAAAGCATAGCAGCTTGCCATTCAGGATGACCAGCAGCCTCAGAATAGGTGCGGGGCTCGGGAACGTGGCTGAGCTTGGCTGTGAAAGCGAGGTGCTGCGGCAAATACCGATGATAGGAAACATAATTGGCCAAGGGGTAGCGAGTACCTTGGGTTGGACCAGGCAACAAAGAAGACGATTGGTCCGAGGGAACGGTGGAGCAGACATGGTAGGTGAGGCGGTCCGGGGGACGTGTCAGGCGGCCGGAGTGACGGAGGGGAGCCGGATCGGGTATGGGATCAAGATTGGGTATGGGATTGGGATTGGGTACGGGTTCGGGAGCGGGTGGAGGGTCGGGTATATGGGTAGGAATGGGCTCGGTAGGCGTGGGGAGAGGGGACGGAAGCGACGACGGCACTAGGGTAGAGGACGGACCAAGAAGGGCGGAGTCGATGACAGGAGGTTTCGTCGAACGACGAGAATAAGTACGGAGAGAGGGCGGTGGGGGCGGTGGGGATGTTGGGATGAAAGAGGAGGGATCGGTGTCTGGAGATGAGGACGAAGGAACAGGGGGACTGGGAGAATGCGATGCAGAAGGAGAGAAGGAAAAGTCAAAGTCAGAGGATGAAGTGAATGGGTTAGGGGGCAAGGGAATTGGGCCGGGTTGGTGGCCCAATGACGAGACCACAGAACTGGGCAGAGTGGAATAGGGGAAAATATGCTCATGAAATTTGACGTCGCGGCTAGTAAAGACCTTCTTGCGAGATAAATCAAACAATTTGTAGGCCTTTTGACCGATGGGATACCCGATGAAAATGGACTGAATGGCACGTTGATCGAATTTATGAGCGGGATTAACATTAGTAGCATAAGCTAAACAGCCAAAAACACGTAGGTGGGAGAAAGAAGGAGGTTTCGAATAAAGAAGTTCGAAGGGAGTTTTGAAAGAAAGAATGGGAGAAAGTAAGCGGTTGATGATGTGGACTGCAGTAAGAGCACACTCCCCCCAAAATTGGGAAGGGAGGTGTGCTTGAAATTTGAGGGCCCGAGCCACCTGAAGAATGTGTCGATGTTTACGTTCCACAACCCCATTTTGTTGGGGCGTGTAAACGCAAGAATGTTGGAAAACGACACCATTATCATTAAAAAAAGATCGAAGGGATAAGAATTCACTACCATTATCACTACGGAAGGTTTTAATGCGAGAATCAAATTGAGTGATAGCATAGCTAAAAAATTGTTTAATGAGTGATTGGACTTCAGCTTTATGGCGCATTAAAAAAATCCAAGTAAAACGTGTATAGTCACCAACAATGGTAAGAAAATAATGAGCACCAGAAATAGAAGGAAATCGATATCGACCCCAAATATCGCAATGAATAATATCAAATGGTTTGACAGAAGATATGGTACTAATACTAAAAGGTAGGCGACTTTGCTTGGCCAAAGGACATATATGGCAAGCATGATTATTAGACGGAAAGGAAACATGCAGAAAATTCTTAGCAATGAAACCTAAACAAGAGGATGACACATGCCCTAAGCGGTTGTGCCATAAATCGCTGGAGGTGATGGTAAGGTGACAGGCTGGGCGTGTGATGGAAAAAGAAGGACTGGTTTTAGACTTCTCCGTCGCTAATGCCACCAAATAATATAATCCATTGCGTTGTTCACCCAAACCAATCGTCCTCCTCGTAGCCAGATCCTGCAAAATACACCAATATGGGTAGAAGGTCACTGAACAGTTTAATCCTCTCGTCAATCGGCTAACCGATAATAAATCGACTTTGAATTTAGGCACAGACAACACATCATGAAGATAAAACATGGTACTGAGAGGTAATGATCCTTTAGCAGCAATATTAATTTTATCTCCGCTAGGCAATAGAACAGGTGGTAATGAGCAATTATTATTTTTGTGTAACAATTGTGTAGATGAAGTAATGTGATCAGTCGCACCGCTGTCAATGATCCAATTGCGGGAAACGACCTTTGACAAACCTGGTTTTGTGACGGCGTTTGCTTTGGAACTTGCGCTGGTATTGGAATTGGGCTTCAAAGTCTGATTACTAAGAGCAGTCATAAACTGTTTAAATTGGGCCTCAGTGAGTGTCACGGATGGCCCACCACCATCTTCAACAGTCGCGCAGACTTGGTTTGCCGAAGGAGCTGCTCTTGGTTTCGAAAAACCTGTGCCTTGCCTCGCTTTGGGGTGACCTGGGGGATACCCAATCAGTTGATAACAAGTCTGTACCCAATGTCCTGGATCTCCACAATAGGTACAATGAGGTCTACCCCTGCCGGAGCCTTGTCGCCGTTCAGTATCAAGATGGCGTCCTTCTTGGGACGCAAAATAGCGTTCTGGACGCTGGATATGCCGATCAGCCTTCTCAAAGCGTCCACTTCTTCCTGAATTGAAACTGGGTCTGCTAGGATTGCGCACTGCCATTGCAGCACTTGAAGATGAGTCTGCTGCCGGATGAGAGGCTCCAAGTGCACGTTGTTTCTCGTCCTGAGAGACAGCTGCATATGCCTGACGGACTGTTGGCAAAGGACTCATCAGAAGAATCTGTCCACGTACAGAACTGTAAGTATCATTCAGCCCCATGAGAAATTGCATAAGTCTTTGTTGTTCTGCCTGTGCTCCTCGACATGTCTCAGAATAGGAAGCTAATTCATCCCATAAGCCTTTCAATTTTGTATAATAAGCTGAAACTGACAATTGCTCTTGTCGGAAACAAGCGATTTCTCGCTGAATTTCAAAAATGCGTGGAGCATTACCTTGGGAGAATCGTTCACGAAGATCTTCCCATACTTCGTGTGCAGTAGGATAGTAAATAACACTGTCGATGATTTCTGAATCAACAGTGTTGATGATCCATGAATGAACCATATCATTACAACGCGACCAAGTCGCATAGCCTTCTGGGTCTGTCTCTTCTGAGGGAGCCTTTATTGTGCCGTTCACAAAACCAAGCTTGTTCTTAGAATTCAAAGCTAGGGTCATAGCCCTTTTCCATCCCGCATAATTGTCTCCATTCAGGGGCTTAGATACTAGGACTAGACCTGGATGATCTGAATGATGAGTGAAAAAGGGATTAGAGAGGTCAGATTTTGACATCTCAGATGTAGGAGGATTGGAGGAATCGGCTTTTGATTTTCCGTGATCCTTGGGTGATGGTGAGAGGACATCATCGTTGCCCATGTTGGCTGGAACGATGAGAGGATGGAGATTAGGCTACACGAGAGATTAGAGTGCAGCAGATGAGAAGAGTCAGGATCTAATCCTGCTCTGATACCATGAAAAGAAGGATAAACTGATATGCTGAAGTGATGATTTCATTCACATAGAATCGTATCTTTATACAAGTGTGATTACAAGTTATTCTTACAAGTCAGGAATCTGTTTACTATCTAAAATACATATAAGGAAGGCTACAGCTATTACACAAACTAAATGGTAAATCAATCTGCAATAATATGGGAGATATGGCTGATTACTTTCCTTACATCAATGAACAGAAATGCTGTATAAAAAAAATGCTCATTATCCGGTTCAAAGAAAATCCAACTGAATTATAGAATGTTGACATGAAGCATAAATGTCAAATCTTTGTTCAAATATTAAGCGACATAAAAATACACAAAATCATAAAGAATCAGATATAACCAAATTTAGTTTAAACTCTAGCCTTACCAATTTAAACACTCCCCAAAACCTAAATCTACAATTTGAAGTATCATTGTTTATAGTGATTGGAGGCAATGATTATGATGATACACTTCAGTCTTGAGTTTCATTTCTGACCATATATAAAGACTTTGTTTACAAGAATTCTCTTGTCTCGAGTTTCATTTCTGACCATAGTTCTTATCTTTTATTTGAAGGTCCGGGCGTCATGGCTTCAAAGATTTGTGGGACAAAGTTGCAACATCACATGCTCTTAATTAATTAACCACGTACGCTAATTAGTTCATAAGAAAATCCTCAAAAGTGAATTAGGCTTTTTAATATTGTATATTCTGATCAGTATTACCCACACATTTTTTTCCACCTGCATATCCGTCGAACTTGGGAGTACTTCTTACTACAAAGAAAATTCTGAGAAGAAGGGATGTTACATTACACCAATACCAAATGTATGGCACAAATTGACCTCAAATCTTCAGTGAAACATTTTCTGTTAAACTGGCAAGAGATCGATGATCAACTGGAATTGAAAGTTTATGGTAGGTTTATTTTATCCACTGTTATTCTAGTTTTCCATGTGATGATCAACAGTAGTTATACTAGCAAACTCCTTAATAAGGAGCCAGACTATTGCTGATGGTAGTGATCTTTATTCTCCTTATATCTTACCATCTTTTGTTTCCTCATAATACCATTCATGCTTGATATGCATGTCTAATCTGCATTCTGTTTCTTTATTGAAAGTTTTAGAGTAGTGTTGAAAAAAGTATCACAGTTGTGTTGAAAAAAGTATCAAAAATGGGCTGTAACAGTTTTGGTTTGAGAGTAGATGTACGTTATTTCACTGCCATCCTCAGAAAGAATCAAAAGTGACACTTATTTCTTTTTAGATGCAACTTCTGTACTAGGTATTTATTGTGTTTCAGAATGTACTATATCTCTCATGTTTGACTTAAATGATCCTTAATTTTTTTACTTTTTAATTATGTTCGAATAATTGTATCCATGAGCCAGCTTCCAGAGTTCTAAACAACCTATTGAAATAATGCAAAGCTAAGAGATCAGAGCCAATTAAATGGAGTCTTGGAAACAAATACATGTTACTTGCATATACCAACCTTAGCTGTATGGATCTGCGAAGGACTGTTGACCATAGAGTGTGCCGAAATAGATGGCAATAAACACCAATTTGACTCGTATCTGTAGCAAATAGCAATCCAGGGTGGTGAGACTTCTATCTTTTGAAGGAAAAACTATTAGAAATATTGAAGCTGCATAGAACATCAATTGAGAACGATCTTTTAACGTGTTGCAGAAGGATGGAGCAACAGAATGAGGAGCATGTGTCAAATTTCTAGAATCCCCAGATGCAGCACGATTATTGATGAGTGGCTCCTGTATCTAGAATCCAAGCATCTTATGTGGAAAAGGGCATGCATTGTGTGGCAAACTGATAATAGAGTTGCCTACGGAGTTCATCTCACAAAAACTGACAAATTCATTTTGTTGGAGCAGGTGCCTCACAATTAACAAAGTGTTGTTGTAGCCAGAGCAAAATCATCATTTGGATAAGTGAGTATATGAGTGCATCCATGCTTGTTCTTGAGCTTAACTCAAGGGAAATTAATTTAAACATTTTACATGGCATAGGTACTAAATAAAGAACATATACTATTCTCGGCTAGCTGTATGTGTTGGTTTATAATTTAGGTTCTCAGATTTATAAGTGTACCCAAAAACATAAAGAAATTTGGACATTAGTATGTCTATTAGGACTAGTTTCTTATATGTCTCTCTTTATATGCATTTTCATAAAATGGTGATCAGATTTGAGTGTTTGAATGTGCAGGTTGCATAATTGTTGATGAGTTGGCGATGGTTCAGTCTTCTGGATCAAATTCTAATAGATCAGAGGAGGAAGTGAAACTCAGGACATGATAAGTGAAGTTGACGATGATGGAAATAAGACTATGGAGTTTGCTGATCTTCTTGAACTTTTTTTTTATGAACCTCCGCAGAGGAAATTGTTGAATTTAATGGCAAACAAAATGGATGTATTCATGTATGCATTTATATATGTATTCTAGATTATGTAGAGAAGTAGGCTTAAATCTTCCATTCATGTCCTTCTAATGATCTTATGTTTATATAACAGGAAGCTGATATAATTATATATGCATAGTTTTTTTTATGCTTTGTGAATGGACAATATATATAATAGAGTTTCCCTTCATTTGTGGGAATGATCGATAGCCTCTTGGCGCTGTCATTGTTCGAAATATAAGTTCCAATTCAGACTGTGTATAACAGCTGATATATCTCCAAAGACAAGTATGAAAGTGCACTGTTTTTTAATCTCATATTTCTGTCAGGTAATATTTAAAGTACGTCATTGTTTCTTCGATCTTTAGAAAATGTACCTATTCTTTTTCACTGTGTCTGGGCAGCTAGCATTTCCCATTTGTTTTGGGTACTGACTTGATGTAGTTTTTAGTAAAATATAAGTTTGACTATAGTATTGTCTTTTACTCCCATGGGAAAAGTAGTCCCTCAAGTCGATCATTCTTCAACTTTGTTATGTCTTCACAAGGACAGAAGATGTAGATTAGGGGATTGTTGCGGTGAAGGTTATGTCTATGTTATTTTTTATTTATAAAAAGGTCAATATCTCAACCAGTGTAATAATGTTATAATTAAAAATGTACAGTATGACTCAGAATTTCAGGGGTCTACTCTGAATATCTCAATAAGCGGGCTTTGAAGAAGATTGGAGGACATCTAGGCAAGTTGTTGAAGATTGATGAGCTTACTGTTAAGAGAGCCAGAGTTAAGTTCGCCTGAATCTGTGGAATTGAATTTATCGATACCACTGGAAGCTTTTGTTGAGATTAACAATTGTTGGTTCAATCTCGAATATGAAGGCCTGCCAGAAATATTTTTACTTGTCGTCTGTATGGCCATAAGAAGGAGATCGAAATGGAGAATTGTCAGAGGTACTGAAAAGGTGGTGAGGTGCATGCTAATGAAGTACAGCTTTCTCCTCAAGCTTCCCAATCTGTAATCAATGAGGTGAACAAAGAAATCCCCATAAGAGTTTGGATGCATGTTCAGGCACGATGACGACCTAAAGAAATTGATAAGGCTCCCGGAAACTTGGCTTTCTCTGCATTGCCTAGTGATGAGGTAGCTATTACTAATTCGGATATGTTCATCCCTTGGCATCCACCAACTTTTGACCTTAACCAAGACGAAAATAAGAGAACAAATTTGGTATTTTTGAATTTTCATCATGAAGGGCGTGATTTTCATTTAATAACTCAACAATCTCTCCTCCATATACTTGTCACAGATTCCTTCTCAACATACCCTAACTTCATTGATGTAGTAGAATTCGATGCACTAAAATGACGTACTACTTAAATTTACAGATAAAGCTTAATGGAGCTCCCAAAGTACAAAGTTACAATGATCGATCCATATATCGAGGGGATAAATGGAACATGATTTTAACAAATAAATTCACAGAAGTCAATGTGCCTTCATTGTTTTCAAGAACCAAATTGAATATATAAGAAGCAGAATGAGTGAAATCAATAGCACGCTAGCTTTGATCATATATTACAGTATTTATACAGAGAGTTTGAGACCTATACAAACTAAATCTTATCATGCTTGATACTTAAGCAATAGAAACAGAAAGATATAGAACTTGGAAAGCAAGAATAAAGAACTTTCAGGAATATATGCAGATATGCTTCTTTCCTTATATTGTTCATTATCAAATACGTACGTACATTCTCGTTGAACTTGTTCAACACTGCAAATGGATAAGATTTAGATTTTATCGATTATTATAGCAGCATTACCAAGTGGTTATGAACAAGACGCCAACTTTCTCTCTGTTCTAAGTGGGTTCTATAATAGGAAGGACTCCAAATTCCAGCTTTTGGGTCAAATATGCAAAGGTCGTATCTGGAATAGCAAATGGAGACAATTAACTACTTTAGATTCGAAATCTATAGTAAGCTTCTTTACATATTGGATGTATTTTTATGAAAAGTCGTTGATCATATTCTTATGATATGATTCACTCAAAGCCTTATGCTTTTTACTCCTTTTTGGAGCTCATACAATTGATCCATTAATTAGATAACATTGCGGGTAGTCACAATTGAACTGATAATGATGATACTTTTTGGGAATAGTTGCAGACTACTGTAGCAAATCTACAATAACACATAAACTTTTTGATTGAGGTATTGTTCTCGACATGAATTATTGCGAAAGGTATTTTTTGATACCTACTGAATTTTTTTTTACCCCAAATGGTACCTGAAGTATTACACCGTTACCAAATGTAGTACATCTGTTAACTTTTCTGTTTATGTGACATGTATTTTTTAAATAAAAACTTCAAATGGTTCCCAAACTATTGCAAAATGTATTTTTTCATACCTATAATTTTTTTTTTTTTTACTCCAAATGGTACCTCAAGTATTACCCAAAAATCAAAATTTTTGTCTGTATTGAACCTAGTCTACTTGATGTATCGGTACATTAATGTACTGAAGTATTTTCCTACTATATATACTTCTTTTTTCTCGTACTAAACTTCTGTTTTTTTCTTTTTTGAAGTTTTTATTTCTATTCAATTTCTTTTTTTATGTAAGCCAATCCATAAATACTTGTCAAAGAGCTAGCTATAAATAATGCCAATTACCAGAGATTATGACTTGAAAATCTTGTTATTGTTGTCCTTTGTGAGTCAATTGGGACAATTTAAGGCTGTATAAGTATGAACCATTTGGTTTCCGGTTATGGAATGGAAGACAAGCTATCCAGTGTAATGGTTGAAGGTAGCTCTAGGATTATACACAATATGTGGGAGATATGGGTGTTACATGCACCAAAAATTTTGCACGAATTACACAAAAAATAATGTTTAGAATAATACACATGAAACCTCACTAATGATCTTTAGAAATTCTAAAAATCTAATTATTAATAACAAACAGAGAAAGAGTACTAAAACATGACAAAATATTAGTGAGCTACATGGCCTTTTTTTTTTGACAAGATGAAGACATGTCATTAATCACATGACCACAATGGCACATTTACTTGAGCCCCTATATCATTGCCAAGAAGGTAAAAAGAAAATCAGTACCATCCACTAGTACAATGAAGCTCACATTGAATATAAGCCTACAAGACTATGCCAAGTCTTCTTACACAAAATTAACTAGACGAGTATTTCTTTGTCAATGCGTTCAATTGTGATACCGGAGATCCTCTTTAACCAAGTGTGAAAACACTTATAGAATGTAGACTAAAAACTACTATAAGCATTAAGTAATAAGTAAGAGTGAATGCATCCTCATTAAAAAGCCCTAGCCCAAAATAGACCCAATACCAAATTAAAGGGTCAGGCCCACTTCTAACCACAATTAAGAGTCTGCAGACATAAAGTTACTTGTGTGCAGCAAGTGACTGCTCTAAGAGCAGCTTAAAACTTGGGCAGCAAGCTCAAAGCAGGAGCTGGCAGTTTGGGATAATCCTCAGATGATTTTTCTAAGCAGGAGCTGGCAGTAAGCTGCTCCCAATGGTTATCTAACTGACTAAGCTAAGCAGGAGGTGGAGAACTCATCTCCCCCAGCAGCCCATGCTCCTTCACTGCCGAATCCGGCCGGAAGTCGGAACCAAATTGATCGACGTCATCAAAACCCAATAGCAACTAAGAAGACCAACCCAGCAGCATGGGGTCGAATCTGGTCTCAACCTTCGTCGATATGAAGAGACGGGAACCCATCTCCCCTCCGAGCAATTGGCATCGCAAGTCACACCCCGCACCACCCCGAACCTGCAAGAGGACAACGAACATACACCGCCATAAATGAACGACGAATATATATGTCGCTCGAGTGTTGCACACAGCACACTCCCTTGGTATAAGGCGACATCAATGGCCAAAAATAAACTCGTCGGCAGGCGTCGAGACTTGAGAAGAATGATGAACAGCAGCATGAAAGCCGCATTGAGAAACTAGCCGTATATAGGTGGCTAGCGTTGGGAGGGCGCCGGGCTCCCATATTTGACTTTTTGACTTTTTAAAAGATTAGATAATTGGGACTGCTAGCATGGTCTTAAGGTCTTAAATAAGATATTTAGTGTTACATAATTAAACACAACAATCCTATCCTAATGTAGGATTTTGATACATCTCACCAATCTTATCTATGAGTATGACATACAAGAAATCAGCAGCATGAAACAAAGCCAGACACGTATCAAGTGACCTTAATTAAGCAAGATGAAAATGAGGAGAACAAGTTTGGTATTTTTGATTCCTTCATGAAGCGCATGATTTTCATTTAATTAATGACCCAAAATTCTCTCCTCCGTATACTTGTCACATGTTCCTTCTCCGATCCATCTATGAAACAAAACATACCCTAACTTCATCGGTGCGGTAGCATTTGATGCACTAAAATGACCTACTAGTTAATTTAATGATAAAGCTTAATGGAACTCCCAAATGATAAAGTTATAATGATTGATACATAGCTAGGGGATAAATGTTACATGACTTTAAAATAATATTCTACAGAAGTCAATGTGCCTCCATTATTTTCGAACGTGCTTTGACAAATTGTGACATAACAATTTTACCCTTCAATTGAAATTATTTTCCACAAGAAAGTTGAAGAACCACAATGCCTACATTCTTGTTGGAATTGTGCAAGACTGCATATGGATAAGATTTAGTTTTGTCTATTATTATAGCAACATTAACAGAGGTTAAGAAAAAGACACCAAAATTCTCTTTATTCTAAGTGGGTTCGATAATACACTACTATAAAAAGTTCATCAGATAACGGTGGACTTCTTCATCAGACAACAGAAATCCACCGTTGTCTAAGTCAGTGTTGTGTGATTGAAAAATCACACAACGGTAATTCCACCGTTGTCTGATAGTAGTTGGCTCAACAGAATAACTATTTTTCCGTTGTGTGAATTCTGCGCAGCAGGTGCCTGCCATGGCATGCGCAGGGATGCGTCGAGCCATTCAGACAACAGAAGATAATTTTTGCTGTCATCTGAGATTCATAACACACAACAGCTATAATTCTTTCTTTGTTGTGTGAGATTCATAAGACACAATAGCTATGACTCATCCTTTGTTGTCTAAGATTAATAACACACTACAGCTATAATTCTTTCTTTGTTGTCTGAGATAAGTAACACACAACCAAACTGAAATTATCTCCCTTGTCTGTTGATTCACTCAGACAACAGAGATGATTTTATTTCTGTTGTATGTTATGAATCTCACACAACAGAATTTTGTTTTCTTTTTTTGTTGGTTGTTAGTTCACACAACAGCTACATTTGGTTAACTGTGGTGTGAATATTGTAACTAAATTAGGTATCATCTAATGACTGTTGTAGGAGAAACCTTAATTTTGAACTCTTTCAGTCATACAACACATGGTTTTGTATTGTGTTGTATGATTCAATATTGGACAGTAATTACCACATAAACAGTACTCTAATCAATATCATTTCAATTACCATTTTTCAAAATTCCATACATTCAAGTAACCAAATAATGTACCAAACAAGAAAGCATTCCTAGCTATAGCTACATATGAATCAAAAGCTGATATAATATCTTTTTGCTTCAACGAAGTTTCCTTTTGAAGAAGAACAAGGGTCCCAATTAAAGCTCAATTCCGAAGCTTGGGGGAATATGTTTGCCGCTGAGCATATCAAGCAATAGAGTCCCAAAGCTGTAAACCGAACTCTCTGGGATCACTCTTCCTGCCAGAGAAAAGATATTAACATTCAGATCAACTAAAAACTTTTTCACCTCAAGAAATGTGTTCAAAACTCATCCATACAAATTGTACATAATGGTAGCACATCTGCAAGTACATAATTGTGCACACTTCCAAATAAGATTATGATTTACTGACATAAATAATGAATGAAGTTAAAAGATGGGACTTACATAGTAAGCTGTCACAACGCCAGCAGAGTCACCTTCAACCAACTTGAGCTTCATGCTAAACCAACCAAATCGGTACATCTATTTCGTTTGAAACCTATACCCTATTCAATAATAGCTACTTGATTTAGCAATGAAACTGGAAACTAATCTTTGAAATGATTGATATTCAAAGTTTCAATCCTTTTTACTTGCATTATTGTCAAGGGAGAGGTACCAGATATGCCCATCTTTAATCCACACTGACCTGCAAAAACAAACTCTATGCCAAGCTTTTCAACCATATAATCTACGATAAAAAAGAAAATAGAGGATCAAATATATGCATAGTAAAAATGAATAAGTAAAATAAAATAAAATCATTGGCATAGAAACTTACCCCAGACTAGCAAAAAGATGAGTGACAACATTACCTTTAACCCGAGAATTTTCAGAAGTGTCTGCATAGAAATTTTGCACATTAAAATGGAGTAACAAGAGTTTTACTTCAAAAGGGAATGATGACCATATTCAGGATGAGTTAACATGCTTCACTTGATCATATTTGGCTAGTTCAGCAACATTAATCATAGCATTACGTGCAATGTTAGGTCCAATTCTAGTCTAGAGAACCCCAACTCCTTCCTGAATTTTTCGCAAAGTACCCACAGTAAAAAATAAAAAAAAGAACAATATATTCAATGCTGCTCCCTGAATTTTCTTTAGGAAAAATAAGATCTAATATCAATGCACAACCTGTCTCAAGATGTTGGAAGACGCATTTAATGTGCCAGAATAGCACCTTGGTGCTCCTGGTGGAAATTTTCTCTTAGCTCGAAGTCTAACTTTTACAAGATCAGTTGGATTTGCCACTGTTATTGCTAGAGAACCTATTCATAAGAGAATTACCCACCGACATTAAACCAAACAACAAAGGACAAAGCATAAGTGCAAATATTATTGCATATCTTTCCATCTTGGAACTAAAGGAAAAAAAAAATCCAACTTCTAGCCAAATCAATGATAAGCCACCACTCATATAACAAATGGAAGCAAACATTTCCCCTTGTAGTGCTCCAGCAGTATAGCAAACATACGCTCAACATAACCGAAAATGGCTATGTGTATCATAACAGGTGCCTCCTTCTTGCCTTCTTCACCCTCTGCTGAGTAATACAGCTCAAAGCGAGCAGGTAGCTGAAAATCAAGCTGCAACAAAAGTATTTTTCCCTAAGACAGTTACATTTACGTAATGAGAAAACAAAAGAACAAGAGATCGTTGAACAGAGAAAGTGATTACAACATACCTATAATATTGCACACTGAAACTTCATGTTCAATGCATCAGATACATTGGTATCTAACTTTGGTCTGTAAAATGCACAATCCCCTTCATTTACCTGTAACATGACTGAAAATGTAAAACTCCCCACACAAACAATCATTAAGAGGCACCTATAAAATAAATAGATAATGGACCTAAACAACACACCATCAGCCCTAATATTTTGGCCAATAATATGATAAAATTTTGGCATCCATCAAGCTAAACTTTCCAGCAAAACCATTCTATAAACTTATATGCTATACATCAATCTTATGATCACACTATATTAGATGCCAATCTTATGATCAATCTTATGACAAGAATCTATATATGAATCAATTGGTTTCACCCAACAAAGCGTAATCAAGCAATTCAATGAAGCATTGTATTACTATCACCCAATACATGTCAAATAGTTAGAAAAATCAATTAAGTTATAAGAAAAACTGACAATGAGGCACAAACTGACAAAGTCTATGAGATGCAATACCTTGGCAGATCTATCTCATTTCTATAAATAACATTTCCAATTAAAAATCCAGCAAACTGTAAACAATACTAATAAATTGAGTAGAGACAAATTGTACAAACCATTTTGGTTCCATCTCGATATTGGGCTCAAACATAAAATGATCAAATAGAAAGGCCTTTTCTCACCTGCGGTATTCATCATAGTCAAAGTCATAGCCAATCGGCAGCTCAAATAACCTGAACATACAATTCACATATGCCAAAAGGAAAAAAGACAAACATTAATAGTTATATTCAAATTCAGCCCCGGATTCAACTTCTTTAGGCATCATCAAGAAACTTGAAATATAAGATCCCTGACTTGTTTTCCTCACCTTGAATGCTTGGGTGACAACTGGAAAACTACAAATCAAAAGGCAAATCAGATTTCATTTTCTCCTCCACTCTAGTTCCTTTACTCCACAGGCCTCTTCATAAAAAGATGTAATCTTTACCCCAAATGCCACAGACCCTCAGCATTTTGATTAATTCATCCAACACATAAATTCGAATGAAAAGATAGTTCATAAAATTTAAAACTAAATATACTAGTTCTTTGCAAGTGACACAAAACTGTTTGAGCTCAATCAGATGAAAATTTCAATAATCAAAACAACTATGCGAGTCTTACAGTTTACTAACCCACATTCGAAAGCCCTAAACTCACCTGTGTCTGGGCCCAGAAGCTCTCGAATTTCATCTGGGCGGTGGTGGCATCGATGATGATGGGTGGAGGAGATGGGGCAGGACCCATTTGGTGGATCGGGTTGGAATCGATTGCGTAAACGCGACACAGGGATAAGATCCAAGGAGGGTCGGTCTGACCAACCAAGCTCAGCCCGGATTTGGTGCTCTACTTGGGGACGGAGTTGGAGGCAGGTTTGCAAAAAGGAAGAGCAAGCCCCAATTCGAACCCTAATTTCTCACTGAAGATGAAGAACAACCTGTGAATTAGGATTTCAAGGACAAGAATAAATCGAAGTAGAGGATTTGGGTCACTGTATCGGGGAAGAAAGAAAAGAAACGAGGTGCTAGACTATGAGAGGTTTCAAGAGAGAGAGGTTTCGCGGAGGGTCGAGAGGTTTTGTTTTATTTTTTTCGGGAAAAATTTGGTAAGTGGTCCTGAACTATGGACCCCTACGAATTTCAGTACATCAATTTCCAAAACATAAACTTTGGTACATGAGGTTTCAAAACTGACCAGTAAGTATACACAACGTCATTGACGCCGTTAGTTTGGTGCCAACTGGTCGTATTTTAAGGGGTAAAACAGTATCTTCAAATTTTCTACTATGAGCACTCAGCCCTCTCTCTTCTCTTACTGTGGGCACCCAGCTCTCCATCTCTCTTACTCTGGGCAACTAGCTCTCCATCTCTCTTACTCTGGGCACAATCTCTCTCACTCACCTGCTTGCACAGTGCAGCGTGCAAGCAGCACCACCACCCTTTCAACACAGTGTCCTACCATCACAGCTGATGACAACCACTGGTCCTCCCAGAACTAATCGAAAAGAGTGGGCTCTTACGCTATTCTTAACGCATAGTAAATACAATCCAAATACCTCCACAGCTCACCAAGAGGTGTAGACCAGAAATACCTATTCGAAGGAAGTCAAAACTAAAGAATTAGACCCGAAGGATGTGATGTTGTTGCGGGAAAGCGATGAAAATACTCGATGACAGAGAAGTTGTAGGCTGGGTAAATGAGGTTGTGAGAAGCGGCCACCATTGCCACTATCGAATTTCTCAACTCCAAGCTTGGCGGTGTTTGGGTGTTAGGGCGATTGCCAATTTGATCTCGAAGAAGATGAACACCCCCAGATTTTATCCTCCTGGCGCTGACACAGCAACTCGAAGAATGCCGCCAAGTTCAACATGTTGCGAGAGTCCGAGTCAAACTCGAACTCGAACCTCCGATTGTAGTTGGTGATGCCAATGGTGCAAAGCAAGTAGAGAGAAGAAAAGAGATGGCAGACCTGAGAGAAAGAAGATAGAAGGAAGAGATTGAAACTTGAAAGCTTAGAGATAATACAGAGAAAGTCAACATGAGATCGAGGAGCGAGAAACATGTGGTAGAGGAACAACGCGAACAGGCCAGGCCTTGGGGCTCTTGTAGCAGCGGTGGTGGACACGGAGGAGAGGTCGTCGGAGGCCATTGGTGAGCTATGGAAGTATTTGGATTCGGTGAGCGAGGTTGGGAGAGAAGGAGAGTCAGAGAGACAGAGAGAGTGTGAGAGAGAGGAATTGACAAATGAAAAATCAATTATGTCCTTCATAATGTGAGTAATGGCATGCGGACTGACAGAGTTACTGACGCCGTGTACGTATATGAAATACATTTCATATTTGATGTACCAAAATTTATGTTTTGGAACTTGCTGTACTGAAATTCGTAGTGACCCTTACTTCGGGTACTATTCATGAATTTTTCCCTATTTTTTCTTTGGCCAAGTCTTGTTAGGTCTATAAAGCTCGATAAATTCTCGAGCCACTCCCACAACAGAACCATAACAAACTGTTGTACGAGTGTATTACAAAAATTCAAAATGCCAAAACGTGGAGGGAATCATGCCGCCAGTGTATTTTGGCTCAAAATTTTGTCGCCTATGTTTCTAGTTCACACAACAGAAAATGTTAAATCTATTGTATAATTTCTACAGCTTGCACATTCAAGCAAACTTCCTCAAACTTTGTTGCTTAGTTTTTCAATCACACAACGGAAATAGTGAAACCTGTTGTACCTAGTAGCCCAAATTTAAGTGTTTCAAGAGGCAACCAAGCCTCCAAAGTGGAAGGAAATCTGCCGGTAAATTTTTTAAGACTCAGACGATGGACAATACTTAATTCTGTTGTGCAATGTAGTTCTGAGAAAAAAGTTATCACTTTGTTGACATTCACACAACAGAACATCATCAATACCGTTGTACAATAGAGTTTACTTAAACACACAACAGACGATTTCTGTTCCGTTGTGTGATTGACTTTTTGTAGTAGTGATAAGAAGGACCTCCAAATCCCAGCTTTTGGGTCAAATATGCAAATTAAGGTCGTATCTGGAATAGCAAATGGAGACAACTACTTTAGTTTTCCAATCCATATATAGTACGCTTCTTTAAATACTGGAAGCAGTTTTTATGAAAAGTCGTGGATCATATTTTTATGATTCACTCAAAACCTCAAAAATTTCAGATACAACTGTAGAATATATATAGTATGCTTATAGAGCTAGCTCAAACGATTCATCCATAAATTAGATAATATAAGTTGGAATTATCTAATTTGTGATAAGTTTTGTTGAATAAATGCAGTATGTGAGACACAAGAACGTCACACAAGTCACAACCACTCCATCGAACATAGTTACTGATCGGTCAATGTCTAACATCTTGCAGTTAATTACTATGCAAACTCATTCCTGCCATACTTGAGAACTTTTGCGCATGTATGATTCACATCAACAGTCTGCTAATATAATATGCTAGATGCATTAGTTGATCTACAATCCACATTAATAATCATTTCGTGCAAATTTATTGATGGAATTTATTTATCTGATGAAATTCTACATCATTTCTTATTTTCCTTATTTCGATCGTTAGTTTATAGCCAGCTATAGGACCATCTCTATTTGCCATACTTAGCCTTGTAATCAGCCCAGAGCTGATTAACATTCTTTCCCAAAATATCAGCAAAGTAGTTAACACTATAACCAGTCTTCAACTTCTTGTTTAACTCTGCAACAAACCCAGCTTTCAAAGTATTACAGTAATCCAAAAACCTAGCAGTAACATCATAACCCTGATCCCACCTATCCCCTTGACCTGGCTTAACCCAGTGACTCGGTGCATACCCAGCCTTCAACCTCACAAAGTCTGCAATTCCTTCAATCAACCCACCTGGGGCTTGACCATTGCCATTCCACTGCCATATGTGCGTCGATTCGTGGTAGAGCACACCCGTGATCTCCTTTTTCACGTCGCCTGAGAGAACATGGAATAAAACTATCGACGTTAGCAAAAGAAACAGAAATGCTCAGTGTTTGGAAATTATAAAATATATTTGTTTTTGAGTCCAGAATTAATGACACACTGAGAGCGTGTTTTTGTTTATACCGGAGTAGCCTGCTATGTAGCTGGCGCTGACATGAATCTGGTTGTTGCTAGCATACGCCACCCCGTCCATGTTGTCAATAAACAAGCTGACTTTGGCTACGCTCTTTCTATCTGCGGCTGCGCTTTGCTGGAAGATCTTCCATATGAAATTGGCCGCGGAGATAAGGGTTCTCTTGCTGTAGTCTGCTCCGATGTCTCTGTTAAATCGGACAGCCCCGGCGCTTGATCCGGCGTTGTTTGTGACAGTGTAATCGACTGCATGGGCAGCATGAAGGCCTGCAAGTGTTATGAGAAGGGAGAGGAGAAACAAATTGTTTTGAGCCATGGTTGTAAAAAAGCTTTGTTTTTTCTTTTGGGTTCTGTACGAAATTCGCCAATTACTCCATGGTTTATATAGAGTGGGATCTACACGACTGTACCAGTGGGTGGGTAGGTATCATCATGACACATACTCAGATCAAACATTGAAAAAAGTGGGTGGGATCGATCTCCATTGGGAAAAGTTCTCCATGTTATAGATGAAACATGCATAAGTAAATAGTGTTTTGCGGCTTAGCTTATGTCAGTAGTTATGGTCGATCCTGCACCATACTCAGATCATATGGTCTTTAAGTTCTTTATTCAATGGGAAAAATTTATGTAAAATTTAGGATAAATTTCAGTTTAGTACCCTCTGGTCTGGGGGTAACATCATGTCAGTCCCTGCTCTTTCAATTTGATCAACAACACCCCTGTGCTTTCAATTTCAATCAGTCATGCCCAAATTTTACTGTTCCGTCTAAATTTTACTTTGCCAATCCAGTCAAAGTTAACGTTCAAATTGGACGGAGCAGTAAAATTTGGGCACGGCTGATTGAAATTGAAAGCACAGGGGTGTTGCTAATCAAATTGAAAAAGCAGGGACTGACATGATGTTACCTCCAGACCACAGGGTACTAAACTGAAATTTATCCTAAAATTTATGGATGACACAAAGAGAGAGCGTCATACCAGGCCAAACAATTTTTCTAAATACCAAAATGTAAGACAATATGTACGTTCGTACTATGTATATCTACATTCTGTTGTTAAATATGTTACTGGTCGATCTCTACCATTCAAGTTGATTAATGAAATTTATAGTGTTTGACTTGAGGGCTAGCTTGTTGCCATATATGACGGTAGAAATTAAATTAAAAGCTAGAATAGCTAGAATAAGCTCTCTAATTAGTTGGGTAGCTATTTAATTAGTTAGTAATCTGCGCATGGTTTTACATAATCACCTAGATTGTGTGCCACGTGTCACTCATCTGTACGATTTGCAGATTAGCTAGATTTATATAACTAGGTGTAGATATGTACGTTATTGCATCATAATACACGTATATAGCAACTCTCTCTCCCTCTCTCTCTCATTTTCTTTGCAACGTTAGAATATAAATTACACCTGAAAAAATGAAGCTCCCACATGCGGAGCACGTTCATGAGAATATGAATCTTACATGCAAAAATTGCGACCATGCACGTGTTTATAAACTATTGTCGATCAATTGATTTTGATTGTGAAGCCTATATTATTTTATCCATAATTAGTAAAAAGTGGGAAGTGTATAGTACGCGAAAAATACGTACGTATATTATTCGGATATTTTATCAAATAGTTTGTTGAAAAGTTTGGCAAAATATTTTTAATTAATTAAATAATTAAAAAATATTCATTTATATTCATTTTTGTTCAATAATATGGGTAAAATAAGGGAAAAAAAAAGTAAAAATCTTGTATAATACTTTTGACTGCAAAAGTATGGAAATTTAACTAGCCCCTTTTAAAAGTACGAAGTACAAAAATATTTTTAAATAAAATGTAAGTACGTGTTTTATTCGCATATAATACAAAAAATTACTAACTAAGATTTTATCAAGTGAAGCTTTCAATTGAAATTAAATTACTTTAATAATTGAGACTGACTATGGTCCATACATACGCGCAGGGCAATAATATGTGGGACTGATTATAGTACTCGACATATACCAAGAAAATAAAGGCATTGCTGGCTGCTACCATTGACCTGGACTTGGACTCTAGCGTCCCTAATTGTCTTTGCTGATAGATGATGTCTTTATGGTCTAAGGATTTCCAAGTCTGTAAAAGTAAAATGGAGATTGGAATTGGTTTACTCATTTCATTCACAACCCCTTTATATAGGGATAGGATTACAACGAAAATATCAATTACATTGATGATACTAAATGCTGATTGAGCTGTGATTTGTAATTGCTTGATTCCCTCTTCGTCTGTTTCTTTGACGAAGGCATATTATGTGCTTTTCCTTTTAACACTCCCCCTTGTGCCAAGTTAAAGACGAAATGGTGCATGAGTTGTTGCCTCACTAAAAACATTGCCAAGTAACAATAAAAACCCTGTGGGACAAAAATAAAACTTGGTCGAAGGAAAAGAGCACAACGCACCTTCTACATTTGAGTATGACATGTGTGTGTTAGACTCCCCCTGACGTCTACACCTCCCCCTGATACTTACATTAATCTAGGGAGCTTGGAAAGTCTTCGCATTCCTATGCTTTTCACATGTTTCTCAAATATGGCCTTAGGCAATGATTTGGTGAACAAATCTGCCACATTCTCCTCAGACCTTACTTGATTCAATTGAATCTTGAGAAGGGCCTGTTGTTGCTGATTGTAGAAAAACTTTGGCTATATGTGTTTTGTATTATCACCCTTGATATATCCTAGCTTCATCTGTTCGATGCAAGCTGCATTATCTTCATAAATGCAAGTAGGCTCTCCAGTGGTAGAACTCAAACCACTAGTCTCTCGAATATGTGTGATGATAGCTCTTAACCATACACACTCACGGATCGCCTCATGTAGAGCGATGATCTCTGAGTGGTTTGAGGAGGTAGCCATAAGGGTTTGCTTGGTTGATCTCCAAGATATCGCCGTGTTCCCAATGGTGAATACATAACCATTTTGGGAACGACCTTTATGTGGGTCAGAGAGGTACCCAGTATCAGCAAAACCAACCAAAACGTCATTTGGTGTTTCAGTGTAGTGAGTGGCGCTTTCGCCATCAACATTTCCTTTAGGGATTGCAGTTCCATCTGCGGTCCCTCTTGTCTCTCTGTAGAGAAAGAACAGTCCCAAGTCAATGGTTCCTTTTAGGTATCAAAGATGTTCTTGATACCATTCCAGTGACGCTGCGTTGGCGCTGAGCTAAATCTAGCTAACAAGTTCACTGAGAATGCAATGTCTGGTCGAGTAAATTGGGCTAAGTACAATAATGCGCCTATTGCACTTAGATAGGGAATTTCAGCTCCCAACACTTGTTCGTCATCTTCCTTTGGACGAAATGGATCTTTCCTTGTATCCAAACTTCGACCGATCATAGGAGTGCTAGCAGGATGTGCTTTGTCCATGTTATATCACCTGACTTTTGGACATATGCAGACTGGTGGATTAATATTCCACAAACTCGGTGTTCTAGTTCAAGACCTAGATAGAATCGAGTTTTCCCAAGATCCTTCATCTCAAATTCGGATTTCAAGTAGCTCGCGATTTCTCTTATTTCATCAAGAGTACCTATTATGTTCATATCATCGACATATACTGCTACAATTGCAAATCCGGAACTTGTTTTCTTTATGAATACGCAGGGGCATAATTCATCGTTCTTATATCTCTTCCCAATCAAGTAGTCACTTAGACGGGTATACCACATCCGTCTGGATTGTTTCAATCCATAAAGTGAGCGTTTCAACTTAATTGCAAACGCACCCTGTGGTTTAGAGTCACTTGACTTGGGTAATGTAAGGCCATCAGGCACTTTCAAATATATCTCTGAATCTAGATCCCCATAGAGATATGCAGTAACCACATCTATGAGCTGCATTTCCAGTCCTTTGAAACTACTAAGCTAACTAAGTAGCAGAACATTATAACGTCCATTACGGGAGAGTATGTCTCCTCGTAGTCAATTCCAGGGCGTTGTGAGAAACCTTGTGCCACAAGGCGAGCCTTGTACCTCAGGACTTCATTCTTCTCATTAAGCTTTCTGACAAAGACTCATTTATGTCCTACAGGCTTTACACTTGGTGGGGTTAGCACTACCTGACCAAATACCTATCTCTTTGTCAGAGAATCTAATTCTACCTGGATTGATTCTTTCCATTTAGGCCAATCTGCTCTTTGTTGACATTTTTCAACAGAGCGTGGTTCGATGTCATCGTGCTCTATGATTCCTTGAGCAACAGTATATATCATCAATGTGTATGGAAGATCTTTCTATCAACTCATACGTACTCTCGTAATCCTTTGAGATTTCTTTGTTCTCTGGAATCATTTCAAACATCGGAGCGTCCTCCAGTATTGATTCATGGACATAACTATAATCAGAGATAATCTCATGAGAGGGATTCTATACATTGATGATTGGTTTGTGCCTTACTCACCCTCTTCTTCCTTGGGTGAGTGTCAATCGAACCAAGTGACCTCCCCTCTTCCTTGGGGAGCCACGGCCTCAACCACACCTCCACTAAGTGCGGTTGCAGTGCCTCTATCTGCTGCACTGTGCCCCTTGTTGGGGACTTCTAACCTTGCAGGCACATTTGCAGCTGGTATATGTGATCTCGTCACTTTTATGATATCAGTAAACGCATCAGGCATCGAATCTGCTACGTTCTGAAGATCGATTATTCTTTTCACTTCACTTTCACTTTATGAAGTGCGGGGATCAAGATGAGACAGAGTGGGGATAAACCACGACAATTCCTGTCGTTCCCTTGGAAAATCCTTTTTCCTATCTCCCCCTAACGACGGGAAGATTGTCTCATCAAAGTGACAATCCGCAAATCTAGCGGTAGAGAGATCGCCTGTCAAGGGTTCCAAATAGTGGATAATTGTTGGGGATTCGTATCCAACATAAATACTTAATCGTCTCTGAGGACCCATTTTGGTGCGCTGTGGGGGCGCAATAGGCACATATACTACTCAACCAAATATGCGTAAGTGTGAAGTGTCAGGCTCATATCCAGTTACCAACTGGTACGCAGAAAATGGTTGGCTAGCTGTGGGTCTGAAACGAATAAGTAAAGTTGCGTGCAATATTGCATAACCGCATGCAGATATAGGCAGGTTGGTGCGCATAACCAATGCCCTAGCCACCATCTGTAGCCTTTTGATGGTGGCTTCTGCGAGACCATTTTGTGTATGCACATGGGGTACAGGATGCTCTACATCGATCCAAATAGATATGCAATAATCATCAAATGCTTTTGATGTAAACTCTCCAGCATCATCAAGTCTTATAAACTTGATAGGGTGATTAGGGTGGTGAGCCCTTAAATGTATAATCTATGCTAGGAGTATTGCAGCATTTCTTGTGGACAATAAAACGACATTTGGCCAGATTGTCGAAGCTGTGATGACCTGGTTTTCTGTTATTTAAATTTGGTATTTAATAATGGACCAGTTGTATGAATATTTGTTATTGTGCTTTATTCGTAGGTTGTATGTGGAGTGGAATGGTTTTCGTACATATAAATATTTGAATTTCACAGTTTAGGGGGTCGTGTGAAGTTTGAATTTTTATATGTTGGGATTCTTGGAAAACTTCCTTCACTAAAGTTGTAGAGCGCGTCGATACGAGTTCGTGGACATGCGGAACGCATAAATCGGAGTTCGTATGAGGAAGTTATGGCTATCGGAAGAAGTTTCCGTTTTAGTATAAATATGGAAAATCAGAAATTAAATTCATTATTTCCCTTTCCTTTTCCGGAAATAATTCTCTCTCTCTTCTCTCTCGTCCGCTCCTTTAGAAACGAAATTTTCCTTCTAACCCGACCCGGACCCGGTATTCCGACCCGGTCGGAACTCGCATCTCCGGCGACCTCTTCCGGTGAAACCAACCCAGAACGATTCGCCTCCTTGCTCCGGTCGTCTCTGTGGTGGTCTCTTATGAAGATTCTCAGTCTCAGTGGCAGTTAAAGGCGGCACAGATTGAAGAAATCGGACCCTGCCGGAAATCCTTATTCCGACGTCGGCAAGGCTTCGAGTTTTCTTGGTTGGGCTCAGAGTAGCCTCGCCGATTGATCCTTGGTGGTTGTTTGGATCGATTCACGTGAAACTTCGATCAACTCAGTTGGGATCACTGTTCATGGCTTGTGAGGTAGTTTTCGATCCCTTAAGCTTGTTTTCTGACTTCGATCCAGTTATGAAAGTTCACAAGCATGCTTAGATGAAGCTTTTTGATGTTGGGAGTTTTGTGAAATATTGAGTTTTGGCCGGCGGAGGTGCACCACCACCTGTGGCGGCGTTCCGGCGGTGTTCCGGCCATGTATGGGACTGTTTGTGGTATTATATATGTTCTAGTCATTGATACGAGCGTTTCG
Source organism: Rosa chinensis (assembly GCF_002994745.2). Lineage (NCBI taxonomy): Eukaryota > Viridiplantae > Streptophyta > Magnoliopsida > Rosales > Rosaceae > Rosa > Rosa chinensis. Next base: position 9,768,959 of record NC_037093.1, on the reverse strand, counting down.
ATATATAATATGCAAATTTTGGAGTTTGTATGAAATTGTTATGATTTTTACAGTTTCATACCGATCGATTTATTCGATCCGTGAGGATTCGAGCATCCGATCGACTTGTGGTTTGGTCACATCGATCGTGGGCGTATTCCGGAGACCTTGGGAGGTCTCAGATGTGGTTTTGCCTCGATTGGCGCCACTTTGAGGGTTTTAGTTCAAAACAGAGGGTTTCGAACTTAAATCAAATGTAAATCGTCACTAAATTGGAAACGTATGTGAATAGGTACTTGACGAAGTACAGTGGACGATTATTTGTGAATTGGAGGCTTTGTGTTTTGTTGAAGATGCAGCAGGAGTTTCGAGGTGAGTAAATCTCACAAGGATCTTTATGAACAGAAGTACCATTATTGTTTTGGCGTTAATTAATTAACTGCAAATTATAGTTGGTATTAGTAGGCACTCCTGAGCGAATGACTACATATATATATTTAGATGAAATATATATATCCTTGTGGATGATTGTGATGAATAATAATATGCATGATGGTGTTCATATTATTGTTGAATGCGACTTTTCAGGAAATAATATTATAGAAAAAGATGTTTTCTATTGTTTGGAAAGTAGTGAGCTTGATGTTACATTTTGAGTCAAGCGTGACTCATTTTAGATGTATTGGTTTTTGTATCAAGGGTCACAGATGGTGAGCAGGGATTAGGAAAGCCGAAACTAGATGTTTGTAACGTTTTTAGGTCGGATGCGACTTACTTAACGTTGACCTTAAGACCAGATAGGGTCTAAGAAGATCTTAAGTCACAGATGGTGATAGATCATAGATAGTGACAGGTTGCAGACGGTGACCTTGATGGTTGATTTCATGACCAGATGGGGTCTGAAAATCTTGAGTCACAGATGGTGATAGATGGTGATCAATGGTTGAGCTGAGACCAGATGGGGTCTAAAGATCATACGTCACAGATGGTGACAGGTTGCAGATGGCTACCTTGATGTTGATTTCATGACCAGACGGAGTCTGAAATCATATGTCACAGATGGTGATAGATCGCAGATGGTGATCAAGGCAGGAAATAGATAATCACGTCCTTGGTAGGACGAGTGGTTACAATTTCAATAGAATTCTAGTTTATCTGCCATGATAGCTTATGGGAGTAACGGTCGAGGTTGCTTGAGACTCATAAGTATGCAGCTTAAAGGAGAGTTCCGACGGCATTCTCCTTTAATTGTCTAGATGAGACTTGAATTGCTACTTGATGGTTAAGTTAGCAAATAGAGCATGGTCATAGCGGTGACTCATGTTGTCCTTTCTTTGGAAAGGATATGGAATGTTAGAAGGAATCATGGCTGCATGTTTCCTTAAGTAGATTGATGTGAGTTGTTGATTGATGTTCATGAGTTACTCATACGAGCTTTCATAAGCTTACCGGGTTTTGTTGTGTGGAAACCCGGTGCACCATTCTTTTGGTGTAGGGGTTAATCCTGCAGGTTAGGAAAATCGTGGTTGAAGCTGAAGTAGCTACAGGCAGCTGAACGGGTAGGAAGCAAATTTTGTTGGCTTTGCCATTGTTATGACTTCCGCTATGTAGTAAGCTCTGAGGAGCATTTACGCTTTATTTTGTGATGACAATTTAATTCGTAAATTTGTGTAATATATAACTCTATGGAGCGAGTGTATATTAACTCGGATGGTTTCAGGGCATCAGTATTTACTCGTTATAAGGAAATATGTTCCAGGTATTTGTATTGATGACTGAACAGTCACGCATGTATAATTATGGGATTATATATATTGATTTTCATGTGTGTAAAAATCAGGGGCGTGACAGAAGCATCCACCGGAACCATAAAGTACTTGAATGGTCCGCATTCTGGATGGATAGGTCCATAGACATCTCTTTGTATCCTTTGTAAGAATGGAATGTTTTGTTTTGTATCTTTAGCATAGGAAGGTCTCGATCCTGTTTTTACTAAAGAGCAGGCTTTGCAAAACGAGTGATGTACCTTTGAAATAGTCAATGAGGCATAATGGGAGGGAGGTAGTGCTTCTGGTACTTTAGAAAAGCAATGACTGCATTTGAGCAATCCTAGAACCGACACCTTGCAGTGTGGCGGATTTTTCTCCCATTTTTCACTAGAAAGAAGGGATGTCAGTGTGAGTTCTTGAAAAATACGGATCATCATGTCACGACCTCGGTGCCATAGGCGGTCATGCAAAAGCCTGTATGAGTCAGTGTCCCACATTTCATTGTTGGAGATAGTATAGGATTCAATGATCCGAATCGTAGTGAGGTACAGTCCACTAAATTGACTCATAAGTTTCTCTAAGATGTGTTTCCTTCCACAGTCATTAGATGTAATATCAAGGTATTCAGTTCCATTCTCACGGTGTGTTTTTACTGGATAATCGTTGGCACAAATAGCTTTGAAACATTAACAAGGTTGGATTAGCTCTTGGTGCATATAGAGCGCCTGTGACTTGAAATGTTGCACCATTAGGCAACAAAAATTTGGCAGTTTCTCGCCATTTTATTAGTTTTGATAATCCAATCATCGTAGTCACAGAGGAATTATAGGCTATTGGTTCAATGAATAATTGCCTATTTCTTAATATTGTGTGGGTAGTCCCACTATCATCTAAGCACTCAAGTTCTCCTCCATTCATTCCTACAAATAAATGGGAGGTATTTAGAAAATATAACTCATATTCTTTAGAGAATTTCTATTTGCGTAGAATGGTATTCTTTTCATTCTAATAATTTTTCTCTAGATGTATTGCTTTACATCTTTATAGTGCTATGTCGAACCATGTAAATATAAATTTGAATAAATTCAGTGCTTCAGAATAAAATTCGAAATTTATTAATAAGCCAACGATAATCAAATCAAGGTCTTGTTCAGAAATCTTATTCATCAATCCATGATTGAAAATAAACTTTAAAACCAAATAATAGTCTAATTAAAAATGAGGCATTATGCCTTCACAACTGTTTGGAAAATAAAATGAATAAAGCAGATTAGTCAAGATTGAGAGCATCCATTGACTTAGCAAGTTCCTCTTTGCCATTGGAGTCTGCAACTGTAAGGTTGACATCTAGGTCATGACCTCCTTCTTCCATATAGTGAGCCACTTGTTCTTTAGACTCTCTATACCTCTTGTAATTGGCTGCTACTCTGTTGTTTGCTTGGCAGTTCTTGTACCAATGCCCAATGAATCCACACCTATAGCGTGGTTCATTGTCAACTCTTTCCTTTGGCATCTTGTTTCCATGATCCCCATGTCCCTTTCCACGTGGTGCATTGTTGCCACGTGGGTAGGGATCAGCACGTCTAAACCCCTTTGCATTGGAGTTATTTCCACCTTTCATTTTTCCATAATTAGCCTCGGGAATTTTCTTTGTCCTAATGGGCCTGGCATTGTTATTCAAGAGAATCTTATTTTGTCTCTCAACCACTTGCAGTAGGCTTATCAACTTATTGAAGGTTGTGATTCTTTTGTTGTCATAATCCAACTGATACTGGTTCGCTAGTATAAAAGCTAAATTAGGAAAGGTGGTAAGAGTCTTGTAGATCATATCATCTTCTGTGATTTCCCTTCCACAGAAATTGAGACGTGCCTTTAAGCGCAACATGTCCTTGTTGAAGTCATTGACCTTTCTATAGTCAAGCAAGCAGATTCCATTCTACTGAACAGCCAGTCCTGGGAGCAAAGTATCGTGAATGTTCCCAAAACGTCCTTTAAGGGCATCCCACAGTGCTTTGGGTGCCTTAAACTGAAGGTACTCCCAGCGTAGGCTAGGATCAATATGTCGCCTCAGAAAAATTAAGGCATCTGCTTTCACCTTATTAGATAGTTCATCATCTTTGGGATCAGTAATGGTGGCAGTGTAGTCTTTTGCCACAAAGGCAGTTTCCATATCGGAAACCCAACGATGGTACTCAAGTCCTTCTGAGTCCAAGATGTCAAACTCAGGTCGAGTTGGATCAGCCATCTACATAAAACAAGAGAGAACATATAAATTACGCAGTCATAAAGACATCCACGTAAATTATTTTCCAAATATATGAATTAGATTTCAAGACCAAGATTCGTAATGGTCACATTTTTTTTCGATGCTATGTGAAAATACTTTATCACAGTAAGTGTGTGTATAATGCGCATGAATTTTCATTATCATGGCAGAATGGAATTTTATATGTCGTATTACAAAAATAACTATAACACATTTAATAATAAATAAGACATAGCATATATAAAAATAAACTACATGACATGCTCAAATTGCACAAATATACAACAAAATATATGTGACATATAATAATAGTAATAATATATCATGCGTAAAATAAAATATAAACAATAGCATAATTAAAGGCATGCTTAGGAATAACTATATAAGCGTAAATAAAATTCACAAAACATGCTCACAATTGCATAATAAAAACATAAGCAATAAAATATAAAGCATGCTTCAACATAATTATAAATCATGCTTAAATATAATGATATAAAACATAAATAATAAGGCATGCTTAATACAATGAAAATTATCTAATTAAACATGCTTAATAACAAAATAAAATAAAGGCATAAACAATATGGTATAAAGCATGCTTGGTTAAAATCATAAAATAAAATAAAGAAAACATACTTGATTTCGATAAAACAATTCTAACACACGCGCGTGTTGATGCAGGCGTATGTAGCGATATTTTTGGACTTGAGAAAAACTGGGCCGCTTCCTCTTTTCAGTAATGGGCCTTGTTTTTTTTTTTCTTTTGGGCCGGGTCACCCTTTTTCTGGTTCGGGTCCTCCTTTTCTCTTTTCTTTTTTTCTTTTCTCTTTTTTTCTTGGTCCGCCCTTTTCTTTGGGCTGGGTTTTTTTTTTTTTTTTTTCTTTTGCGTCTTCTTCCTTCTGGGTTTCTGTCCCTCTGCAAGGCTGGAGCCGGACGCCGCAGGTGGTAGGCCGCACGCAAGACTGAGGCTGCGAGGATGCGGGGCTGATTCTGCGAGGATGCTAGGAGCCGCTGGGAGGCTGGCAGCTTGTTAGACGGGCTGGGTAGTGTGCGAAGAGGCACGGGGATCTGCGCGAGCTGTGGTGGTCTGCTGCAGGTGGGTGGGCTATGCAGACGGTGAAGGCTGGGTGGAGGCTGCTATCAGGCGGTGAAGGCTGGCTGGAGGCCGGTCTGGACAAGGAAGAAGAAGAACAGCTGCAAATCGATGTTGGAGTTCTGTCAGGTGCAGATCGATGCTGCGCAGGAGCGCCAGGTTCGGGATCAGGGCACCGGGGGCTAGGCAGCGAAGTGCAGCAGCGAGGCGGAGGCCGGTGCAACAGTGAGGTAGAGGCCGGTGCTGCGACGGTGGAGTGAACCTAGATGGGTGTTGCTATCTGGCCGGTGAAGGTGAGGCCCGTGTGGGCTGGTGGCAGGTCTCAGTGCTCGAGCTCGGTCTGAACGGATTTTTTTTTTTTTTTTTTTTGGAGATTGGAATTGGTCTACTCATTTCATTCATAACCCCTTTATATAGGGATAGGATTACAACGGAAATATCAATTACATTGATGATACTAAATGCTGATTGAGCTGTGATTTGTAATTGCTTGATTCCCTCTTCGTCTGTTTCTTTGACAAAGGCACATAATGTGCTTTTCCTTTAACAAAGTCCATTTTATTTTGTTATTTTGGTGTCTCAAGTTATCATAGGCCTAGTCAATGATCATAAGTTTTTGGGTTGGTTTAGGCTTTTTTTTTTTTTGGAACACTTTTGGGTTCTTTTCAATTTGTGTATACGTATAACAATGCAATACAAAACAAGAAAAGAGGATTACCAGGCATGAATTAGGTTACGCTAAACAAGCAGGAAAAACCAACAATAAAATGACAAATTAAAGAGACAAAATTAGCAGAAGAAGAACCTCCCCTCTAATCACGTTGTATGCCAAGCCCAAAATGAAGATTCATGATAAAATTAAGCTTATTGAAGTTGACTGAATCTATAGAATGCTCTACATACGTGGAAATTAGTACATGTATAATTGGGTTGGTAATGAAATCTGCACATTAATTGACCGTCTTACTGATAACATCTAACTTTGATGAATATTAAATTTGAGTTAAAAAGTTGTTCATGAAGATTATATTTTTGTGAATTGGCAGTCTTACTGATAAAATCAAACCGGAAAGTTTGACTCCAAGTTGGTAACTCAGTTTGGCTGCATTTGGATGACCACATGCAAGTCATATTCCTATTTACTTCAAAAGGGTCACAGCCGTTGTGGCGGTAGTGGTGTGGAAAGACTATCATAAGATGTGCTATAAATTTACATATCAGCTGGTCAACAATTTTTCGGCTCTACGAGCTTTGATTAACCATTAATATTTACTAACTTTTTTATTTATATATGCAGAATTTGATCAGATATTTATCCTCGTACCTTAAAAAAGGGACATTTCGGGCGTGGGGCTGAGCCTCCCAGTTAGGCTGAGTTCCAAATCCCTTATAAAAAATAATAATAATAATAATAAAAGGACACCATTTTTGTGCTAAATCCCAAAGCTTCGTTTTTGTCCTCGTGTAGTCCCACTTTTCGGATTTACGTCACTACAACTGTGGATATAGATAGAAGCCCCCACATCTAATTCATCATAGTACGTAAATCTAGACTTTTAGTTAAGGCCCAACAACAAATCTAATATTCACGTAAATCTAGACTTTATATATGCAGAATTTGATCAGATATTTATCCTTGTATCTTAAAAAAAAAAAGAGACATTCCAGACGTGAGGCTAAGCCTCCAAACCCCTTATCAAAAAAAAAAAGGGACACTATTTTTGTGCTAAATCCCAAAGCTTCATTTTTGTCCTCGCCACTTTTCGGATTTACGTCACTACAACTGTGGATATAGATAGAACTATAGAAGCCCCCACATCTTATTCATCATAGTACGTAAATCTAGACTTTAGTTAAGGCCCAACAACAAATCTAATCTTCACATACAACTTTTTAACTACACACAAATTTCTTAGATATGGTAGTAATTACCAAATCCCCTATTCACCAATTCCATGGAGAAGAAATTTGGTACTTTTGATTCCTTCATGAAAGGCATGATTTCCATTTTAATGATTCAATTTATTTTCTTCTCCATATATTTGTCACAGATTCCTTGTCCATCTATGAAACAAAACATACCCCAACTTCATTGGTGTAGCAGAATTCCATGCACAAGAATTACCTAGCTTTGAAAACTATAACGCAGACTTGCCGTGCCACTTATAGTTTAATTAATTATGTATCAGTCACTAAGGAATGGGATTCATTTAATTACTTGCAGTCCTCGGATGAGAAGGAGAGCAGCAAAGTCTGGTTCAACTAAGGAATAGGTTATCCAAGCAGATGATGATCAAATTTTGAAGATACCCTCTTTTAGTAATCAAAGGATAAAGTTACAATTATCCATTGAGAAAGTCAATGGGCCTCCGTGACTCCATTGTTTTCCAACGTGATATATTACGAGGCTTGGTTTTTGACAAACTGTGACATAATATTTTGACCCTTCAATTAAAACTATTTTCCGCAAGAAAGTTGAAGAACACAGTTCAACTAGTATATCCAGTGAAAAAAAAACAAAAACAAAAAAAAAAACGCCAAAATTCTCTTTGCTTGAGTGGGTACAGGCGTACATCAATTCGTGCATATTTATTGATACAATATTTTTTTTTTTATTATTGGTACGTACAATAATTCCTTTATCTGATACAATTATAGAAGATCTTATTTTCATTCAAATCAGTCTTGATTAATTTATTGGGTATAAGTCTAGCTACCTCTATTTGCCATATTTAGCCTTGTAATCAGCCCAGAGCTGATCAACATTCTTCCCCAGAATATCAACAAAGTAGTTAACACTATAACCAGTCTTCAACTTGTTGTTCAACTCTGCAACAAACCCATCTTTCAAACTAGTACAGTAATCCAAAAACCTAGCAGTAACATCATAACCCTGGTCCCACCTATCCCCTTCACCTGGTTGAACCCAGTGACTCGGTGCATACCCAGCCCTCAACCTCACAAAGTCTGCAATTCCTTCAATCAACCCACCTGGGGCTTGACCATTTCCATTCCACTGCCATATGTGCGTCGATTCGTGGTAAAGCACACCTGTAATCTCCTTCTTCACGTCGCCTGAAAAGAACAAGGTATCGATCAAACTGTCGTCGTTAGCAAAAGAAATGGCAATACCTGAATGAAAAACTGAGATATTTATTTTGGAGTCCTGAATGAAAAACTGAGAGCTAGTATATCGAAATGCTAGTACCTGAGTAGCCTGCTATGTAACTGGCGCTAACATGAATCTCGTTGTTGCTAGCGTACGCCACGCCGTCCATGTTGTCGATGAACAAGCTGACTTTGGCTACGCTCTTTCTATCCGCATCTGTGCTTTGCTGGAAGACTTTCCATATGAAGTCGGCCGCAGAGGTTAGTGTTTGCAAGCTATAGTCTGCTCCGATGTCGTTGTTGAATCGGATGCCACCGGCGCTTGATGCGGCGTTGTTGGTGACTGTGTAGTCGACTGCATGCGCGGCGTGAAGGCCTGCAAGTGTTATCAAAAGGGAGAGGAGAAAAATACAGTGTTGAGCCATAGTTGTAAAGAAGCTTTGTTTTTGGTTTTGGTTTTTGTACAGAATTTGCTACCGATCGACTCTATGGTATATATTGAAAGCTTGAAGAAAGCTAGAAGAATCGAGAGGAAAAGAGAGAGAGAAAGAGTAGAAACTCTTTGTATATTTGATGTGACTTAACAACAGAATGAATACAAGTAATTGGGTTAGGCATGTATAGTAGCCTCATGAGCACGAACCTAATTAGCACAATTAGTACAATTAGCAACAGAACCGCTACATGATCACCACGTGTCAAGATAAGCTTGAGTACATGCATATTGTGATTGCAGCCTACCAAACCTAATAGTGAGTGAAACGTAAATATCTTTTGATATTGGATCGTGACCGTATATCCTATTCTAACATATATAGAGAGGGATATTCTGCACTTAATATTTAAAGTCAAATTTCTTCGCGTGGGTATGACTTATCTATAAAAGTTCTAGACCCACGTATACAACTCTATTTGGTTTTAGACTCAATTTGAAATACTTTAAACTTAAACCACAGATAAATATAGCTGTGTACTAGTCAAAACTGCATTTTATCAATTTCTATAAGTTTAGGGTTAATGGTCTAACTTTCAAATAAACATTATTTTAGCTATAGAGAACAAAGATCATAGTGTTTAATTAAGTCGAGGGATAGCTTTTTGATCGAAGTAAAATAATGGGCTAAATACTGTTTACCACCCTGTAGTATGGACCTCGCATCAATTCAGTCCCTCGACTTTCAATTTCATCAAAAACACCTCTGCGGTATTATTTTCTCGTCCAATAGGTCCTTCCGATTCAATTCTGTCAGTTTCTAACGTTAACTGCTGACGTGGCATTCCAACTCAGCAAAAGTGGGACCCACACGCATGTGAAATTCCCAAAATGACCCTGGGCAATAGAATATGGAAAAATCCAAAATTAATTCCAGTTTTGAGGTTGAGGAGATTCAAACCCCTCCCAAAGCATATGAAAATGAATGGCTCAACCACCAAACCACTTGCATAGTTTTGGTATATTGCAAACAAAAATAGTATATATCTACATAATATTGTTTTTTTTTTTTTTAATCTCCACCCACCTCTCTCCTCCTCTTCTTTCTCTTGGGGAAGTTGCAGTTGGCCACCATTGGGGAAGCTTCTCCCCGAAGCAAACCCAATTCTTAAACACTTTCTCCATCCCAGCCACCATTTGGCTCTTCCTTACCGACGATAGGTGATTATCCAAAATCGCCAAACCCCTGTTCTTCTTGACTCTAACCTCCTCTGCTCTTGGCTTCTCTATCCTCGCTGCCACAACCACTTTCCCTCCAAGACTCCTATCCCTCCTCGTCACCACCTTCTCCCTTCCGTAACCCAACCCGCTCCCAAATCCTAACCTCACCAACCCAACCAAAACCCCAGCACGACGGCGCAGGTCAACACGACGAAATTGCCGACAAATCGCAGCGTGGAGGGACTGCAGGAGACGACTATCCTGTGGTCAACGTCGACGTCGACGAGGGTCTGGAGGTCGTCCGCAGCTTCGGCGGCGGAGGCGAGGAAGTGGCAGAGGTAGGAGTAGCAGAGGTAGAGCCTGTTGAGGTTGAAGGTGGCTTGGAAGTTTTCAGGGTCAGAAGAAGTGTAGAAGGAGGGCTTGGCGGTGGGGACGGTGGTGGTGGTGGTGGTGGTGGTGGTGGTGGTGGTGGTGCTGTTGGAGTTTCGTCTGCGGTTTCGACGATTTCAATTTGGAGGGTGAGGCATGGAGCAGGAGAAGGAGGCTTTGGGAGCGCGGGTTGCGGAAGAAGAAAAGGAGAGGAGGAGAGAGGTGGGTGGATTTTTTTTTTTTAAAAAAACCACTATTATGTAGATATATACTATTTTTGTTTGCAATATACCAAAACTATGCAAGTGGTTTGGTGGTTGGGCCATTCATTTGCATATGCTTTGGGAGGGGTTCGTATCTCCTCAACCTCAAAACTGGAATTAATTTTGGATTTCTCCATATTTTGTTGCCCAGGGTCATTTTGGGAATTTCACATGTGTGTGGGTCCCACTTTTGCTGAGTTGGAATGCCACGTCAACAGTTAACGTTAGAAACTGACGGAATTGAATCGGAATGACCTATTGGACGAGAAAATAATACCGCAGGGGTGTTTTTGATGAAATTGAAAGTCGATGGACTGAATTGATGCGAGGTCCATACCACAGGGTGGTAAACAGTATTTAGCCCTAAAATAATCTATTTGGCCGAATGGAGTTGTATGGACACAAGCAGGGCTGTCAATGGGTCGTGTCGGGTTTGGTTCATGTCGGGTCAATGTATTTGTCGTGTCACAAGAGACAAACCCAAACTCAATCCATTTAATAATCGTGTCGAAAATTTAAACTCAAACTCAACCTATTTACTAAACTGGTTACCCGTTTCCAACCCGCTTAATCCATTTAATAAATAGGTCGTGTCATGTTAGATCAAATGACTCATTTAAGGATACATTGCGACCCATAAACTAAAAAAAAATGCATAAATTCATTAAATTCACTAAAAAATCCACAAGACGAAAAATATAAATAATTAAATCAAATAATGATGAAGCAAAATATTTCAAATTGTCCAATCGTATGATCAAATACTCCCAACCTCCAAAATTTCAAGAAGAAGTATAACATAATCTATGACAAAAAAAAAAAGAAAAAAGTATAACATAATTGGGTTATATGAGTTCACTTCGTGTTGGTGGGTTGACCCGTGGCCAACCCGTTTATTAAATGGGTCATGGCGGGTTGACCCTCTTTTTAATCGTGCGGGTTTCGAGTCATGTCGGAATTGACAGCCCTAAACACAGGCTTTAATATGTGGGACTAAAAAGCATACTAGTCTAGGTCAGTACCGACAAAACAAGGGCTTGCCAGCTGCTACCATTGACCTTGACTTGGACTATTGCCTTGCTGACTTAAAATTTGAAACTCAGGTTGGAAAATTGCTTAGTCCACTTTATTTTGATGAAAAATACTTAGGTGGGGTTTCCCCGTCACGTGGCCTTACGGCCACCCAATCAAAAGAAATCAAATTTTTCATCTTTTCTGAAACTGCTTTGCTCCCTAAAGTATAATATCCAAAATATCCCCCCTGTTGGGCAGTGATTGGTCCTCCCCACCACGTGTCCCGTGCGGGTGCCCTACGCAAGAGACTCTCTATTTTGATACACGCACAACTGCCTAGTCAATGGTCATAATTTAGTTTATTAAATTGTTACGTTTTGTATACGTACAATGGAAACAAGAAGAGAGAATTGCCAAGGGCTAGTTAACCTATAGAGACAATCAATAACAAACTGACAAAGTCAAGAGAAAATAGCAGAAGACCTTTCCCACTAACCACCTTGTATACAAGTCTAAAATAAACCAATAACAAAATGACAAGGGGGCGGATCCGTGACATCACAAATTATAGTTAAAATTATACTTCAATTACCAACCATTAGATTAAAAGATTATCAATGGATGAGATTAGTCATAAAGAATATTTCATTACCTTTTTTTTTTTTTCCTTTTCTTTTTAATTAATTAATCAAATCTATTTATTATGACTTAATAAAAATCAATAATTGCTATTCTGATTTGGAATACAATTAAGGAATCATATTTTTCAATTGTTTTCCTATTGAAACTTATCTACTGCTCAGAAAAAAACTGATGAGGCGTTTGACGAAGCATGATGAAAACTGATTAAATTATCTACCTCTTTCTCACCTTTTCTTCATCAAGATGATAGAGCAAAATCAAGATTCATCATATTTTATTGCATATCTCCAGTAGGTTACCCTTAATTTTTTTCTTTTTCTTTCTGTTTGCTCTAAATATTGTACAGTTCATGCCATTTGTTGATGATAAACATCAGGTCTCATGATATCTAGTTGACGTTGTGTAAAATTCTTTCATGTTCATTTAGTTTGTTAAAGTTTTCATTTAGTTCATCAAAAGCCTCATCTGATCGATTTCTTTTTCTTTTTTGAGGAGTAGATGAGTTTCAATAGGAAAACAATTGAAAGATTTGATTCCTTAATTGTATTCCAAATCAAAATAGCAATTATTGATTTTTATTAAATCATAATAAATAGATTTGATTAATTAATTAAAAAGAAAAGAAAAATAATAGGTAATGATATATTATTCTTTATGACTAATCTCATCCATTGATAGTCTTTTAATCTAATGGTTGGTAATTGAAGTATAATTTTAACTATAATTTATGATGTCACGGATCCGCCCCCAAATGGGGGACAAAGTAAAGAGAAAAATTAGCAGAAGAATACGCTGTATACTAGTCTAAATTCTAAAATGAAATTCATGTTATAAGTTGTCGAAATCAACTGCATATTAAGAATACCAGACGTACACGGAAATTAGTACATATACATATAAAGATAATTCTTGAGTTTTTCTATTGGAATTTGGAACCTCCAAATTTACTCACTTGACCTCCTTGCTTTTTACACTTCCTAGCAAATTTTTAAATACTAAATTTACTCACTAAACCTCACTCAAGTTCCTGAAATAACCTCGCTCATATAATTTGCAAACAAACTATTAATTACATATTCATTCCTTAATCAGATTACATAAATCTCTTATCCAATAAAAAAGAAACTCAAACACAAGGTATTGGGCTTTAAAAATTAATTTTTTTTTTGATTGGGGGAGGTCAGCGTTAATAAGGTAGCGACACACGCACCCATGTAGAGTATCCTAGCAGAGCCAGACTAATCCACTGCACCATCTGTGGGGACAAATCCACCACAAACTAGCCACTAGGTGTTAAAAAATTAATTTCTAATAAAAAAGAATTGTTTTTTTTTTTTAACTTTTTTCTCTTGTAGATGTGCAAAAAAAATGAAGAGTAGTTTTTCTTAATGTTTAATTATTTTCTCTATTTTCTGTACGTCATGATTAATTATTTAATAGTTTTTACGTTTTTTTTTACTGCTAGGTCTTTTTTTTTTTTTTTTTTTGCAAATATAATGGATAGACTGGGATTTAGGTCATAATATGATTTCTTTTGTTATTCCGAACCAATATGCGTTCAACATATATGATGATAGGAATTTTTATGTCACATGATCTTGATTATAGTTTTAATTCTTATTAAATATATATAAAAGCTTTAATGAGTATGTAGTGAAATTGGAAAATGAAAATAGATAAGAAAAATAATAAGAATACGATATAATATTATTGAATTGGAAAGTCTACAGAAATTAAATATAATTTTTTTTGGGTATAACTATTGTCCTTAATAGTCATTTTATAAGAGGTTATATATGTCATTTAATAATTCATAATAGAGTGAGGTCAATTGAGCAGATTTTGAGGTCTCAATAGAAACACTCATAATTCTTAGGTTCACCCCTTAAGTAAACGAGCATTTTCACCTCAATTGTCGATTAACATACTTTTACTAAATAAATTTATCATCCAACAGTCCATATTTTAAATTAGCCTTTAAAAATTATCTTTGTAAAAAATCAATCGAATCAGAATTCGTTTAATTATCTAATTGAATCACACAAATGAACAGTTCTAACAACACTTGCTACTATAATTATAAACCGTCCATGTATTTCATATAAATGAATAACTAAAAGGTCTTCAATTTGATTGATTTTTTACAGAGCTAATCTTTGTATGATATTATGTAACATGAATGATTGGATTAGAAAATTGTAAAGTTAAAATGCATTAATCACAGTAGAAGGTGAATATGTTCATTCAGTCATTTACCTGGAGAGTGAACCTAAGAATTATTCTACATTTAATGGTCGATGAGACCGGCTCCACTTTAGTTGGCAGTACTGTTGATTATATCGAATTGCATGCATCGAACTTAACTCCAAGGAATCCTTTCTGCTGCAATTGCATGCCAGTGATGCCACCAATTAAAGTTCTATTCTTATTGAGTTCAAAGGCCAGCAATCCTAACATTAGTGCAATTTGGGTTGGTAGAACCCAAAGGCGTAGCTACACACAGGTTCCGTTGGGCTACAACCCACCCTAGATTTTGAAAAAACATAAATTTGTAGCTTAATTATGGTTTAACAGATTAAATATTAAAAATTAGCCCACCTCAAATTTTCAAACTTAGCCCATATGTTATTTCTTTTCTTGTTTTAGTCATACACTAGTCTGCAATCACATACTTTGCATGTGTACGAAATTTTTTTTTTTTTTTTTAAATGTTGGTAGTTATTGCAGAAGAAGTAGATTCATTGGTAGTTATTATAGAGAGAAAATACTCAAATAGTGGGAGAGAAAAGTGGGGCTTGTGGAATCATTTCTTTTTAATTTTCTTAATAAAAATTTATTTTATAATTGTCTTATTTATCCTTCTGATTTAATTTATTCTCAAATTTTTTTAATCTTTCAGGGTTAAATCTGTCAAAATTTTCAATTTTGGCTAATAAAGTCTATTCTCTTAATAATAGTATAGATATGTTATTTATTTGCTTGAAGTATTTTATTTTATTTTACTTTGTATTATGCTTTAAGAGGCATGGTCGCATAAAAAATTTATGTTTTTTTTTTTTTGGTAAATTAGGTCTAAAAAAGAGCCAACTGAGAATTATAATACATATTCAATAATTAAAGATTTTTGCTTCTATTCACGGGCTCAGGGTACAATTTGAGTAGGTGTGTTCTTTTGTTTTAAACTTTTGTTATCGAATTTCTATCACACGTTATAATGTTGATTTTTTTGGGTCATTTAGCTATTTGATTATTTAATATGTATTTAATATATAATGTAGTTTAATTTAAGAAAAGAATAAAACATATTATTTGTAAAACTTAAGAAAAAAATAATTTGAAAGCATTAGTAAACTTTTAAGAGTTTTTTTTTTTTTTTTAGCCCACCCTATTTTAAAATCCTTGCTCCGCCATTGGTAACCATTCATGACATGAGCTATATGTTTTTAGAAATTGTCAACTTTCTATTGGCTCAACCGGTCTTGATTTAACCATTTAATGTATTGTAGAGTTTATTCGTGTGATTAGAGTTTGTTAAAAAAATAAATTAATTAATTAAAAATAAAATAAAAAATCTTCGGTGTATCAAAATGTTGTTCACATAATTATAATTGATTAACTTTTCTTTTGTTGGTTATTGTAACAAAAAAACAAAAGTAGAAAAAGACACCATATATGTATGTGAAATTGATCCAAAACAATGTGATTTTTTGGATTCATTTTCATCCCAGTCCCACTTATTCAGATTATACATATAACTTACTTCACTAAAACTTTCCATCTGTGGATACGTACAGAATCCCCACATCTTATTCATCATACTACGTAATCTAGACTTTTAGCTATAAGCAGAATTATTGTACATGCTTAGTTAGTTCCCGAATTTAGCTTTGTAGTCTTTCCACAGCTGATCTACTGTTTTCCCAAGCAATTGGCTAAAGAAATTGTCACTATAACCGTCTCTCATCTTCTTGTTAAGTTCTGCCACAAACCCTTGCTTGAGGCCATTGCAGTAGTCTAGGAATCGTGCAGTAACCGAATACCCCTCATCCCAACGCTGACCCTCGCCCGGTTTCACCCACCCATTAGGAACATAGTCGGCCTTGAACCGCACAAAATTTGCAATTCCTTCTATTAATCCGCCGGGAGCTTGACCCTTACCGTTCCACTGCCACACGTGTATCATCTCATGGAATAACACCCCACTGAAGTCCGTTTTTATGTCGCCTTTTATACCCTGGATGTAAGAAATTTTAATTAACATATGAGAGGTTAGGAAATTGGGTTAGGGGTAGGTCAGGTTAATGATTCCCAATAGCGGAGCTAGGATTTAAAAATAGAGTGGGCTAAAAAAAATATTTTCTTAAAATTTTTACTAATGCTTTTAAATTATTTTTTTCTTAAGTTTTACAAGTAATATGTTTTATTCTTTTCTTAAATTAAACCACATTATATATATTAAATAATCAAATAGCTAACTGATCCAAAAAATAAACATTATAACGTGTAATAGAAATTCGATAACAAAAGTTTATGACAAAATAACACACATACTCAAATTGTACCCCGCGCCCTTGAATAGAAACAAAAATCTTTAATTATTAAATATGTATTATAATTCTCAACCGGCTCTTTTTCAGACCTAATTTACACACACACACACACAAAACTTTTTTATGTGACTATGTCTTTTAAAGCATAATAGAAAATAAAATAAAGGAGGGTTCTAGTTGGATCTCCAAATTTGATATTTGGACCTTGCCTACTCATTAAACCTCAAATTCACTTTTTTGATTACTTAAAAGGTGTATTTTACCAAAATATCCTTCAACAATCAAAATTGTATTTTCAACAATTTGTTTTTTATTATTATTATTATTATTATTTTATCTCTATCAATTCATCCATGAAGAATCTTTTGAGGGAGTTGCCTACATCTTTGATGTACTTTCATTAGTGGAACTAGAAAGTGATTCTTGGAGATGCCGAAGAAGTAGACAATTACAAAGATTTTTTGCTATTCTAGATCATAGTTTTTTTGTTTATTTTGCAATATGAATGGTTCTAGAAAAGACTTTGGTTCTCAAATAAATAACATATGTCTATTAAATCTAATTAAAATGAGTTGATCTTGAATCTTAGTTAGTACTATCTACACCAAAATATTCTAAATTTTAAGGAAATTTAAAATCAAATTGTTTTGAATCTACTTTTGTATTAAATGATAGGGCCATGTATAGAAATTATTATTTCTACTTAATTGTTTTAGTAAATTATAAAATTATGTAGGTAATATAAGGAAATTCTGAAGAAGAAAAAATAATTTATTTGTTGAATGTTATATTAATGGCGGAGGTAAGAAGAGTATTTTTTTTTTCTTTTCCTTTTGATCTCTATCTCTAGTTGTCTTTTCATATGAGTTGACAAAGTTTATTGATAATTGAAAAAAAAAATAGAGGTCTGTTCAAGGAAAACCTAATTTGTGTTTAGCCCAAACTCTAGGTTACTTGACCTAGTGGTAATAGGATTTAAGTAGAAGGATCTAGAATCCTATTCAATGTAGAATTACTTTCCTTGTATGATTGAGATTCTATGCATTGTAATCCTCTATATAAAGAGGCCCCTATTATCAATGAGAAGACACAGCGATTATCTCTCAATTCTCGTTTCCCTAAAACACGTTATCAGCACGAGCCCTAACCCTAGCCCTAAAAACAAAAAAAACCCGAAAACTCTTCTCACTAAAACTGCCGCAAGCTCCTAGCCCTTGTTAGCTATGCCCTATGCTGCCCCTGCAGCCCTTGCGCACCCTTGTGCCGCCTACTACCCCTGCAGCATTGCCGCAAGCCTGCTGCCCCCTGCAACACAGCAGCACGCTCATTTCTGTGCAGATCAGTCTGCTTTCACGCGCCGAAACGTCTTGTTCGGAACCTCTGATGAAAATACTTTCTTCATCAAAGTTGTTCATCTACGTCTATTATATCTGACCTCCAAATTTCAGCCCTATTGGAGTCGTTTTGAGATATGTACACCATTCGAGGTGGGAGCTGTTTAGCATGCTCGTTCCTGGTTCCTATGCATATCAGTCAGTTTGCAATCCCCGAAACGCCTAGTTCAGAACCTCAGATCAAAATTCTTCCTTCATCAAAGTTGTTCAAGTCTGTCTCTTCTATCTAACCTCCAAATTTAAGCCCTATTGGAGTCGTTTAGAGACCTGTACATCAATCGGAGTGGGAGCTGTTCAGAAGCAAATTTGCTCCGAATTTCAACAAGTTTGATTCGCCTAGGACTGAAGCTCGTCTGCAATCCTACAATAAGGATCAAATACGCTCTGCAATACTAAGAGGTATGGTTTACTAAAAGTTCCCATTTTTGAAGTTTTTTTTATATTCTTTTTCGCTTCTTTTTCTCGGGGACTTGCAACCTCCCTTCTTCTACCCCCCTTTCTTCATTATAGAGGAGACCAAATTAAGCCGAACTGTGGGGGTTCGTGCTCACTCCAAGCTTAGAGCTTGTTGAGATCTCCAAACTTAGAGTTTGTAGAGAATTTATGATCGACCACTTACATCATTGTTCCGATCTAATCCAATATCTCTTGGAATCGAATTTCTTGGAAGCGACTACGCTAAGAAATTCCTAATTTCTTGGAAGCGATTACGCTCAGAAATTTCATATGTTTTCGTGGTAGCCTATTTCGCTCCGAAACTAACCCTAATTTCTTGTTCTCTTTCAGGATGAGTAACCTGAACAAATTGGACTTTGCTCCATTGGGAACAACTGGCTCTGGATATCACAGGTGGGTTCGTGATATCTGCCAGCATCTCAAGGCTGTAGGAATCTTGGATATGATTCTCGAGCCTATCCAGGACGTGATAACTGTTGAGCAAGCTCAAGCTTTGGAAGCAAATAGAGCAGCCTTAGAGGCAAATAAGGCGAAAGCCATCATCCTAATGACTCGTCATATGGATGATTCGCTCCAGTACGAGTGTATGAATGAAGAAGACCCCAGAAGGCTGTGGGTCTCACTCGAAGAAAGATTTGGCAACGTCCGTGACTCCTTGCTTCCTGACCTAGAAGTGAGATGGCATAGCCTCCGCTTATATGATTTCAAGTCAGTTCTTGACTATAACTCGGAAGCACTTTGCATTAAATCCTTAATGGAATTCTGTGGTAAAGAGATCACAGATGCGATGTTGATTGAGAAGACTCTCTCTACCTTCCCCGTCTATGTATTGATGGTTGCTAAGAACTATCGAATCGATGTTAATGCAAGACGGATCACAAGGTTTCATGAGCTCATTGGAGCTATGAATGTCGCTGAAAAGCATGACAATATCCTTGTGAAGAACTATAATTCGAGATCCGTGGAAACAGAGCATATTCCGGAATCCAATTATAGTCGCACCTCTAAGAGAGGGCGCCAAGAGCGAAACCCTAATATTAGGTATACTTCTGGACATTCTGATCCATATAATCGCTCTACTTGGGAAGGTAACTGCCAAAATAGGCGAACACGGAACCGAAGAGGTAAACGTGGAAAGAGAGAGGGAGGCAACGCCTCTGGCCATGTTGGTGGTGCCACCAACACTAAGAGCCATCTAAATGACGCTTTCAAAGCGCCTCAATCAATGGAGTTTGAGCAAAGAGATGTATGTTCTCGATGTGGAGTGTCTGATCATTGGGCACACATTTGTAGAGCTCGTGAAGAACGTGTCACCGCCTACAAAGCATATTGTGAAGCAAGAGAAGCTCACTATGTGGAACAAGAAGATCAAGAAGATGATCTAGAGTGAAGGGTTGCAGACTACAAATCTGGCTGGGATCAATAGATCGCCAATTCTGTTTAAGTCTTTATTTTCCAAGAGATGTAGGCGATTGCCATATTACCTTTATTGGATTAGATTTTCTTTGATAAAAAAAACAATGATGTACTCCGTTGGCTTATGAATAAAATTTCGAGTTCTTTTCATTATGACTCCATTTTGATTCTGAGCATATGACTTTGTGACTATGATGGCTAGGCCATCAATATTAATTCAAGGACATGGAATAGCCCAAGTTCCACTTGCCAAATGGCACCTTGATTACAATTGTCACAGAAACTCTCTACGCTCTTAGGGCAAATCGTACCCTATGAATAGCCAACAAATTCAATGCGAAAATGCATGTGAAGAACGGAAATGAGTTCCTTTGCAATACCTTTAATGATTGCGAACAAAGACGCATCTTAGAGAAGTTTATGTGTCTCTCTAGTGGATTCTATGTCACTATTCGAGCTATTAAATCCAATAAAGTTATGAGAGAAGATCTCTTGGATTTAGACACATATTGGCTTTGTCACAACAGGATAGGTCATCCTGGTCATGATATGATGATCCGTCTACTAAAGACTTCACTCGGACATCCATCATTTTGAGCAAAACGAAGCAAGAATCTGATGACTCCATAAAAGGCGCCAACCATGAGCATAACGCCATGCATGGTTGTTCCTCCTTGTGGCCATGACGCCATACATGCTAATTTCCATGGCTCCAACGCCATGATGGGAGATGTAGTCACACATTTTGCTTCTAATAGCGCTACAGACGCTCAGGCCCAACCAAAATCCTCATTGGTCGCTTCTAAGGCCTCTCGCTCATTTTGCAAAGCCAGTTCATTCGGGAAATTAGGACTGAGACCGTCCTACGCAAAGGATATGAAAATACTCATTATGTTCTTACATCAAATCCATGGGGATTCTATGGACTGATTCAACCAACTTGCGGACGTTTAAATATTTCATGATATTGGTTGACACGCAAACACGCTGGTCACGTGTTGTGCCATTGTCCACCTATAAATGCTGCTTACGCTACACTCCTAGCTCATATCATATGAAAATGGGCTCACTCCCCAGTTCATCCTATTCAGTCAATTGGATTTGACTATGCTAGAGAGTTTACATCAAAAGACTTTCGATGGATATTGCAATGGGCTTGATGTTGGACATCATATTCCCATGTACACACCCAATTGGTCTCGCGGAAACGACTGCGATGTTAGTCCGAACATTGGTAATGCGCACCAATCTTCTTACATCCGCTTGGGGTGATGCAATATCGCATGCAGCTATGCTAATTCGTCTACGACCTACCGCCACTCAATGTACCTATGCGTTACAGCTAGTGACTGGGTACACATATTTTGTACTTACGCACATTTGAGTGAGCTATTTATGTGCCCATTGCGCCGCCACAGCGCACTATGATAGGTCCTTACAGACGAATGGGCAACTACGTTGGATTTGAGACTCCAACCATCGTCCGCCACTTAATGCCCTTGCTAGGCGATCTCCTTACCGCTAGATTTGCGGATGTCACTTTGATGAGACAGTCTTCCCATCGTTCAGGGGAGATAAGAACACGAATGTTCAACAGGAACGACAGAAATTGTCGTGGCCTGTCCCCACTATGTCTCATCTCGATCCCTATTAAAGTGACGAGATCACACAAATATGCTGCAAACATACCTGCAAAGAAAGACGTCCCTATGAGAGGACGTAGAGCCACCCTACACGGAGGTAGGCATGGCGCCAACGCCAAAGAGAGTGGCACTCTGGCGTTACAGGCCATGGCCCCAGCTAGGATGCTTGGGAGGTTTGTGGGTTCGAAGGATACTTTGGCACATTCCAATCCTTTGATCATCGACACTCAAAATCTGTCTCATGAGCATCTTCCAGGTTATGGTTTTCGTTGGGGGACGCCTCAACGTCAGAACCTATTCCTGAGAATATAGAGCTCTATGAAAATTACACTAGTGTACATGAGACGTGGGATAGAAACTCCATCATAATTGGTGATGTAGTTGCGTATTTTGTTGCGCATGAGTTTGTTGAGTCAGATGATATCGAACCACGCTCCGTTGATGAATGAATGTCAATGTAGAGAGATTTGGCCTAAATGGAAAGATGCGATCCAGGTTAAGATGGATTCTCTAACGAAGAGGAAGGTTTTCGAGCTAGAGATGCTAACACCTCTTGACATAAAACCTATTGACTAATGGGTCTTCGTTAGAAAGCGTGATGAGAAAAAGAGATGGTAATCTCGCCTTATGGCGCAAGGCTTCTCACAAAACGCCCTGGAATCGACTACGATGAGACATATTCTCTCGTAATGGATGTCATTGCACTCCACTACCTTTTCAGTTTGGTAGTTTCCGAATAACTGAACATGCAGCTTACAAATATGGTCACTACGTATCTCTATAGGGATCTAGATATGGAATATACATGAAGGTTCATGGCGAACTTCATTTACCCAAGTCAAGAGGCTTTAGACCACGGAGCGCGTTTACAATAAGGTTGAAACACTCACTAAAGTGACTACTTGATTGGGAAGGGATATGCCCACGCGTTTCTATGACAAGTTTCGGATTCTATCGCGGTTCGTGTTGGACATGATCTCCATTAGAAGCTTTTAAAGAGTTAAGGGAAACCGCTGAACACTTGAAATCCGTAGTTTGAGATGAAGGATTTTGGGAGAACACGATTATGTCTCGGTTTGGAACTTGAGCATCGTGTCGATAGATGCTTAGGCATTTTGACAAGGTCAAGCCTTCAAGCACCCCTATGATCGTCCATAGTCTTGATCCTGAAAATGATCCTCTTCGTCGAAAGGATGATGACGAAGATGTGCTAGAGGCAGAAGTGCCTTACCTAGTACAATAAGCGCATTATTGTACTTATGCCAATGCACAAGACTAGACATCTCATATATTGTGAACTTGTTAGCTAGATATAGCTTTGCGCCAACGCGACGCCAATGGATTGGTGGAAAAGATATCTTTCGATACTTGAGATGTATGAGTGATATGGGCTTGTTTTATCCCTACAAAGAGATGATGGATTCGGACCCATCACACACCAGGAACGTCGCCAACACTAGGCGCGTCCACTATCCCCATCCCAAAACAACATGTGTTTTGGAAGGTTTTGCTGATGTTGGGTATCTCTCTGACCCACACAATGGTCGCTCCCAAACTGGTTAAGTGTTCACCATGGGAAAAGACCGTGATATCTTGGAGGTCTACAGAACAGACCGTAGTCGCTATATCTTCGAACAATGCAGAGATCATTGCTCTTCACGAAGTGGTTCGTGAATGTATATGGATTGGGTCCATAATTACGCATGTTCGAAGCAATTGTGGTTTGAAGTCTACCACAGATGAGCCTACGCGCGTTTAGGATAATGCTGCTTGTTTTGAACAAATGAGGCAAGACTACATCAAAAGCGATAACACCAAGCATAATCAGCAACAACAGAAGTTCCTCAAGATCAAAGTGAACCAGGTTCGATCTGAGGACAATGCGGCAGACTTGTCTACTAAGTCATTGCCCAAATCCACGTTCGAGAAACATGTGGCAAGAATTGACTTGCGGAAATTATCTGAACTCCCATGATTGTAGTCATCAGGGGGAGGCGCAGACATCAGGGGGAGATGTCTACATGTTCGTCTCGAATCGTGAAGGGTGTGTTGTGCTCTTTTTCCCCTTCGACCGAGGTTATTTTTGTCCCACTGGGTTTTTGTTACTCGGCAAGGTTTTTAACGAGGCAACTAGAGAAGCACCGCGTTTGGGCAACACAAGGGGGAGTGTTCAAGGAAAACCTAATTTGTGTTTAGCCCAAACTCTAGGTTACTTGACCTAGTGGTAATAGGATTTAAGTAGAAGGATCTAGAATCCTATTCAATGTAGAATTACTTTCCTTGTATGATTGAGATTCTATGCATTGTAATCCTCTATATAAAAAGGCCCCTATTATCAATGAGAAGACACAGCGATTATCTCTCAATTCTCGTTTCCCTAAAACAAGGTCCAAATATTAAATTTGTAGGTCCAACTAGAACCACCCTAAAATCAAATCAAATACTTCAAGTAAAGAAATAACATATGTATGACTAAAATAAGAAAAGAAATAACATATGGGCTAAGTTTATAAATTTGAGGTGGGCTAATTTTTAATATTTGATATTTTAAACCATAATTAAGCTATAAAATTTATGTTTTTTTTCAAAATTTAGGGTGGGCTGTAGCCCAACGGAGCCCGTATGTAGCTACGCCTTTGGTTGGGCTACAGCCCACCCTAAATTTTGAAAAAAGACATAAATTTTATAGCTTAATTATGGTTTAAAATATCAAATATTAAAAATTAGCCCACCTCAAATTTATAAACTTAGCCCATATGTTATTTCTTTTCTTATTTTAGTCATACATATGTTATTTCTTTACTTGAAGTATTTGATTTGATTTTAGGGTGGTTCTAGTTGGACCTACAAATTTAATATTTGGACCTCTATTTTGTTTTTTTTCAATTATCAATAAACTTTGTCAACTCATATGAAAAGACAACTAGAGATAGAGATCAAAAGGAAAAGAAAAAAAAATACTCTTCTTACCTCCGCCATTAATATAACATTCAACAAATAAATTATTTTTTTCTTCTTTAGAATTTCCTTATATTACCTACATAATTTTATAATTTACTAAAACAATTAAGTAGAAATAATAATTTCTATACATGGCCCTATCATTTAATACAAAAGTAGATTCAAAACAATTTGATTTTAAATTTCCTTAAAATTTAGAATATTTTGGTGTAGATAGTACTAACTAAGATTCAAGATCAACTCATTTTAATTAGATTTAATAGACATATGTTATTTATTTGAGAACCAAAGTCTTTTCTAGAACCATTCATATTGCAAAATAAACAAAAAAACTATGATCTAGAATAGCAAAAAATCTTTGTAATTGTCTACTTCTTCGGCATCTCCAAGAATCACTTTCTAGTTCCACTAATGAAAGTACATCAAAAATGTAGGCAACTCCCTCAAAAAATTCTTCATGGATGAATTGATAGAGATAAAAAAAAAATAATAATAATAATAAAAAAAACAAATTGTTGAAAATACAATTTTGATTGTTGAAGGATATTTTGGTAAAATACACCTTTTAAGTAATCAAAAAAGTGAATTTGAGGTTTAATAAGTAGGCAAGGTCCAAATATCAAATTTGGAGATCCAACTAGAACCCTCCTTTATTAAATTTGGAGATCCAACTAGAACCCTCCTTTATTTTATTTTCTATTATGCTTTAAAAGACATAGTCACATAAAAAAGTTTTGTGTGTGTGTGTGTAAATTAGGTCTGAAAAAGAGCCGGTTGAGAATTATAATACATATTCAATAATTAAAGATTTTTGTTTCTATTTAAGGGCGCGGGGTACAATTTGAGTATGTGTGTTATTTTGTCATAAACTTTTGTTATCGAATTTCTATTACACGTTATAATGTTTATTTTTTGAATCAGTTAGCTATTTGATTATTTAATATATATAATGTGGTTTAATTTAAGAAAAGAATAAAACATATTACTTGTAAAACTTAAGAAAAAAAATAATTTAAAAGCATTAGTAAAAATTTTAAGAAAATATTTTTTTTAGCCCTCTCTATTTTTAAATCCTAGCTCCGCCATTGAGCCCAACGGAGCCCGTATGTAGCTACGCCTTTGATGATTCCATTTTAAGTTAAAACTAGGACAAAAAAAAAACGAATATTCTAGGATGTTATCGAAATTAGACTATATATACCTATATGTATTTAGCTCCGACGTGAATCTCATCGTTGATGGTATACGCGATGCCATCCATGTCATCTGCGAACAAGCTTACTCGTGGCACGTTCTTTCTCTCCGCAGCTGTAGTTTCTTTAAAGAGGTTCCAGATAAAATTTGTGGCAGCGCTCATCCTTTGCTGGGTGTACGTAGTTCCTCCCTAGCTGGTTTCTGAAGCGGACTCCGCCAGAGGTGTTGAGAGCCCGGTTAAAGACGACGAACTCGACTGCATGGGTTCCATGCAGAGTAGTTAGGGCTAGGAGAGAGGCAAGGATGAAAGACAAGAGAAACGAGCCATGATGCTTAATTTTAACAACACTAGCTAATTAACTGGCTTTAATTGCAGATGTAAAATGTCCTTGATCTTTGTTGTTTATATAGAGTTCGTTTATGAGACATTGGAAGGATCAACGTGTTTTCTGTCCAATCGTTAGGAGCCATGTATGTAGCGATCCGGGGGGTTTCAAGGTTTCAAATTTCTCTAAAATTTCTGTAATTTGGAAGTACCGAAACGAAATTCATATGCTATATCATTTCCTTCAAGAGTTTCTCAAAAATTTTCAAAATTTTCCATACATCTCCACAAAATTCTTAATTTCTCAAATTACACACAAAAAAATTATTTAAAAATTTACACTGAAAATTTGTCCGAAATTTCTTCAAAATTTATGTGAAATTTGTTTGCCACCGACAACGAAGTTTTTACTCATATTTTCATAGAGAAAATATTATATTTTGATTTTTTTCCCAATCAAGTTGAATACAACAAAAAAACCTTTTGGCTTTTATCTGCTACAAAAATCATTTCCAAAATTCATGTACTTGGGAGCAATATTATATGATATTAAATGTAAGCAGTTCAACCATATGGATCAAACCACATCGTAGTAACACTTATTCTTAATACCTTATATTGTTTTGTTGTACTTGTTTATTTTCATTCATGGGGTTTTGGGATTACATCCTCCCCCCTTCATAGTTGTACGTATTTTTCTAATTATTAGTGAAAAATGCATGATGACCAAGCCTCTCACTGGGTTCCAGCCATAAAAAAAATAATAAAATAAACAAGTAAATCACATTCACATTATCAATATACAGCACAATTATAATGACATAGAGATAAAAACATTAGTTTAGCAACCTACTCCAGTACTAGTTAATTACTCGTACATATTAAATATCACAATTCTATTATAAATGTATAATTTTAGAGATGCTACATTGTAAATAGGTTTATTATAGGTTAGTTTAGTCTATGTAAAAGTTTCATTCAAAAATATCTTCTTCTTTTTTTAATAAAGGGCTGGTGCGGCTGCCTTCAAGCCTCGATAAATGAAACTGTCGAATACAAGAAGGGTACGTTAAGCCTAAACCCCTTATTACAATAAGCATCTAGAGTATGTCCTAAAATAATATCAGGAATATCTACATAAGACATGTATTCTAAAAAGCACCAACTACCAAAGAGTGCACAATAAGCTACTCCAATTGCTTTAACATAGCAGTGACATAGCGGAAAGATAACTCGATATGTAACCAAATTACAACATAGCATAATTACCAGCTTTAGCACAGCTTTCCTCCTATATTGCCGCCGAAAAAGAAATCCGATGACACTTAGTCTCACCCTGCCACTAGAAATATCATTTTATAAATGCAATTAATATGATTTCTTTATATTGAACCGAAATTGAAACTTTCTTTGAAATTTTCTTAAATTTGAAGTACTAAAACTTGAAACCTTGGGTAAGACTAGTATTACTCAAACGGTGCTTTTATATGCATTGTCCGAATTCAACTTGTATGTCACTTAGTGTGGAAGAATGACAATTCAACTTGTACGCCATTTAGTCAAGGTTGATTGGTCTATATATTATGGAACAATGACAATTCAACTTGTACGCCATTGACAATTCAACTTGTACACCATTTAGTCAAGGTTAAGTTAGTTAAGGTTGAGTGCTCTATATATTGTGCAACAATGACAATTCAACTTGTACGCCATTGATAATTCAACTTGTATGCCATTTAGTCAAGGTTGAATGATCTATATATTGTGGAACAATGACAATTCAATTGGGTTCCAGCCATAAAAAAAATATATAAAAAAAAAAAAAGCAAATCACATTCACATTATGAATATACAACACAATTATAATTACATATAGATTTTTTTGAGTTGAAGGAGGTCATACATTTTTATTCAATATGGAAGAAGAAATATTACACAGTGACCCGCCCCTATAGGGCCGTCAAAAAGAGACACCGCTAAACACAATACGACTCCGCCTATTGAGTGAAGCTAAAGGGAGAGTACACTAATAAAAAACTGACAATAAAATTTTTCCGCAGCATCCATCAGTAGACTCGCTGACAACCTCAGACTAATAATCCCAGCAGTTCCTCGCGAGTATTGATCCCAAACAAAATAAAAGATTGGATATAGAACTGAGAGCTGTCCCAGATCCCAAGTTTTAATAGAAAAACCACTTGGATCCCAGATCCGGATCCAAGACTTAGTAAGCCCAATTTCTATTGCTATAGAGCACCCAAAAAGTCTCAGGCCCAAATAACAGACTTGAGCCCAAGCCACATTAGGTCATCCCCTAGTAGTTAGCTCGTCTTGGTAACAGGCTCTACCGCAGCCGGTGCACCAAAACACTACACCAGCACCCCGTGCACTGCCTGGCAGGAGAAACTCCACTTGCGGTGCCACTGCCGCTCGCCTGAGAGAATCAACCGCTCCCTCTAACAACTCGATGGCAAACCCACAGTAGCCAAACGTTTCAATTCTGACAGACAATCTCTCCGCCACCAACAATTGGCCACCGCCACCAAGAAACCATCGGAAACCAGCAGCCAACGATCTCCACCATCCAACTTCCAGATTGGATTTCCATTCCACCTTCAAAGAACCTGGATCCTAAATCCGGATCCAACCCAAGACCTCCCTTTTTCCATCGAAAGGTAGCCAACCACCTTCACTAGTTCGCCAGACTGAATTCCAGGTCATGGCGACTTGAGAAAGAGGGAGAAAATCACGATTCACCACCACAAAAGAAGACAAAGACCACCCCTTCATAGAGCAAAACGGAAGAAAAGAAGAGACGGTTTGCACCGCTCTCGAGGTATACGTCACCTGGGGAAGCGCCGACAGTGTTCTCCATTGGAGATGAAGAAGATTACATAAACTCCCACCCATCAGCGGCGTTCTATCAAACCCTAGCAAAGTTGAGCTTTATAATTACATATAGATAAAAACACTAGTTTAGCAACCTTTTACAGTACTAGTTAATTACTCGTACATATTAAATATCACAATTCTATTATAAATGTATAATTTTAGAGAGGCTGCATTGTAAATAGGTTTATTATAGGTTAGTTTAGTCTATGTAAAAGTTTCATTCAAAAATATTGTTTTATAATTGCAATTAATATGATTTCTTTATTTTTAATGGAAATTTCTATCGAAAAGAGAAAATTTCCTTAAATTTGAAGTACTGAAATTTGAAACCTTGGGTGTAACGCCCCAAACTGCACCTCACCACCTCACCAGCTTGAGTACGTCACAGTGCCGCGAGACCCCGAAACATAAACCGAAGGTTCAATTTACATTCCAGAAACCCACAAGGTATTTTCATAAATAATTTTTCGTAAACCGCACAGCGAAAACGTTTAAAATAATTTTGAGGTGAAAACTTTAAAACTTTTATTTCAAATATTTGTTGGTCTAAGGCATGAGTCAACAAGAAGTCAAGAAATAATCGACATATCCGAGTATCGAATTTAGAATAAATGATCAATCAACTACTCCTGAGATAACACTAAACAATCAAGAAATGGAATTAAACTTCGGAACCGGTTCCCATTACAACCATTTACCGAAGTTGACTCTGCACACCCGCTCCGTCCATCAATCCTGTCACCAGTGCACAGTACCTGCATCCACATTGTTGTAGGGGTAAGTTTTCGTCCTAGCTACTCAACAGGGGCTTCACCCCCACTAGATTTGAAAACCTTTAAATAAACTTTTGTGGCGCCAGTATAAAAACATATGTAAATGCATTATATTTAAGAATGACAAATTTAGATGATTTTCCGATATAAAATCCGATGCATGAACTTCAAGTAAATACGGGCCCAAAACAATACCTAATGGCTTGTCCCATAGACCAACTACACGACCTTACCTCAAATCAATTCATAACCAGGTAAGCGTAGCGAGAGCGTCCGCTACCTAGCTACACACACGGAACCGGGTCGTCATTAAAATCGCGCACTGTCCGACCGGTGTAGCTAACCCTCCGGAGGTTTAGGGGATTGAACCCAAGGAAGACAGTGCTCCTTGCGCTCTCAAGCCATCAACGATATCTCTCACGGAATGGTTAGTATGCATTGCATTTAAACATAACCATATATACCATATAATTTAACATGCATCATGCATCACTTTATATAAAACAAGAAATCTACTAACCGAGAAAGGCCCCGAATCCCCTACCTGGATTCTAAAGTTGTCTGAAATTCACAAATCTTCTGTTCTTCAGGTAACTGGAGTCCTAGATTCCGACATAATAATCGTTAATGGACCGTTAAACACTTAATTAAAATCTAGACGATTATCCAATCGTCCAACCCACTTTTCCTGATTTGACTAGGAATGACCAAGTTGACCAATCACAAAATTAACCATTTTGACTTCCTTCCATTTTTCTTTAAGTGTGCCCAAAACTGCTAAGGGCACCCATTAACTCCATATTCTTACCGGAAACAGTACTTATACCATTTTCTTCAAATCCCAGGTTGAGCATTTGCTTAATAATATCCATCTCTTTTTATTTGTTACATGTGGTGTCTTCCCGACCCAATTTCTTTCCACAATTAAGTAGTAACAAGAACAACTTCACCGATAAACAATGTTGAGGCTCTTTAGCCATTGTTTATGATGATGGTCCAAAATTTTCATCAAATATGAACACAAAGGTGTGTCGATCGTCGTAGAGAAACCCTACGCGCGGAGGGAAAAAAAAAAAAACAGGGCAGAGTCAGGGATCTCTCCCGGCCGAACGCCGTCGGTGTTGCTGCCGCTGCGTTCCTGCCTGGGAGAGGATGGTGATTCGGGCTAGCAGCATGTTTTTGTGGCAGCAGTTTGGTCCAGGGTTGGAGGATGGTGGCGGGATCTCGGAGCGGACTGATCGATCTCGATCTGTTCTTCTGGGATCGGGGATGAGGGCAAGAGTGGAGCAGCGCTGGGGTGGGGTTTGTCGGCGACGGGTGATGGCGTCATCGCTGCATCTGGGATCTGGGCAGCGGCTGGGACTTTGGTTGCAACGTTAGAATATAAATTACACCTGAAAAAATGAAGCTCCCACATACAGCTCCCACATGCGGAGCATGTTCATGAGAATATGGATCTTACATGCAAAAATTGCGACCATGCACGTGTTTATAAACTGTTGTCGATCAATTGATTTTGATTGTGAAGCCTATATTATTTTATCCATAATTAGTAAAAAACGGGACGTGTATAGTACGCGAAAAATACATACGTATATTATTCAGATATTTTCTCAAATAGTTCGTTGAAAAGTTTGGCAAAATATTTTTAATTAATTAAATAATTAAAAAATATTCATTTATATTCATTTTGTTCAATAATATGGGTAACATAAGGGAAAAAAAAAAGTAAAAATCATGTATAATACTTTTGACTGCAAAAGTATGGAAATTTAACTAGCCTCTTTCAAAAGTATGAAGTACAAAAATATTTTTAAATAAAACGTAAGTACTTGTTTTATTCACATAAAATATAAAAAATTACTGACTAAGATTTTATCAAGTGAAGTTTTTGATTGAAATTAAATTACTTTAATAATTGGGACTGACTATGGTCCATACATACGCGCAGGGCAATAATTAATATGTGGGACTGATTATATACTATATACCAAGAAAATAAAGGCATTGCTGGCTGCTACCATTGACCTGGACTTGGACTCTGTCGTGCCTAATTGTCTTTGCTGATAGATGATGTCTAACAGTCTAAGTCTTTATGGTCTAAAGATTTCCAAGTCCATTTTATTTTGTTATTCTGGTGTCTCAAGTTATTATAGGCCTAGTCAATGATCATAAGTTTTTGGGTTGGTTTAGGCTTTTTTTTTTTTGGAACACTTTTGGGTTCTTTTCAATTTGTGTATACGTATAACAATGCAATAGAAAACAAGAAAAGAGGATTACCAGGCATGAATTAGGTTACGCTAAACAAGCAGGAAAACCAACAATAAAATGACAAATTAAAGAGACAAAATTAGCAGAAGAAGAACCTCCCCGCTAATCACGTTGTATGTCAAGTCCAAAATGAAGATTCATGATAAAATTAAGCTTATTGAAGTTGACTGAATCTATAGAATGCTCTACATACGCGGAAATTAGTACATGTAAAATGGGGTTGGTAATGAAATCTCCACGTTAATTGACCGTCTTACTGATAACATCTAACTTTGATGAAGATTAAATTTGAGTTAAAAAGTTGTTCATGAAGATTAGATTTTTGTAAATTGGCAGTCTTACTGATAAAATCAAACTGGAAAGTTTGACTCCAAGTTGGTAACTCGATTTGGCTGCATTTGGATTAGGCCTCATCATTTAACCCTTCAACTCTAAGCCCGCCCTAAACCCGCTCGGCCCTTACATTAGGGCTGGCCGGCCCTACCCTTTCTCAAATAGGGTAGGGTAAGGGTCATGCAAATGAAGCCCGGCCCTACCCTACTGCCCAGCCAGGCCCTAAAAGCCCTACCGGCCCTACCCTAAAATTTATATATTATTTTTATTATTTTCTATTACATAGGTTTTGTTTTCTTTAACTATTATTTTCCTTGTTACACAACAATTGATATTAATATATTTAAAGAGATAGTTAATTGAATATAACCAACTTAACTAAATTAATAAATGTTATAAGTTAATTTCTATATGTGTGTGTGTGTGTGTGTGTTAAATATGATCAACAAAAAACAATGAATCTTGTATTACCTATATAATCATTTAGCCACATTTTGAGGAAAAAATACAATTTTTTTTTTTTTTGGTTATACAAAACAAGGCCTTTTTCGGCTCTATTCAGAAGGCCGGCCAAACTCAGCCCTTTTGGCCCTAACGAATCAGGCTTTTCGAGTGGGTAAGAGTTAGCATATTTAAGCCCCGACCAGACCCTATGCGGCCCTAAATTTTGTTGACTTTGACTAGGCCCGGCCCGGCCCTAAGCCCTAAAATTTAGGGTAGGGCCGGGCTAGGATGACCCCTAATTTGGATGACCACATGCAAGTCATATTCCTATTTACTTCAAAAGGGTCACAACCCTTGCGGCGGTAGTGGAGTGGAAAGACTATCATAAGATGTGCTATAAATTTACATATCAACTGGTCAACAATTTTTCGGCTCTACGAGCTTTGATTAACCATTAATATTTACTTACTTTTTTATTTATATATGCAGAATTTGATCAGATATTTATCCTTGTATCTTTAAAAAAAAAAAAAAAGACATTCCAGACGTGGGGCTGAGCCTCCAAATCCCTTATCAAAAAAAAAAAAAAAAAAAAGGGACACTATTTTTGTGCTAAATCCCAAAGCTTCATTTTTGTCCTCGCCACTTTTCGGATTTACGTCACTACAACTGTGGATATAGATAGAACTATAGAAGCCCCCACATCTTATTCATCATAGTATGTAAATCTAGACTTTTAGTTAAGACCCAACAACAAATACAACTTTTTAACTACACACAAATTTCTTAGATATGGTAGTAATTACCAAATCCCCTATTCACCAATTCCATGGAGAAGAAATTTGGTACTTTTGATTCCTTCATGAAAGGCATGATTTCCATTTTAATGATTCAATTTATTTTCTTCTCCATATATTTGTCCCAGATTCCTTGTCCATCTATGAAAGAAAACATACCCCAACTTCATTGGTGTAGCAGAATTCCATGCACAAGAATTACCTAGCTTTGAAAACTATAACGCAGACTTGCCGTGCCACTTATAGTTTAATTATTTATGTATCAGTCACTAAGGAATGGGATTCATTTAATTACTTGCAGTCCTCGGATGAGAAGGAGAGCAGCAAAGTCTGGTTCAACTAAGGAATAGGTTATCCAAGCAGATGATGATCAAATTTTGAAGATACCCTCTTTTAGTAATCAAAGGATAAAGTTACAATTATCCATTGAGAAAGTCAATGGGCCTCCGTGACTCCATTGTTTTCCAACGTGATATATTACGAGGCTTGGTTTTTGACAAACTGTGACATAATATTTTGACCCTTCAATTAAAACTGTTTTCCGCAAGAAAGTTGAAGAACACAGTTCAACTAGTATATCCAGTGAAAAAAAACAAAAACAAAAAAAAAACGCCAAAATTCTCTTTGCTTTAGTGGGTACAGGCGTACATCAATTCGTGCATATTTATTGATACAATATTTTTTTTTTATTATTGGTACGCACAATAATTTCTTTATCTGATACAATTATAGAAGATCTTATTTTCATTCAAATCAGTCTTGATTAATTTATTGGGTATAAGTCTAGCTACCTCTATTTGCCATATTTAGCCTTGTAATCAGCCCAGAGCTGATCAACATTCTTCCCCAGAATATCAACAAAGTAGTTAACACTATAACCAGTCTTCAACTTGTTGTTCAACTCTGCAACAAACCCATCTTTCAAACTAGTACAGTAATCCAAAAACCTAGCAGTAACATCATAACCCTGGTCCCACCTATCCCCTTCACCTGGTTGAACCCAGTGACTCGGTGCATACCCAGCCCTCAACCTCACAAAGTCTGCAATTCCTTCAATCAACCCACCTGGGGCTTGACCATTTCCATTCCACTGCCATATGTGCGTCGATTCGTGGTAAAGCACACCTGTAATCTCCTTCTTCACGTCGCCTGAAAAGAACAAGGTATCAAACTGTCGTCGTTAGCAAAAGAAATGGCAATACCTGAATGAAAAACTGAGATATTTATTTTGGAGTGCTGAATGAAAAACTGAGAGCTAGTATATCGAAATGCTAGTACCTGAGTAGCCTGCTATGTAACTGGCGCTAACATGAATCTCGTTGTTGCTAGCGTATGCCACGCCGTCCATGTTGTCGATGAACAAGCTGACTTTGGCTACGCTCTTTCTATCCGCATCTGTGCTTTGCTGGAAGACTTTCCATATGAAGTCGGCCGCAGAGCTTAGTGTTTGCAAGCTATAGTCTGCTCCGATGTCGTTATTGAATCGGATGCCACCGGCGCTTGATGCGGCGTTGTTGGTGACTGTGTAGTCGACTGCATGCGCGGCGTGAAGGCCTGCAAGTGTTATCAAAAGGGAGAGGAGAAAAATACAGTGTTGAGCCATAGTTGTAAAGAAGCTTTGTTTTTGGTTTTGGTTGTTGTACAGAATTTGCTACCGATCGACTCTATGGTATATATAGAGAGGGATACACTATACCAATTAAAAGTCAAATTTCTTCGCGTAGGTATGACTATAGATCATTTAAAAAGTTCTAGACCCGCGTGGCCGCGTATACAACTCCATTTGGTTTTAGACTCAATTTGAAAAACTTAAACTTAAACTATAGATAAATATAGCTGTTTACTTGTCAAAACTGCATTTTATCAATTTCTATAAGTTTAGGGTTAATGGTCTAACTTTCAAATAAACATTTTTATTTTTATTTTGTATTTTTTTTTAGCGGTTATTTTAGTTTATTTTTGTAGTTAAAGGTGATCCTATTAAAGAAGTTAAATCTTTGTTTTGTTTATTTTGTTCAGTTTATTGTATTTTTGCCCCACATGATTGTAATCGGGCGACGCACCTTCTAGCAAGGAATGCGCTTATGGTTCCCAACTTTTATGTTTGGGTCAATGACAGCCCTGAAGGGCTGTCTTGTATTGTAACTTCCGATGTACACTGATTGTTTGTTATCAATGGTAATTCCACATTCTCACAAAATATATATATATATATATATATATATATATATATATATAGGCTTTCTCAGGTAAGGATATCCTTACCCTTACCTAAGCTTATGGAACGGATTTTCAGTTTTTGGCCACTTTTCGATCACATATTCACATCTTAACCGTTCAGTTTTTAGGTCCTAATGTATAGATCACTTCCGCAAAATTTCAGCGAAACTGATGATTGTTAAGGCATCCAAAACTGCAATTTACATGAACGAACCGAATCTGTTGAACTGGAACCGGTCGTGTACATTGTTGTAAATTGCAGTTTTGAATGCCTTAACGATCATCAATTTGGCTGAAATTTTGCAGAGATAATCTATACATTAGGACCTAAAAACTAACAGTTAAGATGTGAATATGTGATCGAAAAGTGACCAAAAACTGAAAATCCGTACCTAAGCTTAGGTAAGGATATTCTTAGCTAAGAATGACGGATATATATTATGCCATTGACATGATACAAGTTATGCCACTTTCGGCCTTAATTTTTATTGGCCTTGGAAATTTTCATCAACCTCTATATTCTTCTCCACTCCATCATATATAATAATATAATATTGCTTTTTCATAATAGCAAATTGGTTCATAGTTCATACGGACCTTTAACAGTTGTATTCCAACTCATAATTAAGGTCGTTCAACTGATCCGTTACTGAATGGACCAGGCCAAACACTTCACTTACTTACCAGAATAACCTAAAGTTAATAAGCTTAATGATCGATCATGTATACGTACTGTAATTGATTCCCCACATTCAAACTATGTAAACTACCAGTACTTCTGGTTAATCAAATTTCTATTTTAGCTATAGATCGGAGATCATAATGTTTAATCAAGTCGAGGGATAGCTTTTTGGTCGAAGTAAAATAATCTGTTTCGCCGTACGGAGTTGTATGGACAGAGGCTTTAATACGCGGGACTGAAAAGTATACCAGTCCAGGTCAGTACCGACACAACAAGGGCACCCTAGCTGCTACCATTGACCTTGACTTGGACCAGTGCCTGTTCTTGCCGACTTGAAAAAAAAATTTGGTACATAGCCGACTTAAAATTTGAAACTCAGGTTGGAAAATTGCCGAGTCCACTTTACGACCACGTACCACGTCACTTATACGACCACTCATTCATGAACTGACACGTGTGATTTTTTTTCCACACCAGCTTGCTGCGAGAAAGGCTCCAAAATTTCAGTTAAAATTTCAATATCCTGCCAAGAGTTCTAGCTTAACTTAAAATTTCTAGGTAGTTTAATCTGGAAAAGAACAAACGCCGTCCCTTTCCTCCCTCCCAATTCATCTTCCTCCCTTCCTTTCCGTTCCATTTCCAGATTCTCCCAAATCAACCTTTCTTGACCCCTTGGTTCATTCTCATCGGCAAGGTAGAGCGCCTGGCAAGGAACTGGGAGCCCTCTGACTCGGAGAAGAAGGAGGTGGTGATGGCGGAGGCGATGGAGGCAGAGATGGTGAGTGTTCAAAAAGTTTTGCGAGATATGGCTTGGAGAAGATGAAATTACATGTAGGGGAGGCTCATATGGAAGGTCACATTTGATTCTTTACTGATGCAATTATGAGCTATTTTTGCATTTTGCTTTGTATATTGCATCTTTGGTTTTATACTAATGTATGATTGTAGTATGATTAGGCAAAAGGGCTGTTTGTTTAAGTTCAATCTTAATCTTCGATTCTCTTAGGTAGATTTTCATGATATGTTGAGAAAGTAACATTTTATAAGATGGTCAAAGAAACTAAAGGATCACCCTTTCAATGATGATATCCTTTACTGTGGAAACGAGTGTCATAGAGTGTGCCATTAGACAATGGTTTAGTTCAAGAAAAGCATTTGATTAACAGCTAAGTCCTCAATTAGAAGAGTCGCTTTTATGGAGATAATCAAAGCCATGTTGATTTGAGGATATTTTGGGTTCGGGGAAGACATGAGTGAATGAGTAGAAGTTATGTTGTATGGATGTAGAGACTTTAAAAGTTTGCACTATGCTAATGCTGATAATTTGTGTGAAAAGAAATCCAAAATTTCAACCCCTGGCTAGTAATGAAAAGAACCTTAGAGTGG
Source organism: Rosa chinensis (assembly GCF_002994745.2). Taxonomy (NCBI): domain Eukaryota; kingdom Viridiplantae; phylum Streptophyta; class Magnoliopsida; order Rosales; family Rosaceae; genus Rosa; species Rosa chinensis. The sequence continues at coordinate 9,731,062 of NC_037093.1, read as the reverse complement.
GAAATGAATTCATACTTTGTCTAGGCTTCAAATGAATTTTGATGCCACAAATGTTCAAAGATCCTACTTCTAATTTATTTGCAAATTTGTTTTTTCTGTGTTTCACCAAGTGCTATTGATAGTTAATGTCTTGCTGTCTGAGAAATGGCTATCTTTGATATAGGTTGGTAATTTTGGGCCAACTAACCTTGTCGATGCATGCTGTAAAGTTGGTGTGAAGAGGTTATTCTAGTAAGTTCAATTTTGGTCAATGGAGCATCAATGGGGCAGATTCTCAATCCAGCTTACATATTTCTTAATCTCAAAGCTTCAGGCAGAGCATTATATCAGGAAGTCTGGTATAAACTACACAATAATAAGGCCTGGTGAGTTGAGAAATGAACCTCTAACAGGAAATCTTGTGATGGAACCAGAGGTAAGTCAGGTAACACACTGAATTTGTACCAATTTTTCCAATTTTGTATGTAGTCTTACTATGTACTTTCTATAAATTAGTCGCTTAAGTGTACTTTTTCTCTTGGTAGGACACTATCTGGAGGCACCCATCTCCAGAGATCTGGTGGTGGAATTAGCTATTGAGTCATTAGTCACTCCTGAAGCATCTTACAAGGTAGTGGAGATAGTTTCCAGTGCTGATGCCCCCAAGCGTACATACAAGGATCTGGCTATTTGGTTTGGTGAAGAAAGGGTGACCTAAGTTTGATACCAAAGAATTATGTTGACGTACAGATTAATATCCCCATTTTAAGTAGCCTTTTGATGGCATAAATGTGTTCGCCGATATTCCTTGTACATCAATACTATACCTCTTTTCATTAAATTGCTAACGATTGGTCTGATGTCTCACTTTGAAAACTCACTAATATAAGAATTAGCTTTAATCATGAAATACTTGGCAAAAAATGGAGATATGTATGATGCAATGCCGAAATCAAATCATCATTTTAATCATAAAGAACAATTGAACAAGACTTCTGGAAAATACAAATAATGGAATCAAATGGAAAGCTTAAAAGAACCAAACCAGCAAAGAAGCAATGGCCCCTAGACCAGCTGGTACACCCAGAGCCTCCACAAATTAATTCTATAAGAGTCAGCAAAATTAATTTCATCTTCTCCTAACCATATCTCACAAAGATTAAATTACATGTAGCAAAAATGGGGGAAAAGTTCAATCAAAATCAGTTCCAAACATGTCTTCACTTCTCACAAAATGTTCCTCTTCATACTGCATCAATGAAACCTGCACAATATAAGTTCACTAACTTATAATGTAATTGAGTTTCTTTCAGACATGTTTGTTTGGTTGAAATACATCCTGGTACAAATTCTCATTGGCGGGTGTTATTTGATGCATCTCTTCGAATATGTCCTTTACGAACACTGAAACCTTTCTTTAAAGCATAGGTATTATATAAATTGCATGTAAGCCTCTTCATCAAAGCATACTTGAATTCGCACTTTGAGTTCTTCATCATCTCCAATAGTTTCCTCCATTCCTTTACAAGCCAATTGAACCTGAGAAACAACAAATTTACAACGTAAGAAACAATTATAGCCCATCTGGTAAAGTAACATATAAAGTTGAAAGCAATTTTTTTATTAGCTCACTGAACTTAAAAAGCAAGCACTTTTTATTGACAAGCTTAAGCAATGATCACTACACCTAGGAAGTTGAAGAGAACATCAGACTTCTCTATATTGCATGAAGATTGGTTTATAAGTAACCCAATTTGGCTTTATATATATCAACTGTACAATATCAGTATCTACATGAACTTGAAGGATTTTGAATGCCCCCACTTCTTTTTCTAATTAGCTCATAATCTTTTTGAGTGACCTCACTATCTTTCCTATTACCCAGAGAACTGTTCCGAACGGCCATAGCTGTTTGAGCCCAAAATCCACAACTCTTTTCCACGCAGCTTGCCTCTGCACCACTTCCATGGCAAAGCAATTGAAATGCCCAGATTGAAACCAAGAAAAGCACATCCCAAACCTGAAGATGATTTCAATTCCAATAAAACCCACCTCCAAAACCTCAAAATTTCCAGACTGAAACCAATCTATCACCTCTCCAATCCATTCACACGAAATACTCACAAAAAAGAAAAGATTGACGAAGATAAGAATTAGAACAAAAATTCAGCAAGAAAAAGAGAATACCTTACCGATTAGAATGAACTAAGGGGTCGAGAAAGGTTGATTTGGGAGAATCTGGAAATGGAAGGGAAAGGAAGAGAGGAAGATGAATTGGGAAGGAGGAAAGAGACAGCGTTTGTTCTTTTCCAGACCAAACTACCTAGAAATTTTAAGTTAAGCTAGAACCACTACTACAATAACATGATTTAAGGACACCTAAACCGTGTCCTTAAATACATACAAGGACACTTAAAAAACGTGTCCTCTATCCGGGTGTCATTGTAAGTCCCAAACAAGGACACCGAAAATGTGTCCTCTTATCTATACGAGGACACAGTTTATGTGTCCTAATACCTGTGTACGTGGTGTCCTTAAATGTATAAGAGGACACCTAAATTGCATTCTTATATTATCAAATAAGTGTCCTCTTTTCTATATGAGGACACAAATTGTGTCCTAAAAACTCTAGGAATAGAGTCCTTAAATCTATTAGAGGACACAAAAGCAACACTCTCAAATGTGTCCTCTATTTTATACAAGAACACATAAATTGTGTCCTAAAAACCTTGAAAAAAGAGTCCTTAAATCTATAAGATGACACAACAAATACACTATCAAGTGTGTCCTCTTTTCTATATAAGAACACACAAATTGTGTCCTCAAGTACCTGTAAATGTAGTCCTTAAATTCATAAGATGACACAAAAATACATTCTCATATGTGTCATGTTTTTTATACTAAGACACATAAATTATATTCTCAAAGTTCTGAAAATTGAGTCATTAAATCCATAAGGGAATATATACGATCTCATATTATAAAAATTGTGCGCATAACATCGACTATACATCAAACAAGTCCATATAAACCTAAGATTCAAAAGATGCAGCCTGCAAGAAGCACGAGTCCAACACTAGATCAAATGTACTACAACTGATTTGAAGGTAACTAGCTACCTAGCTAATTCAAAGCACTAGCTGCTGCTGCTGCCTGCTGCTGCTCCTACTGCTTCCTGCTGCTGCTGCTGCATATATATATACGTACCATCCAAAACAAGTAATACCTGCAAAGACAACACTATTGAACTAACCACAAGTCCAACATGCACCAGATCAAATGTACTATATAACTGATTTGAAGCTAACTAGCTACCTAATTCAAAGCACTAGCTGCTAGGTAGCTGCTGCTGCTGCTACATATATATACACCATCCAAAACAAGTATTAATACCTGCAAAGACAACAAATCCAACATATTTCACTTGATCATCTCAGCAACATGAACAATGTCATTCTATCTTGATAATTCAAAGGGCAAACTCATCTTCTTTACCTCTTTAATGATTCTCAAACAGCAGCAAGAAAAGGACCAACAAGAGAGGCATCAAAGAAACCATACCGGCACACCTTGTACTTGCATCTGCTGAATAAGCTCGATCAGTAAAGACCCCTGAAATGCAAAGCAAAAAAATATAAATTATTCAGTACTTGCAAACTACACAAACAACAAACTCATCAGCAACCAAAAATTAAAAGCTAATATCAAGCCTGCAATTATTTCCATGTACTTGTGTTTTTATACGAAAGTGCCAAGGTGAAAAGCAAATTCATAGAGCTAAAATTAGAACCCAAAAAGATATACCGACATTAATCTTGGCAGTTGTCTTGGGGTCAATTAAGGACTTCACAGTGCACCATAACATTCTCAAACCAAAATTAGTACTATTGACAATAAACATGTGATTCATGGTCTGCAATGGAAACAACCATATCTTCTGGCATCACAGGAACCTTGTTTTGCATCTGATTTTCTTTTTTTTTTCTTAGAATCTTATACACATAAGACTATTAGAGAAAGAAAAAAAAATCATTCCAATGGCTCATTTAGATCATCATTTATCAGAATTTTAGTCATTCTCAACAATGCTCCCTCAGCAAAACTACTTTTCATGATTAAAAGTTGGTGTTAACAGACTTCTGGTCATCATTAATTATGCATCATGCTCCCACTCAAGAAATGATATAGCAGATTAAATGTAATCACAAAAAAAGAAAAGAAATGAGAGTTCATTTGACTAACTGCAAACATCATATTGTATTATTCATTTAATTCTATAGCTAAATTGAGAGTTCAATAGTTTCACTTTTATAGTCATATACTTCAAGCTTATTGCAAGAGACTCTTACTGGTCAAATAAGATGACTGAACTGTTAGTGTCCTACAGGCATCAATGCTAATCTTTATGATCAGACTGCTGCTATGGTTTAGCATTTTGAATTATATTTTTATTTTTTCTACTATTTTGGGATGTAGACCAGACCATATAACACAAACATCTTGTCCCTGTGATATACTTTGCTTGATCTTTTGATAAAAGAATGTTTCTTATCCCAAAAGAATAAATACATAAACAAAGTGTAAATAATAAATAAAAAAATAAAAAGAAAAATTTACACATTCTACATTCACATGCACTGTGTTTGCATAGGTTTGAGAAAATTGCGAGAAAAATAAAAAGGCAGGGAACTGACTTCTCACAGCTTCTTTGATCCTCTTCACAAATTCATCTTTTGAGTTTATGCCATGTAGTTCTACACGCATCATCTGTTTTCCATTGTCAATATTTCACACCCAACTTTATTATTCATATTTAAAAGCATTTCATTCTAGTTTTTACTCAAGAAGAATAAAAAGAGCATATCAAAATTCAGAAAAAGAAAAAAAAATCAAAATTAATTATAGTGCTTCAGTCATACCTGCAGTCCACCAAAGATCAGATGCACATGGGAATCAATAAATCCAGGGACTACAATTTTTCCCTTAAGATCTAACTCTTTAGTCCCATACCCTACCATATCCTGCATTTATATTTTAAAATACATAAGACAAGGGTATCTTACAACATTGGATGAAACAAGTACCTTTGATTGGCAGCTAAAAATAAAATTCATATAACATAACTCAATAGTGACTGCATCTATTTTTGAAATTTTATTATATTTTTCAGTGATCAGACCAAAAAAACAAAAAACAAAAAATTGATACTCTGAGAAATAGATTCCAACAAGAACTGAGAAACAATTTGAGCAAAGGACATGAAACAACATTCTCAATGGAGTACTAATTTGTCTAAGATTCTAGTTACCTAAAGGTGGATTGTTACAGAATGCAGACAAAAACAAGAACGCGCTACACTACCTCTGTCTGGCCATGAGATAATGAGACTATGGAAGTATACTCAAATCAACTTTCAGAGATTGATTATTAGAAGTTTGAATATAATCTTAGGTAAATGCCTGTACAATTTCAGCCCCCACCCCTGCATTTTTCCTCTGTATCTCATGTTTTTTAAATTTTGAAGGCCTTTTCTTTTCCCCTTATTTTATTAGGACTACATAGGAAACCCAAAGTCTCTCAACAAACCGAGTCTAACCAACCAAACCATGTTTAGGGAATAGTTAATGACTCGTACACCGAATTTGTTGCCTAAACTCTAAACAGAAGTAAAAGATAAAACCCTTGTTTTAAATTTTCAGGGTAAGAACCATACATACTAGCAACGCTGAAATGAAGCTTAGCTGTAAACCTAATAAAGTATCAACCATTATGAAACTAAACACACAGAACTCTATGTTTATGTGCATACATAATCTCACGTGAGATTATGTATGCACATAAACATAGAAAGATCACTGCAAACATAACAGCATCAAAGCAGAAAAAATAAAACTCATCAGTCCCAAATAGAAAGGAATACCAACAGCCAAAAGTCAGTTCTCGGAGAGAGTTTTTAACATAAATATGAATTTCATGTGATTAAAAGCAAGGGACTTACAGAGTTCTAAGGTTTGGAATTTGGGTAAGAGTTGTAGCGATAGGACCAGTCAACTGATTGTTCTTCAAATTCCTGCATTATCAAACCAAATTACACTTGTAAATATTCAAAGAATTTATGAGGCATGCATACTACAAAATGAAAATTTATGATTAAACAGTACTTACAAAACCTCAAGGTTCTTAAGCTTTGAAACCGAGAACTCCAGAAGGATTATTGTAAGATAAATTCCTGCATTTCAACACAGAATTAGCAAAACCAAAATGGAAAACAAGTAAAAGGACGAACAAAGAAAGTCAACATGAAGGAGATGTCTTACAGATACATAAGAGAAGCACAGTTGCCAATCTCATCCAGGATTTGACCAGTTAGCTACTTAGCTCATTCCCCTGCAAGTCTCTACGATTCGAAAATAAACAAAGAGTCATCACACCACTTCAGGACTATTACACTATGAACACAAAAATTTTAAAAAAAAATTAAAAAGGAAAAAAAAGAGAGTTTAAAATAGATATAAAACATACATGGATTCCAAGCTTCCCAGATCTCCAAGGGCTGGTGAAATCTCTTCGCCAAATTCAAGCTGGACAAATTCCTAAAACAAACAAACCCATAAACACATAATTCAGTATAAAGTGAATTACTGTAGGAGATCATTAACAGTATTAACCCAGAAAAAAAAAAACAGTTTTAGAGAGAGAGGGAAAGAGGAGAGAGAAACTCACAAGGAGGCTACAGAGAGGCTGACATTGTCACAGAAAATTCACAAGTAAAAACCATAAAACTTTTGGAAAACACATTGCAGCTCTTCATTTCCTCTTGTTTCCAGAAAGTTGGGCTAAAAATACTACACTGGGTACATTCAAAAACGGAAACCCAAAAGTCCAAAAACAAATTACACCTCTCCATTTCTGGTTTGTTTCTAAAAATCCTAAACGTTTTGGTCTAAAAACACAAACTGGGCACATTCAAAAATGGAAGCCCAAAACCAAAAACAAAAACAAAAGAAGCATAGTATCACCCACCTTCACTGTTCAGTGACGAAGCAAGAGGAAAAAGCAGAAACAGAGACAACCCAAACCACAGAACAACATCCTTGTTCTTCCTCCATTTCAAAGCCCCCCTCTCCTCCATCAACGGAGCCAAACAAATCATAGATCTGAAACCCATCAAAAGAAACCAACTTTAAGCTCAAAGACCCGAGTTGGAATCATGGGTCCAATCCAAATCTCACAAAAATTACAATCTTGATGAATTTCAACACTCACCTTGATCATATCGATGGGTTGGATGATGCAGGTAGCGAGCATACCGGAGGCTCTGGTAGAGTTCCCAATCGCGTGTGCGACGCATAACTCTCTGTTCGCATGGTAGCTGGGTGGGTGGTGCTGCGAGCCACGCGCAACATCGGTGCGATGAAGGCGTTGGAGCTCCTCAATGGCATCGTGAAGGGGGTTGGAGGCGTTTAGGAACAGAGGCTAGGTTGGGGGTTTGGGGAGAGACGACGGCAACGAACAAATTGAGCTCCAATTTGTTCGACGAGGAGGAGATGCGCAGAGAGAGAGAGAGAGAGAGAGAGAGGTCAACTGAAAAATAGAGGCGGGTCGAGCACAATTGTAGTGTGCGAATATGTGTGTGTGTGTGTGTGGGGGGGGGGGGGGAACAAAAGTGGGGGAAGTTTAACTTTGGTCGAAAAAATTTGGCGCGCCGGACAAATTATTGCTCCTGTTTTTTGTAAGTTGTCCTCATAGGGTTATTAGGACACTTCGGAAAACAAGTGTCCTTATATGGTGTCCTTATAGCCTATAATTGTAGTAGTGAACTCTTGGCGGGATATTGAAATTTTAACTGAAATTTTGGAGTCTTTCTCATAGCAAGCTGGTGTGGAAAAAAAAATCACACGTGTCAGTTCAGGAATGGGTGGTCGTTTAAGTGACGTGGTAGGAGTGCCCTACCTAAGAATTTCTCTGGACAGAGGCTTTAATTCGCGGGACTGAAAAGTATACCAGTCCAGGTCAGTACCGGCACAACAAGGGCACCCTAGCTGCTACCATTGACCTTGACTTGGACCAGTGCCTCTTCTTGCCGACTTAAAAAAAAAATTTGGTACATAGCCGACTTAAAATTTGAAACTCAGGTTGGAAAATTGCCGAGTCCACTTTATTTTATTTTGATATTGGAATATAGATATACACGCACAACTATTTAGTCAATGGTCATAATTTAGTTTATTAACACGTACAATGGAAACAAGAAGATAGAATTGCCTAGTGCTAGTTAACCTAAACAAACAGAGACAACCAATAACAAACTGACAAAGTCAAGAGAAAAATAGCAGAAGACCTTTCCCACTAATCACCTTGTATACAAGTCTAAAATAAACCAATAACAAAATGACAAAGCAAAGAGAAAAATTAGCAGAAGAAGGCCTCCGCCACTAATTACTCTCTATACTAGTCTAAATTCTAAAATGAAATTCATGTTATAAGTTGTCGAAATCAACTGAATATTAAGAATACTAGACGTACACGGAAATTAGTACATATACATATAATTAAGGATAATTTTTAGGTTTACCTTTTTAGTGAACGAGTATATTCACCTCTATATATTGTCGATTAACATATATTTCTACTAAATAAATGTATGATCCAACAGTCCATATCTTAAATTAGCCTTTAAAGATTATTTCTGTAAAAAATCAATTGAATCAGAATTCGTTTAATTATCTAATTGAATCAAACAAATGGATGGTTCTAACAACACTTACTACTATAATTATGAACCGTCCATGTATTTTATAGAAATAAATAACTAAAAGGTCTTTAATTTGATTGATTTTTTATAGAGCTAATCTTTGTATGATGTTATGTAACATTAATGATTGAATTGGAAAATTATAAAGTTAAAATGCATTCATCGGAATAGAGAGTGAATATGTTCATTCACCTCAAGAGTGAACCTAAGAATTGTTCTCAATATAATGGTCGATGAGACCGGCTCCACTTTAGTTGGCAGTACTGTTGATTATATCGAATTGCATGCATCGAACTTAACTCCAAGGAATAAAGGATTGGTAATTCCATTCTACTGCAATTGCATGCCACCAATTAAACTATTAAAGTGCTATTCTTATTGAGTTCAAAGGCCAGCCATCCTAACATTAGTGCAATTTGGGTTGGTAGAACGTACCATTCATGAGATGGGCTATATGTATTTAGAAATTGTCGACTTTCTATTGGCTCAACCGGTCTTGATTTAACCATTTAATGTATTGTAGAGTTTATTCGTGTGACTAGAGTTTGTTCAAACAAAATAAATAAATAAAATAAAAATCTTCGGTGTATCAAAACGTTGTTCACATAATTATAATTGACAAACCCTTTGTTGGTTCTTGTAACAAAAAAGAAAAGTAGAAAAAGACACCATATATATGTATGTGAAATTGATCCAAAACAATGTGATTTTTTCATCCTAGTCCCACTTATTCGGATTATACATATAACTTACTTCACTACAACTTTCCATCTGTGGATACGTACAGAAGCCCCACATCTTATTCATCATAGTACGTAATCTAGACTTTTAGCTATAAGCAGAATTATTGTACATGCTTAGTTAGTTCCCGAATTTAGCTTTGTAGTCTTTCCACAGCTGATCTACTGTTTTCCCAAGCAATTGGCTAAAGAAATTGTCACTGTAACCGTCTCTCATCTTCTTGTTAAGTTCTGCCACAAACCCTTGCTTGAGGCCATTGCAGTAGTCTAGGAATCGTGCAGTAACCGAATACCCCTCATCCCAAAGCTGACCCTCGCCCGGTTTCACCCACCCATTAGGAACATAGTCGGCCTTCAACCTCACAAAATCTGCAATTCTTTCTATTAATCCGCCGGGAGCTTGACCCTTACCGTTCCACTGCCACACGTGTGTCATCTCGTGGAATAACACCCCATTGAAGTCCGTTTTGATGTCACCTTTTATACCCTGGATGTAAGAAATTTTAATTAACATATGAAAAGTTAGGAAATTGGGTGTTAATGATTCCATTTTAAGTTAAAACTAGGACAAAAAAATAAAAATAAAAGAAAAATACGAAGATTCTAGGATGTCATCGAAATTAGACTATATATATCTGTATGTATTTAGCCCCGACGTGAATCTCATCGTTGATGGTATACGCGATGCCATCCATGTCATCCACGAACAAGCTTACTCGTGGCACGTTCTTTCTCTCCGCAGCTGTAGTTTCTTTAAAGAGGTTCCAGATAAAATTTGTGGCAGCGCTCATCCTTTGCTGGGTGTAGTTCCTCCCTAGCTCGTTTCTGAAGCGGACTCCGCCAGAGGTGTTGAGAGCCCGGTTAAAGACGACGAACTCGATTGCATGGGTTCCATGCAGAGTAGTTAGGGCTAGGAGAGAGGCAAGGATGAAAGACAAGAGAAAACGAGCCATGATGCTTAATTTTAACAACACTAGCTAATTAACTGACTTTAATTGCAGGTGTAAAATGTCCTTGATCTTTGTTGTTTACATAGAGTTCGTTTATGAGACATTGGAAGGATCAACGTGTTTGCTGTCCAATCGTTAGGAGCCATGTATTTGGTGATCGAGCAAATCCATCTCTAACTCATTTAGAACATGGAAGATAAAGTAAAACGCCTTTCTTTTACAGGAAGCTTCATAAGACTTGATCTATATATTCACAATGCACTTATTCAAAATTATGGACGACCGACGAAAATAATAAATTGTTTAGCCTGCAGTTTTTACTGTTTCAACACTAGTCTCTTAATCAGGAATTTTGTATAGGAGATAAGATAATCATCATACTCTGATTGGCTTTGACTTCTCTTTCTGCCGTGTGGAATGGGCATGCAGTTAATGTGACCGCCCCACCCAAATCTAGAAAGACTCTGCAGTTTACATTGGAACAGTGCAGTTTTAGGATAAGGCCAAGATCGAGTGATGAAACTGAAAATTCTTCATGAAACTCCTTAATTCTCAAAAGTGATTGAACGGGAGAATACTCTAAAGTATATTTTCTGTATAATCAGAAAATCTTTGATTAATCTATCAAAGAAAGCCAAATATGTACACCGCCAATGACGATGGTACATATATATAAAGCAGTCTATTATCTAGCTTAGACTAGACTCAAGACTCAAGATTCAAGATATAATGATCTGTTTGATCATGACATGCGTATCGACGGTGGACAAGGCTGCATGATCTACGCGGAAATTCGTACATATTTGTTAACAATGTTGAATATTCAAGAGGCGTAAAAGCTTGTCAATATTCTAGAAGATGGCATTACACCACATCCATGAAATGTGGCTGAGACTTGGGTCGGTAACGATCTATTTCTTTTCTGTTGTCAGTTTGTTCATCCCATCACCTGATCATCTATTGATTCGGTGGGATTTTTTCCTCAATGGTCTCTTGGGTTTAGGTCACCAACCCATTGTTATAAAATTAAAAAAAAAATTAAAAAAATTGCAAGCGAGATTAAACACACCAAAAAAATATTGTGTGATTTCTTAACCCTGTGGAATCAAGTTCAAAAAATTTCTCCAAGAGAAATAAATTGTATGAGATCATGATTTTTCAGTGGACTATGCACATGATTTTTTGGCCAAACTCATATGTTCTTATTTTCTCATTAAGATTTCTTACCCATGTGTCATGATTTTAAACTAAATCTAGAGCTGATGGAACTCAGAGTCTTGGACCAAGTTTTTTTTTCTTTTCCAAAGTTGGAAAATTGAGAAAATCACAAAAAAAAAAAAGGGTCAAGATTTTTGCTATCCTTTATTTAGGGCAGCTCCTAAAACTTTTGTTTTTCAATGGTGAGATTATAACACAAAATAATTTCAATAAAAAAATATTTTAGACTAAGAGGAATTATTGACTTTTGATTCGTAACACAATGATCATGTTAGCATTTAGGCCATAATGATTGATTTAGTCTGTTAAGCTTGATGTAAGGTATAATTACTTTCTAGTAACTGTTTTCATTTTCTTTAAACTTGTGAGTGAGATGGTGTTATTGTAATAGAAATTTCTCTATGGAATTTAGGGAGTTCTTCTTGATTTTCTTTAGGCCTTCATCCATTAATTGTTGGATCAAGCTATAGCATATGCATGTAAAGATAACTGATAACCGGATCGAGAGTGTATAGATCAACTTGAGAAAGATGTACTCTTTAACAGCTTGCTAGATCTGCATAGGCAGAGCAAAATCTTGAAACATTGATTCTAGTCTACCCCATAAAGCCATCAAAGCCAAAGTGCTATATGACGACGGCCAGGGTCAAACCCTAGCAGTCCCCATAAATAATGAAAAGTGTTGAGAACCGTCAAATTTCCTAGCCGATGCTATTGCAAAAGCTTGTCATAGTGCTCAAGCTCAAAGCTGGTGTCATTCACTTCCCCTCTCAGCTTCTTATGCTTTTCTGTTTGATAACTTGAGAGTTGGTTGTACTAAAGGAACTCGTTTGTAATTTTATTCTATTTTTGAAAGAAAAAAAAACCTCCATTACAAAAATATGCATGTCAACGTTAATAATTCATGTGTCATCCAATCCAATAGAACGTAAATAACTTTGTATGGTTTGGGTACCCAAAAGTGATGGAAAACATACACATATATTAATCATGATGGTGGTAATGAAAAATGAAATTAAAAATACAAAAAAAAAAAAAAATCCCAAAGTAGGATTAAGTTCCTCTATAGTTAATAAGAGATTAATCCACAAAACTAAAGTAGTTGTAGACTAATTTTCGTTTGGTCATTGTTGAGAGATCGCAAAATAACTATGAAATCTGGTCAATATTTAGACCTATAAAACTTGCATCTTTCTGTTATAACAAAAAAAATTCAACCCACACCACAGTTCAGATTCATTATATCAAAAGACTTCACTATGTGGAGAACTGGAGAAGCATTTTAAGCATTTTATTAACACTAAACAATTGCATTAAATGAATACTGAGTACGTGGACATACATGTCACATACAGTTAACATGTCGTCCTATCATTTATTCGCCTTCTTAATACAAGACCCAGTTCTTATTCGCAAATGTTATCAACTAATATGATATATATACCCTTAGTTTGCATATTTGGCTTTGTAGTCGTTCCACAGCTGTTCGACCGTCTTCCCGAGCAACTGATTAAAGAAATCGTTACTGTAACCATCTCTCATCTTCTTGTTAAGTTCTGCCACAAACCCGTCTTTAAGGCCATTGCAATAATCCAGGAACCGTGCCGTTACGCTGTAACCCTCATCCCAACTGTTACCATCACCGGGTTTTGCAAACGAGGCGGGTATAAAACCAGACTTCAAGGTCACAAACTCAGCAATCCCTTCTACCACTCCGGTAGGAGCTTGACCGTTTCCATTCCACTGCAATGAGTGTGTGATCTCATGGTAAAGTACCCAATTGAAGTCGTTTTTGAGGTTTGCTGCCGATAGGTCCTGAATACGAAGTAGTAAAAATCATTAGCAAGTGCAAGGTCAAAATTAGTATAAAAAAGACATTGATATACCAAAATATAAAGTGTTGTAGAAAATCTCAAATTTATCATCGAAATAGCTTTTCATGAAATTTTCATGGCATTTGAATATCAAAAAGTTTATATGTCCTTCATCTCACCAGTAACACGTATTTCAAAACAAAATTGTCAGAGTCCATCTCATATATTCAGGGAAGCTGGGGATAAAATGTAATGATAAAATAATGAAATATGACAAGAAAATTTTCTTATACTTGGAGATTGCTATGTCTGTGTATATATTAGTCAAAAGAAATACCAAGGACGAAAAAACCTTTAACGTAAAATATTGAAAATCTTGACCATGTGTATTTGTACCTCGATGTACTTGGCTGAAACATGAATAATGTCATTGCTGGAGACTGCAATGCCTTCTCTATCTTCGACGAACAAGCTTATGCGCGGTGTGTCCCTTCTCTCTGCAGCTGTAGTTTGCTTAAAGAGGTTCCAAATGAATTCAGTCGCGTCTCTCATTGTTTGCTTGGTGTAGTCCACACCCAGCTCGTCTCTAAAACGGACTCCGCCAGGGGTGCTGAGAGCCCGGTTCTCGACGATGTACTCAATAGCTTGAGTTTCATGGACAGTAGCTAGGGCTAAGAGAGAAGCAAAGACCAATGAAAGGAGAAAGCGAGCCATGGTGTTTGAAATGATTTACCAAAGTGACTGTAATTTGTTATGCACCAAATGTTTGCTCTTTGTGGTTTATATAGAGTTTGGTTCTGCAAGACATGGTAAGCATTAGGGTGTTTCCTCACCAATATTCATTAAGAGTCATGTACGCAAGGAACTAATCCATCTTTGATTTGTATTCAATTCAGTTAACTGATACGGTCAGAGTCTTGTCACCAAAACAAAAGTCCTAATAGTCTGCTTGACTTTGAGTTTCCCAGCACTTTTGATGTACGTACCGGTGATTAAGGGGTTGAAAATGTCTTCTTTTTCCTTTTTTCCTTTCATTTCTAGTAAGATATTGACTTGTGTCCAAATCATATACAGATCGGAGGGTGAAGAAAGAATTGATCAAGTCCAGCAAGGTACCCTTTGAGTTCGGCCCATAAATGATCAAGTTTCAAGATTTTAATCAACGACACAATGTTAACCAATAGGATGATCCATTAGTCGTTTTGGATAACATGACCACTGTAAAACAACTTTGTTAAGGAGGAGGACAGAATGGACACATGACTTGATTTGTTAAGATTTTTTTGGCTACGGATCTGCCCTATGTTAAGAAAAGGAGGAGGACAGAATGGATGACTCATTTGTTAACAGTTTTTGGCTACGGATCTACTCTATGTTAAGAACTTGTTAAGTGTTTTTTGGCTACGGATCCACTCTATGTTAACAAAAGGAGGCTCCCAAAGTGGTGAGAATCATAAACTAGTAGGAACTGAGAATTTGAAATATAGGATCTTGATGGATCATATATTATCATTTAAGAGAACTAATGGCAAAGAAGCAGAAAAGCAAAGTTCAAAGCGTTAATAATAGGATGTATATTAAGCTTTGAATGCAGAATCTAACTTATACATAGAGATAAACGAAATGGTTATCCTCATTCGTTAGTGAAAGGGTTCACGGATTAAGGATCAAACATTTGCCTAAAGTCTCATAGTGAAATAAGGGATCCAATGCATATGTAAAGAGTGAGATAAATGGGGCACATTTCACAAAAATAGGAAGAATGGATTGAATTATAATACTAATAATAATCCACATAGCGAAATAAGGGATCCAATGCTTATGTAAAGAGTGAGATAAATGGGGCACAATTTCACAAAAATAGGAAGAATGGATTTAATTATAAAACTAATAATGTTTCCTTGAAATCTAAACATAGAACAGTACAATAGAATTTAAATTTTAAAACACATCTGTTTTTGTCTGAATATAAAGCTATCATAGCCAATGTGCTATGTGGCGACGGCCGGGGTCCAACCGTAGTAGTCCCACGTACAAATAATGAAAAACGTTGAGAACCATAAGATTTTCTAACCGATGTTATTGCAAAAGCTGGTCATCATGCTCAAGCTCAAAGTTGGTGTCATACACTTCCCCTCTCAGCTTCTCTCACGCTTTTCTGTATGATAACTCACTACTAGCAAAATAACAACACACACGGATTTACTGTAGTTAAAAGCCACAGATATCCGTGTAAAATAGAAATACTGACAGAAATCCGTGTGAAATGAGCATAATTTGGCCCACAATAATTTATACAATAACAATATCAACGGAAATCTGTGTGAATAAACAACAGTCACAGATATCTGTGTAAAAACTAAAACATTTTCACACGGATATCTGTGTGAAAAACAATTCACACGAATTTCTGTACGTATTATAAATTAGTTTATTTCGAAATCATTAATTTTTTATGTTATGTGAATTATGGAGGGACGGATTTCCGTTACAATAAGTATTTGATACAGATTTCTGTGTGAAATGAGTAATACACACGGATTTCCGTGTGAAAATGTTGACACAGTAATCCTTGTGAAAAGCCAAAAAGGATATTACACACAGAAATCCGTGTGCATAAACAACAGTAACTGATGTCTGTGTAAAAACTAAAACCTTTTCACACGGATATTTGTGTGAAAATAACAATTAGCTACAAAATTCCGTGTGAAAAAGTATAGGTGTATATCATTACTAGCAAAATAACAACACACACGGATTTACTGTAGTTAAAAGCCACAGATATCCGTGTGAAATAGAAATACTGACAGAAATCCGTGTGAAATGAGCATAACGGATACTGACACAATAATTTATACAATAACAATATCAACGGAAATCCGTGTGCATAAACAACAGTCACAGATATCTGTGTAAAAACTAAAATATTTTCACACGAATATCTGTGTGAAAAACAATTCACACGGATTTCTGTACGTATTATAAATTAGTTTATTTCGAAATCATTAATTTTTTATGTTATGTGAATTATGGAGGGACGGATTTCCGTTACAATAAGTATTTGATACAGATTTCTGTGTGAAATGAGTAATACACACGGATTTCCGTGTGAAAATAACAATTAACTACAAAATTCCGTGTGAAAAAATATAGGTGTATACAAGGTTGACCATTTATTTCATATCAAAATAACGGCGGATTGAGTTATTTTTTTTTTACACAATACCTATTAATACACTATAAATAGATGGGTAATGTCAAATTTATTGAATTTCAATTTTGATTTATTGGTTTGCACAAAAATTCTTATATGTCTACTAATGTGGTATAACTAGTTTATTAGTTGTAATGAAAAGTATACCTTCCATGAGCAACAATGTTGAGGAAATTGTTTTTATCAAAATCGACCGTTGGATGTTGTCATGATTAGAATAAATAGTTATGAACAAAATTTCAGCAATTTCTGTTATCGTTTAGGTCACTATCTACTAGATCATCCATGAATCCTAAATACCACATAAAACTAATATGCTCATAACCGCTCATTCGCAACTTATTTTTTCGATCTGTCAGCTCTCATACTCTCATGAATATGAGGTATACAAAATAATGTAAAAATTTTGTAAAATTTATCTCCTCGTGGTTTAACTCCCCTTAGGGAAGTATCGGTGTATATAAGGTTAACCACTTTATTTGATATTGAAATAATGGCTTTAATTTGAGTTAATTTTTTTACACCATACCTATTAATACGCTATAAATAGATGGGTAATGTCAAATTTATAAATTTTCAATTTTTATTTTTTGGATTGCACAAAATTCTTATATGTCTACTAATGTGGTATAACTAGTTTATTAGTTATAATGAAAAGTATACATTCCATTAGCAACAATGCGTAGGAAATAGATTTTATCAAAATCGACCGTTGGATATTATCATGATAAGAATAAATGGTTATTTTCAAAATTTCAGCTATTTTCGTCGTCGTTTGGGTTTCGATCTAGTAGGTCAACCCTAAACCTTAAATACTACATAAAACTAATATGCTCATAACCGCTCACTTGTAACTTATTTTTTTGATCTGTAAACTCTCATACTCTCATGTGTCGAAGCTATATCAACTAATGTAAAAATTTCTGGAATTTAATCTCCTCAAGGGTCGGCTCCCCTTAGGGAAGTAGAAGTGTTTAAAGGGTTGACCGGTTTATTTCATGTCAAAATAATGGCGGATCGGGTTAATTTTTTCACACAATACCTATTAATACGCTATAAATAGACAGGTAATGCCAAATTTATTGATTTCCAGTTTCGAGTATTTAGATCGAACGAAATCCTTATGTGCCTACCAATGTTGTTTAATTGGTTTATTAGTTATAATGAAAAGTATACATTCCATAAGCAACAATGCGTAGGAAATAGAGTTTATCAAAATCGACCGTAGGATGTTATCATGATAAGAATAAATGGTTGTGTTCAAAATTTCAGCTATTTTCGTCGTCGTTTGAGTTTCGATCTACTAGGTCAATCCTAAACCTTAAATAGTACATAAACTAATATGCTCATAACCGCTCACTCATAACTTATTTTTTTGATCGGTAAACTCTCATGCTCTCATGTGTCGAAGCTATATCAACTAATGTAAAAATTTCTGAATTTTTATCTCCTCAAGGGTCGGCTTCCCTTAGGGAAGTAGAAGCGTTTAAAGGGTTGACCGGTTTTTGGTACAGACATCTGTGTGAAATGAGTAACACACACGGATATCTGTGTGAAATGTTAACACGGAAATCCGTGTGAAAAGAATCACGAGCTACAGAATTCCGTGTGAAAACTTTATTAGCTACAGAATTCCGTTACAATAAGTTTTTAATATAGAATACTCTGTGAAATGAGCAACACACGAATATCTGTGTGAAATGTAGACACGGATATCTGTGTCAAAAGAAAATTAGCTACTAAATTCCGTGTGAAAAAATAGAATAGAGACAGAATTCCGTGTAAACAATAATTAACATGACAGTTATATATTACCAAGATAAATACACACGAATATCAGTGGTAAATATATATGTATCTCACACGGATTTCTGTGGTAAATTTTTCCCCGCTCACTTTTTTGGAACAAATTCAATTTCCCTCCCCTAATAGTATTACACACGGATTTCCGTAGATTACTGAGCTACATACACACGGATATCAGTAGCAAAGGTAAATGTATTTCACACGGATTTCCGTGGAAATTCCGCTTATAACCAGCAAATTGATCCAAATCTGAAGCATATCGATCCATGTCCTTCTCCCCCACCCCTAAAGCGTATCGATGTCCTTCTCCCCCAAATCGATTCAGCCTTATCTGAGGTCTGGAAGCGGTCGTAGGCAACAACAATTTGATATCTCCCCCAATTTCGAAGCGGTGTCTCCGCCCATTGCTGCCTCTCTCTGCCTCCCCCTCTCTCTCATATCCCAGCTCCACTTCTCTGCCTCCCTCTCTCTCATCTCCAAATTTTTTTGATTTAATGGAGGACAGAGGAACTAGATCTGTTTTCTCTCTCCTCCGACACCCACTTCCGGTCACCACCGTGACTCACCTCCACCATCACAGACCTCACCGACCTCCGACGAGTTTAACGCTGCCTCGAGGAGTAAGTGTAGGTGAGCTGTAGTTGATGCCACTATATGCCAATAACAAGCTTGAACTCCTTCACAATTTTTTTTTTTAATAAGCATAATATAGCATAAAATAGGTTTGGTTTGTAATTTGGTTGAGTTTAGTACAGCCGTGAAACTGCTTAATCATGTTGCAGGTCAGGGAATTTCGACAAGGCATGGAGAAATTTGTTTAAAACGTGGTGGCCGGAGCTAGCTTAATCATGTTGCAGAGCTAGCTTCGCTGCCCTCATTTGATGGGTGCCTTGGTGAAATCAAGATTTCAGGTACTAGCTATTAGCGTGGTTGCTTTAGTATTTTCCTTACTACGTGAAGTTCTGTTGAAAGCAGGATGAATGCTATCAGTTCAAGCTTCTGTAGGAGCTTGATTAGCATCTTCACCTACTTGTTTTGAACTGAATGAAAATATGTCTCTCATATTATTATACGCCTAGAAAAGGTGTCTACCTTTACAGTGAAGTTGAAAGAGTTTTGTTTTTTCCATTCAGCATACTTGCTTATCTGCTATGTGGTTTATCTAATCATTTGTGTTTCTTCTATGCAGACTCTTTATTGGAATTGATAGGTTGTGAGGGTGACATGGCTACTTCAACTTGTGAATATTCCAAACTATATCACCATTGTCTACACTTTGGTTACTTTGTGCAGTAAGTTTGCAATTTGATGAGACCGTAGTCCCATGTCCTTCCAAGAATGGAGGACTGGGTCACATATTGAAATTTTACTTCGTTATCCATTTGCATATACAGACTTCAATGTTCTTGTCTTTATGCAAAATTTATGTTATTAGATTGTGTTCTTATCTTTATGCAGATGCCTGAGACTTCAAAATGTTTTCTGTGATGAAGAAATTTGTGTAAGTTACTCTATTCATGTATAGATGCCAACAGAGATCTCCTAATTATATTAAACCTTAGTTTGACAACACCTTATCTACATCTAAAAAAAAATTGTGTTACTATTTCCCAAGTTTAAAAGTCTTAAGCATCTATTGTGGAAGTTTTGTGAGGCATGCTATGAATCTGTCCGGTCAAACCATATTTGTGCTAAATGTCATTTTTGCATTCTTGAATTCTAATTTTGTGTCCCTATAGCCTCCCTATGCCATCTGCTGGTTAAAAAATTAAAAAGAAAGACGTCATTAAAGTTGTGAGGAATACCATGATAAACAAGGGCGAAGATATGCATTGGCCAGAAGTGGCCTTCCCCTAAAGCTTCATATATGCTTGCTTATATACTTGTTGAAATTAATGGCTGGAATTGGTTTATTCACGACTGTAATATAATCTGTTGCAGCACCTATTGAGGAACAGCAAATAGCAGAGCTTGGAACTAAGGTGGATAAGATCCAAGGAGCATGTAAGCTCATTTCTTTCTCTTTGAATGTTCAATAAATAGGCTACGATTGCAAGCTTCTTTCTCAAGGACAGAACACTTCACCAAGAAATAATGCAATTTTTCTGAAAATTTTTGTAGCCTTGATTTGTTTGCTTTAGTGAGTAGGTGATATGATGACTACGGTAGAACCTTGTATTTGAAAAAGTAAAATAGACAATGCATAGAGAGATACCTCTCTCATGCTGGGAAATATATGTTTTACTTTTACATGTTATACCAAATCACAAAGTAAACTAGAACTGTTCATTCCATATGATTCTCATGTATATATCCATATCTGATTCTTTAAGCTAGTAGCCAACTCATGTTCAATAAATATTACAGAGATCAGACTGATATGTTTTTGCTATGTGCTGGTTTAACCAAATGCCTGATGCCATATACATTTTTACAGATTACTGGATTATGCAAGCTTCTCAACCAGAACAGTGAAAGTTTAACGTCGCTTGAATTCATTCACTGTACACTTTCTTCAGCTACTATATATCACAGCTTCTATCACAGCAAGTTGTAGTTCTCTATCCCCAACAATTCGGTAAGGAGATTATAAAACGAGTGATGTAAATTTTATTAAAACAAGTTGATAGCAGTGATTGTTCAATGATTCCATATAATTAGGATTCCTATGTTTTTTGAATCCATTTGGTATGTCCGATGTCACTAGTGCATTTAATATAAAATAGACCAAAAGCTCATAACTGATGCCCGTTTCTTGAATTCTTAGGTCTTGGAAGGAGGGAAATATTTCAGCTAACGAGAATTCGTGCAAGTTTATATTTGCTTATGATGGAGTGAAGAGAGAATTAAAGGAGATTTTTAGTTCACCAGAACAGAAGCTCGACCAATCTTTCGAATTTAGGGGCATATGCAGAAACGCTGATCATTTCTTTAGTTGTATTATCAACTGTTATTGACATCTTTAGAATGATATTTGTTTTCTTCAAGTAATGCAGAATCTTCATTGGTTCCTAATTAATTAGCAGATTTTTTTTTTTTTTTTTTTTTTATAAATGCTATCACTTTTACACACAGAAATCAGTGAGAGTTAGGGTAAAAGAATTTGACACAGAAATCCGTGTGAGATAGGAAGTTATTCACACGGATTGCAATTCATTACGGTAATTTATATTCATGGAAAGACAGTGGGGCCCACGTCTAATATTCACACGGACAAAATAATCCGTGTGAGATGAGTATATATTTGACACGGAAATCCGTGTGAGATAGGTAAACATTTGCTACAGAAATCCGTGTGAAATAGAGTTGTTCACACGGACTGTGTTTCATTACGGTAATTTATATTTATGGAAAGATAGTGGGGCCCACATAAGTATTTCACACGGACAACATAATCCGTGTGAGATGAGCATTACCCCCCCTCCAAACCGCACGGTAACACCAATCTGTGCGTGTACTGTGCGTAAAGGCTATCACACACTGAAATCCGTGTGTGAAAGTCTTATTACCCACAGATTAAAATCCGTGGGTAATTGTTGTTTTGTTAGTAGTGACTTGAGAGTTGGTTGTACTAGAGAAACTCGTTGTAATTTATTCCATTTTTGAAAAAAATAAAATAAAACCTCCATTACAAAAATATGCATGTCAACGTTAATAATTGATCATGTGTCTTCCAATTTGATAGAACGTAAGTAAACTTGTACAGTTTGGCTACCCAAAAGTGATTGAAAACATAAACATATTAATCATGATGGTGGTCATAAAAAATGAAATTAAAATTTTTAAAAAAAATCCCACAGTAGGATTCATTTCCTTTATATTTAATAAAAGATTAATCCACAAAACTAATGTAGCTCTTTCGTTTGGTCACTCTTGAGAGATTGCAAAATATCTATGAAATTTGGTCAATATTTAGACCTACAAAACTTGCATCTTTTGTCATGACAAAAAAATTTAACTCACACCACAGTTCAGATTCATTACACCAAAAGACTTCGCTATTTGGAGAAGTATTTTATTTAATAGTTAGTACACTAAACAATTGCATTAAATGAATACTGAGTGGACATACATGTCACATATAGTTAACCTGTTGCCCTATCACTTATTGGCCTTCTTAATACAAGACCTAGTTCTTATTCACATATGTTATCAACTAATATGAAATACCCT
Source organism: Rosa chinensis (assembly GCF_002994745.2). Lineage (NCBI taxonomy): Eukaryota > Viridiplantae > Streptophyta > Magnoliopsida > Rosales > Rosaceae > Rosa > Rosa chinensis. Next base: position 9,708,413 of record NC_037093.1, on the reverse strand, counting down.
TAGTTTGCATATTTGGCTTTATAGTCGGTCCACAGCTGGTCGACCGTCTTCCCGAGCAACTAGTTAAAGAAATCGTTACTGTAACCATCTATCATCTTCTTGTTAAGTTCTGCCACAAACCCGTCTTTAAGGCCATTGCAATAATCCAGGAACCGTGCAGTTACGCTGTAACCCTCGTCCCAACTGTTACCATCACCGGGTTTTGCAAACGAGGCGGGTATAAAACCAGACTTCAAGGTCACAAACTCAGCAATCCCTTCTACCACTCCGGTAGGAGCTTGACCTTTTCCATTCCTCTGCAATGAGTGTGTGATCTCATGGTAAAGTACCCAATTGAAGTCGTTTTTGAGGTTTGCCGCCGGTAGGTCCTGAATACAAGTAGTAAAAAATCATTAGCAAGTGCAAGGTCAAAAGTAGTATAAAGAAGACATCGATATACCGAAAAATAAAGTGTTGTAGAAAATCTCAACTTCATCATCAAAGTAGCTTTTTTCATGCGAAATTTTCATGACATTTGAATATCAAAAAGTTCAAATGTCTTTCATCTCACGAGTTAACACGCATGTCAAAACAAAATTGTCATAGACTTCATCCATATTCAATGTAGCTGGGGAGAATTATAATTGTGTTTATTATGAATAATAGGAACCCTTTATATAGGGAGTTACAAGGTACACAATAGATAATAGAATCCGAATACAATTAAATACTTATAACACTTTCCTATTACAAATCTAAACCCTAGTTTGTAGAGGCACACATTATGTCGACATCCTTCAACACTCCCCCTTGTGCCGCTCAAACTTGGTGATGACACTTTGATTGTTGCCTCGTTAAAAACCTTGTCAGGTAACAAAAACCCTGTGGGACAAAAATAACCCTGGTTGAAGGACAAAAAGAGCACAACACGTCCTTCACTCTTCGAGATCGAACATGTAGACATCATGCCTCCCCCTAATGTCAATATCTCCCCATGATTGCTACAATCATGGGGGTTCGGATAACTTTCTCAATCCGATGCTCTTCACATGTTTCTCGAAGGTGGATTTTGGTAACAACTTAGTAAATAAGTCCGCTACATTATCCTCTGATCGGATTTGGTTCACTTCAATATTTAAAAGTGCTTGTTGTCATTTTGATGGAAGGGAGGAGGAGCACGGAAGGTGGCATTTTGCCTTGTGGGGTCCGATCCCACACTTCCGTCATTTCTTTTCTCTCTGTAGGAATAGAACAAGCCCATATCAATCGTACCTCTCAAATATCGAAAGATTGTCTTTATACCAATCTAATGGCGTTGCGTTGGCGCGGGGCTATATCTAGCCAACAAGTTCATAATAATTGAGGTGTCCGGTCTTGTATTGTGCTAAATACAATAATGCGCCTATTGTACATGAATAAGCACTTCTGCTATTAACACGTCTTCGTCATCATCCCTGGGACGAAACGAATCCCTTTTAGGGCCAAGACTACAGACAACCATGGGAGTGCATTTTTGACTTTATCAAAATGCCTAAGCATCTATTGACACGGTATACAAGTTCTGAATCTAGGCAAAACTGTGTTCTCCCAAGGTCCTTCCTCTCAAACTCGGATTTCAGGTGTTCAGCGGTTTCCCTTAACTCTCAAGGGTTCCAATTATGTTTATCAACATAAACCGTGACAATTGCAAATCCGGAACTTGTCATGGAAACGCGTGGGCATAGTTCATTATATCCCTTCCCAATCAAGTAGTCATTTTAGTGAGCATTTCAACCTCGTTGCAAATACGCTCCGTGGTCTAGAGCCACTTGACTTGGGTAAATGAAGTCCATAAGAACCTTCATTATATTTCGTATCTAGATCCCCATAGAGATACGTAGTGACCACATTCGTAAGCTGCATGTTTAGTTATTTGGAAACTACTAAACTGATAAGGTAGTGGAGTGCAATGACATCTATTACGAGAGAATATGTCTTCTCGTAGTCGATTCCAGGGCGTTGTGAGAAACCTTGCGCCATATGGCGAGATTACCATATCTTTTTCTCATCACGCTATCTAACGAAGACTTATTAATGTCAATAGGTTTTATGTTAGGAGGTCCCGAAATCCTTCCTCTTCATTAGTGAATCCAATTCAACCTGGATCGCATCTTTCCATTTAGGCCAATTTTCTCTACGTTGGCATTCTTCAACAGAGTAAGGTTCAATGTCATTGGTCTCAATAATTCCACGTCCTCATGTACACTAGTGTAGTTCGTAGAGATTTCTATATTCTCAGGAATTGGTTCTAACATTGAGGCGTCCTCCAACGATGTCTCTTGGACATAACCACAATCCAAAATATTCTCATGAGACGGATTTTGAGTATCAATGATCAATGGATCAAGTTGTGCCAAACTCGCTCTCTTCTTAGGGCGAGAATCCATCAAACCTATGGGTCTCCTACGCTCTCTAGCGGAACCCATGGTCTATGACGCCATTATGCCACCTTTGTGGCGTCACCATACTACCATCCATGGTGGTGTTGCCGTACCCATCTTCTCTGGGTGGCACCATGTCCTCTTGTGGGGACATCAATCCTTGCAGACATGTTTGCAGCAGATATATGTGATCTTGTCACTTTTAGGGGATCAAGATGAGACATACATTGACTTTCTAATCTCCCCCTAACGATGCGAAGACTGTCTCATCAAAGTGACAATTCGCAAATCCAGCGAAATAGAGATCGCCTGTCAAAGGTTCTACATAGCGGACTTATAGTTGGAGACTCATGTCCAACAAATATATATATATATATATATATATATATATATGCATTCGTTGCAATGACTCATGTTGATGTGCTGTGGCGGCGCAATTGGCACATGAACCGCACACTCAAATATGCATAAATACGAGATATTAGACTCGAACCCAGTCACTAGCTGTAATGCAAATAAAAGTTGAGTGGCTGCTATGAGTCGTAGACGAATGAGCATAGCTGCATGCGATATTGCATAACCCAAGCGGAAATATTGGTGTGCATAACCAAAGTCCGGGCTACCATCGTAGTCTTTTAATGGTGGCTTGTCCGCCAGACCAATTGGGTGGGTACATGAGAATATGATACTTGATATCAATACCCAATGATATGCAATAGTCATCGAAAATTTTCAATGAACTCTCTAACATTATCAAGTCAAATTGACTGAATGGGATGATCTGGGTAGTGAGCCCGTAGCCATATGTTATGTGCTAGGAGTGTAGTATAAGCAGCATTATGAGTGGATAATGGCACAACACGTGACCAGCGTGTTTGTGTATCAACCAACACCATAAAACATCTATACAGTCAGCAAGTTGGTTGATCAAATCCACAGAATTTCCTTAGATTCTTTGTGAGAATGGAATTATTTCCTCAATCTCCTTTGCATAGGATGGTCTCAATCCTAAATAACAGGCTTTACAGAATGAAACATGGGCCTTATAATCAACCAATGAAGGTTTTGGTTAAGCCACAGTGTCACAATGGACTTGAGAAGTAGGGAGAGGAGTTGAATAAGGGTTTATGGTTTCAATGCCATGTATTTGCCGCAGGGGTAGGCAGCGTCGGCTATGTGTGGCTGGTCTTTGCACAATCATGGTGCCATGAGGCGCATGTGTAGCTCCTCGAACCAATTCTTGGTTCTTACTTTTCTTCGTTCTGAAAATGGATGTCCGTGTAAAGTCTTTAATACACGGATCATCATGCCAAAGCCTATATGTGTCAGAATCCCATAAATCGTCTCTCATGACATGGTTGGATTCAATAACTCGAATAGTGGTTGCATACAACCCACTAGAGTGACACATTAGTTTCTCTAATACTCGTTTATGTCCGTAGTCATTAGAGGTGATTCAAAGGAACTCTGTCCATTCTCATAATGTGTTTTCACATGAAAACCATTGGCTCTTATATAATAAAGTTTGAATTAAGGTATGTCTAAGACATTAAGTAAAAGAATTGACACTTTATTAATAGCCAATGATTACATCAAAGTTTCCAAAATCTAATCCAAAATAAAATCAAACTAAGACACATTGTAGTCACTCTATCTGTTTGGTAACTCCAATCAAATATGACGAGGAAAGTAAATAGAGATGTTGGTGGAGCGAGGCTCTCTTAAGTACCAATAATCTCAATGACTTTCCTAGACATCACATTTTGTTGGGTCCGCCACATAAGAAAGAGTTAATACAATTGTCATTTATTGACTAAGGCATATTGCCATTACAAAAGTTCTTGGAAAAATAAAATGACTAATCAAATCAAAGTCTGCTGCATCCTTGTGCACTTCATCTTCAGCTTTGAAGTCCTCTATGTGAGATTGACATCTTCACTATCTTCTTCTTCTTCTGCAAGATACACTTCTTTCTCCCTCAGTTCCCTGTATGCCCTGTATCTTGCAGCTAGTTGCTCGCTTGCCTTGCATTGCTTGAACCAATGCTCAATTGATTCACATCGATGACACACATCATTGTGGTTGCCTCCCTTTAATTGAGGTGCACGTTGCGGGAGTTCCCTAGGAGGGTTGGTGCCACCACCACGACCCATGGCGCCATCACCACGGCTAGGGATACCACGACCCCCTCTCCCAAGTGTGGCATTACCACCACGTGTATCCACACCAAACTTGCGGTTTCCTTCCTGGTTAGGGCGGTTATATGGGCCTATACGTCCCTCATTCTTAGGGTACCGCTCCTTGTGCCCTCCTTTGGGTGCATTATAATTCGCCTCATGAACGCTCTTAGTTCCAATGGGCCTTGAATTATAATTTCTCACGAGCATGTTATCATGTTTCTCAGCTACAGATATAACATTGATAAGCTGATGAAACCTTGTGATCCATCCAGCATTGACTTCAGTGCAGTATTGCTTTGATACCACAATGGCTGAAACGGGGAAGGTGGAGAGAGTTTTCTCAATTAGCTCTTGCTCTGTGACAGGTTGTCCACAAAACCTCAACATGGACTGTATGCGAAGAGGTTCTGAATTATATTCAACAACAGACTTGAAATCAGCAAAGCGCAGATTGTTCCATTGAACCTTCATGTCAGGGAGGAGGGAATCTTGGACATTGCCAAAGCGCTCTTCTAGCGCTACCCATAGCTCTCTTGCATTCTTGATCGACATATACTCCAATCTGAGTGCCTTGTCCATATGGCGTCACATCAAGATAACTGCTTGAGCATGCTTTGTAGGTGTTCACACGAACATAAGATCCGGTTAGGTGCCTGGATTATGGGTAATATTCCCTTTGAAGTGAGATGGTTCTCAACATCGGTTACCCAACTGTGGTAATCCGAGCCTGTTGAGTCAAGCATGGGAAAGTTGAGTCTAGGTTCATTCGACATCCTGAAAATAAGAAGAGAAGATATATTAGTTTCGGAGTTAAACTTCCACAAAAACTAAAACAATAAGATTTCTGAGCTATGCTACCAAGAAATCAATTTCCAAGAATCTCTTTTAGATTAGACCAAACAATGATGTTTTAATATGGTCACAATTTGATGCTTATGGACGCTCTTAGTCCAAGCATTATGAACACTCTTAGTTCATATGAACGCTCTTAGTTCGTTTAATTATGAACACTCTTAGTTCATACGAACACTTTTAGTTCGTTAAGCGTGAATCCCCACAATTCCGCTTTGTTAAACACTCAAAACCATTTGGCAACATATATTCCAATATTCTGCATAAAATAAAGGGAATTTAAATTCAAGAAAGCGGCAACCTTAATTATAAAAACTTACGTAATTGTTTTTGGCTTGAAGACACGCGCGTGTTGATGCAGGCGTGTAGCTAAATTAGGATTGCCAGAATTTGGTCAAAATTGGCAGTTGGTGGGCTGCCCTTCTCCCATCTTTTTTTTCTTTTCTTCTTTTCTTTTCTGGGCCCACTCCTTCCCCTTCTTCTTCTATGTGTTTCTTCCTTTCGTTTTCTGTTTTTATCTTTCTTTTGCAAGGCAGGCAGGCATGCTTGCAGGGAGGCGGGCTTGCAGGGACGCAGGCAAGCAGCTTCGGCAGCAGGTGCGCAGGGCAGGAAGGGCGCTGGCTTGCGGCAGAAGGTGTGCAGGCAGGTGCGTTGCAAGGAGGCTGGGCTGGTGTGCAGGCAGCAGCACGGGCTGCGTAGGTGTGCAAGGCGAGCTGCAGGGGGCTAAGGCAGCAGGGGCTGCAGGAGGCTGGGCTGCAAGAGGCTGCGGCAGGAGGTAGGCCGAGCTAGGGTCTTGTGGGCAAGGAGAGTTTACGGAAGATTTTAAGGTTTTTTTTCTTTTGGGCTAGAGTTAGAACTCGTGCTGATAACGTGTTGTAGGAGAATTGTAATTGTGTTTATTATTGATAATAGAAGCCCCTTATATAGGGAGTTACAAGGTACACAATATGTAATAGAATCCGAATACAATTGAATACCTAGAACACTTTTCTATTACAACTCTAAACCCTAGTTTGTAGAGGCACACATTATGTCGACATCCTTCAACATAATGATAAAATAATGAATTGTGACAAGAAAATTTTCTTATACTTCGAGATTGCTATGTGTATATATTAGTCAAAAGAAATATCAAAGGAAAAAAAAAATGTAAAATATTGAAAATCTTGACCATGTATATATTTACCTGGATGTACTTGGCTGAAACATGAATAATGTCACCGCTCGAAACCGCAATGCCTTCTCTGTCTTCGACGAACAAGCTTATGCGTGGCTTGTCCCTTCTCTCTGCAGCTGTAGTTTCCTTAAAGAGGTTCCAGATGAAATCAGTCGCGTCTCTCATTCTTTGCTTGGTGTAGTCCAAGCCCAGCTCGTCTCTAAAACGGACTCCACCAGGGGTGCTGAGAGCCCGGTTCTCGACGATGTACTCAATAGCTTGAGTTTCATGGACAGTAGCTAGGGCTAAGAGAGAAGCAAAGACAAATGAAAGGAGAAAGCGAGCCATGGTGTTTGAAATGATTTACCAAGTGACTGTAATTTGTTATGCACATAGTGTTTGCTCTTTGTGGTTTATATAGAGTTTGGTTCTGCAAGACATGGTTAGCATTAGGGCGTTTACTCACCAATATTCATTAAGAGCCATGTACGTAACTACGTGAGGAACGAACTAAATCACTAATCCATCTTTGATTTGTATTCAATTCAATTAACTGGTCATAGTCTTCTTACCAAAACAATAGTCCTAGTAGTCTGCTGTCCAGCAAGGTACCCTTTTGAGTTCGGCCGATAAATGATTAAGTTTCAAGATTTTAATTAATAGCAAACTACAAAGACCCCCCTAGTAGAAGTCCAAAACACAAATAACTCCTCCACTTTTGATTTTATACATCTAAGGACAAAAGTTTACACTTAAGGACATTTTGTCTTTAGTAAGTCTTTTACTTTCCTTAATAGTTATCTCTTCCTTGGGTAAAAATAAAATTGACGGAGCGTAGTGGGCCCATGCTTTTGAATTTGTTTGTTTAACCATATTGCAGGTATAAATCCATCCTCTATACTCGAAGGTAAACGGTTATTTTCACTATTCATAATTTCGATTGTTGATAGACTTGAGTTGATTGCTATTTGCAAAATTACTACTAAGGAACTGCAAAAGGAGAGAGAGAAATTGAGAAAATTAAAAACCTATAGAGATAATCTTAGTAGGGATTCTCCCAATTACTGGGATATTATCTATAGACTACAGACTAGAATATATAGAATAGAAGAGGAGATAGATAATCTCTTAGAAGTTCTGGAAGAGGAACAAAAACCTCTTGATTATTTGAGCATTGGTTAGATCCGCACATCACTGGTATCAGAGCTTGTAAAATAGCTCAAGGAGAACCCCTCCTTAATGGGGACAAGGTCAGAATTGTTATTAGAAAAAATAAATTCTCTATTGAAATCTTCTGATGAGAAATATCAGAAGTTGTTACTAGAAATATCTAGATGTCAAACTCATCTAGAAAAATTACCTGCTATAATCCACCAATTAGAAAGATTGGAAAACAAACTGGATTATATCAAAGAACTTCCAAAAGTGGAAGAAGAAAAGCTGACAGTTGTCAGTAGAAAAGTCAATGAACAGCAAAAAACGCTGGATATCATGAAAAATATACTGAAGGACAAGAAAGTGCCTACAGTAAAAAAGAAAACTAATGGATTCAAACCGTTAGAAAAACCAGACACAAATCGTATTCCAAATATGATTTTTCTGGAACCATCTACTAGTCAGACTAGTATCCGGTATGAAAATCCGGAAAATAGAGAAATGAAGATGTTAAGCATCTTTGGGAAAAAGAAGGGAGTACAGCTCCTAAATGCTGAAGAATTCGAATTCAACGAAATCGAACAAGAGGTAAAAAATTCCTCAATCCCAAAGTTAGATTTTAAACAAATCTACAAAAGGGGAAAGTTTGATTTAATGGATAGCCATTATTTTAAACTTCTGGAAATTACAACTCCAGCTACAGCAGGAGGAGAGACTGATCTTCTATTAATCACTCCTTCAGAAGTTGCTAGAGCTCAAGCAAAAAAATATCAATTTATGCATATTGGAGCAGTCCAAGTAGGCATAAATCTACTTGCACGTGAAGGCATAAACTGTTCGGTCCTATGTGTCCTACAGGACAACAGGTTAACAGACTTCCAAGCTAGTCTGTTGGGAACACTCGAAGCATCCTTATGCGACCAAGTAGCATATTTCAACTGCTTCCCCAACTTCACCACCAGCTTGAAAGATGCAGCTCATTGTCTCAGACTGAGAGTCAAGACAGATGGTATATCCATGAAAGAAGATATGCAAGAACTTGCTATAGTATATAGAATATACTATAAATTGATGAGTACTACAGTAGCCCCTAAGACAAGGATAACAAATATCCCAGGTCTTACTACTGGATTCCTCACCAATCAGAAGAACCATTCACAACAAATCCACAAAGTTACTTGGAATGAAGTAACTTTTCCTCTTGAATGGAAATTATCCGGTCCAAAAAAGCAGCCGGAAAGAGCAAAAGCAAAGATCTACGAGAGTAGAAAGACTGGAGAAATTAGTCTTAATTTTGACAATCACAGAAGAAGTGATGTCAGTCCTGAGAATCTCAGGATAAACAAGAACAATCTTCTAAGAAGAAGCTACAGCACTAGAGAAGCTAGTGTCAGTGGTATAAAACCCACTATTGAAGAGCCAATTTCTGAAGAAGAATTGGAAGCTGATCTGAACAGACCAGTCCATATGTTCAGAACTAAGAAGCTCTATGATCTTTATGAAGAAGCTGGGAATTGCGAAAATCCTGAACGATTAGAAAAACTAATCGAAGAAATGAAAGAATACAAATTCAGAAAGACAAGAAAAGTCTTTCCTTATCAAGATATTGAAATGGAAGAAGGAGAAAGCTCCAGAACTTTCATTAGCAGAGAAAAAAAAGAAATAAAACTCCCATTTCAGAAAGCCCCCACGGGTAAAAAAGGAGAAAGAAATTCTCAAAGATTTGTCCCAGAGGACAATCTGCCTAGAGTTCCGATCACGAACTATGGCATATGGTTAAATCTAGACAAGAGTCTAGACAAAAGAAAAACCATTGACCAATGGGTAGACAGCCTGATGATGGCTTCTGCACTCACCCTTGGCAAATTTGAAGCACCAGATCTGCAGGTGTACTATGAAACTACTCTCACTGGAGTAGCAAAAAAGTACTACCTATCTTTCAAAGAAACTGCCAGAGGAAAAGACTGGCTGGAAGAAATCAAAAATTCAAAATCTCCGTATGATTTTGCAGTACCACTGTATGATCAGTTCTGTGGAGATCTTTCAAATCTGAGTGAAAAAGCCAAAGAAACGGCAAAATCGAATATCTATGCTCTTAAAATCTGTGACATGAGATATTTCGAAGAGTACTTGAATGAGTTTCAAGAGTACTACTGTACAATTGGTGAACTAGAAAATACTGATCTAGTTAATCTGTTGCACAGAAAACTCCCTGAACCATGGAGAACAGCTGTGAGAGAAAGTATAGCTGAAAAACCAATTGAAAGATTTTCAGTTGGAGGGATTGCCGACAGAATCCGGCAATTACTGAAAGAGCAATGCAAAGCCAATCTTAGAGCTAAGATGGCCAAGAAACAACTCAAAGGAGTTGAAAATTTCTGTTATGGAATATTAGATATGCCCACAAACTGGGGATGCCATGACTCCAAATTCCACAGAAAGAAGAAGAAAGAAAAATATTACTCTAAAAAATTTAAAAAGAGTAATCAGAAGAAAAATTGGAAATTCAAGAGAAGTTCCAATTACAAAAAGCAACAGGATGAAGATCCTAAAAAGAAATTCTTCAAAAAGAAGAATACTCATCAGCATAAACAGCCTAGCAAGAAAGCTTGCAGATGTTGGTTGTGTAAAGCTGAAGGACACTATGCAAATGAATGTCCGGAAAAGGGTAAAAGATCTACTAAGGCCCTCTTTGAAGAATATGAGCAAATAGTAGAGGTAGCAAACATGAAAGGCTACGAAATAGCCTATTCTGATGATGAAGATGACGACAGGTCAGTCTACTCTGCCTGGTCTGGAGAAGAAGAAAGTTCATCAGAAGAGTCTGAGATTGATTCTGAAGTAGAGTACTTCGAATCTAGACAACTGAATGTTTTGAGAATAAAAAACTGGGAAGAAAGCAAGACAGAATCCTTCATGTCTTCTTATCAGGTGAACCCTGGTACATTCGTTTGTGACTACTGCTTTTGTCACGAAAAGAATGGTCTCCCAATGTTTTGTGAAGAGTCTAAGAAGACTTATCACAAAGAATGCTTCATAGCTGAAGCGAGAAGAAAAACCAAGAATGGTCTTGTCAGCCAATTGGTTAAGCAAGAATATGAAGAGTATTTTGCCGAGCAAAAGGCAAAAGAAATTGAAACTCTTTTCCAGGAAACCATGGAACCATCTTCCTCGAAAAAGGAAGAAATCGTCGATAAAGAAAAAGTCGATGAAGATATTGAACTGGTTGAAATACCAGAAAATGTAGAACTGGTGAAACCACCAGAAACGGTACATCTCTTAGAAAGACAAGAGGCTACTGACACATGGGATCTACTTGGCCAACCCTCTGGCAAGTATGATTATAAAGTCAGATATGATCCTCCGTCCTGGTTCAGTGATCCAGACATCAAAGAGATAATTCCTACAAACTGGGATGATAGTGAAGATAAATCACCCATGCAGGAAAATGTTTCAGAAGAATGTAAACCATTCATTCCAAAAGAGCAAGCTCAAGAAAATGAGCCTCACCAATCGAAAGTCGTCTCTACAAGTAGATACAGCAACTACATAGAGATCGGACTCAAATTCCCTGATCACAGGAAATATCATCTACATGCCTTTGTAGATAATGGATCAGGTTTTACTGTTGCAAAGAGATTTGCAATTCCAGATGAACTCTGGAAAGAAGATAAGAAAAAGTCTGCTACTGGTGTTACATTTGATGGAAGCCATCTCACCATGAAGAAAGTAGCAAAAAATGTTCATATCACCATTGGTGGAGGAACATTTATCATCCAGAATGTTTGGCAGTCAGAAGGCCAAGGATCTGATTTCCTGTTAGGAAATGATTTTATTCTCCAACAAAGATTTATTCAGGATGAAGAAGCGATAGGCTTCAGGAAAGGAGGACGAGTGTTCTGGGCAGACCGACTCACACATGCATTCAGTGTGGTAGGTCCCGGTTTTACTACTCACTATCAGAGATCGCAACAGAATAGTGGTGATCTTACCCCCTACAAACCCAAATTCGAGCCCATACTCCAAATCAAACAACAAGAAGAATTGCTTGTTGAAGAATCTTCAGAAGAAGAAGAAGAAGAAGCTAGTGAAGATGAAGAAGCTAGTTTCATCCATGAACACAACCTCAAGCACTTTCAGAATAAGCTTGAGTCTCAGCAAATTCCCACTCTTGAAAAAATCAAGAAACTACTCGAGCAGAATGTGGATACAAATCCTCAAAAGTTTTGGGAAAAAGACCCAGTGGTCTGTGAATTGAAATTGCATGACATGAATGCTATCTGCCATGTCAAAGCCATTCCTCATTACAAAGAGGAAGATCAAAAAGAATTCAGAAAAGATATTGAAGATCTCCTGAACAAGAGATTGATTCAACCTTCCACTAGCCCTCATCATGCTCCAGCATTCTACGTGAGAAATCATGCAGAAACTCTAAGAGGAAAAGCTAGAATGGTGATTGACTACAGAGATGTCAACAAGAAGACTGTCAAAGATGGTTATCAAATTGCTCAAGTAAGAGTACTGATCAACCAGCTCAGAGGAGCCAAAGTCTTTTCGAAATTCGATGCAAAGTCGGGTTTCTGGCAAGTCAAGATGCATCCTGAGAGCATACCTCTCACTGCATTTGGAACACCACAAGGCCATTATGAATGGTTAGTAATGCCTTTTGGTCTAAAGCAAGCTCCCTCAATCTTCCAAAGAAAGATGGACAACATCTTCAAGCATGTGGCAGAGTTTTGCGTCGTCTACATAGATGACATCCTAGTCTTCTCCAAAAACAAAGAAGAACACATGAAACACCTCCATGAGGTAGTAAAGCTGATAGTTCAGCATGGAATCATCCTAGGTGAAAAGAAAATCTTCTTTATCCTTGATGAAGTTGATTTCCTAGGGATAAACATCAAAAATGGAGTAATAAAACTCCAACCTCATATTCTTGAAAAGATCTGGAAGTTCCCAGACAAAATTCATGATGCTAAGAGTCTAGAGAGATTCCTTGGTGTCATAAATTATGGGAGAGATTTCATCCCTAAAATCTCAGGGTTAACAGCGATGTTATCTCCTAAGACAAGTTCCAAAAGAAAATGGAACTTCACAGAAGATGATGAAAAGATTGTGAAGCAGATAAAAAATCTCTGCAAAAACCTCCCTCCTCTCCAACAACCAGAAGAGAATGATGAAATTATCCTCCAGACAGATGCGAGCGATAATTACTGGTCCGGTGTTGTTCTGGCAAGAGCGCCTGGAACTAACATTGAAAAGATCTGCAAATTTTGTAGTGGCAAGTTCAGCCCTGCAGAACTGAATTATCCCACAGGGGAAAAAGAAATTTTGGCTGTCAAAAAAACGATTTTAAATTCACCAGCTTTTCTTGGAAAAACCTTTACTGTCCGCACCGATTGTGCCAGAGTAAAGAATTTCAAAAATTTTAAACTTGATAAAGCTGCTGATAGAGGAAGATTAGCGAACTGGCAATTATTTCTTAACCAATATGATTATAATGTTGAATTAATTGCAGGAAACAAGAATTATCTTCCAGACGCATTGACCAGGGAAATGGCAATGTTTAGCCAAAGAGAAGACGACGAAGGTCGTAATCCCAGAAGCAGAAGGACTGGGAAAGAACATGAGCATCAAGAAGATCCTATGGAAACCAAAGAAAAAGTTCTTAAAAGGTTTCTGCTAAGTCCTAAAGGACTAGCCTCAACTGATCAATCCCAGGGTAAAGGATTGGCTAGCCCGTCTCAAACGGCAGACGGTAAAGGCTCATCAAGACCGTTGACGGCTGCTGCTTTGCCAAAAAGCAGACCAACTCCAACTGGAGTCATAAATGTTTTTAATTATGAATTAAGAACTTTTGACACTCCTGTGTTCAGAACTGGCAGGAGACTAGCTTATCACCAGAAGGCAATCTTAGATAATCTCTTATTTGCTTTCCAAGAAAGAAGCAGTGGTCTAATGTTCCCGGCACTCTTTGCACTAGCTGAAGAACTATATGAGAACGCCAGACCACAATTTGAAGAAAGTCATATACAGCAGAGTGCTGTAAGAAAAGAAAAAATTCTCTTCCTTGAAAGTCCAGAAAGTGCTAGAGTTCCTGTCATGGCACTTAATGAATCAGACTGGCATGAATTCCACAGTCTGATAGGAAGACATAATCCAGAAGACCTAGTTCCTCCAACGCTCTTTATTGTTTCAGGTCCTTATGTTGGAAGATACCTGGTTAATGTTCAGAGTGAACATCCTCAAGAACACAAGCTCTGGCTTGTTGAAAATGGTTTTGTCCATAATCTGTGGACTAAAACAAATGATGATCTAAAAGGTTTGCCGCCTATCATTGTTAATACAGTCAAAAATGTAAGAAAAAATGACTGTATGCTTAGACTGAAGTTCAGATCCACTCCTCCAGAATGGATCCAGAAGGCAAACGGTGAAGTTGAATATATTCCTCCTTATCATTATGTAAGAATTATTCAAAGGAAATATCTTCAACCAGCCTGTGTAGGGTACAATGGCCAACCAAACTCAAGCATCCCTTGGATGAAAGCCATGACTCTAGAATATATCAAAAAGATCATCTCTGAAGATACCTACAATACCTTCCTGGCAGCAGGAGAGAAAATTATCATCACTGCTTACGATCATCCTGACGTAGTCAGCAGTGACTTGTTTCTATCTCTTACCAGAAAAGAGATAGATTCGACACTGGCATGCTTACGATGGGTGGAAAAACTTGAAACTGACAACCACTACAAGATGTATGTTGATACAGATGTCGAAGACAATGCAACAACAGTAAGGATGGCCCAGGCAGATAACGACTCGTTTGTCCTTGGTCACAATTCAGAAACCGACGAGAACATGTGAAGCAGCAGGTGTAGAAAACACCGAAAGTCCTTTTGGATTTTTCCTAAAAGTGACTTTTGCTTTTCAAAAAGCAGGTGAAAAACATTTCACCTAAAGGAATCTGCTTTTTCCCCGGTCGACCTCCACCAGCAGGAGCACTAAGGAAAGCAGGAAATCACGGAGTCGTTCTGTACATTTTGTTGTTTTGAATTGTAATTTGAGTTCCGCTCCCTATATAAGGAGCTTTAGCTTCCCTTAGAAGGCATTCGAAGAAAAAGGCATTAGTTCTATATTCGAAAATCTCTAAGATCAGCATATCTCAGTAGCAGTAGCAGTCCGTCTGTGGACACAGTGTGCTTTCTATTACAAGTAAGTGTTTGTAAATCAGTTATGAGTAGCTAAAACAGCTTCTAGCTGTTTGCCCAAGAGTGAGGCTCTGGGTTCTGTATCTGTATTTATGTTTGAATAAATAAATTCAGTTTGTGCCCAGTACTCTGTCACAAAAATATTTTACTATTTTTGCATCTATGTTTTGGTAGCAGTAGCAGTCAGTAAGCAGTAGCAGTCTTTCTATAAAAACTGACCCCTATCATACTAAGGCAGCAGTGATTCCGCCCTGGTAGTAGCCGCTTAGACAGGAAGTCGTTAGGTGAAATTGTGGCATGTTGAAGGCTAGTCCTTAGGCTGATACTGTGTTAGTTTGGAAAAGAAATAGGCTGATACTGTGTACTGTAGCTGATACTATGTAAAAAGCAAAGAAGGTAAAAGGAGAATAGTGTCTGTCCTTAATTGTATAGTGGAAAAGGTTGTGGACTTAGTTGTCAAAAAATATGTTGTCTGGTAGTGCTTTGTAGTTAACCCTTTAATTAATGACACAATTTTAACCAATAGGATAATCCATTAGTTGTTTTGGATAACATGACCACTGTAAAACAATTTGTTAAGGAGGAGGACAGAATGGATGACTTAATTTGTTAAGAGTTTTTTGGCTACGGATCTGCTCTATGTTAAGAAAAGGAGGAGGGCAGAATGGATGACTTAATTTGTTAACAGTTTTTTGGCTACGGATCTACTCTATGTTAAGAAAAGGAGGCTCCCAAAGTGGTGAGAATGATAAACTAGTAGGAACTGAGAATTTGAAATATAGGCCAACACAGATATAGGAACTTGATCATTTAAGAGAACTAATGGCAAAAAAGCAGAAAAACAAAGTTCAAAGAGTTAATATAATAGATGTGTCCCTTATGTACTATCTTTTTTAATTAATAAATTATTAATCATTTAAGAGAACTAATGGCAAAGAAGCAGAAAAACAGAGTTCAAAGAGTTAATATAATAGATGTGTCCCTTACGTACTATCTTTTTTAATTAATAAATTATTTTAATTGCCAAAAAAAAAAAAAAGATGTGTATTAAGCTTTGAATGCAGAACCTAACTTGTACATAGAGATACATACACAATGGTTATCCTGATTCGTTAGTGAAAGGGTTCACAGCTTAAGGATCAAATATTTGCCTAAAGTCATTAGTACAATAGTCCTCATAGTGCATTGGTGAAATAAGGGATCCAATGCAGAACCTAACTTGTACATAGAGATAAACACAATGGTTATCCTGATTCGTTAGTGAAAGGGTTCACAGCTTAAGGATCAAATATTTGCCTAAAGCCATTAGTACAATAGTCCTCATAGTGAGGCATTGGTACAATAGTCCTCATAGTGAGGCATTGGTGAAATAAGAAGGGATCCAATGGATTTGTAAAGAGTGAAACAAATGGGGCACAATTTCACAAAGGGTGAGGCTATTGCCACCCTACAATTTTCTTTGTTCACCCTACTTGCTCATTACACCCTATAATTTAATTACAATTATTAGATTTACTTATCCAACCCATTTCTCTTTCTAAGAATACCCTCCATCATATAAAAAAAAATTTTGTTTAACGAAAATTTCTCATTTAATTTATATCAATTAAAAAGACGTCCTAAAATATATTAAAATTTCCTTATAAAATCATAATTTGATTTACTTCTATTTTTTTATTTTTTCCATTCAGTTTCAATGTTCGTTTATTTCAATCCATATTAAAAAATTAGTAAGTACTATGAGCAATGAAAAAAATATTGATTTTTTTTTCGTGTTTTAAATTTTTTACTTTCGGTGTTTCTAAAAGTATTATAAAGATTTTGATGAAGTTAACACTAATGGTTTTGTGAATTGAATAACAAATTAACGATGAGGACGCAACAAAAAGATAAAAAAGAAAATTGTAATAAATTGAAATTTGTATTTAATTAGTTATGTATTTAGTTTTCCTTAAAGATTTAAATTTTAGAAAATTAGTGTACTTATTAGTCATTTTGCATTTGGGTAATATAGTCTTTCAATAATTCAAATATTTGTAGGGTGAACAAAGAAAATAGTAGGGATAGCCGCACCCTTTCACAAAAATAGGAAGAATGGAAAGAATTATAATACTAATAATGTTTCCTTGAAATCTAAACATGGAACAGTACAATAGAATCTAAAACACATCTGTTTTTGTCTGAACATTTGTTTATGCAGGTGTACCCAATCAAATCACCAAACCAAATCTATTATCAACTACTGTTGATTCTCTTAGTTGTATCCGCTTCTTCCAGAATCCCATGATTAAGTGTCTATGAAGATCCTCCTGAAGCTTTGGCTGGGGGCAAAAGCACTTTGGCTGGAGACAGCAAAGCCACAGCACCTCTCTCAGAACTCAAGTACTTCTTGAACACACCCTGAAGCTTGTTTTTTGCAGCCTTAGCATGCAAGCTCACCAACACTTTGGAACAATCACTGTTTGAAAGCAATTAAAGGATAGTAAGTAAAGATCCAATCAATCATACAAACCCACTTACAGATTTTCAAAGCAAAAAAAAGAGAATACAAGAGATACTTACATTAGTTGAGATTCTGAGAAACCAGTGTGAAGCTTAAGCGTGTCACACCAAGCAGGACTCTTGTTTAGAGTGCATTTAGCAGCATAGACTGCAGAGGCAGCAACCATTGAAGGGCAGTACATTAGCATGCCATAATGCATCATACCCAATTCCGCTAAAAAGTAGACCAGGTTTTCCATCTGGACAATTCCACACAAGAATAATGTTAATGACTTAATATTAGCAACTTATCTAATTAAGCCAATATCAGGTAGCAACAATTGAGAGGGTTTTGATATGATTACTCACTTGTTCATCTGAAATTGCTGCTTTAATGAACCGGACCAAGAACACATAGAGTGTAGGTACAGTCAAGGTCCACTCCAACTTGCCCAGTATCATTTTCTCCATCACCAATATCTGCACATTACTGTAAGCATTGTCCGAAAGGCTAACAAAGTCATCGACCTGAGGGGGCCAGATCTCCTCATACTTTGAGGCAATCAGCATGGCGCTGATGCCAACTAATTGCAACTCTCTCCTTGGCACAGTCTTGACTGAAAGGAACCGATCAATTATGTTGGTGGTTAGGTAGAAAGTCTCTGGAGAAAGCTCGAACTTGCTGTGAACAACTACCAGCCAGTCCATCAGAATTGCTCTCATGTTTTCATTAATCTCGGCCTGTGAGTCCAAATAGTCATGAGGGCGGTTCTCATTCTGCATTATATATGTGTGATATTAGTTAGAGACTGATTGAATCAGAGACTGACAGTGAAATATACAAGTGATACTGAAAATAAGGGGACAATTCAATCTAATGCATACCTCAACAAGCTTATAGAACTTGTACATGTCCTCAACATATTCAACAGCAGCCAAGTCATTACCAGCATCTTTGGCATCAATATCAACAATCACTTCCTTTGGTTTATTAGTCAAACCACAAGCAGCCTGGATATCACCCCAATAGATAAATAAGAACAAACGAACAAACAATACCACAAAGTAAAATCTGCCACCAAAAATAATCTAGTCCAATCAGCCAAAGAATGAAAAAGGGTCAACATGTTACCTTGCTTCTAGCAGTAAGGACTGAAGTAAGAGTTGGTGCTGCTTTCTTCTTTGAAGCTCCTTCTTTCTTCTTCTCATGCACCTTTTCAATCAAGCCTTCCTCTGTGTCCGGACTGATTTCGATTATCTCCTTGGGCTTCAACTTGATATTAACTACTTTCTTCTGCACTGGCTTGGGTGCCTCATCCCTTTTAACCGCCACAAGTTCATTCACGTTGACACAAACTTGCTTCTGTACATCAAACAAAATAGGCAGAACCCAAAATCAGATACATGAATAAAGCAAAGCAAACAAGGTATAAATGTGATAAAAGAACCCATAATCAGACACATGATAATGCAAGAGAGGTATCAAAACAAACCTTGTTGTTCTCATTAGCTGCTGCAGCCTGTGCATTAGCTAGTAATTGAGCCCGGAAGTTCCTGCAATCACTATAGAACATTAGTAAGAAAGTAACAATCACCATAGAACATAAACCCAAAGTAACCAAAACAATTGAAAATAGGCACAAATAGAAGAGCGAGTAATAAACCTTGTTATGGGGCGATTCGGCTTGATCTCAATTCCTCGAACAAGTTGCTGGTTACCAATCTCACCAAGTGGTTTTCGGTTTCTCCCATCCGCCACAGCGTTCTTCTTCTGTGGCTTAACTCCTACTCCGGCCACTGCCATACCTATTATAACAGAACACATTAATCTCAGTCACAAAGAACACCTATTATAACAAACCCATTTGTAGAAATCGATCACAAGACAGATACAACAGTCTAATTCCAATGAAATCTGACAACTCTATGCAAATCTTTTCTGTCAAAAGATTGAAAAGATATGATTCTTTCATCATTTGGGATCCAAGAAACAGAACCCTTCAATCGGTTTTGGTGAACATTATATGAAACTTTATAAAACCAAATAAGGTAAATTCCCATAACAGAACAAACCTTTTAGATCTAAACCTTAATCATATTGGGTAGAAGTTAACCAAACCCAGAAGGCAAATCAGAAAATTTCATATGAAAAGGCACCAAGAGCAGTCAGATTCGTCGATTTCTCAACATGGGTAAGCCTTAATCATATTGGGGGGAAACTATCCACACCCAGAAACCAAATCAGAAAATTTCTTGCAAAATTTAAACGAAAAAGGCACCCAGAACCATCAGAATCCACGATTTCTCAACATGGGTTATGCAATTACACAAACACAAAGTCCAAAGATTGAACCTTTTCAGCAAAATTACCCAGTTATGAACGGTTCGTATCACAAATCAGATGAACAATCTTCCAAGAACAACAAAACCCCCAATTAGAATCAGAAAACAATACCTCTGGCTTGTTGTTGATCAACGACTCTCGAAGCCATTCCTAAATCTCTGATTCAAAATCAATCCTTTCAATCTTTCTCTCTCTGAAGCCCAAGAAGAAGAAGCGATTCAGAGAATGAATAAGAATTTGGAGCCGAATGACCCCTTTTTGAAGCTAGGGGAGCCACCGCTTCACTCCAACGGTCTTATTTTCTTTAATTTTGAGCCGTTGGATCAGAGGCACCATCTACGGGCCTATTCATTTGAGAATATTACCGTTAGGGGCAGAAAGGTAAATGACTGGGGGTCAAGGCGTGGTCACCAACTCATCACAGCTTATTCTGGATTTTACAGAGTGCCACGTGATCTTAATTTTCGACAAATAAATAGAAAGAATATTATTACCGTTTAAGTGGAATATTTAGTGGATACATCATGGGCAAAATGATATTATTACCGTTTAATCAATTAAGACTCGCTCCAAATTGACTACATACATTTTCTCTTTTGGATATGACGAAACATTACAATTGTTATTAAGCTGCTCAATCGTAATTCGTAAGTCATACTTCATTTTTTTCTTTTACAATAAGAGTTTTACCTTGGTCGGAAAACAATAAGTCATCATGTTCGCATAACTTGACACGTGCATAAACAAGTGACTCAGATAATTTAAAAAAGGAAAATAACAGAAGACTACAACTTTTGTTAAAAAATAACCAAACGTTACAGTTGATATGCCAAACTGAAATATTTGAACTGTAGTGGGTTAACATTCCTTGCATAATTAAAGAACAATTCTCATCAAAAATAGATACATAACAAGAGCACCCACTACCTAAGATCGAGGTCATAGGTTCAAGTCATCATGGAGGTAGGAGTGAAATCATTTGATCCTCTTATTTAAAGAAGAAAAAAAAAAGAAAAAAAAAGTTACATAACAAGAGCAGGTAAAATAGTGATACAGATTACTAAGGTATCCAAAAGATTATAATAAAGAACGAGCATCATTCCTAACAGAGCTACTCTCCTCGCTTATCTCGGGTCTTTGGTCCATGATGTATTTCGATTTATTCCTAAGATTTTTTTCTCAGATATGAGAGAAAGTTCAAATAAACAAATTTCTAAATGAGAAAATGTTACAAACAGTACCTGAACTAAGGCTCATTCTTAACTTCAGTACCCGACTATGCAAAACTATCACTTTGGTACCCCAAGTTTGAAGTCCGACCCAAAAATGGTACACGCCGTCCATCACGGCGTTAACTACCTAGCCACGTGGCATATTTTGAGGGCCCTCATGGTTTGCCACGTAGCAAAGACTTAACGCTGTGATGGACGGCGTGTACCATTCTTGGGTCGAGCTTCAAACTTGGGGTACCAAAGTGATAGTTTTGCATAGTCAGGTACTGAAGTTAGGAGTCGGCCTTAGTTCGGGTACTGTTTGAAATATTTTCTCATTTAAAATTGATAAAAACATAAAATAGCAATTAAATGATGCCCTTTTTTTATATGCCTAGTTACTTCGTGTTATTTTATACCTCAGTTTCACCAGTGTGATGTTTTTGTGTTTGAAAATTCTTAGGTTCACTCCTGGGGTGAATGAGCATATTCACTCTCTCTTGCGATTAACTCATAATAACTTTATAATTTTCTAATCCAACCATTAATTCATGTTGTATAATGTAATACAAAGATTAGCTCTATAAAAAATCAATCAAATTGAAGACCTTTCGGTTATTTATTTCTATGAAATACATAGACGGTTCATCATAATAGTAGTAAGTGTTGTTAGAACCATCTATTTATTTGATTCAATTAGATAATTAAACGATTTCCGATTTGATTGATTTTTTACAGAGATGATCTTTAAAGGCTAATTTAAGATATGGACCGTTGGATTATAAATTTATTAAGTAAAAGTATATTAATCGACAATGAGGGTGAATATGCTCGTTCACCCTAAGGATGAACCTAAGAATTGTCATTTTGTGTTGACCTTTTACCAACATATAAAAGAGCCATGCTAATTAAGATTTAATAATCTCAACCTAACATTACGCTATATTTATGTTCCATACGTTTACTATTCAATCTTGTCACACCTACGAGACTCGATATGCATGTATGAACCCACAATTACGAAAGAAAAGACCAGGTATTTATATAACTATCATATTAATGTATGAGATCAGATTCACGTTAACCATTTACGATGAATGAACAAAAACAGTGTGATTACTCATTGTGGCCTTGAAAGTAGAAACTTTCGAAGATGTGTTGGCCAAAAACACCTCTACAAGACTACAACTGAAAATTATAATAACAACAATCTTTTCTACCAAAATGTCCCTTGACCTCGTAGCTTGGCTATTTCTTGAATAGTGGAAACGACTTTATAGAATGCGAGTTTCGATCACACAAAGATCATTTCTATGTGATCAGTGACCGCTTCCTCTGCGGCTGGGACCGGAGTAAGCTTGAGCAATAATCAAACGCTTTATCGACTCGAAATGAGTAGCAGTGGAGCGATGAGCACCTCGAAGAGGTCTTGAGGCCTCGGTCTGCATGGAGTAAGAGAGCAAGAGGAAGAAGATGACAATGGAAAAGGCGTTCAAAGCCAACACAAGGGAATGAGAATGAGATTTCATTTTAACACGTAGAACTCCCTTCAGCAGTAGCTGAGCTAAGAGCCTAAGAGAATGTTTGAGTTTGAAGAATTGGAGATATACAAGAGAGGTAAGCTAGGTATGTTTCTTATATAGAACTTGAAAGAGGGTACGTGGGACTGGGGGAGATTAATTAGCTTTCGAGTTTTGTACTTGATTGACTTTGTTGATGAACTGTAGGCTGGATTGTGATTTTAGGCGCTTTGAGTTTGAAAACGTGAACCTCTGGCTTTGACTAGTTGAAAGGTTTTTCCAGTAGAATATTATAGATATAGGAACAATTCAATGGTCGGAGCAAGATTACAGTTACGTTGGTGAGCAATTTTTTCTGTAGAGTGCTGCATGATGTAGATCTTTCATGTTTGGTCTATTCTCTCTAAAGATTTCAGTTGGCGTTTTATGACTATTTATGTTGCTTTTACATGACCAAACCACTAAGAACCCTCTTTCCCTAACACCTACTAAAGATCCAAGCTAACACCTTATCCTTTTAGACCTAATTAACACTTTTAGGGTCTTTCTCTTATCGTTAAGACAATCCTTTTTCGCAGGTTTTTGGGAGACTCATAAATCCCAGAATCTTAGCGCTAATCACATAAAACCAAGCATATGACATGTAAATTCCATTACACATGGAACGACTATTAAGAACATATGGTCTCCAATAAAGACCTTCCAGTTTGAAGTTTGCCTTGATAAAACAAAGTGAAAGAAGGTGCCATTTCCATTATGTGATTCCAACCGGTGTTACTCCTTAGAATTTTTGAATTTTTATCTTTTCGTTACATTAAAGGGATCTGACTCTTACATAGCCTAATCATAACCCAGATCCCCGCTCTCCCACACCACTTATACTTCATTTAGTCTGATGCCTTTCGCCACTTATGCTTATCTCTTGTAACTAATCCTAATGATGAGGAACTGTGTCATCAGTTGACAAATGTAGTCTTTTCCAAAGTGGAATAGTATAAAAATGCTGGCTGGTTCGAGTGTTTTCCTCAATACCAGATCTGGAGGAAATCTTGAGGAAAAACGTTTTACTAAGAAGTTATTCAAAGGAACCTTGGCATGCTTTGGACTATAAAGTAACATAAAAATCAACCCTACGCTTACCTACACTAAAAATCAAAGCACAAGACCGAAAACAAACTTCAGGCACGGGAGCCTAGAGTCAGGAACATGTGCCACCACATCAAATGGAATAAATGGTTGAATTGGTTGAAGTTGTTAGGCTGGGCATCCCCTACTATTTGCTGCGGTTTCAGACTTCCATCGAGATTCCATCGAGACTCGGCAACTTCAGAAAATGGAAGTCCAATTAATCTTTCTTATGCCACACGTTGAAGGCAAGTCCACATTTACCAAGAAGTGCATTAGCAGCACCACGAGTCTGACCAAATAACAAAACCAACTCCTAATTTCAGGCCCCATTAGCCAAATTTGCTTTCCAAGACATGAACTTGGATTCTACTATATCCTCGTCCCACCCGAACGCCATTTGAAATGGAGCTTATAAACAATGTTAGTTAAATTAAATTGTAAAATAACAGAAACGTGAACTAGGGAAGTCAAACAATTGAAATATGTAGACTGGGAATTGGCAAAAAGCAACTGAAGGATATCCAAACTTCAAACGAAGTTTCACAGTTCTTTATTTATCTTGTAACAATTTGAATAGAGTTAGGGGAGACGGAATGATGTACAACCTGAATACAACTTCTCAAAACCTACATAGTTGGACTAACAAAAACACTTTCAGCTCTAGGAGACTCGGAAGGTCTTGATTCTATATGCAAGTGACTCTTGACATCTAGTGTCTTACGATCAAGTGAACCAAGTGAAATGCGCTTAGAAGTCCTAAACGAGGTTGCCAAAACCAGCATCGACAGGATAAAAATTCAGTTCAGAAACACATGTCAAATCTGTTCTTGTACTAGATAAACCAAAGTAATCCACTTTTCAAGAATTTGCACCAAAACAGTAACTGGAATCTGTAAGCACTGTCCTAGTTCCATCTTATTTAACATTAATCTTCGAGTTGCTCCAGGACATCGCTCTGTAGGCTGAGCTAAACTGAATGAATGAATGCTAACGTCAGTTTCCAGACTAATCTATGTATATTTCATACATCAAGCAGACCCAGCACATAAACCAGAAAAACAAAGACGAAAATTGAGAGTTAACAGTGGCAGTACCTAAGGTGGGACACTGGTGCCGGAGAGTTAACAGTCCTTTGTACACTTTGTAAGGGACAATCCTGAACCACCTGTCACCTCCCTTTTCTGAAGAAAATTGACCCTATCCTTGATCAATACCATATTTGATTTGAACACACAAAGAATCAGGATATGTACACTCTTCAATTATGGCCAATTCTTTTCTTCCATTCATTTACATTTGCAAACCTGAAACATGGAATAGACCCTTTGTAAGCTATAACAGAAGAAATAGGTATTCTTCTGAGCTATAAATAAGCACCTCTTGCAAATTATTCTAGCACAGATGAAAAAGTGTGTCCCAAATACCTGCTGTGAATAGGTGTTTCCAAGCATACACATAGCAGGAACAAGAATCTCCGTCAGATACCTAAGAACCATCCAAGTGAACAATTTACCAGACAAGTTGTGCTCCAAAGTGCATCCTGTTGTGATCGCATGTAAATTCGCAAGTTCATATTCAAGATACCAAAGACTCGAACAGAGAAGATCAGTAAGCATAAATGCATTATAAACTCAGTAACATAAAATGGTTATTTCTTACCCATCTACTGGGGGATCGATGTTAGGATCTCGCTTTCCACCTTCCACAGAAATTGTTCTTTGGATGTTAAAAATCAGTACAGTAGGAGAAGTCAGATGACAAGAAGCACAAATCTAAATGTGCAAGTTTCCTCCATAGCTATCAGTGAAAGATGCCTAACAGATTAAATCAACAAAGCAATGAGTAGGAAGAATAAGCATAACACAATCACTGATGAAGACATGCAGACAGTGGTTCAGTATACCCAGCCATATATATCTCTAGTTAGACTTAAAAGATAAGGAAATCAGAAAAGAATTCCGAGTCTTCTGACAATAGAGACATTCTCCATGCCATTACATTGTTTGGACATAACTTACAGCTAATGTTTTTTTCTTCCCCTTTTGGTCGCAAATCTATGTGAGGTAGACGTGGAATGTCTAGCACCTCATATCAGACAACTAGTAAACAACCTCCACAGATCACTAGTTTTCTGTTAGATGAAGTTCTTAGATACAGGAAAGTTAACAGCCATAGGCTGAGGTTAGGTTGTGTTTTTTTTTTTTTTGTTGGGTTTCTTTTTGGGTCCTTTGGACCCCCATTTATCATTTAAAAAAAAAAAAACACGTAAACAATGGTGAAATGGCAAAGGCATACAGCCCAGACTACAGAGTCTGGCTTTTTTTCTTATAATTATTTAGGACTATTCTACTTATGGTTTCTTCATATGTCAATTACGGTGACAATTTACTACCAAAGCCAAAAGTACTATCCAATACTAGCATATAGAGGATCCTGTCAGTCATTCCAACCAAATTGAAAATTCAATAATGGTATTGGAGAATACTTAAACAAAGACATCATTTCAAACAGATTGGCTCTCATCTTAAACTTTAAATAATATCACACTAAATAACAAAAACCGGATGGTTATCCACAATGCATTGTACCCGTGAAAGTATAACTACTCACCTGAAGGTAAGGAAAGACATCACTATATACTTGTAAGAAAAACTTTGACTTCGTTGTAAACCTGAAAATGAATAAACTTTAATCAATTAACTCGTTAAAATATTTATAGTATTTGAAAAATAAAACTAAGCAGAAAATGAATAGAAATGCACAATATGTAAAGAAGAATCATGTCCTGCAGAGTAAAATCTAGCAAATTGTACTGATTTTATTTTGTGAGAAGACTAGGTTTCTAGGGAAGGGTCAAGTTTTACAGAATAATGTCAGCTTTTAGTCTTCTTTGCAGCTTCCTTTCTTTTGCTACAGTTGCAACTTGGATGCTGGCTCTTTGTTTGGCATGAAAGAAATTTTGGTCATTTAATGCAACTTGTATTCTAGATGCTTTAAGATTCTGTTATCAGTGGACATCTTGTCCTATGTAATATATGATTGTACATTTTTCCCAAATGAATAACATTTTCCATCCAATAATAAAATTAAAGATCTCAAGTCATGACTACAATATTCATGTACATGATGGCAAAAGTTTACCAATTCTATGGATATAAGTATATAACACACTAAAATGTCCAACAATGAAAACTATTGATGACTGAAATTTTAAGTATTCATACTTCCTTCCCTCTTTTCTTTTTCAGGAAAAAACAACAGAAATTGGAATGTACAGGTTCTGAGATATCATTTGTCAGACCCACCATTCCCCACACAACACTTGGATCATTCTGTGATTTTTTTTTGGTTGGATGCCTACATTACCATTTGCAGTTTTAAGGTAAAAATTATTGCTTGAAATTAAAACATATGGACCCCTACTTTAGTGCAAATGATGACTGATGAGGAAGTTAAATGCATAAAACAGCACCAGAGAGAGAGAGAGAGAGAGAGGTATGCAACTACAGTATATATACCTTCTAAGAAGCCGAAAACAAACATAGATCTCTTCAATATCTGAGTCGATCTTTAATGTAACATACTGCCTGAGAAGCTCAGAGAAGCTGTATACAGCTTGAATCCAACAGTCAGAACTTGAATCTAGAGGATGTTGACATTCCATGATAGTACTGCGCAGAATTACAGATAAGTTTCCACTTGACCCTGATTTGTCATACATCTCAGCAAGAATATTTAATATCATGCATTTACTGGCTTTGAACTCTTCAACCCACTGTGGAGGATTTCCAATCCAAAGCTTGTTAAATGCAAGATCATGTGATCCAGAATGATATCCGTCCCTCATACCTATTGATTCTCCAGGTATCTCTGCAAGAGGGTCCGAGGCAGCACTTGAAGCTAAGTCATATCTCCTGTGTGCAGGAAGCTGCTCAAGTAAGTCAACTCTCAGTTCTTGAGGTAATTGTTGCAACACCAAGGGATCTACTTGACTTAAAGATGCAGGCATTATATCAGTATTTCCAAGACCTGATGTTGAAGCTGCCACATCACTGGACCCTCCCACAGAAGAAGGCATTGCTTGTTTTTCTACAACTGTATGCTGCATCACATAAGTAGAGATATTAAGTTCCAAAACAAAGATTTCAAATGCATGTAAATAAAAAATAAAAAATTTCAATTTTCAGACTACGAAAACAGCAACTTTTTTATTGCAATCCTATTCTGGAAGAAAAGCGTATGCTTTGAAAACAGAAACAGTCATCACCTAAGATAATGTCCCAAAAAAAATAATAATAATAAATTAATCTTCATTCAACTATTTTTTTTTAATGGGGAAAAAATTCACTTGAGAGTTACAGTCAAAGAAAAAGTGACAAGAAAAAAAAGGGATCCAGATATTTACTACTCTTCAAAAGAAAGGTTTTCTTTTTGAAGATACAAAATATTCTACCAGGGCCTGGATAATACTTTGTAATATCTTTTCGTTTTTTAAATTGACATAGACCCAAGTCCTATACTAAAATAAAACGAGGATGATGCGTCGTGAATGGTCGGGATACCTCAGCTTACAGGAATGCTATCTAACTTAAACAGTCATGACATGTAACTGCTAACTCGGATGAAGAGTGTGACATAAATGAAAAAGAAGAGTAATATTAAAGTCCATCTCAAACTACAGCACTTGATAAATATGCTGCACATAACTGGATGAAAGATCCTGACTCGATAAATAAATATTGAGAAGAAAAGAACTGCAGAAGAAAGAGCAGAAGTGAGAAAAAATACCTTGGGTTCTAATGCATTTTCATCCTGCAGGTGCATATCATTGAAGAGATGACTCTCACTCCCGTTCTTTGCACCTAAGAGATATACCAACAAATTAACCAGGCACCAGAAAATATATAACTGAATCGGCTGGGTAGACATGTGAGAGAGAGAAATACCATCTACTCGTTCATGAGATGTTGTTGCACTGAATTCTCGTTTATTTTTAGCAACAAAATCAACCAACTTGCCACCATAGATCCCGTTTAATTCCGTAAAAAGTTCTGGAGGAAGACTTTCAATAACTCCTAAATCAAGATGACATAAAGGTGGTGGTGCTGAAACCTGGTTCACAGAAGTTTCACCACTACACCGATGATTGTCCACTGGAATTGGAATACCAAGTGAATTTCCGCATAGCTGGCCTGAAGTTCGATGAGTTCCCCGACCCTCACAATCTGTATGACAAATGCCATATTAAGATATAGATATGCTGTACAGAGCTGATGTCTTATCAAGCATGTTATTCTATATTATTTTAAGTTGGACTGAGGCAGAAAATGTCAAAACATTATCACATATTCTGAACATAGAGAGATCAATCATAAACAGTGTAGACGGTATAAATCATAATATCATAACCTACATAAATGAATTTAGCATGTCTGAAAAATAACATAGATTCTATTCTTGAAGTAATATTGACTAAACAAACATTTAAGAATAAACTTTTTCTAAAATCGTGTGTGTGTGTGTGTGTGTATTACCTGCATGCGCCCTCTTCCCATCATCTACAGAATAAGTATTGGATTGTTCTTCTGTACTTGCTTTGGCAGATTGGAGCCACAATTTCAAAGAGTTTTTTCCAAGTCCTTCAGCATAAGAAATAAAATAAAATAAATAAAAAACAAATTACGACCAATTTGATCACAGAGTGAAGGCTAAGAAAAATAACAACAGATCATATAGAACTCTTCCCGTCTAGCCAAGGGCACAACATCTACAGTTTATAGGATAAAGATATGTGGCTAAATTGCTTAATTGAAACCACATGGCACTCGATTAGTACTGCTGAAGTGAAATATCAGACTAATATGGCATGCACCTTGCTTTGAAGCATCTACACTCTCAAGCTTGGAAACTTGCAAACCAATACCTCGAATCTCCTTGACATCTACACAAATAATCAAAGGGTTGAAAGGAAGTTATAAGTTATTACTACATAGAAATCATCTTCCACAGCTACTAGAATTCAACACAAAACAAAGAAATTCCCATTGAAATGGAAACGTAAGACATCCACTTAAACATGCTATACAGATAGGGTTTAGGGATTAAAAAAAACAAAAAAAAACAAACACACTATACAGTGACGCAGGCAAGACATGACCCACCACCTACCCAACTATCATTGAAATTGCAATGCTTCTCCTTATCACCACTATATTTCCACATGAGACTCCACAAACCAAGATCCCACCATAGGTTCTTTAGCTGTTATAACCCTGTCAACCATCAAGTTGCCATTGCCCCTTAAACCCATGACCACACCACTTCCTTCAAAGCCAAGAGCCAAAAACTCATGTTCGCTACCAACATCAGCAGTAGTGGAATGGCCATATATGCTTTTCGATTTCAAAAAGGTTGCTCTTACTAATCTCCAGTTTCTTAACTATTTGAATCCTTTAACAAAAATCCTAAACAAAAAGATGTAGTCCAAGAAAAGTAAAATCCTGAGACCAACTAAATAGGATGCTTACATCAAAGTATCAAACATAAAATACCAGTGCATAAGAATTTCAGCTCCCAAAAAGTGCATGAACTTCATTACAGACTGCTAACATGTATGGATGTCTTCCATTCATATTAAAACATATACATTTTTAAATCGTCTAAGAAGTTAATTTACCTAGAGAGAAAAACCCAAAGAGCTGCTTTGTTATTCTCTGAAGCACTTCCACATCATCAGTAGCAACTGGAACCTAAGATGAAATAGAACTTACATCTGAGCCTCTAAAAGCGGAAGTTACCCATATGCAACAAGAATTATGCATGCGCACAATCGTGAATGTTGCCAACATTTGTGCATGTTTGTAAAGGGAAAATAAAGTATTGTTACCGTGACAGAGTGGCTCAAGTTTTCACA
Organism: Rosa chinensis; assembly: GCF_002994745.2. NCBI lineage: Eukaryota > Viridiplantae > Streptophyta > Magnoliopsida > Rosales > Rosaceae > Rosa > Rosa chinensis. The sequence continues at coordinate 9,677,863 of NC_037093.1, read as the reverse complement.
GTCTCCACATCCCATATACTTCACAGGCTCCTGTGCATCTTTTCTTCTTTTCTTAATCTATAACAAAACATCACAAAACTGATGTCAACCTTAGTTCACAGCACCGTTATCCCTGAGGTACGACTATCTGTTCCGGAGACAGGAGAGAGGCATAACAAAGAAAACTATCTCAGCTTGACATTTGAGCCACAAGCTAGATGTTTGGATCATAAGTATTAGAGGACTATACCTTAAGGGTAAAAGTACGACCCTGCACTGTGCATCCTTGCAAGCGTAAAGAAACCTCCTTGCAAAGATTTGAAAGGAAGTGATGACTCTGACAAAAATTTCAAATGTCAACTCTTAACCTGGCTATATACAAAAATTCTGTTAATAGATAACTTCTTTCTGTTTGTACAGAATATTAGACTACTTACATCTTTCAAATCCTTGAATCTCACACCCCAATTCACTTCAGCACCAATAGACTTACTTTCCTGCACAACAGACAATAGGTCAGTGGTGCTGAAATGATAATACTTAAAACAAAAAAATTTAAAAATTGCAAATGACACAATACCAAAAAGCACAGCTCAATAAGAAATTTTTTATGAAAAAGCTCAATAGAACAAAGATTGCTCTCATATGGACACTGATACTGCAGAAAAATACAATTCTATAGATGACAACAAATTTGGTATTATCATCCTCTCTCTACAATGAGGAATTTTGAGTACCTAAGGTCCACAAAATCATGTCTGAAGAACATTGAATTAGTATGATCTCTTGACCTTGTTAATGATACTACAAAGTACCTGTGCCATCTTGTAAATATTACTAGAGGATAGTTTTAGATGTAGATATCAAAATAATTGACAGTTACATGTGTTTCCACTGACCAGCACAGGTTTTCAGCCTCTCCAGACAAGGCTAGAAATTTAGTTTCCCGGACTTGTAAGTAATTCATCAAATACATGATTCTGTCTGTCACTTAAATTCGTAAAGTGATAACAACAAATTCGAGTAAGAATTACTACTGATGCTATAACAAATTAGAGTAATGTGCTACACTTGATTAATGAAAAGAAATTGTTTGACATGAAAGTAGCATGCACCAAGGTAATACAGCAGTAAAACATTCACATAGAAACAAAGCATGGAGAAACAAAAATGTCTGGAGAATTTAATGCAAAACAGGAATATAAGAAAAAATCAGTAGCCTCAGAGGTAGAGAAGCCAAGAAGTTATGCTCCTTGCCAAACCTGAATCACCCCAACTAGCCGATTATCTATGCCTCTACTATGATTCCACAACATCTCCCCAGTTTTTATTCCGAAGTCCTTTTGAAGAGAGTCCTGAATAAGCCAAGAAAACATACAGAACAGATGCTTGAACATCTCCACATAATAATATGATAAAACCACAAACTATTTTATTGGGGTTAAAAGAATTCAGATTAAGAGCTGATCCATAAACCACCAAAAAAAAAAAAAGTTCTCTGAAGCAGGGTGTTGCAATAAATATTCCAATTTAATAGTATCTCAGCAAATGATTCTGGAAGTCGTCATCAAACCTTTAAGACTTAACAGTGGGTAACAACTTGCACTCCTAAGTTAGCTGTTCTCTGTTTCTCTTTCTTTTCATATCTTTTGTGTACCTCAACTGTCCCCATATCATTTCAATAAACTTTCTTACCAATATATCAAACCAAAACTTTATAAAATCCAGTCCAGTTACAATTTGGGGTTTGGTACATACTTAAATCTATGGTCCAACTGATAAAAAATAAGAGATAGAAATGCATAAATAAAGACACCTTAGGAATCATACGCAACTGTCCACACGTCAAAACATTTCGCTTCTTCAACTTCTCCTCTAGAACGTGTCCTATTCCTGGAAGCGTCTTGATGGGAAGTTCATATAAATAATCATCCACCTAATACAAAAACCATACAATTTAAGTAAGCCAGACTGCACATAATATTCATGATGACAAGCACAACAGTTGCAATGAACTACATTTCAAAATACATACCCTTTCGGGAGGAATGTTGCATTGACCATCTGGTTTAGCAGATCTTGTTGCAAGGCGAGCCATCAGCATATTTCTAGCTATGCCAGCACTTGCAGTGCATCCAGTAGTCTCAAAAATCTCTTGTCTTACAGTTGAGGCTAACATATCCATATCTACCCCTTCCAAGTATGTGACATCTAAAAATGCTTCATCACAGCTTACTGCCTAAATTCAACAAAATGCATATTAATAAAAACACAACTGAAGAAATAAGTATTAAGAAGATAAATAAAATAGGTTTCCAAAAGCGTACTTGTACTTTTCTGCAGTGCTTATGCAGAATGTCATAGAACTGATCAGCTACCTGCACAACAGATCATATGGCTCATAGAAATCCACTAAACTTGCCAAAGTAAGGATATAAGAAACAAAGAAGATAACTAGCAGCAATTTGAAACATAAGAGAATGATGTCCTCCGAGAACCAACCTCCTCATACGCTTCAAAATCATAAGGAAGAATGACAAGGTGTGGACAAAGTGCCTTAGCATCTCTGACAAACATCCCAGCCCTCACTCCTGAAAATACACATTAAGAAGACTTTTAACCACACAGAACATACCCAGTGGAAACAAAAGAATGACCGAACAGGAAAAAAGAAAAAGAAAAAACTGCTATAAAAAATTGTTACCAAAACAGACCATAATCTCGAGCAGGGTAGTTTGCAGATGAAATTTCAGCAGTGCCCTTTGGATTATCAGAATGACATACAGCTACAGGCCTATCCTTAAGTTCAGGGTGTTGCCTGATGACCACGGACACAAAAAAACAGTCCTACAGCATATTGACAAGTATTTTAGTAACACAGAAAACTTCCAGCTAGTCTAAGATCTTCAGTTTGTACATTCCCAAAACCATTCAACTTGACAGTTGAGATGAATCCATCATTAGACAGGGTAAAGCATTTTAGCCTCCCTTGCAATTATGACTTTCATATTAGAAACAACTTCCACAAAAGATTTACCCTGAAGATAAGAGGTTTTGATTTTGAAGATTGAATGGTGATGGAAATAAGATAATTTCAAGCAATGAATTTCCCTGACAGTTATGTTAATGCAAAATATTTGAGAAATGCTTGGTGTTGGAAATAAGAATCTGAAACCTCAGTTTTTTACACAATTGTCTTGATAACAAAACTACCTATATATGGGAGTTGGGAGAAAATGAAAGTGATGACCGTCAACAAACAGCATAGGCAAGGGAAGACTGAATTTTAGAACATGCAATAACAATTCAGGTAAAACAGAACTGGAGTAGAGTGTACCATATTACCATGTCAATATGTATAATGGGAGTCTTCAGAGAACTATCAGGAGCACAACGGTTAGAATCTGTGTTGTCCAACCCTTTAGACGAACTAGGAAAACGCTTGCGATACCGATTTCTCCAGGTTCCTATAAAGTGCAGCCTTGAGCTCTGCAGACCAAAACGGAATATTACCAAAGACTTCAGTTAAGTACTTCCAATACAGTACGAGTAAATGATAGTAAATAGTAATCATGTACCTATATAACAATATCCATCTAAACCATTAAATGTATAACTCAAGATAGGAAAGTTTTCAAACCACATAAGTAAATGCATCAGTACCATCTCAATCAAAAGGTTGGAACTACCCCCCTCATGCAATTTTACTGGTACCGTTAAAAAAAGGATTGCCTTTAAAGCTTTGGTTGGTTAGTATTTAAGCATAAGGTTTGCACATTAGCATAATTGAGACAAATCTAAAATTCAAGAAACGAAAGGAAAGAGTCTCTCAGTAATTCATGGACTGCAAAAGTAAATCTGGTGAGAAAACCACCTGACTTTAAAAACAAAAGGAATCAATAAAATTTCATCAAATACATGATGACACAATGTCCACTAACAAGTTTGAGCACAAATTAGTTTTCTAAATCAGTACCTTAAAATAATTTTCCACAAAATTGGGATCCCCAAGAGTTGAATGACTTCGATTAGACCCAAAATTTTCTGAGCTTGGCAAGCAGTTACTGCTAACTGAAGCAGAGTGCTGGTGGGTACTAGATTTAAATTCATCCTTTATGCTGACATTATCTTCTGCATCTGAAGTAGGCGTTTCTTCTTGTTTAACTTCAGAATATTTTTCACCTGTATACAACTCCTCACCAAATTGTCCATCGGTGTTTTCATATATCATATCATCAGATTCTCCGCTACTTTCCTGTTCGTGTTCAGTGGATCTGCATACTGACTTGTTATCATCTTCTAATCTGGTTCCTACCAAAGATGTATCCTCACTTTCAGGTTTCACTTGATCAGATGTATCTCTCAAAGCATCATCACAGTTGGGGATTATCTTCGGAGCAAAGAAGTCTGACAACCTTGGTTGGTTACAAGAAACCTGCTCAAGTTGATAAGGAACCCCTGCAATCAGAAAAAGTAATTCCCTCATGAGTAAGAAAAAACGTATATGATACTTCCTGAAATCCTCTCAAAAGCCAAAAAAGAGGACCATGAGTAGAAGTCTTCAAAACATGACTAGTAATAATAGGGATAACATGATACACTCTTGCACCAACTATTTCCTTGCAAAAAATACCCCCTAATCCAGTGTCTCCATGCTGGTTTCAGTTGCATTTAAGACAAATGTACCATGCATCGAGACAAGTCCTGAATTAGTTGGTACTTTGTAGTATGGGAAAGTTGAGTCATAGACATTAAGAAAAAATGGAAGGTGAAGAGAATGTCCAAGCACTTACAACTCAAGAGTTTGTTAGCAGCAACTGAATCTACAATCCAGTTAGGCTTCACAACTGGGAGCCCTCCACTGAAAGACCTGTAACAAGATCAAAAACAGAAATCAAATGGGATAGTAACAAAGGGCCAAAGAAATGTAGCTCAATTTTCCAATTTTAACAATCTGAAAGTAAAACAACACAAACCTCAGATTTTTTATTTTACTGTCAGGAAGATTACTGCAGATGATATGTGTAACACGACGCCTTGAAAAGTAATTCTCATATCTACCACCATAATTCACCATGTACGCTCTCAGTTCCTGAAACAGCATAACATTAACAACAACAAAAAGAAAACCCACAAGAAACAACACCTCGCCATTGATTGCCAAGAATGATTCATAGAACTCAGTAAAAAGGAAGCTCAAATTAAGCATTCTCTACTACTTAGTTTCAACTTTCAATTCACGCTAATGTTCAAATTATAGTTTGAAATGAAATCTGCAGCTTGGTTTCTTCTCGACTTTTCATTTTATGTCTTCTATATGATATTAATTCTAGGCAGCCAAATAACTGTCAGCAGTAAATAATCCAAAATTTTGAGAAAGCATATAAACCTGACTAGAAGGCACTGTGAAACCATCTACGAAAATCGAAACCCCACGAAAAATACTCCTCTCGGACCCCAAACAACTCGAAGCTTCACTATCAAACTGATTCTGCAGTTTCCTGTTCTTCTCTACCATATAACTGCCCAACAAACGCAACAAACATAACCTAATTCCAATCAGTAAAAGAACAAAACCTCGATCATTCAATAAAACTTCGAAAACCCAAAACTAGGGTTTGCAATTGTCCTAATTTCAGCTACAAAAATCAATTCCATCTACAATTCAGCCTAAAAGTCAATTTGATTTGAAATCAACCGAGAAATCTAGGAGACCAAATCAAAGGAAGATGTACCTGCCGAAATCAGGAAAGGGGGATCTTTGGAAGGAGGAGCGAGAGGAGGAGAGAGAATTGGCTCCCCAAGAGACGCCGCCTAGGGTTTTCTGATTGGTGCTAATCTTCGTCTTCTTCTTGTTGTTGTTAGTGGAATTGTTGGAATTGAAGCTTCGCTTGGATTTTGAACCAGACGATTTTGACGAATTCAAACTCATAGTATCTCTGGAGAAAGAGAGAATTGAGAGTGTGTGTTGGGGAAGCTATTGACGTTTTATTCAAATGAAAGCGGCAAATTGAGACACGGGCTTTTATACGTGCGCCCAGATTTCACCGACTCGTCGGGTTTTTAACGGTCGGATCCGGGTCGGTTTTTTTTTTTTTGGTAGGAATTTTTTATTTTCTTTCTTCTGATGAAGTATTGTGACTAGATTTCTGTTGCATGATTCAAGGTTTGATCTGAGTTAAAAGCTAATCAGAAGTTCACGAAGTTATTATTTATTCAATATCATGCGTTTCTGTTTTAAGATATCTATCATGTTATTATTGTCCAACTAAGCACACAAAACTTATAGAATGAAAACATAACAATTGGTACAATAAGAGACAAAACTAATTTCGAGGTTGACAAGGGCCAATAAGAAAGTTCATCGTAGGACTCGTTGCTACAATTAATAATCACTTAATTTCTCATTTATTTGTTTTTCATTATTGAAATGGGGGGTTTTGGGAAGAGACTAGATAGATCCTCTAATCTTGTGGTAGGATCTGTCTTTCATGTAGGAGTGTTATCTCATTTCTCACAAATACGGTACATACCAATCTGGTTCTTTTTTATATAATGTTATATATGCAGATAAATTTGAAATAGGTATGATATGTAATTGGTTAGTGTAGCATGATTTGTGGATTTCGTTCCCATGGAATCAACTGAGGATACAGAATTTAGTGATCACAATATTTAAAAAGAAAAAAAATAATAATGAGCCACTTTTGCCTAATCTCCATGTGCAAAAATTTCTTTTAATTTTTGTATTTTTTGTTTTTTTTGTTTTTGTTTTTAAAACTCACGTATCATTCAAACTTCTTAGAATTCAGAAAACTTGAAGTTTTAGTGTCAAACTGATTGTGAAGTTTCCGGTTCTTCTCTACCCTCTCAATTCACAACAAATAAAACAAAGCAAACCGAATTCCAAATTAAGAAAAGTAGAAACTTTGAAGTCGAATAAAAATTTGAAAAATAAAACTAGGTTCACAATTTATTTATTTTTGATCAAATTGACACATACCAATAGTATGCTCCGTTCATAGATTAAGAAATAGTACAATGACTACTCCAATAAAACAATGATGCTCTGAGTAGTCTATGCCACATACAAACACCTCGCCTTGCAGGCAATCTATTCTACCTAGTCTCACACACCAGGCACGCAATTGTGGTACGCTAAAAACTAAGTACTTCTACAAGACTCATAGAGGTATCTCTACCAGCATAGACAATAGTAACTAGGATCAACTTATCAAACAACTATAGGCTCCTGCCCTATAAAAAGGGCAGACCTCTTGACAAACCCAACTAGCCCATAACCTGAGACCAAATCCAAACCTAGTCCCAGGCCCAGGCCCAAGTGTACCAAAGACAACACAACAGGAGACGTGAATCTGCCTCTGTCAGTCATCATCGCCGCCGCCATGTTTTCCGGCAGGCGGCCCCACCAACGCAACATTAGCGCCACTTCTCTCAACAACCTACACAAATATGCAAAAGCCTCCCCGGCGCCGGAACTGGGAAGAAAGAAACCGAAAACCCAATCGGCCAACAAACGAGCTACCGATCAGGAACTCCGATCTCAAAACCAATTATCTCCGCAACAGCAGCGACCTCCTCTGCAACCAAACTTCGACCTCCGCCGCTACAGATTCGCACCTAGTTCAACCACCGCTGCAACCCGGCCAACTCTGCTACAAATCCGGCTCCAATCCGCAAAAACAAACCGCAAATCTCCGGCCTCACCTTAGAACCGCGCTCGACTACGATAGGTCACGCCTCTGCTAGACTCGACGATGAGGAGTTGACCGTCACCGTCGCTCTCTGACACAAACGATGGCTAAGAGCAGCAGCGGCGCTCTCCTAGGTTCACAATTGTTCTCAAAGTAACTTTAAACTAGAAAAATTAATTAATTTCATATAGAATTTAGCCTAAAAGCCTACAGATTTGAAATTAAGTTGCTAATTTAGGACAATAAATCAAAAGAAGATGTACTTGCCAAAATCGGGAAAGAAAAAAATCTTCGGAGGGAGGAGTGAGAGGAAAAGTGGGAGGAAGAGAGAGAGACGGAATTGGCACCCAAAAAGACACTAACTGGTACTCTTCTCCGTCTTTGTAACTCGTACAATTACAACTAGCTAGGATTCATGTAACATGTCTACATTCATTCTTTGTCCTGATTATGTTGATAGCACAATCTTCAGATTGTAATTCCCTGTTGTAACTGCCGCAATTACTTTTTATTAGACTCAGGATATGAGCAGTTAGCATATTATATAAATTCAAAAGTTTTCAACGGAAGTTAACCAACTTAATTTTTCATGGTATGAAAGCATAGATCCTTCTCAGTCTCTTGGATTTTCATCATCTCCTCCCTTCTTTAAACCACCGTTTCTCGAAGAACTTGAGCTCACGTACTGCTCAGCCACACAACTGCCCCAATCCCTCGATCTCATCTCACAAAAATATCACTACCTGACCAACAACGCTTCTTCTCGATGCTGCGACTATTTGCTCTCTCCATAATCAATTAGTTGCTGCAAAATTTTTGCAGCTGTCGTATTATCACTGCTTTCCACTCACGCCGCTACAGCTAGCCCAAACAGCGCCACGTACCGCTTTTCTTATTCCCTTAGAGTAGCACAGTTGATTCCCCACTGCTTCATAGCTGCATAGCACAGAGCAATCTTTCCAGGTTTAAAGTATCATGCATGCATATCACTTTTGCTTGGCTCTAACTCGATCTTATATCGGTGTTGTACAATGTCTATGATAATTCCCTCAACGCTTAAAATTTGAAATTTATTGCTCAACTCTGTCAAGATGACAATGTTTTATGTATATTTGATTCTCGAAAGTTTTACACATTTGATAAATCAAATGATTCTCTTCCTTTCCAAGGTTCTTGTAGACATGGTCTTTACAAAGTAACTTCTGTTCCCTCTTTATTTCTTGAGCATCTCAAAAACTTTCTTTCTTATATCAAAACAGAATTTTCTGCTATCCTGAACAGTTTCAAAGTGATGACGGCAAGGAACACGATAATCAGTCTTTCCCATTGGGTGCTTACCTTTTGAGATTCACCATCGATTTTCTTGTCCTCACACTCCTTAATAGAATTGTCTTGCTACATGCAAACATCGTCCTATTGCTGACATGGCTCGCACTCTTCTTGTACCAGCCATGTTTCAATAACAAATTGGGTCGATGAAGGATCAAAGACAAGTTAAGTTCATAATTTTAGTGCCTAAATGTATATGCCAATTGTGACTCAACTTCAAATGTATAAAATCCATACTGGGTTGTTGGTTAGTGTTATGGGCACTCTAAAAATTGATGAGGCATGTCTCCAGTCCCCCTCTTCATATTTAAGACTCCCGCACTTTCTATACAAATCCAAAAACTCAAAACAAACATGATGAGGCAAGACCCAAGAAGTTTGGTAAAGAAGAAGAGTGATAACCAACGGATTGGGAGGTGTGGTTTATTGTTCTTTTCTGTTTAAAAATATTTTTGAGGTTTGTATGAACCTTTGGATTTTATAATGAGTTCATACTCTTGGATGAATTCTCAAGAAGATCCTAGCACACAATATTCTGACACAAGACCGAAATCTTGTGGGAAGTATGAAAAAAGAGATGACAAATTGTTTGGAGGCTTAATGTGGACAATATGGTTAAATGAGACAAATATGGCGAGAATCATGTATCACACTTTGTTTTACAGTTGAACTTTGTCGTACGACTTCGGCGATGGGGGCGTCCAACTGTATTATTGGAGCTTCAAAGAACTCTAATGTGCGAAAAAGTTATAAATTTGAGTCGTTACAAAAGAGACGCAAATTTTTATTTGACTTGTATTTGTCCCCCCTCTCTTTTGCGGCAGAATTGTTGGGAATTTTTTTTTTCCTTCTCATCTCTGCCGCAGCAGAATCCTCTTCCCTTTATTTTATTGTTAAGATTACCATCATATCCTTCGCACAGTATTTATAGATTTATGGAGCTTGAATAAACCGTGGGTATTACAGGTACTTCAAAAATTTAACCATTCTGGTAGAGAATTGGCTTAATTAATTAATAAATATGATATATATACACACACACACACACACTAATATTAAAAGAAGAAGCTTTGTTAGTCAAAACTGAAAAATTATACCAAAATAACCCTGAAATATTAATAAACTTTCATACTCATAAAATATATAGGGAGAATATAGCCAAAGGGATAGTCAAATTACAAGAGAAGCAGAAAAATAAGAAAAGAAAAAAATTAAACTCTAAAAATGATTTATCTAATTTGCCCTTTGCTCAAATTAAACTCTAAAATGATTTATCTAATATACTAAGGTTAGATTAGTGCATTTTCAAAAAAAAAAAAAAAAAAAAAGAGGTTTTTTTTCGATAAGGAAAAAGAGCTTAGGTTAGTACATCAACAATGGTGTTCAACAGGTCAGCAACTGACCAAGAAAAATCACCCTTAAATATAAATTCAAATGTGGAAAAGAAAACAACTCAACTTAATAATAATTCACTCCATCATTGAATTTATATTCAATGGTGGTTGAGCATTATTTTCTTGGTCAATTACTAATTGGGTGAACATTGCTGAGTACACCAAAGATAGTGAAATAAAATATTTCAAAAAGGGATAGTGAAATTTAAAAAAAAATCATTGAACATGGGAAACCAACAGCTAACTGCAATTACAATTATCTTATCTAATTAATAATTATTAATTGGCCAAAACATCAAAATGTCAAAATAAAACAAAAAATTAATCAAAAGAAAGAGAATGAAATTCACACTCTCAAATTTGAAATCCATACTCATTTTTTTGCTTTTAGAATGAAATTCGCACTTCCAAATTTTTCTACAAAAAGAGAATTTAATATACTAAAAAAAATATGGAGTGTGAATTGTAAAATAGTGAGTGTAAATTTCACTCCTTTAAAAAGAATTGCCTTAAACTATCCACTCACACATACTTCACCATCTTACACGCGCGAGTGTGTAGACAATTTCTAGTGCTTATTAACAAAATGAATAGCAAAAATTTATTTTTATACATCTAAAACGAATGAGGTTTCAAAATTTAATGATTTTTTTCTAACTTAAGAAGGGGGAGAATTCAGTGCAGCAACGTGCACTTATACCGACATAAATGAATTGTTAGATTATATTAAATACACTCTTAAGTTATTAATAAAAATATTAATTATAAATATCAAGGGTTAAAATCATCTTATAAATGTTTGGTCATTTACACCGTACATAGAATAATTTCCAAACTTAAGAATTGGCGTTCGATTATAGGTCCTGCCTTGCACTCATAGGAAGCCAGGGAATAATGATTTAGGAACTTTCTAGTTTCTAATGCAATTGTTATTTTTCTTTTTACACAAAAAAAAAAAAAAAAAAAAAAAACCACTTAATGATTTGCAATTTCTAGTATTAACTTGTAATTATTACTCCGAAACCCCAATGCCCAAAACCAAGAAATGCACAAGAATACATTGGTAATTGGTTAGCCCTAGGAAATTTACATGTGTAAGCCATGCCAAGGCAACCTTGGCCAAAAACCCACACGCACTCCTTCCCCAAAACACACAAGCATTCCTTTCCCAGTACCCTTTCCAATTCATTACATTAAAAGCAAAATTACAAAAACCATTTTCACACGCCTACTAGGCTAAAGAGACCACTACTACTACTACTACCAACTTTTTCCCCTTCCCCTGTATTTTCTTTTCACCCTTTTCACCTTTTACCCCAAAAATTACGTTGTCATGTCATTGTTGTAGGTTCCCAAAACGAGCCGGCACTAGGTCTTCTTCTAGGTTTGGCCATGTACACAAAACTGACAAAAGCACCTTCACTAGTCCTTCATCAATATCCGGTCGACGATGACACTTTGTTGTTACTGTTGCTCGCCATTGTAACCGGTGACCAGAAATCGGCACCGTTGTTGTTCGCCAAATGTGCGGTGTTCTCCATCGGCACCAAACACAGCCCCCGGCTTCTCAGGTCATTACTCCTCGCTTCTTCGTCCTTCTTCTCCGCCCCATCTCCTCCTCCCTCCTGAAATCACATTGCCTATAATTAACCGCGGTTAAAAAAAAAGGGTGAAAAATATAAGCCATAATTTGACTGGGACTGTTGACTAAGGACGAGAGACTTAAGTGCGGTCACGTCAGTGTGGGACCCGTACGGAGACTGAGTCCAATGGAGCGTCATGACGGTGACGTGGAGTAAGGTCAGGTCAGGTCGCAACAAAAATTATCAATGAGAGGGAGGAAGGAGGTCGAAACAAAATTAATCTGACAGAGAAAGGTGCGTTGGATTTTGGCTGGGTTTGTTTTGGTGGGTTGTTCTTGTTCCAGTAATACTTACAGGTAATGAAGGCAAGCGTTTCAGGTATGGCGAACACAGAACCTGAACCTGGTCGTGCAGGAACCTGATGTATCCCATCGCTTCATGAAGCACTGAGGCTGTGTCTGTCTGCACGGTTCAAAGAAACCCCATTAATCTAGTCTAATGAAATTGTCCAACTTTGATATAGTGTTGAAATTGGGTAGGTTTCAAGAAATGAAATAAATTAGTTTTTATGAGAAAGATTGTACCTTTCCAAAGGGTGAAACGAGTTGCTGCAGTGCTGAGATTCTTTCTCCCAGCTTCTCTCTCCTCTGTAAAAAAAAAAAAACCCTAGTTATTAATCACAGATGAAATTACACAATAAAAACAGATAGAAGGTAAGAAATTCCGGTCTAAATTTCAAACCTTTCCGGCAGCGGGCTTGTCCGTTTTCGGCTTCTTAGAGCTTCTCTGACCGGCCTGAGTTGTGGTGCTTGCACATTGAACTTGTTGTTCTTGCGCCACCCCGTTTCGCTTCTTCTGCTGACAAACCCAAAATCATAACCAAAACAAACACCACATAATGATTACAAAATCAAACCCTTTTCAAAAAAAAATGATTACAAAATCAATCAATTGCGAATTTGCAACACTTACATTACTATTAGAGTTGGAGGAAGAAGTGGCCGCTTTGGTGCTGGTGGAAGAAACAGAGGAGGAATCGCTGCATGTGAGCCCTGATTTCTGAGCCGGCGGCCGGGAAATCGAAATCTCCGGAAACCCAATTTCCCCGAGGTGGTGGTTGTCCCTGTCCTTGTTCTGAAAGTCCCCGAAACAGAGCATTTTGGGGGTTTTAAGGTCGGTGGCCGAATAAAGCGAGGAGCAGCTGTTGGTGTTGTAGTTGAAGATTTGGGATTGATGATCATCTACACAAAGACCCACCACATCATGTTCGACTTCGTAGAGCAGCTGAGAGAAGCTCGTTCCTTCTATGACCCCAAGCTGGTCCACCTCAAAACCCTCCTTTCCAGCCATTAAGGGAAGAGAAAGAAGGACCACCCGGAAAGAAGAGCGAAGCGAAAATGAAAGGAGAAGGGTTCTGGGAGAAAACGACGGAAGCTTCTTTGTTGGTGTTGATAAGAGAGAAGAGAAACAAGTCTGGCTGGCTCTGTTTTTTTGCTTCTGAATTTCTGGGTATATGTGTGAGAGAAGAGCGAAGTGAGTGTGACGGTGGCAGAGGGGGGTAGAGATGGGATTTCAATGCTCTAAGGTTTTTGGGGGTTCTCGGCGACTTTTGGTCAAACCCCACCTGGCCCGAGAAAACCGTGGTTTCGTCGTCCAAGGCTATGTTGCTAACCCCAGTAACTTGACTCTCAATACGTCATCTCTGTTGTTCTCAATGGAAATGGAGCTTCATTCTTGCTGCGTAACGTATAGCCATCTCGTATAGAATAACGTTTTTCTTTAGACCATGACAAAGGGTTTGGGGTCCCTATGCGGTGCTATGTTCTCATCAAATTTTTGGTTTTTGGTTTATGTGATGAGATTGTGTAATCTTAGTTGCCGACTCGGTGTGATTGTAGAGATCGGTCAATGTTATCGGAATTCATCAATGTTGTCGTCAAACCGAGATTATTCAGGTGCTAATACCGTGAAGCACATTGATGATAATGAAATATTCAAACTCAATAGATTGTGTGTGTTTATTTGTTTGATTCAAGTTAAGTACTTTAATGAGTCAAATTGTCAAAATGCAAATGCAAAATGGTTTCTAAGAAACTTGTACATTTTCTCAATAGCCATTCAATTCTTTACTTGATTAAACATATACAAAATTGAAAGCTATTAGAGCAAGTCCACCGGTATGACTTTGCCCGGGCAAAGTGAGGGAATGATGATGTGGTGACCGGGCATGGAGAAAAAACAACTTCCACCGGTGAAAGCTTGGCCGGGCAAAACCCACCCCTTCTTGACTACAGCCAAGAAAATAGTCAAGTGCATGACTATTTTCCTAGCCAGTCAAGTTTGCTGCCAGCACGGCCCGAGCTCCCCACATGGCTGACGTCAGCCACTACGGCCAGAGAGAGACGCGAAGGATGACCGCCGACTTGTGCTTCTCCAGCGTCGCCACCAACACGTGGCGCTTCTCGTCTTGCGGTCTCCCCCACACCCGGCTTCGACGGTTCGCCGACCCGGTGTAGACGGTCCCATCCTTCGCCACCGCCACCGCACTCACGGCGTCCTCGTGCGCCTTGACGGACTCTACGCAGCGGAGGTTGGAGTCCCGCCAAATCTTCAAGGTCTGGAAGTTTATGGCACCGACTGTTGGGAGATGAAGCAGAGGTGAGAGACGGAGAGGTTTGGGGCGTCGAGTTGGAAGATGAGCTTCTGAAGGGAGGGGATAGATGGCAGCGTCTGGAGGGAGAGGTTGGAATGGAGGTTGGTGTTGCAGGTGTCGCTGTACTGGAGGAGCTGCTGGGTTTTAAATGAAAAGTTAAAAAATTAAATAATGAACAGTGAATTCCAACAGTGAAAAGTGAACAGTATTGACCTGGCAAGGAAAAAAACGGATGCAAACCTATGTCCAGTGGCAGTGAATAGTAACTTGACTGGTCGAATTCTTGACTTCTCGACTTTGCCTTTTCTTGACTACGGGTGCACTTGCTCTTAGTCAACATGAATAAATGCCCCATTGTATTAGGAACAAAACTCAATGATTGAACATGAATATTTTCTTACAACACAACTAATATAAATGAATGGTTAATATTCAGCAGATTGTGTTTGCTCATTTGTTTGATTAAGATTGAGTACCTAAAAGAAATCAGTTTAGTTTTGTCGAAATGATGTGTTAATGAAGACTTAAACTCAAGACTCTAAGGCGATTGCCAAAATGAAATAGCAAAATAAACTCTACATGCAATTCTCAATGCACACAACACAAGTGTATCTTTTTCCCGCGAATATACCTTTTCAATTATTACTTGGTTAACAATGTAGAAAATTGAAAAGTGTGACTCAACATGAATATTCATGGGTAAAGGATTTAGAGCATCAATATGCACTTGGACCAACAAGAATTGACAGTTAGATAACATCAAGTGTACTTTTTTGTTATTAAAAAAAATTGACTACAAATATCAAGAATTGAGATCATCACCTAATAACTATTATGTCACTTACACTATCGGTGTATAGAAGCATTGACACATGAACATATATGCCCCATCATTTTTGAAACAAAACTCAATAAATGAATTTGAACGTTTGGTGGCTCTTAATAGATTGATTAATTGAAATTCCACTGAAAATCAATGCCCCAAGCGTCTTGTCGAACCAAAACCAAAAAATTACAAGTCATTCATTTCATATAAGCGTTAGAAAAATCCATCTACTTTTATTATAGGTCCAAACCACTCATGATGATGATGGTAATAGACTGCTTCCGACTTTCACAGTTCGCACAAACCTAAGGAATCAGGAAGCTTTTGGATCTTTATGGCAGGTAAACTCCCACAACTTAATATATTATAAGTCTACAAGACCAAAGGAATTGACTACAACGCCAAAGAAATTGTCTTCAACTATTAGATGTGTGTGTGTGTGTGTAGAAAATGGGTGCATGAAACAACACACCCAAAATTTACTATACTAGGTGTTATTTTGCTGTTAAAGCAATCTATGAAAGCTTGTTGCAGGAAAATCAAGAAATCACTTGCACTTAATATTGATGACCGGAAATCTCTCAAGTTTCAAGCCTAGTAGCATCACAATGTAGTTAACACATTAGAACCAGGTTGCTTAGAAGTCCTTAATAACTGATACACACAACTATGTGGACGTTATAACTGACGGATAAAGTTGTCTATTACAACAATCAACTTAGGGGGGTGTATTCAATTCAGATTTTAAAATATTATGTTTGATTTTCCATACATTCTTGCAATTATTGAGGCTATCAATGTTGCATTGGTGCATCATTGGACTCATATTTCGCATAAGATTGATTCGAGGTGGTGCATTTTGTTCATCGCCCCTCTTTGGTCCCTTGGCAACTTAATATCTCTTGGTTGAATTGCTTACATCTTGTTTGTCAGTTAAATCTTAAAGTATCTCACATCTATAGAGAAAGAGATGCAGTGGCTGATGGCCTTGCCTGATATGGTGCTTCTTATGAAGGTAATCATTGGTGGGATGTTGTACCTGATTTCATTGTTAGGCCATATGGTAAAGATCTTATTCGTACAGTTTTCTATCATTATACTTTTATTTCTATCACAGTTTTCTATGTACATCTAATTATATTATATTTTCATTTGTACACTCCCTAGTCATGTTCTCTTGGCAAGGTTTTGCTTTAGTCCCCCTTGCTATATACTGTCCACGGATTGTTTAAATTCCATATGGACTCTTATTGATTCTAGTCGATTGATTTTTTAGTATTTGTTTAGATTTTAATATCACGACTTGAAACAAAAGATTTTTATACTTAGACCATGTATAAAATAGTTTGTAATGTCATATGCGATTTACTTTGATGACCAAACTAGTTAGTGACTCCTAAATCCTAGTTATCAAATAAATATATCACTAAATATGTAATTTCCTAGTTCCATAGTTACATATTTCTTGCACAACTAGATATCACATTCAACTTTTAGGATCTAATTACAAACCTGACGCAGTTGGAAGTAACTTAGGTTTACAAGCAATAAACCCTAAAAAGATAAATCTAGAGTCCACTAGAGAATTTGAGAAAAAACTCTCATTTTTATTAAATTTTGATATGATAAACTAATTCTAATACGAAGCATGATGGTGCTTATATAGGCATCCAAAACCTAAAATCATAATCTAACAAGAAATCCTAAAGAATCCAAATTTAAAAGGAAACTAAGAACCTAAAATAAAAAGAATCCTAAAAACTAGCCTAAAAATATTAAATCCCAAATCGGATAATTAAGACGATATATTTTAGCCTAAATCTGTTAGGGCTCACTAAAGTGAGTCTTGATGATCTCGTCGTTCCCATTCTAGAAAGGATCATGCGTTTCAAACGGACATTCTGGCCAAAAGTTAATCCCAATCTGATTCACAATTAAGATTTGCCTTTTCACATGAATAACTCGAAAAGTCCAAAACCAAATCTTCTTGAATATTCCAGCGGTTAGTAACCTCATTACAATCATTCTTCTTGATTCTACTCTACTTCTTTACCTTTATGGTTTTTCGGCTAAACTTGGCACATTCTCGACCTACATCAAAACCAAAAAAAAGAAGAGAATTAATAAGAGGTAGTAAAGTAGGCTTTTTAAGTTTGGCCTTTGCAATCTTAACTATTGACTCATATCATACTTTAAAGTCTTTAACATTTGTATAGTATGTTTGGTTTTCAAGTATTCATAACTGCAACCTTGGATATTGCTTTATTGTTTGAATTTGTCTTTTGTTTCTTTGTATGTTGGGGAGTAGTATCGTTTTGGTATTCATCCCGGATGACATTCTCTTTGTAGAAGCAAATGACTTCGAAATTGATTTGAAAAATACTTACATCCAAACTGGTTTGGACCCGTGTGTCCAAACTCTTTCTTATTTGCATAAATTCGTCAATCTAATTAAAACCATGATTTAACTGTTCAAAAGTTAAATTGATGTAAAAAAATCGTTCACTCATTCAAACTGAAAGAGTTTAGCTACAAACAAGGCAACAATTCATCTCCAATTACAAAATCAAAAACTAAATTGGAAATAAAATAAAAGGCAACAAAATGCAGAAATAATCAATAAAGTAAAAAACAAAGTGCAATGAACTATTAGATATTTGACGAATACATTTTCATCCCACTCGTCCCATTTTAAAAAATATGGAGATTATCTTTTTATACTAAACTATCAAACATCAATATTCGCAAACTTAAGAACCAAATTTGGAAGGTCAATCACTTAGAATCAAACTTAATTGAAGAAGAGCCTTCTTAACTCACATTTAATATGCCTAAATCATTCATTGACAGATAACACATATAAATAGTCGATAACACATATATATCTCCCATTAAAATAATCCCAAAGCAAATAGTCGATAACACATATAAATCTCCCAATAAAGACCACAGAGAAAATTAAAATAATCCAAAGCAAATAGTCGATAACACATATATAAATCTTAGTCCATTACATAACCCACTTCTTACATCAAATCCCGATAAAACACTGTTTGCAGAATTAAAAAATAAGAAACAATCCAAAGCATGCCTAGATCGGAGACAACTACCTCATCGATGCCATGGCTTGGGCCCTCTTTACAATCACCCCAGGTCCTGCCGAATAAACGATCCCACAGCAGCTTCTGAGCAGCGGTGAGCTTCTGGGCGTTCGGCTTCTGTTCCTTTGCCTTTTGTTCCTCACTCTTCTGGTCAGGCTTCGGGTTCAGATTCGCCACCATCTTCACATTCTTCCTTGTTTTTAACACGAAAACAAGGAAGAATGTGAAGATGGTGGCGAATCTGGACCCGAAGCTTGACCAAAAGAGTGAGGAACAAAAGACTAAGGAACGAAACCCCTTTGTTACCCACCCTCCCCTGTTTTCCCTTAGGCATCACTGCTTCTCTTCTTTCCTCTTTGAGTTTAGATCCAGGTTGAAGATGAATGATGATACACTATTTAATTTATAGTTTAGGCCTCTAGGATTTTAATTGGGCCTTTTGAAATAAAGAGCCCAACTGTCAGCCCATGTATTACAAATTTGACAACAAATACAAAAATAAGAGAACATTTGGGTTTTGATACCACCGAAAAACCTAATGGACGACCTACAAGCATAAAAAAGAGCAAGTTAGAGCTTTCCGACTAGCAAAACGGTAAAGCACTTAGCTCAAACACACTTCAATTTCAAATTAGTAGCAACAACTTGAAAAAGAATTTATGTGATATCATAAGTTAGATAGTCAAGCAGCAGAAGTAATATCTTCGTTTCAATGAGTATATCTAAATTGACCATTGACCATCCATAGGTCATTCACACACTACATGTTAGAACCAAACAAACTATGGATCATAAATGAAGTTGCATACAATTTATTTGCAAAGTGAAATATAAGGCATTAATAAGCAGTAACAAGTCAGATAAAAAAAGAAAAAGAAAAAAAAAACCTAAGTAATAAATGCCTTCCAATTCCATGATTTACAGGTTTTAAATATCTGCGATATTTCCGATATCTCATTTTTTCGACGGACCAATATATCTAGGGGGTAAATATCTTATCTTTTACCGTTTCTGCGAAATTTCTCCGACATCATCAAATATCCCCGATAAAATGAAGAAATATATGTAAAATTTGAGGTAAAAAAAAAAAAAAAACTCGGTAATTCTCTAAATGAAAATATGTGTGAAGAGAGATCTCCTCAAGGCAAATCTGAGTTAGGAGAAATCCCCGCAAGGTGAATCTAACAGTAACTCATTGTAGTAGCTTTACAGCTGATTGGTGGGCACAATGTGGGTATTCTGCACCAAACATGCAGAAAATTGCAATGCGTATTTTGGCACAAACGGCTTCTTCTTCTGCGTGTGAGAGAAATTGGAGTACATTTGCTATTATTCATACCAAGCAAAGGAACCGTTTGACATATCAGAAGTTGGAAAAGCTTGTATACTGCTACTACAACATGAAGCTGCAATTGCGAGATAAACAGACAAAGACTAATGTGGTCAATGAAAACAACTATATAGATCTACTTCATGTTGCAAGCAAGCCGCTTGATAATGGCATTGATCCACTTCATGATTGGATTATGCCTGCACACCTTGATGATAAAGCTGGAAGACCTCTTCCACAAGTTGTAGAAACTACAACTAATGCTGGAATCAATGCAGAGAGAGTCTTATCTGAAGAAGTTGTTAAAAACCTAGAAGATAATTCAGATAGTGATGATGCGTGGGGTGGTACAGAAACTCCAGATAGTACTGATGATGGTGGAGAGGGTGGAAGCGGAACAGGTGGTGGAGGTGAAAGATATGAATATGGACAATCTTCTGTGGATGGAGGATTCCAATTTACCTGTGAAAGTAATTTTGATCATACCACCCAAGATGAAGACCACGGAGTGAGAACAACTGGTCATGGTGCTCAAGAGAAGACCCGATATGGGAGGAGGACTAGAGGTGTAACTGATGATCAAAGTACCCCATCTGATGTTTCTTCAATTGCCTTAAATTTTGACTCTATCAGTTTAGGCACAGAGCGCAGTGGGATCTCAAATGAATCTCATGAAGGCAACAATCAATTTGGTTATGATGCTTATGGATATAATCAATATGGAGAAGTATATGATCAGTCATCCAGTTGGGTTCATCCTTATTATCTCCTTATAGGGGAAACAGTCGGCAGTTCTAATGAGATCTATAACTATCATGCTCATCACTACAATTCGCATTATATGGGTCATATGTCTTGGTCTGATTATTGCATTTTTGTAGACCAGCGAGCGGCTTTTTAACTGCTTAGAGTCTCTTTTTGGATGTATATGAAGTTGACATTCATATGTATTTATATGTAGTTCTAAATTTCTAATAAATTGACTTTTTTCAAAAACGACATTTTGTTACACTGTATCTCCGATATATCCCCGATATTTTTGATGTCTCCCTTTTTCAAAGTACCGATACATATGAAGATACCAATATTTAAAACCTTGGTCCGAATGGATCAAGAACAGATGCACAGAAAGATTGACCAAAATATGGATAACAACTCATTAAACAAGAATCCTATTTAGCTGTATTGCAGAAGAGCCATTCTACAGTTTTTGAACTTTGAACAAATTTTCTGTTATATATGCAAAACCAATTTTATGACACTTCATTACATCATACATTACTCAGCATGGAAACACTCTGCGCAAGCATCAAGGATGAGGTACCTTAGTATACCAGTACACTTAATTTTGAGTTTGAATAATGAATATTCTCAGGGTTCATATTTCTTTGCTTTCTGAGAAAAAGATGTCTAGTCCTTCTCCACTGACAAAAGGAACATAGGAATTGGGAGTTGATTTTACCTAAATTTGTATCTGCATCATCAACAGTTTAACATAGAAATCTGCATCCCATGAAGCAACAGTAGTGTCTTTGCTGACAATCCTAGCCTTCGAGGTAGTCCTTAATATAATTCTGCTTTCAAAATTCCTTTATGATCTTCGTTTATAAATATTTATTTCATTTTTTCTTAAATCAGCACATTATGAAGATGCCTGGCAAATCTGTTCTTCTGTCGGAGAAAAGACTAATTCTATCAACCTCAGCATGCGACCATGTCTTTTGTCCTCTGCCTGATGAGGCTTTACATGGAACTGGTGCAGAGGAATAAAAATAAATAAGTTTCTCCTTGTTAGTCTTTTAGATAAGAGGAAAACAATCTAAAGTTGAACAACTTAGAGAACCTAAGTATTCTTTGTTAAAAAAAAAAAAGAATCTAAGTATGCATTTCAAAATTAACTTTGAGATACAAGAGTGAACAATACTTTCAATCACTCCTGATCAAATTATGAGGAATAAAATGCACAGATATGCAGAAACTCATGTACAAGCATGAGGTCTGAATTGAAGCAGTACGCAAGTATAGTATTAGACATGTAAAAGACTTCGATTTACAATCTCCTAACTATTACGGACCCATACACTTGCCAATACTGTATTCTTGGGACAAAAACAGCCACATCATACGTACATGTGGTTTATTTGATTGTCCTGATCACTAGTCCAAATTTGCAGTTTCATTTTACTTGCCATCAGATACAGAAAAAGGCAGCAAGGGAAAAAAAAACACTCCACTGGCAAAAGCCATAATTAGCACATAGGCATGATTCATAACCCAAAGGGAAGAATTAGAGAGATATTAGAAAGGGCGGCAGGGGAAAAGGAAGGGTATGGCTCCTAGACATTTCGGCAAGAATTGTCAGTATTCTTTTAATTTGTACCCTTGGAGCTGTAAGATGGCATTAGAAGGTTAAAAGTGAAACTTAGCAAGCAGAGGCCATTGTATGCATGCATGCATGCATAAATGTACGTGTATCGATCAGCGTTTGATTACGAAGTGCAGAAAGAGAGAATCAAATAGTCTAACAAACAGCATCCAGAAACTATTTTGATATTTTCAAACACATTCTCATTAGTAGTTCAAATCATTACCCAGCATTGTAGCACTGTCTGGTAATTCACCAGCTCTTTCACCATTAACAGCCACTGAAACTTGAACAATTCAATTCTGTGTCAATAACACATACACTTCTGTGTCAAATTATCAATGAGAAGAAATTGCATCGTCGTTTTGAGTCTCCGATCCGTGTGGTCTCTGCTTTCGATTGGACCTCGGCTCCTTGAGCTCCTGGAATGAGTCCAGGGCGCGTCGGACAAACCAGCAGGTCTCGTGGGACGTGCCGACAGACGCGCCGCCGCAGACGGAATTGTTGAAGTCAGAGAGGAATGAGGTGGCGTCCGAGAGAGAGGACCTGACTTTGGACTCTCTTCATGGTTTTGACCGAGGGTTTGTGTCAACCGTCAGATTTGTTTAAGGGGTTTTAGAGAGAAATACCCCAAGGCCTAAAACCCTAAATGCTTTTCAAGTTTAAATTGATTATCATAATCTCCTTGTAAGTCTTTTAGATAAGAGAAAAATAGTCTAAAGTTAGAGAACCTAAGTATGCTTTGTTATAAAATAAAAAAATAAAATAAAATTTAAGAGAGAGAGAGTACCTAAGTATGCATTTAAAAATTAAATTTGAGATACAAGACTACAAGAGTGAACAGTACCTTTAATCTCTCCTGATAAAATTATAAGAAATAAAATGCACAGATATGCAGGACCTCATGTACAAGCATGATGTCTGAATTGAAGCAGTATGCAAGTATAGCATATAGAAGACTTAAATTCCCCATAATCTCCTAAATGTTACGGACCCGTACCCTTGCCAACACCGTATTTTGGGGACAAAATCAGCCATAATTTACACGCGGTTTATTTGTTTGTCCTGATCACTAGTCCAAAGAAACATGCTTTACAATTTCATTTTACTTGCCATCAGATATGGCAAAATCAGCAAAGGAAAAAACACTCTACTGCCAAAAGCCAAAAGCACATAGGCATAAGTTATAACCCAAAGGTAAGAACTAGAGAGATATTAGAAAGGGCGGCAGGGGAAAAGGAAGTGCTCCTAGACTCTTGAAAGATCCTTCTCTCATTTTGGCAAGAATGTGCTTCACCAAACAAGAACAACAAAATTTAGTTAATGTTTTAATTGCTCTTGCAACAAGAGTGTATGACTAAGCCCAGTTAATGTCTAAATCATTTATTACTTAATAGGTTTTGAGGTTTAATGGATAGCCTAATATAGTACAGGATGTGAAAACCAAAACCAAACTAGGTTAGCTACATATCAATCTTAAACTAAACCCTAAACCAAACAAGAACAACAAAATTTAGTTAATGTTTTAATTGCTCTTGCAACAAGAGTGTATGACTAAGCCCAGTTAATGTCTAAATCATTTATTACTTAATGGGTTTTGAGGTTTAATGGATAGCCTAATATAGTACAGGATGTGAAAACCAAAACCAAACTAGGTTAGCTACATATCAATCTTAAACTTAACTGGGGAAAAAAAAAAGGGAAAAAAAAAAAAGAAGCAACACTGAAGTGCAGAAAAAAGAAATAAGGCTAGTTATAAACAAGGGCACAAATAGTTTCCAATAACAAAACCAAGAACTCAATTGGATAAGAAAAAGGAAAATGAAATAAGCAAGTGCCTAAAGAATCAAACAGTCTAAATAATACAAACAAGGAAAAAGTGCGATGTGCTAGTCATGTATTTTTCAAATACATTCCCATTGTAAGTGTTCAACAGATCTGCAGAACACATTCAACTCCTTATGGCATCAAACCGTCTAACTAATAGCAACAAGGAAAATGTGTCATGAGCTAGTGACATGTTTTTTAAGTACATTCTCATTATCAGTGCAAGTGTTCAACGGATTTGCAAAACACATTCAACTCCTCATAGCATTGCAGCATTGTCAACTATTACAAAAACTCACTCACACCCATAATTAAAACCTCATTTTAAGTACAAACAGAAGAAAGGTGACTCAAACCCATCAAATTATCAGCAAGAAGGAACACATGCTCTAGAAAGAGGGAAGACGCCTCAAACCCATCCTTTTGATGCCTAATAATGCCCATTTGGCAAGCGATTTAACTACAGAAGATGTTCAACTTAGTTAGTAGTTGCAGGTTGATCAACAACATACTGCAATCATAAGAGAACCCAAATGGTTCAAAGCAATACAATATAGAGTATCCAAAAGCAAAATAAGTCATAAATTTGTATAGAGTAGAATGAGTGGGACAGGGGACCTTGACAAGGATCCAGAGGGAATGACTTTAGGCCCTGTTAAGGAGCTCATGGAGGGCTCGGTCATGTGGACCAACCTCTCTGTAATATACACAGTTCTTAGAAATGTACATGGCGTAGTAGGGTCTTGTGTCCTTCAGCACACCAATCTTAACATAAGCGTAGACTCTCAAAGCTTTCTACGTTTCTCTTCCAAGCAGAAGCATCAATGACTCTATATCACTTGCACCACTACATGAATTTTTGGTTATGTCTGCCTGATTTCTTACCCAAAACCATGCACGCATGGGCTGCAAGCTGGGTGTAAGTAATAACATATCCTTGGAGGCTTGGATCCATATCCAGCAATAGTAGCTACCACTCTAGATAAAGTTTTGTTTGAAATAGCAAAAATATATTTATGGCTGGCTAATTCTGTGCCTACTTATTGCCAAAAATTTTCTATTATTTTCAATTGTTCACAAAGAGAAAAGAAAAGAGTACAGAGCCAGGAAGTGTTCAGGCTAAGAATGTTGAAATCATTTTTCTTTTGTTAGTTTGCTGGAGCTTATTTCTGTTTCAAGACAGCTAAAAATTGCTAGGTTGGTCTTTAACTGATTTGCTAGAGATGCTTAAAAGAGACACTGACCATTTCAACTCAAGCATGATACATATACGGAAGTCATGTCAGACCTAACAATCTAATCTATTTGGCAAGGCATGATACAAGCATAAAACGACTCAGACACACAACCAGCTACACATATCGAAGAAGGAATGACCCTGGCATCCAAAATTAATGTCCAACCAAAACATAAGAATCAAAAATTAAGACATAATAATTTAAAACACATTTTTCATACATATAAACTCATCCTGCTCTCAATGACAATATCTTGCTTAGTTAAAAGAAAAACAATACTCCTAGTCAATATGAATATATGCCACATTATCAATTTGTTGCATTAATTTGATGGCTCTGAACAGTAACAGTCACAGGTTGATTTATTGAACTTCCACTCCAAATGGGAATCTTTTTTTCTGCTTCTTGTCAAACTAATGGCCTTCCTTTTTAACCACGAACCAAACATCTGGCTCGGACCAAGAAAAGAAAACGCCCAATCATTCATACAGGTGCTTGTGGGTCAAAACACCACATAATCATATTGCTTCAGAACTTAGAGAGACCTAAAGAACCAGGGGTTTACAAGTTTAGGCTGGCGGCTGGACACAACCCACATGACGATGAGTTTATATTTTCTAAGGTTTATTGCCATACAGAAACTCCTCCATGCAGAGAAATGCAAGGACATGGAACATGAACCCCAAAAATATAATAGACTTCAACATCAAAGAGCTGTTATGAAACTATTAGTGTATGTAACATTTTTGTTAATAAACTTAGAAACAAGAACAAGAAACAAATGCTGAAAATGGGAGTCTGAAACAGCACACCCAGATGTTGTTCTCGGTATCCTTCTGCTCTCAAAAGTAAAAACAATCATCAAACTTACTTCTAGGAATTTCAAGAAATCACTTGGAGCCAAATTCAACATTACAACAGAGAGTTTGCAGACTTCAATGGAATGCAATGCTGCTACAAAGTTTTGGTAACCAATACAAAAGTAGGTGGGAAAGGACCCAACAATTGTTTTGCAAAATCAATATAACTGAAGCTTAAGTTAGTAGACATATTCTATTGTATACACAAGCAGCGTCTTTTAAAAAGATAAACCAGACAAATCTAGTGATGAAGCCACCACATAACTCAAAATATCTCAAAACTTTGCATCGAAGCTTCATCAGGATTCCATCTCAAAATCTCTGACACGACTTAACAAATTGGCTTCCTAGTCTTTATGTTTTAAAGCAATGAAGGGCATCGTTGTATCTATCATCCTAGATCACAGTCGTGAAGAAGGTTCCACTACCTATTACAGCAACGCTGACGGAGATTCTAAGAATCAATGCTCCCCTGCCAAAGAAAATCCTAATAATCCTTCTTCGCTATCCTAGAACTATGTATTGTAAGGCTCAAAAATCAAGAACTTAATCGGAAAAGGAAAAAGGCAAAAGCAACAACGAAGTGCAAAGACAAAGAATTAACTAGTCAAAACAGTATGATTTCGATATCTTTCAGACATGTTCTCTTTTATTATTTCAAAATCCTTCCACAGCATTGTCTAGTATTCCACTAACTCTTCCACAACCAAAAAAATACGATCAAAACCTCATTTCATTATGAGTACAAATGAGAAAGAAACTCACGAAACCAGAAACAAGAAGAAGAAGCTCCTCAACCGCTGCAGATCTTCTTCAACTTATCGGCGGCGGATTCATCAACAGAGTACTGCAAATCAAATCACAAGTTTAATTTGAGTCCAAAATCAAAGGAATCGGAAATGGAATTAGGAAGCGAGGCTAACCTTGTTGAGGACCCAGAGGGAATGAATGTAAGCCCTATTGAAGAGGTCGTGGAGAGCTTGGTCATCGGAGACCTCGACCTCTCTGTAATTGACGAAATTCTCCCGAACGTACTTGGCGTAGTAAGGCCGAGAGTCCTTGGGCAACCGCCGCACCAATCTCAGAACCTCCGCGTAGATTCTCAGAGCTTTCAACATCTCTCTCTCTCTCTCTCTTCTAAGCTTTAGAAACTTCTCTGGGTTATGGCCACTCACTATATATACACACCGGCCGCTCAGCTAGTGGCCTGGTGGACGATTTAATTAGTAACGTGTCAATTTTCAATGAAGCTCCAGTTAGAATTTTCAATGACTGTACGTGATACCCTAACACATGAATGTTAGAGATAGTATATGTCATCTGTCTAAAATTCGTTCAGATAAAAGCAATGCTACACTAAAAGTTTCATTGCAAGACTAAAGTCATTGTTTAACTCTCTGGCGAGAGAATTGATTATGTAATTAATTAACAATAAATTCATCATTACGATCACCGATGAAGTACTTATACATGAGATTTTCACTTCTTATTTTTCTCATTAAAGAGTTTTCAATGCTATACTAAAAATCTCATTGCAAGTCGAAAGTCATTGTTTAACTCTCTTGAGAGAGAATTGATAAATAAAAAAATATAATTAATTAACAAAAAAGTCATCATTACAATCACTAGTGAAGTACTTATACATGAGATTTTCACTTCATATCATTGAATTACTTTTCTCATTAAAGAGTCTCTCTTTCATTCTTTTTACTTCGTTTCAAAGAGTAATTAACAAATTCGATCAAGTGTTATGCCATCAAAACCATATTTACACAATTTAACAATTTTTTTAATCTTATCTGTCCAAAGAAAAATTTGTTAGTCTTATTCATTTTATTTTTAAAATTGTTCTATCTTTATTTTTGATAGAACGTTGGATGAGATGGAGGGGAGAATAAAGCCCGAAACGACCACGTTCATAGATTAAAAAGTCGTCTTGAGTTTAGTTTGCAACTCTATATCCTATCGGAGTACTTTTTTCTTGTTCGAGTAAATTGGACTCGTCACGTGTTGAATAGATATTCACCCACATTTACTTTTAAATTAATATATCACTGATTGTTTGATTTTTTGTAGACGATTTCTGAATTACACAGCTGTCTCCAAATAACTCTCTAGATGTAAGATTCAATTCTTAATTATTAAATGACAAAATTTCAAAATATGCTACAGTCCCAGCTACAATTTCTTAGAATGAGACGAATGGTTAAAAGGTGGAAGCAAAAAGCTTTAAGTTGTAATAATCTACTAGCCAAAGTAAAATAGTCTTGCATTTAGGAGCAATTTTTAATTTATAAATTTACCTATGCCATTTTCTTTTCACCCAATTGAATGAAAAATGGATTAATCTTCTAATGAGGACTTCATAATAGGACCAAGTGAGGACTTTTGAATGAACGGTTAGATGAGTATTTTCAACTTTAGTTGATATTTTAAAATTTTAACATGCAAGTCATCCAACCATTCATTCAAAAGTCTTCACTTAGTCCTTATTATAAGGTCATCATTAAAATCTCTCCCATGAAAATTCTGTAATTTTAATTGGCCTTTTCCCCAAAATAACAGAAATTACTGTAATTAAAAAAAAAACCAACCGTTCTAGTAATTTGATTGTTTGACTTGAGGCCTTTTAACTAGATCTATGATAGATTTGATTTGCAGTCAACCATGAGTAACTAGTTGGTAGTTTTATTATATAAAATTATTGAAGACTGATATGCTGAGTGGGCCATTGTATGGGCACAAAGATAGCACCACAATTTGGTCAATTTCATGCAATGATATATATATATATATATAGATCTTATCCAGAGCGAGGCATCGCTTTGAAATTTCAGAGCGAGGTTAGGGTTTAGGGTCACTTTTCGGTCGCATATCCACATCTCAACCGTTCAGTTTTTAGATACTAATGTATAGATCATCTCTGCAAAATTTCAACGAAATTGATGGTCTTTAAGATATCTAACTCGCTTAAATCAATGGACGAACTGAATCTGTCCAACCTGAACCGTACTAGCTTTAAGGCAGTTATCAATGCCTTAACGACCATCAATTTGGCTGAAATTTTGTAGAGATGATCTATACATTAGTACCTAGAAACTGAACGGTTGAGATGTGGATATGCGACCGAAAAGTGACCCTAAACCCTAACCTCGCTCTGAAATTTCAAAGCGATGCCTCGCTCTGGATAGGATCTGTATATATATATATATATATATATATATATATTTTTTTTTTTTTTTTTTTTTTCAAGAATAATAAAGAAATTCCAATACTTATCTGCAAGTTCAAAATCCTACAACAATTGCCAATTCATATTACACCGGGTGTCAAAATGCAGCACCATTAAAGGTTTGCAAGAAATGACACGCTCAAAAGTAAGCGCGCAATTTAACCCTGAAAAATGTCATCGTTAGTATATGGTAAATAGGGATCGTTCAAATCGGGGATTGAGGGTACACCTTGTTTGGCTCCAAAACCAGCCTAGTTGCAAACAGTCTCTTTTGCTGCTGTGATTGCGCAGGCGTGCCAGCACCGTGGGGTGCAGTCGTCGGGGGTGTCTTTTGACCTGACTTCTTACCAAACGCTGTAGACGAGGAGAGCACCAACCTTGTCACAAGGTTCTTTTCTATGCCTTTCAGAAAATGACTTCTTGCCTTACGGGTAAAGGCTTTGGTTGTGATCTCTTGCGTTGGGTCTTTAATGTAGGGACAAAAAATGAAGATTGTATGTAAGGTATCGGGTCTAGGGTATTGGGACCGTATGTAGGGTATCGGGTCTTTAATGTAGGGTCAAAAAATGAAGATCGTATGTAGGGTATCGGGTCTAGGGTATCGGGATTGTATGTAGGGTATCGGGTCTTTAATGTAGGGTCACCTCAAATCATGTAAAAGTTGCCATATATTAAGATCGTATTCTACAATTTTCTTGTTTTTATTTTTTTGTTTGATCGGTACTAAATCAAGTTAACAAGGAGATCCCCAAGATCCATCGCTGATCTCCAAGTTTCTTCTACACATTGGGCTTTCGTTTCTCGTTGTAATCTAGGTTTCATCGTTTAGTTCTTGGGATTTTGGACTTCCAATTTGGGTGATTCAATTATGTGTTATTATTCTTGATAATTCTTCATTTGCTTCTGCGGTTTCTTCATCAAATTTGATGTGATTGGCCTGCTAGCTTGCATTCGTTCAATTTGAGGGATGTTGATTGTTTGCCGGTGTTTTGAGTTTTGGGTTTCATATATGTCGAGTAAACAAGAAGCTCAGTGTTTAAGTTTCGATCTTATAAAGGCTCAGTCTTTGTTTCTTACTCAATGTGAGATATCTACATTTCAAATCAAATGGAAGTAAACCCAATTGACATAGGCTATGTTTGGTAGAGCTGGGCTTTTCAGAAAAGCTGGCTTCTGCTTATTTATGAGAATAAATGGCTAAAAAGCAAAGCTGCTGAGTGTTTGGTAAACTGGCTTTTTATAAGAGCTGTCAGTGGCAGAAGCAGTGGCAAAGTATTTGGTAAATCAAACTGGCTTGTGCTTTTTGTTTGTGGAATGACCAAATTGGACATGAGAGATTATTTTGCCTTAATTGTATACCAAACAATGTTGTTCAAATGCTCTTGTTATTATTTTTAATCTTTATTATGTCCTTATTAATTTTTGTTATCTTTCAATTTTTATAAATCATGGTGACTATATGATTAATATTGGACAATTTTAAAAATAACTGATACAAATATATTAGTAACATTAATAACAATTGGTTTCTGGTTCACATCAAATGTTCACGTTATTACGCGCATTCATCAAACTTTGAGTAATGTTATTTCTTATTGTTTCCATTTCTTGTGCACCGTGACCATGATATTCTTCTTCTACATCATCATCCATTTCTATCTCACCACTTGACCCATAACCTTCTCTTTCTTCACTGCGGACAAAATGTCTATCACCATGTGCATGTCTCCTTATATAATTATGAAGTGTCATGGTAGCAATGACAATCTTCACTTGCTTATCAAATGAATAACCTTGCATGTCCCTTAAAATCTTCCACTTTTTTTTCCAAACTCCAAATGTGCGTTCTATAACGCTTCTAAGAGAAGAGTGTGCTTGGTTAAATACCTCTTTTTCATTTCATGGTTCTTGCCTACGGTATTGTTGAAAATGTTGTCTCGGACCTTTGTAAGGTCCCAAAAACCCATTCATTTGAGGGTATCCGGAATCTACAACATAATATTTTCCTGTAAAATAAAGAAATGTCAAATTTTAACAAAACTTCATTCAAAGCATCATAAAATTTGATCTAAAAATAACTATAAATAAATATAGTTACCTGGTGGAGGTTTAGGAAAATTCATTTCAGGATCTCGAAGTACCGTTAGAAACACTCTTGTATCATAAGCAGACCCTTCCCATCCCGCACATACATAGATAAATTTCATATCGAAATTACATGCCGCCATAACATTTTGTGTTGGTATTCCTTTTCTACCAATGTACGGTATTTGTTTTTCAGGAGCTATAGAAGCGGGAATATGTACTCCGTCGATAGCGCCGATGCAATCCTGTAAATAATGATGTTATTTGTCAATTAATATAAGTAACTAAATTGTGAAATAATTTACTAGTAACGCATGACAAATACCTTAAATGAGGCATGTATTTGTTATCCCTCATTATCTCCGGTGCAACACCATTAAATTCATTCTCCGAAGGCTTCATTATATGTTTACTTAGTTTACACAAATGATCTAGTGCTTGTCCGAAATATCTACAAACGTTTTCACTAGAATGTTGAAATCGTTCTGCTACTGACCTAATTCCACATCCCTGTCCTAGGCACCACAATAGCATTCCCATAACTTCAATATGACTTGTTCTGTTTGAACCCAACACCCCAAATTTAACTTCCAAATCACTACATATGCATAAACGATAAAATACTTCCTTTTGCATTCTAAAGGCATTGTAACACCGACTGTCATTCCCTTGTAATACTTCCATTATCCACTTATTACCTATTTGAGAAGATACCATGCAAGGAGTTTTATGAACATAGTTCATGTAATAATGTTGAATGAGCAGAGCATTAAATTGTACACTTCGTAAGAATATCTCCTCCTCCACTTCATCTACTTCCGAATTGTTCATATTTCAATCCAAAACCTGCAAATTTAAATGACTGATTTTATAAATATGATAAATATAAACTAAATCATTATCAAGCAGTAATGAACAAAATTCACCAAATTCCATTTTTATAATCCACATGATGAAAAACATGTAATCAAATTCAATTCAATTCTTATAATTAAAAACAATGCTGAAACAAACAACAAACATAAAACTTCAAACATAACATAAGCTTAACCAAAGACAAGATAAGCTTATTTTTCGTTCATCTCAAATTTCAACCACTCCAACTTCACGTTAGGATCTTCCATAGTGAAATACATCTCTCTCTTCTCTGGACTTAAAAACAGTCGAGTGGCAAAAAACCATAACCTATTACCCTGCTCGATACCAGGCAATGAGGTGACATCCTTCATCATGTCCTTAATACTGGTGCCTCCACCTTCTACACTTTTATTAATCATGGAAGTTGCTGTGCTCCTACTCTCAATTGCCTCACACATTCGATTAATTTGTTTAGCCAAATGAACAGCACTTCCCACCTTTTTTTTTTTTGGTACTACTCCTTTATCTTTCTCAGCTCTCTCATTTCTTTTTCTTTTAGGCAGAGTGGGGGCCAAATCATCATTGTCCTCAGAGTCACCACTACCTTCAAGGTTCACCTCATTGTTACCTTGCTGTGGACTTCTAGGGATAGGTAGTGTAGAAGATGGTGAATATGCATGCTGACCAGTGGCTGAAATACCCATGAACATCTTATCCAACTTGTCTTCAAAATCGGGTGCAATCCCTTTTTCTTTAACTTTCCATATTCCTTGTTTTTCTCGATAAAATAATAAATAAATAAATCACACGATGTTCAATGTATCTCAAATGAAGTAAAATTGTTAACCACAATAATTAAATTGATTTACATACCTCAATCTTGAGGCGCCAGCACTCATCGGATGCATCTATAGTTTGACGCCTGTGATCCCACCCAAGACCGGTCTCTTTTCCCTTCAATTCTTTCCGTAATTTCCAATGATCTTTGAGGGAATCCCATTTATTTTTCAGTTGTTTTCTAGTATATTCTTTGCCCATTTCTTTAGAAAAATTATTGATTATATTCACCCATCCCTCCAGATTAAAATGAGTATGTGGACGATTATTGTTATCCACCTCCTTGATACATAAGTCACAAAAAACATCTACTAAATCATCATTCCAAACAGCCATCTAGCACAGATAAAAAGCCAAAAATTTACAGCCCAAGCTTTAGTACCAACCCCAATGCATAATCAATGATGCAATAACAAGAAACTAAAGCAGTGATAAGAAAACATAACCATCAACAACAGACAAAGAAAAAAAGGAAGCTATAAGAAAATGAATAAAGTAGCTGGTACCTTTGTCATATAACACACACTGAGCTTCTTCTTTTGGGTGGAGGAAACCAACTCGATGATGCTATATAAATCTTTTCCTCAAAACCTGTATGAAACAGCAAATAGGTAAATTACAAATAGCCTAAGCCAACTCTTTCTCAATCCAAGATAGTGATCCAACCTAATTTGTGCACAAGTTGACATACTAAACCAGAAAAATGCTCAAATTATTGGAAACAAAGATACACAAAACTAGAGTCAGAAAACGTGAATTAAGAAAGTGAAGCAATGAACCCCTAGTATCATCATTGCTAACCTGCACCATCATTTACATATGGTCTCTCTATTCCTAGCTTTCAGATTTTCAACTTTCCATGTCCATCATCATTACCTCTAGGTAAGGGATTCGATTAATATTTCTATATCATGTAGAAAGCAATGCGCAAATCCTAAATCAATGAGCAACTACACCAATAAAACCAAGTCAATTAAAGAACTGAATCCTAAAACTCGAAACCCTAAGTTCATCACAGCCCATACAAATTCACTTAACCATTTTGCTAAACATTCCCATAACTACGAAAGTCAAAACAAATATAACAACAATTTGATTAAAGATAAGAACGAAGCAGAGGGAGAGAGACTGACTTGCTCCTCCTTCCAGATCTCCCAACTAACCTGAATATCGAAACTGTCAAGTAGCCTTGCTTGATTGAGGCTTCAATTTCACTTTCGGAATCCTGATGAGATGCAAGTGAGGCAGTGACAAAGCCTGCCCCGGATTCCACCCTGAAATCCGAAGTGGCCCTGCGGGACCCACTTTTAAAGAAGGTTTACCAAAAATTTCGGCATAACCTCCCTTAAAAATGGACAACCCAAAAACCTGTGGAAAACAAATTTCACTTCCAACAAATCCAACCACATACTCTTGGAGCCACTCTGCTCCCATAATTCAACCAACTCAAACTCAAAGATAATAATAGTATATCAAATACTTCAAGTCCAAGAAACTCCAAGATTAAAGATACCACAATTCACCAAAGTTAGGTCGTAGACCTCAAATATAATTCATTACAAGTCTGGGTCACAAATCCCATAGTAATCAGAGCAATTCTAGGAACGTAAATTAACATAAAGTACAGTAGGTTAAACAAGTAACCTACGAAATGTGATGACGGAAGCGGTTGCGGTCACTATGGCTCACTCCTGAACGCCGAGCAGCAATTCTGTAAACTGGGCATTTGAAACCGAAGGGCCCAGGGGAAAAGTAATTTTAAAACACGTTAGCGTGAGTGGACAAAAATAAACAATTTTAAACAAAAGGAATTTTATACTTTCCCCAATTATTTCTCTATAAACTCCCGATGCATGCAATGTTAAGGAAAACAAAACAAGAGAAGTTCTGTACAAGAAAAACCGACTAGCCCCGCTAGTCACAAACTAAATGAAAAGATTGAAACTCCGGTACTCATGAAAAAAAGACCAGCCTCGCAAGTTAAACGGAAATCGAACTAGCCCCGCTAGTCAAAAATAGTAAAGTGAGTAGGGGAAGACGATAGCCATACAAGTGAGCCTCCCAGGCTCAGGTGATAGCCTCCCAGGCTAAAGTACTCCCATTACTCCCGTAATATACCCTTACGCCACTAAGTGTAGCGATAGGATACTAGGCTTCAGAATTACTGTCACAGAGACAGTAACCAGCGTCACAAAGGCGGAGGGCTTCGGTGATCCCATCACCTCGCCACAAAGGCGGAAGATCAAAGCTAGCAATGATAAGTCACCCAAAGTATGGTAAAAGAAAATCCGAAAACCACAGTAAAATCATAAATACATAAGGCTTCCCCATCTCTTGCAAAAGAATTCCCATGACGTGTCCCACACGCCAAGATAAACTCAAATTCAAAAATAAATAGGAGAAAATAAGCATATTCCAATGACGTGACCCCGCACGCCATAAAATCTTCAAATAATCAAATATCCGACACCATTTCCGAAAATAACCATATGCTCGAGAAAGTAATACGATAAACAAATTATCATCTCGGAAACAAATAAATAAATGCATGCATCATTCTTTGAAAATAAAAGTCCACTCACAGTATGATCAATCCTGACGTCGCTCGGTATTTTCCTCGTACGAAGACTCCTCTCGTCCTGTACGAATAGCACTCGTAAAAATATATTTACAGGACAGAAATTAACTTTACGATAATTAGAAATTGAAATTCAGAACGTCCCCCTTCAAAATCCAACTCCTTAATTCACATCGAATCCATCCGTAATTCTCCAATAATATTCATTCATCGATATATATATTCTAAAGTGAATTCGAAAGAAATTCGGTGATCGAATTCACATAAATCAACAATCAACAACTCATGCACAATTCGTAATTCCTCCAATTTCCACCAAACTTCATGTATAAACTTCTACAATCATTAAAGAATTTATGGAACCAAAACGGTAATTAAAACGCAGCTCTACGCGCCACCCACAGTGGCCGCGCGTGGGGCCCACGCGCCACCGGCAACCACCACCAATGGCCACCAAATTTTGGCAGCACCACCTACTCAACAGACCCAATACTTTTCACAACTACAACAAGTTCCAATTTTACCTTGAAGAGCTCCAAACTGGCTGGTAAAGTTTTTCAAGAAAATCCAAGAACCCTAGATATTGCAATTGTCAATCCGGCCTCTACACAGCAAATTGGAAGGCAAGACCTTAGGGGAAATGATCTTTGCAAAAACCCGACCTTCGACGTTAGTTTGGTGATCGGAGGTGACCGGAATTGCTGGAAATCGACGAAAGCTCCAAACTGCAGCTGTGAAGACTTTGCTTCGATCCGAGGTTTATCGGCCAAATCGCCACAATCTAAGGCCACTAAGGTGCAGAGAGGAGGGAGGCGCTCCTGTGGTGGCCGGCTGCACGCCGATGCACGCCGGTTGGTGGCCGGAAGACGTGGAATCGAAGGGAGGAAGAAGAACCCGAAAGGGGAAGGAAGAAAAGTCGGGGGAGAGGAGAGAGAGAGTTACCGTGGGTTTCCAAAAATGGAAACCTACAGTGGTAACTTTCCATATATATATTTTTATTACCATGAACAGTAACTTCCACATTTTAAGTCATAACTTTCACATACAAACTCCGATTTAAGTGTACCACATGTCCACAGACTCGGTTTAACGTCCCCTACAACTTACGTGAAGGAAATTTTCTCAAATTGTTAACCCATAAAAAGTCAACTTCCAACCACCCCCCTCCCCCCTAAAAGGTAAAACTATAACCGCGAATGGTAAAACATACAGTAATTCTTGTAACACTGTAAAAGGGGTAAATCGGATGTGGGGTGTAACAGGCAACATTAGAGGGAGATCGAGATGCGGCGACTGATGGGTTCTGTGATTAGAGGGAGATCGAGATGCGGCGACTGTGATGATTTCTGTGTGAGAGGGCGATCGAGAGACTAATATATCGAGGGTTTGATGGCAGATGACTGTAATTGGTTCAACCAACGGAGGGTAGAAACCGGGATTAAAAAAAATTCATTAATGTACAGTAATCACCGCTACAGTACTCCACGACCTTCTGGCTTCTAAAAGCTGGGGGGAACCAGCTTCTGCTTTTAGAGAGAAGCTGGGGAAGCTTTTTCCAAAAGCAGGATAAGCTCGCTCACCAAACGGTTATCGCTCTTGTGCTTATAAGCAGGGGAGCAAAAAAGCCCCCCCAAACATAGCCATATTCATAAGTTTAACCCCAGAATCATCTAGATAGGCCATAAAGTCTGCATTTGAATATTTTTGGTGGGATTAGATATGGTTTCTTTGCTCCTTTTTTGCTAGTTTCTGAATTGAAATGAGAGATTACAAATGTATGAATTGGAATTCAAAATGTGTGAATTGTGAATAAGTGTACGATGAAGTTGACTACAAATCATTACTTGTAAAAATCGTCTTTAAAAAAAAATTGAGCTACTGGATTTAATTATCATGTATTGATGTAGTTTGCTGAAACTCCTTATTTATTGTAGCACAAAGACTTATAAGTTTAAGATTGTGGTCATCTCTGTGTTTTTATATAGGATTTGGTTGCAGCTGGTGTTTGTGGGGCAATTGGGCAGCTATCCAAGCCTTTAACTGTTGTAATTCTATATGGCAAAGAGTTTGATTTAATGGCAACCCTTCAAGCTGGAGGATTAGATGGTTCCAAGCTCAAATTATAAAAACATGTTAAGGAGATGCCACTAATGCTAGATCATGCTTAAGACTATTCTCAAGAGTGTTATCACTGATGAGTTTTCTGTTGGTGCATGTTACTCTGTGAGTACTATACTTTGTGTGCATATATTCTGATATAGACAAATGCCATTAACACATTAATATCAGTAATATGAAATTTAGTTCCATTTTGCTCAGTTATACTAGACCAATACTAACAGAAAAATCATGTTCTGCATACTCACACTTTCACAGAGCTGAATATTCTCTTTATTTTTCATGCACAGTCAGACATTATTTTGAGAAAATACATTCCATTAGTCTTGATCGATCTATGTTGCCCACACCAATCAGCATTCCATATCGATGATGGTTGGTGGGTTAGGGAATGATTCTTTCATGTAGTTAATATCTAGTCTCCTGAATTATTTTCAGAAGAGTCATAGCTAAAACGAGCTATTCTTTTCACTTTATAGGATGGGTGATGCCATTACATCTAGCTATTTAAGGCCAAAGAATAGATGTAGTGAGGCTTTTGTTGATTAAACGATCGATGTTGCTGGAATCTAGTGTGTAATCTTCAGCATGATTGCATATGCTTCCCCTCTTTTAGCTATGGGTAAGACTTTTAAGACTACTTACGAAATGAGATTTGGCAGACCCCTCTACTTACTCTAGGATTGGATATGGTAATGAGACTTGCATCCCACTATCAAATCAGTCAACTTGTTCTTTTGATTTGTTTTTGTTCTTATGCCTACAGTAGCAATTGAATAAACTTGGTATAATTTGAATTTGATTATAGCAATAAAGATACGGTTTATTTGATATGCTAATTGTTGACTGGATTATGTAGAAGGTATACGCATTATGTCTTAGATTGGTCTGTACCCTTTTCCCTACTATGTACTAATGCTAGCTTTAATTATGTATTGGGAATCGAAGTATTTTTCTTTACATAGTAATGATATTTTAGATTGATCTATATGCATTCAAAATTTCATAATGAAAATCAATGAAGATAATGTTTTCAACCCATAAATTTTTTGAATTTTCTATGTTTGTTTGCTTTTCATTATTCACAGTATGTTTCTGTTAAAATGCTAGATTTTTGAATCGGCCATGGAAAGGAACCACATTCATGACCTTGTAAGTTGCCACCCCAAAGTAAAATTAACGTCACTAAGAGCAAGTGCACCGGTGCTCTTTTGCCCGGGCACCACCTCAGCATTCCATCAGTTTGACCGGGCATGCAGAATTTCTCCCCTCCACCAGGCCTGTTTTGCCTGGGCATGATTTGCCTTTGTTTGACCAAGGGCAAGATAAATGTCAAGCTGGTGCCCTTTTCTTTGCCCAGTCAAAATGTCAAGCCCGTGCCCATATTCATGCTGCCACCTCGGCCTGCTATACAATGTGGCTGACGTCACACTTTACATCAGATAGAGAGACGCGACAGAGAGGGATCGTGCAGAGCACGGACCAAT
Organism: Rosa chinensis; assembly: GCF_002994745.2. Taxonomy (NCBI): domain Eukaryota; kingdom Viridiplantae; phylum Streptophyta; class Magnoliopsida; order Rosales; family Rosaceae; genus Rosa; species Rosa chinensis. The sequence continues at coordinate 9,638,468 of NC_037093.1, read as the reverse complement.
CACAGGAGAGGAAGCGGTTTTTTGTCGCCTAGCGACAATTAAGGCAGGGTGGGCTCTGACGTGGCAAGTATCCGTTGGCTGCTTTGGGAATTTAAACCCAACGGTCAACAAATCTGGGCCTTCCAACCGAACAGTAAAAATGGATTTGATGGCTAGGAATTAATCTGAATGTAATATAGGTAACGGTAAGAAAACGGGCAGAAAAAAAATATGTAAAAAATTCTAAAAATCATACAAAAAATTTCTCTATAAATACCTACAATTTTTTCTAACATCTCACACCCAAAATACTAGAGTTCATAGTTACACCTTCCTCCTCTTCATATAGCTCTCTTCATCCATATTTTTCATTATCCACTATGGCCGAACAAAGGAGAAACACACGTCCAGTGGCCGAACAAGAGAGAGATCAAAATGAAGATGAGGTTACCCAAGACAAAAGGAGATGGACGGATGAGGAAGATGTTCAATTGTGCAAGTCTTGGAAAGTTGTAGGCCAATGTCCGGCTGTGGGCACAAATCAGAAAAAAAACGACTTATGGTTGCGCGTGAAGCGACACTTTGACGCAAATTGGCCCAAGAGCCGATCAGCCCAATCTTTGCAGGGAAGGTGGAAAATTTTGAAGATAGAACTCTTTGAGTGGCATTGTGCATTAAGGCAAGCGAAACATTGGTACAAAAGCGGTTCGAATGCGGTTGATGAGGTATGTATTTGTTGATAAATCATTTAATTTGTTGATACTTTATAGTAAAATATTACATGATAAATAATGTAGTAATTATAATATCGTTTTAATTGTAGTAATTGCTTTTCGTTACAATTAAGATAATTAGTTGATAAATAATTATGTAATTACAACGATGTTTATATTTGTACTTATTGATTTTTATTGTAAAACGGTGAGATAGTGGTTTATTAAAATTATGACCTTTATATTTGTTGATAAATCTTATTGATACATTATAGTAAAATATGGCTTGATAAATAATTAGTAATTATAATATCATTTTAATTGTAGTAATTGTTTTTCGTTACGATTAAGATAATTAGTTGATAAATAATTATGTAATTACAACGATGTTTATATTTGTACTTATTGATTTTTAACGCAAAACGGTGAGATAATTTCTTATTAAAATTATGACTTTTATAATAGATGACCCTTCATAATATCATTCTATTTGTACTAATTGCATTTTTTTTTTTAATTACGTAGCAAGATGAAGCACATAAATTGTGGCATGCCGGGATGAAGAGAAAAACTGGGAAGGACAAAAGACACAATTTTCAGAGCTTTGATAGTTACGTTGCTGTGGAGGGCTTTGCACAATTTAAAGACATCCCTAGCCATACATCCGGAGGAACATCAAATGAAGCAAATCAACATATGCGCACACAACCAATTGCTGAAAATTCCCCCATCAACTTAGATATGGATGTAGATGAGGTAATTGCAGGTGAAACTGCAGATCCTAATGTGAGGCCTCAAGGAAGGAAGGCTGCGAAAGAAGCAATACGGAAAGGAAAGAAGGCAGCTAAAGATCAAAGTCCTTTGTCAAGCAGTCTCGAGAGTATAGCGAACAACCAAATAGAGGCAACCAAGGGCAAGAAAAAACTCGATGACTAATTCGCTCGAAGTCTCCAAGAGGAAGAGAAAAGATCATGTATCCTCTTGCAAATCGAAATACGAAAAAAGCAACTCCTATTTCAAGAAAGGCAAGATCGAATTAAAGAGAGGGAAGAGCGAAATAAAGAGAGGGAAGAGCGTATTATGGAGATTGATACAAGTAAAATGACGCCAAATAAAAAGCGTTATTGGTCAAGAAAACAAAAGAAGATAGCGGAGAAAGAAGATCTTGAAGAGCAGCCGCCACCTTCTATGGGTGGATACTATCCGCAACCCAATGTTGGTGGTGCATTCCCACAACCAAATTTTGGTAGTGCATACCCACAACCTCCTTACCCCGGTGCATACCCGCAACCACCTTACCCCGATGCATTCCCATAACCTCCCTTAACCGGTGGATTTTCGCCACCTCCCTTCACCGGTGGTTTCCCACAACCCCCTTACCCCGGTGGATACTATCCGCAACCACCTTACCCCGGGGGATATCCTACACAACCACAATTTTCTAATTTCCCTACGGGTGATTCCACCAACCCTAACCTTAATGATGAGCCTTCAAACACAAATTGGATTTCTAGAGAGGATGAGGATTATGATTTAAATAATTAGCCCACAATCTGCATGTTTGTAATTGTATTGTACTTATTCTTAGTTTTTCATTTATGTAAGCGACAATTTAAGGAAATAAAAGTTGTATTTGGAAATTCCCCTTATTAAAGCACACACCTTATATTAAAAATCATAGCACATAATAAACATAATTCAAATCACATTGACATAAAAAACATAGACATTGACCAATTTAAAAGCACACCAAAATTTTTTGAAAAAACATATGAACAGTAAAAACGAACAGTGAAACACCCTTGTGAACAGTGATTTTTGGTGAACAGTACATGAACAGTGAAAAAGGTGAACAGTGTTGACCGGGCAAGAAAAACAACGGGTGCAAACCCATGTCCAGTGGCAGTGAATAGTAACTTGACCGGTCGAATTCTTGACTTCTCAACTTTACCTTTTCTTGACTACGGGTGGACTTGCTCTAAATAGCCTCCTTTTCAACTCTTGCTAGCAAGCGTGCAATCACACTCTTGTTGAAAGGTCTCTAAAGAACAAGGATATAGCACATAATTAAGGGGAGCCCTCAAAGCAATAGACATCAAAATGCAATAATATTCATCCTCTGGTAAAGAAAAACACTAAATATAGGAATGCTCAGGTGTAAAACAATAGTTCTATCTAACTATCTAGCCACATAGGGACCTAATATAAACTTGGAGTGAACCAAGTCCCTTGATACCGTAGAGACATCTCAACACTTGGAAAGGACCGCTCAATTCTTTGGCTATCTAGGTAGAATATACCAATCTCACGAGATGCATACGTTTTTGGAGCTGCCTCCCAATCGTACATCATATTTGATGCAAAATAAATACAATTCCTTTCTGATTTTTTCATATTACTGATTCCAAAGGAGAAGGAACCACAATCTCCAGAAAAGAATAATTGATCCCCCAAGCATTGCAATGGAATAAAGCTGTCGTCGTCAATCTTGTATACTCTAAAACTCCTTGTTGTTATATATGCATTAAATCCCGGTGCATTTTCATCAATAGTTTCTCCTTGCTGACCATTATCTTCTGGGTTATTGTTGTCTTCCTCATCACCTTCAGGATTCTGATCAATGTCTCCCACATCAACATCATTATTGTCGTTATTGCCTTCACCACCATCATCATTTTCCATATTGCTGTCGCCACCATCATTCTCATTACTGCCTTCATCACCATAAGTAATGTTTCCTCCATTTTGCTGAGCATTATCTTCTAAGTTGTTGGCTTCCTCATCACCCGCATCATTCTGATAAATGTCTACCTCATCAACCTCAAGATTTCCGTCGTCATTATCATGATGAATGTGTTGCTCACCATCATCATTCTCCATATTGCCGCCGACATTATTCTCATTATTGTCACCAATAATATCCTCCCCTCTTCCCACAACATAATCTACCATTTTATGGATCAATAAGACTTCATTGCTGGTTGATTCTAACAACATTGAGCTGTATGTTGCATTGTAAGCGATCATATAGTCACTATGACATTCATTAACGTTCCGGTTCCTGTTTTCACGCTTGTCGTAGACCAACTTCATTTTCAAATTTTCTGCACCTCTAAAGCCAAAGTTCAAGGTTTGAGTAACTGAATCCACAAAGCTTTCCTTTTGACTACTACAAACCAAAACATAAAGACTGCCGGAAGAAAACAATAAATCAGCAATCCAGTCGTTTTGATTAGTATCTAATACTTGAAAGTCACTCCATGTTCTGTCTCCAGGTCTGCACAAACTCAATTTCGACTTATCATTAAAAACTGCTGCTACCGTACAACGCTTTGAATCTAAAGCAATTCCATCAGAGGTTGATAGTGCAATGCTTAAGTCGAATGCATTGGCACCAAAAAGTTTCCAGTCCTCGGTTTTCACAAAATCTTTCAGAAAAGGAAGTGTTCTCAAGGGTGGAAGTTGGAGTAGCGCTCGTGAAATTGGGTTAAGTAGACACATCTTGGAATTTAGACCTCTTTCCTTGATCAGGATCAACCAACCTTTAGAAGACCCATAAATCCACCATCCACGAACTTGCTTAGGTAGCTTCAACTTGACAACTCTCCCCTCTGACACGCTGGCAAAGCTTACGTACTTGTTGCTGCAATGTGGGGTTTGGGGGAGTAGTAACCATGGGAATTCATGAGAAGCACTGCGGATGTCTCTACGCATAACGATTGACATCCAAGACTTGCAGGTAATGCTTAGCCTTATTTGATCACTTACTCTGACACGTGGCAGAACTTGCTCCGTGATATCAGGAGGTGGTGGCTGCCAAAAGGTACATTCATTAGAACTAGTTTGGTTTCTGTACTTATCATCTTCAGTCTCCTTCTGCTCTCTCTCTAATTTCTTTGGGAGTTTTTTTCTCTTTAGCAGCCTAAGCTTGCTCGTATTGCATCGAGGATTGAAGCAAGCGAATAGAGACTCGATCATCATCGATCTCCTTTTCGGCAGAAATCGAGCTACTATGAACCCTACTTCTTTAGAAACGTTATAAAGAAGTAAAACGGCGATCGACCTGCTTTCAGTCTTGACTTGGAGAGATTGCCAATGGCCTGGTTTCTTTATAAAGAATATTATATAATATATCAAGGTGAAAATCGATCCAAATATCCCTCTTTGATTAGGATCGAACTTGGGAAAAAACTTCCTAGGCTTATTAGGATTTTGATGGTGTCCCAGGCTTATTTATATATAGGGTTAGGCGGCTAATTTTGAGTTTCCTTAATTTGATCAAAACCTGGTCAGCACAAAGGTCAAAACAATAGCATCATACTTTTTTTTTTAACTCAATGAACCATGTTTTATCAGTAGTCCAATATAATTCCACCACATTAAAAGACAGATTTTTGGCATGAGAAAATTGTGATTTTTCATTGATTGAATTTAGTTGGTTACAAATGATGTATATATACTATTTCTAAGCTAAGCTTGACGAGCTAATGTTAGCTATCTTCCTCCAGATCGAACTCTTTAAGGAATTAAAACAAATGAGAAAATTATTGGAGACGTCTCTGTATTCTGTAATGTTATGGTATCTTCCTCAATATCCAAATCTTCGTTTGAGTTGTGTCATGCAGTTTCACATTAAATAAAGATTTACTTTTATTCCTCCACAATCTTCGTTTGAGTTGTGTCATGTAGTTGTATTCTCACGGAATATTCCATTGTCTTAGTTGATGTGCATTTCTGTTATGAAATTAGGCTTAATTCATGATTTGCTATTATAACTAGGGGTTGACGAGTTACTTAATCGTGCATGCTGTTGACACGTGGGTCAGACTAATTACTCATTAGGTTAATTAAGCTGCATTAGAGTTTAATAATCGGAACTAGATGAATTGGAACTACAGGTGCATCGGCTCGCTGAAATGCAAGCTAACATCCAAGAATCAGTGGCTAATACCCTAGCCGGGTTCAAATCGGGGCTAATGGAGGAGATCAAGCAGTTCCAACTCACTAAGCACGGCAGCACCGCCATCCCTCAGCCGGATGGGACGGTCAGGTTTGGATCTGTGCCTTCGCCGGTCATTCCACAGAAGTTAACCTCCGTTTCCGTGGGATCATCCTCTACGATGGCTAGATCTGAAGGTAGCTCAACTCTTATCCCTACCTTGAATTTGGGTAATGATGAGGTGTTGCTGGGGTTTATTAGTGAGGTACCTGCTACTGTGGTTGATGCTACATCTGTGGTGAATACTAGTAGTGCTCTGGATCAACGTAATCATGTCGAAGGTCCGCTTGCTTCTACGGGTGTTCATAGCAGTAATTCTATGGCTTCTTTGGCTCAAATCGGTGGAATGATGAGGGATCCTCCATCACAGTATTTTCAGCATGTTCATTCTGGGTTTCCAGCATATGTGACATCATCTGGAGCATACTCGACTACTCACCACATGCCGCCATTGCATACACAGGGGGGTAGTCAAGCTCTAAATGACTGTGACCCCTTCAGGATGACTTATTCCGGTCCATATTCTGCTACTATGCTTACATTCCCCAACTCAACTACCACCACATTCCCAACTGCCATGCCACAACCTGTTAGCCCAGTAGCCATCCCACAATATAGTCACAGTCCACCTACATATAGCTGAACTGTGGTTGGAAAAATTCAAACCAGAATGGCACACAGCAAATTGTTGGTTCACATGATGATTATGAATTTATAATGTATACCAGTACGGCAAAGATGGTTTCCAAAGGGGATCGAAGCAGCAAACTGATAAATCACATTCTAACCAAAACAGGAATTGGTAAACTAACCCAAATAAAAGCCTCAAAAAACATATTATGATTAAGAATAATAGGATTGCATACATTCTGTCAAAAATATTAAACAACCAGCAGATCTTCTTCACTTGTCAAGTATTTCAGAACCATCTAAATCCCTATAGCATCGCATTGTCAAGTAATTCACATCTCTTTCACACAGATAATTAAAACCTCATTTTAAGTGCAAACACCTCTGTGTCAAACTATGAGAAGAAACTCATGCTCTCACAAGAAGAAAGACACCTCGAACTCACCCTTCGATGCTTAATACAAACTTGGCAGACGCAATGCAGTAGATCTTCTTTAACTTACCAGTTCAGAATGTTCACTGCAATTATAAGTTTTTGGTTCAAATTGATACCAATACAACGTATCAAAAAGCAATATAAATCATGAATTTGTATCTAGCAAGAAAGAAAGTGGGATAGTTGGATCCTTTTTTTTTTTTTCCAGGTAGTAGTAAAAGACGAATCCCACAAGGAAACAAATAGCAAGCTTTATATAAACGTGCATGCACGAACCTTGTGGCTTCTCTCTCTCAAGTCTCAACCTATCCTTCTCTTCGATCTCTGTCACTACTAAATCTGATTAATCATCAACGTACATTGGTGAACATCAGATGGCTAATCTTCCTCAAGATCTTATTGTCTCCATCGCTCAAAGGGTGGTTTCCTTGGAGGACTTTATATCCTTTCGCGCGGTTTGTAAATCCTGGAGTTTAGCTGCCATCAAGGAAAACTTTACTAGAACACATCAAGTTCCATGGCTTATGCCCCCTGAGCATAAAGGTACTACTATCCGTGAGTTTTACGACCTGAAAAGGGATAAGATTTACAAACTTGATCTTCCACAAACTAAAGACAAATTGTGCTATTCATCTCTAGGGTGGCTGATGACTGAATCCATCAAAAACTCCAAGGTTAATCTGTTGCATCCATTAAACCATCAGCAAATTATTGAGCTTCCCGATGTTGAGATATCTAAGAACTATGATCATTACCAAGAATTGGAATTGATATACTTGTTCAAAGATTTCACCATAAGAAAATTTGTGTTATCTTCAAGTCCTTCTTCCACGTCGGATTATGCTGTTTTGATTCTTAGTTGGAAAAGATTAGCATTTTGGAGACCAGGAGACCAAGACTGGATGATATTAGATGGGCAAGAAACAAGATATGCGAATTTATATTATTTTGACATTACTTATTATAAGGGGCAATTTTATGCTGTGGTTGAACTGGGCACTGTTTCAGTCTGAATTTATTAGACACCCTAAGCAAGCAAAGATGAGGGTTGTAGTTCCGAGAATGCCTAGCGAACTTAAGACTTGGTTTCTTCCTCTGAAGCAATACCTGGAATCAGGTGGGGCTCTACTGGTAATTTTTCAATTCTATGAAAACACAACTATGTTTAGGGTTTTTGATGTGCCAGTTACTGATGGCAGTTGGTCTACTACTTCAGAAGTAAAGAATTTAGGTAATATAACTCTATTTGTGGGTTATAATAACTCTTCATTCTCAGTTAATGCCCTTGACCATCCTGGGTGCAAGCCCAATCGTATATACTTCACGAATCAACGACTGATGCAAGGCCTTCAACATGAAGAGGTGGGTTTATTTCATATGGAAGATGGAAAAATGGAGCCAGTCTTGAACAAATTACCGAAATTTCGATCTCCATATTTATGGGTAGAACCAAGTTTCTAAGTAGATGTTTTTCTATGCTTGCAAATTTGATTTGTATTGTAAAAGATAACAGTAAATCAAAGTGGATACAATAGAATGTCTATAGTAGCCTTTAATTCAAAATTTTCTTTTGAGGCAGCACTAAACAATAAGCACTTCCTTGTCTTGCTCTACCCTTTTCCTTCTGACATTCTAATTCCCATTGCCATAACTTCTAAACCAGATTGTGTTTGCTATTACTATACAAGACGGAAATAAATGCAACTGTGACAACTCAGATACATCTATGTCTATAATATATAATCAGAGCCTCTGTTTATCGATTTTGAAATGGGATCAATATGATTACCAATTGCTGCACATAGGTTTCCACGCTGCTCAAGCTCTTAAGAGTATCTTCATAAGGTGGCCACTTGCATTTTATTGCAGTTTTATATTTCTCAGAAAGATAAGCTGAAGTTACAAATGAAACTAGAATCTATGTGCAATGTACAAGGCTGTAAAAGATTGACCTTACAATCAATATAAGCTTCAAGCATCCTTCTTGCTCACCCTTTAATTTGCTTAAGCATGCAATTGGCTTCTCTTGATCTGTATCTTCTTGAGGTTTACGTTTGCTCTGATCCTATAAAAGTTTACCTTTCTTTACATTTTGTACAGATTTAGGTTTACATATACTATAAAGTTACAGATGTACAGGACATGGAAACTTACCGGTTAATTGACATGTAAGAAGCCAAGTCTTTTGAGCTAGCATAGACTCTCCCTGTGGCATGATGAATATACCTGCTTCCATGCCAAACTTCCAATAGTGGACCTCCTTACCGTCCTCTTGATGAGCAAGGCAAGGGGAAGATTGCCAATGATGTCTCACTGGAAGAAATAATTTTAAGAGTGGACAGCTTACTTTCGAGAAAGCACTGTATGGTCTGGACCAGATTTCAGTGATCTATTAGCAGGGATTCGACTGATGCTCCAGCTAGAGCTGCTCCAAATATACCTACGAAAGTATGATGATAATTAACACTACAATAAGACTAATTGGAGAACGATACCACCAAGAATTCACTTGAACAAGATAAGAATGCCAATAAGCACTTATTTGGAAGACTTTGATTGGAACACCTCCCCAACATTAAAAAAGAGGACAACAGTTCACTCAAAAATTACATCCGGCAAAAGCCATACCTAGGAGAAAGAAAAACAAACACCTAAGTAATAAATGCGTTCCAATTCCATGATTTACAGGCCCGAATGGATCAAGAACAGATGCACAGAAAGATTGACCAAAATATGGATAACAACTCCTTAAACAAGAATCCTATTTAGCTGTATTGCAGAAGAGCCATTCTACAGTTTTTGAACTTTGAACAAATTTTCTGTTATATATGCAAAACCAATTTTATGACACTTCATTACATCATACATTACTCAGCATGGAAACACTCTGCGCAAACATCAAGGATGAGGTACCTTAGTATACCAGTACACATAATTTTGAGTTTGAATAATGAATATTCTCAGGGTTCATATTTCTTTGCTTTCTGAGAAAAAGATGTCTAGTGCTTCTCCACTGACAAAAGGAACATAGGAATTGGGAGTTGATTTTACCTAAATTTGTATCTGCATCATCAACAATTTAACATAGAAATCTGCGTCCCATGAAGCAACAGTAGTGTCTTTGCTGACAATCCTAGCCTTCGAGGTAGTCCTTAATATAATTCTGCTTTCAAAATTCCTTTATGATCTTCATTTATTAATATTTATTTTATTTTTTCTTAAATCAGCACATTATGAAGAAGATGTTTGGCAAATCTGTTCTTCTGTCGGAGAAAAGATTAATTCTATCAACCTCAGCATGCCACCATGTCTTTTGTCCTCTGCCTGATGAGGCTTTACATGGAACTGGTGCAGAGGAATAAAAATAAATAAGTTTCTCCTTGTTAGTCTTCTAGATAAGAGGAAAACAGTCAAGTTGAACAACTTAGAGAACCTAAGTATTCTTTGTTCAAAAAAACAAAAAACAAAGAACCTAAGTATGCATTTCAAAATTAACTTTGAGATACAAGAGTGAACAATACTTTCAATCACTCCTGATCAAATTATAAGGAATAAAATGCACAGATATGCAGAAACTCATGTACAAGCATGAGATCTGAATTGAAGCAGTACACAAGTATAGTATTAGACATGTAAAAGACTTCGATTTACAATCTCCTAACTATTACGGACCCATACACTTGCCAATACTGTATTCTGGGGACAAAAACAGCCAAATTGTACGTACATGTGGTTTATTTGTTTGTCCTGATCACTAGTCCAAATTTGCAGTTTCATTTTACTTGCCATCAGATACAGAAAAAGGCAGCAAGGGAAAAAAACACTCTACTGGCAAAAGCCATAATTAGCACATAGGCATGATTCATAACCCAAGGGGAAGAATTAGAGAGATATTAGAAAGGGCGGCAGGGGAAAAGGAAGGGTATTTTGCCTCAGATAGCTTGGGGCTCCTAGACATTTCGGCAAGAATTGTTAGTATTCTTTTAATTTGTACCCTTGGAGCTGTAGATGGCATTAGAAGGTTAAAAGTGATACTTAGCAAGCAGAGGCCATAGTATGCATGCATAAATGTACGTGCATCGATCAGCGTTTGACTACGAAGTGCAGAAAGAAGGAATCAAGTAGTCTAACAGATAGCATCAAGACACTATTTTGATATTTTCAAACACATTCTCATTAGTAGTTCAAATCATTACACAGTCTCCGACCTGTGCAGTCTTCGCTTTTGATCGGACCTCGGCTCCTTGAGCTCCTGGAACGAGGCCAGGGCGCAAACTGTCTAACTAATAGCAACAAGGATTATGTGTCATGAACTAGTGACATATTTTTTAAGTACATTCTCATTATCAGTGCAAGTGTTCAACAGATTTGCAAAACACATTCAACTCCTCATAGCATTGCAGCATTGTCAACTATTACAAACAAAAACTCACTCACACCCATAATTAAAACCTCATTTTAAGTACAAACAGAAGAAAGGTGACTCAAACTCATCAAATTATCAGTCAGAAGAAACACATGCTCTAGAAAGAGGGAAGACGCCTCAAACTCATCCTTTTGATGCCTAATAATGCCCATTTGGCAAGCGCTTTAACTACAGAAGATGTTCAGCTTACCAGTTGCAGGTTGATCAACAACATACTGCAATCATAAGAGAACCCAAATGGTTCAAAGCAATACAATATAGAGTATCCAAAAGCAAAATAAGTCATAAATTTGTATAGAGTAAAATGAGTGGGACAGGGGACCTTGAAAAGGATCCAGAGGGAATGACTTTAGGCCCTGTTAAGGAGCTCATGGAGGGCTCAGTCATGTGGACCAACCTCTCTGTAATATACACAGTTCTTAGAAATGTACATGGCGTAGTAAGGTCTCATGTCCTTCAGCACACCAATCTTAACATAAGCGTAGACTCTCAAAGTTTTCTATGTTTCTCTTCCAAGCAGAAGCATCAATGACTCTTTATCACTTGCACCACTACATGAATTTTTGGTTATGTCTGGCTGATTTCTTACCCAAAACTATGTACGCATGGGCTGCAAGCTGGGTGTAAGTAATAACATATCCTTGGAGGCTTGGACCCATATCCAGCAATAGTAGCTACCACTCTAGATGAAGTTTGGTTTGAAATAGCGAAAATAAATTTATGGCTGGCTAATTCTGTGCCTACTTATTGCCAAAATTTTTCTATTATTTTCAATTGTTCACAAAGAGAAAAGAAAAGAGTACAGAGCCAGGAAGTGTTCAGGCTAAGAACTGTTCACAAGTCAGAATGTTGAAATCATTTTTCTTTTGTTAGTTTGCTGGAGCTTATTTCTGTTTCAAGACAGCTAAAAATTGCTAGGTTGGTCTTTAACTGTTTGCTAGAGATGTTTAAAAGAGACACTGACCATTTCAACTCAAGCATCATACATATACGGAAGTCATGTCAGACCTAACAATCTAATCTATTTGGCAAGGCATGATACAAGCATGAAATGACTCAGGCACACACCAGCTACACATATCGAAGAAGGAATGACCCTGGCATCCAAAATTAATGTCCAACCTAAACATAAGAATAAAAAATTAAGACACAATAATTTAAAGAACATTTTTCATACATATAAACTCATCCTGCTCTCAATGACAAATCTTGTTTAGTTAAAAGAAAAACAATACTCCTAGTCAATATGAGTATATGCCACATTATCAATTTGTTGCATTAATTTGATGGCTCTGAACAGTAACAGTCACAGTTTGATTTATTGAACTTCCACTCCAAATGAGAATCCATTTTTCTGCTTCTTGTCAAACTAATGGCCTTCCTTTTTAACCACGAACCAAACATCTGGCTCGGACCAAGAAAAGAAAACGCCCAATCATTCATACAGGTGCCTGTGGGTCAAAACACCACATAATCATATTGCTTCAGAATTTGGAATTTGGAGAGACCCAAAGAACCAGGGGTTTACAAGTTTAGGCTGGCGGCTGGACACAACCCACATGACGATGAGTTTATTGCCATACAGAAACTCCTCCATGCAGAGAAATGCAAGGACATGACATGAACCCCAAAAATATAATAGACTTCAACATCAAAGAGCTGTTATGAAACTATTAGTGTATGTAACATTTTTGTTAATAAACTTAGAAACAAGAACAAGAAACAAATGCTGAAAATGGGAGTCTGAAACAGCACACCCAGATGTTGTTCTCGGTATCCTTCTGCTCTCAAAAGTAAAAACAATCATCAAACTTACTTCTAGGAATTTCAAGAAATCACTTGGAGCCAAATTCAACATTACAACAGAGAGTTTGCAGACTTCAATGGAATGCAATGCTGCTACAAAGTTTTGGTAACCAATACAAAAGTAGGTGGGAAAGGACCCAACAATTGTTTTGCAAAATCAATATAACTGAAGCTTAAGTTAGTAGACATATTCTATTGTATACACAAGCAGCGTCTTTTAAAAAGATAAACCAGACAAATCTAGTGATGAAGCCACCACATAACTCAAAATATCTCAAAACTTTGCATCGAAGCTTCATCAGGATTCCATCTCAAAATCTCTGACACGACTTAACAAATTGGCTTCCTAGTCTTTATGTTTTAAAGCAATGAAGGGCATCGTTGTATCTATCATCCTAGATCACGGTCGTGAAGAAGGTTCTACTACCTATTACAGCAACACTAATGGAGATGCTAAGATTCAATGTTCCCCTGCCAAAGAAAATCCTAATCATCCTTCTTCGCAATCCTAGAACTATGTATTGTAAGGCTCAAAAATCAAGAACTTAACTGGAAAAGGAAAAAGGCAAAAGCAACCAACAAGTGCATTTCGATATCTTTCAGACATGTTCTCTTTTATTATTTCAAAATCCTTACACAGCATTGTAGCATTGTCTAGTATTCCACTAACTCTTCCACAACCAAAAAAATACGATCAAAACCTCATTTCATTATGAGTACAAATGAGAAAGAAACTCACGAAACCAGAAACAAGAAGAAGAAGCTCCTCAACCGCTGCAGATCTTCTTCAACTTATCGGCGGCGGATTCATCAACAGAGTACTGCAAATCAAATCACAAGTTTAATTTGAGTCCAAAATCAAAGGAATCGGCAAAAGGAATTAGGAAGCGAGGCTAACCTTGTTGAGGACCCAGAGGGAATGAATGTAAGCCCTATTGAAGAGGTCTTGGAGAGCTTGGTCATCGGAGACCTCGACCTCTCTGTAATTGACGAAGTTCTCCCGAACGTACTTGGCGTAGTAAGGCCGAGAGTCCTTGGGCAACCGCCGCACCAATCTCAGAACCTCCGCGTAGATTCTCAGAGCTTTCAACATCGCTCTCTCTCTCTCTCTCTTCTAAGCTTTAGAAAGTAGAAACTTCTCCGGGTTTACTCACTATATATATAGGCACCGCCCGCTTAGCTAGTGGCCTAGTGTACAATTTAATTAGTAACGTGTCCTTTACACAAGCGAAGCTAGCTACTAGGTTACATAATTGTAGTACGTAGAATGATTACAACCTCTTAAGAAGAGTCATAGAAGAGTTTTTGCTAGTACATACATACTCAACGGGGAGGGAAAAGAAAATAAGGACATAGCCAACCCATGCCAAATAAGAACTCTCATTGGCCTGTTGTTGTACACATGATGCCCGGTGAGCATTAGGGTTCCTCATCACTATGAAAGTTATCGTCATCGCGACAAGACAAGTTAAAGTAGACAATGAAAGAGTAAACATAAGAACACATTATAAGAATAAAGAAACCGCAATAGGCAACTAAAAAAAGGACAGAATTTAAGAAGAGAATAATCATTTACTCTTCATCAACTGTATATTAGTATCTTCGACCAAAGTTGCTTGGTCTTTGAACCATTGTGTTCCTCTCATTTCAGTAATTTTTTTTAGTTACCTAGCTTCTAATGCCATTCCATTTTTTTCTATCTACAAGATCGGATTCCCCTTAATACCCAAGCCATCAATTAATGAAAGCTGGATCATACCCGTCTCCAGTCTCCTTGCGCTTCTAGCATCTTCTAACTTTTTATCCCCAATGAGAATTTTACTTGGGAGACTTTCAATGCAGCTTCAAATAGCTCTTTAGGTTTGGAGGTCTCTCTTCTAGCAACCAACTCGTTTGACATCTAAACATAAAGCCATGTCCAATACCTTCACTGGGAACAATGCTTACAAAAAAACTTTAATATTTTGATGGTACAAAATATCAAGTGATATGCCCTTTTTGCAGCATTTCATTTCATTTCATTTTTGACTCTCTCCTCTTCACACATACCGTTCATCATAATATCACAAATTGCATACATCAAGATCAATTTACTCATCAATCAGTCCCATATTATAGCTCAAATTTACAAGACAAACTGTATTTGGTTGGATACCAATGGTCATCCACCGTGAAAGTATTGGTACATTAAATCTAACACTAACTTTCTACCATTGCAACTAGCTCTTTAATTGTAGACTAATTATCAAGCTAAGCGAGTCGACCTAGACGTAGGGGGTGTATTGTATATGGAATTAGTGGAACCTTTAAAGAAATCTATGGAATTTAAAAATCTGGGTGTATTCAATATAGACTTTTAACAGTCCATGAAAGTCTTGAGATATTTAATTAGGATTTTTAAAGACTTCATGAATTCCACCAAAATCTAGGGGTATTCAATTAGGACTTTTAAAAATGAATAAAAGTACAGAGGTATTCAAAATATCATTCATACTTATGGACTTTTATTTGGTAACACTAACTTTCTACCATTGCAACTAACTCTTTAATTGTAGACTAATTATCAAGCTAAGCGAGTCGACCTAGACGTAGAGTCATCTTACTTCTGTATCGAACTAATCAACTTGAAGTAGTAATACATCAATGTATCATAAACGAGACCTATATATACTCAATAACAAATTTATGAGATTTACTTTTTGTTCAAGTTTGAGAGTTTATACATGTGAATAAAAAAAAGTATTAAAAAAAAAAAGAGAGAGAGAGAGAGAGAAAAGAAGACGGCTGTAGTGTGTGGATCAGTATTGAAATTAAAAACCATGGTGGGTTCCACTTTGCTTTAATCTCCAAGCCTCAAACCTAACTTTTGATCAATTTTCATTGCCAATGCTTTCTTTTTGGAAACAAATTTTGTGAAGGTCCAATGAATTTTTTTTCCATAATTATATTTTGTAAATGGTATTTTCAATTAATAATCACAAAGAAGCTCCGGTTACAATTTTCAATGGTTGTACGTAACATCCTAACACCTGAATGTTAGTGATAGTATATGTCTAAAATTCGTTTAGATAAAAGCAACTACTAAAAATTTCATTGTGTAAAAGTAAATTGAGATTGGAATTGGTCTACTCATTTCATTTCATAGCCCCTTTATATAGGGAGAGAATTACAACAGAAATATCAATTACAATGATGACATTAAATGAAGATTGATCCGTAATCGTGTTGATTGATGGTAATCACTAATTCCTTGATTCCCTCTCCGTCAGTCGCTTTGACGAAGGCACATAATATGTTTTTCCTTTAACACTCCCCCTAGTGCCAAGTCAAAGACGAAATGGTGCATGAGTTGTTGCCTCACTAAAAACCTTGCCAAGTAACAATAAAAACCCTGTGGGACAAAAAATACACCTTGGTCGAAGGAAAAGAGCACAACGCACCTTTTAAATTTGAGGATGACATGTGTGTGTTAAACTCCTCCTGACGCCTACACCTCCCCCTGATCCTTACATTAATCAAGGGAGCTTGGAAAGTCTTTGCATTCCTATGCTTTTCACATGTTTCTCAAATGTGGCCTTAGGCAATGATTTTGTGAACAAATTTGCCACATTCTCCTCAAACCTTACTTGATTCACTTGAATCTTGAGGAAGGCTTGTTGTTGCTGATTGTAGAAAAACTTTGGCGATATGTGTTTTCTGTTATCACCCTTGATATAACCTAGCTTCATCTGTTAGATGCAAGTTGCATTATCTTCATAAATGCAAGTAGGCTCTTCAGTGGTAGAACTCAAACCACTAGTCCCTCGAATATGTGTAATGATAGCTCTTAACCTGTAATACCCCGAAAATCCAATTTATTTTCCGAGGACATTTTTGAATGATTTCGTGGTCATGGGTGATTATACGAAGCTTGGAGAAGTGTGAAATTTGTTCGATCGATCTTGTTTCGAAATCGTACGTATTTAGGGGCGTCTCAAAAATCGACTTTTTATACGTACAGAATTTGGGAAAATTTCCTTCATAAAAGTTGTAGAGCTCGTCGATACGATCGCGTGCATATATGGAATGCAAAAATCGGAGTTCGTATGAATTTATTATGAATTTTGGAAGAAATTTCCAGTTTAGTATAAATTTCTATTTTTGGAAATTTCCTATTTTATTTTCCAGTTTCCGTTTCGGGAAACCATTCCTCCTCCTGCACGCGACCGAGCCGGAACGCAGAAAAACAGAGCAAAGGAGCTCCGGCCGGGTTCTCCGCCCTCCGGCCACCAAACGACGCCAGACCACCTCCCTTGCCTTCGCCTCGACTACCTGCAGCTGCTGGACGTGGTATTTTCCACCGGCACGGCCTGAAAACCGGTGAATCCGAGGTGGTCCGATCTGAGCTCAAAACGGAGTCAACTCCGATATCTCTTGATTCCGACCACCAATCTTCAATTTTCTTGGCTTTTTGAACTCGCCTCAGCCTTCTTATCAAAACCCAAGAAGGATCGCTCAACAGGTGGACGTTTTCAAGCTCGTCGGAGCCTCGTCGGAAAACTGGAAAACAAATCCGGCCACCTCGACTGTTTAGGTATTTTTCGACCCCTTCCGGT
The DNA here is from genome assembly GCF_002994745.2 of Rosa chinensis. NCBI lineage: Eukaryota > Viridiplantae > Streptophyta > Magnoliopsida > Rosales > Rosaceae > Rosa > Rosa chinensis. The sequence goes on along the minus strand of NC_037093.1, from coordinate 9,620,884 downwards.
CATTTTCAGACTTCGTGCTAGTTATGAAAGTTGTTCAGCTTGATGAGAGGAAGAGGAGCAGCCATGCCCCGACACCATTGGCGGTGGTCGGCGGCGGCTCTGCCCTTTTTCCGGCGACCCTTTTCCGGCCACCTCCGGGGGTCAAAAATTTGGTTTCTTTACATTTTTAGATTCTACATTTCAATACGATCATTTCGATATATTATATGCATTTTTTGGATGTCGTATGATTTAGTTATGAATTTTTACGGTTTCGATCGATTTCGATAATCTAATTAATGTTTTTCGAAGATCGGACCGTCCGATGGACTTGTAGTTTTGATATGTTGATCGTATGACTGTCCCGGTGACCTTGTGAGGTCACGGGCGAAGATCCGACCGTTGGATCTTCGTATAATTGTGAATTAGGGTTTTGGAAGGCGATTCGTGAGAATCCGACCGTCGGATTTTCATGAAATTTTGTGGAGATGTTGATAAGGATGATTCAGGAAGATCCGACCGTTGGATCTTCGTGATAATTTTGGGAGATGATCCTATGGGCGTTTCGATCCGACCGTTGGATCATCATATAATTTCGATCCGACCGTTGGATCGTCTTTATTTTTATTTATGAGTTGGTTGGCTAAGTTATGATCATATTGGATTTAGGTGATTGACGGTCTTCCTTGGTTAGCGGTTGTGGCGTGTTTTGTAAAAATTGAAGACGCAGCGGGATTAGAGGTGAGTAAATCTCACGCGGTTCATATTACGAACCGAGTACTGTTAATTAATTTATTTTGTCGTAATTGTGTGAAAAATATTTATGGAATAAATATTTGTTTTAAATCATATGGACTTGATCAACTACGGTCCATAGGTAAGTAAAATGATTTTAAGTATACAAAATGATTTTCACGATTTTTGTGCTTGATTTATAGTTGGTATTAGTGGTCATTCCTGAGTGGGTGATTACGTATATATATAATTACATGATTATATGTGGAATGGTGTGACATTGAAGAGTGTGGAATTGTGATGATTTATTTATTATGGTTTGAGATGTGACTTACCATATTTATATGTGCTTTATACGTGACTTACCATATTTATATGTGCTTTATACATGACTTATCATATTTATACGTGATGATTATGATCACTGAGTCATGTAGATTTTATGATGGACATTGGGGGATGTATAGAGGGTAGAATTGTAGTGCTCTGAGGACTGGGAGTCCGAAGACCGCCGGTTAGATAATAACCGAGATGTAGTGCTCTGAGGACTGGGAGTCCGAAGACCGCCAGTTAGATAATAACCGAGATGTAGTGCTCTGAGGACAGGGGAAAAGTCCGAAGACCGCCGGTTAAATAATTAACCGAGATATAGTTGGATCCAAACAGTTGGAATGGACCAAAGTGGTAGTAATGTGGGTAGAGAATTGTGGAAATGTATTCGTTGTGGATTTTCCGTGTTATGGTTTGATGTTTTCTTACAGATGTTGAGATTGTTGATTTTTTACTTGAGTTAAAATAAACATGTTATAAAATCAACAATTCTTTCTTATTTACTCACGAGCTGTCAAAAGCTTACCGGGTTTGGTGTTGTTGCAATCCCGGTACACTATTCAAATTGTGTAGCGGGAAATCTTGCAGGTTAGGAGAATCAGGGCGGTGATCGTGCGGGTTAGAGTAATAGTTATAGTTTTACAGTGATTGTAATAGCGAGGTGAGGGATGCTCGATTTGAGCTTTACATGTTTACTTTGTTTTTAAGCGAGTTGTAATAATTAATTTGAGATTTGAAATTTGAGTGACTTAAGTTGTAGCTGATATTCATGTTCTGGATTTGAATTGTTTATTCAAAATTCGGGGCGTGACATAACCATATACACTCACGAACCGCCTCATGTAGAGCAATGATCTCTGAGTGGTTCGAGGAGGTAGCCACAAGGGTTTGCTTGGTTGATCTCTAAGATATCGCCGTGTTCCCAATGGTAAATACATAACCAGTTTGGGAACGATCTTTATGTGGGTCAGAGAGATACCCAGCATTAGCAAAACCAACCAAAACGTCATTTGGCGTTTCGGTGTAGTGAGTGGCGCTTTCACCATCAACATTTCCTCTAGGGATTGCATTTTCATCTGCGGTCCCTCTTGTCTCTCTGTAGGAAAAGAACAGTCCCAAGTCAATGGTTCCTTTTAGGTATCAGAAAATGTTCTTGATACCATTCCAGTAATGCAGCATTGACGTTGAGCTAAATCTAGCTAACAAGTTCACTGAGAATGCAATGTATGGTCGAGTACATTGGGCTAAGTACAATAATGCGCCTATTGCACATTAATTTATTAAAATTTATTTTAGTCTACGTAAAAGTTTGATTCAAATATATAATTAATTTTTTTTTTTTAAACCGAAATTTTCACCAGAAGTTCTAAGATAAAGATTGCATTCAAGATAATTATTACAGAAATTAAAAATTAAAGCAAGGATTTCTGAGGTCTCCCATTGGCCCACTGGCATGAGTGGAGGCCCATCATTTGTCACTTTTTGTCTAAACTCTAGACAAAGTTCCATGTGTGGTAGTATGGCACCATAGATCTTGTAGACAATAAAGTATATTGTTGCTGTAACAATAATTCTCTTAGTTTTACCTCTTCGACCTCTGCTTTTTACCATGAAATGATTGCCTCTATCATTGCTTTTCTCAGAAACTACAAGAGAATTCAAATTGGTGACGTCATATACGTATGCTACATTCCAACTTGGGTAAGGATCAAGATTGTTTTTGCATTAAATTGCAGAAGCTGAGCTTTCCTGCAAAAATAGCTCAGGTATGGTGGTACGTATCAAATTCTTGGGCAGAGTCCCAGTATGTTGACGACGTTGACTTGCGCTACCCGTGGCTATTTGATTATATATTTTCTTCTTTTTCGGAAATTTGAATACTAGGGCTCTCGTCTTTTACTACTAGGCCCTTTTTTTTTTTTTTTTTTTTTGAGATTTGGTGCGAAGAACAAGTTGAAGAAGGAAGAGGACGCGAAGGAGGAAGAAGAGAGAAAAAAGAAAAAAAAAAGTAAAAAGGTGTGACCCGGCCCAAAGAAAAGGACCCGGCCCAATAAAAAAAAAACAAAGAAGCAGGCCTTGCGGCCCAGAATAAAAAAAAATAAAAAAAAAGAACAAGGCCCACTGCTTAAAAGAGAGGAAGTGACCCAGTTTTTTCAAGCCCAAAACATCGCTACGCACGCCCTGCATCAACACGCGCGTGCGCTAGGTTTGTTTTATTTTCTCCAAACCAAGTATGTTCTCTTTTATTTATTTAATTTCATACTGTGATATATTTAATTATTTATAATTAGAATTTTATCATGAACTTTTGAGCATGTTTAGTTAGATAATTGTGATCCTTTTACGCATGCCTTTTTTTTTTTATGTTTTACATGATTATGTTTAAGCATGTTTGGTTTATACTTTATTCTGATCATGTCATATATATTTTGTTATATATTATTTATGAAATTTTGAGCATGTTTTTATTTTATTTTATTTACGCTTATATAAATTATGCCTACGCATGCTTTGTATTATGCTATTGTTTACATTTTATTTTATGTATGATATATTATTGCTATTATTATGTGTAGTATATAATTTGTTGTATATTTGTGAAATTTGAGCATGCCATGTAGTTTATTTTGATATATGCTATGTTTAAATGTGCTATGGTTATTTTTAGAATGCAACATATACAATCCGCTTTGCCATGATAATGAAAATTCATGCGCATTATACATACACACTTACCGTGATAAAGCATTTTCACATAACATCGAAAAAATGTGACCATTATGAATCTTGGTCTTGAAATCTAATTCACATTTTTGGAAAATAATTTGCGTAGATGTCTTTATGACTGCGTAATTTATATCTTCCCTCTTGTTTATGTAGATGGTTGATCCAACTCGACCTGAATTTGACATCTTGGACTCAGAAGGACTTGAGTACCATCGTTGGGTTTCCAATGTGGAAACTGCCTTTGTGGCAAAAGACTACACTGTCACCATTACTGACCCCAAAGATGATGAACCATCTAATAAGGTGAAAGCAAATGTCTTAATGTTTCTGAGGCGACATATTGATCCTAGCCTACGCTGGGAGTACCTTCAGTTGAAGACACCCAAAGAACTGTGGGATGCCCTTAAGGGACGTTTTGGGAACATTCATGACACCTTGCTCCCAGAACTGTCGGTTCAGTGGAATGAAATCCGCTTGCTTGACTACAAAAGGGTCAATGACTTCAACAATGACATGTTGTGCCTAAAGGCACGTCTCAATTTCTGTGGAAAGGAACTCACAGAAGATGATATGATCTAGAAGACTCTTTCCACCTTTCCTACTTCAGCACTTATACTAGCGAATCAGTATAGGCTGGAGTATGACAACAAAAGAATCATAACCTTCAATAAGCTGATCAACCTACTGCAAGTGGCTGAGAGGCATAATGAGGTTCTCTTGAACAACAATGCCAGGCCCATTAGGATAAAGAAAATTCCAGAGGCTAATTATGGAAAATTGAAAGGTGGAAAGAACCCCAATGCAAAGGGGGTTGGACGTGCTAATCCCTACCCACGTGGCAACAATGCACCACGTGGCAAGGGATGTGGGGGTCGTGGTATGGGCCGTGGAGGCCCTCCCAATGTATGGCGCAGAGATGGTGGTGCTGGCCCTAGTGGTCATGGAAACAAGGTGCAAAGGGCACCGAAGAACCCTTCAGTCAAACAGAAAAAAAAATTGATAAATTAGATTTCTGAGCAAAACCTTGATTTGATTATCGTTGGCTTATTAAAAAATTTCGAATTTTATTCTGAAGCAATGAATTCGTTCGACTTTTATTTACTACACAAATTTACATGATTCGAAATAGCACTATAAAGATGTAAAGCAATATATCTAGAAAAAAACAAATTATTAGAATGAAAAGATTACCATTCTACCTAAATAGAAATACTCAAAAGAATATGAGATATGCTCTGTATGCACCAAGAGCTAATCGAACCTTGTTAAGTTTCAAAGATATTCGGGCCAACGGTTATCCAGTAGAAACACACTGTGAGATTAGAACTGAATACCTTGATATTAACTCTAATAAATTTGGAAGGAAACGCATTTTAGAGAAACTTATGAGTCAATCTAGTGGACTGTACCTCACTACGATTTATATCATTGAATCCTATGCTGTCACCAACAATGAAATGTGGGACACTGACTCATACAGGCTTTGGCATGACCGCCTAGGGCACCTCGGTCGTGACATGATGATCCGTATTTTAAAGAACTAACATGGACATCCATTCTTTCGATTGAAAAATATTGATAGGTCTGGTTTGACGTGAACTCGAAAAGATGAAGTTCGAGGTTTTAGGGTCCTGTCTGTATATCAGGTTGCTAAGAGCTTTTCGTGAAAAACATGGTTCATTGAGTTTAAAAAAAGTATAACAAATTACATCTAAGTTATTGACAGAATATTGTTTGACAGATACATCCTTAAAAGATGAAATTAAACATCCAAGGACAAAATCTTACAGATAAGGACAAGTTGATCTCCACTTGCCACCTGTTATAAGGTTAATTACTTATTTACCCTTAACTTATTTTTTTGGGAATATATTCCCTTACTGCTACAGAGACCGTCTCTCTCTCTCTTTATCTTTCTCCTTCGTCAGCGACAGCTTCTTCTTCTTCTTCTTTAATTTGAAACGCAGTGAGAGAACCCGTCCATGGAAGCTTTCCAATTTCTCTTCTCCTATTGAAAGCGATCGAATTTCCATGTAAGTTTTTTGATTCTTCATGTCTTCTTGCTTCAAATTCATGCTTCTGTGTCAATTTCATGCTTTCTAAGATTTTGATCATCTACTGTTTCATCCAATTTTTTGTGAATTTCTTCTAGTTTTGGTTCAATTTGTTTCGTTTTGAATTATTGAACTCGTTTTAGGTTGAATTTGATTCTTCTTTTTTCTTTTTTCTTTTCTATTTTGAATTTGTCTGTTGGTTTTTTACCTATAATTGGAACGGGAATATACTTCGAGGCTATGATATTCAATCCTGAAGTTTGAGGTCTGAGTTGGTTTATAATTGGAGTATTGTGATTTTAGTGTCTGATGGTTTATAATTGTGTTATGATTGTAGTAGAGCAGTAGCAGGTGTTTGAATTTGTGTAATAGCAGTAGCAGGTGGTTGATTATTGTATATTTGAGGTTTGATATCTTGTAGAGCAGTAGCAGAGTTTGATGTGATGTTTAGTTTTACTATTATCATAGTAGCTGTTCTAATATTTTGGCTTTCAGGTTGTGCAGTAGCAGTATATAACATTAATAATAGTTTTCTACATGTGTTTTATAGTATGTCAAAGTCAACATTTGGAAGATTTACATATGGGACAGAGACTATTCTTTTACCGTTGTCATCAAGCACCACGTATGAAAATTTGTGTGCCAAAATTTCCTCAAGGTTTCGAAACCTCAAGGATGGTCAATTTGTTTTTAGATATGCACTTAACGATTGCCCCAATTGCTACTTAGAGTGTGACGATGATATTTTGATCATGTTGGATATCTTCCAACTGCTAAATTTTCCCTTTATAGATATACATGTTCTTGATGTTGGAGCTTGTTCCAAGATGTGTGTCGATAAACAGGAAATTGCTGCTACTGTGGATACTGCTATTGTGAATATCCCTGAACTTGTTGATGAAGATCATGCTAGTAGTGATGATTCAAACCTTGAGGATGACAACAACATGATAATTGGAAATTTTGTGAGCAACAAGTCTAAAAGGAAGTATATGTCTAGTGATTGGAATGACAATATATATAAGATTGGTCAAGTTTTCATTGGTGGTGCCGTCGAATTTCGGGATAAGTTGTGCAAGTTTGCAGTTGAGAAGGGGTTTGAGTTTAACTATGTTAAGAATGACAAGTGCCGTGTTAGTGCTACTTGTGCCAAGAAAGATTCCGATGGGTGTGAATGGTATGTTTATGCTTCCTTAAACAAGGCTAGTGGTTATTTCCATATAATAAAGTTGGTGAATAATCATTCTTGTGTTGGTGTTGTCCGGCATCAAAATCATAAGAGGTTAGGATCCAAAGTTATTGCCACTATTATGGCTGATAAAGTCAGATCCGATCCTTTAATTAAGCCCAAGGATATTGTCAAGCATTTCAAGCATGATTATGGGTTTGATATTCCTTATCACATGGCATATAGGGGCAAAGAGGCTGCTAATAAGATGTTACATGGTAGTGAAGCATTTGGGTATTCTCTATTGCCTTGGTATATTGACACATTAAAGAGAACTAACCCCGGTTCATATTGCATTCTTGACTCTCTTGATAATCGTTTTCGTCGATTGTTTATATCTTATGGGGCTTGCATAAACGGCTTCAAATATTGTCGACCTATGTTGTTCCTTGATGGGACTTTTATTAAAAACAAGTATAAGGGGATGCTATTGGGTGCTTGTGCTAAAACAGGGAACAAAGGTACGCAAACTTCTTCTAAAGTGAGTTTTCTTTTATGATTTTTTTTGTTTTGTCCATGTAGTAGCAGCATATGTAAATTTTGATTAAATGTGAATTTTTAGTGTAATTTATGAGAACCTGGCAGTAGCAGCCCTTATTGTGTTTTCTTGTGATCTTCACATGATGATCGGATGTGAGTTTGTTTTGCATGCTTTCCTATTGTCAAGTTGAATTTCTTTAATGGCAGTAGCAGTAGCAGTAACAGTATCAGTGGCAGTTTAAAGCAGTAGCAGTTCTTATATTCGATCCTTTTTTTGTCTTATTTATTCTTGCTTTTGTTTTTGTTTTTTGTTTTCCAGATGTTTTCCCATTTGCCTTTGCCATTGTTGATGCTGAAAGTAAAGAGAATTGGAGGTGGTTCCTTGAACATTTGGCAATAATCTTGGCGAGCGACTACCGGACTATTGTATTCATGACAGACCGTGGAGCTGGTCTTTTGGATGGTGTGAAAGAGGTGTTTCCAAATGCGCCTCACTCCTACTGTATCAAGCATCTAAAGGACAATTTGAATGGCAGGTATCCAAGTTCCTATGGTTCTACTTTTAAGGAACACATTGTGAGATTGTTTACACAAGCTGCATATGCTAGGACTTTAGATATCTTCAATGAAAAGTTGGAAGAATTTAGGAAGCAAAGTCGTGGGCAGGGTCAGTCCTTTCTTGCTAACTTGCCACCCGAAAACTATGCTATTGCTTGCTTCCCTGCTAAAAGATATGGCGAAATGAGTAATTCTTTGGCAGAGAGCTTCAACAACATGGTCAAGGATGAGAGATGCATGCCGCTGCCTCAATTGCTTGAAGGCATTCGTGTGAGAGTTATGGAGATTTTTTGTGAAAGGAAGGTTCAATCTTCTACTTGGAGGAGTGTGCTATGTCCTAAGCTTGAGAAAAAGTTGTCGAAAAGGATAGAAACAGGGAGAAATTGGAGAGTTAGCCAGTCTACTAATGATATTTTTGAAGTTTGTACAGAGGATAGCAATGTCATGGTGAACTTGGTTGAGAGGGAGTGTTCTTGTGCTTGGTGGCAGTTTAGGTGTTTCCCATGTTCTCATGTAGTTCAAGTAATGCAGAAGGCGAACCGTATCCCTTACTGTTACATTGAAGATTACTGGAAGACCTCATTCTATAGAAGTGCTCATGATCTTCCTATTTTTTCAGTCCCGGATCTTGATAAGCCCAATCCTAGTAGTTTTGGTGATTCAGCTTTGCAGCCTCCCAAGACTCGAAAACCTCCCGGAAGACCACGGACAAGGAGGATCAAGTCGTTTGGGGAAGAGTCCAGACCAGTGAAATGCACACGGTGTGATCAACTTGGCCACCACAATCGCAGGTCATGCAATGTGGCGATCTGAGACAGTAGCACATTCAACAGTAACAGTAGCACATGACATGATTCAGCAGTAGCAAATTGATTCAACAGTAGCAGCAGATGGCATGATTCAACAATATGACATGATTCAGCAATAGCACATAACATGATTCAGCAGTAGCAGATTGATTCAACAGTAGCAGATGGCATGATTCAACAATATGACATGCAATTTTTTGATTCATATATGTTCGCACTGCAATTTTATATAGTAGCAGTGCCTCAGATTAATTTTTTGAGTTTTTGAGAAGTTTCTATGTCATGAGGAACTGAGTATTATAGGGATAAATGGTCATGGATGATCATTTTCAAGCAATAGCTTATTCAACAGTAGCATATGACATTGTTTCGTTGTAGCAAATTACAGAAAAAAGTTTAATTTCAGTGATTGATATTTTTGGTTTCCAGCAATGAAGTAGCAGATTTGTTTATGTTCCCTCCTAAACAGGTGTAGTAGCGAAGTGTTTGTGTAGTAGCAGGGCCTGTTGGCGGTGCAGCGGCACACTGCCTTGTTTTATGTTCAATCTTCTGCCTCCGTGTATATTCAATCTTTTTCATTTTATGTTTGGTCACCAAACCCGAAAACCACAATCAAATGCCTTCCAACATTACAATTCCCCAAGAAAATATCACACCAACCTAACATTAAATTTTGGTTTGGCTTAGAAAATCTGAATCAATTTCAACCTTTTAAGAACCTTTGCAATTCAAGATTTTGATCCCCTTCCCATCCTACTTGTTGAAAGATCAAAAAATGATAGGCAATAGCAAATCTACAAACATATCCCTATCTTCTGCACATGAAAAATATACTAACACCGAATCCCATACGATTATACACAAAAAATGAAAATATATACAAATATATACCAACACCAAATCTACAAATATATACTAATTTGGATGACTGACTTAACACCGAATCCCATACGATTGGTGCACCAAAATAGACTACTAATATGTTTGTTAAGTCCTTTAATTGCTCTTCTTCCTCTGTTTCTTCGATGGTTTCTGCACCTCAAAACCTTCTAGTTGCTTCTCTTTCCGATCGGTTCTTTCTTTGATTCTCTTTATCGCTGATCGTGTCCTTGGTTCATTTGATGGAGCAGTAGCATGAGCAGGAACAGCAGCAGGAGCAGTAGAATGAGCAGGAACAGTAGCAGGAGCAGTAGCATGAGCGGGAACAGCAGCAGGAGCGGGAACAGCAGGAGGAGCAGCAGGAGCAGCAGTAGCAGCAACATCTTCATTGGCCTCTTCATCTTTTTCTACCCTTTGCACTATCATCATTAGTTGTTTGCATTTGTTTCTCCGTTTTCTAAGCTCTTCTTGCTTCTTCTTCAACTTTGTCTTCAACTTTTTGTATTTTTTTGACACTTCTTCTTTTTCATCCCACAATCTCTCTATATAAGCTTGCTTCCTTTTGCAGCTCTCGATAGCACTTCCCGCCATATCTTGTTTCAGCATTGCCACATCTTGCCAATGCTCCACTGTATTGATCTGCTCTTCATCAGTGCTTGGATAGCCAAATTCATCGTACTCACTTTGCAACAAGGCTTCCCATTCATCGAACCAAACTGGATCATTCCTGCACACAGTAGCATACAACCTCACCCAATTATGAACTTTCTATATTCCAACATCAAAACAACCAGCATTGCAATCCACACAACATGAATCAATATAAATGCAAACCATATAAAACAAAAAAATAAGCTTAATAATAAAATAATAGAGATACATACAAATCTGTTCATTCACAATCATACCATATAAATGCAAATCATACTTGCTCTTGTACTCTTCATTCACAATCTCTTCTACAATGTTGTACAAGATTTGATCAGCAATATTTGCACCAGCCTCAGTAGCAGCTTTTTCTTTCCTTGCAGCTTCATTCACAATCTCTTCTATAATACTTTTCAGGGTTTGATCCATAAAATTTGCATCGGCCTCAGTAGCAGCTTTTCTGTTCCTTTCAACATCATCAGCCTCAGTAGCAGCTTTTCTATTCCTTTCAACATCATCAGCCTCAGTGGCAGCTCTTTCATTCCTTTCCATTCGATCTGGTTCTCCTCCTTCAGTTCCATCCCGATCCTGATCGACCTCAGTAGCAGCTTTTTCATTCCTTTCCATTTGATCTGGTTCTCCTCCGTCAGTTCCATCCCGATCATGATTGACCTCAGTAGCAGCTTTTTCATTCCTTTGCATTTGATCTGGTTCTGCTCCTTCAGTTCCATCCCGATCCTGATCGACAAAGTTTGTTTCATTTTCCTGCCCCCAAAATCCAGTGTCAAAGCTAAAGTCATCTCTAATACCATCCGCAACATCCTTAACCAAAAGAAAATGATAATTCAAAAAAATTAGAAAATAATGCAGTATCACATTATTACCAATCAAATTACATCAAAACAAGGTAAAGATCCAAAGTGAAGTAGACCAAAAGAAATCTGCATAAACCGAGAAACTTAAATTTATTTACCTCTTCTTCCTCAGTTGCACCCAAATCCATGTCATTGACATTTACTCCACTTGTGGTTTTTGTTTGCATTCCTTCCTCTCCTTTATTCTCGTCAATCTTTTTCGCAAAATTCATGCTGTTCATATCCACCTAAAAAACAAAGCAAAGATGATTTTAGTAAAAATGTACACGTAGCTGCTATAAATGTAATTTTTCATTGTAGTTACCCAATCTCTTAATGTCATGTCTTCATGTTCATCTTCGAAACCTTCTGATTCATTATCAGCTGTCTCTTCTTCATTTCTACGTTTTTCCTTTTCAGCTGGTGCAGTAGCACCCTCATTCGAGATCTTATTTTCTTTACTTTTGCTCTCTTTTCGGCCACCCGCTTTTTGGCTGGTTTTTGGCAGCTACTGTGGCCTTCTTTTCTTCTCTTTGTCCTTTCTGCCCCTTTGCCTGTGCAGTAGCAGCATGCTTTGATGGAGGGTTCTCAAAGTCATCGTCACTGTTTTCCTTGCCATGTTTGCTTCTATTGTTGTCGGCAACTGCATTATCAATCTGCAATAAAATATTTTTCAAGTTAGTAGCATATTGCACAGTATCATAACCATATATAGTAGCAGACAGTAGCGTATCCATCACCTCTATGTCATCAACTTACATTTTCTGCAATTCTTTTGTGAATAGAGGGAGACTCCACTTGACGCACCCTGGAGTCATTGCTTCTCTGCCTTTAATTTCAACAAGCATAGTACTCCTCTCGCATATCCAATACTATAACAAAAACAAAACAGATATAAGTAACACATAATTTAACTATACAGTAGCAATAGGAGTAGCAGTAGCAGTAGTGACTTACCGGGATTAATGCTACACACCCACTGATTTGCCTTGCTTTTCCCGTTGTGGCAGCTTGCAAACACAATAACAAATAGTCTCTAACAGCTCTTGCCCAGTTATATCTCCTCATTGTCTCAATATCAGTGATGCATTTCACAAAGCTCCATCCTAAGGTAGACCCCGAGCTTGCAAACAGTAGTGTGATGAACAGATGCAGTAGCAGCAACTTTGTCATGTTCTCTATCCACCCATGAGCTTTTTCCCTTAACTGCTCATCAATACAGCTCATGATTCTTGCTTTTTTTATCCTTCGGTCATTTGCAAAGAACCTTTGAACAAGAGGATGATCAGTCGGCTTCTTAGGATCATCTATTGGGTTTGGCACCGTGAGAACTGATTTTTGGTTTGGCAAACCCAAAATGTAGTGCACATCCGATACACTTATTTCTGCCAACTTGTTTCCAAACTTAAATTTCTTCAAAGCCGGCTTGTAGCATTGCACTAACCTATGCATCTCTCGATCTGATTTTGCAGTTGCGTTCTTAGTCATCAATCCCTTGTCATAAGCTTCAATCAAGTTCCAAAATGGCGTCTTCTTCAACTCAGCTTTCAATCTCATCTTTTCTTCACGATTGAGCTGCTCATACACTTTATGAAGCACATCATGGAAGGCAATCATATTGCACCTGTATTGGCAATATGATTGTTTCTGGTCTTTGCCACTGTTCCTTGGAAGGAAACGCATTTTAGAGAAACTTATGAGTCAATCTAGTGGACTGTACCTCACTACGATTTATATCATTGAATCCTATGCTGTCACCAACAATGAAATGTGGGACACTGACTCATACAGGCTTTGGCATGACCGCCTAGGGCACCTCGGTCGTGACATGATGATCCGTATTTTAAAGAACTAACATGGACATCCATTCTTTCGATTGAAAAATATTGATAGGTCTGGTTTGACGTGAACTCGAAAAGATGAAGTTCGAGGTTTTAGGGTCCTGTCTGTATATCAGGTTGCTAAGAGCTTTTCGTGAAAAACATGGTTCATTGAGTTTAAAAAAAGTATGATGCTATTGTTTTGACCTTTGTGCTGACCAGGTTTTGATCAAATTAAGGAAACTCAAAAGAAGTAGCCTAACCCTATAAATAAGCCTGGGACACCATCAAAATCCTAATAAGCCTAGGAAGTTTTTTCCTACTCTAATCCTACTCGGACACCATTCCTAATCAAAGAGGGATATTTGGATCTATTTTCACCTTGATATATTATATAATATTCTTTATAAAGAAACCAGGCCATTGGCAATCTCTCCAAGTCAAGACTGAAAGCAGGTCGATCGCCGTTTTACTTCTTTATAACGTTTCTAAAGAAGTAGGGTTCATAGTAGCTCGATTTCTGCCGAAAAGGAGATCGATGATGATCGAGTCTCTATTCGCTTGCTTCAATCCTCGATGCAATACGAGCAAGCTTAGGCTGCTAAAGAGAAAAAAACTCCCAAAGAAATTAGAGAGAGAGCAGAAGGAGAATGAAGATGATAAGTACAGAAACCAAACCAGTTCTAATGAATGTACCTCTTGGCAGCCACCGCCTCCTGATATCATGGAGCAAGTTCTGCCGCGTGTCAGAGTAAGTGATCAAATAAGGCTAAGCATTGCCTGCAAGTCTTGGATGTCAATCGTTATGCGTAGAGACATCCGCAGTGCTTCTCATGAATTCCCATGGTTACTACTCCCTCAAACCCCACATTGCAGCAACAAGTACGTAAGCTTTGCCAGCGTGTCAGAGGGGAGAGTTGTCAAGTTGAAGCTACCTAAGCAAGTTCGTGGATGGTGGATTTTTGGGTCTTCTAAAGGTTGGTTGATCATGATCAAGGAAAGAGGTCTAAATTCCAAGATGTGTCTACTTAACCCAATTTCAGGAGCCCTACTCCAACTTCCACCCTTGAGAACACTTCCTTTTCTGAAAGATTTTGTGAAAACCGAGGACTGGAAACTTTTTGGTGCCAATGCATTCGACTTAAGGATTGCACTATCAACCTCTGATGGAATTGCTTTAGATTCAAAGCGTTGTACGGTAGCAGCAGTTTTTAATGATAAGTCGAAATTGAGTTTGTGCAGACCTGGAGACAGAACATGGAGTGACTTTCAAGTATTAGATACTAATCAAAACGACTGGATTGCTGATTTATTGTTTTCTTCCGGCAGTCTATATGTTTTGGTTCGTGGTGGTCAAAAGGAAAGCTTTGTAGACTCAGTTACTCAAACCTTGAACTTTAGCTTTGGTGGAGATGCAGAAAATTTGAAAATGAAGTTGGTCTACGACAAGCATGAAAACAGGAACGTGAACGTTAATGAATGTCATAGTGACTATAAGATCGTTTACAATGCATTATACTTCTCAACATTGTTAGAATCAACCAGCAATGAAGTCTTATTGATCCATCAAATGGTAGATTATGTTGTGGGAAGAACAGAGGATATTATTGGTGACAATAATGAGAATAATGGAGGCGGCAATATGGAGAATGATGAGGATGATGATGAAGCCAACAACTTAGAAGATATTGATCAGCAAAATGGAGGAAACATTATTTATGGTGATGAAGGCAGCATTAGTGGCGACAGCAATATGGAAAATGATGATGGTGGTGAAGTCCATAACGACAATAATGATGTTGATGTGGGAGACATTAATCAGAATCCTGAAGGTGATGAGGAAGACAACAATAACCCAGAAGATAATGGTCAGCAAGGAGAAACTATTGATGAAGATGCACCGCGATTTAATGCATATATGACAACAAGGAGTTTTAGAGTATACAAGACTGACGACGACAACTTTATTCCATTGCAATGCTTGGGGGATCAATTATTCTTTCTTGGAGATTGTGGTTCCTTCTCCTTTGGAGTCAGTAATATGAAAAAATCAGAAAGGAATTGTATTTATTTTGCATCAAATTTGATGTACGATTGGGAGGCAGCTCCAAAAACGTATGCATCTCGTGACATTGGTATATTCTACCTAGATAGCCAAAGAATTGAGCGGTCATTTCCAAGTGTTGAGATGTCTCTACGGTATCAAGGGACTTGGTTCACTCCAAGTTTATATTAGGTCCCTATGTGGCCAGGCAGTTAGATAGAACTATTGATTTACATTTGACCATTCCTATATTTAATGTTTTTCTTTACGCCTTACCAAAGGATGAATATTATTGCATTTTGATGTCTATTGCTTTGAGGGCTCTCTTTATGTGCCACATACTTGCCTTTCAACAAGAGTCTGTGATTGCACCCTTGCTAGCAAGAGTTGAATAGGATTAGTGACGTTAATTTTAGTCAAGTAATTGGTGGGATTAAGTACTTTTAATTGGGTTTATTAATTGGATTAAGTACTTCTAGCTTGCACCAAGACCTTTGACAACCGCCTAAGAGCCCTATGCTAAGATTGGAAGTAGCATTTGTCTTTCACTGGTCCACCTGAATCATATGCCTGGTGGAGGTGCTCCTTAAATTCGGACGGATGGGCAACTAGGTAGTCTATCTTGATCTCTTGGAAGCTAATGATACACACAATTCACAAGCCTACTTGTCAAGAAAAAGGAAAGGGTACTTCAAGGTGATGAAACGAGACTCAAGAGTGTGCCGCTAGTGAAGATGAAACACGCATACTGAAGTTTCAAATAATGTGTAGCTTCCTAAACACAAAAGAAATCAAAATCAAGCTAGCAAGATTCATGAAACGAATGTGAGCTTACATTTCTGAAAGTGAACATGCCCCCGAAGCTCGTCTATTCATGTAATTGAAGAACCAGAGAGGGAATACAAATGCAGCATGTCCAAGAAATATTAGACGACGGGGACAGGGGTAGATTCAGATAAGTGATTTCGCCTTAAGTAACTCCTCAAAAAATAATTGCATTGAGGAAGTGTACCACAACTTAGTTATACTCCAGTTCTCAATGTTAACAGCATCCATTCCCACAAAGAAATTAGTATGTTTCTGCAATGAATGAAGTATTCAATTACATATATTGAATTAGTCATTACCAATCCAGATAGAAGTGAATCAAGACTTTGTCCCTATAGTTTAAGACTATACTTATATTAAAATAAATCTTCTAACTCTAGATCTTGAGAAAAAAAAAATAAAAAAAAACCTTTTAAGCATCTAAGATGGTCACATAATATAAAGAATTTAAAAACAGTTTTCAGATTGTTTAATTGTGTTTTCAAAATCAAAATACAAATCAAGTTTTCAGAAGATATTCAAGTTTATTTGAAAATGATTTCAATCAAGAACCATACGAGCCCTTCAATTTTCAGTTGCAGCCATTATACATGTAGTAATAGTGTAATATTGTCTCCACTGTGTGCTAGTGTTCCCAAAGGAGGATCCTGGCCGAGGTTTGGGTCAGAGTCGACCTCAACTAGAATAATCTGGTACAGGGGAAGGCACTGCCCGTGGTATTCAAAACGCTTAGAAAGCCACAATCTCAGTTTGGTGGGGAGCAAGAAAGAAAGTCCATTGCCACAAGTGATAAAAGTTTATCTGACAGTGCTTGGTGAAAAACAGGTTACGAAATTAGTTCAATTGCTCTAACAGAATGCACTTGATCACCTAAATAAGATTATGTTGATTCAAAATAGGGCATATTCTAAGATAACAAGCAACTATAGCAATAAGATTATGCAATGTTTATCTTAGAACTTCCGGTGAAAATTTCGGTTTAAAAAAAAAAAATTAATTATATATTTGAATCAAACTTTTACGTAGACTAAAATAAATTTTAATAAATTAATGCAAGGTGGCAGGGACGACTTCTTTTATAATTTTGATTCATGGTTGCTAAATTTAGTATCATACAATACTGAGCATCTTTAGCAATGCTAGTCATTTTTTAGTCAAATTTTAGCTAGCCACTTTAGAATTACGTCTGCATCAATGTTCTTGTTTTAGCTAGTTTTAAATTTATATTATTTTTTAAATGAATATTAAATAGTTTAAATGTATTTATAAATTACATAAAATAACTTAAAATGAATGTTTTAAATTATAGAGAGCCTCATCCCGCTCTCTATATTTAGGAGCGAGATAATTAAAAGTTATAATAGAGAGACACTTAGGAGTCTGGTGCAGCTGCTAAAATAGATAAAAACCTAAACATGCTCTCCAAAATAGCTAAAGAGCCACAATAGAGAGTCTGCTAAAGATGCTCTAAATACATGAATTTTAATATTGATTTTGGAACTTCATCACATGGTTATTGTTTCATCTATAAAGTAAAATTTGTTGTCGGGTGTCATACAAAACTTTGGTAAAATTTTGCCTTTTTTTTTTTTTTTACTTATGTGTAGAGACGAAAAATAAGAATTTCGTGGAAATTGATGAAAAATTTTGAGAAATTTCAGAAAACTTCTAACAGAATGACGTAATATGACAATATCTGAATTTCGTCTTAGTATTTCAATATTTCAATCCTTCGTTACAACTATTGTATCTCTTTTGTGAAGAAATAAATAGATTTTTAAAACAGCTTCTAGCTCAGTTGAAGAAGGCCCCGGCTACTGCCTCTACTTCTAGCTCAGTCGTTGGAGGTCCGTTGAGCAAGTATTGGAATGCCATCTGGAGTGCACACGTACCAGCTAAAACAAAGGTTTTTCTCTGGAAGCTACTTCGAGGAATCTTGCCTACACGCACTGTGCTTGCCGACCGGCGGGTTCACTTACCAGACTACATGTGTGTCTTTTGCTCAGGGACATAGCCCAGATTCGAAAATGGGGTGGGCAATTTTTTTGGGCGAAGGCCAAAATTTTTTTTTGATGTCTCTATAGCCAAACCTGCAAAATATCAATGAATCTCATCAACCGATTCA
Source organism: Rosa chinensis (assembly GCF_002994745.2). NCBI lineage: Eukaryota > Viridiplantae > Streptophyta > Magnoliopsida > Rosales > Rosaceae > Rosa > Rosa chinensis. Next base: position 9,602,786 of record NC_037093.1, on the reverse strand, counting down.
ACCCATTCCCAATTATCAACAATCCAACATCAACCCATTCCCAATTACGACCTCAGTCACCTCACCCTAAACACCAAACATCACGAATTCAGCATGGGTATTGGGTATACGGTGTTTACCTGAGAATCTGAGCATCAGGGATTGAAGATTTGAAGCCTTCAAGAGTTCAAGGAGTCGCACTGTCGCAGAGAATCCAAAGATGCAGACTGCAGCCCAAAAATCGAATACCTGGGATCTGGGATTGAAGCCTTGAAGGAGTCGCACTGCGACTGTCGCAGACTCGTAGTGGAGCCATGGAGGTGGCTCGGTGGTGGAGGAGGTGGCTCAGGCGTGGAGTGGTGGAGGTGGCTCGGCGGAGGTGTCGGGACTCGCTAATCGAACCTGGAAGGCGGAAGCAAAATGGGGACAGCGCCACAGGGGGAGAACGGGAGAGTATGAGAGTCGACCTACAGCCCACAAAGCATCAATATTTTTTTTTTAATTTTTTTTTTATTGGGCTATACCCATACTTAGTCGATTTTGGCTCAAATTTTCCCTTGGGCTGTAGCCCAAGTAGCCCTTGTCTTGGCTACGTCCCTGCTTTTGCTCTAATAATTTTGAGACTAGTGTCCATACTTTCAAAAATTGTGATGGCGTGGAGCTCTTTTGGGTGGGGGGGCCTTTGAAATTAAAGCCCAAAGAGCATGCAGCCATTAATTTGCATGATTGGATATATGGTATGATTGACGTAATGCATGGGGAGCAACTCTGCATGTTTTTCATAGCTCTTTGGAGTCTGTGGAATGAAAGGAACAAAGTAATTTGGCAGGGTGCGCAATTCAATCCTATGTTCGCTGCTCAATGGGCTGTTGCTTATTTGGTGGAGTTCCAAAAGGTTACTTACAAACCTACTGTGAAGATGAAAAGAAGCGTGACGAAGTGGGAGTGTCCACCACGGGGTAGGCTCAAAATAAACATTGATGGCACTGGCGGATCCAATCACAGACTAGGATGGGCTCAAGCCCGTCCGAGATTTTGAAGCCAAAAAAAAAAAAAATTAGATGTATGTTCAAAGAAAGCTCATCTTTTTCTCATCTTGTTATTGTTGTTGTTGATGTATGGTTTTCAAAAGACTCCGTTAGAAAGAAGAAAACCCAGAAGGAAGTATCCAACTTCATTAGCCCTTTATAGAATTTGACATACAACACTCTATAAGTTAGTTATTTCCAGCTGAATTTGAGAAAGGCAGAGACCCTAGAATTTTGATCTGGGTTTGTGTTTGGTGCTTTTATGAAAAATTGGAATTGGGTTTTGATCAGAAGAGAAGGAGCTGGTGGAATTGGTGTTGTTTGGTGAATGGAAAAATGGATTTCTGGCCGGAATTTCTTGCAAGCAGTTGGGGTGAAGAATTTGTGGCAAGTACTATATATATATATATATATATATATATATATTTTAAGAATTCCAAGCCCGCCCAAGACTTCAATCCTGGATCCGCCACTGATTGATGGAGCTTTTCTTGGTGTTGACGGCAAGGGGGAATTGGGGTGGTGGTTAGAACTGATGAAGGTGTGGGAATCGCGGCTTTAGCTAGGCCTTTGTACATGCTCACTCCGCGTTGAATATGGAAGTTGAAGCGTGTAGAGCGGGTCTATTTCTTGGTATTAACCAAGGTTGGACTGACATTGACATTGAGTGCGATTCTATCCTTTTGATTGCTGCCCTGCAAAGAGGTGGAGAGGATCTTTCTGAGGTGGGTCGGGTGTTAGAAGATTGTAAGGCATATATGACGGCTTTTCAGTCTGTTAATATTCGGCACATCTATAGAGAAGCAAATGGTGTCGCGGATCGTTTAGCGCATCTTGCTAGTTGTGGTATGCTTGATGATGTTTGGTTAGAGGAGACTCCTGCTATTATTCAGGATGTTCTCTACGAGGATATGTGTAATTGTTCTTATGTAGCTCGGAATTCAGGTTTTATGTCCCCTCCGATGTGAAACTTAATTATTAATATAATAAATGAAACCGAGCGTGGGGCTGAGCCTCCCAGATAGACTGGGTTCCAAACCACTTAAAAAAAAAAAAAAAAAAAAGATTTTTAAAACAGAATGTTTGAAGTAGTGGACAAAACTTGTTAAACACCTTCTACTAAAGGGTTAATGGTCAATATCGAAGGGATAAAGATCGACAAGTGTGAAAAAATTGTAAACAGTGAATAAAATTTTGATATCTTCTCCAAAAAAAAAAAAAACACCCGTTAGATTTCTGAAGAGAATCTACCATAGCAGTTGGATATGAAATCCATTCGGGGATGTAACTGAAGTACAAGGACCCACCTCTATAATCCTGGTTGGTGTACTTTCTTTACCCTCAACACCTACCTCTTATTTATCATGCATTCATGCGATTTCATTTATAATTCTGAATTGCATTAATTTTCAAATCTACCTATTTATTTTCAGAAGATATGTAAAAAAAAAAAAAGAATGGCTGGTAAAAGGAAATAATTGTCATGGTGACGTCGTGGAATAAAGCCAATTAGAAGGTTTTTTAATAAAAAAAAAACTGGTGGTGCACATATTTACCGAAACGAGTAATTTTCGACTAAAAGGGTTTTTTTGCTAAATTAGGGGTTTTCAGAAACAGAGCAACTAGTTCTAGTTCTAAGCCGCAAACCTGTTCTCTCTCTCCAACCTAAGACCAAGCTCTCTCCTTGACTCCTTGTGGAAGATCCTTGGTCACCCAGAAGCGCGGCTGCTCAAGTTTTCGTTATGAATATTCTCAAACTTTTGTCCGGCTCTCTGTTTCCGGAGAAAGATGACCAAAAGTTTGATGATTGTGGGAGTCTTGATCTGTTTCCATTTGGATTTCCCAGATCATTAACTGTGGATAGGATTCACGTTCAAAGCACTTGTCCTGCTCTGTTCCTTCACATGGTAAATAGCGATTTCTCGGCTGTTTAATCTTTTCGTTTAGATCCTGGTTTTCAGGCCCTGAATCTGAATTTCAATTTGGTTTATGTTTTCAATTGAATTTCAAAATTTGGTTTGCCGTTTTTGGTTTTCAGATGGATTCGAACTATGAATTTTAAATCTTTTTTTGACAATCCCTTTTTGGCTTTGCTTCTTGGTTTCTTTGGTTTGCTTTTTTTCTTTCTTTGAATTTGCATGTTTGTTAATTTCGTTTGTGTTTTGTCAATCTTGTGTCTCTGCACTGCATCATGTTGCTCTTCTTTTTCTATTTTGAGAATCTTTTTTGTTATTTTGGCCTGAGTTTGGATTTGAAATCAAAATCTCTTTTTAGAATATCGGCAGTCTTCTCTTGTGATATTCAATTTTGTGTCCTTTTTGTTAACTGATTTCTATTCTACTTGGATGTTCTGAAGCCCATCTCATCTAAAATTTTATTCCTACTTAACGACATGCAGTTCTCTGTTGCAATTGCTGTTAAGGTTATTGTCCATTTATTTATGTTGTTGATATGATTAGATTGTATCTAATGAAAATCAAAACCTTGTTTGAAAGCATTATCCATTTCCTTTCTAGGTTTCTCGGTATGATTCAAAGATATGTTTTTAGGTGAGTGAATTGTGAAAGTTTAAATTTTGATTCGATTTTATTTTGACTCTGCACATCGATAATGATGGCAGTGATCTCTTATATCAATGACGCTGGGAGTGGAGGATTCAGGAGCATGCAAAGTCTTTGTCTGAGATTATTTCCCACCAACTTTTAATTGCTAGCAGACCTGAGATTCCTCTTCTGTGGATCTCTTTAAGAAATGTAGTATTTGAGTTTTGTAGACTTCTAATCCAGATTTGGTAGCTCAATATTCTTCAAGTATACAACATTAGTGGGTCCTGTTTTCTATTTTTTAATTTCTTTTACTAACTTATTGTGGTGCATCTGAGCCACATTAGAGGTCTTTTGTTGCTTCTAACTGATGACTGACCATATATTTGTTTCATCACTTGGAGAATAATCGGAAAGCTGTTTGAATTCTTCTAGGATGTTGTTCAGTACGATCACTCCAATGCTGCTTTTCCTACTATGATTTATGTAAATTAAATTTTTGGTGTAGGAAGAGTATATTATGCTTTTATTGATACAAGCATCAAAAGTGTTTTTGTACGATTCATATGTTAATACCAAGTTCATACCTGTATAGGCAGTAGTAAATCTGGACTCTGGGTGTCAAAAAGATTATTTTTTGGTGCTTGAATCTTTAGTTTTGCAGAATCTAATTTATTTCTGATTTTACAGATCGACATCGATGGAGAATTCAAACGATACCTGTTCTTTCCCGCCATGCCCTGCTCAATTAACTTTCATAAACAGCACAGAGGTGATTAGTCCCCCCATATTTGTTAATTACTTATTTAAGTGCTTCATTATGCCTGACTTCAATTTGCGGTTATAATGTGGTTCAATTCTGATTCCAGATTCAATATCAATGTAATACTGAATTCTCAAAAGGATTGCGGTACTTCCCTGCCATGCCCTGCTGAAGTAACTATCCTAAGCAGCAGAGCCCTGCAGAGGTAATTTGTTTTCATCTTTGTTAATTACAGGTATTATGTGATTTTTTATGTCCTACCTTTTGTTTCGTGTGAATTTGAACTTTGAATTAAAAACTTTTTCTTTTTCTATTTTGATTTTTTTTTTGTTTAGTTTCTGTTATTTTGGTCGGGATTTGAATTTTAAAATTAAATTCTTTCACTCTTTGGATTTTGAATTTAAAATCTTTCTCTTTTTAGAATGTCAGCAGTCTTTCTCTTGTGATATTCAATTTTCCTTTGGTTTTGTTAACTTATTTCCATTGTACTTGGAAGTTCTGGAGCGCATCTCAACTAAAATTTAATTCCTAGCCAACGACATATGGTTCTCTGTTGCAATTGCTGTTAAGGTCATTGTTTATGTATATATGTTGTTGATAAGATTATATTGTATCTAATGAAAATCAAAACCAAGTTTCTTGGAAAGCAGTATCAATTTCCTTTCTAGGTTTCTCGGTATGGTCAAAACTCAAAAGATAGGTTTTTAGGTGCGTGAACTGTGAAAGTTAAAAATTTTGATTTGGTTTTATTTTGACTCTGCAAATCGATAGTGATGGCAGTATCTTATATCAACGACTCTGGAGTGGTGGATTCAGGAGAATGCAAAGTCTTTGTCTGAGATTATTTCCCACCAACGACCTGAGATTCCACTTTAGTGGATTTCTTTAATAAATGTATTCTTTGAGTTTTTGCTGACTTCTAATCCAGATGTGGTAGCTCAATATTCTTGAAGTGTACTACATTAGTGGGTCTGTTTATTTATTTTTTAATTTCTTTTACTAATTTATTATGGTGCATCTAAGGCGTAGTAGAGGTCTTCTGTCGCTTCTATCTGACTGACTGTATATTTGTTTCATTACTGGGAGAATTATCGGCAAGCTGTTTGAATTCTTCCAGGATGTTGTTCAGTATGATCACTGCACTGCTGCTTTTCTACGTTGCATTTTATGTAAATTAAACATTTGTGTAGGAAGGGCGTGTTATGCCTTTATTGATACAAGCATCAAAAGTGTTTTTATACGATTCATATGTTAATACCAAGAAGTTAATACCTGTATAGGCAGTAATAAATCTGAACTTTGGGTGTCAAAAAGATTATGTTTGGGTGCTTGAATTTTTTGTTGTCTAGAATCTAATTCATTTCTGATTTTACAGATTGAGATTGATGGAGAATTCAAACGATACCTGTTCTTTCCTGCCATGCCTTGCTCAAGTAACTGTCATAAACAGCAGAGAGGTGATTATTCTCTGTATTTCTTAATTACATATTTAAGTGTTTCATTAGGCTCAACTTTGATCTGCAGTTCTAATGTTGTTCAATTCTAATTTTCCAGATTCATTGTTGATTGAATACTTAAAAGGATTGCTGTTCTTTCCTGCGATGCCGTGTTGAAGTAACTATCCTAAGCAGCAGAGCCCTGCAGAGGTAATTAGTTTTCATCTTTGCTAATAACAGGTTAATTACGCTCGATTTTGATTATATGTCCCCGTCTCTGTTGGTTCTTCAGAATATACCAAGCTGTAGTATTGTTTATGTTTGTGTTATCAGTATTATGTGATTTTTTATGTCTAGCTTCTTTTTTGCTTGAATTTGAACTTTCAATTAAAATGTTTTTCTTTTTCTATGTTGAGAAATTTGTTGTTTAGTATTTTGGCCTGAATATGAAGTACAAGGACCACCTTGAGTTACTTTCTATAATCCTGGTTGGGTGTACTTTCTTTACCCTCAACACCTACCTCTTATTTATCATGCATTGATGCGATGTAATTTATAATTCTGAATTGCATTAATTTTTAAATCTACCTATTTATTTTCAGAAGATATGTAAATAAAAAAAAAGAATTGCTGGTAAAAGGAAATAATTGTCATGGTGACGTCGTGGAATAAAGCCAATTATTTTTGAAGAAGATTTTTAATCAAAAAACACTGGTGGTGCACATATTTACCTAAACGAGTAATTTTCGACTAAATTTATATTTCCTGCTTTTTTGCTAAATTTTCAGAAACAGAGCAACTAGTTCTAAGCCGCAAACCTGTTCTCTCTCTCCAACCTAAGACCAAGCTCTCTTCTCTCTCTCTCTCTCTCTCCTTCCGTCCTTCTGTAACCATAGAACAGGACACTATATCTCCCCTTCTGGAAAATCGTTGGTCACCCAGAAGCGCAGCTGCTCAAGTTTTCGTTATGAACATCATCAAACTTTTGTCCGTCTCTCTGTTTCTGGAAAAGATGAACAAAAGTTTGATGATATTGGAGATGATTGTGGGAGTCTTGATCTGTTTCGATTTGGATTTCCCAGATCGTTAACTACGGATAGGATTCAGGAAAAATCACTGTTCCGTTCAAAGCACTTGTCCTGCTCTGTTCCTTCACATGGTAGATAGCGATTTCTCGGCTGTTTAATCTTTTCGTTTAGATCCTGGTTTTCGGGCCCTGAATCTGAATTTCAATTTGGTTTATGTTTTCAATTGAATTTCAAAGTTTGAGCAAATTTGGTTTGCTGTTTTTGGTTTTCAGATGGTACTCCCCAGGATTCGAACTATGAATTTTAAATCTTTTGGCCTTAACATCCCTTCCTAGGACGCTGATTTATTCTTTTTTCTAGTTTGACAATCCCTTTTTGGCTTTGCTTCTTGGTTTCTTTGGTTTGCTGTTTTTCTTTCTTTGAATTTGCATGGTTGTTAATTTCGCCAATTTTAGGTTAAGTAGAGTGGAGGATTGGGGTGATGTTAAGTTGTTTCCTCTGTTTTATTCTTTTTCTTAGCAATTCTGTCTCTCTTTTCAGAATCCATTGCCCAATAATTCATGGAATTCCATATAATAACAAAGGTTGAACTAGAGGGTTTCCCACTGGAAGTTTTAAAACTATTTCAGTTTCTTTGTTTTCAGGAGTAACATTAGTTGTTCCTCCGGTTACTTTCCCGGATGACTAAGATGTAATATTATTTTGTTTGTGTTTTGTATGGTTAAAAGATAGGTTTTTAGGTGAGTGAATTATGGAGGTTTAAATTTTGATTCGATTTTATTTTGACTCCGCACATCGATAACGATGGCAGTGATCTCTTATATCAATGATGCTGGAAGTGGAGGATTCAGGAGCATGCAAAGTCTTTGTCAGAGATTATTTCCCACCAACTTTTCGTTGTTAGTAGATCTGAGATTCCACTTTAGTGGATTTCTTTAAGAAATGTATTCTTTTTTTTGTAGACTTTCAACCCAGATGTGGTAGCTCAATATTCTTGAAGTGTAGTGGTCTGTTTCTTTATTTTTTAATTTCTTTTACTAATTTATTATGGTGCATCTAAGGCGTAGTAGAGGTCTTTTGTCGCTTCTATCTGACTGACCGTATATTTGTTTCATTACTTGGAGAATTATCGGAAAGCTGTTTGAATTCTTCCAGGATGTTGTTCAGTATGATCACTGCACTGTTGCTTTTCTACGTTGCATATTATGTGAATTAAACATATTTGTAGGAAGGGAGTGTTATGCCTTTATTGATACAAGTATCAAAAGTGTTTTTATACGATCCATATGTTAATACCAAGAAGTTAATACCTGTATAGGCAGTAATAAATCTGAACTTTGGGTATCAAACAGACTATGTTTGGGTGCTTGATTTTTGTTGTTGTGCAGAATCTAATTCATTTCTGATTATACAGATCGAGATTGATGGAGAATTCAAATGATACCCGTTCTTTCCTGCCATGCCTTGCTCAAGTAACTATCATAAACAGCAGAGAGGTGATTATTCCCTGTATTTCTTAATTACATATTTAAGTGTTACATTAGGCTCAACTTTGATCTGCAGTTCTAATGTTGTTCAATTCTAATTTTCCAGATTCAATGTTGATTGAATACTTAAAAGGATTGCTGTTCTTTCCTGCGATGCCGTGCTGAAGTAACTATCCTAAGCAGCAGAGCCCTGCAGAGGTAATTAGTTTTCATCTTTGTTAATTGCGCTCGATTTCGATTACATGTCCCTGTCTCTGTTGGTTCCTCAGAATTTACCTAGCTGTATATTTTTTATGTTTGTGTTATCTGTATTATGTGATATTTTTATGTCTAGCTTCTTTTTTGCTTGAATTTGAACTTTGAATTAAAATGTTTTTCTTTTGCTATGTTGAGAAATTTGATGTTTAGTGTTTTGGCCTGAATTTGAATTTCAAAGTTAAATTCTTTTACTCTTTGGAATGTTTGCAGAGTCTCTTCTCATGCTGTTTGGCATTGAAATTTAACTTTCCTTTGTATTTTACTGTTCTCTATTGTACTTTGAATGCTGAAGCTCCTCTCATTGAAATTGTTGAGTCCTTTACTTCATAGTTAACGACGTATGTATCTGTATTGCTTTTAGTGTTGAGTTGTTTGTGTGAAAATATTAGATTGTATCTTGTGAAAAACGAAAATCAACCCTTGTTTTCTGGAGAGCAATGTCGAATTTCTCCCTTTTTTGTTCTCGAGAGTAAACATTTTGAGTGCGTGAACTGTGCAAATTTAAGGTTTTATTCAGTTCTATTCTGATGTTGCAGGTTGATAGAGATGGTGGTGTCTTTGGATGAAAGACACGTCGGGTGGAGGATTGAAGGAAGCATATCAAGCGTGCAGCTGAGATTCTTTGCCACCAAACTTTCAAGGTAAGCAAACTTGAGATTCCTTTTTGGTGGATCTCCTGAAAAAATCTTTCACTGTTAAAGTTCACAGTAAGTATCTTTTGAATTGTTATGTCTAGCTTTTGTTTTGCTTGATTTGGTCGCTCAAATTTGTTGAAATGCAGAACCAGTTACCTTAGAGTTAACTTATTGTCGTGCATCAAAGGCATGTTAGAGGTCCGTTGCTTCTTTTAACTGACTACCGATCACATTTTTGTTTTATTACTTGGAAGCCGACCGAAAAGCTGTTTTGAATTGGTCTTCAAGGATTTTTTTTAATAGGATTACTCTAATGCTGGTTTTCCTAGATTGTATCTTTTGAGAATTACATCTTTGTGTGACGAGAGATCTAGTAAAACTTCATGGTTGTATTGATATATGTATCAAATGTATTTTGGTACCATTCATAGGATAATAGTAAGGAGATCATACCCATATATAATAAATCTGAACATGTATGAGGCCTAAACTAGGCTAGCTGTGCACTCGAAATGCTTCTGAGGTATTTTTACTAACGTTTTTTTTTTTTTTTTCCGAAATATGCAGGTTTGGAAAAAGCCTCATCACTAAAGTACTAGTGCCAAAATTTTCACTTCATGCCAGTTTTTGACAGCCTGTAATAATATATATATATATATATATATATATATATTTTTAAGTTTCCCTTTATGCCAATTTTTTAATTCATAAAATTCAGTAGTGTAGTGTACTAAATTACGAATTCGTACACCACTGAATTATAATTTAGTAATAGGAATGACACAAATATATAAAAACACCAGTGGTGCGAATGGAAGGATCTAGATTTACACTTAGGGTAATTAAGTATTATTACCAGATTGTCCCTTACCCTTTCTATAAAAGCAACAGTACACAGTGCCTGATCTAAAACAACAGTGAAAAAAGAAAAAAGAAAAGTTCTAGAGATCAAGGAAAAAAGGAAAGCTCTGTTCATCTGAAAATGGGTTGGGGCAAGAGTGGAGATGGCAGCCAAGGCAAAGGTGGAGGGGGCAAGGGCAAGAATGGAAATGGCGGCCAAGGCAAAGGAGGAGGGGGCAAGGGCAAGGGCAAAGGCAAAGGCAAAGGCAAAGGCAAAGGAGGAGGGGGCAAGGGCAAGGGCAAGAAGGACAAGAAGGACAAGAAATCTGATAAGGCCAACAAGAAGCTGGAGCAGTACCTGAAGAAGATGCGGAAGATTTGGGAGAAGATGAAATGAAGAATCAAGAATGGCAGCGACTGGGATCTAGGGTTAATCGAGAGTCTGGGTGTTGGGAATGGGTTAATTTCAGTCTAGTTGGGAATGGGTTAATTTCAGTCTAGGGTATCGGGTAGGGTCGTATGTAAAGTTGCCATTTAATATCAATGTCATCGTATTACTAAATCAAGTTAGTTAACTAGGAAAAACAAAACAAAAAGGGGATCCCCAAGATCCGAAACCCTTGATTTTTGTTTTGGGCTCCGTCCTCTCTCTCTCTCTCCCTCCCCCTATGGCTTCTGCTTGTTGGGAAGCTGAGCAGCTCAATCGTCAATATGGTTCTGGGCTTTTGTGATTTTCTGCATTTATGGTTCTGGGTTGTTGTGATTTTGTGCATTCTTATATCTGGGTTGTTGTGATTTTGTGCATTCTTATATCTGGGTTTTGGTTCTTGGCACTTCCCAAATACTGGAGCTGAATGTTGTCTATTTAGATTGAGAGGTATGGTACTAGGAGATGGTCAAACCGCTAATCCAAGGTTCCAGAGGTGTAGAATTGCATGGTAGCAAGTTACAACAAGGTCTGTGGTTCATTGTGTAGAGTCAGATGGTGGAGTGATTCAACTAGAACTAGACAATGAGTCGGAGTAGGAAACTGATACTCAGTAGTAACTAGTAAGAGAGGGGAGGAAAGGTTGCAATTTGAGGGAAAAATTATAAGAGGTAAGAAAAGTAATTGGGATTTTAGATTTAGGTTGTTAAACTCCCTGTTACTCTGCTTGGAAGATGCTATAATACTGTGAAAGAAACTGTTAAGCTAAGTGTTTTCACATATATGGAACTATATTCTGGTGTTAAGAAACTGTAATGCTAATCGAACAGAAATTGAAAATTAGAAAGCAGCTGCAACTTAGTTGTTTTGTCATCTGTTGTAGCTGTGTTGTTGTGTCTAGCTGAAGTACTAGTGTTCTCAAATTCTCGTAGGTTGTCACACACCGTTTTCTGTGGGTGCCTTTGTATTGTTTTTTCTTTACCCAAAGTACAGTTAAAATAGAAAAGCTAATAACTACTGGAAGTGTAGAGGTCTAACTATAGAGAAATTTAATGGGCAAGACCAATGCATTTGGCATTTACACGAAGGATGCCACCTAAAACATTGTTCTCGGTTTAGTTTCTGAACTTCAATGCAGTTTCTGGACTAAACCAATTGCTGGTACATATAGTTCTGACTTGCACGAAATCTCCTGATTTCTTAGAAGTAAGTTTCTTTATGTGCAGGGCTTTGAGGAAGCAATTGCTGAAGTTGATACGCTGGGAGAGAAATCATACAAGGACAGCACTCTAATCATGCAACTTCTGAGGGACAACCTCACTGTTTGGACTACAGATTTGCAGGTCCATACTACTCTTACGTGGAGTATTAGATGATTTTTGCAGTTTTCTTAGATGGGGTTGCTGAGTTACTTAGTTTTACCATGGCCATAACAAACAAATGTTATATATCAATAGCACTTGAGCCCTTCTATGGCACTAATGAAAGAAAAGTTATTTTTAAACAAGTAAGTTGAGAATAGATTAAACCTGTCAATCTCATTGAGATCTCAAAATCAGACCTATGTTATGATATACAATTTGATCCTTAAAGAACAAAGTAAATTTATATATGATGCTCTTTATGCTGTTTGATTCACTTGCATGCATGTGGCTTTTTAGTTTGGACTTTTAGTGATTTTGCGTGTGTGGCTCTTTTGTTTGGGATTTTAGTAATTTCGGTGTAGTTGCTAGGTGCTGGACTGTGTAATATCGGTATTTTGCATGTGGCTCTTTTGTTCTGTTATTGAGATTAGTAATGATGATTCCTAGTATTTTGTGCTTTGCTTATTAAAGTCTCTGATCAGTTGGAGTTGAGACTGTTCTAAATGCCTGACCATTTTGAAATTTGAAGACAAAGGTGTGTCACCCCGTGTCTCTGTCCCCATATCTGTTCAGGTTTTCATAACTTCTGTGTGTTTCACATGAGACTCTAGGAATGTTTCTTCCCTATCATCGTCTTCCGTTTGTATTCAACCATGCCTGTGCTAAAAGCGTGTTATGTATATGTGACAACCTTAAAGCCTACAGCTCACCTAGGGTGCGTGCACATGACTATTAAGTAAACGTGTTTAAATTGTGTTAGGGGATTGTTCCTAATCTTGTTCAAAGATAAGTGTTTGTTCCTAGTCTTGTTCGGCAGCAAAGAATACAAGCACATATGCTATAGTTTCTTGGTAGTACAAAGTTAGGGTGACAGCCAGTGTTGTTCCTAAATTAGGCAAGAAATTTTGATTACCACAAAGAATTCAATCTATTTATTCTTGCGTTACTTCACAGCAAACATAGAATATAGATCATAATCCATGTATATATTAATGATTGGTCCTCATCAACTTAAACATTTAGCTCCCTCACTTCTCTGCATCTCTGGCTCTATCTCAATCTCTTTCCCTTCAAAGCCAAATACATGTCTACCCATTATCCTCTTTTTGCTTTAGTTGCTTGTTATCTTAGAATATGCCCTATTTTGAATCAACATAATCTTATTTAGGTGATCAAGTGCATTCTGTTAGAGCAATTGAACTAATTTCGTAACCTGTTTTTCACCAAGCACTGTCAGATAAACTTTTATCACTTGTGGCAATGGACTTTCTTTCTTGCTCCCCACCAAACTGAGATTGTGGCTTTCTAAGCGTTTTGAATACCACAGGCAGTGCCTTCCCCTGTACCAGATTATTCTAGTTGAGGTCGACTCTGACCCAAACATCGGCCAGGATCCTCCTTTGGGAACACTAGCACACAGTGGAGACAATATTACACTATTACTACATGTATAGTGGCTGCAACTGAAAATTGAAGGGCTCGTATGGTTCTTGATTGAAATCATTTTCAAATAAACTTGAATATCTTCTGAAAACTTGATTTGTATTTTGATTTTGAAAACACAATTAAACAATCTGAAAACTGTTTTTAAATTCTTTAAATTATGTGACCATCTTAGATGCTTAAAAGGTTTTTTTTTTATTTTTTTTTTCTCAAGAAATTTTATCATTGTCTAGAGTTAGAAGATTTATTTTAATATAAGTATAGTCTTAAACTATAGGGACAAAGTCTTGATTCACTTCTATCTGGATTGGTAATGACTAATTCAATATATGTAATTGAATACTTCATTCATTGCAGAAACATACTAATTTCTTTGTGGGAATGGATGCTGTTAACATTGAGAACTGGAGTATAACTAAGTTGTGGTACACTTCCTCAATGCAATTATTTTTTGAGGAGTTACTTAAGGCGAAATCACTTATCTGAATCTACCCGTCCCCGTCGTCTAATATTTCTTGGACATGCTGCATTTGTATTCCCTCTCTGGTTCTTCAATTACATGAATAGACGATCTTCGGGGGCATGTTCACTTTCAGAAATGTAAGCTCACATTCGTTTCATGAATCTTGCTAGCTTGATTTTGATTTCTTTTGTGTTTAGGAAGCTACACATTATTTGAAACTTCAGTATGCGTGTTTCATCTTCACTAGCGGCACACTCTTGAGTCTCGTTTCATCACCTTGAAGTACCCTTTCCTTTTTCTTGACAAGTAGGCTTGTGAATTGTGTGTATCATTAGCTTCCAAGAGATCAAGATAGACTACCTAGTTGCCCATCCGTCCGAATTTAAGGAGCACCTCCACCAGGCATATGATTCAGGTGGACCAGTGAAAGACAAATGCTACTTCCAATCTTAGCATAGGCTCTTAGGCGGTTGTCAAAGGTCTTGGTGCAAGCTAGAAGTACTTAATCCAATTAATAAACCCAATTAAAAGTACTTATCCCACCAATTACTTGACTAAAATTAACGTCACTAATCCTATTCAACTCTTGCTAGCAAGGGTGCAATCACAGACTCTTGTTGAAAGGCAAGTATGTGGCACATAAAGAGAGCCCTCAAAGCAATAGACATCAAAATGCAACAATATTCATCCTTTGGTAAGGCGTAAAGAAAAACATTAAATATAGGAATGCTCAAATGTAAATCAATAGTTCTATCTAACTGCCTAGCCACATAGGGACCTAATATAAACTTGGAGTGAACCAAGTCCCTTGATACCGTAGAGACATCTCAACACTTGGAAATGACCGCTCAATTCTTTGGCTATCTAGGTAGAATATACCAATGTCACGAGATGCATACGTTTTTGGAGCTGCCTCCCAATCGTACATCAAATTTGATGCAAAATAAATACAATTCCTTTCTGATTTTTTCATATTACTGACTCCAAAGGAGAAGGAACCACAATCTCCAAGAAAGAATAATTGATCCCCCAAGCATTGCAATGGAATAAAGTTGTCGTCGTCAGTCTTGTATACTCTAAAACTCCTTGTTGTCATATATGCATTAAATCCCGGTGCATCTTCATCAATAGTTTCTCCTTGCTGACCATTATCTTCTGGGTTATTGTTGTCTTCCTCATCACCTTCAGGATTCTGATTAATGTCTCCCACATCAACATCATTATTGTCGTTATGGACTTCACCACCATCATCATTTTCCATATTGCTGTCGCCACTAATGCTGCCTTCATCACCATAAATAATGTTTCCTCCATTTTGCTGATCAATATCTTCTAAGTTGTTGGCTTCATCATCATCCTCATCATTCTCCATATTGCCGCCTCCATTATTCTCATTATTGTCACCAATAATATCCTCTGTTCTTCCCACAACATAATCTACCATTTGATGGATCAATAAGACTTCATTGCTGGTTGATTCTAACAATCTTGAGTAGTATAATGCATTGTAAACGATCTTATAGTCACTATGACATTCATTAACGTTCACGTTCCTGTTTTCATGCTTGTCGTAGACCAACTTCATTTTCAAATTTTCTGCATCTCCAAAGCTAAAGTTCAAGGTTTGAGTAACTGAGTCTACAAAGCTTTCCTTTTGACCACCACGAACCAAAACATATAGACTGCCGGAAGAAAACAATAAATCAGCAATCCAGTCGTTTTGATTAGTATCTAATACTTGAAAGTCACTCCATGTTCTGTCTCCAGGTCTGCACAAACTCAATTTCGACTTATCATTAAAAACTGCTGCTACCGTACAACGCTTTGAATCTAAAGCAATTCCATCAGAGGTTGATAGTGCAATCCTTAAGTCGAATGCATTGGCACCAAAAAGTTTCCAGTCCTCGGTTTTCACAAAATCTTTCAGAAAAGAAAGTGTTCTCAAGGGTGGAAGTTGGAGTAGGGCTCCTGAAATTGGGTTAAGTAGACACATCTTGGAATTTAGACCTCTTTCCTTTATCATGATCAACCAACCTTTAGAAGACCCAAAAATCCACCATCCACGAACTTGCTTAGGTAGCTTCAACTTGACAACTCTCCCCTCTGACACGCTGGCAAAGCTTACGTACTTGTTGCTGCAATGTGGGGTTTGAGGGAGTAGTAACCATGGGAATTCATGAGAAGCACTGCGGATGTCTCTACGCATAACGATTGACATCCAAGACTTGCAGGCAATGCTTAGCCTTATTTGATCACTTACTCTGACACGCGGCAGAACTTGCTCCATGATATCAGGAGGCGGTGGCTGCCAAGAGGTACATTCATTAGAACTGGTTTGGTTTCTGTACTTATCATCTTCATTCTCCTTCTGCTCTCTCTCTAATTTCTTTGGGAGTTTTTTTCTCTTTAGCAGCCTAAGCTTGCTCGTATTGCATCGAGGATTGAAGCAAGCGAATAGAGACTCGATCATCATCGATCTCCTTTTCGGCAGAAATCGAGCAACTATGAACCCTACTTCTTTAGAAACGTTATAAAGAAGTAAAACGGCGATCGACCTGCTTTCAGTCTTGACTTGGAGAGATTGCCAATGGCCTGGTATTATATAATATATCAAGGTGAAAATAGATCCAAATATCCCTCTTTGATTAGGAATGGTGTCCGAGTAGGATTAGAGTAGGAAAAAACTTCCTAGGCTTATTAGGATTTTGATGGTGTCCCAGGCTTATTTATAGGGTTAGGCTATTTCTTTTGAGTTTCCTTAATTTGATCAAAACCTGGTCAGCACAAAGGTCAAAACAATAGCATCATACTTTTTTTAAACTCAATGAACCATGTTTTTCACGAAAAGCTCTTAGCAACCTGATATACAGACAGGACCCTAAAACCTCAAACTTCATCTTTTCGAGTTCAAGTCAAACCTGACCTATCAATAGTCCAATATAATTCCACCACATTAAAAGACAGATTTTTGGCATGAGAAAATTGTGATTTTTCATTTATTGAATTTAGTTGGTTACAAATGATGTATATATAATATTTCTAAGCTAAGCTTGACGAGCTAATGTTAGCTATCTTCCTCCAGATCGAACTCTTTAAGGAATTAAAACAAATGAGAAAATTTCAATACGTGCAACAGCATCACATGAACGAGCTGGACGGTAATTTTCTTTTTTACCTGTCTACCAGTCAAGGGCTTATATATTATTTCTGGTACCTTTTCCATTCCATTCTTGGTTTTATCTATTTAGGATTTAGGTTCACGGAATGGGAATGATCGAGAGACGTCTCTGTATTCTGTAATGTTATGGTATTCTCTCCGTAATTTTCCCACTTCTGTCTTGCTGATGCTTTACGGTATCTTTCATCGAATTCTGTGAGACAACTTACTTTATCAATAGTGCTGCAGTTTCACATTAAATAAAGATTTACTTTTATTCCTCCACAATCTTCGTTTGAGTTGTGTCATGTAGTTGTATTCTCACGGAATATTCCATTGTCTTAGTTGATGTGCATTTCTGGTTTCAAACCATATATTGGAGGTTTCTATGATGTTGCAGTGATTAATGTCAAATGAGGTGGAACTAGGACAGTGGCTACAATTCCGGTTAGGGTATCTCTGCATTCGGGCCCGCTCACCTGCGGGACTACTTTTCAGTGACAAAAAGGGACAGATGGTCTATGACCATTAGATTTAAATGAACCAGATCCGAGGGGTGAAAGAAACTGTACAAACCTTCATGGACTTCACCCAATCCGTTACCCATCGTCATTCACTGCTCTCTCTCTCTCTCCCCCCCTCTCTCCTCTCTCTCTCTCTCTCTCTCTCTCTCTATTCTATCCGGCTCATTCGATCACTGGGGTTGGTCTCGTTTGAGACTCATGAATAATTAAACATTTATTAGTAAAATTCATGAGTCTCAAACGAGACCAACCCCAGTGATCGAATGAGCCGGATAGAATAGAGAGAGAGAGAGAGGAGAGAGGGGGGAGAGAGAGAGAGAGCAGCGAATGACGATGGGTAACGGATTGGGTGGAGTTCATGAAGGTTTGTACAATTTCTTTCACCCCTCGGATCTGGTTCATTTAAATCTAATGGCCATAGACCATCTGTCCATTTTTGTCCCTGAAAAGTAGTCCCGCAGTTGAGCGGGCCTGTCTCTGCATTATCTTCAAATTAAGTCTCCTAGAGCTTAAAGTGTTTTTGTTAATCTAAATATGTATATATTTGAAAGTTGTATTCAGGTTCTAAAAGTTACAAGCTAGAAATGAACCATAAAGATATGCAGCAATCAGCATATGCTAAAAAGTTGTGAATATGCTCTAAAAAAATTAAATTATTTTGAAATTAGGAATATTGGATATCCCTATACTTGCTTTTTGTTAAGAGAAAAATGCACCAACAGTCCCTCAACTCTTGTGCACCGGCCAATTTGATACCCATACTCTCAATGCTATCAATATGATACCTGAACACTTATTTTGCTATCGACGAGATACTTCCGTCAGATTTCGTAGATGGTTCCGTTAGACGTGTGACGTGGCAAGGACGTAGAGACAAAAAAAAGTATAAATGACCAATTTATCCTTTTATTTTGTTAATTTATTTATTAATTTTTTTTTAAAATGACTAAATCAAGCCATATACCAAATTTCTGGGTATTCATCGTTTTGGGATGCTCTTGATGATGTTGTTAAGTCCGAGAATTTGAATAAAGAGAGTTACAAGGGTATCGAAACGTCAAGGATCGCGGAGGTTCTTCCAGGAGAAGATAATTAAGTAACTAATCAAATCTTAGTTAATTTTTTTTTTCTTCTGGAAAAAAAAAATTTATGGGTCTGTTGTTTCATTGTTGTTCATCGATTGCCTGGTCTGGGTTCTAAAAGAACAAAGAAGAATGGCAAGTCTCTCCTTCTCTCTCTTTAACTCTATCCATCCGAATCGATTAAAGCTTCAACCTTCAAGGCTTTTACCCAACCATCACCAAATCCAAATCCAACCCACTGGATTTGCAAGAGAAGAAGCGAATTCAAAGAAGCAAAGCAATGGCACTATGGATGGAGAAAGTCGCCGAACCCCAAACCGAAAGCGAAAAAGCTGACCTTGATGCCATTGCCGCCTTCAAAGAATCTGCTGCTATTGAACTCAAGGTCCTCTCTTTCTCAACAAGTAAAACAATTTTATGACTCTGGTCTTTTGTGTTTAAAATTTTACTGGGGTTGTAGGAGAATGGCAACGAGTTTGTGAAAAAGGGTAAGAAGCATTACTCGGATACCATAGACTGCTACACCAGGGCAATCAATACCCAAGCTTTGGGTGACCCAGAGACGTCTATTTTGTTTTCGAATAGAGCCCATGTCAATCTCTTGCTTGGTAATTGCAAGTATGATCTCATGCTTCTTGATGAATGATGATGGCTTCTTCTTTAAAAATTCCATTTAGAAAGAAATTGGGGGTAATTGCAAGAATTGGTTTAGGGTTAGGGTTTTCTAGCAAGATTGGGGCTTTTGGATGTGATGGGTGGAATTGAGAAATTATCGGGTTTGATGGGAAGAAAGCGATCCAGAGTTTCTGGGTTTCAGTATGAACAAGTGGGTTGAATGATGAGGAATGTTGCTATAATTTTAAAATCCTCAATCCATGAATCAAGATTCCAACCCGAAATCCTCTAAACACTAATTCCAAAAATTTCAAGGAAAAAAGAAAGAGAGGATCTGAGGAAGGATGAGGACGGGAGAAGAAGAAAGTAGATGAGGAAGAAGGAGAAAGGAAAATAAATTAAAAAGAAAGATAAAATTATTTTAACTACTTAGTAGAAAGACAATTTTGCCCTTAATAAAAATATCACGTGCTTGCCACGTCACTATTCTAACGTCTCCGTTAGGAAAATCTAACAGATGTATGTCGTTGATAGCAAAATAAGTGTTCAGGTATCACATTGATAGCATTGAGAGTGTGGGTATCAAATTGGCCGGTGCACAAGAGTTAGGGAACTGTTGGTGCATTTTTCTCTTTTGTTAATTGCCAGTCTGCATGCTTCA
Source organism: Rosa chinensis (assembly GCF_002994745.2). Classification (NCBI taxonomy): domain Eukaryota; kingdom Viridiplantae; phylum Streptophyta; class Magnoliopsida; order Rosales; family Rosaceae; genus Rosa; species Rosa chinensis. The sequence continues at coordinate 9,583,053 of NC_037093.1, read as the reverse complement.
GTTGTTTGATTCGTTTGACTTCTAAAGGTCATATTTCAGTTATTAAATCATTTTGACTCACAATAAGCTATTTCCTCGTCCCATCCTAATGATGTTAGGATGGGATGAGGAAATAGTATAATTTAGGTTCAAGTCTCGATCAGAAAACTAAAAAGTTTGGCTAATGAGGCTTAAAATTAATCAGGTATTGTGATTTGGTTGAACCAGTGCTGCTGCTAGCCAGCTAATGCATGCCTTGCATGCAGTACAAAATAAGCATAGAAGATAAAAAAGAACTTCAACTTTTCAAACCTGCCACCCACATATGACTGGTTTTTATGGGACCCTTTACTTTGCTTCACCAGACAGAACCCATCTCACCTCTACTCCTCAATACTCACTACTCACCAAACCCAAAAACCCCACAACCCGGCCTTAATTTCTCTGTCTCACTCTCATTCACACTCTTTCACTACTTCGATCACCGACTAACAGCTCATTTGTGTCGCTGAAAGTTGCAAGCTTTTTAAGCTTTTGGGGTTCTTCTTCTTGTTTTTGTTGGACCCTTTTCGTTTTTTGTGTGCAATGGAGGATGGTGACTGGGTTCTGGTGCGGCCGCCTGCAGAGGAGGACCTCTGGACAATATGCCATCTTATAGAGGTCTGTTTTGAAATGCCATTAGGCTTTGTATGGTAAATCTAATTGGAATCTTGTAATTCACAACTTATGGTTAACTAGATTCCGATTATGTCACAATAATGGCTTATTGTTGTCAATGCTACTTCAAAAGTTCAAATTTGATGTTTCCATGTCTATGAGGAAACTTTGGTTATCCTGGAATAATATTCTGTTATATACTTTTTATGAAGGTGGGATAAACACACTTTTGCATTCTGGGGAACAAATGTTGGACTTAATGGATCATATGAAGAGCATTCTTGTAGATGCTTGTAATGTTGAAAGCTGAGAGCTAGATTAATTCATCTGCTTAATGATGATGATGAATTTATTTTTTCCACTGTGCTTCAGCCTATGCAAATGTTGTTTCCTATATCTGTTTAGTGCTGCTTCTTTAGAGTGTAAAGAGTTCAGAATAAATCAATAAAGAAGGTGAAAGGATGTTTAAATATATGCTCAAAAGATTAATTTCTGCGACTGCATTGACAACCAGCGGAAAGGATTTCGTTGCAGATCAAATTCTCCTCAGGATGCACCGGTTTTCAGTTGCAAATTGCTCTATTCAGAATCTCTGAATTATGATGAGAATGATCAGTGGCTTACATGGTTAGCTTTTTAATAGATTCTTTCATGTGACACAGATAGCACAAAGTAAGCTCTATTTTGGGGCATGAGTGTATGACACATCTAGCATTCTCCACAGTAGTGAGGAATGCAATGGATCACCCAATCCCCTAGTGCTCACATCCCATGAGCGCGGCTTTAGAAGATAGAAAATTTCTCTCCCTTCTTTAGAACGCGTCCCACTCTCGAAGTCCAAAAAGAAAATACGAGCGTGAACTCTCTCCCGGCAGAACACTGCCGGCGCTCCCTCTGGTGTTTCGGTCTGAGAGAGGATGTTGGTTTTGTGATGTGCGCTGCCGTTTTTGGGATCCTTTCTCCACTGTTTTCGAGGGTTGGTACTATGGAAAAAATCAAAGTGCATGCCTGCCAACGGCGCTAACTATGAGTTCCCTAGAATATATCCATACCCTCACCCTGGGTATGGCCTTCAAAACCCGTATTGAAAACTCTAATCTAATCAGATGCCCTTTCCTAATTCATTGTTCTAACTTACTCGATCACATGCATTATTCTAAAAAAAAAAAAAAAAAACTTACTCACTTGCATGTATCTTCATGTAATTAAGCATTATAGCAATGAAATTCTCGTTAAAAGTAGTACAATATTTCTCAAACTAAGTGCGAAAGTGTAATATCTAGTTGCCTACATCTCTCTCCTTTGGCCATATGTGAAAAAACTTCAAGCGGAGTCATGCTGTTTTTATAAAACCGTTAACCGTTAAATAATTTCTATCAATGGTGTTGGTTTACCTCTAAGTAGAACTGGTCTACTTTATATGGATATACCACGGAGCATGTTTTTAGGCTCGTAGATGAAATATCATCACTCACACTGGCTGAAGTATTATGAAGAAAAAGGAACTGAAGGTACCACCAACTGTGGGAGTCATGACTTACAACTTGACAAGCATCCAATTTTTTTTGTAAGAAATATTCATTCAGTATATCTACTATAAACTTGGAGTGAACTATGTGCCTTGATACGACAATGATATTTTGACACTCGAAAAAGGCCGTATAATTCTTTCACCATCTAAGTAGAATATGCCGATCTCACGAGACCTATATGTTTTAGGAGTCAATTCCTCATTCCATACAAAATTTGTTGCAAAATAAATACAATTCCTTTTTACTTCTGGGAAATTACCAGCCGGAAGAGAGACAGAACCACCACCATTTCCCAAAAAGAACACTGGTTCCCCAAGTTCTGCACTGGAAGCAAATTGTTATTATTTGGATCAATCTTGTACACTCTAAAACTCCTTGTTGTGACATGTGGATTAAAGCCGGGCGCGTCTTCATCAATAACATATTCAACATCATCAATTTCTCCTCCATCTTGATCATCAGCTTCCAAGTTGCCTTCCTCATGATCATTCTCATGATTGCCTTCATCACCATCATTATCTTGATCGACGCCTTCCTGATTATCCTCAATAATATTGCCGTCGTCGTCTTCAATGTCATTGACATCACCAGCACCTTCTCTGCACTGCTGCACAAAACATAATCTACCATTTGATGGATTACCAAGACTTCATTGCTGGTGGATTCTAGCAATATTGATCGATAGTTTGCATTGGAAACTCTCGGATAGTCACTATTAAAATCATCAATTATCACATTCCTGTGTTCATGCTTGTTGTGAATCAATTTCAACTTCACTCCATGATCTGCAAAGTTTAAAACACGAGTAGCTGCTACCAAGCCATCCTTTTGACTACTGACTAAAGCATACAGAATGCCTCGAGAAAACAGTATATCCACAAGCTCAAGGCGGTCGTTGTTATTAAATACCTGGCAGACACTCCATGTTAGGTCTCCAATTTTGCATAAACCTAATGTCTTTTGGTCCTTAAAATCCTCAAAGATTATGGCTACCCTAAAATGGCCTGAAGAATTAAGATCATGAGAAGTAAGTAATGAAACATTAAAAAGGAAAGAGTTGGCACCAAAACGTTTCCACTGCCTCATTTTTACAATCTTTTTGAAAGATGGAATTGTCCTCAACGGCGGAAGTTTGTGTAGGGCTCCTGAAATTGGGTTAAGTAGACACATCGTAGACTGTAATCCTTTTTCCTTGACCATGATCAACCAACCTTTAGAAGACCCAAAAATCCAGCTTCCTCGAACTTCCTTAGGAAGCTTTAACTTGACTTCTTTCCTCTCAGTGAGCTGGCAAAGCTCAAGCACTTGTTGCTGCATTTGGGGGCTTGAGGCAGCAGTAACCATGGGAGTTCATGCGGAGCCCCGGGGATGTCTCTTCGCATAACAATTGACTTCCAATGCTTGCAAGAGTTCTTAACCGTATTCGATCTCCTAAATTGACACGTTGTAGAATGTTCTCCATGATATCTAGAGGTGGTGTCTGCCAACAACTATACTCATTAGTAACCATCCTCTCTTGCTCTACAGAAATATCAAGCTTTGGCTATCAACCTCCATTCAATATTCAATAAAGGAATCCGTTATATATAATGCACAACAACTTGAATCTCAATCTGTCATAAAAACAACTTGAATCTCGATTCAATTAGGATTAGGAATTTGGTAGCATCGAGGTAGGATTACTATTACAAATAGTGATAGGTTCATAATTTCATACATTTTTATACCCTTAAATGTAGGATTCTAGGTTTAGAACTTGTCATCTTTGAGTCATTTACTTTGTCTTTGTGTTTTGTAGGTTAAATTGGAGAAAAGAATGATTTGGAGCTTAAAGTCAAACGCAGGATTGAAAGGGTGCTTGCTATCCTGAGCGTCCAGAATTGTCTCTGCTGTGCGTCAATTTTGAGGATTAAACTGTACCTTCTCACAAGGAATTAGCAGGCGAGCCATATACCATTGGAAAGATATGGATGTTAGCTTTCTGATGAATTTTACGGAAGTGAATTCGCATTCTTCTGGAGGAAGTTATGATAATTTAAGTGAACCTAGTTCGGGAAGGCAGATTCTGACAGATTTTGCATATCTTTTCGGAATCTGACTTGTGAGGCCCAAGTCCGTTGATCTTAGTACTCGAATGGAACAAGACTGAACGTATATGACATAATTGGAGTAATTTCTTGCGTTGACTATAATAACCTTGTGTTTCTTTAGAGATAAGAAATCTCTTCCAAGTTGGACTAGAAGACTTAAGAAGCCCAAGTCAAGTAGGAATTAAAAAGAGACATACAAGGCAGAAAAAGAGGACGTCTAGAGACAAGAGGAGGCCTAGAGAGCAGATTAGGACGCAACAAGAGCAAGAGGAGTCACCTCCATCTTTATTCCTCCTTTACTATGTTTTTCTTAGTTATTTTTATCGTTTCTTTTTGCTAAAGTTCTAAGCTAGGGCTGAGATGAAGCCTCTAGTATGACTATTCTATTTGTTTAGTTGGTTTACTATTGAATTTCTGATTTCTATGTTAAACTCTTAATCACCGTTTCAATAGAACTTTTATTCAAAATCTCTGCTCGGGATCAATAAGACCTAGGTTTTGTTTATGAGTTATTTGGTTGGAGAACATGATGCTTGATCAAAGAGATGATGTTTTCTAGGGTACCAAAAGATAATTCAATCTTGTTATTAAAGAGTTGTGAATTAAGGATACAAGTGCTTGATCATAGTCGATATTCTTGTTTGCATGATTTCCTAGTTCTCTTTTGCTTAATGGAGTTGAACATGTTTGCTTGAACTTGATCATTAAGTGGAGTGAATTATAGTTTGGCTACGTGAGTTCTATACAGGATCAATAAGTTGGAATTCATAAGTTAGAAGAACTTTGGCATATGTCCGGGATCAATAAGGTTTATGTACGGGAATCATTAGCATAAAATCTAGGGAATTTAATGGTTGTCAGCTAGCAATAGAGTAGAAGTACTAGGTGGTGGATTCAAAGTCTTAGCATTCAAGTCTCATATTTTGTTAACCTTCTAGAAAAACCCTTCTCTCAATTCTTTTGTTTCTATTCTTAGTTGTTTAGTTATAATTTCAATCATCACAATCTTCCCAAATGTTTCTTTATTTTTGTGTTCAATTGGTTATTTGAGTTAGAATCAATTCGAGTTTCAATCCTTGTTGGAACGACCTCGTGCTTGCACTAACTATACTACAATCGATTCGTGCACTTGCGAGTAATCATTTAAAACACAACAAATAGGATTAAGAATTGGGGAAACGATCATTTACCCAATTTCAGCTTAAAAATTGCCCACTTGCTCCACCAACAATTTTTTAACCCTATTTACCCAAAACACTCTAAGGGATTATTTCTCTAATACCCAATTAATTCTTTTTCTATTCTCTTTATTTATTTTTGGGACTTTTTTGCCCTTTCCTTCTTTCTCACTTAGAGAGAGACATTATCCTCCACCTTGCTGTGCACCGGTGACCAGTGGCCGGCCGCGGTCTTCGACGACCGGTGACCGGAGTCCGGCGTCCACTGACCGGAATCTGACAACTAGTCACCGGAATCCCGAATCCGACTGCCGGACTGGTGACCGGATTCCGGCGTCTGATTTTATTACCCCCCAATAATCATATTATTGCCCCCCTATAATCATATTATTGCCCCCCAGTAACAAGTTCATTGGGGATCAATAATTAGTGAAAAATGAAGATGTTTTTAATTTTGAATGTTTTAGTAGGTTCATCCAAATAAATAATCTTATTATTGCCCTAATAAACATTTTATTGCCCCCCAATAATATTATTATTGCCTCCCAATAATCTTATTATTGCCAACCAAATCATAATAAAATAGTCATATCACTAATTAAACAACGACATTTAGATAGGAATAAGATGAGATAAATTTCAGCAAGTATAGTAGGCTTTTTTTTTTTTTTTTTTTTGGAGAAAACAAGTACAGTAATTGGGCAATATCTGGTTAATAGAAGCTGGTTAACATTGCAGTTATGCAATGTTAGTATCTGTAAAGTTTTATTCTGATTTTCGCTTAAGAAAAAGAAACAGCGCCTGACGACGTCGTTTCACGCACCACCTCTATAATCATACCAGCTCGCTCCAACACTGCGACGAATATAAAGTTCCAAACCGAACCACCACCATGTTTAACAGTGGCTACGATTCTGTCGAGCTCATCTTCGACTGCCCTACCAAGATCGAAGCCATCGAATCCTACGGCCCTAAGCTCCTCCTCGGTTGCTCCGATGGTTCCCTCTGAATCTACGCTCCAGATTCCTCCAGCTCCCGCTTCCGGCGATCCCACGCCCAAATCATCGGATTCTTCGACCTCGTCGCCTGAACCGGAATCGGACCACACATCTCTCTCTCCCCGGAATCGAAACCCGAAGCCTCCGGTGAAAGGTGCTTGTGCTGGACGTCGAAGTCCTTGTGCCAGTGGCTCCATTTTCACTCTCTGGCTATCGGAGGCGATGCCAACCAAAACTGGAATCAGATTTTGGAAAAGAGATAGAGAGAGAGAGAGAGAGAGAGAGAGAGAGAGAGAGAGAGAGAGAGAGAGAGAGAGAGAGAGAGAGAGAGAGAGAGAGAGAGAGAGACGGGAATGAGAGCCTGAGAGTAGAAGGAAGATAGCTTGTAATTTGTTAATTATTTGGGGTGAAATTTATCTTTTGGTCTTAAATTGGGTAAATGGGAGTAAAAAACTTTCAGTAGAGTAAGTGGGCAATTTTTAGGTTCAAATTGTGTAAATGGTCATTACCCCTTAAGAATTTGGTAGCGCCCAGGTAGTATATGTTTTTGACAAAAACTCTTTTAACAAAATGAGATCAAACTCCACCATTTCAGAAAAAAAAAAATGAGACCAAAGTCCAAACTACATAACCAAATAAGTGATAACCAATGGTGCAAAACATATAGTTCTGGGGATAATCAATTTCCAGTAAAATATGTAATCGAATAAAATTCCCATAATAAGTTAAAAGTTTCGTGGGCCAATATGACATAACAAAACATTAAAAGAGGAAAGAAACACACATCATTCTTGGTTCTCTCGTGATTCTGGTTCCTGCAGTACAAAATAAGCAAAAAAAAGATAAAAAAGAACTTCAACTTTTCAAACCTGCCACTGCCACCCACATATGACTGGTTTTCATGGGACCCTTTACTTTGCTTCACCAGACAGAACCCATCTCACCTCTACTCCTCAAGGCTCACTACTCACCAAACCCAAAAACCCCACAACCCGGCCTTAATTTCTCTGTCTCACTCTCATTCACACTCTTTCACTACTTCGATCACCGACTAACAGCTCATTTGTGTCGCTGAAAGTTGCAAGCTTTTTAAGCTTTTGGGGTTCTTCTTCTTGTTTCTGTTGGACCCTTTTCGTTTTTTGTGTGCAATGGAGGATGGTGACTGGGTTCTGGTGCGGCCGCCTGCAGAGAAGGACCTCTGGACCCCAAGTTTAGTGAAGGAGGATGAGAGTTCTAAGCCTTTGAAGGTTACTTTTGGTGGGCCTGCGAAGTTCTGGACTGATGCAATTCCAATTGGGAATGGGAGGCTTGGAGCTATGGTCTGGGGTGGTGTGCCTTCAGAAACTCTTCAGCTCAATGGTAAAGTTCAAAGCTTTATTTGCATTGTGTTCACATTAAGTGGTCTTCAATCAATCAATTGGGTTTTCTGTTTTTGGTCCATGTTGCTTGAAATGCTTGGCTTTCTGAGTGATCAAATGGATTGTAGAGGGACCCTGAATCGGGTTTCAGAATACTTGAAATGCTCGTATCTGATTAGAATGTGAATGCAAGACGAAATGCTTGTTGAGGGACCCTAAATGTTGGTTGAAATGCTTGGTTTTGTGAGTTTAGTGTTTTCAATTATTAAGTGGGACACCAAAATCATACCGGGGTAGAATGAATTCTAGTTCAATTGCGTTTTCCTAGTGGGAGAGACTTGTAAATTGTGACTCAGATCTCCTGCGAAGTGTGATTACAACTTGGATGTAAGTTTATATATAGGTGTTTTGCATTGTGTTCCTCATAAGTAATTTTTTGTTGAGTATTCTGTATTTTGGTCTGTGTGTCGAAATTCTTGGTGTTGTGAGTTTAGTGGTTTTCATTATTGGGAGGTTGCAAAGATATAATGAATATAGGTTATCTAACTGACCAAATGCTCTGGAATAAGATACTACAATGGGACTCAGAGTACTCGAAATGCTTGAAAATGATTACAATTTGAATGTAAAACTATACCCTATACAATTTAACAAAATGATCTATGTTGGTTGAAATGGTTGGTTTGTTGAGTTCAGTGTCTTTAATTATAAAGGGGATACCAACATCATATAGGAATGTAATGAATTCTAGTTAAATTGCATTTTCCTATTGGGAGAAACCGTAGATTGGGACCTGCACCGCTTGAGCGTGTTATTACTACTTTGTGTGATTATATAGGTGTTTTGCATTCGTTCCTCATAAATTGGGACCTGCATTGTGTTTTCCTAGTGTCATTACAACTTCGTGTAATTGTATAGGTGTTTTATTGGGTTTCCTGTATTATAGTTCATATGTCATGAAATTCTCGGAGTTGTGAGCTTAGTGGCTTTGATTATAGTGTCATTGGAAAGATTATAAAGGAAATAGAGTGATTTCAGTTTCACTTATGTTTTTGAGTGAGCAAATGATTTGTAGAGGGACCCTGAATTGAATCAGGACGCACATTACCTGTTGTGCTTGAAAATGAGTAGAATTTGAATGCAAGAACCTTATAGGTGTTGATTGTTGAGCATCTTTTGGGAAGTTTGGTCATCCGACTTTGTTGTTGAGAACAAATTTTGGTTCTAAATATTCATTTTGGTGGGTGGGAAATCTGAGATATAAAGAAATTTTGAAATGAAAGATTATTCTTACAGCAGTTGGTTTCTGATAAATTACCTTTTATCACAATGAATTTTAGGGTTAGTTGAATTGAGATTTTTTCCTTTTCAGGTTTTTGATGATGAAATAAATTCTAAATGTTCAAGTCTATTTCTCTTTCTCTTTCTCTTTCTTTCTCTCTTGCACAGACGCACACACCGTAAATTATAGTGAAACTAATTGCAAAACGTTTCAATTGGTGTAGAGGACACACTCTGGGCTGGAACTCCGGGCAACTACACCAACCCAAATGCTCCACAGGCACTAACAGAGGTTAGGAAACTTGTTGATGATGGTAAATATGTTGAAGCTACTGAAGCTGCGGTCAAGTTGTCCGGAGATCCTTCTGATGTATGTAACTTCATCCGCTTCAATTATGCTTCCTTCGTCATTTTGCTACTTAATAGAAATGAACTCGTACTGAATATTGATTAGAAGATAAACACATTCTAATATGGCCAGACATGCTATGCAATTCAGTACAAGTACTAATTTTGCTGATTGTTGGTGATAGCGAATGCTAATTTAATCAGTGACATAAAAGAGTAGACAATGTGCCATCTTATGGAGGTCTGTTTTGAAATGCCATTAGGTTTTGTATGGTAAATCTAATTGGAATCTTGTAATTCACAGCTTATGGTTAACTAGATTCTGATTATGTCACAATAATGGCTTATTGTTGGCAATGCTACTTCAAAAGTTCGAATTTGATGGTTCCATGTCTATGAGGAGACTTTGGTTATTCTGGAATAATATTCTGTTATATACTTTTTATGAAGGTATACCAACTACTCGGCGACATCAACCTAGAATTTGAGGATTCGCATCTCAAGTATGCTGAAGAAACTTACAGCAGAGAGCTAGACCTAGATACTGCAACAGCAAGGATAAAATATTCTGTGGGTGATGTAGAATATACTAGGGAGCATTTTGCTTCGAATCCCGATCAAGTGATTGTGACAAAGATCTCTGCAAGTAAATCAGGGTCCCTATCATTCACAGTTTCTCTAGACAGCAAGATGCATCATGGTTCACATTTAAATGGTAAAAACCAAATTATACTTGAAGGAAGTTGTCCTGGTAGAAGAATTGCACCAAAGTATAATGACAATCCAGAGGGGATTCAGTTTACTGCAGTTCTTGATTTGCAGATTAGTGGTGACAAAGGTGTGATACATGCTTTGGATGACAAGAAATTTAGAGTTGAAGAGGCAGATTCGGCTGTTTTGCTTCTGGTGGCCTCATCTTCATTTAAGGATGCATTTACTAAGCCTTCTGATTCTAAGAGAAATCCAACTTCAGAGTCTCTCACTGCATTGAATTCAATAAGAAATTTGTCATATTCTGACCTCTATGCTCATCATTTGGATGACTATCAGAATCTTTTTCATCGTGTCTCATTGCAGCTCTCTAAGAGCTCTAAGAGCATATTAGGAAATAAAACTTTGGAGATGAAGAAGCTCAACCCTATTACCAATTTGAATTTCACGAGAAGTGACAATGCCTTGGGTTCTACTGCTGACAGGGTGAAATCCTTTAAAACTGATGAAGATCCTTTAAAACTATTTAATCCATAGCATTTTAGCTCATATCACACTAAATGCATATATATTTTTTTTAACCTACATACATGATCGAGGGAAAGACTAATTGCATTAGTAATGAGTATTTCCTTGAAAAGACACCATACACTACGTTCTAAAAAATAAGGAGAATAGACTCAGGATGCCTGGACGCTACCAAATTCCTAATCCTAATTGGATCGAGATATGCATTATATATAAAAGAAATCATCGCATCTTTTATTGAATATTGAATGGAAGTTGATAGCCAAAGCTTGATATCTCTGTAGAGCAAGACAGGATGGTTGCTAATGAGTATGGTTGTTGGCAGACACCACCTTTAGGAGAATATTCTACAACGTGTCAATTCAGGAGATCGAATACGGTTAAGAAACTCTTGCAAGCATTGGAAGTCAATTGTTATGCGAAGAGACATCCCCGGGGCTCCGCATGAACTCCCATGGTTACTGCTGCCTCAAGGCCCCAAAGGCAGCAGCAAGTGCTTGAGCTTTGCCAGCTTCACTGAGAGGAAAGAAGTCAAGTTAAAGCTTCCTAAGGAAGTTCGAGGAAGCTGGATTTATGGGTCTTCTAAAGGTTGGTTGATCATGGTCAAGGAAAAAGGATTACAGTCTACGATGTGTCTACTTAACCCAATTTCAGGAGCCCTACACAAACTTCCGCCGTTGAGGACAATTCCATCTTTCAAAAAGATTGTAAAAACGTGGCAATGGAAACGTTTTGGTGCCAATATTTTCCTCTTGTATGTTGCATTACTTACCCCTCATGATCTTAATTCTTCAGGCCATTTTACGGTAGCCATAATCTTTGAGGATTTCAAGGGCCAGAAGACATTGGGTTTATGCAAACTTGAAGACCTAACATGGAGTCTCTTCCGGGTATTCGACAACAAGGACCGCCTTGAGCTTGTGGGTATACTGTTTTCTCGAGGCATTCTGTATGCTTTAGTCAATAGTCAAAAGGATGGCTTGGTAGCAGCTACTCGTATTTTAAACTTTGCAGATCATGAAGTGAAGTTGAAATTGATTCACGACAAGCATGAACACAAGAATGTGAGAGTTGATGATTTTAATAGTGACTATGCAAGAGTTTCCAATGCAAACTATCGATCAATATTGCTAGAATCCACCAGCAATGAAGTCTTGGTAATCCATCAAATGGTAGATTATGTTTTGTGCAGAGAAGGTGCTGGTGATTTCAATGACATTGAAGAAGACGACGGCAATATTATTGTGGATAATCAGGAAGGCGTTGATCAAGATAATGATGGTGATGAAGGCAATCATGAGAATGATCATGAGGAAGGCAACTTGGAAGCTAATAATCAAGATGGAGGAGAAATTGATGATGTTGAATATGTTATTGATGAAGACATGCCCGGCTTTAATCCACATGTCACAACAAGGAGTTTTAGAGTATACAAGATTGATCCAAATAATAACAATTTGCTTCCAGTGCAGAACTTGGGGAACCAAGTGTTCTTTTTGGGAGATGGTGGTGGTTCTGTCTCTCTTCCGGCTGGTAATTTCCCAGAAGTAAAAAGGAATTGTATTTATTTTGCAACAAATTATGTATGGAGTAGAGAATTGACTCCTAAAACATATAGGTCTCGTGAGATCGGCATATTCTACTTAGATGGTGAAAGAATTATACGGCTTTTTTCGAGTGTCAGAATATCATTGTTGTATCAAGCCACATGGTTCACTCCAAGTTTATAGTAGATATACTGAACTAATATTTCTTCTTCTTCTTCTTCTTCTTTTTAAAAAAAAAAAAAATTATGGATGCTTGTCTAGTTGTCATGACTCCCACAGTTGGTGGTACCTTCAGTTCCTTTTTCTTCATAATACTTCAGCCAGTGTGAGTGATGATATTTCATCTACGAGCCTAAAAACATGCTCCGTGGTATATCCATATAAAGTAGACCAGTTCTACTTAGAGGTAAACCAACTCCATTGATAGAAATTATTAAACGGTTTTATAAGAACAGCATGACTCCGCCTGAAGTTTTTAACATATGGCCAAGGAGAGAGATGTAGGTAGGCATTACACTTTAGCACTTGATTCGAGAAATATTGTACTACTTTTAACAAGAATTTCATTGCTACAATGCTTAATTACATGAAGATACATGAGTACATGCAAGTGAGTAATTCTCCTTTTTTTTTTTTTTTTTTTTGGTGAGAATAATGCAAGTGAGTGAGTAAGAACAATGAATTAGGAAAATGAATCTGATTAGATTAGAGTTCTCAATATGGGTTTTGAAGGCCATACCCAGGGGTGAGGGTTTGGATATATTCTAGGGAACTAGGGAACTCATAATTAGCGCCGTTGGCAGGCATACACTTTGATTCATATTAGGCTGGGGTGTTTATGCATGTGCTTGCAATCATGCATTCATTTGCCAATAACTCAGAAAACTATTAACTATTTAATCCATAGCATTTTAGCTCATATCACACTAAATGCATATATATATTTTTTAACCTACATACATGATCGAGGGAAAGACTAATTGCATTAGTAATGAGTATTTCCTTGAAAAGACACCATACACTACGTTCTAAAAAATAAGGAGAATAGACTCAGGATGCCCAATTCTTTTTAGATGTGTTTCATTTGGGATGATAAAATTGGTGCCCTAGTGTTCCCCAATAGTTCAGGTTTCATCTCACACTAGACATTTACCACTATTTGCTTCTTTCCCACTGTGTTTAATTGGCCTCAAAGAAAGGCATGAAAGATATTTACACTCATGGGGTCCTTAAGCCCTTCCTCAACTTAATCCCTTCAAGTATATGATTTGATGGGGGGCAAAGCAAAGCAATCATCCCATTTCTGAATTCTATACCCCTTCACACACTTCCACTGGTGGTGCATGTTCGAATACATGGTAGTAGTGAAGACTCCTGTTATTATTTGAGAGGCCTTTTTTTTTTTTTGAAAGGAAGGACGACAAACTTTATTGATAAAACCTAATTGTTACAAAGGATTTCATCAAATACTGGAGGGACATCCCCACTCCAAGAAACTTGCAACCCTGAAATCATAGCACTATGAGCTAGCTTATGAGCAATCTTATTAGATTCCCTATAAACATGACAAAAGAAAGAACCCGCCAAAGAGGTCAAAGCCAGAGAGATATCATCAATAACTCTCCCAAACACAGAAGTATCCTCACCCTCTGTTTGAATAGCCTGAACCAACTGTAAGCAATCAGTCTCAATAGTAACAGGTGACAAATGAAACTCTAAGGCTATCTGGCAAGCCAAGCGACCAGCCAAAGCCTCCACCATATAGGGAGAAGTTACATTATCACATCGACAACAAGCACCAGCAACAAAAACACCCAAGGAATCACGGACTACAACACCTAGTCCTCCCCTGTGCAGATTCTCGTCAAAAGCACCATCAACATTGACTTTTAGCCAACCAGCTGAAGGAGGTGACCAAGGTTTGATCTGCCTACCCAATTTGAATCTGCGCTTCACACTAACTGCCTTGAAGCTATGAAATAAAGACAACACTTGGAATTGAACTTGAGCTAGAGAATGAGACTTCCCAGACCAAACTCTCTGATTTCTTTCCTTCCAAACTCCCCAAATAAGCATAAGCAATAATTCAAAGTCCTCATGCGATAAGCAAGACAGACAGAAGCTCAACCAATCAATAATAGAACTCACCGGTGCCACCATAACTGGTTGTAGAGATGGAAATAGACCGAACAAGTCTTTCACAAATGCACACTCCCTGCTGATATGTGCAACAGACTCCTCTGCGTCATTACAGAAATAACAGCCATCTTGGAGGTAAACTCTACGATCTCGAAGCTGGGAAACAGTAGGTAAAATTGAAGCACAAGCTTTCCAAATGTGAACTTTAATTTTACCTGGAATCTTGGCTGCCCAAATTGATTTCCAGATAGGAGTGGACTCCACAGAACTAGAGCTAGCCGCGACATTAGGGTTCAACAAACTGACTGCCAGTTTATAGGCACTTTTGGTTGTAAACCTTCCTTTCATGTCATAATGCCAAACCAATCTATCTGCTACATGATTAGAGCTAAGAGGAATAGAAAGAATGAGAGAAGCATCACCCTCATCAAAATTAGCCGCAATCAAATCGCTATCCCACTGTCCACGACGCAATAGCTCACTAACAAAAATCAAGGCAGAGTTGCCATACCGTATAGGACGAAATAGAGCTGGTCCAGGGAGCCATGCATCCTCCCAAATCCTGATCATAGCTCCATCACCAACCTGCCACCTCACACCACGCCTGAGAGTTGACTGGGCAGTATAAATTCCCCTCCAGCAAGCTGAAGGAGAACGAGCTAACGGAGCAGATAAAAAATCACTATGAGGAAAATAACGAGCTTTAAACAACCTTCCAACCAGAGAATTAGGGTTACGCAGAATTCTCTAGCCCTGCTTAGCTAGTAAAGCCAAATTATGCGCATACAAGTCTCGAAACCCCATCCCTCCATCATCATTGGGCCTACACAAGTGTTCCCAAGACATCCAGTGAATTTTCCGGTTATCTGCTTTACTCCCCCACCAAAACCGGGCACACATCTGATGAAGAGAATCACAAAAGTCCTTTGGTAACAAAAAACAACTCATAGCACAAGAGGGAAGAGCCTGAGCCACAACCCTTATCAGCAAATCCTTACCAGAACCGCTTAGTAATTGTCCTTGCCAACCTGCCAACTTCTTACTCAAACTTTCTTTAATATAAGAGAAAGGTTCAGTTCTGTTGCGCCCCAAATAGGTAGGGAGGCCCAAATATTTCTCATGTTTAGCTTCAATAGGAACTCCCAAAAGGCCAGCCATAGCCTGTTTGTCTGCCTCTGGAACTTTCTTGCTGAAAACAATGCTGCTTTTAGAAAAATTAATCTGTTGTCCGGATGTCAACTCATAATCCTCCAACACCTTCTTAATATGAAAACACTCAGTTATACTAGCTCTGCCAAATAACAAGCTATCATCTGCAAATAATAGATGATGAATAACAGGCGCATCTTCGCAGACACTAATACCTTGCAACTCCCCATTCAATACTTGACGCTCTGGTAAAGCAGAAAATATTTCAGCATAGAGTAAGAAAAGGTAAGGTGATAGCGGATCCCCTTGACGAAGTCCCCTAGTAGGAGTGAGATACCCTCTAGGTTGCCCATTCAGCAAGAACGCATATCTAACTGTGGTAACACATTGCATAATCAAAGCAACCCAAGATTCATCAAAACCCAAACGGAGTAAAACATATTCAAGAAAACTCCACTCCATACGATCATATGCTTTGCTCATATCCAATTTCAGAGAGAAAACACCATCTGTACTAGAATGACAATTGTGAATGTAGTGGGATACCTCATTTGCCACCAAAGTATTATCTGTAATCAGCCTCCCAGGAATGAAAGCACTCTGAAAGGGACTGATAATCTGAGATAAAATCTTCTTAAGTCTATTAGCGATAGCTTTAGAACATATTTTATACACAACATTACACAAGGCAATGGGACGAAGATCAGAAACAGACTGAGGATTCTTAACCTTCAGAATCAAGCAGATATGAGTGAAATTGACCTCACCTAGCAGCTGCCCAGAATGAAGAAAATTCTGCACCGCATCAACAACGTCTCCCCCAACAACATCCCAATACTTCTGAAAAAACAGAGGAGGCATACCGTCCAGACCCGGTGCTTTGGTAGGGTACATCTGGAACAATGCAGCCTTGATTTCCACCGCTGTATAAGGAGCACAAAGGTCGGCATTCATATTTGCCGTAACTCTAGGTTGCAAAAGATCAATAACAGAATGCATATGCCCGTAATCAATTTCACCTGCCTTGAACATTTTAGAAAAATAATGAAGCACAACATACTCCATCCCTTCTGCTGACTCTTGCCACAAACCATTGTGGTCAAAAAGCCCTTGCAATCGATTCTTCGCTCTCCTGTTTGAAGCTTTGCGATGAAAGTACTTCGTATTTCTATCCCCCTCCGCTAACCAAGTCACCTTAGAGCGTTGACGCCAATAAGCATTTTCCTCTTCGAGCAAAGCATCCAACTTTGAATTCAACAGGATACTCTCTTGTTGATTTGACTCAGATAGAGGCTGAGAAAGTAGGAATTGCAACCTATCCCTTAACATCCCAATTTCCCGCTTGCGAACTCCAAAGACCCGTTTCTGCCAGTCATTCAAAAAGAACCGGGTATGTGTAATCTTCTTACAGACCTGGAACATAGGAAAACCAGGGAAATCAGCCATCCACCCCTCCTGCACGACATCCAGGCAGTCTGGACGCTACGTCCAGCAGCTCTCAAAGCGGAACCGATACTTCTGCCTCGGCGGAACTTGGAAAGCGCCCAACAAGAGCGGAACATGGTCGCCATGGATAGGCACCAGATGACGCACACGCGCTGCCGTGAAGATGTCAGACCAGGTGGTCGTGGCCACTGCACGGTCCAGTCTGCTTCTCATCCCCGGCCCCTTCCAGGTGAAAGGAGAACCAGTGAACCCTAGATCAATCAGATCACATTCAGTCAACACATCCCGGAAAGGCTGCATCTGGTTTTCACGTCGCACCACCCCACCCTCCTTCTCCGATGCATGTAACAATTCATTCATGTCACCGATCACCACCCACGGTAGGGCAGACTCCTCACCCAAAGAGCGAAGCAAATTCCACGTGAGATGACGAGAAGCCGTCACCGGATGTCCATAAAAACCAGTCAATCTCCAGGCTATACCCGAACTGTCAGTAGCCCTAATCTCCACATCGATGTGGTGGGTAGACTTCGAGCGAAGAACAACATCCAAATCATCCGCCCAGAACATAACAATCCCCCTTGATTGCCCCTCACTCCAGACTGCTTCGCAATTGCGAAACCCTAGTTGTAGTCGCAGACTATTCATGTACTCCCAATCATCCACTTTGGTCTCAGAGATGAAGATAATGGAAGGACGCTGCTGTTGAATGAGAACCTTCAACACCTGAACCGCCGCCGGGTTGTTTAATCCACGGCAATTCCATGCTAAAACCTCCATAATAGGGTTTTGGGTGCCGTGTTCGTCAGATTTGGGAGGCCTTCTTGAGCTATATTGTTATATGGGGTCGCCCCTTGTATTCATCAGCTTCATCAATTAAGGCCTGAGGGCGATCGCACCAGCACTTATTTCAAAAGAAAAAAAATATATAAATAAAATTCCACTACAATAAACTATTAGTATCATCCTTGTTAAATGAACATGTGTAATCTTATCATTGGTTATGGTTAGCTAAGTATTATCCTTCTTTTAAATAAAAATATGGAGAAAACTGCTCCACCATTATTTTAAATTTTATTTTGTTAAATTTTTTTTTTTAAATTTTGCGAATTGGCCTTTTTGTTCTTTTCAAATATTTCAGTTCAAAGATTTTTTTAATATTTAAGGGATAGTTTGATAAAAACATTTTGTTTTAGTTGACAAACTCTCTTCTCCTAATAATAGTATAGATTAATCAGTATTTTTGTTCTCTTTGAATAATAGTAGTTTTTTTCTTTTTTGACAAATGAATAATAGTAAAAATGTTCACCTGGTCAGTTATTGATCAAGAAAATAATGCTCAACAACCCTTGCATATAAATTCAATGGCAGAGAGAATTATTATTAAGTTGAGGTGTTTTATTTTCCACCCTTGGATGTAAATCTAAGGGTTATTGAACATAAATTCTTTAGTCAGTAACTTACCAGGCGAACACCACTGTGAATAATAGTAGTTTTGATATGAAGTGATTTGTTCTAAAATGGTTTTTACCTTTTAATCTTTTATAGTAGAAAATAAATCTCTTTATTTTCAGAAGATATGTTAAAAAAAAAAAAAAAAAACTGCTGGTAAAAGGAAATATTGTCATGGTGACGTGGTTAATCGGGATAAAGCTAATTGTTTGAAGAAGATTTTTAATTAAAAAACACTGTGTTGCACATATTTACTCAAACGAGTAATTTTCGATTAAATTTATATTTCGGGCTTTCTTGCTAAATCAGAGCAACTAGTTCAGAGCCACAACCTTCTATCTCTCTGCAACCTAAGACCAAGCTCTCTCTCTCTCTCTTGCTCCCTCTGGCACCCCAGAACAGCACCATATCTCCCCTTCTGGAAAATCCTTGGTCACCCAGAAGCGCGGCTGCTTAAGTTTTCGTTATGAATATCATCAAACTTTCGTCCGTCTCTCTGTTTCTGGAGAACGATGAACAAAGGTTTGATGATATTGGAGTGGATTGTCAGAGTCTTGATCTGTTTGGATTTGGATTTCCCAGATCGTTAACTACGGATAGAATTCAGGAAAAATCACTGTTCCATTCAAAGCACTTGTCCTGCTCTGTACCTTACACAAGGTAGATAGTGATTTCTCGGCTGTTTAATCATTTCGTTGAGATCCTGGTTTTCAGCCCCTGAATCTGAATTTGAATTTGGTTTATGTTTTCAATTGAATTTCGAAGTCTGAGCAAATTTTGTTTGCCGTTTTTGGTTTTCAGATGGGTACTGCCCAGGACTTGAACCATGAATTTAATATCTTTTGGCCTTAACGTCCCCTCCTAGGACGATGATTTATTCTTGTCCAGTTTGAAAATCCATTTTTGGCTCTAATTCTTGGTTTCTTTGGTTTGCTGTTTTTCTTTCTTCAAGTTTACATGTTTGTTATTTTCGCCAATTCTGGGTTAATTAGAGCAAGTTCACTCGTTGGGTCACCGGGTCACCTACTATTCACTGTTTTTTAGTGTATATTTTCATTCTCTAGGTCACGAAATACACTGTATTCGTGACCCAGGGCACGAAATACACTGTGCTCGTGACCTAGATGGTGAAATTAACACTAAAAAGCAGTGAATAGTGGGTGACATGTTGACCTAACGGTGAACTTGCTCTTAGAGTGGTCAAATTTGAAGATTGGGGTGAATGGAGTGATGTTAAGTTGTTTCCTCTGTTTTTCTTAGCAATTCTGTCTCTTTTTAGAGTCCGTCGCCCAACAATAATTCTCATACAATTGCATATAATAACAAAGGTTGAACTAGAGGGTTTCCCACTGAAAGTTTCAAAACTATTTCAGTTTCTTTGTTCCGATTACTGTTTCTTATCTTGAGTTCGGTAAAAATAAAGAGGCAGGACGACGTCGTCCAAGGATAGAGTAATCTTTTGGATCTGGCGGCACGTCTTTTATCTCATATGAGTAACTTACGACTATATTTACATGTATTTATTTTTTTGCTAAAAGGGGTAGTTTTTCGTCTTACATAACCCACGTTTCTCTCTGTTTTTCTCTGACCTAGACCAATCCCCTCTCTCTCTTTATCTGACCTAGAACAGGGCACCATAGCCGCATCTATCTTCCTCAGTCTTCTGCAACAACAGCCGCATAAATATTCTCGGAAAATCCTTGGTCTCCCAGAACCGCGCTTCAAGTTTCCGCCATGAATATCAACCTTCTTTGCATCTCTCTGTTTCTTCAGAGGGTCGAAAGATTTGATGGGGGAGTGCAGTGTTGGAGGCTTGATCCTGGTTGATGTAGATTTCACAGATCCATGAATATGGAAGTGATTCAGAGAAACTCACTGCTATGTTTTGTGGACAATTCAAAGGATTCCTTCTTTCTCTGTCCTTTCCTGCAAATGGTAGATTGGTCTTTCTTTCTTGTTAATCTCTTTTTTTTGGCTTCAATTTGAAGTTGGCTCTCTGGTTTCAATTGACTTTCAAATCTGAACAATTTTGCTTTGCTTTTTTGGGTTTTTAGAGGGTCTTCTTTCTCTGATTCCAACTTTCAATTCTAAATCTTCTGTCCCTGCTAAGCCCTACTGACGACTTGTTTTCGTTATCTTCTGTTGTTTGGCCTTTCTCTGGTTTGCTCTTTTTTTTTTCTTTCTAGAATTCTGCGAGTTGGTAGAGTTTGCATCATAAGTATTTCCGCTGCCCATCTTTGTCAATTAAATTGCTGAGATCGAATTAGAGGACCCTTTTATGCTGTTTGTGGAGTGACATTAGTCTTTTCTCTCAACTTTGATCTCTGTATCTTTTTTCTTAGAACCCTTCACCCATGAGTTTTTTTTTTTTTTTTTTAGTTCCCCCTTGTTAATTTTGCATAATTACGAAGGTTGAAGTAGAGGGTTTAATTTCAAACTTTTTCTATCCCTCTGCTTCTTGTGTGGGTCAAGATTTTCGTCCGTGTTTTGAGATCTGTGAACTCCATTTTAACTTCCCAGATCTATGGATTGAAGAATTCAAATATTACCGGTCTTGTCTGCCATACACCTCTCAAGGTAGAGAGATATTGTGTTTTTGTATTGATGTTTCTAGAAATGAAGCATAGTGGAATTGCTCTTGTACTAGAAATAATACTGTTTCGGGTTGTTTCCAGTCAAATTAAAACGGGGGTTTCCAGTCTTCTCTCTGAAAGTACAAGGCCAAATCAAAATGCGTCAGACGCTAAGTTCCTGTCAAATCTACCAATGCCTCTTTCTTTTCACCCAATTGAATGAAAGATATGTAAATTGGTCTTTCTCCCAAACTAAAAGAAATTACTGTAAAAAAAAAAAAAATTTACCGTCCTAGTTAATGCATGGTACTACTATGGTTGAGGCCTCAACTTATTGATTAGATGTAGGATAGATTTGATTTGAGTACGGAGTTTTGTTATTCAAAGTTATTGAAGATTGATGTGGTGTGTGGGCCATTTGTATGGGCTAGCTATTTCAGTTTATTTTTTATTACATTTTTTGTAAATTTTTTTTGTTAGTAATTACATCTTTATATATTACAATTATAAACTATATTAAAAATCAGTATACAAACAATTACAAACTATATTTTCAGAAGATATGTAAAAGAAAAGAATTGCTTTTTTTTTTTTCTCAAAAAAAAAAAGAAAAAAGAATTGTTGGTAAAAGGAAATAATTCACATGTGACGTCATTAATTTGGATAAAGTGAAATGTTTAAAGAATGTGCACATATTTACTCAAACGAGTAATTTTCCACTAAATTTATATTTCCTGCTTATTTGCTAAATTAGGGGTTTTCAGAAACACAGCAACTAGTTCAGAGCCGCAACCTTTTATCTATCTGCAGCCGAAGACCATGCTCTCTCTCTCTCTCTCTCTCTCCTTCTGTAACCCTAGAACAGGACCATATCTCCCGTCTTTGCACCATATCTCACCTTCTGGAAAATCCTTGGTCACCCAGAAGCGCGGCTGCTCAAGTTTTCGTTATGAATATCACCAAACTTTTGTCCATCCCTCTGTTTCTGGAGAAAGATGAAGAAAGGTTTGATGATGTTGGAGTGGATTGTGAGAGTCTTGATCTGTTTCGATTTGGATTTACCAGATCGTTAACTACGGATAGGATTCAGGAAAAATCACTGTTCTGTTCTGTGGAGAATTCAAAGCATTGGTCCTGCTCTGTTTCTTCACATGTAGATAGCGATTTCTCGGCTGTTTAATCTTTTCGTTTAGATCCGGTTTTCAGGCCCTTAATCTGAATTTGAATTTAGTTTATGTTTTCAATTGAATTTTTAAAGTCTCCGCAAATTTGGTTTGCCGTTTTTGGTTTTCAGATGGTATTCCCCAGGACTCGAACTCTGAATTTTTTTATCTTTTGGCCTTAACGTCCCCTCGTAGAACGATGATTTATCCTTGTCCCGCTTGTTGGTTTCTTTGGTTTGCTATTTTTCTTTCTTCGAGTTTGCATGTTTGTTAATTTCGCCAATTTTGGGTTGATTAGAGTGGTCAAATTAGAGGATTGGGGTGATGTTAAGTTGTTTGCCCTGTTTTTCTTAGCAATTCTGTCTCTCATTTTAGAATCCGTCGCCCAATAATTCTCATGGAATTGCATATAATAACAAGGGTTGAACAAACCCACTGAAAGTTTCAAAACTATTTCAGCTTCTTTGTTTCCAGAGCGTTCCGGCTACTGTCTCTTTTTGGCAATTTTGGTTTTGAGACGTAGAATCTTCGGTAAAAATAAAGACGCAGGACGACGCTGTCCAAGGATACAGTAATCTATTGGATGAATGATTTTATACTGGCGGCACGTCTTTTATCTCATTTGGGTAACTTAGGATTATATTAACATGTTTTTTATTTTTTGCTAAAAGGGGTAGTTTTTCTTGTTTTACGTCTTACATAAACCTACGTTTCTCTCTGTTTTACTCTAACCCAGACCAAGCCTCTCTCTTTCTCTGCGACCTAGAACAGGGCACCATAGCCGCATCTATCGTCCTCAGTCTTCTGCAACAACAACCGCAAAAATATTCTTGGAAAATCCTTGGTCAGCCAGAACCGCGCCTCAAGTTTCTGCCATGAATATCAACCTTCTGTCCATCTCTCTGTTTCTTCAGAGGGTCAAAAGATTGGATGGGGGAGTGCAGTGTTGGAGGCTTGATCCTGGTTGATGTTCACAGATCGACGAATATGGAAGACTCACTACTCTGTTTTGTGGAGAACTCAAAGGATTCCTTCTTTCTCCGTCCTTTCCTGCAAATGGTAGAATGGTCTTTGTTTGTTGTTAATCTTTTGTTGGCTTCAATTTGAAGTTGGCTCTCTGGTTTCAATTGAATTTCAAATCTGAACAATTTTGATTTGCCTTCTTTGGTTTTTTTAGAGGGTCTTCTTTCTTAGGATTCGAATTTTCAATTCTAAATCTTCTGTCCCTGATAAGCCCTACTGACGACCTGTTTTGGTTATCTTTTGTTGTTTGGCCTTTCTTTGGTTTGCTCTTATCTTTTTTTTTTTTTTTTTTTGAAGAATTCTGCGTAAGAGTTGGTAGAGTTTGCATCATAAGTACCGCCGGCAATCCTTGTCAATTAAATTGCGGAGATCGAATTAGAGGATTCTGTTATGCTGTTTGTGTAGTGACAGTAGTCTTTTTTCAATTTTGAGCTCCATTTTTTTTACAACCCTTCACGCAGGATTTTTATTTTTTTGCCCACCCTTGTTAATTTTGCATAATTTCAAACTTTTTTCTTCCCTCTGCTTCTTGTGTGGGTCAGGATTTTTGTCTCTGTTTTGAGATCTGAACGGCGTTTTAACTTCCCAGATCGATAGTGGTGGAGGGAGTGAAGAATTCAGATATTACCGGTCATGTCCTGCTTTACACCTCTCAAGGTAGAGGAATATTGTGTTTTTGTATCACCTATACTGCTAATCTTTTCGTTTTGATTTTCTTTGTGTCCTGAACAGGAATCTGGGTTCAATAAAATATCACATCTGATCCGTTTTGTTGGGTTTGCTTGTTCTTGTTCTTCAGAGGATCATAAGGAGCAGGAAAGCAGGGAGCCCTGGACAGCAAATTTGTCCCCATTTTGTAATATAAAAAAGAAGTCACAATTACAAGTTTGAAGAGCTTCATTCCATGCCTCTGACTCGGTCCCCAAGGTAGATAGAGACGTAAAAAGTTGCTGATCTATTCTGTTTATTCATATTTTCGTAAATTTTTTGCTTACATTTTCACTTCCACCTGCGTTTGAAGTTTATATTTAAAATCTTTTGATCATTGGGCCTGTAGCTAGCTTCTTTTTTCCTTGGCCTTAAAATGTTATGTTTAAAAATCTTTGATTATCGGAGGTTTTTCTCACTATAGTTTCATGTTGCATGGTGCTGATATTCAATTTTCCTGTCTATACTGTCTGCTATTGTTATTGAATGGTCGTGATTTCCTTCATCAACAAAGTTTAATTCTAGTTCAAGGACATATGCCGGCACTGCTGTTAATCTTTGTGTCCATGAGTGTTTGTTTATTAGGATTATAGAATGAAAATTAAAGCTTTCTTCTTGGGAAGGACTCTTAAACTTTTTTGTTTCTTGTGCAATTGGGAGGGTCAAAAGAATGGATTTTTAGTGGCTTTAGTTGAAATCTAAGGTTTTGATTGGGTTTCTGTTCGATTTGCAGGTCAATAATGATTTCATTGACGATTGATGACGCTGTCGGATTGAGCTTTGCATGCCTGTGCCTCCGGCCGGCAGGCTGGTCATGGTTAGCAGACCTAACATTCGCTGCCCCCAACTTTGAGGTCAGCAGTCCCGACATTCTTATTATAAAAACGTTTCATCTCATTTTCCGGTATCCTTATTTCAAAACTCTCTAGTGCATTTTTTTTCCCTCCAATCTTAGAACATTAATAGGTGTTCATTTCCTTAAGATTTTCAATATCATTTTCATTTTTTTTCTTTATCATTAAGATTTTCATTTATTTTGAAAAATAATCATGTCAGTGTGTATGTCACACTGACCTCTTACAAAATTGTGTTTTCAAGATGATCTAAAAGAACAGAATAAATGAAAGTAAAATGAGTGAGGACATAATTGTGTTTTCACAAGACTAGAGTATGTCACACTGGCCTTTGTTTACAGAATTGTGTTTTCAAGATGATCTAAAAGAAAAGAATAAAACGAAAGTAAAATGAGTGAGAAAGTGCGACATAATTATTTCAAAGATTGCGAGTGTTTCCTTATAGTTAAGTAAAGTTTTTACAATATTTCTTTAGAAATCACTTGCAACTTAGCTCAGGTAAATTTTAATTGTAGCTTTGCCCCATATCAATTTATAATTGAAGTCCCAACTCTTTTGGGTAATAGACCCAGCTAAAAATTGGGCCTTTTGTATATATTATTTGTCCAGAAGAATGTTGAATTTATTTTTCAATTCATAGGGGTTATTTGGGAATTTTTGTTTCAAATGAACCCTAACATTTTAGGGGTATAAATAGAATAGTTACAGTAGCAGCTCAACCCAAAACCCTAAAACAGTGTCTCTCTCTCTAGGCTCTATCTCTCTTTGGCAAAATGGGTGGAAAGAGGGCATCTCTGAAGTCTGGCAAAATGGCTGTGGGAGGAGTGAAATCTCAGAAGTTTGATTTGAAATCCCAATCTGCAAAGACCAAATCTCTGACCAAGGAAGACCCAAGGAAAGATTTAGCCGATTTGACATCAGTGATGTCTCCCAATCAGAAAAGGGTGATGAAATTGCTCCAACTCCCGAAGCTTCACGGTTCCCAAAAGAAGATGAGCACTGCTGAACCTGCTTCTGATTCTGATTCTGATTCTGATGCTATTCATGTTGGTCCTGAGTCATCGGTGTGGGATCTTCGCACTCGAGACTGGCCCGATAATCGTAGATTGAGGCTTGAGTTTTTCAGGTGGGGACTGAACCCAGGGGAATGAAGGTAGTATAATCTCTCAAACAGTGTTGTGATGTCTAGTGATGTTGAATTTGGAATATATTAGGTATTTGAACCCATGTGAATGAAGTTAGTATAATCTCTCAAACAGTATTATGATGTCTAGTGATGTTGAATTTGGAATATATTAGGTATTCGAACCCTGGGGAATGAAGTTGGTATAATATCGCATACAGTATTGGGATGTTGAATTTGGAATGTATTAGGTATTCACCGTATTCTGGTTTTTGAAATCGTTTTCCTCTTTTCTTTTGCAGTGTCGTAATTGATGTAATTATCTTCATGTTTTCTTCCCTTTAGCTTTAATAATTTGTCCATGTGAAAACGCTGAAATAGATCTAGCTAGCTAACCAGTGGAAGTGTGTGAAGGGGTATAGAATTCAGAAATGGGATGATTGCTTTGCTTTGAGGGCGCAACTGCCCCCCCCCATCAAATTATTACCTATCATATACTTGAAGGGATTAAGTTGAGGAAGGGCTTAAGGACCCCATATGAGTGTAAATATCTTTCATGCCTTTCTTTGAGGCCGATTAAACACAGTGGGAAAGAAGCAAATAGTGGTAAATGTCTAGTGTGAGATGAAACCTGAATATTGGGGAACACTAGGGCACCAATTTTATCATCTCAAATGTAACACATCTAAAAAGAATTGGGCATCCTGAGACTATTCCCCTTATTTTTTAGAACGTAGTGTATGGTGATTGATGCATGCCTTCTTTTCAAGGAAATGCTCATTACTAATGCAATTGTCTTTCCCTCGATCATGTATGTAGGTTAAAAAAAAAATGCATTTAGTGTGATATGAGCAAAAATGCTATTTTCTGAGTTATTGGCAAATGAATGCAAGATTGCAAGCACATGCATAAACACCCCAGCCTAATATGAATCAAAGCGTATGCCTGCCAACGGCGCTAATTATGAGTTCCCTAGAATATACCACACCCCTCACCCCTGGGTATGGCCTTCAAAACCCATATTGAGAACTCTAATCTAATTAGATGCATTTTCCTAATTCATTGTTCTTACTCACTCACTTGCATTATTCTCACAAAAAAAAAAAAAGAGAATTACTCACTTGCATGTACTCATGTATCTTCATGTAATTAAAGCATTGTAGCAATGAAATTCTCGCTAAAAGTAGTACAATATTTCTCAAACCAAGTGCTATAGTGTAATGCCTACCTACATCTCTCTCCTTGGCCATATGTTAAAAAACTTCAAGCGGAGTCTATAAACCGCCGTTTAATAATTTCTATCAATGGAGTTGGTTTACCTCTAAGTAGAACTGGTCTACTTCATATGGATATACCACGGAGCATGTTTTTAGGCTTGTAGATGAAATATCATCGCTCACACTGGCTGAAGTATTATGAAGAAAAAGGAACTGAAGGTACCACCAACTGTGGGAGTCATGACAACTTGACAAGCATCCATAATTTTTTTAGAAAAGAAAAAGAAGAAGAAATATTAGTTAAGTATATCTACTATAAACTTGGAGTGAACCATGTGGCTCGATACGACAATAATATTTTGACACTCGAAAAAGGCCGTCTAATTCTTTCACCATCTAAGTAGAATATGCCGATCTCACGAGACCTATATGTTTTAGGACTCAATTCCTCATTCCATACATAATTTGTTGCAAAATAAATACAATTCCTTTTCACTTCTGGGAAATTACCGGACGGAAGAGAGACAGAACCAGCACCATCTCCCAAAAAGAACACTTGGTCCCCCAAGTTCTGCACTGGAAGCAAATTGTTATTATTTGGATCAATCTTGTATACTCTAAAACTCCTTGTTGTGACATGTGGATTAAAGCCGGGCGCGTCTTCATCAATAACATATTCAACATCATCAATTTCTCCTCCATCTTGATTATTAGCTTCCAAGTTGCTTTCCTCGTGATCATTCTCATGATTGCCTTCATCACCATCATTATCTTGATCAACGCCTTCCTGATTATCCACAATAATATTGCCGTCGTCTTCTTCAATGTCATTGATATCACCAGCACCGTCTCTGCACAAAACATAATCTACCATTTGATGGATTACCAAGACTTCATTGCTGGTGGATTCTAGCAACATTGAGCGATAGTTTGCATTGGAAACTCTCGGATAGTCACTATTCAAATCATCAATTCTCACATTCTTGTGTTCTTGCTTGTCGTGAATCAATTTCAACTTCACTCCATGATCTGCAAAGTTTAAAACACGAGTAGCTGCTACCAAGCCATCCTTTTGACTATCGACTAAAGCATACAGAATGCCTCGAGAAAACAGTATATCCACAAGCTCAAGGCGGTCCTTGTTGTCGAATACCCGGAAGAGACTCCATGTTAGGTCTTCAAGTTTGCATAAACCCAATGTCTTCTGGCCCTTGAAATCCTCAAAGATTATGGCTACCGTAAAATGGCCTGAAGAATTAAGATCATGAGGGGTAAGTAATGCAACATACCAGAGGAAAGTACTGGCACCAAAACGTTTCCATTGCCTCGTTTTTACAATCTTTTTGAAAGATGGAATTGTCCTCAACGGCGGAAGTTTGTGTAGGGCTCCTGAAATTGGGTTAAGTAGACACATCGTAGACTGTAATCCTTTTTCCTTGACCATGATCAACCAACCTTTCCAAGACCCATAAATCCAGCTTCCTCGAACTTCCTTAGGAAGCTTTAACTTGACTTCTTTCCTCTCAGTGAGGCTGGCAAAGCTCAAGCACTTGTTGCTGCATTTGGGGGCTTGAGGCAGCAGTAACCATGGGAGTTCATGCGGAGCCCCGGGGATGTCTCTTCGCATAACAATTGACTTCCAATACTTGCAAGAGTTTCTTAACCGTATTCGATCTCCTAAATTGACACGTTGTAGAATGTTCTCCATGATATCTAGAGGTGGTGTCTGCCAACAACTATACTCATTAGTAACCATCCTCTCTTGCTCTACAGAAATATCAAGCTTTGGCTATCAACCTGCATTCAATATTCAATAAAAGATGCGATGCTTTCTTTTATATATAATGCATAACAACTTGAATCTCGATCCAATTAGGATTAGGAATTTGGTAGCGTCCAGGTAGGATTACTAGTCCAAATAGGATTAAAAATTTGGTAGCGGTCAGGTAGTATATGTTTTCCACAAAATCTCTTAACAAAATGGGACCAAAGTCCACCACTTCAAAAAAAATCATTTTTTAAAATGAGACCAGAGTCCAAACTACATAACCAATGGTGCAAAACATATAGTTCTAGGGATTTATCCCTAATTTCCAGTAAAATATGTAATCGAAAAAAATTCCCCTAATAAACTAAAATTTTCGTGGGCCAATCTGACATAACACAAAACATTAACATATTCACCGCCTTCTCATCGCTTTAAAAGAGGAAAGAAACACACATCATTCTTGGTTCTCTCGTGATTCTGGTTCCTGCAGTACAAAATAAGCATAAAAGATAAAAAAGAACTTCAACTTTTCAAACCTGCCACCCACATATGACTGGTTTTCATGGGACCCTTTACTTTGCTTCACCATACAGAAGTTCTGTAACAGAACCCATCTCACCTCTACTCCTCAATACTACCTACTCACCGAACCCAAAAACCCCACAACCCTTAATTTCTCTGTCTCACTCTCATTCACACTCTTTCACTACTTCACCGACTAACAGCTCATTTGTGTCACTGAAAGTTGCAAGCTTTTTAAGCTTTTGGGGTTCTTCTTCTTGTTTCTGTTGGACCCTTTTCGTTTTTTGTGTGCAATGGAGGATGGTGACTGGGTTCTGGTGCGGCCGCCTGCAGAGAAGGACCTCTGGACTCCGAGTCTAGTGAAGGAGGATGAGAGTTCTAAGCCTTTGAAGGTTACTTTTGGTGGGCCTGCGAAGTTCTGGACTGATGCAATTCCAATTGGGAATGGGAGGCTTGGAGCTATGGTCTGGGGCGGTGTGCCTTCAGAAACTATTCAGCTCAATGGTAAAGTTCAAAGCTTTATATACATTGCGTTCACATTAATTGATCTTCAATCAATCAATTGGGTTTTCTGTGTTTTGGTCCATGTTGCTTCAAATGCTTGGCTTTCTGAGTGATCAAATGGATTGTAGAGGGACCCTGAATCGGGATTCAGAATACTTGAAATGCTCGTATCTGATTAGAATGTGAATGCAAGACGAAATGCTTGTAGAGGGACCCTAAATGTTGGTTGAAATGCTTGGTTTTGTGAGTTTAGTGTTTTCAATTATCAAGTGGGATACCAAAATCATACCGGGGTAGAATGAATTCTAGTTCAATTGCGTTTTCCTAGTGGGAGAGACTTGTAAATTGTGACTCAGATCTCCTGCGAAGTGTGATTACAACTTGGATGTAAGTTTATATAGGTGTTTTGCATTGTGTTCCTCTTAAGTAATTTTTTGTTGAGTATTCTGTATTTTGGTCTGTGTGTCGAAATTCTTGGTGTTGTGGGTTTAATGGTTTTCATTATTGGGAGGTTGCAACGATATAATGAATGTAGGTTATCTAACTGACCAAATGCTCTGGAATAAGATACTGCAATGGGACTCAGAGTATGCTTGAAAATGATTACAATTTGAATGTAAAACTATACCCTATACAATTTAACAAAATGGTCTATGTTGGTTGAAATGGTTGGTTTGTTGAGTTCAGTGTCTTTAATTATAAAGGGGATACCAACATCATATAGGAATGTAATGAATTCTAGTTAAATTGCATTTTCCTATTGGGAGAAACCGTAGATTGGGACCTGCACCGCTTGAGCGTGTTATTACTACTCTGTGTGATTGTATAGGTGTTTTGCATTCGTTCCTCATAAATTGGGACCTGCATTGTGTTTTCCTAGTGTCATTACAACTTCGTGTAATTGTATAGGTGTTTTATTGGGTTTCCTGTATTATAGTTCATATGTCATGAAATTCTTGCGGTTGTGAGCTTAGTGCCTTTGATTATAGTGGCATTGGAAAGATTATAAAGGAAATAGAGTGATTCCAGTTTCACTTATGTTTTTGAGTGAGCAAATGATTTGTAGAGGGACCCTGAATTGAATCAGGATGCACCTTACTTGTTGTGCTTGAAAATGAGTAGAATTTGAATGCAAGAACCTTATAGGCGTTGATTGTTGAGCATCTTTTGGGAAGTTTGGTCATCTGACTTTGTTGTTGAGAACAAATTTTGGTTCTAAATATTCAATTTGGTGGGTGGGAAATCTGAGATATAAAGAAATTTTGAAATGAAAGATTATTCTTACAGCAGTCTTTTTCTGATAAATTACTTTTTATCACAATTAATTTTAGGGTGAGTTGAATTGAGATTTTTGCCTTTTCAGGTTTTTGATGATGAAATAAATTCTAAATGTTCAAGTCTATTTCTCTCTCTCTTTCTTTCTCTCTTGCACAGACAGACACACCGTAAATTATAGTGAAACTAATTGCAAAACGTTTCAATTGGTATAGAGGACACACTCTGGACTGGAACTCCGGGCAACTACACCAACCCAAATGCTCCACAGGCGCTAACAGAGGTCAGGAAACTTGTTGATGATGGTAAATATGTTGAAGCTACTGAAGCTGCAGTTAAGTTGTCCGGAGATCCTTCTGATGTATGTAACTTCATCCGCTTCAATTATGCTTCCTTCGTCATTTTGCTACTTAATAGAAATGAACTCGTACTGAATATTGATTAGAAGATAAACACATTCTAATATGGCCAAACATGCTATGCAATTCAGTACAAGTACTAATTTTGCTGATTGTTGGTGATAGCGGAATGATAATTTAATCAGTGACATAAAAGAGTAGACAATATGTCATCTTATAGAGGTCTGTTTTGAAATGCCATTAGGTTTTGTATGGTAAATCTAATTGGAATCTTGTAATTCACAGCTTATGGTTAACTAGATTCCAATTTTGTCACAATAATGGCTTATTGTTGTCAATGCTACTTCAAAAGTTCAAATTTGATGGTTCCATGTCTATAAGGAGACTTTGGTTATTTTGGAATAATATTCTGTTATATACTTTTTATGAAGGTATACCAACTACTCGGCGACATCAACCTAGAATTTGATGATTCGCATCTCAAGTATGCTGAAGAAACTTACAGCAGAGAGCTAGACCTAGATACTGCAACAGCAAGGATAAAATATTCTGTGGGTGATGTAGAATATACTAGGGAGCATTTTGCTTCAAATCCCGATCAAGTGATTGTGACAAAGATCTCTGCAAGTAAATCAGGGTCCCTATCATTCACAGTTTCTCTAGACAGCAAGATGCATCATGGTTCACATTTAAATGGTAAAAACCAAATTATACTTGAAGGAAGTTGTCCTGGTAGAAGAATTTCACCAAAGTATAATGACAATCCAGAGGGGATTCAGTTTACTGCAGTTCTTGATTTGCAGATTAGTGGTGACAAAGGTGTGATACATGCTTTGGATGACAAGAAATTTAGAGTTGAAGAGGCAGATTGGGCTGTTTTGCTTCTGGTGGCCTCATCTTCATTTAAGGATCCATTTACTAAGCCTTCTGATTCTAAGAGAAATCCAACTTCAGAGTCTCTCACTGCATTGAATTCAATAAGAAATTTGTCATATTCTGACCTCTATGCTCATCATTTGGATGACTATCAGAATCTTTTTCATCGTGTCTCATTGCAGCTCTCTAAGAGCTCCAAGAGCATGTTAGGAAATGAAACTTTGGAGATGAAGAAGCTCAACCCTATTACCAATTTGAATTTCAAGGGAAGTGACAATGCCTTGGGTTCTACTGCTGACAGGGTGAAATCCTTTAAAACTGATGAAGATCCTTCTTTTGTGGAACTCTTGTTCCAATATGGTCGATATCTCCTTATTTCATGCTCACGGCCTGGAACTCAGCCGGCAAACCTGCAGGGTATATGGAACTACAAAATTGAACCTGCATGGGAGTATGTGTCCCTCCCTCTGTGTGTGTGTGTGTGTCCTAGGGTATTGATCTGTTTTAGATGTTGAAAGCTTTCTAGAGGAACATAGGTGAGTGTAACAACGTGGCAAGTGAACCATCATAGAGTTAAATATATCAATATGAGCCATAGCTAAACTAATTTGGGGCTGTTTATTTCTCATAGATTTTTGCAATAATCTGAGGTGTTACTTACTTCACCTTTATTCTTTCAGTGGTGCTCCTCATACGAACATTAATCTTCAGATGAACTATTGGCCTTCCCTTCCTTGTAATCTACGAGAATGCCAGGAACCCTTATTTGATTTCACATCTTTATTATCTATTAACGGAAGTAAAACAGCAAAGGTGAGAATTCTGCCTTTGTAGTTTATATTCAAACCCTTTCTTAACTTTTAGCATTCTCATATAAGGCTATAAATGTTTTGGGTTCTTGTTACCAGAGTACATTTGGATCAGGTTTTTCTTAAGTGAGACTAATGTGTTAAAACATGCATGCTGCAAATCAGCATTCTGAGATGAAATTGTGAGAGGCATCAAAGTTTTGTAATTACATAAAAAAAATATAAAAAAAACCCTACTCAATTGTGTGACTGCACATTGCAGTGCCTATAGGATGGCCAATTGGAATTCCTTTGGACAACCCATGCATCTCCTAAGTAGTAGTCCTTGTGCAATCAAGCATGAATTGGTCAATTATGATCAATTAATATTTGTAGTTACCTTTAAAAGGATTCCCTGTTTCTCTGAGCGTTTCCTTTCTTATTAATTTCAAGTAAAATATTTCAGGTCAACTATGAAGTTAGTGGTTGGGTTGTGCATCAAGTGACTGACATATGGGCGAAAACATCACCGGATCGAGGTCAAGCTGTATGGGCTTTATGGCCAATGGGAGGGGCGTGGATCTGTACTCATCTATGGGAACATTATACTTATACAATGGACAAGGTGAGCTCCTATACTCTCAAAACATTGTCTACTCTCTCTTTCTTGGAGAGGAAGAGGTTATGTTTAGGGGCCAACACTCCAACTGCATGGCTGTTGGATTGGCAGTCTAATTTAGTTACACTTACCAGTGTGTCAATTGTATAGCCATTTATATTAAGAAACTAGTATATGTATTTGTTTCTCGTCTTATCTTACTAATCTGAGTAAGTTTTCTGGTAGAATAATAGAGGCTAATTATTTTTCTGTCATTAGGATTTCCTGAAAAATAAGGCATATCCTTTGTTGGAAGGATGTGCATTATTTCTGCTGGACTGGTTGATTGAAGGACGTGGTGGGTATCTTGAAACCAACCCATCAACTTCTCCAGAGCACATGTTTATTGCTCCTGATGGTAAGCAGGCCAGCGTGAGCTACTCATCAACCATGGACATCTCAATCATAAAAGAAGTCTTTTCTGCAGTACTTACTGCTGCTGAGGTTGAGCTCTATTTGTAGGCCTGTGAAATCATGCTTAGCTATAGCAACTGTGTATGTTTTAGTCTAACAGTATTTCCTTTTGAAACAGGTTCTAGGAAAAACTCAAGATACTTTTGTTGAAAAAGTTCGTAATGCTCAATCTAGGCTTCCACCCACAAAAATTGCTAGAGATGGTTCTATTATGGAATGGGTGAGCCAGTAGTCTTAAATTTCATGCTTTAGGAATCTGTTTCCAGGTCTTTTATGATGTCTGATAAGGTCGTTTAAATTATTGTCATATTAATTGTAAACAAATAATTATCTATGTTATGATGCAGGCACAAGATTTTGAGGACCCAGAAGTGCACCATCGACATGTATCACACCTGTTTGGCCTGTTTCCAGGCCACACAATAACTCTTGAAAAAACTCCAGACCTCTGTAAAGCAGTGGATTATACCCTTTTTAAAAGAGGTTTGTATGTCACAAATAAATGTATCATTTTGGTCTTGCAATCCCCAGGAAGTGACTTCCTTTTAGAAAACCAAGTGAAAGCCACTTATATGATTATATACTTATCGCTCTTTGTATTCATGTACTCCAAAACAGGAGAGGAAGGTCCAGGATGGTCAACTACCTGGAAGACTGCATTGTGGGCACGTCTTCACAACAGTGAACATGCGTATCGTATGGTCAAGCATTTGATTGACTTGGTAGATCCAGAACGTGAAGGTGATTTTGAAGGAGGACTATACAGTAACTTGTTCACTGCACATCCTCCTTTCCAGATTGATGCCAACTTTGGGTAAGCCACATAGGTTCCATTCATGTTGTTTATGACCAATTCTGCCCAACTTCTTTGTATATGGTTGCAGGCACATTTCTTATCATGTCATTATTGCAACCTTTACATGTTAGTGAATGAATTTTTGTGAAGTGACTTTGACCCATTCTGGTTTAGCATGACAATGGCGTTACATTTGTCTCTTTTGGTGCCAGTTTTTCAGCAGCAGTTGCCGAAATGCTTGTCCAAAGCACAGTCAAGGACCTGTATTTACTTCCTGCTCTTCCTCGGGATAAATGGGCAAATGGTTGTGTCAAGGGCTTGAAGGCACGCGGCGGGGTGACAGTCAACATCTGCTGGAGTGAAGGAGATCTTCACGAAGTTGGCATTTGGTCCAAGGACAACAACACTGTTAAAAAACTACATTATAGAGGAAGTACAGTTACGGCAAACATATCGTCGGGCAGGATTTATACATTCAACAGACAGTTAAAATGTGTGAGGACAGTAAGTCTCTAAGAAATTAAGCAGCATACGGTCCAGTTTTGGCGTTAAATTCATCTCATTGATCTATATTAAACCTGAAAATAAAGCCTCCTTTTTGGTTCCTTTGTATTAGTGATTGAATCTGTTGTGGAATTTTCGCCAAATGAGAGAATAATCCAAGGCATTTGTTACTGATATTGTCATCTTATTTTGATGTGGTTGGTAACACTTCTAGCGAGATGAGAACATTGAGAAGGATGTAGAAGTGTTCATGTACAAACCTTTTCTTTTCCTTTGTTTTTTTTTCTTTAAGAAGGGAATTTAAACTCAAGTCTATATTCAGTATGGCAAACAAAAATAAGCAGTTTGTTGGAAAACTGATCCTGTGAACACAATTGGAAGCAGTCCCTTATGTTCATGTGTTGGTGCTCAAATTGACCTGTAAGATTTAGATTTCTGATATCATTCAATATCGTGGATAGAAATACAATCACTTGTAAAACTTATCCGTTGACATATCATAATTCTACCATTCCATAAAAAATCCTAGTAAAAAATAAAATTCATAACTTTGATAAATAAAAGAAGTAATTTGTAACTTGGAAAACACGCAATTCTCCTCATCAAATGAGCATCCTTCTCTACACCATCAAGCAAAAACGCAATCGTCTTCAAACACATCTCTAATCAAACGGTGGACAACGAATCCCCAAAAATCGAACGGCTCAGAAATGGCTAGGCCACACCAGATACCATAGACCTGCGCCACACCATGACCCACTCACAAAACCTTTACAAAACCCTCACAAAGCCCTCTGGCTTTAGCCACAAACACTGAAAAGAGAAAAAATGGCTTTGCGCTCAGCTGGTTCGCTCTCTCGGTCCTTGGCCTCCACCGCTAGGGTTTCGCTCCACCGCTCCGCCCCAACTCTCCGGCGCCTCCGCCCGCCTACCGCTCCGGCCACTCGCCGCTTCTCCTTCACCTCTCCCAGGTCCCCATTTCGATCTTCCCCTTTCTTAAATTGCCGATTGCAAATGAGTGGATTCTCAAATCTATTGAAGTAGTTGTAGTTTGATTTGGGTTTTGTTTTATGATTTTGGGTGTTATTGAGAAACAATCGAAGTGCTTGGCTCACCATTTTAGCGAAATTGAACTC
The DNA here is from genome assembly GCF_002994745.2 of Rosa chinensis. Lineage (NCBI taxonomy): Eukaryota > Viridiplantae > Streptophyta > Magnoliopsida > Rosales > Rosaceae > Rosa > Rosa chinensis. Next base: position 9,546,399 of record NC_037093.1, on the reverse strand, counting down.
TTCATTTTTCACTGTTTGGAGTAAATGAAAGGGTCTGTTGATTGCAATGAGTGGTTTCTTATCTTACAGTATTTTGGTTTTTTTGATGATTTTGGCTCTTATTGAAAATGTTTGATTCACCATTTGAATTAAAGTCTTGTCTTTTCCTTCATTTTCACTGTTTGGAAGAGCCATTCTGAGATTATCAATTCGGCGAGTTTTTTTTTTGGGTCATATCGGGTTTTTGAGTATGAAGAACATTTGAACTCTTTGATATCTAATAGTTGTGTAAGTTCCCAAAATAAAATTTTGGATTTGTTGCACCAAAGCAGAAAAGAGAATAAGTATTGTTGACCTTTCGTAATGATTAGTAGGATAATAAATGGTGTTTGCTTCTTGTAGGAACTTGGGAGAACTGGGATGCACACAGTCGCTGCTGCATATGCGAGCTGCAACATGCCTCACATCTCACCTGACTGTCAATGCGCGTGCTTGTTGCGAGTTGTCCCACGGTACCTTCTGCCGTACTTGTCAGGATCGCTAGTAGTCTATTTGTGAGTTTTGCTGTTTTTAGGACACATGACAAAATTGAAAGAAAAAAAAAATGCTTTTCCCATTTTGTTTTCTATATCCATGGGCTGATGCCCTAGGAGAGATTAGAGTAGGAAAAAAAAGTGTCCTCTATGAAGTAGGTAGATTTTAAACTATGTTAAGGTTGAATAATCATTAAGGAATTGGGATTGGGATTGATAGGAAGGAATGGAAAAGATGGGTGATGCGCTTGGACTTACGATCATCCAAAAGGCAGAAGAATGATGCATCTTTGTAGGTTGTCCTTCATTCCTTTCTTAGACATTATAGATATGAACTTTTCTATCTTGAATTTAAGTGAACAAAGTGGCGTTTGGTCAGATAAATGTGTCTACCAAATGAATTTTAAACTTCCATATTAGAATTGAATGATAGCAACAAGTAGTTGTTCTGCTTAGCTGATATTTTCTTTGGGAAATCATTGCCATGTAAAATAAGACACATTCTATGCTATCTTCTTTTGTGTTCTTTTTGTTTCTAAGGTGAGGAGGAGGATTGACACATTGGTTGGACCAATGTCTTTTCTTCTGTTGAATTTTTTTTATTATTATTATTTTCAGTTGAAACTTATTTATTATTATTTCTATACAATGGATATTGGTTTCTTAGATGAGCATTGTTTCTCATAGATTTTAATAATAACGTTGGTTGTATTTTCAGTCGATGCATTCTCCAACCTTGGTTGTCAAGTTTTTATATTTGGTTTTTAGTTTTTTACAAGATTTTTGGCCCCTGCTTTCCTTGTCACAAAGTCAGTAGTCATAGAAGATGTTGAAACATTACAATGCACATTCACCTTCTTAATCTTACACTTCTTATGTGTACGTTTAAGATATACTTTGATTGACTGCATTTCTAAACTCAAATTTTGGTACGGAAGTGCTTTTGTTATCTGTTTGGCTGTTTGCTAAGCCTTTTACTTCGATGAATTAATCACCATCACATTCTGAATGAACCATTGTAGGCAATAATTTTGTTATTATTGTGGAATTTTTTTTTTTTTTTTTTTTTTAAAGTATGAATTTGGGAATGAGGATATTTTATTTGTTTGAATTTCATGCAATAAGTTGTAATGTATTACTGCTAATTTAAGTTCTAACAAAGTTGTACACCTTTGTTGTTGTTGTTGCAGGGACTTGAAAGGCTTTTTGATCAATATAGCACAGTTGAGTACAACTAGATATTGGGGTGATCGTAGAGATTAGATACTCGCTCTATTCAGTAGCGAGCGCTCGTGGACTTGGAAAGTCTAGTTAGAATATGCATTTTAAATTTATCCATAATAAGAATCCTAGAAATTAATCCAATTTCTGGAATGACTTTTGGGAAATGTGGTCTGTAGTGTCTCAATTTCAGCCTCATTGTTGGTCAATTTCTCTCTTGAGCTAGTCGTTTCAACATTCTGTTGTCAACTGTAGACCTTTATTAGTTTTCCCTCGAGGTAATAGTATGTCACTTTCCCTCGAGGTAATAGTATGTCACTTCTGATAAATATTGCAGCATTTGTTATTACTTAATGTCTCTGACAAATTTTATGAATACATGCATGGTTTATAAGTGCTTGCTATTGATGTGTGTTAAAGAGTCGCCAAGCAGGGCGAATGGGGTTAGAAGCCCACTTCCTGTGAAGTTGCTCAAAGAAGTATAGACAAAATACTACGAACTCTAATTTAAACTGTTTTTGAATTGAAATTTTCATGTCATTTTCAATGATCTTGCATTCTAAACTCAATGTTTGACTCGTGATTTTGTTGGGATGTCAAAATAATGCATGCTTGGTACTGCACATGGGGTGCTCAAGTTCTTAACAAGAGCAAGTGTCCCCTTGTATTGCTGTTAATGTCTCTGCTAGCTTGGCCCAGTGTATTGTCCTTTTTCTGGGGGGAACAAACGAAGAAGCTAGTTTATTGACACCTGTAGTTGAACCTTGTTGCTCACTTAAGTTGTAATTGATGGAAACTTGAGTCGGTACCTCACCCCCACCATGTTTGGTCGAACACCTATTATGTCTTTTTCTCTTTGCATAATTTGCTTACGGGTCTTGACCTAATGAACTTATTGTGTTGGATTGTCAATTCAAAGTTGTGATGTATACCATGCTATCTACTACTTTCTCTGTTTTGCTGAGTTGGTTCAATTTGAATGGGAGGATTGGCCTGACAAAAAAGGTGCAAGTTTTTTTTTTTCCTCTTAACTGTTTTCATTCTCTTCGTATGGAAGTAGAAAACCTCACAGAAAGTCCCAAACCGAATGGAATAGGTACATACCAGCCAACAGGAATTGCTAGCGAGGGCACACCCGCACCAACCCATGTTTAGGGCTAGGTCTGAAGGTGTTGTGCATGAAAGATCGAAGCCTCCCCGACTTACAAACTAACCACTAAAGTCAGCTATGGCACATTCCACCTCCCCCTTGGACCAATCGTCCCTTGCGGCAGGAGGAGAATCGATGAAAACACATAGGGAAGAGTTAAAAAATATCAAGAATAGACCCCCAAATAGGCCTCGAAAAGCCAAGTACCGCATATCACCAAACCACCGAGATCCCCAAAGGAGAGATTAGATCGACACCAACGATCTAAGAGAGGAACTAGATTTTGTCGTCAAAACTGTAGAAAAGGCCATCGTCCGTGCTTGCAATGTAAAACAATAGCAGTGTCAGAGAAAGAAAACGCACTAGTTGGCAACGTAGTTATATGCGTCAATGCCATGATCGCCTTATCAAGTTCAATTTATTATATTCTATTGGTTCATACTTCTCTCCATGAGTCCATGGCTTTGAATGAAATCGAATCCATTCTCTTCAAAAGGTTGAAAAGGGAAACTGCAATTCGTACAATGATCACACTTGAATATAAGCAACAGAAACACTGAGTATAATCTATATATAGAGAGATACTCCACTGCAAAAGTAGCTTGTGCTCTATAAGTCTATAGATTACTGGCTTTAAAAGAGAACTGCTTCAAACGTAAGTTCGGAAAAGTGAACATTTCTAAAGACGGACAAACCCACTTGACAAGTTCGCATCAAACTGTTTCCACCAATCCTTTTCTCAACTGTGACAAATAGTGTATCCACTACCAACTAAAATTATCCCTCTACTATGATTTGACATTTTATACCAGATTTCTTCATCAATGAGTTGGACAACCTAACCCAGGTTGTTTTCTCGTAAAATTTTATGATCTGAATGTCAGAAAATAAAGTCGGCACTCAAAGTTCTCATTTGCAAGTGAAAGAAGTGTAGAGCCTTTTGTTGGGCTGCAGATAGAAACACCAGCATTGCTTTCCCAAAATTTATCACATCCTTCCCATTATTTCCATTGTTCTCTAAAATAAGAAAAGAGAGCCTACTCAGAGTCGGCGCTATTTGGCCACGAAAGATCATAGCCTCTGTTCACTTTCCGCATGAATGTCAAACTAAACTTTAGTTTAGAATCATACTAATGTAAACGAGAGGTCTGAGAATCAAAACCCTCCTTTTCACCAACCACTATTCAACCAACTCGAAAAATTCCATGATTCACTTCTCAAAATGTCCAGAGCAGATTGCGCATATAAGTCTTACGTCAAAAATATGATAAATATTAAGCAATGCACAGCACTATACAACTATAGGCCAATTAATTTCAAATTAAATGAACGAACCTTAACAAGAACTTAAGGTAACTCTGGATGCATGCAATCAATCAACCACCAAACGTTATACACTTTCGGCAAGCTCGAAATCATTGGTTCCTTGAAGAATCTGTGTGATAGAGATTTAAGGGGAGGCCAGCTCCTCTTGTCTATTCCTTAGTTCTGTTACAAAAGGTCCAAATATAAGTACGAGTGTGCAAGTGGTTCCTAATGCACTTCTCCTGCTGTACATATACACATCACCCACTACTTGGTTCCAAAGAACATCGAGAAGCCCCAACAGGAAGACACCCACGTAGATACTACTGTCCAAAAGCAAACACTGATAATTTGCAAGCAAAGATACCACCCTATCTGGTTTGTAATTGCTTACTTTTTTAAAACCATTATTGCCAATGCTCTGGGACCCTTGATGGGACCTCCCCACAAACAATCAAATCATAGGGGTAATTAAATAGAAAAGAGTATCTACTCTTGCCTCCACTCACTTCACTAATAGATTAGGTGCATTCATTAGGGGTCTGAATCTTACCATTCACTCACCTCCCACTCAAAATTTTACATTCTATGGCAGAAGCATTGGTTTAATCTTTAATGCAATTCATATTTCATACCTACTTGACATAAAATGAATTGCTAATTACTGCACTTGTCTGGTGGGTAAATAACAACTTATGTACTATATGCAGAGCAATATATGAGTAAGACTGTAATTTGACCACCTAGAACTTCCTCTTCATAATTATGGAGAACTTCACAAAAGATAGGAAAACTGGAGAACAGTATCTTATAATGTAGCGTTCAGAAATACTGCTGATATGCCTGAAAATTATTCGAATACTGTGGTCCATTATACATAACCTAGATATTCCTATTAAGAATAAGAACAGTATCATCAGCACTAATGCCATCTTAACCCAACAGCTGTTTAATACTACAAAGAGGCCAACATAGTAAGTTCAAGAAATAACAAAGTGTGCAGTAGGTGGATAAGAAGCAATCGTGGCAGGCACTTCAGATAAATAAGCAAGTATAATGATGTTGACATTTGATGAAAGAGTCTTAAGATTGTCAACCTTGTGAATTTTCAGTTACCCTCCAGATGGAAACATGTAAAGTAGGTCTCCTCTGAGAACAGAAGAAAGGAGAAAGATGAAAGTGGGGAATCCCCAGCTTTACCAAGGCAATAGTGAAGATGACCTAAGCATTGTCCCCTTGGAGCACCAAGCATCAGAAGACAGGGGCCACAGCATAGAGATGTGATAAAATAGAAAACAGGCATTCTCCACTTCACATTCTAATGCTTCTCTCCATTTCTTTCCTCTTTTCTTTGATCTGATACCCTTCAGAGAGACTTTGCTTAACCCAATTCCATCAACTTCCATTTGACATCCTCACCAAACTAGAGTTTTGAGAGGAAATGATCTCCCACGGAGAAGCAGAAAGCGAGATAGTACTAGGGAAAGAGCAAAACAGATATGCAAACAGCGATGATAACAATGAAGAAACAGAAGATCTTAATCAAGGAGAGTGGCTGAACCTGAGCCTAGGTGGGAATTTGCTCTCAACAGAAGGAGACACTGACTCGCAGTCAAGACCAGCTTCAGGCAAGGTTTTCTCCTGTAACTTCTGCATGAGGAAGTTCTTCAGCTCCCAGGCATTAGGAGGTCACCAGAACGCCCACAAGAGAGAGAGAGGTGCAGCTAGAAGATATCAATCTCAAAGAATGATGTCCATGATGGGCTTTCCCTTCAATACTTCAACGCTTCGATCGCTCAACGTTCAGCCCCATTCACTTGTGCACAAGCCAAGCAGATATGAAACTGCACTTGTAGCAAGATTTAATGATGCCAAGACAAGGTTTAGCATGATGCCTTTCACACTTGACGATGTAATGGATTCGATGTGGCCAGGCAGCTTCCGCTTGGATCCACTAGAATTAGAGCCACAATCAGAGCCATGCAAGCTCGATTTAAATCTTCGACTCTGATCCATCCACCTGCTACGCCAGTTTGGAATATTCCATATATGACTTTCTATTGGAACTTTGGCAGAGGTCTCAATGATTTCATCTATCAAGTACAGAACTAAAGTAGGTTAGAGGCCTACTATGGTGAATCATCCTATGTTTTGTGTGTCCCTAGGATAGACACGGAGAAGTTCCTACTGTTTTATGCATGCAATAATATCAAGTGCATTATATTTCATAGCCAAGCTTTATGAGAATTTTGTCCTGATTTTTTTTACTTGTAGTTTCCTTTTATCTAGGTGCAAACAATATTATCCCCCTCCCCTCGGTAAAATTGTTGCCTAAGAGCTTCCCCCGCTTTGATCACGTCAGAGCTAACACTAGAAAGCTCTTGAAATTGATTGACGCATAATCAGATTGACTCTAGGAACTCAAAGATTTTAAAAGTAACATACTCCGGACATATCATATTTCTGTACGTATGTAAAAGCCTCAGTAGGTTGTATGCAAGGTAAAGATTCCACGTCTAGGTTGTAATCCAAAACACTGAGTTTTGTATTTATACAACCTGACTTAGGCTTCACAAAGAATCCGATTATATGAGAATCAGGAGATTTTGCCCCCTAAACATATTACACTACTCTTCGGTGCCTAACATTCCTTCCCCTGTACGTTCTTTTGCCTTCTTAAAAAGAGCAACTGTAATTCTTAAATGCTATCACTTCCAGCAAAGGAGGTGATCCAAGTAATACCCTTGCCAACAGTCTAAACTCCCAGAAAACAACACTACTTTTAAAGAAGACATCAATAATCTTGATTAATCATTTTTCTAAAATGACTGCTATATGCCAAATAGAATATAATTCGTAATCCACGCATATCTAAGCGAACCCTTACATTCAAATTGAATGGAATCTCCCAAATTCGGATTTGGACCCAACAACCAGTCAGATAATAGCTGACTGCTCTACCACTGAGCTATTGAAGAACCATATGAGCCTGAAATTTCTTTTTGGTTCCACTTCATGCCTCAAAGTGGCTGCATTTCATTCTATACATCCACATTCTAATTTCAGTTATTCACTAAGAGATTATTTTTCTAGTCTGTCTTTCTATTACTACATATAATGGAATGAAGAACAGGATATAATAAACTGAACTGCAAAATGAAAGAAAATGCAGTTGTAAGCAAGAAATAGAGTAAGAATATCAACGAAGGTTCAAAGAAACTTTTACATTCAATAGGATCCACCACACTGAGAAAACATTTGAAATATATCCTTGTGCATTAAGATAATTTACAGTGTTACATGTTACTAGATACCTTTAGCTTTTGGGTCTTGCTCATGACCACAGGAAGCCTTTGGCTGATGATACTTGGATCATTGTAGGCAGCAGCTTCAGAAGGGTATCCCTTCTGCATTGTTTAAATTAGAAAAAGAGAATGAGCAATGGAAAGACCTTTGTTTTATGACAAATACAAGAGAAAATACTTGTAATAAAATCGTCTTTTCATATTACAGGAAGGAAGTTGTAATGAGAAGGATGATAATCAGGAAATATTAGACAACAAGTAGCATTTAGAAAAAATCAGTGGCCAGTTTATTAAATATCAGTTAGCTGATTAACCGTATCAAGTCTACCCAATAAACCCGCAATGAAGATAATAAAAGAATGCCATGTAGAATAGCATTGTATCTTGCTTCTACAAAATCTTTAAGCAAATCTTGCCATGCTTAGTTAATTACCATATTAGATTTCAGTAGGAAACAAAACTTGACTTGAAGACAAAATTTACATCCACAGGTTGACAAGATAAACTCCTTACTTAAAATCCAAATTCTAACAGACTTCCATTATTATGATTTACTTATCTTGCAAATCTTTGATATTACATACTTGACCAAAGGATGAGCAGATTGCCAAAATTTATCCAGATTAGAAGATTGAACGGTGCAAGAAAGAACCGTGCGATATAAATTCCATCTGTTAACAAAATCTGAACGATTGAACTTTGAAGGACTTCATAACTTAATTAGTTAGATATGCCGAACAATTAGAGGATCAAACTTTATATATCTTTTCCTAAAAGAATGCTTCAACCAAGTATTTATCCCTCAAAAGTTCCTGGACCTGGCTAGTCATTGGTTTACAAAAAGCCTGTTGAGTTTCCATAAGTCGCATATCAAAATCATTTTGGGAAAGTAGGGGAGATTCACAAATCAGAAGCATAGTTTTGTTTCCACATAGAGACAAAACTACGCTTGTTTGACAGTGAGCATAGAACTTGAACTTACTGCAGCCAAAGCTTGAAATGTAGCTTCTCTCCAGCAGCTCTCTCGAAGAATAATGGGATTTACATTATCTCCAAAAGCACAGTGCATGCGGGTATCCCTTAATCTCATAAGCACTCCATCAACTCTAAGCTGCAAGAAGATCTCAATCAGTGAGTTTCAATATCAAAGGCTACAGAAAGAAGCAGTGAGTATCATTTATTATATAGTTACCAAAAAGCATCAATTAGTTAAGACATGTTCAAGCTTAAAACAGAGTTTCAAAAGAGCTTGTGCCAAAAAAGTAAATACCATAAAGAAATGATATATTTTTCAATATCAAAGGCAACAGAAAGAAGCAGTGACTGACATTTATTATATAGTTACCAAAAAGCATCAATTAGTTAAGACATGTTTAAGCTTAAAACAGAGTTTCGAAAGAGCTTGTGCCAAAAAAGTAAATAGCATAAAGAAATGATATATTTTGTTCAGTTAATATAACATTTAGGTAGAAATTAAAAGAACTAAGAAGATTAGCTCACCCAAAAACGCAAGAGAAGAAACCAACCGCTCGGCATGACTCTCTAGAAAATTCAAATGTAAGATATAAGTCCTTCCTGTCCTCAGATTGTTGAATAAAGCAGATAAAGCCACCAGAAAAATAGAGATTGAAGACTTACCACTTTTACAGTTAAAAGAGACACACCATTATCCGCCAATTCATCTTCATACAAGACTACCTGTTCAATTACAAGGAGTATCTTGATCATGGCAAGTATATATATCCTACAAAGATACATATTTTGGCATAGGCACATTAGTATTTGAGTGCTTCTAGTTATTATCAGGATTCTCACCTCGTCATAAAAGAGAATAGGCTCTTTAGATGCCAATGCAACCACATCAATTTTTTCTTTGCAGTCCTCCCAGTGGAGATTGCAGGTCTCCTTAGATACCTCTCCTCCTTCGTGCTGCCACACAAAACCAAAATAAATCTGATTGCATCACTGTCATAGTGAAACATAAAAGAAATAATACAAAGAATTTGCACACCATTAATTAAACAATCATGTTAATAGTAATCACTTCCACCATGTATAAGAGAAGCCTTGCCAACCAATTATGCTGTGCCTGTGATCCAATCTAGAAGAATGGAGGAGAAAGTAGTCTTTAAACTCAACCGAAACTGAAGCCCATACAGCTGATGGGAATCTAACCTTCACCTGAAGGTCCTCCACTCGCACTCCATTATGGTTAGCATAGATCCTTTTATTCATTTCCATCCAAATTACCTAAATCACAGCCAAAACACTGCAACCCCAAAGAACTTTAGCTTTTCTCCCTTTGCCAAATCCACTGTGAATCTCACTTAATGGAGCAAGGCACCCAGATGGAGTCGCCCAACTCCCCCAGCCTCCCTAAACCGATTCTGCCACAATTTTGCACTTTCTCCATGAAGCTTACACATGACACACCATTGGGGAGAAAAATAACAACTTGGCCATCTTCTTTGAAACCAATCACAGGAGTTCCCCCTCTCATGCGCCAGAAGCCAGCCAAATATTGCGGGAAACCTTAGCTTTCCGGACTGATCTCATAGGAGAAAATAAAGGGTCAGCATAGTTATCAATGAGATAGCAATTAAAAGATTTGCACGAGCATCCTCTTAGCTTCCACCTCCTTACATCTAACTTGGTTTCCACCAATCTAACTCCATCTGTGAGTTCCAGCATTGAAACTACCTCTTGTATCTCCTCATTTATTAGGTTTCTTTCTAAAACCGAAATCCCAAATCATAGATAAGAGATCACAGAGGTAAACTTATTTAGTTTTGCATTTTGAAATCTTGATGATCTCAAAAGTCCTGCAAAGCGCAGCTTCAAGGATTGATCCCAAAATCCTTCCAAACCTTTTATCTGTTACTAACAGTTAGCAGATAACAATAGGAAAAGAATCCATACTGGCTGAGACATCCTTCCACGGTTCCGCTTGACCCTCTAACAATGGACTTTGAATCACAAACATTTTCTTCTTTGCTCCGGATTTTAGCATGCTACAGACATTCCCTTTCTAACAAAGTCATAATCACTTGCTCATTTATAAGAGAAGCCTTGTCAACCAATTGGTGAGATCCTACTTCAGGCAAGACATTCTCAACCAATTAAACACACACACTGACACACATATTAATATATATATTAGAGAGAGAGAGAGAGAGAGAGAGAGAGAGAGAGAATGCACCTTGTCTGCATCCAAGGTAATAGTTTCACTTCCTCCGTACGGTGTTGTGAATGTATAGTCATAATCCAGTATCACTTGCTCAGAGGGTTTACTGAAAATTGAGAAAAGGATTGTAAGACTCAAAAATACATCCTTCAGTAAACTGATAATAAAAACAACTTGATCAAAAGATTCAAAAGCCAGCATCAATACAGACAGCTAATTCTATCCCCACAAGCAAGTTATCAAATAGACTTACAATAGACGTAATTTCCCACCCCAAATCTACATCTCATATAGATGAAGAACACCTCTTGAGGAGTTTAAATGAAATAATCAATTGAGAGAGCTTTATAAGCCAAAATACATCTCTGTCCTGTCAACTAGAGCCAGTAAATCTTATTTCTAATTTCAATTAAGTATATCAACATTGATTTGGAGGATATAAATCATATGAAGGGAATCCTAGAGCATAAATCAGCCTTGAAATCAAAAGCGGTACTCACATTAGAAACATGCTATCAAATTGACAGTCACAAAGTTAGGCTACAACTCATAACCAATGAGAACACCTCAAGAGAAGTTTAAACGAAATCATAAATTTGACCAAATTCAATAAGTATATCAACATTCTTTTGGAGAATACTCTGAAGTTGATCCTAAGGCATCAATAAGGCTCGAAATCGAAAATCGCAAAGTAAATCCATGAAATTGAATAGGTTACCATCTGAACTTCCACTGAGCAGCAGCTGGGACTTCAACTGGAGGCAAAGCCTCCTTCTTCCACCCAATCAGAGCATCAAAAGCATTGAAGTGAATAGTGGTGCCACTCTTCACATGCTTCAGAACCAAACAACTCTCCCCAAATATCATCTCCGGCATGTGACAAGTCTCAAGCTTTTTCTCCCACCTGCAAAGCAAACCCTAGAATCACAAATCCCTAGGGAAAATCAAGATTGAAAAAAATTAGGGGAAATTGATAAGAGCGCGTACAGTTCGTGGGTGGAGGAGTTGAGAATGGAGCGGTTGCGAGTCTCGATTTCCCAGCCGTGGATTCGAAGGCCGCGGCGTCCGTCGGAGAACAACTCGGCTCCGGCGGCTTTGAGCTCCTTCTCGTCGACCTCTACTTCCATTTTTCGCTTTGCTTTGCTTTCTCTCCGTTCTACGAGTGAGTCCTCAACTTAACTTGCTGTGGGAGACTTGGGCGGGTCTACAAGTCTCGGACTTTGGACAGGATACGGGGCTCCGATGTTTTTCCGGGTTCGGTTTATTTTACTTTTTTTTATTTTTAGTGTTTTAAATAAGGATAATCACCTATTACAACTTTCTAAAACACAAAACAAATTCGTAGCTATAACCTTTTTTTTTTTTCGTAACAAGTAGATCTCTTTGAACAAAAGGATTTTGGTAAAAAGTGGCTCACAAGAAAATAATATTTGGATTGGGAATAACAATTTTTTTTTCTTCTAATTATATTGACAATATAGAGTCGACTTGTTGTCAACTCCCGAGTGAAATCCTTTGAAAAAAAAAAAAAGTAGACTTGTTCTTGTATTAATAGGATTCCTATAACAAGTAGAGATCTCTTTGATTTGTGTATACATAGTTGACTTAGCCTATTTGTTCCCTCAAGCCACATATTTTGCCCTAGAGCAGACTGAAGACATCATCCACATCAATCCTATGGTGAAGATCAAGGATCCCAATTACTTGAAACTTCGTAAAGTGTTCGATGAGCTCCAAAAAGTTATTGATGGAATCATCAACAGCAGAAGGAGGTGGTCCGAGCTCCCGACTGACCTTGTAGAATTGATCTTGAAAAAGCTTATACCTTCTGAATTCGACCTCCTTGGCTTTAGAGACATCCTTCGCTCTAAACTCGTTTGTCATTCTTGGAGAAGTGTTGCAAAATCTTGTAGCTCTTACGCTCCTTTGTGTCAAACCCCATGGCTTCTGCTTCATCAGAATAACAGATCCTCCCTTTTTGATCCAGCAGAAAGAAAGGTTTACAAAATCAGGAATGTCTATGAGAATTTTCCTTGTGCCAGGTGTGTCGGTTCATCACATGGGTGGATGATCATATTCTACGAAGACATACATTCCCAAGAGTCAATGGCACATCTTTTTAATCCAATTTCAAGAAGTAGCATTCCACTTCCAGGCATTCAGACTCTTCAAAGTTACCGTATTTCTAAAGGTATTATTTCCTCCAATCCATTTACCAACAAAAACTTTTTTGTGGTAGTGGCATGTCATGGAGGACTTGCATTCTATAAACATGAAGACAAATCATGGACTAAGTTCAATGATGCTCTTAGCCATCTCTATGACGATATTATGTTTTACAATGACAAGCTATTTGCATTGGCTATGGAGTCACTTGAGGTCTGGGACTGTAGTGGATCCTCTCCTATAAAGACCGTGCATCTTCAAGACTCTGTTTCTCACATACCAGTTGATCATACCTATTTGGTGGAGTCATTGGGCGAGATCTTACGTGTGGGAAAAGGTGGACGAGGTAATACTTCACACTTTTTTGTGGAAAAGTTAAATCTGACCGATGGAAAGTGGGAGAAAGTGCAAAATTTAGGTGACCAAATTCTATTTTTGTTTCATAATCAGTTACTGTCACTACCTAACCAATGTTTCCTAGGATGTGAAGAAAACTCAATCTACTACGGAACGAGTGATTGTGTCACACATTGTGGTCAAGAAATTGGAATATACAACCTTCAATACAACATGGTTCGTAGGATAGAGACCATATGTATTCTAATTGGCAAACATCTCGAAGAACTAAAGCATTGTTATAATGCACAACCTGTTTGGATGGTTCCTAATCCATGGTGAAATATTTGTGAGATGGATTGGTCGTATCCGATCATTTTTAGGAATTGTAAGATCGATCGGTTGTACTTTTTATTTGTGCACTAATTATTTTTTCTGAATAAATATGGTTGTATCCCACTTCAACTATGTTTTTTGGGGAAATATTAAGCTTCAGTGCCTCTTGCTTCTCAAACATGTATGCTTTCCTAGCTGTATTTTCAGTTGGCGAACTACTTGTCTTTGCAACTCAGGGATGTGCCTATCGAAATAAATTGTCTTGTATAATTTTATTAATTGGTTGAATTCGCCTACGCTGCTAGTGCATACTTTCAAATTTCCACTTGATGGTCTAATTTGTTAGTATTTTTTGGGGTCCCAATTAATGATGTAATCTGGAATACCTTATGCGGTAGTTACCATTATGACTATTACACTTTTATTAGATCAACTATGCATTTATGGCCTGAACTATGGTATACTTACTCTGACTTTCCATGTTTCCCTTCGTAGGGTCCTTTAAATTTTGTTTGTCTGCACTGTGTTAAACCTAGTATGAGACCTCTAGCTATGGCCATGTCTCTGTTTCTGTTCATCTTTTTGGGGATGTGCCTTCCTCACCTCTTGTTGGAGTTCTCCAGGAAATCTGCCTATTTTCATTATCATGCATATAACACATTGATATGACTATTCTGTACTCTATTCAAAACTTGGCGAGAAGTAATTACTGAACCAAGGGACGCAAGCTCTATTTTCTTACTCTTTTAGCCTGATAGCGAAGTGTACATAGTAATTCTTTGATTTTTCATTTTTGGTTGTGGTTAAGCAGTGATTTAAAGTGAAATACTTCAACGCATCTAGATGGTGAAAATCAAAACTACCATTCCTTATGATGAAACTGAAGTTCTATTGAATTCCTGCTCACATACTTGAGTAGAATTACGGCCGTTATTGATGCGGATATATTATCTAAGTCTAGCTTTGCATTTAATGGCAGATCATAACTGTAAGAAATGAGTGATCTACTTTTATTTTTATATCTTGGTTTGAGAAAAGTATTCTCCGATTAAAATTTGGGCCTGTGCTAATTGATGGAGTCATCTTGGTTTCATTTGATAAGACTCATATGAGTAATGACTTTCCTAAACTATCAGTAGCTTCTCAATATGTTCTTAGTTGTTGGTCTACTATTCTTTACTTTAACCAATCATTCAAATATTCTTGTCACTTCATTGCTTCTCTTGATTATATTCTTCTAAGTTCTATGTCAATTGATTTATACTGTCTTTTATCTCAGAAAACTGTGTGGATACCATCTGAATATGCACTTGGTTATGTATATGGTGGGTTGGTAAGTGTTACACCTAGTTGCTGCATAATTTATGTATTAGGAATACGTAGTCCCCCTTTTTTTTTTTTTTTTGGGAAGTAGGAATAAATATTCCCTTGGTCAGCTGAAAAATGCCTAGAACCCAAAAACCTGCATGTTTCAACTACAATTGTATTTTCTTTCTGTTTGATGTTCTTTATTGCTTCCCATATTCGTTACAGTTTCCTACCTCTGATCAGCTTACATTATCTGTTGATTTCTATAGGTGGGAATTCATTCCAATTGGCATTTGCATTCTGGGGGGGAGGCAATCCTGATGCTATCGTTTGCTATTCTTGGATTTGTAATGAAGCCTCTGCATCTTGAAGGTGTACTTTTATGCATTGAATCATAGTGATTCAGTAACTTTTTGACAGTCATTGGTAAAGCAATTTGTGATTAGTTGATTACACGTTGTCTGCATGCTGAATTGAAAAAAAGTGCTGACAGCGGTCAAGATGCATGGGTGTCTCAGAAGTTCAAGTTGATATGACTTATCATTAGAAAGCAGCATCCTCAATATTTGCAGACTCTCTGGACCTTTCTGTTTAGGAATTGATTTAAATGCTCATTTTATATGTTCAATTTTTTTTTATTTTTTTTGCTGAACTTATCATATGTTATTGTTCTTTAGACCTCTTTGGAGTGATCATTTTTTGATGATATATATTTGTTTCCTTGGACATTGCAGATTCAGGCATTTTGAATGGTAAAGATGGTTCTTTAATTTTCAGTGGAGGGAGACTTCTACCATACATGAACAGAATTAGTGAGGTCACTTATCCTAAGGCTTATGTAGTTCTGTTTGTAAGGATGTGTATAGATAGTCGTTTGCTCAGTTAGTAGGAAATGTATAGCTGTGGGTTTATTACCATAGTTGTCAACACAGAATATCTCTGAGAACTTGTCAATTAAATAGCTCTTTTTTTTGTATATGTGAATATATCTGTAGTCTAGTAAAGTCATCAAACAGCCTACCTTGATTTTTGGGGTGACAAATGTTTTGATTCAGGTGAGAATTAATAAACTTGTAAGGTAATTGATTTATGTTAGTTTTATTGGATAGATAGGTTGCTCAGGTTTTTTTTTTTTTTTTTTTTGGCGTCTCTTGTTTCTTCATGAGACATCCTCAAGGGAAAACCAAGGTTCAAAATATTGGCCATGACAGATATATAGGAACTCAAATTTAAGGACATGTTGACAGATGCATCAGTAATGAAAGAGCTTTTGTTGGGAGGACCGGGAATATCTAGGGAAAAATAACTAAATAGGCAGGTATTTCAAACCTTGGCAAGAACTGAGGCTTCTTTTTTTTTTTTTTTGGTTGTAAGAAATGAAACTGAGCTGCTTGAGTAAACTGAAGTGCACAATCTATACATATTGACCATTCCCAATGTAAAGTGCAATCAACCAAATAATTATAGATGCAAGTGTTCTTCAAACATCAGTCCAACGAATTTGAGATGCATATGTGTATTCAAATTTTAGGGGTGCATGCAACAATCAAGCCAAACTGTTGGTTTAATTTTAGGGGAATTTGATTCTACACCCAAATTGACACACCTCTTTTAGAATAAACCCATCCATAAGAGTGTTTTAATATATACCCAAACCAATTAATTAGATTTAAGCAAAATAAAAAAACCTATTAAATAGACTAAATAATAAAACCCAATGTTGTTAAGAATTACTGAATCTGCCACTTTCAAATTCCCATTCACCTATTAAATAGGATTGATAATAAAATCCAATAATGTTGCTGATGGAAGTCGATCATGAAACGGCTGCCCATAGACGTCGCCCAGAATTACTTAACCCTTGATTTCAGCAATTGATAATTCTCCTATGGGTTGGAGGTTATGTAACTTCACATTGAAAAGTGTAATCTGCACATTCAAAGTTGGTGTCAATATCTCTACAAGCTTGTGATATAAATGGATTGCACAATCAGAGATTGGTGGGTTGTCTGTGTTCGACAGCATATCCGATTGGTACGGTTGATGAGTATTGTGATTGCTATCTATTCAAAAGGTGTGTGTGCTCCTGACGAAGAGGTATTTGTTTTGTGATCATTCTAGGTTTTTGATATTGAGTAGGTATGATAGACTATACAAGTTCTTGATTGCAGGTTTTTGTTTCATCTTCTCATTTCTCAATAGATACTACAAGTTAATTTTGATGGCTAAAGAGTACACCCACCTGGAATTTAGGTGCGACCTTCTCAAGTTTGGACGTGTTATGACCGACGAGTTAAGGGCTGAAATTACTAAAGTGAAGCTTGATCTGATTGCACCCTCCATCATCTACAATAACATGGACCCTATTATGGAAAATTAATGAACATGGAATATTGATTCTATACCTACGCCTATTGGAATGGGGAATCAAATTTCATTCAAAAAAAGGGAAAAAAAAGAAAAGCAAAATGACATACCTTGATGAGAGGATGTTTAATCACTACATGATAGGAATACCTCCACAAAAGGATGTTTAATCAGATTGAGAAATCTACGAAATCTAATAGCAATATCTACACAACCACATCTACTTAAAAATCGCAAATATAAAGATCAAATCTGAAAGGAAGAGATATACAATAATTAAGACAATTAATCTTTTTAAATAAGGAATATCTACACAAACATATCTCCTAAAATATGGCATCAGTTACATACAATAATTAAGGCAATTGATCACGTTGACATATTTAATAATAGGATTATCTACACAAACATATCTACTAAAAAATGGCAAATATATAGGTCAAATAAAAAAGGAAGAGATATGCAATAATTAAGGCAAGTAATCGTTTTTAAATCAGGAAAAATAAATTGATGGTATTAAATTCTAATTTGTGTTTATAACTGATGCCATATTTAAATTAAAAAAAAAAAACACCTATATTTGAGGAATTTTTTCCTTCTTTGACGAGAAGGGTAAAATAGTCAAACTAAAAAAAAAGAAAAAAACTTAATTATAGACTTAAAACCTATACGGTAGGTTTAATTATGTGAATGGGTGTAGATTAAAAGAAAACATATGATTGGGTTTCCCTTAAGAGGAGCTTCATTTTTTGGGTTTTTTCCTAATTTTCTCTTAATTTTATACTATTTCTTCCCTGATTGTTCCACACTATCATATTTAGAAGTGCTAGCAGTCAACATAACATGAATTTGTATTTTGAATTTTGACACCTTGGATCTTATTTTATGGCAGGGTGAACTTCGCAACGAAAATATAGGTTCAAATTTCAAGGTTTACGAAAGATATGAAGATGCTTTTGGTTGATAATGTTTATGTTGTTAATGTTCTAGGTACTTTTTATTTCCTCTTTTCCAGTTGCTTTACATTTCATCTTTTCTATCTGATTTATACCTTGGTTCATTGCGGTTTTCTCAAAAAATTCTTTTATAGCTATATTTTCTGGAGAAGTCACTCAATGATTATTAATTTGAGTTGCTATAATTTATTTTTCTTTTTCCTTTTTGCTTCATATATTTGCTAATTCGCTTGATACTCTGAAATTTTCATGCTCATCAGGTTACATAGCATACGACTTTGTAAGGTGTGCATACTCATATTGGGGGCCTACGACTGGTTATAATATAAATCATATGGTAAGAAATTGCATTGGATTTGCTATTGAGATTTGTATCGTTCAATATAAGGCTTTTCCTTTATCTTCCTTAATTCTTCATATAGTGGTGAATGATGTTAAGTGCTTGGGAAACAGAACCACGATAAACTGGGTAATGCTGCTTTAAATTCATGCTCTTCTGGCAGACTGATCAGATTTGATATTTGGAGGTATTACAATTAATGTGTGGGAATATTGGGTACAGTAGCAGGAGGCTTTCCTTTGGATTTCATGACCAGCAGCATTTCTAATGCTTTCAAGGTAGGTATTCACCGTATTCATGTGTTATAATTAAGGACGGATTTAATATTATTGATGCTGTTGTTTACCAATTACCGCATGCATTATTTTCTTTTTTCTTCACTGTGTGCATGTAATACTGAGCCAGTCCATTGGCTTTTGAAACTGCTAGTTGGTCTTGGGATTTTGTTTACGACTTTTTGTTTTTGTTAAATCCAATCACCTTCTCACTAACGAAATGCCGAAGGAGTAGTGGTAGAAAAAATGCATATTAGAGGAAGTCAGTGTTTTAAGGAAAGAGGCATGAAAAGAATTCTCAGAGGGATAGTCTAATAAAAATGAATATCACGACTTTTACGAGCGTGGGTGGTATGCTGTAATCTTCCGTAGCAAAACGAGGAATACAAAGACAATATTGTTGTGATGTAATAATGATGCTCTTTTGCTATTTGCTGGTTTAGAAACTTTGGTGTTACTTTGCGGAAGATAATGATGGTTTCTTTGAATTTCATTCACTGCTTTAACTCTTTAAGCATTCGAAAAAAAGCATATGTTTTGTTTTATCACTTTATGAGATTACACAAGTTATAGGATATACATATCTTTCTTTTCCACATTTTTTTTGGTGTTTCTTTTTCTTTTTCCAGGATGGCCATAGTATACTTCAGCCATACACTAGTCTTAGACTAGGATACCATAAGATGGGGGGCGATGTGCAGCATATAGTTGTACTTTGTGGCATACACGACTGTTGATGCCTACCAATTTTCTGCAATTGTTCCTGGTGTTTTATATCCGACATTGTTTCCTTTGTATCTTGCACATCTCAAAATGTATATTGGATGTTGTCGCAGCTCCTTTTAGCAGCTACGTTTTTTGGGGAAATATTTTGCTTCAGTGCCTTTTGCTCCTCAAACGTACATGTATGCTTTCCTAGCTCTATTTTCAGTTGGCGAACTACTTGTCTTTGCAAGTCAATTATCTGCCTATCAAAATAAATTGTCTTGTATTATTTGATTAATTGGTTGAAGTCACCTATGCTGCCAGTGCATACTTTCAAATTTCCACTTGATGGTCTAATTTGTTAATATTTTTTGGGGTCAAACTAATGATTTTATCTGGAATACCTTAATGCGGTAGTTACCATTATGATAATTACACTTTATTAACTCAAATATGCATTTATGGCCTGAACTATGGTATACTTACTCTGACTTTCCATGTTTCCCTTCGCAGGGTCCTGTAAATTTTATTTGTCTGCACTGTGTTAAACCTAGTATGATCGAGACCTCTAGCTATGGCTATGTCTCTGCTTCTGTTCATCTTTTCGAGACCTCTTTTAGTGGCCGTTATTAATGAGGATATATCATCTAAGTCTATCTTTGCATTTGATGGCAGATCATAACTGTATGAATTGAGTGAACTACTTTGGTTTGAGAAAAAGTATTCTCTGATTAAACCTTGGGCCAGAGGCAAAATTCGATACCTTCAAGTTTATAAGCAGTGCTCATAAATCAAGTCATGTAAAGAAAGTCACCCGCCTTATACACCATGGACCAACCATTAATCTGTACCATGAGTTTCACTGAGTATGTTTTGATTTCTTTTGTTTCTGATGTAGGATTGCATTAACAATTGGAGGGTGCGTGACTGCTCTTATTCTAGCATCCGTATTGTATTCATTCCAGCAGCTGGTATATGGTTCATAGGTAAGTTTTTTTTTAGTTAATTACTTTTTTATGCCAGGGGAGTCATTCATTAGACAACAGCATGTTATTTACGGCAATTACGTTTCAGTAATTGTAGATACAGCATTTTAATACTGGTAAGACACTTGATGGAAGAGTCTTGATTTCTTCGTTTTGAAATCGTCAATGACTTCCTAGGATCAACTGATGGGCTTACTGGTCGTAACAGTTTTGGGACGGTATCTTGTAATGTTTATAGCATTGGAAGCTTAATTGGTCTGGGAATATATTACCTGAGGGAGGCAAGATGGAGGATTACTTTTCTGGATTGGTGATCCAATAATTCAGCTTGTGCAAATATTGTTTTAACATATAATGGCTGTGAAATAGGTGCATAAATAATTACTACTCTTCATGTAATTCGTTGTGCATGTGTGTCCAAGTTCATCTCATATATATTCGATCTACTTGCATGTGGCCTCACCTAACCTTTTGGATTATTTTGTGCTAGCTCTGAGAGACATATGATATATTGGCTAATTTGGGATATGCATTTACCCCATGTACCGGTGGATTTCCTGTTCACAAATAAAAGAAGTATCATTATGATGATGATGCATTTCTGAATGTTAATCTGTGCGCACTTACTTAGTTTCTCACCATCTAGTAAATCAACAACAATTTAGTGTACGTTCCCTCAGCTCCTCTCCTTTGGTGACTGGGGCAATGAAATGTTCTAGCTGACCAAATTCACAAGTAATCATTGTTTTGTTTGTGTGCCCAAGTTGTCCTTAACCTAGAGATTTAATCCTAGGTTAATCAAAGTCCTTTTTAATTCAAACTCATATATATTCTAGGTTCACATGTTATTTCTTATATATATATATATAGCATGACTATTTATATATTCCGTTTTTTGTGCGCATGTGTGTTTATCCATCTGGCAATTTGGTCTTGTAGATGGCTTTTAGCTCCCCTAAAGAAGAAACCAGGTAATTTTGGAAATGATTTGTTGTTCATTTTCTGTACCATCTTTTTCATTTTCCAGTGCTTTTTTTTTATAGGGACTAAAAGATGGATTGGTTGTATCTGATCATTGTTTATATGTATTTGTAAAATTAATCGGTTGTATTTATTTATTTATACTAATAAATTTTCTGAATAGATATGGTACGGTTTTGTATTCTTATGTTTTTATGTGCTAGTTTAGTGTTGTATCTGATAATTTTTTATAAGTACTTGTAAATTCTTTTTTATTTTTATTTTTTGTTGCATTTTGACAAAAAATAATTTCCCGATACTGAACCGCCGCTCCTCCGTGTCCATACTGGATCCGCTCACAGTAGGAAACTAACTAGAAGAATCTCAAGGTCAAGTTATAAGCGAACACGTGGCAGTCTAACACAGGTGACTTGACACTCACTACTTGAGGCTTGAGAGAGCTGAGACGTTCCCATCCAGCACATTACTGGCTCACACCGAGCCTATTGTGAGGTACATTATTGGCCCACACCGTCGACACCGAGCCTATTGACCGAGCCTAGCCTGACCAAAACTATGGTTCACACTCTCTGTGTGAAGTGTGAACCTATTGCATATTGTGGGTACATGTGCTCCCGAGCTTGCCTCTGCAGCAAAGATGATGATGATGGCCTTGTACTCGTTCGAGGAAAAGAGCTCTATTCTGGAAGCTATGGTGGTCGGTCAACAGTGTTCTTGCTGTTCACAACTCTCTTGCTCTGCTGATTTTGGGGGTCTCTCTCTCTCTCTCTCCTTTTTTCTTTGTCTGAATGAACTTGTGTGTTTGGAATCTGGGATTCCGCGGCTACTATTGTTATGGTGTTTCAAGTTGTGAAAATTGCTTTTACGATAAGTTCAAGGGATGTGGTCGGTCGTTCGTTCGTTTGAATTAGGGTGGGAAGAGAAGGGCTTGCTTTTAAGTATGGAAGCGTGGGCTACACGCCCTTCCTGTTTAGCTTTTAAGTATGGAAGCGTGGGCTACACGCCCTTCTATGCTAATTGGAGACATGCATTTTGTCTTCTTTGCTTCTGGGACAGCAACTTGTTTTATCTTATATATGAAATTCTTGAGCCCTAGTCTTGTGGTTTATGTTAACCAAGTCTTGATGTTATTAAAATGTACAGACCTTGTTTGCATTAATAATGGCACATGTATCTTCGTTTCAAATCTTCTTTTTCTCTATGTTCTATTGACATAATAAATTTGGAAGGCTGTCTTGTCAAGATAGGGTCTCCGGCCATTGGATATAAGAAAATGGAAAGCACTTGCTGCTTAATCTAATGATATATCTGTCACTTCTAATGTTGGTTCGTTCAGACTGGATCCCTGATGAATCATGTCAAAGTGTCACCAAAATTGACTCCAGTTACTGCAAGGTAGTAAAAATCTAGTTTTCTCCATCCTGCACTTAGCAGTTGGTTTTTGAGGCTACATCCAATTGAAGTTGGTTTGTTGCTTCTTTCTGCAGTTTTCCTTTTGAAGACCTTTTCATATTGGAAAAGCCTGGTCCAGAAAACAACGATGCCAGCGATACAGATGATTACAATGATGAGTATTGTGATGATGATGTGCCTGAGGAGGAATACGACGCAATGGATGAGGACTTTCCAGTGAAACAAGGGGAAGACGGGGATCCTGAGGATCACCCTGAAGCTAATGGTGATGGAGGAGGTGATGATGAGGATGGGGATGGCAACAACGATGATGATGATGATAATGAGGATGCAAAGAATGAAGAAGAGGAAGAAGCAGAGAATGAAGACGAGGAAGAAGCAGAGAATGAACAAGAGGAAGAAGCAGAAAACCAGCTCTGAACCCTTGATCTACTCTTATCCAGGGTCTCCTGTTTGCATGAAGAGATGGGAGAGTCACTTACTGATTATGAGAAATTAATGATTCTCGAGCTTTTCACACAAGCCAAGGACTTCATCTCCAACTTGGTCACTGGTAATAGACTAATAGGGATGAAGATATACTCAGGCTTATTCATGGTGGAGTCCATGTTGCAGTGAACCATGACCCTATATGCCTCGTGTATTTTAATGGTATATATGACCAGATGGTTGAGCTGAAACAAATGATTGATCACACATATTCAGCTGTGATGAGGACATCCAAGAGTAGATGGTCTGAACTGCCAACTGACATTGGTGAGTCGATATTGAAAAAGTTTGTACCGCCCGTCTTCGACGACATCCTTATTTTCAAACACATTCTTAGCTTTAGAGCTGTTTACCACACATGGAGAACTGCTGCAAAAGCGTTTTGTTCGTACACTGGGTTTCCTCAAACTCCATGGCTCTTGGTTCATACTCGTTGCAAATCGTCCATTGTTGATCCAGAACAGAAAAAGGTTTACGAGATTCAAAATGTATATGGCAATCATCATCATGATTTTTCTGATGTAAGGTGTAAGGGATCATCACATGGTTGGATGGTTGTCTTTCACAAGAACTGGGATGTGAGAGAATCTTTAGCATATGTTGTTAATCCGATTACTAGAGCTAGGACTGAAATCCCAGGTAAGGCCACTCTTTCTGACTCTGAATGGCATTCAGTTGAAATTACTAAAGTTGTTTTGTCCTCCAATCCATCTAGCAATAACTTTTCTGTCATAGTGGCATATTATACACAAACAAGATTTGTTACTGGAGCACTTGCATTCTGCAAGTATGGAGACACATCTTGGAGTAAGCTGGACTATCCACACAAGTATATCTTTCATGACATACTGTTTCACCATGATCACTTATTCGCATTGACCAAGAAACAGTCACTATATGTGTGGGATTTCACAGAATCCTACCTGAAAATGATCTTTAATATTGCTGACACCACTCCTCTGAGATCAGTTGGTCGTAGCTATTTGGTGGAGTCAATGGGTGAAGTTCTACGTGTGGTCAGAGGTGGTGAGAATACAAACAGTGCACACTTTCTGGTGGAAAAGCTGAATGTGAAGGATAAGAAGTGGGAGAAAGTGCAGAATTTGGGTGACCAGAGTTTATTTTTGTTTCATGATCAGTCAATGTCTTTGCCCAAGACATGTTTCTTAGGATCTGAAGACAATTCAATCTACTTTCTACAAGGTGGATGGCTTGCTAGAGGTGTGATTAACAGATACAATCTTGAAACCACTGAGGTACGTAGGATAAACTCATTGTCTGACCTAATTGGCAAAGAGTTAAGTTCTGAAGAGTTAGAATTTCACTTTTTCCCACCTGTTTGGGTGGTTCCTAGTCTATGAAGTGGAATAGTACCTAATAGTGTATGAGTGGATTGCTTCCTAATATCGGCATTGACTTATGTTTGGTTTCTTTTGATAGACGATGGCAATGATGAAATATATGTCTTTTTTATATTGTCTGGTTAGTAAAATTATGTGACTAATATCTCACTGATATTAACTAAAATTATGTGAATTAACTAAACCCTAGATTCCGCACCATAATTGTATTTGCTACTTGTAAATGTTTGTATCTCACAGCTGATATCTACATCAGCAAGAAAAGATGAATTTTATTCTTTAAATATGAGAAGATATTAGAGTGAAACCCTTCCTCTACTTGTTCTTTCATGTGGCGAACTCACACTAAAGTCTCTACTAGTCTCATTTTGATTTGGTATTTTACTATATCAGCAAAATCAAGAAGAATATACCAGCAAAACATGTATTAGATAGACAAAACTTTTATATTCCTCCATTAATAGAAGATTTTATTACAAGAGCTAGCCATGTAGTTTGGCCTTATTTCATTCACTGGTTTTGAAAACAACTTGTGCAAGTACGTAAAATCAGAAAATTCATTTCCTTTCCAGCAATGAAGTTCTGCATATTAAAGCAGTTATGATTGATGTTGGTTGGTGAGGACGAGAGTTGAACTTTTAATGCTATGAGTTCCATGAACTTCCATCAGACCAAACCAGCAATGCCGCCAACACATGCAGTTGTGCACCATCTGACAATCCTCATCCAACAACGATCCATCAAAAGTCTTCTCCTCATTCAAGGACTTGAAGGATGAACTTCAGGCTCCCCATTTGGATGTCCACTTGAGTTGAGTTTGCAAAGATTTTGGCCTTGTAACTGGAGTTTGCAAGGCCAACGTTCTTAATTGTTCTGTGAATTTTAACTGTAAATGCTTGCTTTGGTGGAACAACAGTAGCTAGTGAAGGGAAATTGTAATCCTTTGGCTAGTCTTTGTCTGAGTGTGTAGAGCAAGTGATATTATCTCCTGATATGAGTATGACCTCGGCCTCTCCCAAGACCGAGCAGAGCAGCTTTATGTATTCTTCCTTAGAAGCTCCATAAACCAGCCCCGGATCTATTGCTTGGACAGGATTGATATGTCCAGACCCATAGGCAAATTCAGAAGGCCAGGTTACCAGGTTGAGCCAATATTTTATATCATAGATAATGATTTAAATACACTTGTTTACGAGCTTCAGGATTTTAATTTGTACCACCTTATGTTGCCAACTTAAACATTAGGAAAGAAAACCATGAACACAACACTTGAAGTTCCTCGCCGCACGGAATTTAGCTCGCATGAGGCATAACCATGTTCTGATACCATGGGAATGTGCCAGTGCCCTTTCTCTGATTCCTGAGAACATAGTTTACCGGTGCTTCAATATGTACGGTCTCCAAATCAAAATATAAACTTACAGTGGGATTGATTTTAACCTGAATTACAACAGAACAAGCAGGCAGCATGTGAAACACTGGACCACCATCAGTAAAACTGAAATGCACCGGACTAACTTTTTAGGGAAACAGGATTATAAATTAAGACAGGAAGCTAAGTTCTTACCGTGACTGCAGAAGTATAAAACCAAGAGGACCTAGTAATCTAGTACAGTATAGAAAGGAGTTATTGTCCTAGGAAGCCTCAGTCACTTCCTTTCTTTCCATCTCGGAAAGAAATCATTCCCAAGAAGTTGAAATGTAAGTTCTCTCATCTCAGCATTTGTCATAAGTAATCACTTGGATTTGATAGCTGCATACAAGCATTACCTGAAGGCTGAAACAAACAACAACGGCACTTTAAATGAGTAGGCATAATCTAACAATTACTTCTTTTTTCTGTAGCACCATATCCTTTACTATGACTATCATGAAAAGAGTTGAGAAGTTGTTTCTCGAGCAAGTTTGGTAATGAGAGAGCTTTCCAACACTTCAGTTGAGAGATCAAGTGCAGAATCAGAACCTTTTGCCTTTGCCTCTCAGTATTGAGAGAAATACTATCATTTTCACACATTGAATATCCTCACTCGTTTTCTCCAGGCTTTCATCTACAGAGGTCTCGCCAACCAAGAAAAAGGTAGATGGCACTTCCAACAGAAAGTGCCCATGGTATCTCCAAAGACAATATAGTTTTCTGAGTCCAAAAAAAATACGAGGAAAAGATACAGTTTCCAGCTTGGGTCAGCTGTCAAATTAGTAAGATTAAGAGAGTAATCCATATAAATATTAACAATATCATTTTTTTTTTTTAACCCACAAATAAGTGTAGCATCAAAATAGATGATAAAGCGGCTAGGTAGCAAGCAAGCCTTGTCAACACAAAATTATTGATATCTTCATTGCAGCAATTTATGGTGCAGCTGAAAGGTTCCCTCATTTTCCTTTGTCATCTTTATATAACTCAGATATATTATAAATGTAACAACTGTTGTGTACACCAAGCCCTGTTGGAATTAGCTTAAATAATGCATACCTGCGGAGGATTTTGAAAATCATTCACAAGGAATATATTTGCGTCTTCAGCTGACCTGGCAAAAAACATCTGGTTAATAACCTTGAATGGCATAGCATTTAGAACACCACATAAATGCAAAGAGAAAATAGCAGTATATATTTTGTGTGTGTGTGTTATATTCAGCACAAATAACCCCCCTCAAACACACAGACATGCACACTCCTGAAAGTAAATATATCAGCAAAAAATATTTATGTGTGTGTGTATTATATAACCCTCTCAAACACGCGCGCGCGCTCTCTCTTTTGCATAGGCATAAAGATTAGTTCAATTTGCATTGAAGTTCTACAGATGTTCTTAGCACAAGATGCAGAGTGACCTAGGACAAGAAACCAAAATATAAAACAAAAGATAAATATATAATAGCAGCAAACTGTGACCAGCACCTCACAATACCGCCTTATTGTAGCAAGGAACTCTTTGACTCCTCAGTTGTAGAAGTACAGAAGCGGAAATGTAAGTCCTGAAAAACATTTCCTTTCAGAGCATGAATGGAACAACAAATAAAACATGTAACAGTATACAGATTCAGACATAGGCTTAAATAGATGAATTAGCAGACCAGAGGTCCCTAGAAGCAGAAACATAAAATTGATGATGAGTTTAATAGAGTATGTTTATGGAGAATAAGTAGTATAGGAAGCAAAGAAATGTCCCAGGATATGGATTATTTCTCCTTTTCTTTCATGGTTGGCATGGCTAGTTACTTTCTTATACGGAATGCCCGGACTGTTATTACACAGTCCGTCACTCCATCATACCTGAGATGAATGACCAACCAAGAAAAAGTCTGATAAGTTAATAACTATGGAATACGGAATTACTTTGAAACTACAGAATATGCTTTACCTAATAGACCTATACCCAACTTGGTAATATGGACTAGGATTACATCACATTGGACATAACCACGCTGTTTAACCCCCCATGGTATGTTTTGACAGATGCACAAATTTAAAAAGAGAAATGGTACAACTAAATATTGCACGCGCAGCTAATTCCATTGAATCTAAGGTGCTCGCCATCACTCCGTTTGGATGGCCCCTTTCCTCATTTTCTAATTTCTGCATTAATTTCATAACTGTTTTTTCTTCCCAGGGACTTGACATTAGTTTGGATCCTAGGTGCTATCAACTATTGGGTTAAGGTTACATGGGGTGGACGGGATGCTGAATGTTTGAATATATTTCTAATGTTTCTTTAAGTGGTTTTGTAATTTGTACTTTTCTTTATCCAATGCATCGTATCCGATGATGGAGAAGTGCGATGACTTCGCATTTTCAGACCATACAACTAATTAGAAGCCTATTGCTTTAAGTAATTTGATGCGGAAAGCGTGAACATGATAACAAGAGGCTTCGTCAAGCGTCAAAAACCATATGGCGATAAGGTAGAGATTGGATTCTGAAGTTTCATGCATGGAAGTCCCTAATATTCCTTGTAGATTGCTCACACTAGCAATGTAGCATTAGCTAGACAAAGTAGAATCAAAGTTTCTAACCCACTGCTGCAGACCCTAATCACCAAAACTGCAATGACTAGGAGCTCCAAAAGTGCAAAGAGGTGCGTGGTGGAACTCAATTCCACATTTTGAGTCATCATTCAGTTATAAGGAATATGTATCACACCACCCCCATACCCTTTGCAGCCCGGGTGGCTAAAGTAGATCAAATATCGGTATTATTGGAACCCATGTGTGGGCAACTCATTAACTGCTTCCATACAATAATATACTTCCCCAAACTAAGATGTTATTCGACTACAACAGTAGATAACAAGAGATTCTGTTTGAACTGCTGATGTGTCTTGACTTGTTTCTCTATTTCTTGAAGAAATCTTACAGAATACTCAAATTAACTTATTTAACATGTTAATCCATAAAGCAGGTTACAGCATCGTGCGAGATCATAAACACAAACAACAATACAGATACAGGTGCTTAGAAAACTCTTTCGAAGTTGGAGAGTAGAGGAGATCAAAACTTGGGTCGAGGGTTCAGACATCAAAAACAATTGGATGCCTCAAAAAAGTAATTAGAAATCCTTGATTTCAGGGCCACCACAATTTACAAATATCTGGTCGGCAAAATTAGTGCAGTGAGAAAAATTATCTGTCCCAAACAACCTATTCAGTGTAATCTGGAGTCTTTAGGCTCCATCATGAATGATTTAGCAGCTTC
The DNA here is from genome assembly GCF_002994745.2 of Rosa chinensis. NCBI lineage: Eukaryota > Viridiplantae > Streptophyta > Magnoliopsida > Rosales > Rosaceae > Rosa > Rosa chinensis. Next base: position 9,517,009 of record NC_037093.1, on the reverse strand, counting down.
AAGTTTATCAGCAGCTAGCTCTTACTAGGGAATGTGGTGAAGAAATTCTTCAAAACTAGGTCAGACTTCGGTATTCAGCTTCATTCAGCATCTTGCTTCTTTTCCTTCTTCACAAAACATTAACATTCAGACCTAAGACAAACTTTCTCAAGCCATAACTCGTGCGCAAATCTAGCACTTAGTTGATGGCCTCAAAATAAAGTGCAGGAATCTCAGAGTGTGAAGACAATGTTGCTACGCACTTAAACTGTCCAAAAAATGTCAAATCGTCAAGACCAGATAAAAATTAGTGAAAAGGAGCATGACATTTCCTAAAACTCTCAAGTCCATTTTAATAATTAATATGGACCCCTAGTGTATTTCTACTTTTCTAGAAATGCATAGACAACTTACACAGGAACTGTAATATACAGCCATTTACAAATACATAAGCCCTTTTGGAAGTTAAACTCAGAATACCAACAAATTTGCATGGGACATTTTCAAGATGCAAATTACCTGAACATAAAACTACATTACCTTTGCTTGCATATATTTATCTCTAACCGCTCGCAAATTGCTTCCTCTTTTATTCAGCTGCAAGTCATGAAGGGCAAGGACACAATCTTGTAAATCAGATGGTTTATAACCAGAATAGCATTGCAAGTTCCAGCTCTGCAACATATGTAGAGGGATCAATAATCTTCAAAATGTTTCTAACTGTCTCAATCAGTATTAAGTTGCAAGATTCTAACTTAGATAAAATTCATTAGTCCACAAATACCAAGTCCGCTACATTGTTTCTTACCCAGGGATGAACCTCAGGCTGGATTGTGAACCTTGTAAGAAAAACCGCCGATGCAGCAATAACTGATGGTAGGAATCGAACACAGCAGTAGTCAAGCAAACTTAGTTCCGCAAGATAACCACCCAAGAATTCAAACTGCAGACCCAAAGACTGTAAAGCAAGAAAATAAAAGAAACATTAATAAATAAAGGCAAAGAAAAGCAAACAAAAATCAAAACCATATAAACTGCTCTCCTACTTTGGAATTCTCTTGAGCAGCTCTTGCGAAGATTCTGCAAATCAAAAGGCAACATTACTGAATTTTCAGACACTAACCACATATGTAAAGGAAAAAACCAGCAGAAACAACATGAAACAACCATTTGACAAACAAGAATATCAAAGACGTCTGAAAGGATTACTTGCCTGAGAAAACTCCTTGTTGTGGGAGTATAGATCTCAAAGTTCAAGAATTTGAGTACATCTTTCTCCATTTCCAACACCTGAAAGTTAATACAAAATTCAACCTCAAGCTTAAATACCTCGCTGAAAACACATATTCAGCAGTGGTGGGGCGACAAAGACAGTCAAATCGGTCACCTCTTCTATCATGTAGGAATTATCTGTTATATAGCAGAACTCTTCAATACGTGGAGGACAAATCTCTTCGTACTTCCTGCATCACACAACCAGACTCAAATTACCATTTCAAGAATCTGTGGACGACTTTTGAGCAAGAACAAAGCTAATACACTATTCAAGTTCTTACGAGGCAATAAACATGCACGCAACACCAAGAAGCTGTAGCTTGTTCTTGCTGATAACGTGTGAAGAAAGGTATCTGTCAATATATGATACGGTAAGATAAAGGGTGTCTGAAACAAACTTGTATTCCTCCGCAACCTCCACCAACCAATCCACCAGGACTTCTCGCATGTGTTCTGAAATACAATTCTGCACCTTCTCCATGTAACCACATAATGGTCTATTCTTCACCTCCACCTGAATCACACACCACCATCAGCCTCAACTTAAATACCACTATGCTACCAAAAAATTTGGCATTGACAGAAAACAAAAATCGGATAAAAGAAGTTCAAACTCATTTAGACTATTTGAGCTAAGCTACTTCCAATTTCAATGACCAAAACTATTACTAATCATAAACAACCATATCCATGTTAAGTGAACTCATGAAAGCAAAAATCTGCCCCCGGGTTTTCATACATCTGAAACTGGATTCTCATGTATCATTTCCCAGATAAAATTTCAACACAAAAAGCAATGATTCTAATATTATGAAAACCAAATTCTGATCCATTCCAAAACCCTAAAGCCAAATGCAAAATCCAAATCACCAAATTCCAAATCTTAACCACAAAATCCATTCCCAATTGAGAAAATTTGAAATACTATCAAAATCCAAATCAGAAGACTACCTCCAATATATGAAGATGCTTATACATAGAAGGCGAGTAAGCACATTTGACCGGATCAATCGAGCCCACACCAATCTCCGTCTCGAGTCCCTCCTCCTCTTCCTTCTTCTGCGACTCAATTTTCGGTTTCTTCGGTGCCGATTTCGGAACCGAAACGAGATCCGGCGAGTTGGTGATCTCTCCCAGTACGGATCGCTGCTTCTTGGACGCCGGAACTTTCAGGGCCTCCGCCGCCGAGGCTCGCTTCTTCGTCGAGCGCGTGGTGTAGACGCTGTTTCCTTCGTCGCACATGATTCAATTGATTTGGGGATTTCTTTTTTTTTTCTCTTTTTTGTTTTGTTTCCAAATGAAGAAATGAAAAGTGCGAATAAGATTGGAATCCGGATATGGGAGTGAGAGCTGCGTTGGTTAAAGCCATAGACGGAATGGCGGTATTTTCCGTTTTCAAAATCGTTGTTCCCGCTCCAAGTTAGTTACGTTCCGCACTGTGCTGCTACGACGTCGTTTATCGCCTCTGTGATATCTAGGTCACATGACGACTCACATCTATGTATCCATCTGTCTATATTATATAGCTAAGCACTCATGCTTCTACGACGTTGTTTATTGCCTCTGTGATATCTAGGTCACATCAATATTTATTGGCCAGGGTTAAGTGACAACTGCATGATGTGATGTGTGTGGTGTTACAAGTTTTTGTTAAATGGTTCATCTACAGTACATTGATGTATCGATGCATCAAGTAAACTAACTCGATACAGAGGTAGAATAATTCGAGATCAAGTCAGGTTATTTTACTTATGCATGGAGTTAGTCTACTTGTATATTGAATCTAACCTACTTGATGCATTTGTACACACTACTACAAAAAGGGCCTAAGGGGACTAATAATATGTGTGCCTTTTGATACCTATAGGGACAAATATGTGCCCCCATTGAGCTATAGAGATATATATCATATTTGTGCCTATTGCTAAATGGCACACATATCTCAAGCTCAAGTGTCCCCATATAACCCCATGTATTCTACTTCATCCAAATACATATTGAATGATATATACTTGTACTGTTCACGAATACAAAAACATATTCTAGTGAGTCCTTGTATACCACCTTTTGTAAGATCAAATATGGACATAACACATATCATCATAAAGTAATTGATGATTAGCTTAATATCAATCCTAGTTTAATATGGATACAAACAGTACATCAATACTTGTAACTTAATGAAGCAGTGTATCTATTCATTAAGGTAAGTAATCCTATTCTTAGTCTGCAAGAAAGACTACAATGAAGTGTTACATTAAGAAACTAACTAGGAAACCTAAACCGATATGGATAGCTTTAATGGGAAGCTTCTTGAGGTTTAAGTCACCTATATATACAGATGAATTGGTCCTTGATTACTACCGACGTTTTGCATATTGTTCTGTCCATTGAGAAGCAAGTTGGTAAGTAACAGAAGGCCATATTCAGTGATCGTGTTTGCAGCTGCATAAGATGGAATCCATGCCAGTGATTGCTGAAGGTAAGCCTTAATCCTTTTATGATTGTGTGCATATGTTGTGAGCATGTACATGGTTTCTAACACCTTTTACATAAATACAAATACCTATTATTTCAATTGGGGACAAATGTAACATGTGTGCCTATATATCTCCAACATGAGCATACATATGGTGTTATACAATACACAATCACATTTGTACATTCAATCAACTTTTCAAACATATATAAATCCGAATATTAGCTTTCCTACACAAATTTCATTCATCCAAAAGCAATATACAAAAGTGGTCATTGTTCTCCCAGACCATAATAATTACATGATTAGTTCATCTCTGCTCTAACCCAAGCTAGTATTGCTATATCTAATATGGCTGAAGCCATTACCCAAAATATATATAGTTCATCTCCAATATGTCAATAAAATGACCCAAAATATACTAACTTTGAGATGAATCATAGATACCAGCAATATGCTTCAAAACAAACTTCCTACAGTTTCCATCCTAGTGTCCAAGGAAAGTCACATACCCCTCCATTGGAGTTGATTACATTTCTTGGATTGATTGAGGTTGCTTCTCTGCGATATCAGAAAGTGTTGCTATTAGCTTCTTAATGGTATCAGGTCCAGCACTTATTATACCATGCAAGGGATTGCCAATACGAGTTTCAATGCTATTCAATTGAGTTTGGACAGCTTGCAATTGCTCTTCCTTTTTGGCTACTTCCTCTGTCAACCTTGTGATCTCAGCAAGTGAGGCTTCAAGTTCAGACTGAAGTGATGCTACATTGCAAGAAACTGTTGGCTTTGCAGTTTGTATTCCAGGAACATCAACCCACTCTACTTCCAGTACATACCCTCGAACTGCATTATATGTCTTTGGTCCAAATTGCTCACAAAACAATTCATTCAATCAGTCTATAGTGAGTTCCCTACCATTTAAGCGCTCCCTTTGCTCAAGCTTATCCAATTCCAACTACAACAAAATCATAAACTAATTTAAAGTAAACTAATTACAGAAATAAGCAACCATGTATACTAAGCTACAACCAATATCACAACACTTACAAAGATTTTTTCTACTTCGTCATTAATTGGCACGGTCCCAGTACAGTCTTTATTTGGTTTGCTGTGAATCAATCTCCAAAATGTGAAGCGATCTATTTCTTTCCCTTCGTTTGCAAGTTCCTGCCAATCCATGATGTTGTATAATCAACCACAAATGTAATCCAGAACTATAGATGCAAAACCAAGTACAATCACTTGAAAATGTGCCCTAGTGGTACAGATTGTTTGAACAATGATTCGTAAAAGCTAAAGGCATGCTTTTAACATTTCTGTTTAAAATGAAAGTCATTGTAAGTGCAGCGACAATAGGTAAACTAAACAGACACCTTATGATGTAAGAGATGAGAATGGAGCTATGAATACACTTTTCAATCAATAGGTTGCAATAGGATCAGAAGGCACAATGAATTTATTTTAGGATCAGAAGGCAGCTATGAATACACCTTTTAACTCTATTATACCATGTTGTCAAAATTTTTGAGAAGATTGTACCAAAAAGCAATGCCATATTTTTACATTTTTTAACTTCATAATTGATGAGAGAAGTAACTAAATACGTTATTGCCAAAAACAACTATTTCCAAACCGCACATAGTCAATACTAAAATCTGGGAATAGGCCAAAACATGTAAGCTTCAGACTTTTACTCTACAAGAGACCATTATCATGTTGATGGTCTGAACTTGATCCATTTGTACTGAAATGATTAGTCCATTCATGCTTAACAAACTACTCCTACTTTCGGCCCTTAGATGCAGAGACATGAATACTTTTGTATGAACACACACACATATACCCATAAGTTAAATACCATTATTGATTTTCAGGAACCCGAAACTCTTTATGAAGATGATTTTGCATATATTTAATTGAAAATGAAATGCGCACTTTAATTATTTAGCAGCATGCTTTCATATGTGATGAACTGAAAATAATTGTTACAACTTAACTACTAGTATGCATATATGTCCAATAGTACTATTACTAGTGACATGGTATCCCTTAGTAATTGCATGGTATTTTGATTAATTTGTTTCTGTTTTAATTGAAAATGACCAAATGTTGAACATGTGGGCTATATATATATTATACCTCAACAATCTGTGAAGAAGGTTATGCACGAAATATTTTAACTTTCCATAAAAGGAGTAACACTAATCACAACAGCCATGCATTGTTTGTCCAAATAAGTATGACTATCATTATATGGAAATTTTGATATCATGTTTTCAATTAAAAGATCCATACCAGATTTGGGCCATTCAAGCGATCGACCAAAATTAAAATCTCACCCATTCATATCGTATTTGGGCAAATGTCTTTGTTCCGGTGTTTGCAGCCACCTTCAACTGACTTCTATTCTTCTTGGTAGTCACTGATTTTTTCTATTGTTTTCAAACTACCACATTCATTTTTAGTTGTCATTATATTTATAAGCTGAAAACTATAGAGATTGAAACTCAAATATGGCTATCATGGTTATGGGGAAAACTGTACCTCACCAAATTTGTCCCAATGAAGTACCAATGCACGCCATTGTAGTTGATTCACATCCCCATCTGGACATACAAATCGTTCAGCATGTCCTTTGTCTTCCATATAGTAGTCAACATAAAGTTTGTGCTTGTGTTTTCTCCAACGCGCATTTAATTTCTTCTTCACTACCTTCTGAATTCTTTTCATAATTGTCAAGGTTTGTGACTCAGACCAATCTATTTTTGCCTACATACAAACTCCACAAGTAAATAATCATCCTCATAAAATTAAGTACATATTTCAGTTAGTAAGAGATCATGCATATTACCTTTATTTCTGCCCATGCACTTTCAACCCTTCTGGTCCCTTTAAAATTCCTGAAGTCAGGTACAGTGATTGGAAACATAGAAGGTTCTCTTGCAAGTGATCCTACATACCTTGAGAACCTTGCAACAGTTTCAGCTGGTGCAACCGGCTGCCCAAACCTGTTAAACAGCATCTTCTCAGGGCCATAAGGACCAAAGTTAACCTTATTTTTACCCCTGTGTTTCTTGATTTTTCCAGCCCTCTTCCTGGTCCCATGTCCAGTTTTTGATCTCATATCTCCGATATTTCTATTAACAGATCCTCTAGATGCATTCATCTCATTCACCACGCGATCGGCATGGTTTGGTGCCATGTTATGATCTCCCTTAATCATCCTCATAAGAATTTCTTCATCTTCATCGTCATTTTGTGTGTGTTGGCTAACAACTTGGCTATCATTGACTTCAAATACGTTACCTAAGAGTTGCAAGTTATAATCACTCATCTGCACATAACAATTAATCAGATTACTGAAACCTGCAATTGTTATGTGCATATATTCATATATGGTTCCAGATGAATGAGTAAACCCTATACCCATATGATTCAAAAGTAACCAACAGCAACACACCAAATAAAGGTTGCTTAACTATTAACTCATCATGTCCCATTATTCAACTATTCCACTAACAATCATCAAACAATTTTCAGCACACAACGTCCATTACATTCATGCTATTAACGCCATAAAGATCTAATTGCAAAAGTTAATTAAGAGTTTAGGCAGATAGATCAGACAAACCATATATAAAGAGCTCAAAGTAAACTATATGTAAAAGGTATCGGACAAACCTCTACCAGCCGACACCTTTGAAGATAAGCACGATTGTAGATGCTTTTTCCAGCTTTTCAATTTGTCTATTGCCTTCTAAGATTGACGACTTGATGAAGATTAATTTTCTGAAAAAGTGGTTTCGCCCAAAACAAAGAAACTCATCCTCGTGTGCAGATGACGAAGGTCCACCTTTCGTTTGATTGACAGAACGATAAGCAATTAAGCACGTGTGTCCATCTTTTGATTTTTGAAGCAAAAATTATATGCGGGAAGCCAAAAATTTTGGCTGAATCTTGCACTATCCCGCCCTTATCGCAAACAACGAAAAGAACTAGCATTGGAATTGTTTGGCTTGTGATACTGTAAGGCTGCAATATTCTCATCTCTTTATTAAAAAGAGATTCCAATGAGCCTAATTCCTTATATTTATAATTGTTATATGGTGAACAGAAAAATTATTAAATTATCTTTTATTTTTTCTAGCCCAACCAACATTGGCCAATGTATCTATAAATAACATTCCCAAGTCCCAACCCACAAGAAATTCCACACATTAGAAATCAGTCTTTGGATCGAGTGCATCAACAATTTCTTTGAAGGTTAGTAGTAACTAGTTACTAAAGGATGTCTTAAGGCTTTAAATTTCTTTCAGAAGTCTTCATCATGATTTTGATAATACAATAATTTTTTTAATATATACTTTTCATTTAGAAATCTCCTTTAAATTTGAACTTAATTTTTTTTTCGTTTTCTTAATATAGTGAAATAATGAAGCGCGGTGCTAAATCATTTCGCCGTCTATATTATGATGATGCACCGAATGAGAGAAATCAACGTGAACACTCTACTGCTAACTCATCCAGTGCGGCCCTTCCTAATCCGCCACACATAGATGCACGAGACATGTTAAGAATCTTAGTCCCCACACTACAAACATCACAAGAGCGTATCCAACAAGCTATCGATAATGCTCGTAGACAACATGCAAGGCCTCACCCAAATGATGGTGTGTTTCAATTTGGAACGCCACCGCGTGCGGCTTCAAATATTCCACACACCGGCCCTCATTTAACTCCATATGCACACCTACAATCGAAAACAGATTCAAATAGTGGTGAAACTGAGATTATTAGTACTGCTCATTATCATGGACACCAATATGCTGAAAGTGAGGGAGAAGTCTGTAGCATGACATCTAACAAGGCTGGAACTACAATCAATGAAGGTAGGGTTAAAGAAGCAGCTAGAGAAAGAGATTGGTACGAAAAAGATGGTTGGTCGTGGTGAACACATGTAAATTAAGAGTCAGTATTTTAGCAATAATGTCAGTTTATGTTCACAAATTCAACTTAGGGTAGTGTATGCATTTTTTTTCCTTACTTTTTTTGGTTCCTAACGTTGGGGGTAGTCTAAATCATGTTGTGAATATATATTCTAAAAAAAAAAAAAAATCATGTTGTGATTACATTTCCTTTGGCATCATGAATCGACTGCTCTTAGGATCCACCTTGATCAATCGACACTTAATAACTTGCAGAAGAGTCTATCATGCATCCTCATTTGGAATAACTCATACAAAAAAAAATTACCGAAATAATTATAATAACTAGATTTGGTAAACGTACCAAAAACTTCATTAAATTACACATTGTACACATTACACCAGCTTCATCAATGGACTGATATAAGGTGAAACTAATTGATGTCTACAAATTGAATCAGGCTCATTCAATATACACAAAATGACACATAATTTTACAAGACATAAGCACCTGGAAACTGGAAATTCATGGTTCACCTTCAGAACACATCTGGTCTTCAGCTGTCGGAATGTCTGTCATATCCCATCCTCCCTCTACTTCATCATCCTCCATCATTGAATTGTCCAACTCTTGTGGCGGTACTAGGTCATGATTTGTGGTCATCCCCATAGCAAAGTAATCTCTAAGCGTTGTATTCACCGCAATATGCCACTCTTTCTCAATTGGATCTTGCACATAAAACACCTGCTATGCTTGTCCACCAAAAACCAAAGTGTCCGGAGGTGGTAGCAACCGTTCAAAATTTACCATGGTGAATCCAAAATCATCCTTCTTAATTCCACTTCGACGAAGCCTTCCGTTCATCCAATCACAATCAAATAACACTACTTTACGACCATTCCGATAGTTCAGTTCTATTATATCTTTTAATATGCCATAGTATTCCACCATATCAGACTTAGGATTAGGATCATTGACCGTAGCATAATTATCTGTCTCCATTTCAACAAACACACCACTATTCTGTGTTTTACCATCGTCAACAGATTTAACATGAAACCTATATCCATTCATAATATACTTGGTCCAACGCCTAGCCCACCGGGTAGGACCTCTAGCTAGGGCTAAAAAATCCTCACTAATATCACCAACTCCATTCATGTAATCGCCATCAATCTGTGCAAGAACTCATGAGGGATGATGTCTACTAACAATTAACTCGTGCTATATGTGAAAATCACTTACCAGGTCGCCAAAGTATGCAGGGAAAGAGCAATTTGCTTGATTAGCCGCAGCCATTGCACTCACACATGGGCCTATATTGCTTGTCTCACGTTCAACGTACTCCCTAGCAACCAAAATATTGTTTTTAGGAACTGAGATATAAAGGAAAGTGTTCACAATATGGAAACTAAACAAGCCAGGAAAGAACAACCCTATTCAAATAGTACATTAAGGAAGGTAGATGCTCCTACAACAAAAGTATAAGTCATATGCATGTATAAGACTTGGAATTCTACTTTAGATAGAAATAACATTAATCATTATAGACCATTATGACCAAAAGTTTGTGTGTTGTTTGGAGCCCATCTTGTAGTACATTCCCTAATTGAAACACTGAAACACTTGAATACATATCCTCATATTTACAATACATTGGAACTATATTCAGCAGAGCCACAACTCTGTACCAAAAGCAAGCCTATTACTCAGCATCATTTCATAATTATGTAATTTAAAATTCATTTTGAAAAATCACTGGACTATACCAAATTGAACTTCCAGATAACAAAAATATATAGCTTGGAATGGAAATAATTTTGAGGAATGACCACAAGTTATGTAATTCAGATATATCAAATACATTAATCTCACCGTTTATATGGCCAAACTTTAGGTGTATTGTCCAAGACATGACGATGTGCCCTATTCCATTCCGCATCATCTAGCTGGAATAATTTAAACTCACCAAGTGATCTTCCAGGATTTGCAAACACAGATAGCCCAACACGTTTTCCACTGTCAGTTAAATCAGCATTCCGCCCCGGCCTATTTATACATCCCACTGTGGTATCACCAAGATACATGCCGCAAAATGATAGGCATTCTTCCACAATATAGCCTTCTGCAATGCTGCCCTCAGGCCTAGCTTTGTTTAGAACATATTTCTTGAGTGTTCCTAAAAATCTGCATTGTAATATTACATCAATATATTATGGTGAGACGTGTTAATGAGAAACCAATTATTAAGATGAGGGTCTTGGGATAGCCCAAACCAAATTTACAAATTCCTTGGAAGGCATAGAAAAGATGAAACACTGTTTATGGGATATGAATAAGGAATATCTTTGCAGCTAATTCATGCAAACAGCAAGCTAGCATTTTCTGTGTGCTTTACTATAGGTTTGAATAATCACCAGAGGCATTACATGACATAACAGAATACCTAATGAGATAAACATATTTATCTACCTCCTTTATCTTCTACCATAAAGCATCGATTGATTTGCAGTTCTAGGAAAACCAAAATGGCAGGAGGCATTTAACTCTGATTCAAACAATAAGTTGTGTAGGTCTAAAACAAGTGAACTATACTTGCAAATTAATTTAATGCAAATATAAACCTAAGCTGAAAGTAGCATAATAGATCACCTCTCAATTAGGAACATCCATCTGAAATGTACTGGACCAGCAATGGCAGCTTCATCAGCTAGGTGGATTGGCAAGTGAACCATGACGTCAAAGAAGGCTGGAGGCATTAAATGCTCTAACAAGCACAAGACTATTGCAATCCGTTTTGACAAAAAATTGAAAGTGCCAACAGTTCCCACCTTAGTACACAAGATGCGAAAAAATGAGCTTAGCTCTATAAAGATCCTTGCAACATATTTAGGGAGAGCATACCAGATAGCCAGGGGAAGCAAATACTGCATTATAATATGGCTATCATGGCTTTTAAGGCCTATTAACTTTCTCTCTCCAACTCTAACACATCTAGCAATGTTAGAGGCTATTCCATCAAGAAGCTTACTTGAAACCAATACTTCACAAATCATGGTCATGTTCTCAGTCTTCATGTTGAAGGCTGCCTTCGGAGGTCTAGCCCCTTCACTCTCTGGATGCAATTTTTATTTAATCTCAAGATTCACACAATCCATACGAGCATTATAGGTATCCTTGCTTTTTCCATCAATAGACAACAAGGTCCCCAACACACTGTCCGTGACAGAAAACAATGATCAGGTCACTGACCATGTAACTGGTCAGGTCACTGACCATGTAACTGGTCAGGTCACTGATCATGTAACTGGTCATGTCACTGACCACGTAACTGGTCAGGTCACTGACCATGTAACTGATCGAGTAACAAAACTGAAATTGTGTTTTGTGTTTTAAAACTATGCTTCAGTTTTATCTTCCAAAGAAGTGGTCAAGTTTGGAACGGGATCGATTCCGGAGACTCAGATAACCTGGGAACTTGATAGAATACTAGAAACAAGGACACACGGTGCTGGTTGCGATGAGTAAAACATTGATTATCGATTAAGAAGAACAATTTGGGTGGAGGGAGAAGAATGAGAGAGAAATAAATCTGGGTAAGAATGAGAGAGAAATGGAGGGAAGAGATGTGTGTGTTGGCGCCAAAGGTTGTGAAGAAGTGGAGAGAGTTGACCCGAATATACGCTTCCTTTTCTCTGTCTTTTGATCAGAGACACAATACACAATGGAAGGGGAGAGAGACTGAGATAAAAATAGGTATGTTAGTGCGTATGTGGTATTTGTATCATATAGGGACACTTCTTCTGTCCCTTTTTACAGAGGAGAGAGAATGTGGAGATTAAAATTACATATTTGCAATGTGTATGTGGTATTTTTATCAAATGGGGACACTTCATGTGTCCCTTTTCTAACAAAAGGCACATATATCTTCTTATGTGCCTATTGCTCACTTAGAGGCACACATCTTTCATTTGTCCCTATTTTATGTGTCCGCTTAGGGCCTTTTTGTAGTAGTGACATTAATATACCGTAAAATTTTTCCTTGTGAAATGCCAATCAAGCCAAGAGTTTGAATGGTGCAATCTGTTGTGGTGAGTGACTTTATAGTCGGCCAACCAAACCCGTTTATTAATCCTGTAGTGTTCATGTAGACAAGAATGGAAGCATACAAGCTTTTCCAGGAGGATGAAAAAAAAAATTCCAAGTTCTAAGCACGTTCCATATTGAAATGAATATGAAAGGAGAGATAATATGATAGAAGATGTCTAATTGCAAGAGCAATACTAGGAAATTTGGAATTGATGATGAGCTAGTTATACAAGAGAGCTGTCTAAAGCATTTGTGAGGGAGGAAAGTTTACTTAATTAAAAGCTGTCTTAACTTGAAACAACAACCAGCTACACTACCAAACAAGATGGGTCTCAACTCAGGATTAATCCTTCAAGACGGGGACAGAATTCTTGACCCACAAGGCTCATCTTGCAAGGGGTAAATGGTTAAAATTAGTCTCCTACTTATCAAAATTTAAATCAAGCAACAGATTTCCGTCGTCTTGTAACTCAACCACCTTTACTACTAGTTTCTGGTGGTGTCTTAAACTTTTCATCAAGATCCGATCCCCTAGGATCCAACCTTGATTTTCTCTTTCTACCCTTTGGAGTACTAGTATTCGCTCTACTGCTTTTTGGAGTCACTGATTTATTATCCTTCACATCCTGACTGCAGCAACCTACCACAGCACATCTGTCCCGGGTTATTCAGCATCTCTAATATTAGTCTTTGCTTGGTTAGGTTGTTTTCTCATAGCTTGAGGCACGGCCAGACTGATAGAACCTGCCCCGGATTTCACCTTGAAATCTGAGGTGGCCCTGCGGGGCCCAACTTAGGAATAACTCTACCGAAAAGTCGACGGAGTCACCCCTAAAGATGGGCTACCCAAAACATGTAGAAAACAATACACTTCTAAAATCAACACTAACGTCACTCCTGCAGCCATCCTGCTCCCCGATTCACAACAAACTCCACAACACAACACAAGTCTCAACTTAAGAACATTTAGCCACTAGATTATCATAGCAATCTAATACACAAGGTATACAAGAAAACAAATAGAAAGGTAAAGGGTCGATAAGTCCTACATTGCGGAAGCAGTGACAACTATGCCTCAACCCCATGTATGCTCGACCTCAACTAATCTACCCTGCAAAAGATTGCGGCTATGATAGTCTTCCAATTATTTCTTCCTCAAACTCGAATTACCCGTTATCCTGAACAAAATGATATTATAAATATATGTTACTCGATAATCGGAAATAAATTGACGATAATAAAGTCGGAGCCCTAAAACCGATAATTCATCAAAAGTTTGAAATCATAACGAAACTAGCCCAAACTTCATACGTTATATCAACTCAATAATCAAAACAACCTATGGAAAACGAGGATTAATTCAACGGTCGGATCTTTTAGAATCGAAATCCAAATTTCTGAAACTTCAGAAGTTCTGATAATTTCCAAAACGTGTACCAATTCATACTAAACCCATATCTACATGTTCATAACGATATGCTCGACCCACAAACCAAAGTACGACGCCCAGAACGGCCAGACGAGCCCCAAAGCCCCCACAGGCGGCTGGACGTGGGCCCCACGTGCCGCTGATTACAACCCCGAATCGGGTCACCAAAATTCATCAACATGATCATCTCAACATTCTTAACATCTTTCATAACTACAACATTGATCAATTTCAAGTGTATTTATTGGAATTTCCCTCGAAAACACTATATTTCTTCCCGCTATCGATTTGCCATACTCTGGCAAAAATTGGAGCTACCCACTAGTTGGGCTCGAACCATGAAGAAGAGAGCTTCAAGATGTGGGTGGTGGCGCGGCCTGAGGTGACCAAAAAACAGAGATTGGCCAAAAAACTAAAAACGAAGTTGCCGGAAAAACCTGCCCATTGCGCTTTCCACCGCCACAATCACTGTACGTCGCTGCCACAGAGAGGGAGAGGGAGATGAGGCGGTCCAGAAGGGAGCAGTTTCACTACCATAGGTGGCTGGAATAGGCGCCGGCTAGGCTCGGAAGTTTGGCGGTGATATATATATATCTCTCTCTCTCTCTCCCTCTCTCTTCGACTTTCCAAAATGGAAGTCCCCAAAAATAGAAACCTCCCTTTCCAGAAACACCTAAAAACACTTCAAAGAGTTTCCGAAAATTACAAAACTGCCTCTGATTTAAGTCCTTTATAACTTCTTTGTTACAATTTCAATTTTAACGTGTCACCTGTCCACGAACTCGGTTTAACGTGCTCTACAACTTTCTAGAAGGAAGTTTTCTTGTAAAGTGTAAGAAAAAAAAGTCAACCTTTTGACCCACTAAAAGTTCGAAATGAAAGTGAAAAATAAATATAATTATCGTTCACTGTCCAAATGACTGGTAGGTAGATAAATTTGGATACTGGGCGTAATAATCTACCCCCTTATAAAAATTTTGTCCTTGATTGAAGATATAGGGAGACATGAAATGTTGTGTATATGAATCGAAGAGAAGGAATATACAAAAGTGTACCAAAGATAGAATGGAAGTATCACTTGGCTCCAGCAAAGTATAATAGTTTATTTGGAATTGAATAATATACTCATACTAACCTCTGAAGAAGGATGACTCTCCTGATGAAACATAGCATGAAGTCTGGTTTGAGTTGTTAGACGTCCATGCTGACCTGTAGATCTGCCTGTTGTACTAGTATGGGTGTCATTGATCGATGGACCACCAGATACACTACCGAAAATGCCACCCGATATGTGACTGGAGTTTCGCCCAAGTCCCGATGTATTCCTTGAATCAACTGTGGGCATTCACTCATATAGTGACCCAGCTGGCCACACTGATAACACTCTCTACTACCTGCTCGACACTGACCCTCATGGTATCTGCCATAGGTTCGATACTGCAGAAGTAGCTGTAACTCACGTAAGTATCGTAGGGATGATTAAAGTTAATAGCGTGGTCCTGGAACTGCCACTCATCTATTTGTTCATACCTCATGTCACGACCACCAAAATTCGGTCTAGCTCTAAAATCAAAACTGTTAGGTCTACTGCCACCCTGGGACTCAGATCCCAACATAGTAGCAGCCATCTAGGGTGGACCCATCCATTCAATGCATAATAATCTCGAAGAAGATAGCATGTCGATTACACAATTGTGGTGAGGATAGTACAAGAAACTGGATATGCAAGTTTACTCAAAACATGTGAAAGTTAACTTCAAAACTCATCCAAGAGTTGAACAACTAGAAAAAGGAAGGCCACACTTGAAATGAACAATCCTCAAGCGGGAACCCGGCTAGTTACTGCAATCTAATCAATAATAACAGCGTCCCCTGTTGAAGTCAACAGTCCTAAAAAAAAATATAGATATGCTTTTAAGCATTATAGAAAAGAATTACCCACTGGTGAAGAAAATTTGCAAAAACCCTTTGCTCGAAATAGCCTAAAAAGAATTTTAAATGGAATATCGACAATGGAAAGCTCAAAGTCGATTACTTAAATGAATAACACTTGGAATACCGCAGAAAAGGAAATCTACTTCCAAAACAAGAAAATAAGATATCGGAGCAATGCATCATCCGATGTTATAAGAATCACAGGAAATCAGTCACGTTGTTTTTGAACATCCAAGTACTAGAGTGTAGCCAACTCTTCTTGCTCGACTTAAAGTCGATATTCACAAGCAACAATTGCCTTCACTAAAATGAGGATAAGATAGCTGAAAATTCACTCTCCAAACAACACTTAATTATCAAGATTTCAGCTATAACAACAATCCCAATGACTTCCTTATGCTAACTAAAATTGCACCAAAATTTCTCCAAATCTCTTCTCACTAAGAAATAATCCACAACACCACCCAACCATAGTAGCCCAAAAATTTAGTACTTCAAATGTCGGTTGGAACAGTTGATAAAACTTAAGTCCAAACTCAACTCCTACATCTTGTTCAAGTCATCTAACCGATAAACACATGATAGTGACTAGATATCAATCGTACTAACTTTCTATACCTTTTCAATCAAGGGTCACCATACGGTCGAAAGGTCGATCATAGCGATAACTAATATTACAAACATCTCAACCCATCACTACCAGTAATGGCACCAAGGAAGCAAACCTCACTCAATTCCTCCAAAATAGCCCATTACATGTATTCAACTCAAGCAAAAACCAGTTTTTTCAAGACGACAAAACACCATTCACAAGGTCTTTCCTCGAACAACATCTTTGATATAAAACGGACACCCGTCCAACATCTTATATCACACAAAATAATACCCAGATCTGAAAGTGGTCCCACCACATAACGATCCAATTTCTCGAATTAATCACCACAGAAATGCGTCACTGAATAGACAAACCACATTACGTTTCACCCAATATATAACTAGAATTCTAGTCAAACCTTAACTTGAAATATTCCTGGAGTCAACTGGAAAACTTATTTCCTTAAAGTTATTCCACTAACCACTCTTATAAGATCACAACCCATCTGTCTAGCAAAAGCGCCACCAAGAACCTACAACAATTTAATCTTCAAGGTTCCATGATTCAAAACTCGAATCATGCTCCATATCACATAGCAATTCTGTTTGAACTTCAATGAATACCTAACGATGTCACTATAGCCATTCTCTGATTTTACATTCAGCCATTTCACCTAAAAACGAATAACCAGGGACACACATCGGTACAATCTCAAGTACAAAAATTGTTTATAATCCTCCCAGTTTAATACTGACAAAGCTCGTAACTCTATTGTAAAACTCTAAGCGTTCAACTAAATACTCAAGCTTCAAACATAAAACTATTTCAACATTCAATTCTATCCATCTCCCAACTCTCTACAATCAGGAACTTAATAAGACCAAATTATAACCCAAACTACCTGGGATCAATTTCTTTCATTTTGAACAAAACTAACTCCAAATGTCATGGTTAGGTCAACGACCCAAGATGACCAATCCTATGATTCCCAAGTAATCTCCAACGACTGCCAGTAATGTCCCAAATGTCGCATACATAACTTATCACGTCATGTAACACATCTCCCGAAACTTGATTCAAAGTCAAAACCACCATTACTACTAGTTCCACTTCCAACAACAATCCTGATTCAGAAGCAATTATAACATCCAAAGATAGCTAAAATTATGGTCATTCATCACAGACACTCAAGTACGAAATTGAACTCCGGTCTCGCACCTTAAACCCTTAAACCCTGATCCAACCAACTTAGCAACGAGGAAGAGATAACCACAACATTCTCTCAAATCACATTCCATAGCACAACTCGAACCTATAGAGTAGTCTTACTCTATCATCACCAGGGAAAGGTGCAAGACAGGTTGACATACCAATATGCAGAGAAATCCCTATGAGGTCGGAGTACAAGAGGCATAGCACCTAAAGGATAAACCAACTAGACATGTACCTTACACAGTTGATGAGTACATCAGCACCGAAGAGTAAATGATGAGGAACCACCGTAGTTAGGCCATCACTCGAGAGGTGCTGAGTATCATCAAGTATATAAGGTAATAAGGAAGAAATTCAACAGTGTTTGGCTCTAGTTTTCTTAAGCTGGTCAACAGTCTCTTTTCTGCTTGCGGGCTTGCCAGCACCGTCAGGTGCGGTCGTCAGGGATGTCCCTTGACCTGACTTCTTTCAAGTGATTGTAGACGAGGAGAGCACCAACCTCGTGGCAGGGGTCTTTGTGCCTTGTGATGAGGACTTTTGCTTAGTTTCCTCAATATCAGACAATCGATACTCGACGTCGTAGATAGAGCAGAGCGAAAATTATTGGGAAGTGGGGAGAACTTGCTAAAGCTTGACTTTAGCTTGGCTGGACTGTGAGGGTGTTACCCTTGCTTAACTGGTTTCGTAACCGTTGTGGTAGCTGTACTACAGTCGGCTCCCCAGGAGACTAGGACCGAAGCACATTGACAGAAGGTTTGGTGGCACTGACAGTCGGCACCTGAGGATTCTGGGACTGGAATGTGGTCACCGGTAAAAGAAGGAGAGGGGTTACTCTAGAGAGGCTTAGATAATCTTAGAGATTGTTGTTGATGAATTGTGTGTGTTGTTACTTGTTGTAGCCTCTATATATAGGCTACCAAGACATAGTGGTTGGCCTTAAACAAATGAGATAGTGGAGCACTAAGTGAGATAGTGGAGCACCAAATGAGATAGTGAAGCACTAAATAGAGATAATGGAGCACTAATGGAGATAAAAATGATGAGTTTTGGAGTGGTTTTGAGTCACTTTCTGCTCCTTTATTCCTTCAATTATATCTCCACCAAGAATTCAGAATGGGCCTTCGACTTCTTCATATAAAATGATCCACCATGAGTGTAGATCATTCTAGTAAAATTTTAGAGCTTACTTCTATATGGTTGGGCCGGAAACGCTGCTGGACTCCTTGCAGGTCCGGCTTTCCAGTTTTATCTTTCAGAAAACTGGACTGATTGTTTGAAGGTTTTCCACTCCAAACTAGCTCTTTTACTATTCATAAGAAATGATCCTTGGGATGTCTAGAATGAATTTGGAAAGTTTTAGCTCATTTGGATTTCGTTTGGTTAGTCTGCCGCCCCTCCTTCCTTGTTTACCTCGGTTTCTCCCAGCCGAAGTAGGAAAATATGCTAAAGTTGACTTTTCTTGCAGCTCGCATAATCTTCCATAATTCTGCAGGTAGGATTTATTTAGCCTCTAAATAATATATTTCGAACTTGTCGACAATATATAGCTTGAGCCACTGACATTGGCTCAATTTCTCCAAGACACGCCTAGTCAGGCCAAAATGCTCATTTTGGGTTCAAACAAACATGACTTAACAACCTAATGCTCTGATACCAAGTTGACAGAACCTGCCTCGTATTTCACCTTGAAATCCAAGGTAGCCATGTGGGCCCAACTTAGGAATAACTCAACCAAAAAGTCAACAGAGTCACCCCTAAAGATGGGCTACCCAAAACCTGTAGAAAACAATACACTTCTAAAATCAACACCAACCTCAACTCTTGGAGCCACTCTGCTCCCCGATTCACAACAAACTCCACAACACAACACAAGTCTCAACTTAAGAACATTTAGCCACTAGATTATCAGAGCAATCTAATACACAAGGTATACAAGAAAATAAATAGAAAGGTAAAGGGTCGATAAGTCCTACATTGCGGAAGCAGTGACAACTATGCCTCAATCCCATGTACACCCGACCTCAACTAATTTAGCCTGCAAAAGATTGCTGCTATGACATTCGTCCAACTATTTCTTCCTCAAACTCGAATTACCCGTCGTCTTGAACAAAATGATATTATAAATATCTGTTTCTCGATAATCGGAAATAAATTGACGATAATAAAATCAAAGCCCTAAAACTGATAATTCATCAGAAGCTTGAAATCAAAACAAAACGAGCCCAAACTTCATTCATTATATCAACTTAATAATTATAACAACCTATGGAAAGTAAGGATCGATCCAACGGTCGGATCTTTCCGAATCGAAATCTGAATTTTTGAAACTTTGGAAGTTCCGATTATTTCCAAAACGTGTACCAATTGATACCAAATCTATATCTACATGTTCGTAATGATATGCTCGACCCCACAAACCAAAACATGATGCCCAGAATAGCCGAACAAGTCCCCAAAAATAGAAACTTCCCTTTCCAGAAATACCTAAAAACACTTCAAAGAGTTTTCCAAAATTACAAAATTGCCACTACCTTTAGCCCTTTATAACTTATTCGTTACAACTCCGATTTTAACATGTAGCCTGTCCACTAACTCGGTTTAACGTGTTCTACAACTTTCTAGAAGGAAGTTTTCTCAAAAATTATATGAAACAGTAAAGATAATTATCGTTCACCTTCCAAATGACTGGTAAACGGGTAAATTTGGATATGGGGCGTAACACAGACTTGCTTTCACACAATGGCGAGTATTTTCAAACTACTTGCTTAACTGTAACAAGATAGCAACATAGAAAACAGTATATAAGGTAACATTCTTTTTTAAGAATGGAAACTGTAATGCTGATGCTGATAAGAGAGAAGGTCTAACCTGCTTAGCCATAACTCCTACTCCTTGGGCCAGTCTTTCCTTCATAATAAGAGGAATGACTACTATCAATCTCCAAGTCAGAATCCTCCCCCTCCTTGTGAGAGATGCTAGTGTTGTTGTCGCTCTTAGCTCATTCATCTCTCTGACGCCTGGCGGCATTCTCCTCTTCCTTGGCTGTTTGATCACTACCGTCACTGTTGGACAAGTGTACATCCATGTCTTCAGGGATCGTTTGTAATGGCTCTATGTCAAGTAGCTCACGCAGTGAGATTCTTGCAGCAGCAAACGGACGTAACGAATCAATGAAAATCCAATCAAAGGCATCAAGTGATAAGTCAGACCCAGAGTCCTCATTGCTTGAGATGTCTATGACGTTAGGCATCTCTCAAACACCCTAAAGCCTATATTATTAGTCACAGTTAGATCTAGCCTACCCTTTTGTTAGCAATCTCTTAAGAACATGAAGAACAAAGAAACCCAAAAATAAGGCAAAAACCCAAATTCATGCATCTCACAACCCCCCCCCCCCCCCCCCCCCACCCATTGAATCCCTCACAATCTCACTACTCAAAATACAGATAGACCAAAATCACCTCATATTATCACCGTTTCTCATTGATCTAGACCCTTTTTCATACAAATCAAAGCATCACTACAGTTAATAGTCGCAAAAGCAAACCAACAAAAGGAAAACGCAAAAGCAATACAGTTGAAGTTCAATTCAGTAACAACCTGAAGAAAACGAAGGCGTACGCAACACACAAGCACGAATTCATGAGTTTAGAAACCCAGAATGTCCTCTTCTTTACTCTTCTATGTGTTGTTTTTGTATCGTCATCGTTCTCTCTCTATTCTTTCTAGGAAGATGAAGATGAAGACAAGTGAAAATTTGAAGTTCGGGGTAAGTGATATTCTCTCTCCGTTTTCCCCTCTTCTAATACCTAACCTTGGCTGAATCTCGGGTCATTGAAGCTTGAAAATCGCTTCATATGATGATGACACATGCCCCACTATGTCATTATTACACAGATTAACCGAAACGTCGGCTTAGTTACATAAGCAATAATGACCATGCATTAATGACGCAATGGCTGGCGTACTTGTGAGACGCACGACTGTACGCTGAACCTATCGATAATAGACACGCATCATCTCAATATCATAAGGTAACGCTTATCCGATAACAATCACAAATTTGAATTTCAAACAACTTAGTTTCCACTAAGTGAACCTCCGCTAGTGGAACGTCTCATTTCTAACTTTCAAACAACTTAGTTTCTGCCAAGCAAACCTCTGCTAGCGGAACTTCTTGTTTTCAATCTTCCAAATCCCCCCTCCCATAGCTTCAAAGCAAATGGTCCTCGACCAACTGCCAAGCAGTAAGGCGACTCCTTCAAATGACGACGACCGCTATGCGACATAGCAGTCAAGTGTTCTTCTCCGGGAAAGAGTAAGGGACAGGTCAACAATGCCAACGACAACCACTAATAAGGTCATTGACTCCCGACGCTTGGGCATCAAAGATTATATTTGCTACCTAACGCCCACTACTCTAACACATATCCCCCTCATCAAATAATTATCCAGCCAAGTGGAGGCCTTTCTTAGCTAGGGTGGGAGATTCCCTGGGGCCTAGCAGGGGCCCATATGAAAGGGCATGATGAGCGTTTGCTAAGAACAAATCCATGGTTGACAATGCACTGACGCTAATTATGCTTGATAGACTAGCAAAAGTAATGCTTCTACTGCTAGGCAACTCCCCAACCAAGACAGTCATCCTTGACTGGGGACTTGGGGGACCTGTACTTACATAAGCAAATGTAAGCATAATTAGCTGTATCGGGGTCAGCCCCAATTTGCCGCTATAGGCTCCAATGCCGCCGTAAGGATAACCTCTGAGAATACTGCTTGAGCTCAAGCTTAGGCTAGAATCAGTTTTGACGTGCTACCTCGTGCCACGCCAAGATGGCCTCGCCGAGGCATTAGAACACACAAACTTATGCATATCAGTCCCATATCGGAAACAAAATGGAGTTCACTCTCCTCTCCACCTATAAAGGGTCTATTCCTATCTATTTATTCATTACGCATTTATTACTCCTCTAACGTCATACTGTCAACACAAATACATTGATCAACTTAAGCATCGGAGTAGTGAAGATCGACAACCGCGGTCTCCCTCCTGACCCCCTGTGTATTTCATTTGACAGGTGACGCTAGCGCTACCTATCTAGCGGCCCAAACTTGGGCCAGCATTAACAAGGTTTGACTACTGTCAGAGCCTGAGCATTAACAAGTAGAATCTTCTAGATATTCTAATCAATGTTTGATTAAGTTTCCTCTAAGATTTTGTAATTGTGATCCTTTATATAAAGAAGTCTCTATTATTAATGAAATTACAAAGCATTCTCCCAAATCTCTTTCCCTAAAACAAATATATAATAATCCTACTCAAGGAAAGAAACAATTCCTCGTTAGAGACTTAGTAGTTTTTCATCTTAGACATCCTTTCGTATCTCCTCGTCGATCTTGTGGTAAGCTAGTGTCAACTGCTTTCTTTCTTGATTGCGAAGTTCAGAGTTGTTCTTCCATTAAATTCCTCAGGAATTGGCTTGTGCGGACCAGATTCCTCAAGTCCTCGGTCCTCAGAATAAAGGCTTCTACTTCAGTTTCACAAATGACAGTTTGAACCGAGATAGGATGGCGTGATTCCGAAGTGAACAGTTCTTCTCCGAAAAAATAACCTTTTTGAAGTTGTGGTGCAGCATTTCCAATGGCGTCGACGCATCTAACTGTACCTTCTATAACGATAAACATTAAGTCAAGTGGTTTTCCAGCTTGAACTATGATCTGATCCTGGCAGTAGATCATTGGCCTGAGATACTCGCATATCATTTTCAACCCTTTTCGCTCCATATTTCGAAGCATCGGGACCTATGTTCATGTATTGCATACGTCAGTAATTGTAGATCGATCATAAGATTATCCAATGCAACTAATACGCCTAATTGTCATCTTTTATTTTATAATCAATTGTAATTTAAAAAGATAATATAGGGTAGGTAAATGAAAATTGCTCATAAAAATGTATCCCTACGTTCTAGCCACTAATGACAAATGTATACTAGCTACTAACCATCTTGTTCCGTACTCCACGTTAGTTCATAAATATAGGCATAATTTATAGAGCTCGAGGAACATACTTTCTCCAGTCCATCCATGCAGAGACGCCACTGTACTCGTTTTCTGAGGTACCATGGGAGATTTGACAAGACATATTTCAAGTTTACATTCTCATCTTCATCAGCATAGTTAATTTCTTCCAATTTCTGTTTTACGTTTTTCATGATCTCTGTCATGATCATTTCCTCAGGGATACCATTTCTTGCCGTCCATTCCCGTATTTTTCGTTCTACACGATGCAGTTTATTCGCCCTTACCTCCTGCGCAAACAATATCTGATCCGCTTTGGACTTCAAATACAGCTGTTTCACAAAAACCAAAATTCCTCAGTTAAAACAACAAATCCTCTACAAGCTATGAGGCAGACAGTAACATTGTATTTTCTATATTTAAATAGGCAACACTAACATTCCCAAGCATGGAAAGACCGTTAGCAATTTAAGGGCATATTTACTTACTTGAAATGGGAGAAAATGATTATGGGTAAATTTATTCTTACGTTTACTAACACATAAAGGAATCAGAATGATTCCGAGTAAAAGTATTCCCACGTTTACTAACATATAAAGGAATTGGAATGGGTGTAGGTCTCACCTCCTTATGAAGAATCGATTCCTGAATACTCAGAAATTTGATGAAGGGGGGAGATGGGTTTAGCCGTTTAGGAATCAACTCTTCCAGAATCAATATTGTGACACGTTTACTTACTTGGAATGGAAAATAATCATGAATCGGAAACAAGTGGAATGGGAGAAGAAATGAATCGGTATTGATTCCGGAGGAATAATTCCTAAACCCATCTCCTCCCTTCGTAATCGAATTCCTGAGTATTCAGGAATCGATTCCTGATAAGGAGGTGGAACCTACATCCATTCTGATTCCTTCATGTGTTAGTAAACGCAGGAATTCTTTTACCCGGAATCATTCCGATTCCTTTATGTGTTAGTAAACGCAGGAATGTTTTTACCCCGTAATCATTCCCTTTCCTTCCAAGTAAGTAAACGTGCCCTTGATTTCTTTCTTCTCCCATTTCAGTTGTTTCCGATTCATGATTATTTTTCATTCCAAATAAGTAAACATATCATAAAATCATCATCCTTATACGTTTATTCATTTACATATATTTACGAATATATATGTCTTATATACATCTCCTTATGGTTCATGCATATCT
Organism: Rosa chinensis; assembly: GCF_002994745.2. Taxonomy (NCBI): domain Eukaryota; kingdom Viridiplantae; phylum Streptophyta; class Magnoliopsida; order Rosales; family Rosaceae; genus Rosa; species Rosa chinensis. The sequence continues at coordinate 9,491,862 of NC_037093.1, read as the reverse complement.
ACTAACTTTATTGAGGATTCAAATTTGCTCACCACTTTTATTTTGTGGTGATATGACCACCCTATTAAAACTTGCCACGTCATATAAAATTAATTGAATACTTAAAATATAATTTTTTAATAAAACATCATAATTAACTATAATTCCGTTTTATAACACATGACAGTTTTGTATTGAGTGGTGCTATCACCGCCAAAGTATTGGTGGTGTGGCGGTGAGCAAATTTGAATCCCTTTATTGAGGTCATATATTTTAGTATAATGTTACATAATTTAGATATTTTTTGGAAACCACTTTATGTGATGCGGAATGACACACATGATAATAGAAATTTAATCTCTCTTTCTTTATTTTTTTTTAAATTTTTACCCCATTTATTTTTTATGTTAGTGAGATTTGAAATCGTGACTTCCGTGATATTAGTTAGACTAGCTAATAAGCATCTCCAACAGTGAAGCTATTTTGTTAGTATATTTGGCTAAAAGAGATACATAGGTAGTTTAGTTTTTGAAATCTGCTTTAGCAAGATAAGCTAAATACCTAGAATGTTAGAAAATATAAGTTTTAGTTAAATTCTCTCTCCTCTCTAGATAAATAATTTAGCAAATGTTATATTTAACTTTTGTGTTTAGCTATACTGCTCGAGTGACATATTATCTTTAAATTAAATTTTAAAATTATTTGAATTAAGAGGTAGCAGAAGTGCAGAACCTCATTAGTTTGAGAGAGCTTCACCCGGTAGAAGATGAAATGGAGATGATTCATGATTCCTTCTTCTTCTTCTTTTTTGTAACAACAATACTAACAGTAAGAGGTTGAGAAAGTTTTATGCTTCCTAACATGTATTTGTTTTCCAAGGTTCCAAATATGAAATATCATAGATAGGTCGAACCACATCTGACTTGCCATGTGGTTTGACTGTAGTATCGAAAAACTTTATCTCAAATTTAGTACAACAATTTAAAATCTTAAAAATTTTAAAGTTTTCAATAATTAGAAAGCAAATGATATGTTTTTTTAAGGGTAAATTTTATTTTGAAAACATCTCATTGGCCTTTACATTTTTAATCACTTATGTCACTGCACTTCTAATTTCATTGTTCCAACCCATGCACTCATCAATTTTTTAATGCTTTATAAAACTGATCAGATATGAATATTTGTGCCACGTCAATGATACCGCATCATAAAAAGGAGCCAATTAAAGTCATGTTTGCAATTAACAAATTAGTTGAAGAAAAATATAGTTGTTGACAGTTTCTCTCAAAAAAAAAAAACTCAGAAGTAAAAGATGAAATTAAAAATGTAGGACCACAAACAATCTAAAGTACAAAGTTATGGAAAGTAAAATAAAATCAGTATAAAGTTATGGGAGGTAAAATAAAATTAAATTTTTTTTTTTAATTTAAATCCACTGGCCTAACATACCTGCACGTTTCCAATGAGATATAAGAACAGTAGCAAACCAATAATAGAAATAAGAAGAGCAAAGCAGTTTTCCCACACATAGCTACTTGTTTCCAAATTCGTGCCAAAGTTACTGCAAATTAAAACAAGTCCAACAGTTAATCTATAAGATGTGAACTAAACTACTATTGGAAAAAAAAAAAAAAAAAAAAGGAGAAAAATAACATATATACTCATGGTGAAAAAATAATATATGGATCCAACATTTATACATAATTTCGTAACATCTGTTGCTCTTAACGAGAAGTACACAACTGAGTCGGCACTTGTTAAAGACAAAGATGAGTTGGCCATTATACCTCCAATCAGTGGTGGCTAACATTAACCAGGCACACAGTACAAAACAATGAATAAAAAGGAATACCAAAATAGATTATCGCTGTTGTTTTTCTCTCTGCTCGGGAACCATTTGCAACGGTACCCCATATCTTTTCAACAGAGGATATTTTCAACAAATCTATTGAAAGCTAGCTAAACGCAAATTTTGAGCTACTTATCGGGGAGCCACAAAAATTTTGCTCCAATCTTGTTAAAGATAAGGAGCCATAATTCATTATTCTCTTTTAAAATAATATTTTAGTTTTGTTCAAGTAAATTCATATTTGTGTGTCCGGTCCAAACCCTAAGTTACTTGACCTAGTGGTAATAGGGTTTAATTAGAATGATCTAGATATTCCTATTCAATGTATGATTACTTTTCCTTGTATGATTCGGATTCTATGCATGTAATCATTTATATAAAGAGACTCCTATTATCAATGAGAATACACAGAGATTTTCTCCAAATTTCAGTTTTCCTTAAACACGTTATCAGCACGAGCCCTAACCCTAGCCTTAGAGACCAAAACCCCAGAAATTGATCGAGCTTCACCGGATTTGCCTCGCCTGCGCTACTACTGCCCCCACAGCCCCGGCGTAGCAACTCAACGCTGACCCTACCAGGTTAGCTGGCCCGCAAACCCTGCTTGCCTTCTGCCCTCGCTCGCGACCGCGACACCGCAATACCGCACGCCTGCGACCCCAGAAACCTCCGCGACTCCTCGACTCCGCACCCCCGCGACTCCGCACTCTCGCAACCCCGCAGTCCCGCGACCCCCGCGACTCCGCATTCCCGTGACTGGCCCGCAACCGCGCAACCACCGCAGCTCCTACTCTCCCCTGCGCTTGTTGTCCCAGCGATCACACCCTGCATCTGCTGCCCCCACAGCCCTACGTTCACTGCCTCCGCAGCTCCTATGTGCCCCAGCTTTTGCTGCTCCCGCGCGCGCGCTGCATATGCTGCCCCCGCGATAAGCCTGCCTCGCACATCCCCGCAGCCTGTTTTCCAATACGCGCGTGTTCTCAAGCCTTGGATTAACAAGTAAGTTTTTAAGATTAAAGTTCCCGCTTTTGAAGTTTTTCATTCTTTTCTTCTTTTCTCGGGGACTTGCAACCTCCCTTCTTCTTCATAGGGGAGACCAATAGCCGAACTGTGGGGAGACCGTGCTCACTCCAAGCTTGGAGCTTGTAGAGTCCTTCCAAACTTAGAGTTTGTTGAGAAGAAACTATCGACCACTTACATCATTGTTTCGATCTAATCCAACCCTCTTGGAATCAAATTTCTTGGAAAAGACTATGCTCGAAAATTCCTAATTTCTTGGAAGCGACTACGCTTAGAAATTTTTATTGTTTTCGTGGTAGCTTTTTCGCTCCGAAACTAACCCTTTTTCTTGTTCTCTTTCAGGATGAGTAGCCTGAACAAATTGGACTTTGCTCCATTGGGAACAACTGGCTCTGGATATCACAAATGGGTTCGTGATGTCCGCCAGCATCTCAAGGCTGATGGAATCCTGGCTATGATTCTTGCGCCTAGCCAGGACGTGTTAACTGTTGAGCAAGCTCAAGCTTTGGAAGCAAATAGAGCAGCCTTAGAGGTAAATAAGGCGAAAACAATCATCCTAATGACTCGTCATATGGATGATTCGCTCCAGTACGAGTGTATGAATGAAGAAGACCCCAGAAGGCTGTGGTCTCACTCGAAGAAAGATTTGGCAACGTTCGTGACTCCCTGCTTTCTGACCTAGAAGTGAGATGGCATAGCCTCCGCTTCTGTGATTTCAAGTCAGTTCTTGACTATAACTAGGAAGCACTTCGCATTAAATTCTTAATGGAATTCTGTGGTAATGAGATCATAGATGAGATGTTGATTGAGAAGACTCTCTCTACCTTCCCCATCTCTGCACTGATGGTTGCTAAGAACTATCGACTCGATGTTACTGCAGGATGGATCAAAGGTTTCATAAGCTCATTGGAGCTATGAATGTCACTGAAAAGCATGACAACATCCTTGTGAAGAACTATAATTGGAGATCCGTGGAAACAAGCATATTCCGAAATCCAATTATAGTCGCGCCCCTAAGAGATGACGCCAAGAGCGAAACCCTAATCTTAGGGATACACCTGGACATTCTGGTCCATATAATCGCTCTACTTGGGAAGGTAATCGCTAAAATAGGCGAACACGGAACCGAAAAGGTCAACGTGGAAAGAGAGAGGGAGGCAACGCCTCTGGCCATGTTGGGGGCGCCACCAACACTAAGAGCCATCTAAATGACGCTTTCAAAGTGCCTCAATCAATGAAGTCTGAGCAAAGAGATGTATGTTCTCGATGTAGAGTGTCTGGTCATTAGGCACACATTTGTAGAGCTCGTGAAGAAATTGTCACCGCCTACAAAACATATTGTGAAGCAAGAGAAGCTCACTATATGGAACAAGAAGATCAAGAAGATGATCTAGAGTGAAGGGTTGAAGACTACAAATCTGGCTGGGATCCATAGATCGCCAATTTTGTTTTAAGTCTTTATTTTTCCAAGAGATGTAATAAGCAATTGCCATATACTTTGTAGTAAATGCCATTGGTTTAGTTTTTCTTCACAAGGCTCATCCAAAATGAGTATGATGTCTAGGAAGGTTTTGAGATAAGTGGTACTTAAGCGAGCTTTGCTCCACCGAGATCTCTCTACTCACCTGGTCATATTTATTTTGGAGTTACTAAAAGAAGTTAAACTACTACCTTTGTTTCGCATTAGCTAGCATGGATTAGACTAATGGTTAAGAGACAATGATGTACTCTATTGGCTTATGAATTAAATTTGGAGTTCTTTTCATGATAACTCCACTTTGATTCTGAGCACATTTCTTTGTGACTATGATGACTAAGCCATAAGTTTTAATTCAAGGACATGGAATAGCCCAAGTTCCCCTTGCCAAATGGCACCTTGATTACTGTCACAGAAACTCTCTACGCTCCTAGGGCAAATCACACCTATGAATAGCCAACGCATTCCATGCGAAAACCCATGTAGAGAATAAAAATGAGTTCCTTTGCAATACCTCTAATGATTGCTAACAAAGGCTCATCTTAGAGAAGTTTATGTGTCTCTCTAGTGGACTCTATGTCACTATTCAAGCTATTAAATCCAATAAAGTTATGAGAGAAGATCTCTTGGATTTAGACACATATTGGCTTTGTCACGACAAGATAGGTCATCCTAGTCATGATATGATGATCCGTCTACTAAAGACTTCACACGGACATCTATTCTTTCAAGCGAAATGAAGCACGAATCAAAAGTTGATTCCTAGACTAAGTATGACCGCCCCTGCTGCCTAGGGCACCGCTGCCGTCCGCCACTAGCCTAGGGCTGGCACAGTCCTTATCCATGATGCCATGGATGGTGTCCATCATGGTGATGGCGCCCCAGGTCATGCTGCAATGACCAACTTTTGCTTCAAGTAGCATTTTAGACGCTTAGACCCAACCAAAATCCTCATTGGTTGATTCTAAGGCCTCTCGCTCGTTTTACAAAACCTATTCCTTAGGGAAATTAGGACTGAGACCATCCTCTGCAAAGGATATAAAAATACTCATTCTGTTCTTACGAAGAATCCGTGGGGATTCTGTGGACTAATTCAACCAACCTGCTGACGTTTAAATATCTCATGATATTGGTTGACAAGCAAACACGCTGGTCATGTGTTATGCCATTGTCTACTTGTAAATGCTGCTTATATTACACTCCTAGCACATATCACATGACAACGGGCTCACTCCCCTGATCATCCTATTCAGTCAATTGGACTTGACAATGCTAGAGAGTTTACATCGAAGACTTTTGATGATTATTGCATTGGAACTGATGTTGGACATCATATTCCCATGTACACACCCAAATGGTCTCGCGGAAATGACTATGATGGTAGCTCAAAATTTGGTAATGCATGCCAATCTCCTTATATCTGCTTGGGGTGATGCAATATCACATGCAACTATGCTAATTCGTCTACGACCCACCGCCACTTAATCTACCTCTACGTTACAGCTAGTGACTGGGTACAAGTATCATACTTACTCATATTTGAGTGTGTCATTTATGTGCCAATTGCGCCGCCACAGTGCCCTATGATGGGTCCTTACAAACGAATGGGCAACTACGTTGGATTTGAGATTCCAACAATCGTCCGCCACTTAATGCCCTTGCTAGGCGATCTCCTTACCGCTAGATTTGCGGATGTCACTTTGATTAGACAGTCTTCCCGTCGTTAGGGGGAAATAAGAACACAGATGTTCAGCAGTAACAACAGGAATTGTCGTGGTCTGTCCCCACTATGTCTCATCTTGATCTCAGTTAAAGTGACGAGATCACACAAATATGCTACAAACATGCCTGCAAGGATGGACGTCCCTACGAGAGGACGTAGCGCCACCCTACACTGAGGTAGGTATGACGCTAACGCCAAAGAGAGTGGCACTCTAGCGTTACAGGTCATGGCCCCAACTAGGATGCGTGGGAGGCCCGTGGATTCGAAGGATACTTTGGCACAATCCATTCCTTTGATCATCAAGACTCAAAATCCGTCTCATGAGAATCTTCCAGGTTATGGTCATCGTTAGGGGACGCCTCAACGTCAGAACCTATTCTTGAGAATATAGAGCTCTATGAAAATTACACTAGTGTACATGAGACGTGGGATAGAAACTCCATCATAATTGATGACGTAATTGCGTTTTCCATTACGCATGAGTTTGTTGAGTCCGATGATATCGAACCAAGCTCCGTTGATGAATAAATGCCAATGTAGAGAAATTTGGCCTAAATGGAAAGATGTGATCCTGGTTAAGTTGGATTCTCTAACGAAGAGGAAGGTTTTTGAGCTAGTGATGCCAACACCCCCTAACATAAAACTTGTTGACAAATGGGTCTTCGTTAGAAAGCGTGGTGAGAAAAAGAGAAGGCAATCTCGCCTCATGGCGCAAGGCTTCTCACAAAACGCCCTGGAATCGACTACGATGAGACATATTCTCTCATAATGGATGTCATTGTACTCCACTACCCTGTCAGTTTGGTAGTTTCTGAATAACTGATCATGCAGCTTACAAATGTGGTCACTACGTATCTCTATAAGGATCTAGATACAGAATATACATAAAGGTTCATGGTGAACTTTATTTACCCAAGTTAAGTGGCTCTAGACCACGGAGCGCGTTTGCAATAAGGTTGAAACGCTCACTAAAGTGGCTACTTGATTGGGAAGGGATATGCCCGCGCGTTTCCATAACAAGTTTTGGATCCTATCGTGGTTCATGTTGGACATAATTTTCATTGGAAGCCCTTAAAGAGTTAAGGGAAACTGCTGAACACTTGAAATCTGATTTTGAGATGAAGGATTTTGGGAGAACACGATTATGTCTCGATTTGAAACTTGAGCATCGTGTTGATAGATGCTTAAGCATTTTGACAAGGTCAAGCCTTCAAGCACCCCCATGATCGTCCATGGTCTTGATCCTGAAAAGGAACCGGCCTCTTCGTCCGAAGGATGATGTCGAAGATATGCTAGAGGCGGAAGTGCCCTACATAAGTACAATTTGCGCATTATTGTACTTAACTCAATGCACAAGACTGGACTTCTCACGTGCCATGAACTTGTTAGCTAGGTATAGCTTTTCGCCAACACGACACCATTGGATTGGTGTAAAATATATCTTTCGATACTTTAGATGTACTATTGATATGGGCTTGTTCTATCCTTGCAGAGAGATGATGGATTCGGACCCATCACACAACAGGATCACCGCCAACACTGGCCTGCGTCCACTATCCCCATCTCAAAAAGACATGTGTTTTGGAAGGTTTTGCTGATATTGGGTATCTCTCTGACCCATATAAAGGTCAAACTGGTTAAGTGTTTACCATGGGAAAAGACCGTGATATCTTGGAGGTCTACAGAACAGACCTTAGTCGTTATATCTTCGAACCATGTAGAGATTATTGCTCTTCACAAAATGGTTCGTGAATGTTTATGGATTGGATCTAGGGCTGTCAATTCCGACACGACCCGATAACACGACTCGAAACCCGCACGAAATAAAGCGGGTTGAACCCGCACGATTAAAAAGCGGGTCAGCCATGGGTCAACCCGCCATCACCCATTTAATAAATGGGTCGGCCACGGGTCAACCCGCCAACACGAAGTGAACCCGTATAACCCGATTATGCTATACTTCATCCTGAAATTTTAGACGTTGGGAGTATTTGATAATAGGATTAGACAATTTGAAATATTTTGCTTTATAATTATTGGATTTAATTATTTATGAATAATATATAATTATTTACATTCTTCGTCTTATGGAGTTTTTAGTGAATTTAATCAATTTATGCATTTTTTTAGTTAAATGGGTCGCATTGTTGACCCTTAAATGAGTCATTTTATCAAAAACGACACAACCTATTTATTAAATGGGTTAAGCGGGTTGGAAACGGGTAACCCGTTTAATAAATAGGTTGGGTTTGGGTTTAAATTTTTGACACGATTATTAAATGGGTTGGGTTTGGGTTTGTATCTTGCGACACGACAAATACCTTGACCCGACACGAACCCAACCCGACACGACCCATTGACAGCCCTAATTGGATCCATGATTACGCATGTTCTAACAATTGTGGTTTGAAGTCTACCACAGATGAGCCTACGAGCATTTAGGATAATGTTTTTTATTTTGAAAAAATGAAGCAAGGCTACATCAAAAGTGACAACACCAAGCATAATCAGTAACAACAGACTCTCCTCAAGTTCAAAGTGAACTAGGTTCAATCTGAGGACAGTATGGCAGGCTTGCTCACTAAGTCATTGCCTAAATTCTACTTTCGAGGAACATGTTGGTAGCATCGTTTACGGAAGTTATCCGAACTCCCATGACCGTAGTCATCAGGGGAGAGGCTGACATCAGAGGGAGATGTCTACATGTACGGTCTCGAAACGTGAAGGGTGTGTTATGCTCTTTTTCCCCTTCGACCGAGGTTATTTTTGTCCCACTGGATTTTTGTTACTTGGCAAGGATTTTTAATGAGGCAACGAGAGAAGCACCACGTTTAGGCTACACAAGGGGGAGTGTTCAAGTAAATCCCTATTTATGCATCTAGCCCAAACCCTAAGTTACTTGACCTAGTGGTAATAGGGTTTAATTAGAAGGATCTAGATATTCCTATTCAATGTATGATTATCTTTCCTTGTATGATTCGGATTCTATGCATTGTAATCCTCTATATAAAGAGACCCCTATTATCAATGAGAATACACAGAGATTTTCTCCAAATTTCAGTTTTCCTTAAACAAGTTTCATGTTTTTTAAATGAAAGTAAAATCAATTTATGTTTAGTAAAATATCACAAAAAAATTGTAAAAATAATCGGGTAAAATAATCTTACGAATTTTATTATTTCAGGGCCGACGAAAAACAAATAGATTGGCTTTCAACCCTCATTCAAAAAATAAAATGAAAACTTATTATATTTTCTTTTATCATTTTCCCTTCTTTTAATCAAACCGTGTTGAAGGAAATGAAATACATGTTTTTTGTTTATTTGTTTCAAGTACGCGAGAAGAAAAAATAATCAATTAAAAAGATAACGCAAACAACTGAAATATATATATATATATATATATATATACACGTCTGCAGTCAGAAATTTTTTTTTATTTTTTAAAAGGTGGGTAGTTATTGCAGAATAAGTAGATTCACTGGTAGTTATTGCAGAGAGAAAATAGTGGGAGAGAAAAGTGCGGGTTGTGGAATCATTTCTTTTTAATTTTCTTAATAAAAATCTATTTTATAATTGTCTTATTTATTCTTTTGATTTAATTTATTCTTAAAGTTTTTAATTTTTTCAGTGTTAAATCTGTCAAAATTTTCAATTTTGGCTAACAAAGCCTCTTCTCTTAATAATAGTACTAGCGTTCTTCATACATGCTCTGCATGTGTAATAGATTTTTTTTTTAAAGAAAATTAAAAAAATAAATAAAATAAAACAGTTATTGCAGAGAGAAAATAGTGGGAGAGAAAAGTGGAGATGTGAAAATTTATTTTTTGTTTTTTTTAATAAAAATCCATTTTGGAATTGTCATATTTACCCTTGTGATTTAATTTGTTTTCAAATTTTTTAATCTTTCAGGGTTAAATCTGTGAAAATTTTTGATTTTAGCTAACAAAGCCTCTTCTCTTAATAATAGTATAGATAGATAGATAGATAGATAGATAGATATATATATATATATATATATTAGTTAAATATATTTTAGTTTAGCTAGCAAACAAATTAGAAAATAAAAATTATAATTTTGAATAAATAAATTAGTTTCCATTAATGCATTAAGAGCTCAAACAGAAAGCCTATTGCGGATGCTCTTATTCTCTACACTTCACTTTATTTTTATCATCTTCTTATCCACACTTGCTATTATTCTTCAAAAACTGCTATACCTATCTCTCTGACCACAACTTGACATTATACGACTAACAAACAAGGACCAATACAGTGGATCGAGAGGTTATCTAATGCTTGGAAGCTTATGGAGGAGGGGTCTTGAAATACTCGCTTCAAAATTAACCAAGATTGTCAACGAAAAAACAAGGACCCAGATTTCAATTTCGCACCAAAAGATTATTTAATTCAGTTTGATTTCAATCTGGCAGCGATGTGGCTTTTTCTGGGTAGCTCGTTGATGGTGGAAGGAATAAAAGCGAGCCTTTTGGCTGTTTCATGTTTCTACCCATGTTGTTTGAACCGGGTGGATTGGATCTGGTTTTGGTAGTGGTCGTCGATGTTGTCCGGGTCGCGGTGGATGGCGGCAATGTGGTGGCTGGTCTGGATGATTGGTTGGGAGCGATGGGATCGGTGATGGTCGCAGCAGTGCCGGCGGTCTTGATGTTGTCGGTGGAGGTTCTATGCAGGCTAGGGTTTCCTATGGTTGGGAATTCTGGGCCTCAAGTTGGAGGTTGGGTCTTCCTTGTGTGGGCTTGGGCCTCCTTGGTTATTTTGTTTTTCTTTTAGTTTTAATATTGGGTCTGCCTTCTTTTTTACCAAAGGAGGTTAGGTCAAGTTTCTTTTTTTGAGTGGGAAGTTCGACAAGAAACAAGTTGCCTCTTGGTTGATTTCATTCGTTCTTGGGGTAGCTATGTTTCTTGTTTTTGTGCTTAACCTAAAAAGGTGGGTGTGCTAGGGGCGTGCTGAGTAGTATGCTTATGTGAGGAGTGTGCTAGTACAGTACGTGCTACGTAATGGCTCTTTCTGACAGCCCTCTGGGCAAGTCATTATTGTACTGCTTGCTGAATTGCATAATGGATGATCTTTTCAACTCAAAAAAAAAATGCATAAGGTATCTGTTGGAGGAAAAAAAATGCATGTTTTTCCTTAAGATAGAGAAAATACAATTTATAAGGAAGCTGTCAGAGATGTTCTTAATACTTAAGTTTCACACACACACAACACACACACACACACACACACACACACACACATATATATATATATGCCTACCTTATATTTCTGACGCCCCACCCGAAGCAATAAAAAAATTTTGTGGAAACTTTATCAGTCCTGTATTGCCAGATTGAATCATGTCTTGAAATATACCAAAATCGAATAGTGTAGCATTTGGTAGATTTGTTGGACATGATTCATTTCGGAATTTGATACTTGAGGAAGTACTAGAGCCATGGCAACGATAAGTAGATATACATCCTGATGCAACATCTTTACATGCTTGATGCCAACAAGATGTTTCTCGTTGGATAGAAAAAAATACCAAAGAGCTCCAAGTACCTACAAAATTAATAGGTTAAATTATGTTTGGAAAGAACTCTATAAAAATAAAATTATGAAAACACATAATGACCAAACAAGTTATGCTCAATCATTCTTGGATGTAAAATCTAAAGGTGGAAAATAAAACAACTAAAGAAAATTTTACAAACAATACTTCACATAAAAGTCATTCATCACTTTGGTGCACCAACTTCAAGAACTATCATATTGTTATCCTAACATTAACATCTAAAAGTGTTTTAGTACCAGCTGTTTATGATGGCCAAACCTCTATTTTTCTCAAGGTTCTAAAAAATGCTAGGCGCTAGTCGGGCGGTGACCCAAAGACTAGCGCCTAGGGGCCTAGGAGGGAGCCTAGGAGGGACTAGGCGGTTTTTTTTTTTTTAATTTTTAAATTATTTTAATGACATATAAATGACAATATTTAAAGTCTAAAAATTAATTATAAATATAAAATAGTCAAAATATAGAATAAATTAGGGTTTATGACCGCCTAGGCGCCTCCTAGAACCGCCTAGTCCCCGCCTAGCACCGCCTAGCACCGCCTAGTCCCCGCCTAGTCCCCGCCTAGCCCGCCTAGTAGCCCAGCCGCCTAGGCCGTTTTTTAGAACATTGATTTTTCTAGCGATATTTTTGTCTCTTCATGTCCTAACTCAATTGTTTTTTTTTCCTTCTGCTCGACAACTATTTCCCCTACCTCCAACCATAGCCCACACAACAAAAAATTAAGTAAAAAACCTCCCATCACAACAATCATCCACCTCTAAACTCCTCATGACGCAGCCACCACCACCCAACACCCCAATTCTCCTCTCCACAATACCATCAAATTTAACCCCAAAACCAAACATGTTTACAAAAGACAGAAGGATCTCCTTCATTCTCAATTGAGAATTTCAAAACTCTTACTCTATCCAAGGGTCCTAACTGTCTATACCAAACTTTAGCTTAATGTCATCTTATGTACCTTCTTCATTGTTTTTCTCCGATCCCTATCCAAGTAATCAAACCCCTCAACCCTCCCTGCTGACTTGCTCCAAAAACTGGCCCGAACACAACCTCCTTTCCTTGCAAATGATGACAGAAGTGAAGGGGGAGGTATAGATGACAGTGGTGACGATAGGTTGACCTTCTCATCCCCAAATCTAGCATCCTAAATTAGTGAGTTAGTTACTCTGCTTCGAATTGGGTGATTAAAGCAGATGAGCTTTTTGGGTTTTTGCCTTTTCGGCAGGGAGAGGGGGGGAGGGGAGAATTTTGTAAAAATAATAATAATAATAAAAATTTTAAGAGAATGAAAAGACAAAATTGCCTTTGAAGTAGTTTACGTTACAATAGACTTGATGCCGTTATAGACGGATGGTACAGAAATTGTGTCGTTATTTAAATATTGAGGTACCAATGTGATAGTCATTAAATATGATGTACTAAAGTGATAGAGAGAGAGAGAGAGAGAGAGAGAGAGAGAGAGAGAGAGAGGAGAATTTTGAAGAAAAAAAAATGAAAAAAAGAATAAAAAGACAAAATTGCCCTTGAAGTAGTTTACATTACAATAGACTTGATGCAGTTATAGACGAACGGTACAAAAATTGTGTCTTGTTTAAACATTGAGGTATCAATGTAATAGTCGTCATTAAATAGATGTATCAAAGTGATGAATGAACTTTATTTCGGGTACTGTGTGTAAAATTTTCTCAAACAACTAACTTAAAAATATTTATTTCCACAATTGGATTTACGTCTAAGAGTGGTGGTTGACATAATTTTTTTGTTGATTACTGACTAGGTAGTATTTCTCTTTTTAGAATTTCTGAAATATTATTTGGTTATTAGATTTATATTTTATTTTAGTGTAATTATATTGTTTTTTTTTAAGTTACGAGATAAGGGCTTGTGGTTGCTGATGAAAGAAGAGAAGAATCAAAGAAGAAGAATGAACCACTGCAAGTGGCCTAGTGGTTCTTGCCTAGTTGGGTGTGCTCCCCAACCTAGGTTCGAACCCCAAAGCTGTCAAAGTGGTTAGGCACTGTGCTGCAATGCACAGTTGGAGCATTTCACATGCGTCGAAGGGGTTTTATCTTGGGCTAGGAAGCCTTTGGGTTCCCCTTGACAAATTAAAAAAAAAAGGGGGGAGGGGGAGGAGGAGAAAACAAACAGAAGAGAGGGAAGAAAAGCAAGGGAATCAGGGAAGAAGAAGAAGAAGGAGATTGAAGCTTGAGATGATTTTGGAGAGAGCTTGGGAAAGATAAAGAAAATAGGGAAAGAAAAACATTAAACAGCGGTGAACTTTTTATGATAAATTTAGATTCCAGAAGGAGAGATTGAAGCTTGAGATGATTTTGGTTGTCATTTGTATAATAGAGCAATGGGTTGAAGTTTTGCCATTGATTATGAATAGGTGAGGAGGAAGAGTTATTTAAGACAATGAATGACTCTTCTTATTACAATCTATCTTGAATTTATGTTTCTCTATTGGTCTTACTTGGATTTTAATCATGGTCCTGTGAAATGGTTTGTGTCGTATATTACTTTTCATAGTCAAGTAAATTATTTGTGATATTTTAGTACATGAGCAGGTTATGGGTTTGGTGTGCTTGTGGTGGCCTAACTATTGAGAAATTATACAGTACCTACGATAACAAATTAGTTGTCGTTGTTTTTTTGGGACAATTTTAGTACTATTAGAGATAATAACTTCACTTACGATGTTTTTACAAATTTATGAACAAATTGTTGTAGATGTGGTAACTTGTTCAATTACATGTAAATTAATGTGTAAAACAAATGTCGTAATGTTGTTGTTAATGACGTAAATTTAGTTCAACTAAATTGTAATTTTGATTTAATTATGTATAAAATGAGTGTATGATAAACATTCAAGTATCATAAACAAACCCTTATTGGTTGTTTTGAGCTGGTTGACCTCTATACTTATTTGATTTTATTTTCTCTTTTTATCAATCTCTTTGAAATTTCAGAGGTTGCTGTTGTTTAATTGTTCTTTTTGTTATTTTTAGTTGTTCTAGCCTTTACTTTAATAGAATGATATTAGACCTCTAGTTTGTGTCCTCCGATTTGTAACAGGTGATAAAGAGATGGTTAGATTTTTCAATTTGTTTAAATGTCAGTTTTCCAAATGTAGATTACAAATCTGCTCTAATACATTTATAAAGAGTATCACAGCCAAATAAATTGGTAGTTGTTGGAGAAGCCCAAGTGTTTGTAAACTTTATTGCAATATCATATTTTTTACTGTATAATAACACTTCATTGCATCCATAAGTTAAATTTCAAAATAATGCTAACCATCTTTTTGGATTTCACATTATGTGGCAGCTGTGATGTGGCATCTGATGATATGACAATGCAAACATCAGCTGTCATATAAAATGGGATCCAAAAAGATGATTCATTTAACATTACTCTAAATTTAAATCTTTCTAAGATACTGATTTTTTTATTTATGAAAAGTTGAATTAGTTAGGTAGCAGGTTAAAAGATAAGTAAATATGAATAAGACAAATTGGCAAATCCAGAAAGTAATTTTGTCACCAAACTAGCAAAGTAGGTGAAAAGTAGCCTAAATGGAGGTTTGATGAGAAGCGGTTAGAACTTACGTGACCAGCAAGGATGTAAAGAAAAAATTAAATGCAGCTGTGACCCCTCTTCTGAGGTTATACTGAAGATAACGAAGGATTTGATGGATTTGATAGACCCTTAACACATACTGGAAAAGAAGAAGAGCGTTTAAAAAATAGAGATACCCAGAGCCTTGGATTCTGGGAAAAACAAGTACAATTGCCACCTGGACAAAGAACAACAGCCGAGTTAATGTTGAGTTCAGTAGGCAAGATCTAATTACCTGCACAAGGATTGATGATTTCACATATGATATGCAAGTGAAAAAATATGTTCTTCCCTCTCTAATATATATATATATATATATATATATATATATATATTTGAAATGCTATCAAAAAGTGGATCCCATAAGGGATCCTTAAAAATGACAAAATATATATATATAGATTCCTTAGTAGAGGAGTCCCCTCTCTCTCTCTCTCTCTCTCTCTCTCTCTCTCTCTCTCTCTCTCTCTCTCTCTCTATATATATATATATATATATATATATATTCTCTTTTTCATCATGTCAATTTTCCGATTTATCCTTTTCTTTTATTGGGACATCTTGTTCTCTATATCCAACATGTCAGATTTGAGAGTCGATTAGCCAAATAAGCCAGATCTTTAAACTTTTAGGAAGGTGCATGATTTTTTTTTTTAATTACTTTTGTTTTGTTTTTAGTGATCTAATCCTTTTACTATCATGTTAGAGTTTAGCTAAAGTAGCTAAAAAGTCATTTTGGCTAGCCATTTTAGAAATACGTTTGCATCAGTGCTCTCTATTCTAGCTAGATTTGAATTTATATTATTTTTTAAATGAAGATTAAATAGTTTAAATATATTTATATGTTATATAAAATAACTCAATAGGAATGTTTTAAATTATAGAGAGCCTCATCTCGCTCTCTATATTTAGGAGCGAGATAGTTAAAAGTTATAATAGAGAGTCACGTAGGAGTCTGGTGCAGCAGCTAAAATATATGAAAAGCTAAACATACTCTCCAAAATAGTTAAGGAGCAAAAATAGAGAGTCTGCTAAAAATGCTTTTAGGTAATAGCTGGCCACAATCGCTAGCTAGTTCCCAAACTGAATGTACGCCCAATGTTTGATCCATATTGATGCAATGCGGCCAGATGAAGAAAACCAGCGCCAACTAAAAAAATTTGTTAGGTTGTTTACAAAAAAAAAAAAAAAAGGTTGCGTGCTCAGGCCAATAGGATGAAGGCCAACTTTGGGAAACAAAATAACGTCAATTGAAATACAATGGCAGATCTATGATGAAACATTGGAGTGGGCTAATCTAAGACTGTTTACAAGAATTTTTTTTGTTTGGTTGATAATGCTTCTAGGAATTTGAAACAATATTTTAGAAGAAAATTTAAAGAAATGCTAATGGAAACATTAAAAAGATTGCAAAACAAGAGAAGAAAATGTTGTAAGTAAACAAATAGAGATGGATAACATTTGCTAACTTACCAGGTATAAATGAAGTTAGACTCTTAACAGTTAACTGCTCTTCAATTCCCTTTCTATTCATCTAGCAACTCAATCATTAGCAACAATTTATAGAAAAATTACCTGTGGGATCGGTAGCACGGTAACAGTGGCAAATAGCAGATATAACAACCGAACTGTAGTTATTATCAGCACAAGCTTTTTTAACTTTCGCTTAAAACCTCCTGAAGGTTGCATATTTGAAGAGTCGATAATGTGGAGGGGAATAGCATCAGGCCAATAATAACTTCGAGCAACAATAAAATATATCACCAAGGGGATATCCGTTAGGGTTCGAGTAACAAGTGCCAGAGTCCTCAGGCTTTTGTCTACTCCAAGGCACTTATTTGTCTTGTCGATGATTGGAATGTAAAAGAACAAAGGATCTAATAACACTCCAATACATGAAAATATAAATGTCAGTTTCATCATGGTCAGCTTTGCCTGAACGAAATCTAGACATAAGAGTCGCCTTAAATTACTGTCCTCCCTCTTAGTCATAACTCTTGGATAAGGCCTGACAGAAGAAGACGAGATATTAATCATATGCGACCCTGAGAAGAAAGAAGCTACAACAGAAGCTATACAACCTTACGTACAACTTACAAACAATCATGTACTTCCAATCAAGGCCCTTCTAAGTTGATCCCCTTTTTTGGCAATTTTAAGGGATCACTTATTAGACCTATTTTTCGATCATATATTAACATCTCAACAGTTTAGTTTATACATCTATATGAGTAGATCACCTCTACAAATTTTCAGCCAAATCTTAAACCTCGAAGGTATCAAATTAGATTAAATTAATGAACGAATCAAATTTGTCCAACCTGAACCATTCATGCTTATAATTGTAAATGACAGTTATGAATGCCTTAACGATCATTTATTTGGCTGGAAATTTACATAAGTGATCTACTCATATAGAGCTAAAAACTAAACGGTTGAGATCTCCTACGTGATTAAAAAGTTGGTCTAATAAGCAGTCCCTTAAAATAGCCAAAAAAAAGAGATTGCTCACTATAAAAATCTTTTATATATATGAAGGATCAAGAGAAAACCTCCTTAAAGTTCAAAAGTGAGGATGTTTTTATTTTTAGGATGTATTTTAATAATCCAACTACTAATTCTCTAGTTGCCTATACACATATGCATCCTACAAAAAGTTAGCCAAATCAGAAAACGTTTAACCATTTGACTAGCACAATGTTTGTTTTAATTTTATCTAACGGATTACATTTGTTTACACAATTTTGAATGACCAAATGATTATAGATTTGGTTAATTTTTTGTAGACATCATTCTTGCATAGGAATCTAAAGGATCAACGGTTGAGATCATTGAATTAGGCCACACAAAATAACAAAAATCTTCAAGTTCTTAAAGTAAGGAGATCCTCTCTAAAACGGGCCTCATATATATATATATATATATATATATATATATCCAGAGAGAGGCCTCGCTCTGAAATTAAAGTGCAAGATTAGAGTTTAGGGTCACTTTTAGGTATCATATCCACATCTCGACCGTTCAGTTTTTAGATACTAATTTATAGATCATCCCTGCAAAATTTCAGCCAAATTGATGATCTTTAAGGTATTTAACTTGCTTAAACTAATGGACGAACTGAATTTGTCCAACCTGAACTGTACTAGTTTTAAGGCAGTTATTAATCCCTTAATGACCATCAATTTGGCTGAAATTTTGCACAGATGAACTATACATCAGTACCTAAAACCTGAACGGTCGAGATGTGGATATGCATCCGAAAAGTGACCTTAAACTCTAAAAGCGCACTTTAATTTCAGAGCGAGGACTCGTTCTGGATAATATATATATATATATATATATATATACACACACACACACAAAGCCGTTCTAGAGCAGACGTCCGCAACCCAGAAAAAGTGTGGACGTCGCTGCTCCGGCCTCCATCGAGCTGCGACGGAGGGGCCCTGCTTGCCGGAGGGGCCCTGCTTGCCGGAGGGAGGCCAGGGGTCTGCGGTCGGGTGGAGTCGCCGACAACGGGTTTTGTGGTGCTACACAGAACCTGCAGTTTCAGGTGAGGTGCTGCCCAGAAACCGGCAAGCCCGACCTCCTTCGACCTCGAACTGTCCGAGATGCCTCCGGCCTCCCTCCTGCAAGCCCCGCGCCGCCGTCGCCTCCTGGAAGCCCCTTGCTGCGTCGACATCCACACTTTAGCGACAGTGCGGACGTCCGCCCTTGATTGGGCCTATATATATATATATATATATATATATATATATATATCTCTCTCTCTCTCTCTCTCTCTCTCTCTCTCTCTCTCTCTCTCTCTCTCTCTCTCTCTCTCTCTCTCTCTCTCTCTCTCTACTTGGGCCTCAAGGCCTAACAATATAGTGAAACAATATCAAGTTGACGTAGTCTCTTAACATGGAAGGCGAACCATTATATATCTTGCGTCCACATTATTTTACTCTCTATCTAGACCCTCCAATCTAAATAAAAGTAATTTGGAGTGTCGTCGGATTTATTTCCGTGTGGCAACATAGTGAAAAAGCTGTGCTATTTGTAATGATACTTCTTCTTGATAGAGTTATCTTTCCGGTATGTCACTGCTATGTCAAAACAAATGGAATAGCCGTTAGTGCACTCTTTGGTAATTGGTGCTTGTTAGAATATATAGATTTTGTGGAGTGTCTTGGTATTATTTGAGGATATTCTCCTTATGTTTATTGTAATTTGGGGTTCAGGCACCCCTCTCCCCCCCCCCCCCCAACCCCTCGCGTATTCTGCAATTTCATTAATCAAGGCTTGAGGGCAGCCACACCAACCCCTTTCAAAAATAAAAGCAATATGTAGTTTACCATTTTTATCTTCTTAAATTTAATTTTAAATTTGTAATTTGTTTTGTGGTTGGCTAATGGACAACAAATGAACCGTACATTTAGGACATTACTTAGTAACATAAATTTAGATGAAAATATTTGATTATTTGATGGAGAGACAATTGATTATTTAAACTATCTTAAGGGTGAGATCAAATATAATAACAAAGGTTTATTTCCCAAATTTGGTCAAATTTTTCTTAATTCCCTTTTAAATAAGGTACAGTTTAATAATTGACTGATATTATGTTAAGTGCCCAAAAAAAATATATAAGCGTATAGGACTAAGTTAGGAGTTAGGACTAATTAATATTAATAATATTCTAGCGATGGACAAGCGATGAGTTTCTAATGTAGTAGTCCCCTCTCATATCGCTACAGATGAGTAAGTATTGCATAACTCTAGATTAAGGGTTTTATCTACTCCAATGTATAACTAAAAGAGTTGGGCACTTTTGTTTAACAAATTTGGAAAACTATACCTATTTAACTTTCATTACTGTCTTTGTTTTCTTTAAAAATAAAAATAAAAAAAGAAGTTAATTTAACATTCTCATGTACATAGCAACGTATCTGAGAGATAATTTGTTTTGCATATATGAATCTATGATAGAAAATGACACAAAATATACTCCTTTTATTTTGAAAAAAAAAAAAAAATTTAATGCATTATAGATTCGTATATGTACGTGTGTGTATATTTTTTATATTTTTTTGTCAAAGTATATTTGTGTGTATAAAACATAAGAAACGAACCTTATGTCAACGGTTGTGTGGGATTATACAAACAGCAGGATTCTTTTGAGTATACAACAATGTTCTGAACGCCTGTGATCCTGAAAATGCGGGTACATGTAGTTAGTAAAAGATTAACCCCCTATAATAAGATCAATTTTTCATCCAGCTACATAGCTATACAGAATCCGAAGATGACATCAAAGTGCTTGTGTAACCATCAACAGTCCGAGTAAAGCTCAAAGAAAAGTATATGCAGAAAGATTGCACAACAGATCGATTTTTCTCTATACATGATATAAAAAGAGAGATCAGAGAACATATAAAAGTTTAGGATAAGAAGAGACAGATGCGCGTACTCGAGTAATCAAAGCTTGAAACTGGTACTGCATACCATGCTGTATGGTATTATGAAATTACAGAGAAAGGAGATTGATACGAAGAAACTGAAGAGCAATTGTGACAGAAATTCTCAAACTGGCTAGTCTGAACTCAATTTGAAACCCAGCTGGGGCGGCTGGACCCGAAAAACCGAAGACCTATCAACTTTTTTTTTTAAAAGCTGCTGCTGCTGGTACCACATACACCTCATATTTGTCTCCACGTTGCTGCCTCACTTCCCAAGCTTAAGGAAAAGGCTACCAATGCAGCTACCAAGGAGAATAAAAGAAAGGACCGGGTGGAAGAAAAGAAAAGAAAAGTTGCGGCAGCTAGCTACCAAGGAGAATAAAAGAAAGGGTGGAAGAAAAGAAAAGAAAAGTTGCCGCAGCTACCAAGGAGAATAAAAGAAAGGACCGGGTGGAAGAAAAGAAAAGAAAAGAAAAGTTGCTGCTATATCTGCAAAATGTGAATGCTTTGGAATAGCTACGGGCACAGTCGTATGAAAAGTATGTTCCGAGATCCCCATGTCAAAAGGAAGAAGCCTGCTGAGGAATAACCTTTTGGAGACCTCAATCTATGTTGCTAATGAAGTCGAGCATTTGCCACGCAGAAAGATCACAAAGGCCTCCCAGAAGGTACATTGAAGAATCAATGTACATCAAGGTTTTCTCCAATCAATGAACATCAAGGTTTTCTCCTGTCATCTGGAAGGAGGACTCTGGATCAATATAGTCCCAATCCATTTCCATTTGAATACGAAGCTAGCTAGACAAATGGTTGTCCACACTGGAATAGGGCGAAATAAAGAAAAGTTGTCTAGGACGAAATAAATATAAACTTTGAACATAATATGATGATAGTGTCTCATGCTCCAGTGGTTGGGAGAAAGGCTTTCGTGTAAGAGGTTGGGGGTTCAAACCTCGCCTCTTATCGAATTTTGTGTATGTTTTGCTCATAGCTGGGAAACTGGATTTTGAGCCCGAAGACCAAACCGGCCAGTTTGGAATCGGTTACTTATAGGTTTCTAGTTTTGAAAAAGTCCGAACCAGCTCGAACCGATTGTTTCGGGTTCGTTCTCAGTTTTACCAAATTTCGGGCCTAGGCTAGATTATAAAGACTTACTGGTCATTCTTTTTTTTCTTTTATAACAATCATTCTTTATTTTTTTATACAAGTGGGTTTTTTTTTTTTTTTTTTGATACGGATGGTCGGATACAAGTGGGTTACAAGTCATTTATTATTATTATTAATATTAGGGATACTTCAGTTTGACTAGGTGTATCCAAGGTTTTAAATATCGGTATCTTTGTATATATCGATACTTTGAAAAAGGGAGATATCGGAAATATCGGGGATACAGGGTAACAAAATGTCATTTTTGAAAAAAGTCAATTTATTAGAAATTTAGAACTACATATAAATACATATGAATGTCAACTTCATCTACATCCAAAAAGAGACTCTAGGTGATTGAAAAGCCGCTCGCTGGTCTACGAAAATGAAATAATCAGACCAAGACATATGACCCATATAGTGCGAATTGTAGTGATGAACATGATAGTTATAGATCTCTTAGAGCTACCGACTGTTTCCCCTATAAGGGGATAATAAGGATGAACCCAACTAGATGACTGATCATATATATACTTCTCCATATTGATTATATCCATAAGCATTATAACCTAATTGATTGTTGCCTTCATGAGATTCATTTGAGATCCCACTGCGTTCTGTGCCTAAACTGATAGAGTCAAAACTTAAGGCAATTGAAGAAACATCATATGGGGTACTTTGATCATCAGTTGCACCTCTAAACCTCCTGGTCTTCTCTTGAGCATCATGACTCACTCCGCGGTCTTATCTTGGGTGGTATGATCAAAATTACCTTCACAAATAAATTGGAATCCTCCATCCACAGAAAATTATCCATAGTCATATCTTTCATCTCCACCACCTGTTCCGCTTCCACCCTCTCCACCATCATCAGAACTATCTGGAGTTGCTGTACCACCCCCCACATCATCACTTTTTGAATTATCTTCTGGGTTTTTAACAACTTCTTCAGATAAGACTCTTTCTACGTTGATTCCAGCATTAGTTGCAGTTTCTATAACTTGTGGAAGAGGTCTTCCAGCTTCATCATTGAGGTGTGCAAGCATAATCCAATCATGAAGTGGATCGATGCCATTATCAAGTGGCTCGCTTGCAACATGAAGTAGATCTATATAGTTGTTTTCATTGACCACCTTATTCTTTGCCTGTTTATCTCGCAGCCGCAGCTTCATGTTGTAGTAGCAATATACAAGCTTTTCCAACTTTTGAAATGCCAAACGGTTCCTTTGCTTGGTATGAATAACAGCAAATGTACTCCAATTTCTCTCACATGCAGAAGAAGAAGTCGTTTGTGCCAAAATACGCATTGCAATTTTCTCCGTTCACCTTGAGGGGATTTTCTACTCACCTAGATTCACCTTGAGGGGATTTCTCCTCACTCAGATTTGCCTTTAGGAGATCTCTCTTCACACATATTTTCATTTAGAGAATTACTGAGTTTTTTTTTTTTTTTTACCTCAAATTTTACAAATATTTCTTCACTTTATCAGGGATATATCGCAAATATCTAATATATCAGGGATATTTGACGATGTCGGAGAAATTTCGCAGAAACGGTAAAAGATAAGATATTTACCCCCTCGATATATCGGTTTGTCGAAAAAAGGAGATATAGGAAATATCGTAGATATTTAAAACCTTAGGTGTATCTAGTATAATTCACAAAAAAAAATTGTATCTAGTATGAGGTGTCACTTGTCTTGTTGCATTTTGTTTTTGGGTTTCAATTAACTGCAAGTATTTTCCCGATGCAGTATTTTTTTTCATTGCCACATGATCATTTAATTCTTGTGATTTTTAATTACAGAAAAATCCTCGGGTCGTTGCAAATATCAATATTGACCAATTCAACCGTTTACTTTTCAGAGTTTTCACCACATGGTTTTTTTTTTTTTTTATGACTTTTCACGACATGGTCTCGATTAAAAATTAGTAACATAATAGTCTATCAATATATCATTAGTACACGCGCTTTAGAACGCGCCTAGAGAAAGAAGAAGTCCGAGAGTGACAACTGTGCTCTCTCCCCATCGGACGCTGCGGTGAGGTCATTTGTACACGTACTTTAGAATGCGCCTAGAGAAAAAGGAAGTCCAAGAGTGAGATCTGTGCTCTCTCCCAGTTGGATGATGTCGGTGCCCTCACCGCATCGCTCTGATCCGAGAGAGGAGAGTCCTTGGTGTAAGCCAACTGTTTTTTTTTCAACCAATGCTCCTCTTCTTGGGATGTGGTTGTGTAGGAAGATGTTGGTGCTAGTATGTCTGAGGTTGCTAATCAAGCGATGGGGTTGAATGGTTTCAGGTAACGGTAGGGGGGGCTGCTGTTACGGGGGTTGTTAATCCCGATCCGGTAGTTGGTTGGATCGGGTAGTTTGGGAGGCCGTTGAGCAGATCGGAGATCCTCTCCAGTTTGGATCTCGATTTGTGGCCGTGTCTTGTCCCAAGGGTTGGTGTTTTGCTTCATGCGAAGAGGCCACGGGTCTGTTGTGGACCATCGACAGTGGTTGGTTCTTGATCGGGGGTCGGAAGGATCAGTGGTAAAGGTTGGAGGAACGGAATGAGAGATTCGGATTGCAGCAGAGGTTGTAGCAAGTCTGGGCCGAAGTTTGGCCAGATGTGAGCTGCTTTTAGATCTGGGCGTGGCTTGGTTTCCGGAATTGGCTTGGCTCTGATCCAACTTTGGTCTAAACCTGGTGGGTGCACTTTGTTCTTTTTCTTCAGTTTTTTTCCAGTTTTAGTTTAGTTTTCTGTTGTTGTTTGTGGTTGACCCTTTTTGTGTCTTGTTGTGCTTCAATGCTTTTACACACCAACGCCTATTGTGATGTTGATCCTATGAACAAATTCTAGGCAGAGATGACTGGTGCACATTCTTTCTTCTTGGGTTTGAGCCACGACTCAGTTGGTATGCCGGCATTGGCTGGAACCATAATGTGGCCGTTGCCGGTTTATGGTTATCTGTAGCCTCATTAGTGTTCTGGAGTTTTTAGCTCCGTTTTTTGTTTATTAGAGTTTAGAAAGGTTATGCTCAGATCAGATGATTTGACTACTTTTGTACTATATTTCTTCCCAACTTGTGACTTTCCTTCTACTAGAATGAAGTATGGATGATGACTTGATCCAAAAAAAAAAAAAAATCTCGATTAAAAGTTGGTAAGATAATAGTTCTATCAATATATCGTTAGTAGTCCATTCAGGTGGAAGATATATTAGTCATTTCACTTAGATTTAAATTAGAAATTAGTGATTTACCCCAACAAATTTTGTTTTTTTTCCCCTTCTCTTGTTCTTCTTTTCTTCTTTTCTTCTTTTCTTCTTTTCTTCTTTTCTTCTTTTCTTCTTTTCTTCTTTTCCTTTACTACCCATCATTCTCTCTCTTCTACCTAGCTGAAGCTTTCTCCTCCTTTGTAGTTCGTATGTAGTAATCAGCAACTCCCAATTCAAACAATCTGCAAATTAACTGATAAAAAAACCCAAGCTTTTAATTTGAATCGTGATATGTGAATGCTTTGTAGTGATTTTGGGCGCTTCATGGTGTCGTGGTTATCCAAAATTCCAAAAACAGTAACGAAAGTTAGGGATGAGCATTGCTCAATTTCGACAGATTGTGAAGACTCCCACATCACAGTCCCTCGAACACAAATTGCACCAAAAATATCATATTTCTGCATCTAGAAGAAATTATATTTTCGTTCTAGAGATGTACTTTGGTGCGCGCAGTGCAGCTAGCCACACTTGCTTGTTTGAATTTGCATAAGTGTGAACTTTGTATAACATCATGATAACTCATGAGTTGTTAGGAAAACAGAATGTCGAAATGCAAGTATTCAAGCACGAATACGTGTGTTAGCTCAGTGGTTAGAGCACCCACTACCTAGGATCTAGGTGTTGGGTTCGAGTCACTATGGGGGACCATGAGGGTAGGAGTGAAATCCTTTGATCATCTTTAATATATGGAAAAAAAAGAAAAAAAAACAAAACAAAACAAAACAAACAAACAAAAACAAAGTAGAAATATGAGCAATGTATAAGTTGCTATGTAAAATAGTATTTGGTACGAGCAGAGTTAGGTGAATTAATTTTTTAGATATCACATGTATTTCACTTTAGGTGACAGACATAAAATGAAATATAGGTATAGGTGCTATCTGAATAGATGGTTCACCCATCATTATTCATTTGGTAAACATTCTCCATATAATGACTCAAATATTGGTCATTATATAACCAAGTGAGCCAAGGATTTAATTGATCCATATTCCATCACAGCTTTTTCTTAATCTCTTTCGCCTTTCTTCTTTCTGTTTGGTCACCATCCATTAAGCGTACGTGTTACCACTCTCTCTACCTCCTTGATCTGCTGTTACTAAATCGTTGTAATCCCTATTCTCTATCTTAATTTAGTACTTACAGAAAATACATAACTTGAACCACAGATATTGGCTTGGATTCCTTTGAGACATCCAAGAATCTTTCCACATAGAAATTGAATCCCCATCTCTAACTTGATATCAGTATTATTGAAACCATGTGTGAGTAACTCATTAACCGCTACCGTACAATAAAATACTTCCCTAAACTAAGATGAATAAATCAACATGACTACAACAGTAGATAACAAGAGATTCTGATGGAACTGCTTATGTGTCTGACTTGTTTCTCTATTTATTTAAGATATCTTACAGAATTCTCAAAATCACATATTTAACATGATAATCCATACTGAATCGTGTGAGATCATACACATAAACAACAGTACAGATACAGGTGCTTAGAAATTCTTTCAAAGTTGGAGAACGGAGGAGATCAAAACTTGGGTCGAGGGTTCAGACATCAACAATAGTTTGATGCTTCAAAAAAGTTACTAGTAATCCTGGATTTCAGGGCCACCACAATTTACAAATATCTGGTCAAAATTAGTGCAGTCAAAAATAATGTGTCCCAAACAACCTATTCAGTGTAATCGGAAGTCTTTAGGCTCCATCAGCAGCTTCAAGTTTATCAGCAGCCAGCTCTTACTAGGAAATGTGTTGAAGAAATTCTTCAAAACTAGGTCAGACTTCAGGAGTCAGCTTCATTCAGCATCTTGCTGCTTTTCCTTCTTCACAAAACAATAACATTCGGACCTAAGACAAACTTTCTCAAGCCATAGCCCATGCGCAAATCTAGCACTTAGTTGATGGCCTCAAAATAATGTGCAGGAATCTCAGTGTGTGAAGACAGTGTTGCTACGCACTTAAAACTGTCCAAAAAATGTCAAATCATCAAGACCAGATAAAAATTAGTGAAAAGCAGCATGACATTTCCTAAAACTGTCGAGTTAATTTCAATATGGACCCCTAGTGTATTTCTAGAAATGCACAGACAACTTACACGGGTCCTGTAATTTCCAGCCATTTACAAAAATATATGAGCCCTTTTGGAAGTTAAACTCAGAATACCATCAAATTTGCATGGGACAGTTTCAAGATGCAAATTACCTGAACGTAAAACTACATTACCATTGCTTGCATATATTTATCTCCAACTGCTCGCAAATTGCTTCCTCTTTTATTCAGCTGCAAGTCACGAAGGGCGACGACACAATCTTGTAAGTCAGATGGTTTATAACCAGAATAGCACTGCAAGTCCCAGCTCTGCAACATATATAGAGGGATCAGTAATCTTCAAAATATTTCTAACAGTCTCAATCAGTATTAAGTTGCAAGATTTCAACTTTAGATAAAATTCACAAGTTCACAAGTACTAAGTCCGCTACATTGTTTCTTACCCAGGGATGAACCTCAGGCTGGATTGTGAACCTTGTAAGAAAAACCACTGATGCGGCAATAACTGATGGTAGGAATCGAACACAGCAGTAGTCAAGCAAACTTAGTTCCGCAAGATAACCACCCAAGAATTCAAACTGCAGATCCGAAGACTGTAAAGCAAGGAAAAAAAAACATTAACAAATAAAGGAGAAGAAAAGCAAACAAACATCAAAACAATATAAACTGCTCTCCTACTTTGGAATTCTCTTGAGCAGCTCTTGCGAAGATTCTGCAAATCAAAAGGCAACATTACTGAATTTTCAGACACTAACCACATATGTAAAGGAAAAAACCAGCAGAAACAACATGGAACAACCATTTGACAAAGAAGAAGATCAAAGACGTCTGAAAGGATTACTTGCCTGAGAAAACTCCTTGTTGTGGGAGTATAGATCTCAAAGTTCAAGAATTTGAGTACATCTTTCTCCATTTCCAACACCTGAAAGTAAATACGAAATTCAACCTCAAGCTTAAATACCTCGCAGAAAACACATACTCAGTGTGTGAAGACAGTGTTGCTACGCACTTAAAACTGTCCAAAAAATGTCAAATCATCAAGACCAGATAAAAATTAGTGAAAAGCAGCATGACATTTCCTAAAACTGTCGAGTTAATTTCAATATGGACCCCTAGTGTATTTCTAGAAATGCATAGACAACTTACACAGGAACTGTAATATACAGCCATTTACAAATACACAAGCCCTTTTGGAAGTTAAACTCAGAATACCAAAAAATTTGCATGGGACATTTTCAAGATGCAAATTACCTGAACATAAAACTACATTACCTTTGCTTGCATATATTTATCTCTAACTGCTCGCAAATTGCTTCCTCTTTTATTCAGCTGCAAGTCATGAAGGGCAAGGACACAATCTTGTAAATCAGATGGTTTATAACCAGAATAGCATTGCAAGTTCCAGCTCTGCAACATATGTAGAGGGATCAATAATCTTCAAAATGTTTCTAACTGTCTCAATCACTATTAAGTTGCAAGATTCTAACTTAGATAAAATTCATTAGTCCACAAATACCAAGTCCGCTACATTGTTTCTTACCCAGGGATGAACCTCAGGCTGGATTGTGAACCTTGTAAGAAAAACCGCCGATGCAGCAATAACTGATGGTAGGAATCGAACACAGCAATAGTCAAGCAAACTTAGTTCCGCAAGATAACCACCCAAGAATTCAAACTGCAGACCCAAAGACTGTAAAGCAAGAAAATAAAAGAAACATTAACAAATAAAGGCAAAGAAAAGCAAACAAAAATCAAAACCATATAAACTGCTCTCCTACTTTGGAATTCTCTTGAGCAGCTCTTGCGAAGATTCTGCAAATCAAAAGGCAACATTACTGAATTTTCAGACACTAACCACATATGTAAAGGAAAAAACCAGCAGAAACAACATGAAACAACCATTTGACAAACAAGAAGATCAAAGACGTCTGAAAGGATTACTTGCCTGAGAAAACTCCTTGTTGTGGGAGTATAGATCTCAAAGTTCAAGAATTTGAGTACATCTTTCTCCATTTCCAACACCTGAAAGTTAATACAAAATTCAACCTCAAGCTTAAATACCTCGCTGAAAACACATATTCAGCAGTGGTGGGGCGACAAAGACAGTCAAATCGGTCACCTCTTCTATCATGTAGGAATTATCTGTTATATAGCAGAACTCTTCAATACGTGCAGGACAAATCTCTTCGTACTTCCTGCATCACACAACCAGACTCAAATTACCATTTCAAGAATCTGTGGACGACTTTTGAGCAAGAACAAAGCTAATACACTATTCAAGTTCTTACGAGGCAATAAACATGCACGCAACACCAAGAAGCTGTAGCTTGTTCTTGCTGATAACGTGTGAAGAAAGGTATCTGTCAATATATGATACGGTAAGATAAAGGGTGTCTGAAACAAACTTGTATTCCTCCGCAACCTCCACCAACCAATCCACCAGGACTTCTCGCATGTGTTCTGAAATACAATTCTGCACCTTCTCCATGTAACCACATAATGGTCTATTCTTCACCTCCACCTGAATCACACACCACCATCAGCCTCAGCTTAAATACCACTATGCTACCAAAAATGTTCACATAGACAGAAAACAAAAATCTAATAAAGAAAAGTTCAAACTCATTTAGACTATTTGAGCTAAGCTACTTCCAATTTCAATGACCAAAACTATTACTAATCATAAACAACCATATCCATGTTAAGTGAACTCATGAAAGCAAAAATCTGGCCCCGGGTTTTCATACATCTGAAACTGGATTCTCATGTATCATTTCCCAGATAAAATTTCAACACAAAAAGCAATGATTCTAATATTATGAAAACCAAATTCTGATCCATTCCAAAACCCTAAAGCCAAATGCAAAATCCAAATCACCAAATTCCAAATCTTAACAACAAAATGCATACCCAATTGAGAAAATTTGAAATACTATCAAAATCCAAATCAGAAGACTACCTCCAATATATGAAGATGCTTATACATAGAAGGCGAGTAAGCACATTTGACCGGATCAATCGAGCCCACACCAATCTCCGTCTCGAGTCCCTCCTCCTCTTCCTTCTTCTGCGACTCAATTTTCGGTTTCTTCGGTGCCGATTTCGGAACCGAAACGAGATCCGGCGAGTTGGTGATCTCTCCCAGTACGGATCGCTGCTTCTTGGACGCCGGAACTTTCAGGGCCTCCGCCGCCGAGGCTCGCTTCTTCGTCGAGCGCGTGGTGTAGACGCTGTTTCCTTCGTCGCACATGATTCAATTGATTTGGGGATTTCTTTTTTTTTTCTCTTTTTTGTTTTGTTTCCAAATGAAGAAATGAAAAGTGCGAACAAGATTGGAATCCGGATATGGGAGTGAGAGCTGCGTTGGTTAAAGCCATAGACGGAATGGCGGTATTTTCCGTTTTCAAAATCGTTGTTCCCGCTCTAAGTTAGTTATGCTCTACACTGTGCTTCTACGACGTCGTTTATCACCTCTGTGAGGTCACAGGACGACTCGCATCTATTTATCCATCTAGCTATCTATCTATATTATAAAGCTAACCACTCATGCTTCTACGACGTTGTTTATTGCCCCTGTGATATCTAGGTCACATCAATATTTATTGGTCACGGTGAAGTGACAACTGCATGATGTGTGTGGTGTTATAAGGTTTTGTTAAATGGTTCATCTACAGTATATTGATGTATCGATGCATCAAGTAAACTAACTCGACACAGAGATAGAATAATTCGAGATTAAGTTATTCTACTTATACATGGAATCAGTCCACTTGTGTATCGAATCTAATATACTTAATGTATTTGTGCAATAATATACCGTAAAATTTTTCCTTATTAAATGCCAATCAAGCCGAGAGTTTGAATGGTGCAATCTGTTGTCGTGAGTGGCTTTATAGTCGGCCAACCGAACCCGTTTATTAATCCTGTAGTGCTCATGTAGACAAGAATGGAAGCATACAAGCTTTGTCAGGAGGAAGAGAGAAAAAATTTCAAGTTCTGAGCACGTTCCATACTGAAATGAACATGAAAGAAGAGAGAGAATATGACAGAAGATGTTTAACTGCAAGAGCAATACTTGGAAATTTGGAATTGGTGATGAGCTAGTTATACAAGAGAGCTGTCTAAAGCATTTGTGAGGGAGGATAGTTTACTTAAAAGCTGACTTAACCTGAAACAACAACCAGCTACACTACCAAACAAGATGGGTCTCAACTCGGGATTAATCCTTCAAGATGGGGCAGAATTCTTGACCCACAAGGCTCGTCTTGCAAGGGGTAAATGGTTAAAATTAATCTCCTAATGATCAAAATTTAAATCAAGCAACAGATTTCCGTCGTCTTGTAACTCGACCACCTTTACTACTAGTTTCTGGTGGTGTCTTAAATTTTTCATCAAGATCTGATCCCCCAGGATCCAACCTTGATTTTCTCTTTCTACCCTTCGGAGTACTAGTCTTCGCTCTACTGCTTTTTGGAGTCGCCGATTTATTATCCTTCACATCCTGACTGCAGCAACCTGCCACAGCATCATCTGTCCGTGGTGATTCATTCTTCTGAGTTCCATCGTGATCAGCATCTCTGATATTAGTCTCTGCTTGGTTAGGTTGTTTTCTCATAGCTTGAGGCACGGCCAGACCTGCTTTCACACAATGGCGAGCATTTTCAAACCATTTGCTTACCTGTAACAAGACAGCGACACAGAAAACAGTATATAAGGTAACATTCTTTTTAAAGAATGGAAACTGTAATGCTGATGCTGGTAAGCGAGAAGGTCTAACCTGCTTAGCCATGACTCCTAGTTCTTGGGCCAGTCTTTCCTTCATACTTCGGTCTGGGTATTGATTTTCCTTGAAGGATGCATAGAGTTGCTGAGATAAAAGTTCACAGAGAGTATTTAACCCTTCCTTTAGAGGAGTAATAGAGTTTTGAAATTATCAATCACAACCATACATATATCATACAAATATACACACACACACTATTGTACAGTATAAACTCTTTCTATAGAGAGGGCTACCACCATTCTTTATTTAAAGGAGGAACGCATTGGGGGGCACACTCCGCATATTAATTCTATAGTTTAAACTGTTTATATTTTAAGTTTCAACTGAAGGCACTGAAAGCAGACACACAATAGTTACTTGCTCTCAAGTGCAAGTTAGAAAAGAATGAATCGAGTGACACAAGAAAGATGAAAAATCGAATCCATATGGTAGGGAGACTAGATGATTAAGACAACAGAATACAAAAACTAGACTACTGAAAGCCCTTTACACTTCATTCCTTTTGGTTAATTTTCAGAACCCACATATTTGGTTCACATGCAATCCACAAATATTTGCTAAACCAACATTAAAATTCTGAAGCTAGAAAGAGTAGAAACAACTCGAACCATATTACCTGAGTTACAGCTTCCCCGAGTCTTTTATATTTTGATGCTCTAGCTCTCCCACTGGTAGAACCAGACTTAGGAGAGCTTTTAAGCGATTCATTTGGTGAACTGCTGTTATCTTTAGCACTTGACTTTCGTCGAGGTGTTCTTCTAGGAGTATGCTCATTCTTGTCTGGATCATCTTTTATATCTTTGGAGGTTACTCCATTCTTAATGGTTGAGGGTTTTCCTTTTAGTGACGCTGGAGAGACTTGTCCAGTGCCTTTCTTCCTTTTCCTTGGTGCAGCAGTTTCATTATAATCTTCATCGTCACTTGTAGGAATATTTCCATATTCCTCCTTTAGATATCAAGGTAAACAGAACAAACATCAATTAGTAGACAGCTGAATAGAATAAGACCTTTTCTTTGGTCAAAAGGGACAGATCAAGAGCCAAAAAGCAATATCTTATATACTAGGCATTTGAGAAAGACTTAACGTGTAACTCTAAGTCCCCAACAATCCCCTGGGCTAAACAAAACATTAAAAGAAAAGACAGCAAGATCAAAGGGGAAGAACAGTAAAAAACACACGAAAAAATAAATATGTAGTTACGTACTATTTTTTTTTTTTGGTGAGATAATGTCAATTGGCATCTGTGTGCCAAAGAGGCTAGTAGTAATGAAACACCTACATAACCTAACTATAGATTAATGCTCATGATCTTTCAGGGACAACTTTATTCCTCTCTACAAGATAAATAAAGAAGACCCAGCAAGGGAATGAAATTTAATACAAACCTTTATGAATATAGCACGTCCTGCATATCAGTTTCAGTTAATATCTATTTCAAAGGCATAGGCTACAATTTTGAAGCATTACCCACTATAAATATAACAAGAGTCTAGATTCTCAGACATGCATATTCGTGAAATGTCATGTAGAACATGCAGTTAGCCAAGACCCTATGAGCCACATGAGGCTACTCATGGTTATAAGTGGCACAATTAGTTTTCAGTTTGAAGGTCATAGCCATTTCTGGATCAGTAAAATTTTTATTTGTAGTTGAATTAGTGTTCTCACATACAAGTTTAAGCAAAACCTTTTGTCTTTTTAAAGAGACACAATGTGGAATGGAGACAAGTAAAGATGAGAGAAGATAACTTGCACTGCTCCCAAACATACAATATGCACTATAACATGATAAATGCCCGAGCTAGGAAAACTTTTTCAGGTCTCTCCAAGCAAAAAAATCCTGAAGTGATAATTTTTGGATTCATATGCATAAAAAGAAAAAAAACAAAATCAACATCTCTATCAGGTCAGAACTAATAGGTTGTACTTTGAGAAAGGACATAGTTTCAACAATCAAAAGTCAGAGGCCTATAATAACATTTATTACCACATCTATAGAGATGATAGTCTTATTCCCCAATGCAAAAACCCATATACATTAAGCAACTTGTGGCGGCAAATATTAGAAAAGGTAGCAAATGAAGAGGAGAAATCAGTCATAGACAAAATTGTACTTTAGAAAGACACTCACATCATGCAGCTTTTTGTAGTCCAGCCTCTCTACGTGCCTTTTCCCAGAAACAGGTGTTGAACCATCTTGGCCAGGATCTGACTCTAATAAAGATGATATCTCATCTTTTATGGAATGTCTCTTCTGCCCACGTTTAGAACTTTTTTCACCAGAGCCTCTAAGAAGCATACTTCCTTCCAACAAAGATGACTGGGGCCCTTCACCATTTTCAAAAGACTTATTATCCTCATCTAGTACAGCTTCGAGATCCTCAGAGTCAGATGTAAAATCAGAGCTTGAACTGTCCTGCTTAACATCCTCTGTAGGATCTGGAGCATCAGGATTGAAATCATCATCCTCTGAATCATCAGAAGGAAGCCCTAAGTACTGCTCATCATTAGTTTTTGGGGTCTCAAGTCCATCAGATGCTGATGCATATTCAGATTCATCGGAACTTGATTCTGCTTCCTGGACTTCCTCATCCGTCTCTGGACCATCAGGGTCATAATCATTATCATCAGAATCATCTGATAGAAGTCCCTGGTTGTTCTCCTGATGCTGTCCTGCTGATGCTGCAACAGCTGCTTCAGGAAATACCTTCTGCATATGAAATAGGAGCAAGGTAAGAGATAACCGTATTTAATTAGAAGACAGAACAACTGCGGCTTTTGACAATACCTCCCAGCTGTCAGTAATAGAGAGATCTGTTCCTTGAGAGTCATTAAGCAAATCAATGCAATCAACTTTGCAGTCACATCCAGGGCATAACCAACCCTCATCATCAGGCGGAACTGCAAGCCCAATAAATATATAAATAGATAAATAAAAAAATAGCGACAGAAGAATCATAAATAGTAAAGAACAAGGGATGTGCTGTAGAAATTACTTTCTTCACTCAATAGAGGCGGTTCCAGACAATACTGGTGGAATCCACGGTCACAAGCCCCATCACAAAGTATGATGTCATTATCAGCATACACATCCTTGGACCCACATTTTGCGCAGAATATCTGCCCAATATTTTACAAGTTTAAAATAGAGTTATTCTTCACATAGGCCAATATGCCAAAAGGAAAAAAGTCATACAACATCATTATCATGTGAAAGGAAAGATAAAATGAGTGGCCAACATATCTCAACGATAGAAATAGAATTTTTTTGAAAAGTAGAACTGCTTAAAATAGAAGAATTCTCCTACATCCTCACTGTCAATCTGTCCGTCTGAATCA
Source organism: Rosa chinensis (assembly GCF_002994745.2). Classification (NCBI taxonomy): domain Eukaryota; kingdom Viridiplantae; phylum Streptophyta; class Magnoliopsida; order Rosales; family Rosaceae; genus Rosa; species Rosa chinensis. The sequence goes on along the minus strand of NC_037093.1, from coordinate 9,456,590 downwards.
AATAAAGATTCTGGAAACATTCCTTCGGCACATAGTGAATCAAGACGTTGAAAAAGATCTCTTATTTTCAATTTGCGTCGAAGTATTTCAGAAGTAGCTCGTTGAAGCTCCTTCTCTGGCCTTATTTTTTCTAGGCTGCAAAATCACAAATATAGTCAGATGCCAAAGTTCAAGGTTTATGCACCTGAAGAAGAAGAAAATCAAAAATGAACAAAATGAAGCACAGAACAAGGCCACTCCAAGACACGTGATTGTATTTCAGTACTCAACAAGGGTAGAACTTTCAACATACGATTCTATTCCTCCAGTATCTCATAAATAAAAATCAACTAAAGAAATAAAAGTTGCATAATAACTATGCTGATAAAATAAAAAGAACTAAAGATTGTGTAATACAACTTATGCACCTGTTTCCTTTCCAACCTTCACCAGAATAAGCATCAATAAGAGATTTCTCATAGTTTATCCGGTTCAGAAAATATCTCAGATGTGACCTGATCCTTGAAAATTCATCAGCTGCAACTCTTTCCCTGTGTTTCTTCTTTCTCTTCTGCCTTTTTCCCTCTTTCTCATTGCTTACATTAGCAACACTATTACTTGATTCAAGTGTTGCAACATTATTACTTAATTCAGGAGCTTCAGGTTTCTCCACCGTCCTTGAGCGCAGAACTCTGTCACTGCTTACCAAAGATCTCGACTTTTGTCTTGAACTTGAATTTCGCTTGTCCTTGCAACCAATCTGGCTAGAAATTTTAGATGCATTCTCAGACGCTGTTTCTGATGGATCAAGACTAGAATTTTGGGGCACATTGTTCATGTGTGGTTTGATTAGTTCATCAGTATGGTCCTTGCTTGCATCTTCAAGGGGTGGTTCCAAATGCCCAATAACAGAATTCTTCATCTCTTCAACAGAAGGGCCCGATTGTTCAGAAACAATGGAGCTGGATACTGCAGTGCAAGTTTTAACTTGATCATTTTGGGAAGGTAAAAGGCCAAGCTGATCTCTCTGTTCCTGTGGTTCACATGGTACACTTCCTGAACCAGATTCATTGATCTGATCCGATGCAGTTTGGAGATAGCATGAAAGTTTTTCAGTCTGACAAGTCTTGCTCACAGCTTCAAGAGGCAGTCCCACTTGTTCACTAAGAGAAGTAACACTCGCAACTTCATTAACCACCTGCAACTGTTCGTTGCCACCACAGCTGGCTACTGGGATAATAGTTTGTAATGGTTCATCTTGTACAAAATCAGAGCCCAAATTCTGGTTCTCTTCTGCTGGTTCACTGTATGAAGTTCCAGAATTCACATTATTTGTCTGTTCCAAAGTCTTTTTCACACCTTCACAAGGCAGTACCGCTTGTTCATTAAGAGAACTTGTGTTCATATTTTCACAAAATGACTGCAATGGTTCATTACCATCACAGCTTTGTAACCCTTCGTTTTGTGGAACATCAGAGCCACAATGCTGCTTGTCTTCTGCTAGTTCACTAGATTGAGTTTCAAAACCAAAATTATTTGTCGGTTCCAATGTCTTGCTCACATCTTCAGGAGGCACTCCTACTTGTTCATTAGGAAAAGTCGTGTTCACAGTTTCACTAATGAACTGCAATTGTTCATTGCCACAGCTGGATACTGGAATAATAGTTTGTATGATTTCATTTTGAACAATATCAGAGCCGATATGCTGCTTTTCTTCTCTTGTTCCGAAACCAAAATCATTTCTCTGTTCCAGTGAAATCTGTTCAGAGCATGAAGTTTTTCCAGTCTGACAACCCAGATCTTCATGAGGCTCTTCACAAGGCAGTTCCAATTTTTCAGCAAGAGAATTCTTGGTCACATTGCCAGAAAATGATTGCAAGTGGTCACTGGTAGTACAACTAGATAATGCTGTTCTGATTTGTAATGGTCCATTTTGAATGTTTTCACAGGTGGAAGGATGTCCGTGTGCTGATTTGGTAAGAATGTTTACAGCAGCACCTTGACTAATGTTGCTCACAGCTTCAGGAGGCAGTCCCAATTGCTCAGGGTGAGACTTCTCAGTCAAATTTCCAAATGACTGTGATTGATCATCATCATTGGATGCGTTGCAGATTTCCTGTAGCTCATTTTGAAGAACATCACAACCAATCTTTTGCTTGGTTGGTTCACTAAATCCGCTTTCTGAACCAATGTCATGTGTCTGTCCTGACGTACTTTCTTCTTGGCATTTTGCAGTTTGACTGCTCACACATTCCAGAGGAATATCCAGCGGTGCAGCATCAGCCATATTCAGATGGTAAGGCTATACACAGATAAATATCAGTAACTCTTGTTTGATTCACAGTGAACAAATTGAATTTCTTTCTTTGAGGGTTTGAACCCTATGGACAAAGGTATAAATGACATTCAAATAAGTAAAGTGGCTATTAACTGATCAAATACCTCATTTCCAGTCTTCTATCTTACGTATAAAAATTACAGAACCTTCAGCATGCAACAAAAATCCAACTTTGCATCCACCGCAAACTTGACAACACAAAAGAATTGTCACTCATGCAGTTTCATCTGATGTTGTTGCGTTGATGCACACCATACACCAGCAGGACTGAAAAGATTATAGAATAGCTATCCAGATATCAAGGGTAAGACCCCTCACCTATTTAGGAAAGAGAAAAACAAATTGTCAAACATCCTCTTATAAAAGGTCAAATTGGACAACATGTAATGACTCATGAAGCCTACAATGAAAAGGATTGATCGTAAGACAAAGGTTTCGTGGAAGTACAAGGTAGCAAAAGACGGGGCATACGAAGTGATAAGAAAGTAAGAGAGAACTTTTCAATTGCTAACATTAAACACTGATAAAACAGCTTATGAGAACAAGGTTGCTGTGGCAACTCCAAAAAGTTTGCACACGGAATAAACATTATGAAAGCCAAACTCGTAGCATTTCATTGTGTGCCAGCTTATTTAGCACCTTATTGTGACACTAAACCTACATTTGAAATGCCTCTTGGAAACCAATCATCCAAGTAAACTAGTAACACAAATAATTTTTTTGTAACCACCTGAAATGAGGACCTATCAGTGAATTATAACATGGATATGAATGGTTGAGATGTATCTTGTCTACCAGGCATCTTCTTCATTTATATCCAAATTAACAGTGAAGAAAAGGGTTCTTTACTAGTGCTCTCACTATCTATATTTGAACCACTAATTAGGTGAAATTTTGTTTAAATGCATAGTTGAGGTGTTAATCAGACAAAACAAGCGAGAACTCTGTCAAGGCAATGCAATGCTACCCTATATATACAGAAAAGAAAATGTGTCTACGTGTGTTTATTATCTTTCAAAAACAATACAGAAAAGACATAGCATTCATGAAAAAAAAAAAAAAAAATTGGCCAATCTTCAATGTTAATATAAGAAAACAGAAAACTCAAGAATCAATACCTAGAGCTTTACACAGTAAATGTCGAATCTAGCATGAGTGCTTCGCATGCTGAATCTAACTACATTAAACATCATTCCCCTACTTAACTATTTCCAGCTACTGCACTTTGAGCTAGCAACCTAAAATCGCCATTTCGGCGCATAATTCAAAACATTCTAGCTCACAATCTAGCTCAAGATGCAGAGAATAACCACGAAAAGAACCAAAAACTACTCAATCTGCAAACTGAGCTCACTTCATCACCACACAACAACAAAAAAACCACTAACATTCCCTCTCAGCACAATCAAAACAGCTCGAAATGGATTCAGACTAAGTTCAGGCAACTTCTCGCAGCAAAATCAAATCGAAGAAACGCGAAAAAAGGAAAAAACCAAAAACCTAGCTTTTGAAAAAGTAAGCAGCGAAATTTTACATCGGTAAAAGTAACCTTTACCTTGGCGTAGCTGGTGAATCTAGTAGTTTCGACCGCGAAGTTGCAGAGAGAGAGATTGAGAGAGAGAGAGAGAGGTTGGGTTGATCTGTGGTTGGTTGTGTGGCTCTCCCGATAATCGTTCACACCGCCGAAGAAAAGAAGCGGTTCTCACTGGACGCACCCCTCTATAAATCTGGGCCACCGTTGCTGCAGTTTCACCCAGCCTTTTCTTTTTTGGTGGTACGGGTTGTCCCGACCCGAACCCGAACCCGAACCCGGGAGACAGGACTCGGAATTTTTGGGGAAAAACCTTTACCGGCCAGGTGTTAGTTAACAAGTCGGTTATGTTACCCGTTTATGTCACCGAAACCCGATGAAAAATTTGAAAACCCTAAAACAAGAAAGAAAAAAATAAACCAAAAAAATATGTATTGAAAACACTCAAATGTAGTTTTACTCTTTTCCAAAAACACATTGTGTTTTCCACTTTTCCAGTGGCCTTTTTTTCTTGAAGATTCTTTTTACTTTAAATTCTCAAAGACAAAATGAAAAATTAAAGTTTTAGTGTGAAGTCTAGTGGCCATTTATAGGTAAGAGATGTCGCCTAAAACTGATAGACCTGTAAATGGACCGGATTTTGATCTGGACCCGCTCCAGATCAGTGGCTATTGGACGAGTTTGGATTGAAAATTTTGATCCGTTAATGATCCGAATCCGTTAACCCGTTTATTTAACGGATCAAATACGGATTTAGGTCGATCCGATCGGTTAGGGATCCGGCCCGTTTTTGTAATAATAACATATTATTTTTTACTAATATAATATTATTTTTTTAAAATATAAAATATAAAATATGAAGAATTTCTAAAACAAATTTTTTTGTAGAAATCTAAGGGACAGAGTCCATCACTCAAGATTTCAAGAAGCATTAAGAATTTTGATAATGTAATTCTACTTTTGGTGATATTTTTCATGTTGTTTTAATATTTTATTAATATCTTATGAGGTATCATGATATAAATTTAATATTACTATTTAAAATTTTAAAATATTTGAAATTATAAACGGGTCGGATTAGCGGATCGGGTATCCGTTAATCCGGCGGATACGGATTTGGATCGAGCTATCAATGATCCGCCGGGTTAACGGAGCGGGTTTGGATCAAATTTTTTTTTAAGTAAACGGGTTTGGATTTAGGTCGATCCGATCCAAATCCGGTCCTTTTACAGGTCTAAAAACTGGTTGTAAGCAATTCATTATTAATGAAGTTCTTATTTGATCAAAAATAAAAAAATACTAACTAATAAAAAAGAATATCTAGAAGTCTCAAATAATCTCTAGTAGACAACTATGAAAAAAAATCATGAAGCAAATTCCACCAAATCGAACCTAGAAAATAAAGACTAAATTTGCCAAAAAGTCTGCAACCTGGTTTCCTTCTCAAAAAATATATTCTCCTATTCACGATTATTAACAGTAATACCTTCATTTACGGTATAAATTTTCCTGATTTTGGTATGCATTTGTTGATAGGGGGAATTACCCTATGGCCGAACTGACCTCATTTACAAGTGACAGGCTCTCAATATAAACTAGAGGAATCATGAATTCAACAAGTACTCAACTATGGAAGGCCTAGAGCCTACACCCAAAAGGTGTCTACATGAGTCGGACCCAAAAGGTTATAGAGCCTAGCCAACACCCAAGAGATGTCTACGTAAGTCTGGACCCAAAAGGTTACAGAGAGCCTAGCTACACCCATGAAGTGTCGATCGATGAGCTCAACAATCGGAGAACTTGCACCTATGAGATACATACGATTGATAGGCTCCCCATAAGGTGTTTGTGACTGTGTGTGATAAGACTTATGAGGTAACTGCCTAATTGCACAATTGCCTGACCCACAGGGTCATTGATATTGCACTACAAGAGGTAAGTAGGTAACTGACCCAAGAGGTTACTAAGAATACACCTGTGCCACGATGTTTCAAGGAATTGTTTCAGTACTATTCCAGTTGTCAACGGGCAAAAGCGCTATTTATGCCAAAGTTGGTTGAGGTCCTACATGCGGTGGAGGAGGAGGCACTGCTACCTTCTCTCAGTGGTCGTAAATGACGAACTGAGGTGACATTGGTCCGTCCTATAAATAAAATGTTGGCACATTGATCCGTCCTATAAATAAAATGTTGGCACTGCCCGTGCCAATACTGCAGATGGGTGATGAGTTGCTCTCGCTATCCCTCAAGAAGGTGGGAGACATACTATTTCTATGCAAATAAGAAAGAAGGCCGGTAGACGCAAAGGAGTAAAAAGCAAACAAGAAGAAGGTGTTTTAAAGCTAAAACTGAACAACAGGAAGTGTCTACAGAGTAAATAAGACAGCCAAAAACAAACAAGATAACTCAACTTTCTGTTCCACAATCAATCCAATATTCAGGAGAAATCTCATTCTTAGTCTCGACAGAAACTTAATGCCAAATAAAAAGAGTCTATTATGGTGAGAAAGTATTCGGTGCACCAACCTGCACTTATACTAACAGAAATGAACTACTAGATAATATCAAGTATATATATATATATATATATATATATATATTGTTAAAAAAATGTTGCCTATAAATATCAATGGCTGAGATATGTTGGATATGTTGGTTCACTCTCACCGTTGGTGCATAGAAGAATTCTCCAGTCCGTTATGGTAAGGTGTGTGAGCTACTTCAACAATTGCGGTCATGAGAAGGTCGATGTGGGAAAATTATATTATGGTCCTGGATCACAGTATACGTGGTGATTCCGGTTGATATTATTTGCTCATATAATTTGTACTTATTTTTTATTAGTCTATTAATTCAACTTTTATTTCACCCTTGCAAGATACCCACAAAATTCAAGTGATATTATTGGCTCGAACCACTATCTGACAGTCCTGGACTACAGAATAATTACTCTATCGATGTTCATATCATACACACGCATGTAAATGATGTCCAAAAGGTTCTTCTCAAGAATTTTCACTCGCACATAATGTAGATTGTGTTACGGCTATTGTTGAAACAATCTTCTTCGTTGTTGTTGTTCTTCTTCCTTTGCCCCTATTTTTTCACGATGATGTAGTGGTAGTCCACTAGTCTAAGTGGTGAGAAACGACGTCAAATTGTTTTCAAATGCAGATACCTAATGCCTATTTGTTTACTTGGGCCTATTACCCAGTGCAAAATGTTTAACCGAGACGCATGCTGTTGGACTTGAAATATTGAACAGAGGAAAATATGGCACTAGGAGGGCAACAACATAGACACGATTTATTCAGAATTTCCAGCATTATAACATACATAATGTATTAGAGTCATTTTAGCTAGCCACTTTAGAATTATGTCTGCATCAATGCTCTCTATTTTAGTTAGTTTTGAATTTATATTATTTTTTAAATGAAGATTAAATTGTTTAATTGAATTTATAAATTACATAAAATAACTTAAAATGAATGTTTTGAATTATAGAGAGCTTCATCTCGCTCTCTATATTTAGGAGCGAGATAGCTAAAAGTTATAATAGAGAGCCACTTAAGAGTCTGGTGCAGCTACTAAAATAGATAAAAAGCTAAACATGCTCTCCAAAATAGCTAAGGAGTCAAAATAGAGAGTCTGCTAAAGATGTTCTTAGAACATTTCCAACAGTGATAGCTTTTTGCATAGCTAAAAATAGCTAAAACTATGCAAAAAGCTATGACTGTAATATAACTAGTTATTTTTTTAGTTATGTTCCAGCAGAATATCTAAATCCCAAGTTAAATTTAAGTTTTAGTTAAATTTTCTTTCCTCTCTAGCTAAATATAGCTAGGTTTTTTAGCTAAAGTTAAATTTAGCTAGTCTGCTGAGGATCAAACTTAGCCTAAATTTAATTAATTTTTTTTTTAAATAAATATTATGTTGGAGATGCGCTTAGTAATCATAAAACTCGCAAGCCAAATCCTATTAGTAAAGAGGACGTTAATTTTTCATCACCATCAAAATAGGGAATCGTGTATTGGTAATCCTTATACCTAGTTACTATTGTTCACAAGTAGAACAGACCTTTCATTGAAAGGTGGCTAAAGCCTATCTACAGAACAAAGGCATCCCTTAGATAAGTTAGCTAAGTCCTTATTTCTTTTCTTACCTACCCTATATCAAGCGACATAAGGGATCATTAACAATCTTCTTGTTCCATTTTAATTTCTATCCACCAGCCCCTTATCTTTCCTTCCCAATTCGTTTTGTGACTGCTGTGCCTCCATAGTAGCTTGATTATCACAACCGTTCCGTTTATTCAAAGACCAAACCTTCGTAAAACCTCAACCAAATCAGTTGTGTTACTTGTATAACTATCTATTGAAAGACCAAATAGTATTCTTAAAAACCCAACTAAATCGAAAACTACCAAATCTTCCTAAAAATATGACTCGATTAAAACGTGATAATCATGTAACAGATCCCTCCTCCTCCTTTGGCGTAAAGTAGTGACGGAAATTACAGTGTTTGACTGAGGAGGACTGGAGACTGGAGACTGGAGACTGGAAAGTGATTGGGAAACCGGTGTGCGCATGTTGGAGAGCACCACGTGAACTCGGCGACTGAGGAAACATCCTACCCCTTGACGCTCCAAAGTGCCCACTGCACTCCCCCTTAAAAAACTTTCACGTGCCGAAGTATTTTATTACGCGGAGGACTTTTGACTTCGGAGTCAAGGCAGAAGGGCACCAAAAAAGTCTCCAACTCTAAATACTAATTGCTGGTTTTCACCTTCCCTCGCCCTTCCTTGCACGTTTGTTCCACTTTGCGACTAACAAAACAACTCCTGCGCATTCTCTATTCAACCATTATTGGGGTCCAGATATTGTGCACCACTTTAAACTAAATTCAATCATTAGTATATCAAAAAAATAAAAAAATACACAATGATATATTAAGGGCGATAATTTTGAATTAGAAAATGAGTTTCAATGTCTCGATACACAGACATTATCAGATAAGACGAATCTTACTTTTACTTTACCAACTGCTCTGACGCACACCTGATCAATATTGATTTATCATTTTATTGTGAGTATGAATGTCTCAGTGCATCTGATGTTGCTACCTAGACTTAAATATTGCAATTTCGCCTGAAAATTAATGAAGAAACAAAAGATTTTGCCGCAATTATAGAGTCACACTGAATCACTGACACTTCAAGATTAGCTAGCTAGAGATGCTTATGTCACTAGTGTGAATGTGTTTCATGTACACCACAACACAAGCAATGAAAAGGTCTTCTATACAATTTTGTACATTAGAGTTTTTTCGATATCTCCTGCCAGTCGCAACCTCTACAAGCGATGGTCAAGGTAACACATGCAACTGAATATTCATTTTCCTTTGAAAATGGATATTACGTTTTTCAAATATGAAAATTTAGGCAACTAATTTTTAGTGTAAATGATACCTAATGAATCTTAGACAGACTTAAAGATCAAGTTGAAACCCGGGGTAGTACAAAGACAGATTTGTAACAGCCAGCTAGCAAGATAGGAAGCCTGTGTTCCGTATGCCAATAAATATGTAGTCTGTACGGGCAAAAAGTCGGTTGAATATAATTGTTGCAACTGGGATTATATGATTGATTTTCAATCTTTGTATTACTTTGAGTCTAATCATTATTGATGCATTTGATCATTATTCTAATAACCGACCAAATTGACTATTAAAGAAGTTGATTACAACTAGTTTGAAACATTCCTATGTTGTTCTCTTATTAATTATTCCGCACAAAAAAAGAAAAGAAAAAAAAGAAGGCTAATGATGTTGACCAGTTTAGTTTCAATTTTGACCAGTTGAGTTTCAAATGTCCAATAGTTTTTCCAATAGTCATCTCTGTCAACAATTCTGCTAGCTAGACTAAAGAGATCATTTCAGGTTGCTACTTACAGCTCCGATCGAATTTCGCTAATTTTGACCGGAGTCCTCTCGTCGTTACATTTTCCTCGTTAAGCAGATATCCGAGCTAAACGTACCATTTCTTGTTATTGCTAACAAGTATCTTTATTGCATTATGACATAAATGAACTGTTAACAGAACATGTTCTTGATTTTTCTCTCTATAGTCTAGAGTCTATACCAAAAAACTAGGAATTAATGTCCGCCCAAATGGAGTTTATGACTTTGTCTACAAGTTTAATTAGCTGCTAGCAAAACAAGGATCAGAAGCATATGCAAGCTTCCTATTGAGAAACACCTAAAAACTCTGTAATTATTAAGTAATTGAACACCAGCTCAGCCCCAGAAAACAAGTTAACCAGCTAGAAGAAACCCAATAGCTTCTAAATCTTTGTTATTCTACATAGGCTGCAGCTTGTCTTCCAACTTGTGCGCTAAACAATACTTTTCTTCTGTAGAATATAGAAACCAAGAACTTAATTTCCTATCCAATTGTTATTCATCTTTCAAGACTTCAACGTAGGACTTTCTTAATTATATCATCCAGTTAAGTCCTGCATATATATATATATATATATATATATATATATATATATATATATATATATATAAACTAATCTCTCCAACCAAGCCGCTAAATATACGGTCTCTCACAAAAGCAGGAGTTATGTTGCTCGACACATTGACAAATACACTCCAAGGGGTAATGTTTCATCGTTTCAATTCTAATCGATTTCAAAATTCATCTAACGAGCCATCGCTTCAAATTAATAGCACTCTAATCATCGTTTCAAATTAATAGTATTATGAGTTTTTGATAGACGTATAACATGTCAAATTGTCTAATACGATTAGTCTATTTTACAAAATATATATCGTTTACCGATATATATACACAAGTAGTTAGTTTATAATATATTAATATCTTGATAGATGTACTCATGTTAACGACATTATATACTTTGTAGCAGCTAATTAAGCATAATTTAGTGCAATTAGATCATGTTTTTGAAAATGATATTGAACTAATATATATATATATATATATAGACGACCGTGCTGAAGAGGACGTCCGCAACTCAGAAAATGTGCAGACGTCCCTCCTCCGGCGTCGAGAAGGCGGCGATGGCTGCGCTGCAGTAGCCGGACGAACCCTCTGAACATCCCGAACCACTTTCCAGTCAGGTGGACTCGCCGGTAACCACTTTCCAGTTGACCTTGATCGGACTACCACTTTGCAGTCAACCACGCTGCCCAGATCTCCGACCTCAATCTCTTTGGCCTTCGTCTTCACTGCAAACTGGTCTGGGATGCATGTAGCCACCGTCGGGCAAGAGAAGCGCCGCCGTCGGAGCTTGATCGCGGAGAAAGGAGGGACGTCGGCACTTTTTCTGGGTTGCGGACGTCCTCTTCAGAACATTTTCGTGTATCTATATATATACACACACGTACATGCATGTGGATGCCCATGATACATGCGTCTTAGATGAGCTCTATATATTTTTAGCTAGACATATTTCCAGTGAGCTTACCCCTATCATTTCTATTTTGTGAAACACAAAAGATAGCTAGGCCACAAGAAAAAGTGCGGACGTCCTCTTCAGAACATTTCCTCTTCAGAACATTTTCGTGTGTGTATATATATATATATATATATAGATACACACACACGTGCATGCATGTGGATGCCCATGATACATGCGTCTTAGATGAGCTCTATATATTTTTAGCTAGACATATTTCCAGTGAGCTCACCCCTATCATTTCTATTTTGTGAAACACAAAAGATAGCTAGGCCACCCTTGTGTTTGATCAATTAAGAACAAGAAACTATTCATATATAGGCTAGGATATGTAGTCACATAAACTTCGAATCAAATTGTGATGTAAGCTTAACTTAGCCTCATGACCTCTATATATATATATGGATAGATTCAATGGTCCATATCTATATATATCATTTATGAGTAGACAAAAAAATTGAAAAGAAAGGCTCCTTTCCATGCCCCTTTCTTTATCAAAAGCTTGTTGGGCAGCATAGTTGTTGAGAGGTCAAGGTCTTCAAAGCTAACTTTTCCATGAAAACCTAACCCTACCCACAAAGCCACAAACTATACTCAGAAATGGGGGAGTATTCAATTGCTGCTCCACCTCTTATCCCTTCGAATCCAAATTCTTCCACAAAAATATTTGACTGTTGAAAAAACCAACTAGTATACTACATCATGATGATGATGATATGCAAGAAGTCCATGCACTGCATATTATGCCTCCAAATTTTGACACCGGCCAACCTATAAAAAAAAAAACTCGTCGAAACCGGCCTGCCGCAAGAAATGGTGCTGCACGTCATACCTTCTGGTACACGATACAGATGTTTTACATGAACCCGGATTAAAAGTCTACGAAAATTAGATATTTGGATGGCAAAAATTTTGGAGTTTCTTCATTCCTCAAAAGACTTCGATCGATCTAGCTATTTCGTGAAGCATTATTAATGGGGTGTTTGCTACGACTCTTAATGATCGACAAATATTGAAAAAGAAATGTGTTGTGTGTGCATGAATTGTATACGTTACGAATCTGAGAGGTCATGAAGGGGAAGTAAATTAAATTCGATGTGGATGATGAAGTGTCAGTTTAAGAGGTGTTTTAATATCAATAATATGAGAGATTCTTGCTATTTATCTGACAGAGGCGAAATGAAAAATGATAAAATGATTCTCGATCAGTGTTAGAGTGTGGCAATATATAATTTTATGATGGTGACGGTTACTAATTAACAGTATTCGTTAATCATAGTTTGTTTAATGTGCCAAGCAACCCATTTACGCAGGGTATTAATCTTTAATACTTCATGCAACAATAAACCATCTATAGCAAATTATCGTGATCATTGGTTTTTTCCCTGGCTAACCACGATTTAAAATTAAGAGCTAGCTGGGGTTCTATAGGAAAAGGCCATGGGGGAACCTCATGACTTAAGCAATTCAAGGAGATAAAGATGTAGACCACCTAAACTTAGAAAATCACGTTACTTTATGAATATATCGTTCAACTACGATAGAAAGTATCATGATTTTTCTATTATTTAGATAGACTTAGAATACAACCCACTATTAAAATTTTAAATCGTTTAAATTTGAAAAAATTAAAAAAGTAATCCGTGGGTCCTTTTAATTAGGTTGTCTCATTTTAAAGAAAAAAGGTAATTAATTAGCGTTTCTAATTCTTGTTAGACCTCATTGTGATAATGTCTTATAAAAATTAGTCCACCTAATACACGGTAGAATTTTCTAAACTCACTCATTATAATTAAACGACAAACACATGCATCAATGTAGAGAAAATGAGATAGGTACGCACCACTCTTAACTTGGACAAAAAGATAATGTTCAAAAGAACTCACTCATCAGTTCACATGGCGTCACACTTGCACCAGTAGCTAGCGTACTGTCTGGATAATATGACAAACATGTAAGAAGAGTTTAAACTATACGTCACATGCAGTTTTATTCTTATTCCTCAACCTAATTTTGGCCTCATTATCCCATCCCACTGAAATACAAACCCATCAGTATTTATGTTTTTCTGTACTTGTAAAGATAAGCAATAAAACTACGCTAACGATCAAAAATAAAAAATACGGAAAAAAAAAAAAAGGAAAAATTTTGGTTTTTAGTTTGATGACTCACGTGGAAATGGAGAACTGCCTGGCTTGCCGCCACCCCATCGTTGTCCATCTCCAACATTTTAACCCTATTAATAGCCGCGTGGTTGGCCGACGCGTAGTTTGCCACTTCTACTTCTCTACCCCTCGCCCGCTGACATGGCGGTCACCTAACCCCACATGCCTGCCTCTTCTCCGGCCATGTCTACGTGTGCGGGCCCCCACCTTGTCCCTCTTCTCCCCGACCCCTTCTTTTTTTCACTTTCCACGACTCTCAATAACTTCCTTCCGCCTTCGTCATCTTTTTTTCCCCTCCCCCGATCCCAATCCCTATTTCGATTTCTTTCAATTTTGTCCACCCTCTACCCTTTTGTCCCTCCTGTGGGCCCCCCACCCACTTCCCGCCTTCCCCTCCCCTCCTATATATAGCCCTCTTCCCAGCCCACACAATCTCACTCCACCTAAATCCAACGCAGCAAACACAGCATACTTACTCCCCCATCTCTCTTCTTCATCTTCTTCTTCTCCTCCTCCTCGCCTTTCATTTCATCGCTGTTTGTACCCAACACGCAATAACAATCTCCTTCAATGGCAGTTGACTCGTCCCTTCCTTCTCCCCTCGGGCCACCGGCCTGTGAGAAAGACGCCAAGGCCTTGCAATACATCGAACAAACCACCCGAAACGCCGACGCCGTCCAGGAGACGGTGCTCGCCGAGATTCTCAGCCGAAACGCCGAGACCGAATACCTCCGACGCTACAAGCTCGGCGGCGCCACTGACCGTAAATCCTTTAAATCCAAGCTTCCAGTCATCACTTACGAGGATGTCCAGCCGGAAATCCAAAGGATCGCCAATGGAGATCGCTCCCCTATCCTCTCGGCTCATCCCATCTCTGAGTTTCTCACCAGGTAAAATTATAGCTCAGTTCGTCAGATCTTCATTTTGACAAAATTGAATAATTAAAAGAAAAAAAAAACTAAAACACAGTATCGACCCTTTTATACGCGAAAGTTCGTTATTTCAAACTGATATTACAGTGAACTAGTCGTTGTATATAAATTATTTATTTGATAAAAATATATCTAATGGAAATTTTGGTTACAGCTCTGGTACTTCAGCGGGTGAGAGGAAGCTGATGCCAACGATTCAGGAGGAGTTGGATCGTCGTCAATCACTCTACAACCTCCTCATGCCAGTCATGAACCTGTAAGTTTTAAGTAATCCAGTTAAAAAATAATTTCTTTTAATTTGAATAATTTTTTAATTTCTGGGAAACTGAAATGATTTTTTTATTTTTTAATTGGTCACAGTTGTGTGCCTGGTTTGGACAAAGGAAAGGGCTTGTACTTTCTGTTCGTCAAGTCCGAATCAAAGACTCCGGGCGGACTCTTGGCCCGACCCGTTTTGACCAGCTACTACAAAAGCGAGCATTTCAAGACTCGCCCTTACGATCCCTACAATGTCTACACCAGCCCCAACGAGGCCATCCTCTGCCCCGACTCGTTTCAATCCATGTACACTCAAATGCTCTGTGGCCTCCTCGAGCGCCACCAAGTCCTCCGCCTCGGCGCCGTTTTCGCCTCCGGTCTCCTCCGCGCCATCCACTTCCTCCAGCTCAACTGGCAGCAACTCGCCGCCGACATCCGCACCGGAACACTCAACCCCAAAATTACCGACCCGGAGTTGAGGGAATGCATGGAGCGGAAACTGAAACCCGAGCCTGAACTTGCTGAGTTCGTTGCCGAACAATGCGGCGAGGAGAATTGGCAGGGAATCATAACCCGAATTTGGCCCAGTACAAAATATCTCGACGTCATCGTCACCGGAGCTATGGCCCAGTATATTCCGACTTTGGATTACTACAGCGGCGGCTTACCCATGGCCTGCACCATGTACGCTTCATCCGAGTGTTACTTCGGACTCAACCTGAACCCCATGTGCAGACCTTCACAAGTTTCATACACAATTATGCCAAACATGGCTTACTTCGAGTTCCTCCCCTACGAGCCCAACTCAGTGAGTTTTGACCCGACCCGACTCGTTGACCTGGTCGACGTGGTGGTCGGAAAAGAATACGAGCTCGTTATTACCACTTACGCCGGACTCTACCGCTACCGCGTCGGCGACATTCTCCGGGTCACCGGGTTCCACAACTCGGCGCCGCAGTTCCACTTCGTGCGGCGGAAGAACGTCCTGCTCAGCATTGACTCCGACAAGACCGACGAGGCGGAGCTCCAGCTCGCCGTCGACAACGCCACCAAGCTCGTCCTGGAGAAGCTCAACGCCAGCGTGGTGGAGTACACCAGCTTCGCCGACACCAAGACCATACCGGGCCACTACGTCATCTACTGGGAGCTTCTAGTCAAGGACTCGGCCGAGTCGCCCAGCTCGGAATCGCTGAGTCAGTGCTGCTTGGCCATGGAGGAATCGCTCAACTCGGTTTACCGGCAGTGCCGGGTGGCGGACAACTCGATCGGGCCGTTGGAGATTCGTGTGGTGAAGAGCGGCACGTTCGAGGAGTTGATGGACTACGCGATCTCGAGAGGCGCGTCGATTAACCAGTATAAGGTGCCGCGGTGTGTGAATTTTACCCCGATAATGGAGTTACTGGACTCCAGGGTGGTTTCCAAGCATTTTAGCCCTTCTTTACCGCATTGGACCCCGGAAAGGAGACGGTAAATTTTTTTGTCCACCGACGGGGAAAAGTCAACGGCTTTGTGGTCCTAAACTAGCTTAAATATAATGTAACCTTGTTTTTGGATATTTTTGGGTAGATTTTTTTATTAAAAAAAAAAGTGTAAGTTGGATTAGGACGTTGCAGGGGCAGGTTTTGTAATTTGGTTTTTTTTTTTTAGAATAAGATCCTTTATTAAAATGAAACGAAGTTACATAACACGGGAATGACCGGTGGTGGACAAGAATTCCCCACTCTCCTCCCTAAAACCTAAACCAGTTACGGGTCCGTCACCATAAATGACTTCCATGAGCTGAAAGAGCCCAACCCCTAACCACCAATACCGCCCAACGACTCGGGCTACCGAGAATCCCGAGAATATCGATTCCACCTCATAGACAACCGCTAAAACAACCAACGCCCTTTTCCACACCGTGTCCCAAAAATGCCAGACCACGTGCAAGGATCGCTCGTCAGCACATTGACCATAAGACAAAACCAACAATAAACCAATTCGTCCCCAGGAAAAACACCACATCCATGGCACCTCAATTTGACCCAACCCTAGCTCAACAGAGTAGGGACATGCTAAAAACCAGAAAAACCTAACCAAACCCCTAATTGAAATCTTGACCAAGAAAACTACTTTAAACAAAATCAAAAACCAGCCGCCGCGACCATCTTCCTCCTCTTCAGATGACCCGCCTGCAGACCACCCCCATAAATCCTTCCCGTCGAACTCGCACCGCCGGAAAAACTCCAACCACGCAGCAAGCCACACCAACCTCAATTTTTGTCGGCCAGATCCAGGCGTAAAGCCAGATCTCGATGAGCCCACACCGAGAATCAGAGAGAAACTCGCCGTGCCTTGTCGCCCGGCTTCGTCCTTCCGCCTGAAAGTTCGACACCCTTGTACTCTCCTCCGATCGACCAACCCCGGAGATATAGTCAGCGTTGTACGATCCATGGAAAACCGCCGCCACGATCCAGCCTCTGACCACTTGCTCCAAGCCTGCGTCGATCGCCAACCATCCATCCTGCCCGCCTGCACCGCCGCCTGAGAGGGACGAAAAATCATACACGACCAAGAAGGTCGAACCGGATACCAAAAATTGGAACCCCAAGCCCCCACAATCCCGTCCGGCAACATCCTCCACTCATCGATGAGGCCTGGACCTATGGTCGATGCTGGGACGCCGCCGGACAGGCAACAGTCGCTTCTGTGCGTTTCCAAAACCCTAATTTTCGTCCCTCTATTCTCGGAGCTCTCTAGTACTCGTAATTTGGTTCGATTTGTTAGCTTTGTGAAAAAAAAAAATGTCAAATTATCGAAGATGTTTGTTCAATAACTTTTAGAGACGTTTCATAGTCACTAACTTTTAGAAAGTAGTCACAATAATCTGACTCATCTTATTCAATGCACATGCACTGCATTATTAACAAGGGGATACTACCATCCTCTAATATATGACTGAAAACTCATTATTAATATAAGAGATTGGCAGTATTCAATAAATACAAGACATTTGTCTTTCCTAATTCTATTTCTATTAATAATGCAACAAACATTATGTCAAACATCACTCTGATACGTAAACAATATCTTGGAAGTTTCATTTGTTATTGTAGGTTATTTCATGCTACAACATCAATTACTTTACTCCAATATCTAAAACTAAGTGCTCAAATTAAATACAAATATCAACATTCAACAACTATTTCATTATATAGCCGTGACTCATGTATGGTATAACATGAAATATATTAACGGAATGATTTTTTTCACATTTAACTTACATGAGAAATGTTTATCTTCTAACTCATGAGTCATGCCTAGTTTCAGTGTTAGAGGGCGTCTGTGTCACTAATTGAAATATTAAGCATGCTCTATGCATGATCTTTTATATTGCAGTGGATTTCTCGATGTAAGTTTAGTTGATTTCCGAGTGTAACGACATGTAATTTAGTTTATACGGTATGATGCAAAACACATATTGTAGATACACTTCTAGACAATTGGAGATCTAGACTGTGATCAAATTTCACTATGAAATATGTGTGCAATATATGAGAGATTCTTGCGTGGGGCAACCGCACCACGACTGACTAATTAGTGTCCAGTAAGAGGATATTTTGAGTATTACACTTTTAAAAAGTAGAGATAATTTTGAAATAAAGAAAGAAAAAATTGTCATCTAATTGATTAGATGTACTACGTGTCTAATACATCTGACATACGCAAGAATTTTTCATAATAAGGTTACTTGAGAGTTGAGACCGCTTTGATTCTGAAATCATTAGTGACCCAAGAGTATGGTACTACTCTTCTTGGTCATGTCATGTCCACAAAAGCGCCTGCAATAGTTAGATGTAGATATGCCTGTCCTTGGCTCATAAAGTCCTAACCAAACCATTCCATGATTAACCAGATATTGGGATCCTTTCAGTACTAACCAAACCTCCATGAATGCTTATCATAAAGCTTGATGTGGATGCTAACGAAACCAATAGAGATTCAATTCATTGGATACACCTCAGGCACATCAAAAGGAGATGAGGTAGAATATATCTCATCTCGATCGTGATGATAATGATCCTTGCTAAAAGGAGATGCAACATCTTTAAAGTAGCTGCTTATCCCTAAAAGATCTTTTTCTTTCTTTTAATGTATGAATTTTTGAAGTTATAATTACTAGAACTTTCATAACAGAAATGTAGGATTATCTTATTCCGTGATTTATGTTCAAAAATGTTGTGGAATTTTATTAATGCATGCAAAATAAGTTGGTAGCAAAAGTCTTGAGCTTAGTGGAAGTGGTTCGTTTCCTTTATACCAAATAAAGGAGTTTTAACCTTTGAAATCCAATAATCTTTAATTATTAACCTTTACATTATGACCGACCATACTGACGTTTGGCAGAACACTAGAAAAAAGTTCCACTCAAACGTTGAATTTATGACATTTTAAATCTATGATCAGGTGGCAACCTTGAAGCGGATGGAATCAACATGGACAAACAAGATGACAGTGGAATGCGTTTCGGATGTTGTTTAGTATTGTAGGGCCGTGACTCATCGATTCCAACCTGTTATATTCAAAAATGAGGTGGACTAAAATTTTTATATATAATATTTTTTTATCAAATTCGATATTTTAGTTTCGATATTTCTAATTGTTGACAAAGAGTTAAGAGTATTGATCTAAATCTTAAGATCATTTTAATTACGATATAATTTTACATGTCACATTAGTGAATCATCATCATATAAGGGATGTTCGTTAGAGCCACATTTTCAATTTACATAATACTTGACAGAAAAGCTAGAGATTTAACAACATGGATTAAATTTGCAGAGAACAATAAGAGTTCAAATAATAATAAATTAGAAATGCGAGAACACGACTAGTTTAAGGCCGATGTGTACATACTTTATACATTATGTATAAATTTTATACTTATGAGACAATTTAATTTGATTTACAAATCACTAGTGATCTAATATTATCATTAGCGACTATTATTAGCCAACATGTGTCTACGTCCATCAGCACAATAGTACCATAGAACAGTGCTAGTCCTGAGCTTTTTGATGCCCAGGGCAAAAAAATTTATGTGTGCCCAACTATCCTGGAAATCTAAAATCAGCTTTTTTCTTTCTTGTTTTTTTCTTTTCTGATCGAGATTGACTTGCAAATTCAACTTCTAATTGTACCTAATATTGACAATTGAAAACCGATGAATGAGCAAGTTGTTAGAAATCACTTTGAATGATAATTGATAAACACGGGAGCATAGAACAATACCCGAAAATCTGGAATTGGCTTTTTTCCTTCTTGTTCTTTCTTTTCTGATCGAGATTGACTTGCAACTCCAACTTCCAATTACACCTAATATTGAAAATTGAAACCAATGAATGAGCAGGTTGTTAAAAATCAACAGAACTCAAAAAATAAGTAACAAGGCTTTTGATATCCAAATTTTCATTGGATATCAAATTTGAAGAACACCCAATACCAATTTTGATTTGACCTCAGCCTACATTGATGGAAAGCTGAAAAATTTGTATGATCACCGTAGAATAATAGAAACATAGAGAGGAAAAAGATTGGGTGATGGATGAGAATGAACTGAAGAATTGAGTAACCATTGAAACCAATTTAAAGAAAAAATTTGCTGAGTTTCAAGGTTTGGGACTTTAGAGAGAGCAAGAGACGCTTGGATGCCGTTGCGCGTTGGAAGAAGAAGAAGTAAAGACACATTATGTGTCTGGAAATCTGATTTTTTTTTTTTACATTCTACTCTCTATACACACACACACACACACACATATAATCTTATTGAAAAAATCTGGTGCCCCCCTCTATGTTGGGCCCTGGGCTGTCGCCAATGATGTCCATGGGCAAGGCCGACCCTGCCAGAGAAAGTAAGAGCATGTTTAGGAAGTAAACAAGAAAAAAAAAATGATATGCTATCAAACAATCACATACTTAGCTAAATGTCAGACATTTAGCTGAGTTTTGAGATTTCTATTACAAAAGTAGCATAATTAGATATATAGCTCGGATATACATGATTTTTCAAGTATATTCGAACAAACAAATTGTAACAAAATTATTTCAAATCACATGAGTACTATTCAGCTCCACTGCAATCACAAAAACCATTCATAACTTTCAACTAAATGTGTTAATTGTTCATTTTCTTTTTTCTTAGAAACATTACACAATTAAAATAGTCACAAACTCACATGGATGAATGTGATACCAAAAACTTGAACAATAATATATAGGAGTGCTCAATAAATTAAATAACTATAATTCTTCACTACAATTAACCTCATTAAATAAAAGTAACATTTAGGAGTTTTGGCTAATCAAACTTAAGGAACACAATCCATAGTCCATCATGGCAACTCCCAAATATATTTTTCCGGCTCATCATTTTTTTATCTTCAAGATTATTTAGTTTAGTCCAAGATCTCACATCACAAAATCAAAATAACTAAATAAAAGTTATAAGTGAATATGTGACAACCATTTGCTTGTACAGCGCCATGGTGAGAAAAACATGATAATTCAATGACTTCTTGCTCATGCAATTTACATGATAAATATCTGTCCTGGACATATGCGGTTCATCATTTCAAGTTTGGTTGAAACAGATTTCATTCTCATCAAAACACTATTGATCCAACACTAGAACTACCTTTTATAATTTTTTTTTTCAAGAAAGGCTCATATAATGAGATGTAGACGCTTGTCGCTGGCTCATAAATTAAATCCTGATCAAACCATTCCATGATCATGTAGATATACTTTGGCACTTTCTAATCGAGTACTAGCCAAATGATCAATATACATCATATATAGTTAAGCACGATATTGATGCCAAGTAATGGAACCAATGCAGAATCAACTCACGGCGGTGAGGATTGGCCCATAGCACTTTACCGCATTAAAAGGAAATGAGAAAAAAAAAAAAAATTTGTATTGTAGACATATCGGTAAACTGTAATATATTAGTCACTTGATTTAATTAGAGATTATAAATTCAAATCTCATTAATATCAAAATATAATAAAAGATAAAAAAAAATATAATAAAAGATAAAGTTACGTGCATTTTAAGACTCAGTGAGATTAAAAATAAAATAATGAATTTAAATTTCATTAACATTAAAAATCAAAAATAAAGTGAGAGCTACGCTGTCGTTTAAAATCCCAAAAGAAAAAAAGGTTAGAGATTGAAACAGCACAATTTGTGGGAACACATTTCACATGTTAAAGTTAAAGAAACGTTCATATTAACTTCTCAACTCCCCATGTACATAACATGCTCATTAAGCTTTTCAAAAAGTAAATAAAAAAACACATGCTCATTAAGAGGGCTTCATGGAAATTCCGTCCCATCATTAGTCTTAACATCAAAATCACCTGCCAATTAATTAAGTTAAAATGGTCTTAAGCTTTAGATGCTGTCTTGAAATAGAATCTTAACTTTATCAAGCGAGTCCTGTGGTTCATAGTGCAGACAAGCTCTGCATGTGCTCTCTGTCT
Source organism: Rosa chinensis (assembly GCF_002994745.2). NCBI lineage: Eukaryota > Viridiplantae > Streptophyta > Magnoliopsida > Rosales > Rosaceae > Rosa > Rosa chinensis. The sequence goes on along the minus strand of NC_037093.1, from coordinate 9,434,384 downwards.
ATAGTCCAATGATTTTTTCAATGACCTTAATTGATAGACAGAGAGAAAGCGAGGGAAAAGCTGTGTACACCCATAATAACAACATGAAATGGATAGGCTGATGTGACAATTGTTGGCTATCTTTGACAGATTCATGAACTTCTAAGTTTCTCTCTTGCCAAAATTATGAAAGTACCTCTTTTTTTTTTTTTTTTTTTTTTTTTTTTTTTTTAAAAGATACATCTGACACCATTTAATATATCATATTATATTAGAATTAGTTCTCAAACTTCAAAAGCTCGAGGTAAACCATAAAATACGTTCAAGGCATATAATAAATCACAAACTTGAAATATATTTTACTTTTGACGATGAATTACATATATACTAACTAGTTTGACACATGTTAATTTTATATCATACAAATCATATGCTAATCAAAACTACATATGTGTTGCACCACTTGCATCCCGCGCATCAGAGCTGGCCATGGAAATCCATATGCCGAACATATTGGCACCATGGTTGTCATGATCAATCGTTCAAGAATCCGAATCCGCCAAACAAACCTTTATGGAGAGCCACCAACACCCCCCAGCTAGCCAGACACCCTGGAACCAAACCACCATCTTCAGAATGGGAGCCCTAAATATAATTTGTCTAATCTTCCAAAGACAACCCATCGCTCTTAGACTAAGATATGCAACCACACTCCTGTCTATAGTTGCCTATGCTTTCACATGGACTTCGTTTTCTCACAGTCTCATTTGGTTAGGCCACACTATAAGCTTTGTCAGCTTAGCGAATTGGTAATTAATTATGATGATCAATTTGAAGCAACCATGTCAAGATGGGAGACAATCCTGATATACATTTCGCCAAAAAGAAAAACCAAAGTGGCCTAATGTACATGTTGTCTCCTAATACGTGGTTAATGTGCACTGGATGATTTGACGCTTGGAAAGTAAAGACTAAGCGTAGATTGGACTCCCACTAATAAACACAAATCCATGGAAAATAAAAGTGGATAAGTTGCGCAGAGCCATCATTGATCGGACACTGAGCTTTTTCCGGTGTCATAATCTGATAGTGGAATCCATTCACAACCATAGTATATATATCAAGTAGATAATCCGTAGAAGTCAAATTAAGTCTCATACTCTCATATGATCGTTTATCGTTTCTTTCTCTATTCTCTAATGACAGAACACTACCATGAAAACTTCTCCCAATTTTAACCTTTTTTTTTTTTTACTCATTTAAGTTTTAAATAATTTTGTACTCCAATCTCTGCAAAATGCATAAGTTTTACATTATACTTTTACATTAATCAAGCCCCGGGCAAAATAGTATAATCAATACAAACCAGAATATGTCATTACATACCATTCCGCTGTCATTTAAAGACATAGACAGACAATAAAGTAGTGGTAGTACCCAAAATGATATATAGAAATAGACCTACTCATTATACATTTCAGATCGTAGAGATAGCGGAGATCCTCTATTGGTACTACGTTAGATGCGCTAGAGATCTAGGTTCCTAATACAAGGAAATTATTGAATTTATTAGATAAAACTAAAAACATAGAGTTGGGCCAAGAGCTAAACCTTAGCCCAAATTGAAATCAACTGGACTAGGGTAAGACCCAAGCCCAGAAACTTAAAGCCCAAATAGAGGACAACCACCAAACAAAGGCCCACCCAAGGCCTATTAGCCCGGTCCAAGTCCATTTTCTCCAACCTCTCTGTCGTACAAACCAGCCAAGCCTCTTTCCGTCCTCCTCACGCCGCCGTGACCTGCACCCCCACGGTCACACCGCCAGCGACCCAAAACCGCACCGCACAAGCCAGGCCGCCACCCAACCCCGATCCAGGCCCTCGCACCCCACACCGTCGCCGCCACGACCCGTACAGCCTTGATCCGCCCCACGATCACACCGCTTGTGACCCAAACCCCATGGGCTACGCTGCCTCAAACCACTGCAAGACGGAGAAAGAAAAATAAAACCCCAATCCAGGACCAGACACCTCCCACCACCCTCGAGCCAGACCTGTGGCATTGCCATCGCCGGATCAGTTAGCACGACCACCACCATTCACCATCCCAGCCAGAACAATCTAACAAGCCCTGAGCAACACTCCATTCGATGGCCCCCCTTGAGCAATAGCGATCCAATATCCATTCGGCAGTCGACCTCATGGCGATGGCAAGGCCCAAAGGCCAGCCTGCGCGTTAAGGAGCCGCTGGACGAGGATGACTTTGCAGAGCAGAGAACCGGCCTTTAGCGTCCTTGCTAATGTTAAATTAGTAGAAGACTTCTCTATCCAAAAGTAAGAAGCAGTGAAGAATGAAGATATGAATTAAGAGCTGAATATTTTTATTCTCCTCTATTCTTTGCTTATGTTCTATTTTTAATTCCGTAGTATTTTTACAATTATGGTTGTTATGACTTTCTCTATTTTATAAGACTCGATGATGAATTTCTTGGTTCAATAAAATGTAACTTAATATTTTTTGTTGTGGAATCTTATTTTTATTCAAAAAAATGCTTGAAAATATAATTTTTATTCCAAATCCTCGGAAATACTATTGTAAAAAATAATTAGTTTTGACAAATGCTATTGGTCAATATATAATAGTAAAACATTTTGGTCAGAAATAATTATTCTGACGAAGTAAGTCGTCATAAATATGTTGTCGGAAATACATGATGTCATCGTTTACATAATGTATTTTCGACGACATTAAAATATTTTCGACGGAATATTTTGATAGAAAAATTAATCTTTCCGTCACTATCGATGGCAAAATACGGTCGAAAATGCTTGTTATTCCAACGACTGGTCAGTAATAGAGTATTTATGACGAGAATATTCCCGACCACCACCCACGGAGATTTTTGGTCGGAAATACGTATTTCCGACTAAAAAATGTCTTTTCCGGCCGAATTTAGCCTTCAGAAATGATGTTTCCTGCTATAGTGATATAAATAATAGAGCAAAACTACAAAGGAAAGAATGATTAAGAGTGATATCGAAGAAGAATATGCTTTAATCTGTATAATTTTCATCAAACATTAATTTTATCAAGCCAAAAAAAAAAAATCAAAATGGATCAATTTGAACTTAATTTGGTGTGCATTTAGTCTTTAAATCTCTCTTCAATGCTTAAGATTGATACAGAGGGATATGATTTTACGTATTTGAAATTCCATTCAATGTGTTTTCGAGTATTCTTGATTGATTTGAGTATATACCACTTTCTTAATTCACATATTTCATTTTAAAATTGCTCTATGATAGTATAATTTTGCCTAGTTTCATTCTCTTACTCTTTATAATTGTAACTACATAGGGTGACTTCAAATGAATTAAAACATTTAAAAGAAAAAAATTTGGGTAAAATTCTGTTTAGTCCCTGAAGTATGATTTCGTCCTCGTTTCAGTCCCTGCCTTTATGATTTAATCCCAAACGTCCATGAACTCAAAATATTCAATCCAACGGGTCCATTCCCTCCATTTCATCCAGTTGCTTGCTGACATGCCAGTTTTCTACTTGCCAGCTCAACACCATGTAAGACGCCAATTTTGTAAACTGATGAATTTGCCCTTGCCCCTTGGCCTTTATTACGGTAGTTTGAGACATAGACAGAACCCGTAATTCCCCTCAAACCCTAAAATTTGAAAACCTCGACTCTCTCCCAAACCCGTAACCCCCAAACCTGCAATCTCTAAACCCGTAATCCCCAAATCCATAATTTCGATTTTGATCCCGTTCAAATTCAAAACCTATACAACTGAAGGTGAAATCCGGCTAAAATAGTGAAGGAAAGGGATCCGAGTTGGAACCCGATAAAGAATGATGAGCTCCCTAATTATGGTGAGTTTTGATTGCGCCCAATCTGCTGCAATTTGTGTGTACGGATTGATGGTCTTTGTTTCTAGGGTTTTTGAAAAAAAAAAAATTGGGGTTTTTAAATTTACAGGGTTTGTGGATGACTATGTAACTATTTTTGGTCGAAATATTCATTTTCGAATGATTGGTGTAGGATTTAAAGGGTTTTGCTATGGTTTGCTGGGGTCGATTTGTAGGGTTTCTAAAAAGTTAATGGCTTTTTAGATTTTCGAGTTTCTGAGTTTGGGGATGTATGTTTATAGCTGAGATTGAGGGTTGGTGTGAGGTGTAAAGTATGAAAATGAGTGTTTGATATAGTTTGTGAAGCTGCTGGATCGTTGAAACCGTGTGCATATGCTTTTAATATAGGCCAAGTTGTTGTTGAATTGATTTTGCCTTTTAATATTGGGTCCTAATACTGCTGTGTGGTCCTAGCAAAGATTGAGTTGTTTAGTCTCCCATGTGAATAGTTTGGCTATGTGTGGTCTTGTTGTCTGCTTGTTGAGTTTTATATTTGTCCCCTTTCTATTTTGTGTTATACCTCTTTTAGATGATGTTGAGCATAAAGAAGCTTCACACAGAAAAGGAGAGAGTGGAGGTACTATTGGAGAGAGGTCTAGTCTGCAACATGAGGAACCAAATTTTGAAGATAATGGGGATGGCAATGGGGAGGGTAGGGTAAGGGGATCAAATTACCATCCCCATACCCGACTTCATTCTCCATCCCCGTACCCGCCCCAATCCCCGTAATAAGATATCGGGGATTCCCCGTCCCCGTCCCCATTGGGGATTAGGTCCCCATACCCGCCCCAATCCCCGTTAACAATATTACTAATTTATTATATTAAAATTTATACAAATAATTATGGATTGTAAAATATAAAGTTAAATCCAACATTAAAATAAAATAAATTTCTTATTTCAATCAAGGAAAATTGATATATTGATAAAGATATTTTATTAAAAGAAATTTTTTTTTTTTAACATATTTATTAACATAATTTAAATATTGACAAAAGATGAAGTTTACAAATATTTATTTATAAATAATATATATATATATATATATATATATATATATTAGATAATTCTTATTGGGTGGGTATGGGGATGGCGATCAAAATACCATCCCCGCCCCGTACCCGATTTCAGAATTCAAATACTGGGGATCCCCATCCCCGTTACCCGATTTCCCCCGAATTTCTCCCCGTTAGGGTCGAATACCCGATGGGTACCCTACCCAATGGGGATTTTTGCCATCCCTAAATGAAGACATGTTTGCTGAGCAAGAGTCTGTTGAGGAACCACCTAATTACATTGTTAACTCTGATGGAGAAAAGGGGGAGATATGGTTGTACTTTAACCCTAAAACTGATATGAGAAGACCTGTTTTCAAGTTAGGGATGATGTTCGACACAATTCAAATTTTGAGAGAAGCTCTTCGGGAGATGGTTGTATAAGGCAGCTGGGAGTATATTTTTTTGAAGAATGACAAAATAAGATTAACGGTCATATGCAAGGAGGAAGATTGCCTATTCGAGCTGTGTACTTCAAAAATGCAACATGAGGATACTTTGATGATCAAGGGTTACAATCCAAAACACAATTGCACAAGGAAGGAAGTATAACAACAACATGGTGAAACAGAGATTCTTAGTAGCAAAGTTTAAGGACCAGATTGCTCTCAATGAACATTGAAAACCAGGTATATTTACTTGAAACATTCAAAGTTAATATTTCTTTCTTATAAGCTATTTGAATGTGAGTTTAATCAAATTGTCATTTGGTGTTGCAAATTCACTATCTAAGACAATGTCTGCCAGTATTAGAGCAAGGGTCAAGCCAAATGGCTTATAAGGTGAAGAGGGCAGCTTTCCTGGAAGTTGACAGCTCTATAAAGTATCAGTTTCCAAGGTTGAGAGACTATGGAAATGAGTTGAAGAGGGCTGATCTAGATACTATAGTGGATATTAAGTGTGATTTTAGCAGCACTTCCAAGAATCCAGTCTTCAAAAGAATAGACATTTGCTTGGGAGCCTTGAAGAATGGAATCAAGGCTAGCTATAGAAGTGTGATTGGCTTGGATGGTGCACACTTGAAAAGTGCTTTTGGGGGATAGCTTTTGACAGCAATGAGTTTAGATGCCAATAACACAAGCTGTGTTGTTGCATATGTAATGGTTAAGATGGAGAATAAGGACTCATGGATTTGGTTTTTAGCTGGAACTTTTATGCAAGGACTTGAAGATCAAGGAGGATGTAGCTGGATGGGTTGTTATTAGTGATAAGCAGAAAGGGCTCAAACCTGCATTTGAGAAGATGGTCCCAAGTGCACATATCCGATTTTGTGTCAAGCATATGTGGACTAACTTCACAAAACTTTTCCTTGGTAAAGTGATGAAGGATCATATGTGGAAATGTGCTAAGTCTACTACTATGCCTTACTATCTTAATGACACGGAGGAGGTGAAAGTCCTTAATGAGGATGCTTACAATTGGATGACAGGTATTTGAATACAATCTGTTTTTACAAGTATAGGGTTTATTTATTTGCTATTTTTAACTGCTGTTTTGGTTTTGCAGAAGATGAGAGGCCTCCCAAACATTGGTGTAGGGCGTTCTTCAACACAGCCAGTAATTGTGACATTATGGACAACAACCTATGTGAGGGTTTCAACTCATGAATTGTGGAAGCTAGAAAGAAGCCACCAGTCAGCATGTTTGAAGACATAAGATTGAAGCTTATGAAGAGGATTCAAGTGAGAAGGGAAAATATAGAGGCTTATGAAGCTGCCCTAAGCCAAGGCAAGTGTTGGAGAAGAGCAAGGTGAAGGCTGCAATCGACTGTACTCCAACATTCAATGGTGGGGATGAAGCTGAGGTTGAGAATATAGAACCAAACAAGAACGGTGTGAATTTAAGGTTGAGGACATGTAGTTGCAAGAGGTGTGACTTGACTGGATTCCCATGCAAGCATGCAGTTTTAGCCATACATTTTAGGAGGCAAGACCCAGATGACTATGTTGCTGATTGTTATTTCAAGAAGAGGTATGTGATTATCTACAACAATGTCATAAGAGCTGTTAACAACATGGACTTGTGGGGAAGATGTGAAGATCCTCTAATCTTACTTCCAGCATATTCAAGGCAATAGGGTAGGCCTAAGACACAAAGGATTAAGGATTCCTCTGAAAAGCTTTAAACAACTGATGATAAGCTTGGAAGACAGCAGAGATCCCCAATGTGTGGGAATTTCACCAAGTAGGCCATAATGTTAAAACCTGTCAAAGACACTTGCCACCAAAGGAAAACAAGAAGAGGAAGGTCAGCAATGAAGAAGGTCATGGTTCTGATAAGGTATTTTTGATTTTAGGATGCTTTGAACTGATTTGATATGACAAAGAAAGGTCAATTTATAACACAATGAAACTGTTATTGCTTGCTGCAGGCCAAGAGAGGGAAGAAAGGTCATATGTCTGCAAATGAATTAAGGAAGAAAGTAAGGGAGAGAGCAGAGTATCAAAGGGTAAGATTGTCTTGAGTTTTAATGTTTAGCTGCTACTTGTTTGACCCGTTGCTGACTTGATTTAATGGTTATTTGTGTAGAAAAAGTTTGTTGCTGCCAAAGTTGCAAAGTCATCCACATCAAGGCTTGCACAATCTAGAACCAAACCTACAAGCTCCAGGCCAGCCTAAACTACATCTGCCCCAACCAGACTTATGAGTTCAAGGCCTCCACAATCTTCAACAACATCAAGCAAGCAGGTTGCAACTTCAACAAGGACATCTTAGAGGATCGAAGAAAGGTCAGTTACAAGAGATGGAAAATAGGAAGTATGACTCAATGTCTAGCATAGGCAGCAATTTCATTCTTGACATAATTTTTTGTGCAACTATGTGCTGTGTCACTTAGTTGCTAGCTCTAATCTTTTGTTAAGATGATTAGAGCTAAATTTCAAACAGATCTGAACAATTTATGAGGGATGTAATGCTCTAATTTTAGTTTTTGTTACGTTAGAGCTTTTTTGTTAGGTTGCTGCAAATACTATGCCTATTATGAATGAAAGTGTTCTTATTTTCAGTTCATGGATTTTTATGAGTGAATGCTTTTGTTGATGACTTGAGGAGTAAGATGAAATGTTTTTTTGTTGTTGATGAATATTTGAGGATTTGTGGTGAGGTATTTAACCATTGGAGGGAATTTTGTAAGAAATTAAAGCAGGGGCAAATTCGTCAGCTTACAAAATTGGCGTCTTACGTGGTGCTGAGCTGGCAAGTTGAAAACTGATATGTCATCAAGCAACCAGATGAAATTGAGGGAATGGATAAGTTGGACTGAAAATTTTGAGTTTAGGGACTTTTGGGATTAAATTAAAAAGGCAGGGACTGAAACGAGGATGAAGTCATACTTCAGGAACTAAATAGTAGTTAGCCTAAAAAATTATATCAATCACTAAACATGTAGCTAAAAACTATAGCTTAACTATCTAATGTCGAATTCGAACCCTAAATCTCAAATATAAACTATAAAAATAGATTTTTTTTTTTTTTTTTTTTTTTTTTTTTTTTTTTTTTCTGGATAAATAATTGTTTTATATTCTTTATTGATTAATTCATTCCAGTATCTCAAATAAAACAATAATATGAACAAATAGGACGAATAACATCCATTCACACACATATAGCCATAATTCATGTGTTCATGATGACTTATTTCACATATAATTTACGGATAAATCTATAGTACGTTAACATTTCTAATATATGTTCAATTTCATGTAATATTTACCACTTTAAGGACTCATGTTACTAATTTGAGGACTAATGTGATAACTAGAAAAAAGTTCTCATGAAGGTAAATAAAGTTCTCATTAGAGTAAAGTAGATATTAGAAAAAAATCCTCATTAAGATAAATAAGATCCTCGTTAGAGTAAAGTAGATTTATCATTTGGATAATTGAGTCATAAAAATGGTAACTGTAGAAAGTTCTCATTTGAGTAATTAATTTCTAAAAGTAATAATTGTATATATGTTATATATTAATATACTGTAAAATTTCTCATAATTTTTATTTTTTATAGGACTTGACATTCTCTATATACTAAAATTGCTAAATCATTGTTCATGGCTTAGTAGTTAGAAATAGTGTGCTCGAGCCAGCACGGAAAAAGACGAGTTTGTCCATTTTTTTAAATTTTTTTTTTTATGATACTGCCATTCGCTCTAGGTATACGAACCCATCATTAGCACCAACCTCATTTTTTCCGCTCTTTGTGTGCGAGTGCTTCAAAGGATCTAAAATACCAAAATATAGCTACTATACACCATTTATTCTAGTCTAAATGAGCAACACTTCAAAGAGCCCTAGGCGCCGCTCTGACGCCCAAAACTGGCACCAGTTGTTTTGAAGAAATCTCATATTTCTTAGAGAATCTGATGGGGCGTTGCCGGGATTGCCATCTTATTTTTCATGAGCAGGGCTTATGCCCCTTTGCAGGTAGAAAAGCCGAGCAAAACTTTGATCCAAAGGGGTGGAAAGTCGTGTGGAATTGCCTAGTTCTTTTGTAGGTTTTGCACAATGCAACTTCACAAGAAAAGCATTTCAATTATAGGGCATTCAAACGCCTATTCTGCCCCTCATTGCAAGAAACTTGTTTGGCCCCAGTTCCTCATCCAAGATGCAAAAGCCAATGGTCATTCGCAATGCAAACCTACTAATGCAGACAAGCAGCTTGCCTTAGGCCCAGGTGCAGAATAGTCGCCATTGAAACGAGTGAGGCCTGGTTCTCCTTTTGCCTTTCCAAAGAAGATGAAACTCATGCTAAGAGACCTAGCTGTGGGCAATATTGGCTCACCGGCACCACTAAAGAAAGTGAAATTGCTTGCAGCTCCAATCAAGTTCATAGCAAAGTCGCTGGGTTTAGTTGAGATACCAGGAGGAATGCTTGTTCTAGCAAAGGTAATGCCACTTAGGGGAGTCGCCCAAAACGACTCTAATATGAAGAAGAAACGGGGTAGGCCATTGGGGTCTAAGAACAGGAACCCTTCAAAATCGAAGAACAAAGTCTCTGTTGAGGATGTGCTATCTTATCTTCACTCAGGGAAGCCTGCTAGCCATGGCGTGAAGGGCAAGGAAAAGATTTAATTTTCTACTCTTTTAGCCTATTACTATACTTGCTTTCATAGTTGAATAGGCTCGCTGTAATAAGTGAGCATGATATGTTGAATGAATGGTCCTAGTCTATGTATCACCGCGATGTTTTCTTGCATCACAACTTCTTGAGTATCTGTACATGATAGCGGAATGATATGTAGATGGCCTTACTCATTTTAATGAAATCGCTATAATTATTTGTCAAAAAAACAAAGAGCAACATTACAAGTAATAAGTAGAGAAAATCGGGTCAATACTTTTAGTACGTGGGGTCTAAAATACCTCGAAATACAGGCAATATACACATTTTAACCGTATAACAGCCAATATGACGGGTCGGCCCGAAGACCCGCTGTAGTTTCCGCTGCGGAGACGAATTGTGGTTGGTGTTTACATAGAGTTAAGACCAAAACAGAGAGAGAGGGTTTCGGCAGAGGAAGAAGAAAAAGAGAAGAGAGAGAGAGAGAGGGTCCGGTGGCTATTTCCATGGCCACTCTCCGCTCCTTCATCTCCTCCTCTTCTTCTCTTCATCTACTCCCTCCTCCTCTGCTTCGCTTTTCTTCTCCTCCTCCTCCTCCTATCTTCCGCCACGTCGCTACCCCTAGAGGATTCTCGCGCCTGGTTCTCGCTTCTTCGGCTTCTCCTTTCGATGATCTCAGACGTCCGATTCAATCCTCCAAGGTCAGCTACGAACTCTTTCTCTCTCTCTCCTTTGCCAATTCAATTCCAATCTGAAGTTTGTGAATTATGTTTGGTAAATTAGGGTTCAGTTGTGGAGTTCAGAGCTGCAAGTAACTTGATTTTCAATATGATTAAGCTAGAATTATGATAGAAGAGATGGAAAATTGTGAATGTTGAACTGAATTGGGAGTGAGGAATGAGTAATTAGCTTATGCCATGCATTGAAAGTCTAATGTTTTACTATCAGGGAATTTGTGAATTATGTTTGTTGAATTAGGGTTCAGTCGTGGAGTTGAGCTGCAATGACCTTGAGTTTCGATATGGTTTAGCTGGAATTATGATACAAGATGTAGAACTGAATTGGGAGTGGGTTCAAAGCCTTGTATCATATGGTATGAGTAATAAGCTTATGGCGTGCATATAAAGCCTTACGTTGTACAATCAGGGAATTTAATGCAGCTTAGGATGCTAATGAATTTTTTTAGTTAAGAAGAAATATTGAACACTCTTTGATGTATCTTGGTGGTTTTGTTGGGGAATTGAGTACATTATTGTGATGACATGCCCTAGAAATGTTGTTATTAATCAATGAATGTGTTATATTTCTTTCTTGTAGAAGTCGGTTCTCTCAAATTTGATACAAGAGATAGAGCCCTTGAACGTGAGCCTCATTCAGAAGGATGTTCCACCTATGACTGTGGATGCTATGAAAAGAACTATTTCAGGCATGTTGGGCTTACTTCCATCTGATCAATTTCACGTTGTTATTGAGGCTTTATGGGAACCACTCTCCAAGTTGTTGGTTTCTTCGATGATGACTGGGTATGCAATTTCTTTATATCAAAAGCAACAATTTAGCTATATTTAATCATTTTTATCTTGTGTTTTGCGAGAGAGAACTCTATCAATCTGTCGTGGTTCTTTAAAAAAACTCCTCCTTGTTTTCCTCAATTGAAGCCTTTATTTAGTTTGTCCCACTCCATAATCAATTCTAAGTTTCATGTTAGTATTCATTTTATGCAACTCAGGTTATGATCTAGTTTAAGATGACATACTTTATTTTAAGTAAAGTTTTTTTTTTTGTCAACTAATAAAAAATTCTGGAGGTACTTGACATTGTATGGATTTGTTCCTTTTATCACAGATATACTCTAAGGAATGCTGAATATAGACTTTGCTTAGAACGAAACTTTGATATATCTGAAGAAAATCTTGAAAAGCAAACATCAGAAGATTCTGACGTTGATTTACAAGGGATGCTGCTTGAAAGTGCAAATATAATCAAATTTCATGCAAAAGACGAGTTTTCACCTAAGGCTGGAGAAGTGATGGAAGACCCATTGGAGAATCTTGATATTCAAGGCCTCGGTGAAGTGTCACCTGAGGTTCAACAATATATTCTTCATTTGCAGGCTCATTTGTCTTCTGCCAAAAAGGTATTCAATAGTAATCTTCCGTGGAGTTAATCATATGAGTTTGTTAGATGTCATGATTTATCAATGCTTTACACAATTTTATGCTAAAGCAACTAAAGTAATGTTTTGTTATATCTCATGCTTAATTCTGGATATAACTAAGTGATAGGCCCTTGTTAGAGGCACCAAAGGACAATTTCAGAAAGAAAGTGTTATCCATGATCCATCAAGATTCCTCTTTAGGCCTCAGCAAAGTTGCATTTAGAGATTATATTTGTTTACTGATTCTAGTGGCTGGGTTAAGAACTTTTCTTGTATGTAATTGTTTGAACAAGTCATTGCTTAGTGCTAACGCTTTAAGATGCCAGTCCATTTATGTTTCATGCACTTAGTTAGGTTGTTGGTTGTGATTAGATATCTAAGTATTAGGTTTGTTTTCGCCATATTGGAGATTGGAGTGCCTGATAGACCTGGCCTACTGATGTCATGCCATGTCATCGGTAGTGCATCAGGGTGAAATGAAGGGATTTGGTAACAAGAAGAGTCAATATATTGTCTTTCATGTCAGCCTCAAATTTGTACCATAGAACCATAAGGTAAATATATCTTTGAAATTTGTCACCCTCAAATTGGTTTTCATAACACGAGTCATCAAGTTGTCTTGTGTGTCCCTGGCCTACCCGAAAGGTCTATTGATTTGTAATGATTTTTTTTTGAGAAGAAACAGCTTTTTATTAAAAAAGCAAAAATCGAGATACAGGGAGGCGGACAAGGAGTCCGCTTTAATGATCTAAAGAGGGCAGCTAGGGCTATAGGCCTAGCATCTCGTCTAATAATACTAATCAAGGCTTAGGGGCTTATACTACAGCTGCTTGCCAGTTAAGAATAAGGGAAGAAAGGTTATAATCCTTGAACTCCTTAGAAATAGAAACCCATAAGGATGCCCAAAACTTGACTCTCTCCCACAGGTCTTCCTTCTCCACCCCTCCATAGTTTTCAAATAATCTTTTATTTGTAATGATTGAGTTTTGGAAAGCTCTAGTCTTGGGATTTGGGTTTTATTTGCAGATATCAGAGAAAAATAAATCATTACAGCATGTTTATTTTTCTTTTCTATCCCCATGTTAAGCTTGGCATTGATTGACATCTTCTCCATTTCTTTCAACAACTGATAAATTATTTGTGTTTAGAAGAATTCTCAAATCTCTTTTTTGTTTTCTTGAAGGAACTCCACGATGTCAAAAGGAAAAGTGCTGCTCTCCAAATGCAACAGTTTGTTGGGGAAGAAAAGAATGATTTACTGGACTATTTAAGATCACTACAGCCCGAAAAGGTTTCTATTAATTTGTGCAACATACAATAGTTAATTTTCATTATGTTTCCTAATTCGGTCTTTGCATATAATCATATGCTAGTGATAGATACAATTACAACAGGCTTTATATGAAGTGTGATGATTATTAGGTCTTTTACTGCAAGTTATTTTATCATCAGTACCAGTACCATCCTGCAATGTATAGCTTGTTATGTCTTTAAAGCCTGATGAGGACACATCATCTGGGAGTGGTTATGTTGTGAAATGAACCTTATGCTCTAGGGATTTTTCATGCAACTTTTATATTAATAATGTTTCCTTTTCCGTGCAAACCCCTTTCTTGATAGGATGACATAAGAAAAATGAAATTGTGACAGTTGGTCTAACTTTCCTCTTCTTATCCTCTATACATCCAAAATGGTATTAATGCTGTGTTTCTTCCTTTTCCTGTCGAGATTATAGAAATTTAAGGTTGGTAGCAGTTTCTAATATCTTCATTTGATTTAACTGGGGAAAAAGCCAGCTTTGAACTGAGGTTATGTTATTGGCATATTGAGTCTAAGATAACTCTTAACAGCGTGAAATAGTTTGTCTCCTTTTCCACGGAATGATTTTTCATCATGCTTTAAACTCTCTGAGAAGGCCATGAATGCAATCCTTCACTCCCCCCATGTTTCAAAATAATAAATATGTTGACATGTCAGTCTAATTCATGTTGATGGATGTATAGGGATGAGGTGTGGCTTTTGGTTAACTTTCGGACTCACTTGGAAATTATCAGGTTACAGTAACATAATTTTACATTGATATCTCTAATTTTTAGTACTGCACTTGATAATTGTTACTTTGTTACCAAATTTCTTCGTCCGTGCATTCTATTTACTATACTTGTGCTCTAACCTTGGGGGCATGGGTGGCTAACAATGTATCAAATTTAGCTTCTATTAGTGCACAGTTATCTATATGAACAGCTTTCGATTGCAGTTTGATGATTGACGTATTAACTCTATAAACAGGTAGCTGAGCTATCAGAACCAACATCCCCTGAACTTAAAGAAATAATCCATTCTGTTGTCCATGGTCTACTTGCAACCCTTTCTCCAAAGATGCATTCCAAGGCGCCTCCTTTATCTGAGAATACCTCAGCTGGAGCAATAAATGTCGGAAGTGAAGATTGTGCTGAACTAGTTGAAAACACATCACTTCAATTTCAGCCGCTTATTCTAGTAACGCGGGACTACCTAGCACGCCTCCTCTTCTGGTAGGGCCCTTTTTATTTAGTTTAATTTTGCTTCCCCCATTTCATTTCTTTTCTTTTGGGTGCTTTGTTGTGTAGAAATTTCCTTCTTTTCTGTGCATGAGTAGGTTTTTTTCTCCGAGGGAAATTATTATTATCAGTGATTATTCTTCTCTTTTCTATCATCGGTTTCCATTTTTATTAATCCACTCTCTCTTTCTCAAGGTGCATGCTGTTAGGACACTACCTTAAGGGCCTCGAGTATCGAATGGAGCTAACCGAACTTCTTGCCCTAACAAGCAATCCTGAAGGTGATACCCCTGATGGGCAACAAATTGCCTAAATGTTTGTCTCCCTTCTTGCATTTGTACATAGATGTGTTGATAGCATACAAAATTTGTTTCTCTTTCATAAAAGACACTGAAGAACGAAAGTGGGTTATTTATGCCAAAACCGTACATCTTGCTTTATTTAGTGTACGACCTTTATCGGTAATAATCTCTTTGTTCAAGTTTTTTTTCGATGAAGAAGGAAAATTACAAAGCAAACCCTCTAAAACAACCTAACTGAAAAAGATCAAAACAGAAGAAAAAAACTAATCAGGCCAACTAGCAACATCAATTTTGTGAACTAGATTTGCCCAAGTATCATTTTGTGAACTAGATTTGCGTAAGTATCTGCAACAAAATTTGCCTCTTTCCATATATGTACAAAATCAATATGCTGAAACAAAATTTGCCTCTCCCCAAATATGCACAAAATCAATCTGCTGAAACTGAGTAGCCAGTATCTCCTTGTTAAAGTTATTACAACAGAGTTTTGCCAAATGAATGTAAGGAATAGATTATAGTGAGGATACGTTTATCGTGTTTCGGTTATTCCCTTTCTGAACATTGAAATTGTTCTAATCTATTAACGATTCCCATCTCCATGCCTAACATTGGATCCAAGGGTTTCATCTCCATGCTATGATCATGGATCTTGCTGTTAACAATGAAGGAGATGAGATTATGCTTTACTATGATTCAAATAAAGGACGTTAAACGTTCAAGGATATAATCGACCTGAGACCCTTTCCAATTCCCCTAAATCGGAACATTATGATTGACATATTGATCTCCTGCTGCAAGTGGAGGACTGGCATTCAAGTATGGTACATGTTATCCATATATAGATGCCAGCACAGTAATCCACCTGCATTTCATAAACTGGCTTATGGTAAACAAGATAATCTGAATATGTAAATTTGCATTACTAATTGTCATATGACACATTTTCAATACTATTTCGGTTAAAATTGTGTAGTATTGCACTATTGAGTGATCGTATGCAGCAAAACAAGCTTCATTACGTTGCTCTAGAGTAAAATATGTGGTTTTGGGAGTAGCCCACATATGCAAAACAGAGGTAATGTCTAATGGGACTTTTTAACAAAAGTTTTCAGAGAGCATCAATATCAGTCAGCTTGCTGATGATC
Source organism: Rosa chinensis (assembly GCF_002994745.2). Lineage (NCBI taxonomy): Eukaryota > Viridiplantae > Streptophyta > Magnoliopsida > Rosales > Rosaceae > Rosa > Rosa chinensis. The sequence continues at coordinate 9,418,228 of NC_037093.1, read as the reverse complement.
AAAGGTTCAAGCATCATGGCGTGTGCCGTATAAGCTTGCTCAACAAGGAGATCTCAACAGACCATAATGGAGTGCCCCAGAAAGTACAAAGCTCCTCAACACAGTATCTCTTACAAAGTTTCAATCTTCTAATTTTGTTATCCCAAAAGCATACTTGCATTTTATATTTCTGATAGCGCAGCTCATGCATGCAATAACATTATAAGCCACAGAAAGAAACTATGTTTTCTCGGGTAATAACAATATAAGCCAACAGAATAGTTACCTGCAAGCTCCAATTATCTGAAAAGTCACTAACAAGCATACCAGAGAGTAAAGACTAATAGACTCAAGCATAGAGCCAATGTTTGGTACTTCTCGGAGTGTGTCACTTCCCTAAGCCCATAATTATTTTAGTCGGTGACTGATTACAGGTTTGAAGCTTCCAAAAGGGTGGCGTGAGAAATTTCCGATCCAAGTGCAATTTCTTCAAAATTGTCATTGTGCAGGTCTCCACGAGAATGGGAGGAAGAAATTTTCTCAAGACAAGTTTCTACACCCCTTTCAAGATATTCAAAACTACATTTTACAAGTTCAATACTTCAATTAGGCTTTCAATTGCTAGCTCCAAATAAAAGAGAGAGAAAAGAAAAACAGACAAGAAAATGAAATCAAAGCAACTTGGAATCCATAATCTCACCTGACTGGACTAGTTACAGCTTCTTAGATAGTTAGGTCCTAATTTTTGTCACATCATCATGAAGCAAAATTGCAGGTGCTATCAGATTTTGCAGAGACGAGACGAATGTGTTCAGATGGTCAAAAGTGATAAGTATTAGTTCCTATCACAAAAATTTCTAGGAAACCGGTGAAAGAAAGGCAAATGAAATTAAGTTAAGCTAAACAGTTGAGCATTTATCAAGAAAATTCCCAAGGATTTCCCATAACCTAGAAACTAGACCTCTGTCTGGTTTTATATGTGCTATGGAAACAGAAGCAGTAAGCAGATAAGCTATACATATTGCTCTGAACCATAATGATAAATGGTACCTCATGCAAATTATTTGAAACTGGACACAAATGATATATTTCAATGTTCCGGAAATATAAAAATGTAAAAAGGAAGTCTGCTCAAAGAAACAGAAAAAAAGAAAAGAAAAAGAAGAAGACACTTTGAGCTGAACTATTAAACCCAAATAATGTGCATTGGCACATTTTCAAAATAAGAACTAAATTTTTGAGGGAAAGTAAAAAAAGCAAGAAAAGAAGTGAGTCAACACTCAAACTTGTAGCCAACCATGTGAAGTGTTTGGAGATCAAATGCCAGAGGAACCAAATGCTTATACTGAATTGGGCACAAAGATGGTCAAAAGACATTTGCCAAGACTTTCTATGCCAACATCAGTTAATCCCTTTGAGGGTTAGGTATTGCAAGAAGACAGAATACTGATATTTATATTGTGTGATATCACTGATATGCCATATGGTTAGTGAAGTGAACTTCACAGAACATTCGCCAGTCTCCTAATTTTTTTTTTTTGAAAGCTGAATGGAACTCCACTATGCTGGAGGTTCCATTCCAATGTTATTATCGCTACAACCAACATACTTCTTTTGTTTGTGTGTGTTGGTGGGGGGGGGGGGGGGGGGGGGATGTATAACCTACACCCCATGGAGAAGTATTACAGTCCTCAAGAAGTGCATCTATAATGATATTAGGAGTCTCCTCTAACCATACACACTCATTAGAACCACTGCTAGCAAGGTGAGCAAGCCGATGCGCCAGACTGTTTGCTTCTTGGTACACATGCCTAACATGAGCACCACTTACATCCCCTATCAAGGCCTTAATATCATCAATCAAGTAGCCTAATAGAGAGGAGTCCTCTTCATCTCTTTGTACCACTGCTACCAACATGGCATTGTCACTTTCAAATTCCACCTGCTATGATCCATGTTGAATGGTTAGGAGAACCCCAGCTCTTACAGTACGAGTTTTTGTGTGAAAAGCTTAGGTAACACTCCTTGGTCCTGTACTAACTTCAGGCAGTTTCCTAATCTAGGAAGACTGCATTGGTTATCAAAATGAACTGTCTGCCAAAGTTGCAGTATCAGGATTAAGGAAACTATATACGCCAAGGATCTATTGGATGGCCCTCTCATAAAATAAATCAATCCTTTCACCAAATATCACCATCCTATTCCTTAATAAATTTGAAATTTTTCTTAATCTGTATTGAGTGATGGAAGCTTGTTATGCCAACATCAGTTAATCCCTGTGGCTCACATATATTGTGTGACAAAGGAAGCACAGACAAAAGTATCATGCCTGATGTTATCTGTGGTAAGGTTGAAGGTTCAGTTTCTGCACAAAGTTAATATACTAAGTAACACCAAGATAGGGCAGCCTAAACCTAATCTAGGCAGGCTGTATTGGTTATCAATATACACTGTCTACCAAAAGTTTCAGTATTAGGAAACTACATACGCCAAGGATTCATGAATGACCCCTCTAATGTAATAAATCAATTCTCTCACAAGCACTCAAAATATCACCATCATTTTTCTTAATAAATTACAAATTTTGCTTTATCTCCGTATTGCATAATGAAACTTGATGCACCAACATAATTCCTCCTTAACTAACTTATGTAAAGTTGTAAACCACCTGGTGCTACTACCTTCATTCTATGAGAGACAAGTATATAGTTTATTTGAAACTTTTTATTTTTTTATTTTTTACAATCTTTTAATTGCACCTTTCAACCAGAGAATGAGGAAAAGTATCAATTATGAATGAAGGCAGAAATTCGGCCCCTAAGGACACACCTTTTGAAAAACTTTACATGGGTTACTCCCCCTTCCGTAATGTAAATTTGGGAAAATGATAATATGCAGATGATATGAACTTAGAAAAATGACGAGCTTATATTCTCTGAAAAAAAAAAAATTCAATCAATGTATGTATTTACCATATGACAAACATCATGTAGCAGTGCTCTACTATATTCAAGACCCGAAAATCATGCGTACCTGAAGCAACCAAAACATTAAAAGGCTTAGACGAACCAACAACAATAATAGACTATTAGACTATTATTCAACCAGTACCTGTTTTCAAATGCCAAGGCAGTCATCTTCATTTCAGCTGAAGCCTTCCATTCATTCTGACTTAGCATCAAGCCAAACTACTAGTGATTTAGAAAGATACATCTCAGTGTAAGAGACCACCAAGAGTCTAAGATAGTGCCATGATGCCTTACGGAGAAATGAACTGGCCTATTAAGAGGATAAATAAGTTGTCATGAACTAGCCATGATGTCAACTGTCAAATTCATGTTCTTTACACAAGATAGTAATGAGTTGAATGAAATATCTGTGAAACAATTCATGGAAATGGCCTACATCTGAACTTAAAAAAAAATTGTAATTTGTCAGCTTCAACTAGGCAGTGACAACAAAATTTTAATATCCAAGCCTGATTATACTTGGAACACTGCAGAAGTCAACACTAGAAAATGTTTGGGCACAAGGAGGCTGCGGGTATAGAAACTAAATATAGGTTCAGACAAGATATTAATCGTAGGATAGCTCGCAAATAACTCTGTACACTAATGTCAGGGCGCATCCAGTTATATTGCCTAGCTATCATGAACATTACTAGAGACCATGATGGTAACACAAAACATGAGCCTAGCTATCATGAACATTAATTTTTCTGGTCCAATTATAATAATATAAGAGTATCACATTGGTTCTCACTATTATCTAACCCAAAGCTCCAAAAAGAAATCAAGTCGTCAATTGTATTTGTGGCAGCACCTATGATGATAATACCTTGGGAAAACAAGTTTTACCTGTCATGAGAAGCATCTCCACTCTAAGGCAATATAACCTTGATGGGAGGAAGAAATTTCCAAAAGGGCAGGGCGAGAAAATTCCCATCCAAGTGCAATTTCTTCCAAATTGTCATTATGCATTTCTCCGCGAGAATGGGAGGAAGAAATTCTCTCTTAAGACAAGTTTCTACACCCCTTTCAAGAACTTCAAACCTAAATTTTACAAGTTTAATTAGGCTTTCAATTGCTAGCTTCAAATAAGAGAGAGAGAGAGAGAGAGAGAGAGAGAGAGAGAGAGATAAGAAAATCAAATCAACTTGGAAACCACGATCTCATCTGACCAGACTAGTTACAGCTTCTTAGATAGTTAGGTCCTAATTTTGTCACATCATCATGAATGTAATGCAGGTGCTATCAGATTGTGTAGAGACGAATTGAATGTATTCAGATGGTCAAAACTCAAAAGTGATAAGTATTGGTTCATATCACAAAAATTTCTAGGAAACTGGTAAATGAAAAGCAAATGAAATTAAGTTAATCTATTTAAGGATATCAAGAAAATTCCTAAGGATTTCCCACAACCTAGAAATTATACCTGTCTCTGGTTTTATATATATGTGGTAGGGAAACAGAAGTAGTAAGCAGATAAGCTATCTATATTGCTATGAAATATATGGATAACTGGCGTCGCATGCAAATTATTTGAAATTGGACACAAATGATAACATTTCAATGCTCCAGAAAAACAAAAAAAATTACTTAATTAGTAAAAAGGAAGTCTGCCCAAGAAATAGAAAAAAGAAGAAGAAGAACAAGAAGAAGAAGACACTTTCACCTGAACATTTTAACACAACTCATGCATATCGGGCCATTGACACATTTAAGAAAGACTGAAAATCTTGATAGAAAGTAAAAAACTTCCAAAGCAAGAAAACAAGTGAGTCGATACGCACACTGGTAGCCAACCAGGTGAAGTGTTTGGAGATCAAATGCCAGGTCACCCAGCACAAAAGAAGTACAGAACATATCTTCCAAGAAAAATTGCTATGCCAACATCAGTTAATCCCTTTGAGGGTTATAGGTACTGCAAGGAGACAGAAAACTGAGATATATTGTGTGATATGCCATATGATCTGTGAAGTGGACTTTACAGAACATTTGGCAGTCTCCTAATCTAGGCAGACAACATTGGTTATCAAAACGAACTGTCTGCCAAAAGTTGCAGTATTAGGATGTAAGAAACTGCATACTCCAAGGATCTATTTGATGGTCCTCTAATAAGAAATCAATCCTCTCACAAGCACGTAGAATAGCTCCATCGATCCTTTTTCTCAATGAATTTGAAATTTTGCTTAATCTCTATATTGCGCGATGGAAGCTTGTTTTGCCAACATCATTTAATCCCTATGGCTCGCATATATTGTGTGAAGAAGGAAGCAAAATCATCACTGATGTTATCTGTGGCAAGCTTCAAGGTTCACTTTCTGCACAAAGTCAAAATACTAATTAACACCAAGATTGGGTAGCCTAACTCTAATCTAGGCAGGCTGCATTGGTCATCACTTATCAATATATACTCTCTGCCAAAAGTTTCAGTATTAGGAAACTTTTGGCATATGAAACTTGATGTTATAAATTAATCCTCTCACAAGCTCAGAATATCACTATCTTCTTTCTTAATACATTACAAGTTGCTTCATCTCTTATATGAAACTTGATGCACCGACATAACTGTAAAGCACCTGGTATTGCTGCCTTCATTCTCTTAGAGATAAGTATATATCCTTATTTGTAAACTTTTTCTTCTTCTTAAATTTGTACAATCTTTTAATTTCACCTTTCAATCCAGAAAATGAGAAAAAGTATTAATTACGAATGGAGGTATAAATTCGCCCCCTAAGGTTTAAATTCACCTTCCGTAATGTATATTTGGGAAAATGATAATATGCAGATGATATGAACATAGAATAATGACAAGAAGTTAAGATAGCACGATGAAGTCCTCTAGTTCTTCTGTGCTGAAGTCGTCTTTCCCACCCAGCTCATCAAATCCAACCTATTGCACGATGAGAATTGTGGCATTAAGTTAAGATAGCAAACAATCAAATCAGTATGTACCGTGCAAGTCCTTCCTATAAATTACCACATAATCATCCACTTTGGCATTCTTAATAAGGGCAAGGGTTGGAAGAACAACAATCTTGAGCTTCTCCGCTAAGAATGGACTTTTCTCAGCATTGATCTTCATAAAACGTGTCTCTATGTGTTGCTTTGCCAATATGCTCAAGTGCTTGTCCACAACCTGAAAATAAACTGTAAACATGAGTTGTTTGTCCTAACTTTTGAGTTGGCGTCATAAGTAATACACAAAGTCATTTACTGAACACTTCCATTCCAACAGCTGGACCAGAGTGTTTAGAACTCCACAATTCTGCAGTTTGGGAAAAAGCATTACCATAAACGGTACATACTCAAGGTAACCACTCATTTACAAAGTGTGCAGTCTCTATAGCTGTTACATTTCAATCAACAAACCGTAAACAGAACCCACTTCCAAAGATGACCCATGAAAACTGTCAATGGCATAACTTGGGATATTAAAATTTTATAACTCACTTAACCCGCTAGTGTCTTATCAATCATTTGATCATATCTCTCAATATCCTAACTGGGTCTCCTAAGAAGTCATCTACAATTCCAATTAAGCATTCATACACTAAAGTCTCATGCTTCCCACCCCATTCTCCAATACATTCCTTCTTCAAGACCTTACAGCTATACTTATTGGCCAAGTACTTGTGCCCCAAAAAACCTATCACCCAATTTTTCCCACTGTAAACATCACTAGGCCTTCACTCCTCTAATCAAAATTCAAAATTTCAAAAGAGCAACTTAAGAAACCCCAACATTTCCACTATAACGATTCATTGCCAATCACATTCCAACAATTATACCATAACACTTCTGACGTGAGTGAGGCATGTAAGGACATATATGGATATCAGCGGTATGTAAGTTGATAATGGAGAAACAATCACGTGCATCGAACCACTTCTGACGTGAGTGAGGCATGTAACAGTTTTCTTCTTTATAAGTTGTCGAGTTATAATTGTAATATACAACACAAATACATTGTAAAGGCAAGTATCTTGCAAATTAAAAAATATATATCTACTTGCTTTACAAAAAGAGTTGATGCCAGTAGTATAGCGAAACTCACTCTGAAAGGATCACCCCTCAAAGATTGCACAAACATAGAACTCCTAGATCTTCCTCGTCCCTGCATAAGAACAGCAAAATATTACTACATTCAGAATTAGTAGATGAGTTTACTTCTTATCATCCTCTTTCCCCCTCTGGAATTTTGTTCTTTGTTCTTTTTCAGTATCAAGACTCTCAAGTGTTAAACCACTAGATTTCATTATATTTTTTCTTTCTTTTATCTCCTAATTTGGCACATATATATCTCTTTTTGTCTAAAAGGTTGTGCCACATTACTTACTATCGACCATTTGACATCGACTCCTAAAATTATTTGCCCCCTCCCCTAAAACTTGTACCACATAATAAGAAAAGGATGCAAAATCAGACTTAATTGAACATATTGAGAGGACATTGTGATGTGCACTTGTGCTCGCATGTGAGACAAAGGTGCAAGGAGGAGTTGTACAATATACTCTTATAATGGAAAAAATGAAGTCCCATTTCATGGGGCAGGTAGGATGAAAATATCAACTTGAAACTTCACCCAGATACAAAGTGACCCAACAACAGTAGATATTTTAACATCAGACAGTAATCCTACTCTAGTAGCATAATAAGCCTATACTTGACAATCAAACCATGTTTCATGGTACTTAAAAGTAGGCATATACATATAAACTAGATAGCTGTACCTCCAAAGATATATCCCTCAGGCGTCTCCCTGTTTGGGCACAGCATATGCGGACAACATGTTCATCACAGCTCCCACTGATGATATAATCTCTTCCATTCATGTAATAGGATCGAGTGTAGTTCTGAGAACTTCCTGTAGAGGCTATCTCAAAATTCAAGTGAAGTCTCCCATCAACTGCGAGAAGTTGCCTAACCTGACATCATCAACAAGTGCATCTCAAAGTATGCTAAAATTTCTGGAAGGACATCTAGTAAAGTTGCACTATTTACATTTAAATAATATCATTAAATGAGATATAGCAAAAAGAAAGAACATTAAACAAATTTTGAAGGACCTATCAGAGACTACGTGACATACTCCCTATCATTTAATCTCCTTGCACAAAACTTAAGGCCGCAAGACAGTAATTGCCTCCTATATATGTAGCCATCTACAACTTGCATTAGGGTAACAAAACACATATGGTAGCTGGAGACCTAGCAGCTAAATCAAGTTGAATCCAGACTTCAGGTACCACAATAACAGCTCATCTCCTTTTGGAATGTGGATCATAAAAAAAATAAATAAATAAATAAAAAGAGAAAGAAAAACAAAACTAATAAGTTTATCCAAATGAAAACAAAAAATGCTGCATTTTGCACTTTTTATTTTGTACCGTTATCAGTTTTAACCCCTGAGAGCATCAGTGGTAACCAGTCTCACAAAGTTTGGTTCTTAATCAGGTATCTAATATCTAGAGTCTAGACCAACACCAATGGACTCAACACTCTTTAATAGCATCATAGCACCCAGTAGGAGAGGTTCTTAGTCACATGGGAACATATTGTTGACCTGATCTCATAAATTTCATGAACTAAAGATAGAAATTACCTCGTTATCAACAGCTGAGACAAGAAGATAGTGATCATCAGGAGAAAAGCAAACCATCACATTACCCCTAGAGCTTGAAGAGGAATAGCAAGGACTTATTGGTTTCTGTCTTAGGTCCCACATCTTGACATCCTGATCAAATGAAGAAGCGGCGAAAACAGATGGTTTTGCAAACTTCATTACATTAATATGCTCCCGATGCATATTAGTCAACACCTGTAAGCACTTTCCACTACTAATGTCATATAAGGCAACGTCTCTCGAGTATCCACTAGCAAGAAATAGCTCGTCCGTGGAATTAACATGAACAGATGTCAACTGGTCAAACTCGTCAAAGGAGACAGACCCGGCACCACCACATATGCATGTTTCCACTGATCGCATATGATGGATGTCGTACAATTTCAATGAGCCATTATCTGAACCAGCTATTAGCTGGCATTCACCATAACAAATAAACAAAGCATAATTAGAATTTGCTAAATCAAGAGAGATATGGATAAAGTAACATGACAATAACAAATATTTGAGTGTCAACAGAACTCTCTGCATTTGAATAGCAATTTCAACATATATTTTCGCCTGAAGAAATTTTCACATTCAAATATTGAAAGCACTACCTCAGATGCCAAAGGATTCCACGGTTTCCACCTATGAATTGCTTCCGAACATACTTAATTTCTACATAACAATCGGAAAGGACATAATAGTGATTGAAGCTCTCAAATTAGGAGCATCATGGACCCATCCTGTCATGATATCCATGCTCAAAAGTACCAATATACTATGTTGTATTTTCATCTGTAGCTACTATCAAGCAATGTTGTACAAGTTAGTTCTTTAGTTAAAGAAAATTCATTTAAAAAGTACACCTATAAACATATTCTATCATGATGAATCCTATGCTGCATACTCCCTTCAGTTGCAATGCATGCTGTTAAAAGCTATTATGCCATGTAACTTTATTTTGAACAAATTTCTGCTCGATAGAGTTCCATGCAAGGAGAATAAGAATTTAAGAGTGAAATCCAGATAATTATAATGAACCATGACTAGAATCAGTGGGCACTACATTCCATGAAATAAGTAGATACCTTAGAGGGATACTTCTTGAGCAAACAGAGTCCCAGCACACTATTCATTGCTCCTAGTGATGGGATATAACTGACAATTTTCCCATTCTCATGGTTGACTGCAACTATTTCACCATCTAATGTTCCAAAGACCATAAGGCTGGAGTTGGATGGATGATACTCAAACTGCCTAGGACGAAAGCTCTTACTTTCACCTACCAGAGTAATGCCTGAAAAAGAAAGCGGGTTCAAGAATGGCCTATCACAAGATCCCATTTTGGCAGCAGAAAGAGACCTGGTATAGAAGCATTGAGACTTTCCATAGAGATTCGATACTTTCTTCGCAGGACTTTGTACATGATTTTGACTTGATCTTATTTCACGCTTTTGTAACACACTAATGACATTTTCCTTATGCTTTCTTTGATATGGTACATGCTCAAAATATTCTGAAAATGTCATCCTAGCAGTTTCCTGATCAATCTTTCTAATTGGCAAGTTATCTAAAATTCTCAAACGAGGTAATGAGGCTGTCATGTACTCTCTATAATATTTCTCAAAACATATTGGCGAAGCATGATAAGAAATATATTTCACTGAATTGTCTCCAATATACTATGTGAAGGGACCAGCTAAGGGCTCTGCCTCATTTTGATTCTGAAAGTTATCAAGAGAATCCGGCCAACCAGAGTAAAAACTCGATTAACAAACATATAAAAGGATAAATTGGATGACAATGATGATTACATGATCACAACATCTTTATAGTTCAAATAATATATCCGATAACTACTATTACTATTACATGACTAACAATTAAAGGAATTCAAAAACTTAAATTGTTAGGAATGGAGCAACAATGTTCATCAAGCTAAAACTCTACCTACGTGCAGCCCTATCCTATAGGTGGAGAGATGGAGGCAAAGAGAAACATATATCTGCAGCCCGACCATACAACTCACAAATTAATGTAGAGGAGAGGAATAGAAATTGGAGCTTTTGAAAACATGTTAGACTACCACTGACTCCTAGACGTTTGAGCGGTTAGAGAAAAGGCAACAACGTATATCAAACAATAGTTACAGTAAACAAAAGATTTGGCTAGGAGGTAGTTGACTACAAGAGAAAAAACAATTGTTGATGATTTTATTTATATTTATAAGATTGCTGTAATAGATGATGATGATAATTTCTTTTTAAGGGGAAAAAGATATACATTTAACCACCAATAAAGCAGTAAGCTTTAGAACAGGAAATTCCCCAGTCCTATTTATCGATACAGCTTCTTTGAGAACAGATAACATCATCTTCCAAGTTAAATTTAATTTAAAAATTTCCCACTAAGACCCACTTTAGCCATAATCTACTGGAACGGTTCAGTTATTACCTCAGTCTGTTCCCTCCTGAAAAAACATTTGACAAACGCTCCACAGAACCATGTTCTTGCAGGGGACTTGAAAAGTCTATTTCGCTATCATCTGAATCCTTAGCCCTACTTTCATCATCATTTATAACCACATTATTAAGCAAAAACATATTCCTGATCACCTCTTCTGTGCTTGAGTACTGGTCTGTTAGTTCCCCAATATTAATGGATGATGTTCTACCATTATTTTGCTGATTTGAATAAGTTTTGTGACGTGACTTCCCACTAGATGATGCAGAATAAGGCCCAACATCATTGCAGCATGACCAATGCTGAAACCGAAGTTCAACCAAAGAAGGGAGTTTAGAAAACGCAGCAATAGTTGTCCACAGATTTAAAATTCATGTCTCGCACAGAGAGAGGCACATTAGATTCGGCATGCAAGAAAAACAATCCTCCTGAAAACTAGTGAGTGAAGTACTAAAGTCAAGGTTGAGGGTGGGTATCCGCATGAACTCTCCCATCATATTGAGCTTCCGAAAATGTGAAGATCTCAAGTTTAAAACTTGGCATGTCAAACCTCTCTGTGAAAGATCCCTGGGAATAAACTTGAATTAGTAATATCAAGTCATTTCCATATGGAGATCATCTTGGTTTTTAAATATAGTACATCCATCTACTAGATCTATTGATCTCTATATTTCTTTGAGCAATAAAAAAAAAGTTAATGTGAATCCGCACAATTCAGCAGGCAGAAGGAGAGAAGGCAAGACAAAATGTTACTGCAATATCGACAAACTATTAAAAAGGAACATAAGGGAAACAGAAGGAAGAAGAAACAGGTTCATAACAGTTATCATAAAACATTTCAGAATTTACGCAGATTCTTGAACCTTTTTCTTTCTTTTTTTAGCTTTGCACAACTATGATAAAATGATTTAAGTCCTATCCCCAATAAACATGTCTGAAAGTCAATTTAAAAAATAAAAAATAAGAAATAAAAACAAATAAACGTGATTTCCTAATCATTCAACTTTTGATCAAGAAGACATACACAATGATTGGAAGGTAGTACAAGTGGCAAATAGCTTAGAAGTCACCTACAGTTTGGCTAATATGTGATCTTTGTAGACTCCTTAATATTTTGATCAGGTATTGATGGTGTGAGAGGAGAGGAAAAATATATATAAGAATAATGCCTTACCTATATTAGTCCTCTTAGTTACCTTTTACTACGAAAGTGCGTGTATATAGGATATAGTAACATAGTGGACAACAAACTCAGATTTAAACCATTAACACAAAGCCAACTGTAATAAACACTGGTGTTTACCTCAAGAAATCCTTTCCAAGTGCCAAATCTTGGAGATCAACAACTCGAAGCTTTTGATTGATAGCACGCATCAACAACAGCGCATATTTTCCATTCAAAACATGCAATGATTCATTGCGTATGTCAACTGCTTCAACCTCAGAAGCATCAAGTTCCATACATAAATCAAGAAGTGGTGGGAACTCAGCATCCTTAAGATGGTCCAATGAAATCGCCAGGCTACAGAGCTCATTGCAAGACTTTTTTACCTCAGCCTGGATTAAAAAGAAAACAGAAATAGAAGAAGAATCAAATTAAGAATAGTACTATCATTATCAAGGCAATACACTTGGCTAACTATGGCGCTTAGCAGAATCTTTATCTTAGTGACACTCTATTCCAATTTTTTCAGTAGAGTACACACATGATTTTTCGACAGTGCCAATTTACTTATATCTTTTCGGCTTTCTTGCACTTTAGTTTGGAGTTACCTATCTCTCCATTTTCTTATAATGCCTACCGTACTGTAGCCCCTCAATTTCGACTGCTACCCACATGAATAAAACTAGAATCCTAACACTGAAGTGAGTAATACCACCAAGTTCTATAAAGCTTACTTCTTTCAATCAGAACCAGAATCTCCTTATCGACTGTATAGCAAGAAATAAACAAATTCATCATTCAAAAGAAAAATTTGGATAACAATCATCACTGACCTTAAACAGAACAGAGAGAATTGCATCATTAGGTGAAACACAGTGCTTCCTGCAGGAATTAATGTACCTATAGCCAACAAAAAATAAACAAAAGACTTACTTAGCAGATTATTATTGGCATTAAAATTAACAATGACAACATAAACACTGCTAATTCACATTCCCACATAGAACAATAATAAATGATAAAGCTGCTAAAGTGGAATACCATCCAAAGCTTCAAAATTTGTTGACAGAAAGCTGAAAAGTGGAATTAGAGAACTGAATTGAAGGTGGGTGCTGCCTGCTGACCTCTCTTCTAAGGTTGCGATGTCGATTGCCATGGTGGGTGAGCTATGCAATTGTCGACTGAAAGGGTCCATCGTCCAAGTATTTTAAGCTCTGAAAAGGGAAGAAGGAAGCATTCTACGGATTCTAGGCTTTTGGGTTTGGACAAGGCCCAGCTGCATTGTGAACATATATATTATATAACATGGGTTCCTTACCATAGTGATCAAACCGATTATTATACGGTTCAACAACTAGTTTTCTTTTTTGGGTGCCAGGGTTTATTTTGTGGAATACCGGCCACCTTCATCAAAACCCTCCACCTCCCCCTCCGTCTCAAAATCAGATGTATTGGGATCCCATGTTGCCCAATCTGGTTCTTCAAAACCCACCAATCTTGCAAAACCCTCCCTACCATCAAAACACTAATCCCAACTTTGATCATCTTCTTTTTCCCGGAAACAGTACCAACAATCTTATCAACAACAATAATAATGGGTTTTCGACATTGGGATTTGGAACAGTTGGGGGAGGTCCTCATGATTTTGCTGCTGATCAGACTCATGATCAACTCGAAGCTTCTTTGAATCGGCTAAGCATATCCAATAATAGCAGTTCCGGCAATCAAAGAATACCCAACAACTATATGCCTAGCTCTACAATCCTAGGCAATGGTGGGTTCAGTACTCTAGAGCAGGAATATTTGGAGAGGTTGAACCAATATGCTTTCTTAATGGCTGAGCAGTACATGAGGCATTCGAATCCCACTGCTGCTAACAATGGAATACTCAATCCCCATAGTTGGAATCGGAATAGCACCAGTAGTAGCAGGAGCACTAGTCAATCGATTTATCGGGATCAATTTGGATTAGGTTTTAACCAAATTAGGTCTAGTTCTAGTTCTCAGCGGAATAGGGTTAGCAGGGGATCAAGGTTTGCTAATGGGGCTGGAAGACAGCGCTTCGGGCAAGAAGAAAGGAGCCAAGGCCTGAATTTGATGTCCACCAAAGATCAAAGGCTTGGCAATGGGTCTGCACGGCGGCACATACCAAGTTATTACTCTGTCCCTTTGGAAGAGTTGAGGGGCCAAATTGCTTTTGTGGCCAAAGATCATGTTGGATGTCGATTTTTACAAAAGAAGATTGAGGAGGGTAAGATGGAAGAGATTGAAATGATTTTTAATGAGGTTATGAAGGAGGGTCATGATCATTTGCGCGAGCTAATGGTAGATCAATTTGGGACTGAATTTATTCAAAAACTTGTGGAGGGGACTAACAGAGACGGATGGACCAAAATGCTTGATTTGGTGATGAGTGATGAGAGGAAACTCAAGGATATGTGCACTGACCAGCATGGGTACTGTTCTATATCTATTTCATTCATAAACCCTATGTATTTGATCAATTTACGACTGTTTGACTAGTATTTGTTGTTGATATTTGCAGAAGTCGTGCCATGCAGAAGTTGCTGGAGCGGGTTGAAACCCGAGAGCAACAGTCCTCGTTTATGCGGGTTCTGAAGCGAATCACAATTCCGCTGAGCAAAACCCAGCCCGGTTATTATGTGATTCAAGTTTGCTTGAAAAATTTCTCTCTTGACTGCACCAAGGTAATGAGCATTGCTCCTAAATGAAGTTATAAGACGATGATATAGTAAGTAGGTTTTACCTCTATTAGAGTTGTAGTTTAAAATGTGATCTTTAATTGGCAAATCAACTGCCTTTGCACGTATACATAAAGTTGTTACTTGCCTTGGTTTTATGTATAGTTTGACTGTTGTTCTGCAAATTCTCGTTTCTATTTTACAGGGTGTTCTGGAATTAGTGCTAGATAACTGCCTTGCATTAGCAAAAGACAAATTTGGGTGTTGCTTAGTGCAAAGCAGTGTGCATTATGCATATACTGAAGCTAAGGAGCGTCTTCTGGCTGACATAACTGAGCATGCTCGAGTCCTCTCCGAAGATCCTTACGGGTTTGTCTTTCACTCTAATTTTGTGACGATAAATTTATTTGAATCACATTTACGTACTAATGTTTTATTGAACATCTCTTAAAGCCGATACATACACGTATCTCGTTTTATTATGTGAAAGTTGTGATTTGTATTGCTAGATGGACTCCATTCCATCATTTAATTTATGTGTACTTGTTTATCCTCCTAAGAAAACTAGAAGAAGTATGTTGCTTGAGCTGTTTTTTTTTCCTTCCATGTTTCGCTTTGTTTTTCTATTTCATGCACTGTAGCTAGTTTGATCATCTCATACCCGTACAATGTACGTGCTATTGTTGAAATGATGACAACGTAAAAGTTTTATTCTCACCCACTTTCTCTCTTTCTCAATTTCATGTTATTTTTTGTATTTTTTATTTTACCAGAATAACCCTTTTAGATAATTTCATTATGAGATTTTATTTTTGTAAGGGGTATTTGGGCATTTTAAGTCTGATGAAACTTCTGACACTTTTTTTATTGTAGTAGTAGAGATATGTTAAAATTGAAATAGGATTAAATTTCTTCGTTTTTCTTTTTTGTTTGGGAAAAAGGGTTAAGTTTGGTTGTTAAATCTGTCTCCGTACCTTCTAACAAATAGAGTTCCTCTATAATAAAAACACATGCAGTGTAGTACAGTGAAAGTTGTAGAGGAAGAGAATTAAGGTTTGAATGAAAATGAGCGGTTAAAACTTGAAGCTTCCTTGATTCAAAAAACTTTTTAAGCCTTTTAAGTAAACTTTTTAAATATAAATATGCATATCTCAACACTTTAAACTTCTATACACCTTCTACACCCGAGTATGATGTACAGAAGTTAGTTTCAATTTTTTTCTAGAGAAAAAAAATAATAGGTGGACAGATGGAGGTTTGACTGGAGATTACAAGAACTCTAATATAATAAAATACATCATAACTTTAGACAATATCTAGGGCATAAGGAAATCGTACATATGATGATAAGAGGTTGGGAAATAGGTTCTTTTTGTATACATGCTTCAATCAATGATAATATATGTTTTTTATTTTTGGACAAAAATGATCATGGGTAACAACTAATGTTACAGACTTACAATACACATAACATCTCTCTAAAATAATGTAATCTAACCTTCTTTTCTTTTACTACAGGAACTATGTTGTGCAGTACATAATTGGACTAAAAATACCTCGTGTAACAGCAGACATTTTAGGTCAGCTTCAAGGGTATTTTGTTAATCTGTCGATGAACAAGCATGGAAGTAATGTAGTCGAGAAAACCCTGAAAGAGGCTGGAGAAGAACATGCCAATACGATTATTAATGAGATGATTAACAGTCCTGAGTTTCTGAATGTTCTTCAAAATCCTTATGGGAATTATGTTGCTCAGTCTGCTCTTGCAGTATCCAAGGTAACACCATCATCCCTGAAATGTTTCTGTAGTGTTTATTCTCTCACTCCTTTATTAAGATTGATTAAGAGATTCCCATCATATCTATCTAGTTCAACTCTTGAAAGTGAAAATTTGATATGTTGTTAAATTCTAGACTTTCAGTTTTTGTACTAATACATATCATGTAATTAATCACGCATATTCTTTTAATGCGTCATGCTGGATTAAGTAATGCATGCTGTATACTATATTTGGCCAAAGAACATTTTCCCTGACAAGTCTTGGACCTCCTTCGCTGACTTACTCCAATATCCCAAGTTTTGTGTTCTAGCTTTGACCTTTCTAGCGAATTAATTGATCATCTATATTATTAATAAAAAAAAGGCTTTATTAGTCAAAACTGAAAAAAAAATGTAGCGAAATAATCCTAAAATATTAATAAACTTTATTACAAATATATAGTGATAATATAATTAAATTACAAAATAAACAGAAAATAAGAAAAGAAAAAATCATGAAACAAACAAGCATGAAAAACTACCCACTAATCCATTTTTTCTGTAGATAACTTTTTCTTCTTTTTTTTCTAAATAATCTTTAAGAAAATTTTTCTTACACATGGAGAACATTTTTTAGTAAATAATCTTATCTGTTAATACTCGAAAATTAAATGTAGTACAATAGTTTGCCACAGTTTGCTCTTCATGCGACACAAAAAAAATTGGTAGAGACGTTATGTAGTTCACATATCTTTGTTTTTATCTCTTCTTAACTTGGCTTGTGACATCAATAATGAAGTCCTTTCCTTTGCTTTCTATCCTTTGTGGCAGGGATCTGTTCACAATGCTCTTGTTAACCTCATTCGGAGCAATTACCCTCATCTGCACAGCCATCTGTATGGGAAAAGGGTGCTCGACAAAACCAGAGGAGGCAGACATCGTGCATAAGCAAGCAAAGCAGCATGTAAACTATATATAAATGTAGTTCAAAATCAGCTGCAAGAAGGTCTAACAGCTCTTAGCTTCTAGATCATTTTGGGCATTTGTTATATGTCACCATTAGTTGCTCCTCTGTGTTTTTAGACTAAACCTTAACTGTTGTTTCGCTAGGCAAGAATATATTAGTACCAACCTTCTTGTGGTTGCTAGGTACGTACAATATATTAGGGGCAGTCTTAAAACTTGTTGTTGTTTCGGCTTTTAGGCTTGTGTTTGGTTGTTGGTTGTGTGTTTTTCTGGTAGGGAAGTTAGCGTGCAGGAAAAGGAATCTGCTCTATAATATGGCATGTTTGGAGTGATTTTGATGCACTACGCAAGCCATTGAGTGGAAGTTTGTAGAGTATGGGGGTTTCCCAGTGTTTTGTAGTAAATTTCTCTTTCGGATTTTATTAATATAGTCTATCTTGTTGTGTCTTAAGACTTCAAAGATTTTGCTATAAATTTATACAGTCATCTTGTTTTAGATATTTGTGTGTTGAACTGTTGATGACTGTCAACTATTGATGTTCGTGAGATTTGAAATGAAACTCACCCATCACTTATTGAACTCAAACCGAATTGTTGTCATTGGCATTTCATGTGCTCAAGTGACCATCCATCGTTGATGTACGATGAAACTCGCCCACCGTTGGTTGAGAACTCTCGATTGTCATTGGCATTCACCCTAATTTTGTTGTCAAATTCAAAGATACTAAAGTGTCGAAGGGACCTCAGGAGGCTCCCTGGGCATGAGTTAGATTCTATACTTCTCTTTGCATGGTATAAGTTGTACTAAGGAATTGATAAAAGAAAAACTCAAATATAACATCCAGTATGCTTAGAGATCTCATGTAACATTGTTCAGAAAATGATTGGTACTTGTAATTTATGGTTCAGATATGAAATCATTTCTCAATTTTTTCAATGAGTAAAACTAATACACATGGGTCTGCTTCTTTCATTTGTAGCAAAAGAGTATAGATTTTTGCAAATGTTGATTTCTAAAAGGCTTGGAAATTAATTTCAAACGAATTCATCTTCATTCTGATAATCATGTCAACTCCATGCCCATCACAACTGTTGAGACATTTTAACAAAAAGCAGAAACACATCACAACATTACGAAAGAAACCATGATATGATTTCATAATTTCACTACCCAATGAGGAAGCTCCCAAACCTTTTCTCAATACAAGCACCAAAACTAATGTAATAGCATCCAGAGGATGATCTCAAAGTTTCAAGGATATCATACAAGTACAGACAGCAATACATCTGATCATTTATATGAAGCATAACCTGCTCCAATTTCCGAAATAAACAAATTGGATACCTATGGCTATACTCTGATATGATAGCTAGGGTTTTACTCTGAATCTGATGAATCATCCTTGCTGCTTTGCCGGACACTCCTGGTTTTCGCACTGGACTTTAAAGATGCTTCACCTTCAAAAAATATGACTTGAGCTCTAGCCAACCTCTCCTCTAGTTCTTCTGTGCTGAAGTCGTCTTTCCCACCCAGCTCATCAAATCCAACCTATTGCACGATGAGAATTGTGGCATTAAGTTAAGATAGAAAACAATCAAATCAATATGTACCATGCAAGTCCTTCCTATAACTTACCACATAATCATCCACTTTGGCATTCTTAATAAGGGCAAGGGTTGGAAGAACAACAATCTTGAGCTTCTCCGCTAAGAACGGACTTTTCTCAGCATTGATCTTCATAAAACGTGTCTCTATGTGTTGCTTTGCCAATATGCTCAAGTGCTTGTCCACAACCTGAAAATAAACTGTAAACATGAGTTGTTTGTCCTAACTTTTGAGTTGACGTCATAAGTAATACACAGAGTCATTTACTGAACACTTCCATTCCAACAGCTGGACCAGTGTCTTTAGAACTCCACAATTCTGCAGTTTGGGAAAAAGCATTACCATAAACGGTACATACTCAAGGTAACCACTAGCCATCCAAGGCCCAGAAAACATGTTAGGAGTAACACCCTATTATCAGTTACCCTGACTATCTTTATAACTAAAGCTCCTTGATATTCCAAACCAACTCATTTACAAAGTGTGCAGTCTCTATAGCTGTTACATTTCAATCAACAAACCCTAAACAGAACCCACTTCCAAAGATGACCCATGAAAACTGTCAATGCCATAACTTGGGATATTAAAATTTTATAACTCACTTAACCCGCTAGTGTCTTATCAATCATTTGATCATATCTCTCAATATCCTAACTGGGTCTCCTAAGAAGTCATCTACAATTCCAATTAAGCATTCATACACTAAAGTCTCATGCTTCCCACCCCATTCTCCAATACATTCCTTCTCCAAGACCTTACAGCTATACTTATTGGCCAAGTACTTGTGCCCCAAAAAACGTATCACCCAATTTTTCCCACTGTAAACATCACTAGGCCTTCACTCCTCTAATCAAAATTCAAAATTTCAAAATAGCAACTTAAGAAACCCCATCATTTCCATTTTCCACTATAACGATTCATTGTCAATCACATTCCAACAATTATACCATAACACTTGACACAAAAATCAAAACTTCAAGTTATGAAAATTTGGGGTAAAATGAAGCAAGATGAAACCTTGCAGGGCCAATTTTCGCGGTAAAAGTGGCAGACGACGCGGTCACTGGCCTTGACGGCGGAGAAGAAGTCCTTCTCGGAAGGGATCTCGGTGTACTCGCCGTGGCCAAGGGAGATCCAACGGCTGCGCTTCTCGGCCATCTTCTTCATCTGCTGGAGCCTCCGCTCTCTGAGCACCTCCAGATCGTCGTCGTCGACCCGATCTAGGGCTGCGATCTCCTCGTCGAGCTTGTCCTCCACCGCCTTCGCCACCGTCAGCACTTGCTGCTCGATTATCTACAAAACCAATCATGGACAAAAAAAAATTTCAATTCCAATTGAATGTATATGAACGATGAGGAAGAGAGAGAGAGAGAGAGAGAGAGAGAGAGAGAGAGAGAGAAGGCTGTACCTCTTGGACGGCTCGGTTCGCCATTGTTGGATTTGCAGAAGGTTTTGGATTCAAATGAAGGAAATGGGATTTGAGAGAGAGAGGGGGAAAGAGGGCGGGTCTCTCTCTCTCTCTCTCTGTTAACCTTATGCTACAAAGCGACGTCAATAGGTGTCGTTTTGTTGTTTTGGGTCTAAAAATTTTATTTTATTTTTTCATACCCAAGCTCGAGTAGAATTGGTTGATTTCTTTCCAAGCTTGAGCATAACTCAACTAAGCTCAAGTGTACAATTACAAAGATAACTATTTATTATAAAAATATTCATCTATTGTTTAGCTGAATGTAGCGAACAAGCTGAGCATGAACATATTCCAATTGGTTCTTAAAGATATACGAGTTGTTCACAAGTCATATATAACTATATACTAGAGTGAGTAGAGTCCTAGCTCAACTCGATTTTCCTATATTGAGCTCAAGCTTAATACTGAACAAAAATCATATTCAAACTGTATCGAGCCGATTTACAATCCTACATGCAGTAAGTCTCTGATCCATCCCAGCTAAAAATAAAAATCATTATGTTATACTATTCCTTTTACTATTATTAGTCTAAGGATGATCTTGTTCAATACTGAGGCTACTATTCGATTACCAAACCATCGATTTATCAGATATTAAATTGAGACCAAACTGATTAAGCTTGATTTGGTTCGGTTTACCAAACACAAAAAAGTTGGTTTCTCGATGAAAAAAGTTAGTTTTCATCGACTGAAATAACTATGTTACAAATGGTTTGTTCATATACACAATCAGAACTAAAAGAATTCTCATCACTAAGCAACTGACTGCTAAATGACCTATGTTTTCTATTTTGCATGTTTCTTGTCTAAGACGAGGGTTGTATACATTCGTAGTTACACACCTACATACATGTATACACATATTGCAAATTAGGTACATACATCAACCTCCCATATTATTGGTTGGGCAAGCCTGCTGAGCATCAAAGTGTTCCTTGGCATAATCTCTAGATGCTAGCAGATTGACCTGCAACATTGCAATTAGGAAACATGAGTGTCTCACGTTACATGACTTTTAACAACAGAAACGAAGAAGCATAAGTCCTACCTTGATAATTTCAGACTTCGATCTTGGACGCATATGGGCTGCCAAGATACTCATGTTGAATTCCTGGGAAATAAGGACATCCATGCATATCAGAGATATGTTAATTGATAATGGAGAAACAATCACGTGCATCGAACCACTTCTGAGGTGAGTGAGGCATGTAACAGTTTTCTTCTTTATAAGTTGTCGAATTATAATTGTGACATACAACACATACATTGCAAAGGCAAGTATGTTACAAATTAAAAAAAAAACACTACTTGATTTACAAAAAGAGTTGATGACAGTCGTATAGAGAAACTCACTCTGAAAGGATCACCCCTCAAAGATTGCACAAACATAGAACTCCTAGATCTTCCTCCTCCCTGCATAAGAACAGCAAAATACTACTACATTCAGAATGATGAGCTTACTTCTTATCATCCTTTATCTTTCCCCCTCGGGAATTTTGTTCTTTGTTCCTTTTCAGTATCAAGACTCTCAAGTTAAAGTGTTAAACCCATAGATTTCATTATATTTTTTCTTTCTTTTATCTCCTAATTTGGCACATATCTTTTGTCTAAAAGGTTGTGCCACATTACTTACTATCGATAAGTTGACATCGACTCCTAAAATGATTTCCCCCTCCCCTAAGCCTTGTACCACATAATAAGAAAAGGGTGCAAAATCAGATTTAATTGAACATCCTGAGAGGACATTGTGATGTGCACTTGTGCTCGCACGTGAGACAAAGGTGCAAGGAGGAGTTGTACAATATACTCTTATAATAGAAAAAATGAACTCCCATTTCATGGTGCAGGTAGGATGAAAATATCAACTTGAAACTTCACCCAGATCCAAAGTGACCCAACAACAGTAGATATTTTAACATCAGATAGTAATCCTACTCTAGTAGCATAATAAGCCTATATTTGACAATCAAACCATGTTTCATTGTACTTAAAAGTAGGCATATACATATAAACTAGATAGCTGTACCTCCAAAGATATATCCCTCAGGCGTCTCCCTGTTTGAGCACAGCATATGCGGACAACATGCTCATCACAACTCCCACTGATGATATAATCTCTTCCATTCATGTAATAGGATCGAGTGTAGTTCTGAGAACTTCCTGTAGAGGCTATCTCAAAATTCAAGTGAAGTCTCCCATCAACTGCGAGCAGTTGCCTAACCTGACATCATCAACAAGTGCATCTCAAAGTATGCTAAAATTTCTGGAAGGACATTTAGTAAAGTTGCACTATTTACCATTTAAATAATATCATTAAATGAGATAAAGCAAAAAGAAAGAACATTACACAAATTTTGAAGGACCTATCAGAGACTACGTCACATACTCCCTATCATTTAATCTCCTCGCACAAAATTTAAGGCGACTACGTCACATACTCCCTATCATTTAATCACCTCGCACAAAACTTAAGGCGGCAAGACAGTTATTGCCTCCTATATATGCAGCCATCTACAACTTGCATTAAGGCTAACAAAACATATGGTAGCTAGAGACCTTAGCAGCTAAATCAAGTTGAATCCAGACTTGAGGTACCGCAATAACAGCGCATCTCCTTTTGGAATGTGGATCATAAAAAAATAATAATAAATAAATAAATAAATAAATAGAGAAAGAAAAACAAAAACTAATAAATTTATCCAAATAAAAACAAAAAATGCTGCATTTTGCACTTTTTATTTTGTAACGTTATAAGTTTTAACCCCTGACAGCATCAGTGGTAACCAGTCTCACAAAGTTTGGTTCTTAATCAGGTATCTTATATCTAGAGTCTAGACCAACAACAATGGACTTGAACACTGTTTAATAGCGTCATAGCGCCCAGTAGAAGAGGTTCTTAGTCATATGGGAACATATTGTTGACCTTATCTCATAAATTTCATGAACTAAAGATAGAAATTACCTCGTTATCAACAGCTGAGACAAGAAGATAGTGATCATCAGGAGAAAAGCAAACCATCACATTACCCCTAGAGCTTGAAGAGGAATAGCAAGGACTTATTGGTTTCTGTCTTAGGTCCCACATCTTGACATCCTGATCGAATGAAGAAGTGGCGAAAACAGAAGGGGAATGGTTTGCAAACTTTATTACATTAATATGCTCCCGATGCATATTAGTAAACACCTGTAAGCGTTTTCCACTACTAATGTCATACAAGGCAACGTCTCTCGAGTATCCACTAGCAAGAAATAGCTCGTCCGTGGAATTAACATGAACAGATGTCAACTGGTCAAACTCGTCAAATGAGACAGACTCGGCACCACCACATATGCCTGTTTCCATTGATCGCATATGATGGATATCGTACAATTTCAATGAGCCATTATCTGAACCAGCTATTAGCTGACATTCACCATAACAAATAAACAAAGCATAATTAGAATTTGCCAAATCAAGAGAGATACGGATAAAGTAACATGATGATAACAAATATTTGGGTGTCAACAGAACTCTCTGCATTTGAATAGCAATTTCAACATATATTTTCACCTGAAGAAATTTTCACATTTAAATATTGAAAGCACTATCTGAGATGCCAAAGGATTCCACGGTTTCCGCCTATGAATTGCTTCCGAACATACTTAATTTCTACATAACAATCAGAAATGACATAACAGTGATAGAAGCTCTCAAATTAGGAGCATCATGGACCCATCCTGTCATGATATCCATGCTCCAAAGTACCAATATCCTATGTTGTATTTTTATCTGTAGCTACTATCAGGCAATGTTGTACAAGTTAGTTCTTTAGTTAAAGAAAATTCATTTAGAAAGTACACCTATAAACATATCCTATCATGATGAATCCTATGCTGCATACTCCCTTCAGTTGCAATGCATGCTGTTAAAAGCTATTATGCCATGTAACTTTATTTTGAACAAATTTCTGCTCGATAGAGTTCCATGCAAGGAGAATAAGAATTTAAGAGTGAAATCCAGATAATTATAATGAACCATGACTAGAATCAATGGATACTACATTCCATGAAATAAGTAGATACCTTAGAGGGATACTTCTTGAGCCAACAGAGTCCCAGCACACTATTCATTGCTCCTAGTGATGGGATATAACTGACAATTTTCCCATTCTCATGGTTGACTACAACAATTTCACCATCTAATGTTCCAAAGACCATATGGCTGGAGTTGGATGGATGATACTCAAACTGCCTAGGACGAAAGCTCTTACTTTCACCTACCAGAATACTGCTTGAAAAAGAAAGCGGGTTCAAGAATGGCCAAGCACAAGATCCCAGCTTGGCAGCAGAAAGAGACCTGGTATAGAAGCATTGAGACTTTCCATAGAGATTCGATACTTTTTTCCCAGGACTTTGTACATGATTTTGACTTGATCTTATTTCACGCTTTTGTAACACACTAATGACGTTTTCTTTATGCTTTCTTTGATATGGTACATGCTCAAAATATTCTGAAAATGTCATCCTAGCAGTTTCCTGATCAATCTTTCGAATTGGCAAGTTATCTAAAATTCTCAAACGAGGTAGTGAGGCTATCATGTACTCTCTATAATATTTCTCAAAACATATTGGCGAAGCATGATAAGAAATATATTTCACTGAATTGTCTCCAATATACTTTGTGAAGGGACCAGCTAAGGGCTCTGCCTCATTTTGATTCTGAAAGTTATCAAGAGAATCCTGCCAACCAGAGTAGAAACTCGATTAACAAACATATAAAAGGAAAAATTGGATGACAATGATGATTACATGACCACAACATCTTTATATTTCAAATAATATATCCGAAAACTACTATAACTATTACATTACAAACAATTAAAGGAATTCACAAACTTAAATTGTTAGGAATGGAGCAACAATGTTTATCAAGCTAAAACTCTACCTACGTGCAGCCTTATCCTATACGTGGAGAGAGGGAGGCAAAGAGAAACATATATGTGCAGCCCCACCATACACCTCACAAACATTTGAAACCATGTTAGATCACTGACTCCTAGAGGTTTGAGCGGTTAGAGAAAAGGCAACAACGTATATCAAACAATAGTTACAGTAAACAAAAGATTTGGCTAGGAGGTTGTTCACTACAAGAGAAAAAACAATTGTTGAAGATTTTATTTTTATATATATAAGATTGTTGTAGTAGATGATGATGATAATTTCTTTTGAAGGGGAAAAAAAATATACATTTAACCACCAATAAAGCAGTAAGCTTTAGAACAGGAACTTCCCCACAATCCTATTTATCGATACAGCTTCTTTGAGAAAAGATAACATCATCCTCCAAGTTAAATTTAATTAAAAAATTTCCCACTAGACCCACTTTAGCCGTAATCTAATGGAACGGTTCAGTTATTACCTCAGTCTGTTGATTGATCTGTCTGTTCCCTCTTGAAAAGACATTTGACAAATGCTCCACGGAACCATGTTCTTGCAGGGGACTTGAAAAGTCTAGTTCGCTATCATCTGAATCCTCAGCCCTACTTTCATCATCATTTATAACCACATTATTAAGCAAAAACATATTCCTGAGCACCTCTTCTGTGCTTGAGTACTGGTCTGTTAGTTCCCCAATATTAATGGATGATGTTCTACCATTATTTCGCTGATTTGAATAAGTTTTGTGATGTGACTTCCCACTAGATGATGCAGAATAAGGCCCAACATCATTGCAGCATAACCAATGCTGAAACCGAAGTTCAACCAAAGAAGGGAGTTTAGAAAGCGCAGCAATAGTTGTCCAGAGATTTAAAATTCTTGTCTCGCACAGAGAGAGGCACATTAGATTGGGCATGCAAGAAAAACAATCCTCCAGAAAACTAGTGAGTGAAGTACTAAAGTCAAGGTTGAGGGTGTGTATCCGCATGAACTCTCCCATCATATTGAGCTTCCGAAAATGTGAAGATCTCAAGTTTAAAACTTGGCATGTCAAACCTCTCTGTGAAAGATCCCTGGGAATAAACTTGAATTAGTAATATCAAGTCATTTCCGTATGGAGATCATCTGGGTTTTTAAATATAGTACATCCATCTACTAGATCTAATGATCTCTATATTTCTTTGAGCAATAAAAAAAAAGTTAATGTGAATCTGCACAATTCAGCAGGCAGAAGTTGAGAAGGCAAGACAAAATGTTACTGCAATATCGACAAACTATTAAAAAGGAACCAAAGGGAAGCAGAAGGAAGAAGAAACAGGTCCATAACAGTTGTCATAAAACATTTAAAAATTTACGCAGATTCTTGAACCTTTTTCTTTTCTTTTTTTAGCTTTGCACAACTATGATAAAATGATTTAAGTCCTATCCTCAATAAACATGTCCGAAAGTCAATTTAAAAAATAAAAAATAAGAAGTAAAAACAAATAAACGTGATTTCCTAATCATTCAACTTTTGATCAAGAAGACATACACAATGATTGGAAGGTAGTACAAGTGGCAAATAGCTTAGAAGTCACCTACAATTTGGCTAATATGTGATCTGTGTAGACTCCTTAATATTTTGATCAGGTTACCATGTTGATGGTGTGAGAGGAGAGGAAAAATATATCTAAGAATAACGTCTCACCTATAGTAGTCCTCTTAGTAACCTTTTACTACGAAAGTGCGTGTATATAGGATATAGTAACATAGCGGACAACAAACTCAGATTTAAACCATTAACACAAAGCCAACTGTAATAAACACCGGTGTTTACCTCAAGAACTCCTTTCCAAGTGCCAAATCTTGGAGATCAACAACTCGAAGCTTTTGATTGATAGCACGCATCAACAACAGCGCATATTTTCCATTCAAAACATGCAATGATTCATTGCGTATGTCAACTGCTTCAACCTCAGAAGCATCAAGTTCCATACATAAATCAAGAAGTGGTGGGAATTCAGCATCCTTAAGATGGTCCAATGAAATCTCCAGGCTACAGAGCTCATTGCAAGACTTTTTTACCTCAGCCTGGATTAAAAAGAAATCAGAAAAAAAAAAGAATCAAATTAAGAATAGTACTATCATTATCAAGGCAATACATTTGGCTAACTATGGTTCTTAGCAGAATCTTTATCTTAGTGACACTCTATTCCAATTTTTTCAGCAGAGTACACACATGATTTTTCGACAGTGCCAATTAACTTATATCTTTTCCGCTTTCTTGCACTTTAGTTTGGAGTTACCTATCTCTCCATTTTCTTATAATCCCTACTGTACTGTAGCCCCTCAATTTCGACTGCTACCCACATGAATAAAACTAGAATCCTAACACTGAAGTGAGTAATACCACCAAGTTCTATAAAGCTTACTTCTTTCAATCAGAACCAGAATCTCCTTATCAACTGTATAGCAAGAAATAAACAAATTCATCATTCAAAAGAAAAATTTGGATAACAATCATCACTGACCTTAAACAGAACAGAGAGAATTGCATCATTAGGTGAAACACAGTGCTTCCTGCAGGAATTAATGTACCTATAGCCAACAAAAAATTAACAAAAGACTTACTAAGCAGATTATTGGCATTAAAATTAACAATGACAACATAAACACTGCTAATTCACATTTCCCACATAGAACAATAATAAATGATAAAGCTACTAAACTGGAATGCCATCCAAAGCTTCAAAATTTGTTGACAGAAAACTGAAAAGTGGAATTAAAGAACTGAATTGAAGGTGGTGCTGCCTGCTGACCTCTCTTCTAAGGTTGCAATGTCGATTGCCATGGTGGGTGAGCTATGCAATTGTCGACTGAAAGGGTCCGTCGTCCAAGTATTTTAAGCTCTGTTATGTTCTGAAATGGACACTAGAAAGTTTGCCCGCACTTTGCTGCGGGAATTATTGTTATATGTTATTTGGATAATTGAAGTTTATTTAGGTAAAGTTATTGGTAGAGGTTGTTCAAGAGAGTAATCGTTTTCATAGATGATAAGACGATTGATCTTATAACATTACATAGTAGAATGTCTACGTAAACCAACTAAGAAAAATATTGAATACAAATTGTTTTCGTTGAAATGTACATATATGGTTCAATTTAAACTTATTGATTCTGGTGGAGAAATTCGTTTAACACGATCATGCAGCTAAAAAATTCAAAAAGCTGTATCTGACCTCAAAGGGTACTGTAAAGACAGGTACAGCAGAATGAGGCTGAGATTCAATTGGTTATGACTTTTAACTTTATACCATCTACAACCATAGGATAAAGATTAAATAAAAAATTTATACAATATGCAACAATAGAAAAAGATTGAATAAAAAATTATAACTGAGACTATCATCTATTTTTAATTAAATTTTATGGTGATTTCATAATAATAGCTTCAAAGGCAAGTTGAGATTGGTGATATAGCTATGACCATCCATTTTCTAGTCCAACTTGTGATTGCAAGGAGCTTTTTTTTCTGCAAAGCTGTGGAATTAAACATGAATTTGAAACCGGACATGAATTTGCATTGGACCTCTTAGCTAACCCAAACCATAACTTGGACCTAGGCTGCATTACATCTCCTTAATTGTTTCTTTACGTTCTCTTCTGGACCTATTGCCAATTCATGCCACTAGTTTGGCAAGGAATCCTTAGTGGCTCTTGTTCTTTTCACTTAACACAATTAGGCTCAACCATCTTTACCTAATGTCATCAAAAAGACCATCTTTACCTAAACAAAAAGCAGAGTAATTATTCTCTCTCACAATCCGAAGCAGCAACTGGTGGAGGAGCTTAGGCCTCACGGGCACAAAAACTGCAAAAAGATGCAAGAATAATTAGAGAGATAGCACATGACCTACCACACCTTCAAGCTTTTGACATTTCAGCAAGAGTAGACCCACTTCTTTGCCTGCAGGCTTCTAAATTAATTAATCACTCTTGTTTACGACACTGTGCTAATTAAGCATCTCAATCTAAACAAAGATTCATTGCTAATTTAATTCTCTGTTAACAAGCCAAGAAAAGAACAACATTTAACCCCCCATAACCAAAACTCAAGAAAACAAAGCAAATGAAGCTTAAAAAGCAAAAACCCATGTCTAACACTGTTTCCTTCATTTCCCAATAAAGCCTCCATTGTTAACCCAATATTATAATAATATTATAATTATTTAACTGTATAAAACAACGACGAAAAAGACAGAGTACCACATCAATTGTAAAATACCAAAAATGTCACAATGCTGAGGCTTTGCCACCAACATGCAATATCAATAGAAACAAATTATTACATAATGCCATCCTATAATCTTCAAGTTCGCACTTTTCCACCCACACTAACTCCAAATACAGGTAAAACAATGAGTAACTCAGCGATAAGTTCTTTATGCACAAAAGTGAGTGTGTCTATTTGGCCGTTTCTTTACATTAGCAGTTTAGCACTCATATTAAACAGTCTTTTGTCATTAGAAAGAAAGCATAGATTAAGTCATCATCATGTTCGATGACTGCATTTGAAAATATAACCAGCAAAGTTAAGTTAGGATTGGTCTTCACATTTTCGGGTACAGCCTCAAATGGAAATGAAGAGTTTAAATGAAACGCTGGAGGGAAGACTGATATAAAAACAGAAGGCAGAAAAATTGGCCTAATAATCATAAAAAATTATTTTGCAAAAGAAAAGATATATTCTGTAAATGTTTTGTAATGAACAAATCTCAATAACTCAAAATTTTGTACATTCAAATGGGTAGGCGAGAACATATTTTTCTATACATGGGGGAAACTTCCACTTGTGGGGCGAACTACCTAGAAATAGGCCAAACTCCACTTGAGATTGAGAACATAATACCTTGTTCTATCTATGTCTTATCTGAAGAAAATTCAAATGTATAGGAGAAAGCAGAAACACTTTCTGAAGGTCCAGGTATCCCTATATAATAATCGAAAAGTCTTGTGGACCAAACATATTTTTTTGTTTGAGTGGTTCTGAAGTCTTAAAATTGGCTGGACAGTCTGGTAAATTTTCTTGGGAAGGAACTACAGCGCATGTTAGAATAACCTTTGAACCTCTCCAACTTACTCCTCTTCCTCTAAAAATGATATATAACAGTGTTCTAAACCTTTATGTTCCTCTTTATCCTGTCTTCTACTTCAATCATCATTGATTCTGTTGAATTAGTTTCCCATCTCCAATCTCAATCAAAACTCAAGTTCTCTCTATCAAAACCCACCAAAGATTCAAACTTTCACACACATACATAAGCAATAGCCAAGAAAACTAAAACGCACAACGTTTTTCTCCAAAGAAAACAAAGGGTCTTCAATCAAATCAAAACCCTGAGCCGAAAATGGTGAGCAATGAAAACATACCAAGTGAGTTCCCGTTTTCTTGATGCTGAAGATATAGCTTGGTGAAAACTCTTGCTGTGTTGTAAGGAGAGGGTGAGTTTGGAGGTGGGCTTTTGTTGTTGGTGATTGAAATAGACCGGCTTGTGGAGACAAAACCCGACCCGGCATTGGAACCTCCGATGAAGACACGGTTGAAGAGGGTATTAAGGAGGTAGCTGTCTGAGGGAGTGAAGAAGGCGGTTTAGGACGCAGAAGGAAGAAATGAGAGCAAAAAACTCAGAAGTTCTGCTGGGAGGAAGAGAGGGCAAAAAATAGGTCGGTGGCAGAGCTGCAAAAAAATGTCAAATGAGGGTAAAATTGTCTTTTCTCCCATGAATGAACAGTTAACTCATCTTTTATATATGTACTAGCAATAGTACCCGCGCTTTGCTGCGGGATTTGTTATTGGTAATAATTTATAATAATGACACGAATGAAAAGGACTTGATTCATAATCAAAGTGATAATATAAGAGACAAAATTTTGTCTCTCTAAAATTGTTTTGAGTTTAATTATTGCAATTTACCATAACATTCTATTAAAGCATTCTATCACAACATCAAGTATTGCAGGGAGCAAGGAATGCTGAAGTAAATGAATAGAAATGTTGTAGCAGCTGCCCCAAGAGCCAAGTAAACAAATTTCAGAGACTATAATCTTCAAGTTAGCACTTTTCCACACCAATTTCGAAGAAAAATTCCAGATGTACCAACGATACCCGAAAACCAAATAAATTAAGCAACACCTAGTTTGAAACTCTTGAGCAGAAAATATATTTGAACTTCTTTTTTGACAGAGAACATATAGAAACCAAGAATACCAACCTTGGAACACAATCCCTAAACTCCCATACCTCTGTCTCTACGAGTTTACAAAACTTGGTCTTCACAACTTCTTGAATATATGCAACTTTTGAGCTCCAACTACACAAAGAACAACAATTCAAATTTTCAATAGCTAAAGACAAATAAAGAAAAAAGAAACAGCAATTGTGAACAAAACAAACCAAATATAGAGAACTCAGAACCATTTTACTCTTGACACGTTCTTCTGTTGTTTTTAAAGAAGGCACACTTAATCAAACTAAACCCAAGAACCCATCTATTCAAAAACATCATGCAACCGTTTTTTTTCAAAACATGTGTGATAGAAAAAGAACAACAAACAAATATTCACACAAAGAATACAACATCTGAGAGCTTCCTCCCCAAATCAAAACCCAATAACCCCTTGATAAGTTTTTGTTAAATTAGAGCTTTAGCTACTTGCAAAAACAGCAATTGAAAGACCGCAATGCTGCAGGAGTTGGTTAAAAAAACTGGATGCTCCAGCTGTTGTTGTACAATCAAGTAAAACAGGCAACACAGGCCTCGTAAGTAATTGAACATGTTATTATATGCAACAAACTGAATAAAAAGAGAAGCAAGAACACGACCTTACGATTGGTTCCATTTCATAGGCAAGAGGCTCCAATATGTAATTTTCATTTTGAATTTCACCATTCACCATCAATTTCCCATCATGTACCTGCTGCTTAAAACCTCAAGAACATTAGAAAATATATATAATATCTACTTCTTTCACATGAATCCCGTTAATGCACGCAATAACCAAGAATATCAAGATCTTACCTCAACATAATCTGCAGCCTTGTTATACACACTACCTGCAAGATTGGAGGTGCCTTGAAAATTACTATATCTGCCAAAGACAGTAGAATGGATACCAGCACGCAGACTAAGATTATATCATGGTCTGTCTGCTTGCTAATTCACTGTAGAAAAACCAATGGTTCTTTCTAGGACTTCTTGTGGGAACATCTGTAAATAGACTAGTAAAAGAATCAGTACAAACTGTCGAAAAATAAAATAAAAAATAAAAAAATTGTAAACAGGATATTTGAGTAATAGCAGTTTAGTCCATCACCTGCAGTAGCATATAGTGAGTTGCAATGCACTTCACTCCAAAAGCTCAGCCAAATCTCTAAAAAAGAACACAAAAGGGTGGTCAAGTTTGAAGCAAAGACAAAAGAACCCTCACTGAATTTTACTTGGAAATTTTACTTTGACTTTCAATCAAATACATTGAACAATCGAGAAAATTAGAGAATGTAATGGCCCCATGAAATAAAATCCAAAAATTAAAAGGACTTCTATACATTGGTACAGGTGTAAGTTGACAGCAAACTAAACGCAAAAGGAAATCCCATAAAGCAATTACATCAAGTACTATTGATCAGAGAGATTAAAAACAAACCATCTTCATTCACCTATAACAAAAGCCCAGTTTTGGAAATAATAAATATTAAAGAAGATACTATTTCAATAAACCCACACTGATTAGAATGTGTGAGAAGCTCAGTATTCTGTTTTTCCAAAGAGAGAAGTGAAATAAGAACAAATTTGCATACCAAAACCATGATCATTATGCCATCCATTCAAACCGAAAGTTGAATCCATTAAGCTTTCTAATCAAATCTTCATACAAAAAAACATAAAATTCAGAAACAAAACACTCAATCGAGACCAAAAATTGACACACCAAAAAAAAAAAAAAAACCCAAATCGCAACAAAGAAAAAAGAACAAAATCTTAATAGAATTGAAAAAACCAATCAAACACATACCTCTTTTGCTCCTAAAACCTGTCTCTTAAACTCAATCAAAATCTAGGCACACACTTCTTCCACATCAAGCCACACCTCTTCTTTTCCTGAAAGACCCCTCCCAAACCCAATCCCATGACCTCTACTTCGCTTTCAGTGTTTCTGCCTCTCCCTCTCTCTCTGTACTGACACCCAACCTCTTCCAAAACTAACCCAAAACCTCTAATGTTTCTTCCCTCTCTCTCTCTCTCAGAATTGCTGTCTCAAAGTAATGGCAAAACCGTGGTTAAGATAAGTATCAAGGACAAAATCGTCACTTCATTTCGGACCAAGATGAACCGTGTACAGTGCCACGAGCTTGAGTATATTAAGAATCAAGGAATGTGCGTGCGTTTCAGAGAGAGATCAGACGGACGAATTGGGTAGCAAACGGAAGAAGGAAGCATTCTAGGCTTTTGGGTTTGGACGAGGCCCAGCTGCTTTGTGAACATATATAACATATGGGTTTCTTACCATAGTGATCAAAACCCATTATAATACGGTTCGTCCCAACAAATTTGGGTGCCAGGGTTTATTTTGTGGAATACCACCTTCATCAAAACCCTCCAGCTTCCCCTTCGTCTCAAAATCAGATGTATTGGGATCCCATGTTGCCCAATCAGGTTCTTCAAAACCCACCAATCTTGCAAAACCCTCCCTACCATCAAAACACCAACCCCAACTTTGATCATCTTCTTTTTCCCGGAAACAATACCAACAATCTTATCAACAACAATAACGGGTTTTCGACAGTGGGATTTAACAGTAACAATGAGTTTTCGACATTGGGATTTGGAACAGGTGGGGGAGGTCCTCATGATTTTGCTGCTGATCAGACTCATGATCAACTCGCAGCTTCTTTGAATCAGCTGACCATATCCAATAATGGTAGTTCAGGCAATCAAAGAATACCCAACAACTATATGCCTAGCTCTACAATCCTAGGCAATGGTGGGTTCAGTACTCTAGAGCAGGAATATTTGGAGAGGTTGAACCAATATGCTTTCTTAATGGCTGAGCAGTACATGAGGCATTCGAATCCCACTGCTGCTAACAATGGAATACTCAATCCCCATAGTTGGAATCGGAATAGCACCAGTAGTAGTAGGAGCACTAGTCAATCGATCTATGGGGATCAATTTGGATTAGGTTTTAACCAAATTAGGTCTAGTTCTAGTTCTCAGCGGAATAGGGTTAGCAGGGGATCAAGGTTTGCTAATGGGGCTGGAAGACAGCGTTTCGGGCAAGAAGAAAGGAGCCAAGGCCTGAATTTGATGTCCACTAAAGATCAAAGGCTTGGCAATGGGTCTGCACGGCGGCATATACCAAGTTATTACTCTGTCCCTTTGGAAGAGTTGAGGGGCCAAATTGCTTTTGTGGCCAAAGATCATGTTGGATGTCGATTTTTACAAAAGAAGATTGAGGAGGGTAAGATGGAAGAGATTGAAATGATTTTTAATGAGGTTATGAAGGAGGGTCATGATCATTTGCGCGAGCTAATGGTAGATCAATTTGGGACTGAATTTATTCAAAAACTTGTGGAGGGGACTAACAGGGACGGATGGACCAAAATGCTTGATTTGGTGATGAGTGATGAGAGGAAACTCAAGGATATGTGCACTGACCAGCATGGGTACTGTTCTATATCTATTTCATTCATAAACCCTATGTATTTCATCAATTTACGATTGTTTAACTAGTATTTGTTGTTGATATTTGCAGAAGTCGTGCCATGCAGAAGTTGCTGGAGCGGGTTGAAACCCGAGAGCAACAGGCCTCGTTTATGCGGGTTCTGAAGCGAATCACAATTCCGCTGAGCAAAACTCAGCCTGGTTATTATGTGATTCAAGTTTGCTTGAAAAATTTCTCTCCTGACTGCACCAAGGTAATTAATGAGCATTGCTCCTAAATGAAGTTATAAGACGATGATATAGTAAGTAGGTTTTACCTCTATTAGAGTTGTAGTTTAAAATGTGATCTTTAATTGGCAAATCAACTGCCTTTGCACGTATACATAAAGTTGTTACTTGCCTTGGTTTTATGTATAGTTTGACTGTTGTTGCTTTGCTGCTCAATATATATAGCTGAAGGATCTTATATGTATATATGCTTGTTGTTACTATGGTTCATCGTGGGGCATGTCAAAATTATCGAGGGAACTAGTATAATCCTCTACCTATGTTTATACACACCTATGTTCAGATTGGCTTTGGGATACCCCGAGTTGGATACCCAATGTGACATAAATCACGTTCACTTTGTTACAGCTATACGATAAACAAAAGATAAACTTCACTGTGCAAATTCTCGTTTCTATTTTACAGGGTGTTCTGGAATTAGTGCTAGATAACTGCCTTGCATTAGCAAAAGACAAATTTGGGTGTTGCTTAGTGCAAAGCAGTGTGCATTATGCGTATACTGAAGCTAAGGAGCGTCTTGTGGCTGACATAACTGAGCATGCTCGAGTCCTCTCTGAAGATCCTTACGGGTTTGTCTTTCACTCTAATTTTGTGACGATAAATTTATTTGAATCACATTTACGTACTAATGTTTTATTGAACATCTCTTAAAGCCGATACATACACATATCTCATTGTATTATATGAAAGTTTTGATTGGTATTGCTAGATGGACTCTATTCCGTCATTTAATTTATGTGTATTTGTTTATCCTCCTAAGAAAACTAGGAGAAGTATGTTGCTTGAGGTGTTTTTTTTTTTTGTTCCATGTTTCGCTTCGTTTTTCTATTTCATGCACTGTAGCTAGTTTTATCATCTCATACCCGTACGTACGATGTACGTGCTATTGTTGAAATGATGAGAACGTAAAAGTTTTATTCTCACCCAATTTCTCTCTTTCTCAATTTCATGTTATTTTTTGTATTTTTTATTTTACTAGAATAACCCTTTTAGATAATTGCATTATGAGATATTATTTTTGTAAAGGGTATTTGGGCATTTTAAATCTGATGAAACTTCCGACACTTTTTTATTATAGTGGTAGAGA
Source organism: Rosa chinensis (assembly GCF_002994745.2). NCBI lineage: Eukaryota > Viridiplantae > Streptophyta > Magnoliopsida > Rosales > Rosaceae > Rosa > Rosa chinensis. Next base: position 9,381,515 of record NC_037093.1, on the reverse strand, counting down.
TATGTTAAAATTGAAATAGGATTAATTTTCTTTTTTGTTTGGGAAATAGGGTTAAGTTTGGTTGTTAAATCTGTCTCCGCTTCTAACAAATAGAGTTCCTCTATAATAAAAACACATGCAGTAGTACAGTGAAAGTTGTAAAGGAAGAGAATTAAGGTTTGAAAGAAAGTGGGTGGTTAAAACTTGAAGCTTCCTTGATTAACAAAACTTTTTAAGCCTTTTAAGTGAACTTTTTAAATATAAATATGCATATCTCAACACTTTAAACTTCTACACACGAGCATGACGTACAGAAGTTAGTTTCAATTTTTTTCTAGAGAAAAAAAAAGAATAGGTGGATAGATGGAGGTTTGACTGGAGATTACAAGAACTCTAATATAATAAAATACATCATAACTTTAGACAATATCTAGGGCATAAGGAAATCGTACATTTGATGATAAGAGGTTGGGAAATAGGTTCTTTTTGTATACATGCATCAATCAATGATAATATATGTTTTTTTTTTGGGACAAAAATGATCATAGATAACAACAAATGTTACGATACACATAACATCTCTCTAAAATAATGTAATCCAACCTTCTTTTCTTTTACTACAGGAACTATGTTGTGCAGTACATAATTGGACTAAAAATACCTCGTGTAACAGTAGACATTTTAGGTCAGCTTCAGGGGTATTTTGTTAATTTGTCGATGAACAAGCATGGAAGTAATGTAGTTGAGAAAACCCTGAAAGAGGCTGGAGAAGAACATGCCAATATGATTATTAATGAGATGATTAACAGTCCTGAGTTTCTGAATGTTCTTCAAAATCCTTATGGGAATTATGTTGCTCAGTCTGCTCTTGCAGTATCCAAGGTAACACCATCATCCCTGAAATGTTTCTGCAGTGTTTATTCTCTCACTCCTTTATTAAGATTGATTAAGAGATTCCCATCATATCTATCTAGTTCAACTCTCGAAAGTGAAAATTTGATATTTTGTTAAATTCTAGACTTTCAGTTTTTTTACTAGGAAAAAAAGTATTTTTTTCACATATCATGTAATTAATCACGCAGATTCTTTTCATGCGTCATGCTGGATTAAGATTAGCATGTTGTATACTATATTTGGCCAAAGAACATTTTCCCTGACATGTTGATTATGAAGTCTTGGACCTCCTTCGCTAACTTACTCCAATATCCCAAGTTTTGTGTTCTAGATTTGACCTTTCTAGTGAATTAATTGATTATCTATATTATTAATAAAAAAATGCTTTATTATTCAAAACTGGAAAAAAAATGTAGCAAAATAATCCTAAAATATTAATAAACTTTATTACAAATATATAGGGATAATATAATTAAATTACAAAATAAACAGAAAATAAGAAAAGAAAAAAATCATGAAACAAGCAAGCATGAAAAACTACCCACTAATCCATTTTTTCTGCAGATAACTTTTTTTTTTTTGTTTCTAAATAATCTTTGAGAAAAATTTTCTTACACATGAGAACATGTACTATTCATTATAATGGGAACTAGCTAAAACTTCATGCAATATTGCAATGGAAGTTTTTCCTTGGGACATGGACTTCCCACAAAAGAGTGGGAAGTTTTTGTTTTTGCTTTCTTTTTCTTTATGGAGCGATGTGTAGTTACAATATTGTCATTCATATATAGTAAAAGATATCTAAAAGCTTAAAGGGCATAATAATGAGAAGTAGCAGTTTTTGTTTTAGTGATAACCAGAGAATATAGATGTAGATGAGGATGACTAACATAGGTTTGAACTAAACTGAAATCTAAACAGATTCTAGATCTGTTAATACTCGAAAATTCAATGTAGAACAATAGTTTGCCACGTACAGTTTGCTCTTCTTCATGCAACACAAAAAAAATTGGTAGAGACTTTATGTAGTTCACATATCTTTGTTATTATCTCTTCTTAACTTGACTTGTGACATCAATAATGAAGTCCTTCCCTTTGCTTTCTATCTTTTGTGGCAGGGATCTGTTCACAATGCTCTTGTTAACCTCATTCGGAGCAATTACCCTCATCTGCACAGCCATCTGTATGGGAAAAGGGTGCTTGACAAAACCAGAGGAGGCAGACATCGTGCATAAGCAAGCAACGCAGCATGTAAACTATATATAAATGTAGTTCAAAATCAGCTGCAGGAAGGTCTAACAGCTCTTAGCTTCTAGATCATTTTGGGCATTTGTTATATGTCACCATTAGTTGCTCCTCTGTGTTTTTAGACTAAACCTTAACTGTGTTTCGCTAGGCAAGAATATATTAGTACCAACCTTCTTGTGGTTGCTAGGTACAATATATTAGGGGCAGTCTTAAAACTTGTTGTTGTTTCCGCTTTTAGGCTTGTGTTTGGTTGTTGGTTGTGTGTTTTTCTGGTAGGGAAGTTTAGCGTGCAGGAAAAGGAATCTGCTCTATAATATGGCATGTTTGGAGTGATTTTGATGCACTACGCAAGCCACTGTGTGGAAGTTTGTAGAGTATGGGGGCTTCCCAGTGTTTTGTAGTAAACCTGTCTTTCGGATTTTATTAATAAAGTCTATCTTGTTGTGTCTCAAGACTTCAAAGATTTTGCTATAAATTTATAGAGTCTATCTCGTTTTAGATATTTGTGTGTTGATGACTTTCAACTATTGATGTTCTTGAGATTTGAAATGAAACTCACCCATCAGTAATTGAACTCAAACCGAGTTGTTGTCATTGGCATTTCATGTGCTCAAGTGACCATCCACCGTTGGTTGAGAACTTGCGATTGTCATTGGCATTCACCCTAAGTTTGTTGTCAAATTCAAAGATACTAAAGTTCGAAGGGACCTCAGGAGGCTCCCTGGCCATGTGTTAGATTCTATACTTCTCTTTGCATGGTATAAGTTGTATTAAGGAATTGATAAAAGAAAAACTCAAATATAACATCCAGTATAGAGATCGCATGTAACATTGTTCAGAAAATGATTGGTACTTGTAATTGATGGTTCAGATATGAAATCATTTCTCAATTTTTTCAATGAGTAAAACTAATAAACATGGGTCTGCTGCTTTCATTTGTAGCAAAAGAGTATAGATTTTTGCAAATGTTGATTTCTAAACGGCTTGGAAATTAATTTCAAACGAATTCATCTTCATTTTGATAATCATGTCAACTCCATGCCCATCACAACTGTTGAGACATTTTAACAAAAAGCAGAAACACATCACAACATTACGAAAGAAACCATGATATGATTTCATAATTTCACTACCCAATGAGGAAGCTCCCAAACCTTTTCTCAATACAAGCACCAAAACTAATGTAATAGCATCCAGAGGATGATCTCAAGTTTCAAGGATATCATACAAGTACAGGCAGCAATACATCTGATCATTTATATGAATCATAAACTGCTCCAATTTTCGAAATAAACAAATTGGATACCTATGGTTATACTCTGATATGATAGCTAGGGTTTGAATCTGATGAGTCATCCTTGCTGCTTTGCCGGACACTCATGGTTTTCGCACTGGACTTTAAAGATGCTTCACCTTAAAAAAATATGACTTGAGCTCTAGTCAACCTCGCCTCTAGCTAGTTCTTCTGTGCTGAAGTCGTCTTTCCCACCCAGCTCATCAAATCCAACCTATTGCACGAGGAGAATGGTGGCATTAAGTTAAGATAGCAAACAATGAAATCAGTACGTACTGCGCAAGTCCTTCCTATAACTTACCACATAATCATCCACTATGGCATTCTTAATAAGGGCAAGGGTTGGAAGAACAACAATCTTGAGCTTCTCCGCTAAGAATGGACTTTTCTCAGCACTTGCTGCTCGATTATCTACAAAACCAATCATGGACAAAAAAGTTCAATTCCAATTGTATGTATATGAACGATGAGAGAGAGAGAGAGAGAGAAGGTTGTACCTCTTGGACGGCTCGGTTCGCCAGTGGTACATTACAAGTTCCTTGAATTGATATCGTATTTTGATATAACGCCTTGTCGTATTAGATTCTACAATTTTCATATCGAATATAATAGTTTATGCCATGGATTTGATTCAAATTTGGTTGTGTTATTCATGCGTTTGTTTGATTTTGATGAAAGAATCTAGCTTTATGAAAACTTTGGTTATGCTAGTTGGCTTGGTGGTAGAATCGGTTTCATTGCATATGAGTGTGTTTTTGTATGATTCTGGTGGCTGTTTATCTGATAAACACTCTATTCTGAGTTTAATAGTGTTTTTGGTAGTCAGAAAAAGTGTGAGTTTTATCTATAACTTATAATTATCTATAAGCTTTAAAAAAGTTTCAGAAGAAAAGTTATCTTTCAGACCTGTGTGTTTTGTTTAGTAAGTTTCGTTTTAGTAAATGTCTGTGTTTTGGTTTTGACCAGGCAGTGTATCTATTAAATTAATAGGGCTGCTCCAACTGCGCTGTCGAAGAGACATGCTGATGGTTCATTGCCAATTGAAGATTTCATCATTTCAACATAGTACTTGAAAATCAGAGTGGGAAGAAGGTACAAATGGGATCGGAGACTGATCAGTGGTATGATTTAATCAGGGTTCAGTAATTTCTGTTATCAAGTTAGATCCTTTTATGAGAAATTAAGGGGATGCAATTCCATTTTGAGTTTGAAGTAAGATTTGAAATTTTGTTTGACAGGGCAATCATGATGAGCCTGATGTTACATACCAATGCAAAGCAACTGATTAAAGCACAAAATTACCAAGATGCAATGGAAGTGCTCAGCATGGAGGAGGTTTGTTACTGGTGCCTTTTTGCAACTGATAGTTTCGTTCATATGAAATTTGCGAGTTACTTGGCTTGTCCATGCTTGTCACAGCAGCTTATGTCTCCTAAACTCTGTGGTTTGTATTTTCTTCCTTTTTTTCATTCTTGTAGGAGGCTTTCTCTCTGCGATCCATCGGTTATTAAGGTGAGTGAGTTACTTTATTGAAGACATTGTATTACTATGAAGTACATGCGGCTGTGTAACTTTGACAGTTAAACTATATTAATCTGCCTTTCACTTTGTTAGATTGGTTTCAATATGAGTGTATAACATTCACCATGTTTTGTTTGCTTTCAGCTGGTCGATAATCCTTCTATACTGCAAATCGATATGGTTTGGTGTTATTTCATGCTTAGAGACATAAACTGGCTCTCAGTGGCAGGAATTCGCCTTGAGAAAGCCAGAGAGGGTCTTGAACGAGCTCATGGAAAGGATTCTCACTACAAGAAAAAACATGTTTAACAACATGCAGTTCACGTTGTCAATCACTTTTGACAACGTTTGGCGCATGTTGTAGATGCCAGAGTCATTAAAAGTCCCCGAGTCCTTAACATCGCGCTTTGCACGTTGTCAAAAAGAGGCAAAGCACGTTGTTGTAATTATTCAACAATGAGCTCTGCACGTTGTCATAAATTTTCAACAACGTTTCAAGCGCGTGTTGTAAATTTTAACAACGCTCTCAGCATGTTGTCTTTAGTTTTCGACAGCATACATGGTATGTTGTCACTTTACTGGATACGTTGTTATAACAGCGATAGTACTTGGAGAATGAAGAGCGATGGTACCTGGAGATGAGTTGATGGCGGGAGAGAAGGACTACTTGAAGTCTGAAACGACTAGGTGGCTCCAACACCGTCGAACATTATGAAGGTCACCGTCGACTATGGTGAGAGCTTTTGGTGGCGGGCGTTTAGTGATTTTGTAAAAGCTAGGTTAACAAAACTTCAATTTTTTCCTAAAATTTATAATAAAACTGACTGCTCTCCTCATAACTTTTTTTTTTTTTTTATCTCAAAGTTTTAACAGCATTCGTCATATGTTCTTTTCAACAACGTGCACACCTGCTTGTTGATAACTTAATTGACAACTTGCAGATAACAACACGCAAAGTAGGTTGTTGATAACCAAATTAACAACGTACAAATGACACATATGGTGCTAAATAGTTTACTACAATGCACATTATTTGCTCGTTGTCAAATACTGTAAGTAACAACGAGCATTTAGAGCATGTTGTTATTGTGATGTTGTGGTAGACTACTTTTCTTGTAGTGTCTTCTCGTGTTAGACTCCTTCAGGCAGGTTGTTATCCAGAGCGTGCACTGTGACTACTTCTACTACATATCTGAATGTTTGTCTACACTACGCAGGTCTACTTACTTTGTTGATTCTCATTATAGATATTTGATAAAGGAGCTGCTGGAAGGGGTGGAGGCGTATCACAGTGGTCAGGTTGATAAGTCAATGACGGTGTTGACTTCTGTACAAGAGAAGTTCACCCAGGAAATTGGAAAGGAGAAGGGCCATGTCATGCACTGAATGTTTGCCTCTCGTAGACAGGATTATGGAGGTCCAAAATTATAAAATGTACTTAAATTTACAGTCAAGTCTTCTCTTCATACAAATGCAAAGTGCACGAATTTTGTTATAAAAAATGGATGTCCTCTTTCAAGTTTCCACAGAATTTATCAAGCACATTATGCTGGTATTCTATGTCTCCCACTTTTCTGAGTGAAACCATTAGTTTCAACAAAATCCAATTAACATGTATTTTTGGTTGTGGATTCCAGCTTCAGTTGCTGGATGAATCTCTCTCTCTTATGATGATCATGGGCTTCAGAGAACGAAATACAAAAAGGGCACTGGGGATGAGCAATCAAGATGTTTCCATCAGCCCTGTATAGTCGTTAGTCGTCCTAAGAGTTTCTTGACTTTGCAGGTTTGAAAAGGAGCTTGCTGCTGAAGCACTATGAGGAAATGACAGTGGAGAAGGCATTGGATTGGACAAATCCAGAGACCAATTCTTCCACACAGGTGACTTGAACATTTTTGTTTGAACACTATTTGAATTTTATTTATAGAATGAACACTATTAAATTTATTTACTTGCAGCAACATCTTGAATCAAGGAAAAGTAAACTACAGTGCCAAGCAGTAGATGCTTCAGTTGAAGCTTTTGTACGCATGGCCTTTGACAGATCATTAGGTACATAAAGTGATAAAACAGATGTTATTATACTCGGTTTATGTTTGTGAGGCCAAATCGTGCTCACTCTGATGTTTACAACTTTGTGTTCAGCGTCTTACTCTATAGAGAACAAAAGAAATCGCAGAGCTTCTCATTCTAGAAAATGCACGGCTGCTCTCTCTACAAATTGCACAGCTCCTTTCTCTCTCTAAAATGTGAGAGCTTCAATCTTTCAAAAGAGACGAGCTTATCTCTCTGGAAATTAACCGATCCTCTCTCTCTCTCTAAAATCGGAGAGCTTCTCTCCCTAAATCTCGTTAATGTTACGAATTTGAAAGATGTCAGTTATAAAAGGGCAAAATCGTCAGAAATTTAGAGGAAAAGCAGGCCCGTTTTGAAAAGATGGGTAAATGAGGTTAAAAAATATAACTTGTTGTTTAAGTAGTCAATCTCTTAGAGTGTATGGGTAATTTGGGTTAATTAACCCCAAAATTAGGTAAATGATCATTTCCCCTAAGTCGTATATACTAGAGTGAGTAGAGTCCTAGCTCAGCTCGATTTTTCTATCAAACTTAATATTGAGCTCAGACTCCTTTTTTTTTTTTTTTTTGGTAATATTTGTTAGGACTAGGAGTTGAACAAGCTGAACAGAAGTCATGAGCCAATTTACCTAAAGTCATACTGTATCAAGCTAAAATGAAAATCATTGTTTTATATTATTTCTTTTACTATTATTAGTCTAAGGATGATCTTAGTTCGATACTGAGGCTGCTATTCGATTGCCAAAAAACCATCGATTCACCCGATATGGAATTGAGACCAAACCGATTAAGCTTGATTTGTTTCGGTTTACCAAACGCAAAAAGTAGGTCCAATTTAACTCAAACTCGATCAATTTAGTTTCAACTCCATTAAATGACTTGCACAATATAAACCCCACTAAAATAAATATGAGGGAAAAGCTTTAGAAGTTTGGGTAGGTGTACTAGTCAAAATTTCGGATGAATCTGGAGCCCCCTTAACCCATTTTGCCAACATTGTCATGCTCTTTAGGGCTACACGATTTACTTCCACATTTAATAAACCACGATCAACCTCCACACGAAATTAAAATTTTGAAACTTAGATAATATACTATTAATTTCAATTTAGAGACGATGCCAAACAGTGCCATATGCAATGTGGTTTAAGCACATGATGTGCTTCACTAGAATTTAATATTTTTCTTCTGCTAGTCAATAAACAACCTTAAATAATATATTTGAATTTAAGGTTTTGGGTTTGTGTGACACTTGCGGTTGCACAGTTCAGTGACGCAGGATCTAGTCGGTCTGGATCAGAAGAAGGACCAGGCAATTTACAACTCCCTAAAGATTCCCTACACCAACCCTGTGCCTAGCATTCATGTCTCCCAAAACCTACTACACTTTAACTTACTGATTACATATTCAATATAATTCAGAAATGAATTGTTAAATTAAGTTCAGAAATGTTGTGAATTGTTAAATTAAGTTCAGAAATGTTGAAGATAAGTCGAAAATAAATTGTTAAATTAAATTCAGAAATAAATCGTTAAATCAAATTCAGAACGTCTTAACAATATATATCAAACTAATACTTTTATCATCATTTATATCAACATAGATGAGATATTTTTTAAATTAAAGATTTGATACAATATGAGACCAACTGGGCTCCAAAACCCTCGTAAACTTAAGAAAACCATTCTTATTCACCATTTTACACAAACCCAACACCATTTGGACATTGATCATCAAAGAGTGCTAATCAACTCCAAAGCAAACTAGATTACTCTCACTAAACATTATAGATCATATTTTATAACACAAAGGGCACTGACACACTCTTTTACTCATTCTCTCTGACACACACTCTTCTACTCATTCTAAAATTATTTATAATTGACTAGTAGAGTAGTAGAGTAGTAAACAGTAGATGCAGATCAGGTTTGAGCAGTTGATCTGAGACGCTCTTGATCAAGTTTCAGGGGCACTTGGGCTTCCCCTTCTTGTTCTTCTTGTCCCTGTAGCAAGGGCACTCATGCTTGTTGCCATAAGTCCCAGAAGGGACACACTTGCACTCTTCACAGCATATCCCACAGTACTTGAGGCATCGATCTTGAACTCCTGCTACTGCACACCGAGTCGAACACTTGTTGCTGCAGTATGCTGTTTCACAATCATCCCCCAAAAAAAGACAAACCAACATCAGTATCCAACAATAACAGAGTAAACCAAACAAACCCACTTAGGAACTGAATAGTTGTCTTCAAATACATAACATTAGTGATAATGTGCACACAGTTAGAACCCCAATCAGTATCCGAAAAATCTTACACAAACCCGGCTTAAATTTCAACAATTGATCAAACACTGAGCTAGTAAAAAAGAAAATGCAGCTTACAGGAGGTAGCAGCGAAGGCCGGCTCCATCAGAGAGGAGCTAAGAAGAAGAAAACAGACAAGAACAGGGAAGGAGATCTTCATCTTCACCTTCAAACTAAGAACAAATCACAGTTGAGAAGTGTGCTTGAGGGAGTGTGGAGGAAACCTCAAGTGGGGGCTTTAAATAGTGAGGGAGGTTAGACTTCGTAACTTAGGGGATGTCCTACCTCATTAACTGCAAGTAAATCATCAGAAGACCTGTAACTTTTACACTGCCATACTTGTACATGAGCAGCTGAGCTGGTAAATAATGAAATATGAATGTTAGGAAAGCACAGCTGGAAGTACTGAACTTTAGCACAATTTTTTGAGTCGGTGGAGACAAGGAAAGGTGGATCAGGTCCACGCGGTTTCTGAGAGTTTCAAGGAGGTTAGGTTAAGGTACTAGTGGCTTCTTGGTTTTGGTAGTATATGTGAAGTGGCCTTAAGCTGAATCCTAAATCCTAGACCCGGAACCCCGTTGGTTGATCAGACATAAAAAAATGTCACAAACAGTAAACCCTTCCCTAGATCCAGCAGCATATAAACATCTGTCAGTTAAAATGTTAGATCAAGAAGCAGCTAAACCCTTCCCTAGACATGTTTAGTACTCTTTTAAACCCTTCCCTAGATCAAGAAGCAGCTAAACATTAGAATGGGATACAAGCAGCCAAACCCTTCCCTAGACATATGTTTAGTACTCTTTTATACGCCAGATAATGAATGTGTAGTGGCAAGTTCACCAAAAAAAAAATAATAATAATCATAATTACTAAGCATATGTCACAAATTAGATCAAGTAGCTTAGTAAAATGCATCACATATACATATCTCTCACCTTTGAGAAAGGGAATGAAAATGTACTGTACTGTTACTATTGATTTTCCTGCCATGAGAATATTTTTACTTATCAACCTCAGGGAGGTCCAGAACATAGCTGATACAAACGTGTCAGACTCAAGCTTTCTGGAAAGGTTTGCATTGACTGAAATAACTATGTTACAAATTCATATACACAATCAGAACTAAAAGAATTCTCATCACCAAGAAACTGACTGCTAAATGACCTATGTTTTCTATTTTGCATGTTTCTTGTCTAAGACGAGGGTTGTATACATTCGTAGTTACGCACCTACATGCATGTATACACATTTTTGCAAATTAGGTACATACATCAACCTCCCATACTATTGGTTGGGCAAGCCTGCTGACCATCAAAGTGTTCCTTGGCATAATCACTAGATGCTAGCTAGCAGATTGACCTGCAAAATTGCAATTAGGAAACATGAGTGTCTCACGTTACATGATTTTTAACAACAGAAGCAAAGAAGCACAAGTCCTACCTTGATAATTTCAGACTTCAATCTTGGACGCATATGGGCTGCCAAGATACTCATGTTGAATTCCTGGGAAATAAGGACATAATGCATATCAGAGATATGTTAGTTGATAATGGAGAAACAATCATGTGCATCGAACCACTTCTGAGGTGAGTGAGGCATGTAACAGTTTTCTTCTTTATAAGTTGTCGAATTATAATTGTGATATACAAAACAAATGCATTGTAAATGCAAGTATGTTACAAATTAAAAAAAAAAAATCTACTTGATTTACAAAAAGAGTTGATGCCAGTAGTATAGAGAAACTCACTCTGAAAGGATCACCCCTCAAAGATTGCACAAACATAGAACTCCTAGATCTTCCTCCTCCCTGCATAAGAACAGCAAAATACTACTACATTCAGAATGATGAGCTTACTTCTTATCATCGTTTATCTTTCCCCCTCTGGAATTTTGTTCTTTGTTCCTTTTCAGTATCAAGACTCTCAAATTGAAGTGTTAAACCACTAGATTTCAATATATTTTTTCTTTCTTTTTATCTCCTAATTTGTCACATATATATCTTTTTTGTCTAAAAGGTTGTACCACATTACTTACTATCGATAATTTGACATCGACTCGTAAAATTATTCCCCCCCCTAAAACTTGTACCACATAACAAGAAAAGGGTGCAAAATCAGATTTAATTGAACATCTTGAGAGGACATTGTGATGTGCACTTGTGCTCGCACGTGAGACAAAGGTGCAAGGAGGAGTTGTACAATATACTCTTATAATAGAAAAAATGAAGTCCCATTTCATGGGGCAGGTAGGATGAAAATATCAACTTGAAACTTCACCCAGATCCAAAGTGACCCAACAACAGTAGATATTTTAACATCAGATAGTAATCCTACTCTAGTAGCATAATAAGCCTATATTTGACAATGAAACCATGTGTCATGGTACTTAAAAGTAGGGATATAAATATAAACTAGAAAGCTGTACCTCCAAAGATATATCCCTCAGGCGCCTCCCTGTTTGAGCACAGCATATGCGGACAACATGTTCATCACAACTCCCACTGATGATATAATCTCTTCCATTCATGTAATAGGATCGAGTGTAGTTCTGAGAACTTCCTGTAGAGGCTATCTCAAAATTCAAGTGAAGTCTCCCATCAACTGCGAGAAGTTGCCTAACCTGACATCATCGACAAGTGCATCTCAAAGTATGCTAAAATTTCTGGAAGGGCATTTGGTAAAGTTGCACTATTTACTATTTAAATAATATCATTAAATGAGATATAGCAAAAAGAAAGAACATTAAACAAATCTTGAAGGACCTATCACAGACTACGTCACCTACTCCCTATCAAGATACTTAGTCTCCTTGCACAAAACTTAAGGCGGCAATACAATTATTGCCTCCTATATATGCAACCATCTACAACTTGCATTAAGAGTAACAAAACACATGGTAGCTAGAGACCTTAGCAGCTAAATCAAGTTGAATCCAGACTTGAGGTACCACAATGACAAGTCATCTTCTTTTGGAATGTGGATCATAAAAAAAAAAATAATAAGTAAATAAATAGGGAAAGAAAAACAAAACTAAATAGTTTATTCAAATAAAAACAAAAAATGCTGCATTTTGCACTTTTTATTTCATACTGTTATAAGTTTTAACCCTAGAGAGCATCAGTGGTAACCAGTCTCACAAAGTTTGGTTCTTAACCAGGTATCTAATATCTAGAGTCTAGACCAACACCAATGGACTTAACACTCTTTAATAGCGTCATAGTCCCCAGTAGAAGAGGTTCTTAGTCACATGGGAACATATTGTTGACCTGATCTCATAAATTTTATGAACTAAAGATAGAAATTACCTCGTTATCAACAGCTGAGACAAGAAGATAGTGATCATCAGGAGAAAAGCAAACCATCACATTACCCCTAGAACTTGAAGAGGAATAGCAAGGGCTTATTGGTTTCTGTCTTAGGTCCCACATCTTGACATCCTGATCAAATGAAGAAGTGGCGAAAACAGATGGGGAATGGTTTGCAAACTTTATTACATTAATATGCTCCCGATGCATATTAGTAAACACCTGTAAGCGCTTTCCACTACTAATGTCATATAAGGCAATGTCTCTTGAGTATCCACTAGCAAGAAATAGCTCGTCCGTGGAATTAACATGAACAGATGTCAACTGGTCAAACTCGTCAAAGGAGACAGACCCGGCACCACCATATATGCCTGTTTCCATTGATCGCATATGATGGATGTCGTACAATTTCAATGAGCCATTATCTGAAGTTCTGAACCAGCTATTAGCTGGCATTCACCATAACAAATAAACAAAGCATAATTAGAATTTGCCAAATCAAGAGAGGTATGGACAAAGTAACACAACGATAACAAATATTTGATTGTCAACAGAACTCTCTGCATTTGAATAGCAATTTCAACATATATTTTCGCCTGAAGAAATTTTCACATCTAAGTATTGAAAGCACCTTTTCAAAAAAAAAAAAAAAAAGGTATTGAAAGCACTATCTGAGATGCCAAAGGATTCCACGGTTTCCACCTACGAATTGCTTCCGAACATACTTAATTTCTACATAACAATCGGAAAGGACATAATAGTGATAGAAGCTCTCAAATTAGGAGCAATCATGGATCCATCCTGTCATGATATCCATCCATGCTCAAAAGTGCCAATGTACTATGTTGTATTTTTATCTGTAGCTACTATCAGGCAATGTTGTACAAGTTAGTTCTTTAGTTATAGAAAATTCATTTAGAAAATACACCTATAAACATATCCTATCATGATGAATCCTATGCTGCATAATCCCTTCAGTTGCAATGCATGCTGTTAAAAGCTATTATGCCATATAACTTTATTTTGAACAAATTTCTGCTTGAAAGAGTTCCATGCAAGGAGAATAAGAATTTAAGAGTGAAATCCAGATAATTATAATGAACCATGACTAGAATCAGCGGGCACTACATTCCATGAAGTAAGTAGATACCTTAGAGGGATACTTCTTGAGCCAAAAGAGTCCCAGCACACTATTCATTGCTCCTAGTGATGGGATATAACTGACAATTTTCCCATTCTCATGGTTGACTGCAACTATTTCACCATCTAATGTTCCAAAGACCATAAGGCTAGAGTTGGATGGATGATACTCAAACTGCCTAGGACGAAAGCTCTTACTTTCACCTACCAGAGTACTGCCTGAAAAAGAAAGCGGGTTCAAGAATGGCCAAACACAAGATCCCATTTTGGCAGCAGAAAGAGACCTGGTATAGAAGCATTGAGACTTTCCATAGAGATTCGATACTTTTTTCCCAGGACTTTGTACATGATTTTGGCTTGATCTTATTTCACGCTTTTGTAACACACTAACGACATTTTCGTTAGGCTTTCTTTGATATGGTACATGCTCAAAATATTCTGCAAATGTCATCCTAGCAGTTTCCTGATCAATCTTTCTAATTTGCAAGTTATCTAAAATTCTCAAACGAGGTAATGAGGCTATCATGTACTCTCTATAATATTTCTCAAAACATATTGGCGAAGCATGATAAGAAATATATTTCACTGAATTGTCTCCAATATACTTTGAGAAGGGACCAGCTAAAGGCTCTGCCTCATTTTGATTCTGAAAGTTACCAAGAGAATCCTGCCAACCACAGTAGAAACTCGATTAACAAACATATAAAAGGAAAAATTGGATGACAATGATGATTACATGATCACAACATCTTTATAGTTCAAATAATATATCCGATAACTACTATTACTATTACGTGACAAACAATTAAAGGAATTTACAAACTTAAATTGTTAGGAATGGAGCAACAATGTTTATCAAGCTAAAACTCAACCTACGTGCAGCCTTATCCTATAGTGGAGAGAGGGAGGCAAAAAGAAACATATATGTGCGGCCCTACCATACACCTCACAAATTAATGAAGAGGAGAGGAATAGAAATTGGAGCTTTTGAAACCATGTTAGACTACCACTGACTCCTAGAGGTTTGAGCTGTTAGAGTAAAGGCAGCAATGTATATCAAACAATGGTTACGGTAAACAACAACAAAAGATTTGGCTAGGAGGTAGTTGACTACAACGGAGAAAAAATTGTTGATGATTTTATTTTTACATATAAGATTTTAAGGGGAAAGAAATATACATTTCACCACCAATGAAAGCAGTAAGCTTTAGAACAGGAAATTCCCCACAGTCTTATTTATCGATACAGCTTCTTCAAGAAAAGATAACATCATCTTCCAAGTCAAATTTAATTAAAAAATTTCCCACTGAGACCCACTCCAGCCATAATCTACTGGAAAGGTTCATTTATTACCTCATTCAGTTGATTGATCTGTCTGTTCCCTCCAGAAAAACATTTGACAAACGCTCCACAGAACCATATTCTTGCAGGGGACTTGAAAAGTCTAGTTCGCTATCATCTGAATCCTCAGCCCTACTTTCATCATCATTTATAACCACATTATTAAGCAAAAACATATTCCTGAGCACCTCTTCTGTGCTTGAGTACTGGTCTGTTAGTTCCCCAATATTAATGGATGATGCTCTACCATTATTTCGCTGATTTGAATAAGTTTTGTGATGTGACTTCCCACTAGATGATGCAGAATAAGGCCCAACATCATTGCAGCATGACCAATGCTGAAACCGAAGTTCAACCAAAAAGGGAGTTTAGAAAGCGCAGCAATGGTTGTCCAGAGATTTAAAATTCTAGTCTCGCACAGAGAGAGGCACATTAGATTGGGCATGCAAGAAAAACAATCCTCCTGAAAACTAGTGAGTGAAGTACTAAAGTCAAGGTTGAGGGTGTGTATCCGCAGGAACTCTCCCATCATATTGAGCTTCCGAAAATGTGAAGATCTCGAGTTTAAAACTTGGCATGTCAAACCTCTCTGTGAAAGATCTCTGAGAATAAAATTGAATTAGTAATATCAAGTCATTTCCGTATGGAGATCATCCTGATTTTTGAATATAGTACAACCATCTACTAGATCTATTGATCTCTATATTTCTTTGAGCAATAAAAAAAAATGATGTGAATCCGCACAATTCCGCAGGCAGAAGGTGAGAAGGCAACACTAAATTTTACTGCAATATCGACAAACTATTAAAAAGGAACCTAAGGGAAACAGAAGGAAGAAGAAACAGGTCCATAACAGTTATCATAAAACATTTCAAAATTTACACAGAATCTTGAACCTTTTTTTTTTTTTTTTGCATTTTATAGCTTTGCACAACTTTGATAAAATGATTTAAGCCCTGCCCTCAATAAACATGTCCGAAAGTCACTTTAAAAAATAAAAAAAGAAGAAGTAAAAACAAATAAACCTGATTTCCTAATCATTCAACTTTTGATCAAGAAGACATCACCGTAAACTCATACACAATGATTGGAAGGTAGTAAAAGTAGCAAATAGCTCAGAAGTCACCTACAATTTGGCTAATATGTGATCTGTGTAGACTCCTCAACATTTTGATCAGGTTACCATACTGATGGTGTGAGAGGGGAGGAAAAATATATCTAAGAATAATGCCTCACCTATATTAGTCCTCTTAGTTAACTTTTACTACGAAAGTGCGTGTATATAGGACATAGTGACATAGTGGACAACAAACTTAGATTTAAACCATTAACACAAAGCCAACTGTAACAAACACTGGTGTTTACCTCAAGAAATCCTTTCCAAGTGCCAAATCTTGGAGATCAACAACTCGAAGCTTTTGATTGATAGCACGCATCAACAACAGCGCATATTTTCCATTCAAAACATGCAATGATTCATTGCATATGTCAACTGCTTCAACCTCAGAAGCATCAAGTTCCATACATAAATCAAGAAGTGGTGGGAATTCAGCATCCTTAAGATGGTCCAATGAAATCTCCAGGCTACAGAGCTCATTGCAAGACTTTTTTACCTCAGCCTGGATTAAAAAGAAAACAAAAACAAAAGAATCAAATTAAGAATTGTTATCAAGGCAATACACTCGGCAACTTGGCTAACTATGGTGCTTAGCAGAATCGTTATCTTAGTGACACTCTATTCCAATTTTTTCACCAGACCACAAACATGATTTTTCAACAGTGCCAATTTACTTATATTTTAAACTCTTTTCGGCTTTCTTGCTCTTTAGTTTGTAGTTACCTATCACTCCATTTTCTTATAATGCCTACCCCACTGTAGCCACTCGATTTCGACTTTTACCCACATGAATAAAACTAGGATCCCTAACACTGAAGTGAGTAATACCACTTGGTTCCCAAGTTCTATAAAGCTTATGTCTTTCAATCAGAACCAGAATCTCCTTAACAATGACTTATTAAGAAGATTATTGGCATTAAAATTAACAATGACAACCTAAACACTGCTAATTCAATGATAAATGATAAAGCTACGAAAGTGGAATGCCATCCAAAGCTTCAAAATTTGTTGACAGAAAACTGAAAAGTGGAATTAAAGAACTGAATTGAAGGTGGTGCTGCCTGCTGACCTCTCTTCTAAGGTTGCGATGTCGATTGCCATGGTGGGTGAGCTTTTCAGAGAGTGATGACGGTGATGACGAATTGGGTAGCAAATGGAAGAAGGAAGCATTATAGGCTTTTGGTTTGGACAAGGCCCAGCTGCTTTGTCAACATATATAACATGGGTTCCTTACCATAGTGATCAAACCCATTATTATATGGTTCAACCCAAGTTACCCAACAACTAGTTTTGTTTTTTGGGTGCTAACGGTTATTTATTCATGTGAAATTCGGGTCATGAGGTCCGTATTTGTAAATGAGAGGTCGTGAATTTGATCCAATAATAAGTAGTTGTAGCAGTGTTGCACACGAGAGTTTTCTTACCCACATGCAAATTTGGTTCAAATGATTAAGGGGTCTTTATTAAGTCTCGACATGTCCACAGTACCAAGCGAGTTGGTTCATTCCTAGTGTATCGGTCGGCTGCAGATAGATTTGAAAAGCTGGTAATTTTTGCTTAGTACTTCTTATTTTGGGGGATAAATAAAATCAACGCAATAAAATTTAATTTCTTAGCTTGTTTAGTTAATTTGTTATTTTATAACTTGCTCTTGTTATTGAGAGACCTGTCAACAAGAAAGAATTTAGGTGCATGTTGCAGCCAGCAAAAGTTGTATGGGATGATTTAGATGCCTTCGATCCATTTATAATTTTATATAGGTGCAGTTATTGCCACCTTATGAACTATTTTGTTCACCCTACATTTTTTTCTCATCCTACACATATTTTTTTAATTTCATGTTTACTTTGTTAACTCATTTGCAGTATCCAAAATATCATTTTTCAATATAGGATTTACCTCAAGTTCTTTTTTTATTTGGCTTTCATCCGCATCTTTCTTAGTTGTTTTTGGCTTCCTCCATATCTCAAGCTCATGAAGTCTTAGTCAATTAGTCTCACCGGGGTTCACGATGAATGAAAAATTTAAGAATGAAGTTTAAGTATGTTTTTTATAGGGATAATAAGTAAAACTAATTGTAATTTTTAATAAGATATTATTCTTTATTCGATCGTTTGAAGAAGATCGAGCAGCTATACATATATATATATATATATATATATATGGACTTAGTTAAAAAAGACTGGGAAGCTAATTGGGCATCTTGATGGAGTTGGGACTGTCAAATCTGAGTTGTTGGGGGATGACAATAGACAAATAAGTAATTAGACATGTGAGGTCTAAATAATTAGGTCAAGACTCAAGATCCACAAAGCATCAAGTCCACCCGTTGAGGTTGGCTGGTCAAGACTATTCACTACTTTTTGCCTTTCATTTCCACCTTTTTTCTTGACTAGTCAGATACTGTTCACAAAAAGTCACTCTGGGTCAATTTCTTAACCTGCCAACTGACATTTTGTGACTTTTTGTGAACAGTATCTGACTGGTCAAGAAAAATGGTGGAAATGTAAGGCAAAAAGCAGTGAATAGTCTTGACTAGCCAACTTCAACGAGTGGACTTTCTCTACTAGAGTATTGGAATAAGAATAATGCTATATAGGTATGGCAGGTTGTCTTAGGGGGTTCCCCTCTAGTTTTGGTGAGATGGGGTTGCGAATCCGATGGTGGTGGCCTCGATGGCATCAATTGTCTGGGCTAGTGTGGGTGGCCTCAATCTGTTGCTCATTGTAGGGTGGTGGAGGTTCTGACGGAGTTGTGGCTGTTCAGACGAAAGCAGGCGGTGAAGAGGTTCTGGGCCACGAACTGGGCCTGAGCTAAGGTGGGTCTCAGATATGGGGGAGCTTATCTGGGCCTATATTTAGCTGTGGGCCTGGTCTTGGTTGGGCTAATGCTTATCCTATTGTTTGTTTTTTTCTGAATCTGTTTAGCTACTTTTGTTTCTTGTTTTGCTTTCCTATTTTGTTTATTGTTGACCCTTTGTGGTCTGCTGGTGCCTCATTACATAAAACCACTAATCGAGTGATGACGTTATTCACCTGCATTTATTACGAGTATTCACTATTCAGGAGGCGGAGTTGACTCGAGTATTTGTTATTCCTTCATGGGTTAGAGCCACTACCCAGTTGCTATGTCGGCATTCCCTTACCAACGATGTTGGCACTTCGTCTGATTTTGATTCACCTTGGCCGGTATGACCATTTTCCTTACCTCATGGTGTACCAGAGATCTAGTAGCTCTATTTGGAAGTGGTGTTTAGGCCTTTTGGTCTAACCTTGTTATGAGTGGTCCATTAGTGGCCTTGATTGTAGTATTCATACCACTTGTAACTTCTTCTGTATGAATACAATTATTTGATCAAAAAAATGTTATATAGGTAGCTAGTGTTTTGTTTTTCTTTTCTTATCTCGAAGAACTAAATTATCAATAATTAAGAGCAGTACTGGAAGCCGTTTTATTTGACATATTAGTCATCATTTAGTTCAATGAAATTATAATTTACCTTCCAAATTAAAGAGCAGATCACAACCCTGGACCAAGCACAAAAATCAGACGAATAGATCGAGCAGTCCAAAATACTTATCGTCAGTTTCTCTCTACCATACAGTACTTCATATCAGATAAACAAAAAATTCACTAATGTTCTTGGTAACCTTGCCTATGTTTTCCATCAAAAGAGAAAAACTGGAAAAAATCAATATGAAAGCTCAATGTCATTGTAAAATTATACAAAAATTAAGAAATCATATGTGAGAGAAGAAACTAAAAAGCAGGTTATAAAGAAGAAACTAGTAGGGTGAACAAAATAATGAATAACCCTTTATAATTCTTCTCTCACATATGATTTCTTAATTTTTGGATAATTTTACAATGACATTGAGCTTTCATATTGATTTTTTCCAGTTTTTCTCTTTCGATGGAAAACATAGGCAAGGTTACTAAAAACATTAGTGAATTTTTTGTTCATCTGATATGAAGTACTGTATGGTAGAGAGAAACTGACGATCAACATTTTGGACTACTCGATCTATTCTTCTGATTTTTGTGCTTGGTCCAGGGTTGTGACCTACTCTTTAATTTGGAAGGTAAATTATAATTTTATTGAACTAAATGATAACTAATATGTCAAATAAAACGGCTTCTAGTACTGCTCTTAATTATTGGTAATTTAGTTCTTCTGAGATAAGAAAAGAAAGACGAAACACTAGCTACCTATATAGCATTATTCTTATTCTAGTACTCTCGTTAAATGCTTTGTGGCTCTTGAGTTTTGACCTAATTATTTAGACCTCACATGTCTATTTACTTATTTGTCTATTGTCATCCCCCAACTCAACTAAGATTTGGCAGCCCCAACTCTATCAAAGATGCCCAATTAGCTTCCCAGTCTTTTTTAACTATGTTCACACACACACACACACATGTATAGCTGCTCGATCTTCTTCAAACGATCGAACAAAAGAAAAAGCTATAAAGCTATAAGATAACTCACCATCGTAAGTAATGACCATCCCATTAAGCAGATTGGTAATCTCTCGCTCTCACTCTCTCATGAACCCTTTTTCATTTTTGCTGGAATTAGCAGTGCACGTGCTAATGGAGCGTAAAGACGAAGGTTGCTGGTGACATGAGAGAAAAGAAGAAAGAAAAGGAATCATGGGTTTTGGGATCCAAAGGAGAATACCATATATACATATGCACATGCATGCCTTTTTATCTTCTTTATGGTATTTTTCAATTGGTTATCATGCTCTTGCTAGATCAGCGAGGAACACATTACACCATGATTGTTTCCTGAGCAGGTCAAAAAGATGAAACATATATCTATATATAGGGACAACAAGCGGGAAAGCAATTCTTTAAGTTAGCTATATAGCATTAGTAGTAGTTGAAGAAGATCGAACATAGTGCATGTCATGCCCCAAAGCAAAACCAGATCAAGTGTGAGTGTGACTGCAGCCAGAAAACGTGTGTGTCAAGCTAGCTATTGAACTGTGGCCATCTCTTTAAATTTAGAACGACATCTTTAATGTACCTAGCTAGTACAAGTGGTTAACTTCTGACTTCCAACTTCCTGATGTTCAATTTGAACTACCCCTCCCATTCGAGGCATTTTTTCGAGCATATATGTGTTAAGCTCGCATTATATTGTAGAAAAGTTATTACTTATTAGTGGAGCACTAAGCTGGTATGCCACGATATAACATATATGTAAACAAATATTGATTGAGGGCGAATGTTATCAATTGTCTTAATATGCGCCAAACTATGGTTTTTATAAACAAACTAAATTATGGTGACCATTATTCATTTTTTATTGCTTTTGAGATGAGTAATGTTAGGTAAACCACATTTTCGGATACCACATGCATTTCACTTATATGACAGTTAATGTGACAGAAAGTCTAACATATCATAGAGTTTCATTAAATTACGTGACTATGCCACATCAGCTACCACATAAGGTGTGATGCATGTACCTGAAAAAATGGTTCACCTAACACTATTTTGCTGAGATATCCTTAAAACCATAACTTCGTAAGGTGCAACACTATTAGGACATAAACTAGAGAAAGAAAAGAATTGAGAAACTGACTAAGAAAATAAAGCGAAGAATGATGAGATAGCCCTTTTGCTCACATTATTGTATTCACAGTCATACAATGAAGATCGCTAGAGAGATGCCTTTGTCTGAAAGGAACAACAATTTTGTCTACTGCATGCAGTTCCTCTTTCATAAACAGTGAACTCGACCCACTTAACTTTTCAGTTTTCCCACTTAAATCAATTATGTTTCAGTTGTCAATCTCCCATGTCCCACTTCTCAATTCGTCGATCTCTCTTATTTTTTTTTTCTTTATCCGGAAAGACCCCAGTTTCAGATATTTCTTCTGGAGTTAGATGGGGCTGAGAGTTAGAGGAAGATCAAATCAGAAAATGAATTCAACGGAGCAATTCGAGTCCAAAAGAAAATCAATATCTTGATCACATGAAATGCCCACACATACCAGAACACGATCCTAATAATGCAGATTTGCTGGGGTACTTTGTAATCAATGTTAGGTTTGAAACAAGTCATTCGTGTTGTCATTCTTTTAAAGCTTTTCATATCAATAATTTATGTATGTCTTAGACGAAGAATGAGTCTAGATTTTTCTTCTCATCTTCAACATTGTACGCTATTCTTTCTTCATCCAAAAAAAAAAAAACCGTTGTTATTCTTTTTAGTTTTAAATATTCATCCTCTAAATTAATGACTAACTTTAAATTGCATGGTAAAATCTCATGCTAAGGTTTAAAATATTAGTTTTTATAAATCTATTGAAATTTAAAAAAAAAAATCAGAAATATTGAGGATATATCAAGGATATTCGGGAAAAGAAATTTTTGTTGAAATATTCAATTTATTGGATTTACATATAAATATATATAAATGTCAATTCCATCTACATCTAAAAAGAGATTCAATGTGGTTGAAAAGTTGCTCGCTGATCTGCGAAAATACAATAATCAGACCAAGACATATGACTCATATACTACAAATTGTAGTAATAACATGATAGTCATAGATCTCTTTAGAGCTATCAATTGTTTCCCCCATATTGTACCAATTCCTAACAATATCTGCCAGATTCTTCTTGAGGGGATCTCTCCTCACTCGGATTCCCTTTGAGGGGATTACTCCTCACCTAGATTCACCTTGGGATGATTTCTCCTTATTCAGATTTGCCTTGAGATGATTTCTCCTCACTCAGATTTGCGTTGAGGAGATTACTCTTCACCTATATTGGTCTTTAGGGAATTACTTCTTACATAAATTCGCCTTGAGGGGATTTTGCCTCACCCAAATCCGCTTTGAGAGATTTCACCTCGAGACATTTTTCCCAACCCGGTTGCTCTGCATTTCTATTGGGCCATTTTCTGACTAAAAACCGTTCTTAAAATCCTATACCCCCACATAATTTCCATATTTCATAATGTATGTTTATCTGTGAATAACTTAGTAACTTTTTTATTTTTATTTCTCGTCAGATTTTATATATATTTCTTCATTTTATCAAAATATATCATAAATGTCTTATATATCAAGGATATTTGAAAGAAAAAAAAATTTGACTATATCGGAGATATTTCTCAAAAATATATTTTCCCTCTATAATATATCAGTCACTCCAAAAAGGAATATATCAGAGATTTTGCAGATATTTTAATCCTTGATTCACGTAGTAAATAAAATGATGATTTCAAGTATACGTAGTGAATGAGTCGAAAAATACACCGTAAAGACCTTATTGCATGCCATGAAAAACCAATGTACATGTATAAGTGACAAGTTTTCTTGTAGTGAATTCCTTCAACTATGTTCAACCATTTGGAATCAAATTCTGATTCACGACATAGAGAACTTAATCTATAAGACTAAGATTCTTCAATCTTAGTCTATGACCTAAAGCATGTTTTGAATTTCATTCATCTTTTCCTTTTGTAGTTTTCCTTTCTTTCTTTTGTTTTCTGATTCTTTCATGATTGAAACAGCAGGTCATTTTTAATTTGTTGGCAGGAAACCAACTGCATGAAATTATTCATCCTATTTTTCACTAATCAAATCATTCATCTTTCAGGAACAATAGAAGCTCTAGCCCAAAAAAAAGAAAGAAAATCTTTTAAAACATATATACTTAAACAATGAAAAAGAATTATACTAAAGTTCTCGTGTGTTCAATTGATCTAATGTAATCATATTAATGATTAAAATGCCATTAAAGCCAAAGCATTATGCTTATCAGAACTGCTGAAAAAAAATGTCGTATAAAACCAAATTTTATAAAATGCTTCTAATAATCACCAATAATTGCACTCGTGGACGATATAATGTCGGATGCCCCATCAACGAGCATGGTTACAAAGTATGATCAAGACCTAAAAGATGGACTTATATGTGTTATTTATGAGCATACGAGCTATATAGTAAACAGTACACGATCACCAACCTGATTGAAAAACCATTTTGCATCTTTCTCATTTTCTTTTCAGAGAATTATATAAGCATATATAGAGGCCCGCGCCATGCCGCAACACATACCCCAGCTTGATCAAACTTAGGACGTTTTTTACTTTATGTCCTACAATTTTATGTTTCGATTTCGCATAAAACTGTAAGAGTACGACCGGAATCTCTTAACCAAATTTGTCAGGTTCCATCTCTCTTATCAAAATTTGTTTTGCATTAGGCAAATTTCAGAACTTGGATCAAAACTTGGATTAGTCGAGAAACATATAAGAACAAGAAGACAACTAATGCAGAGGAAATTAATTAGGTCTATAGTGTTTGTTTAGTAGTCTTTTGGTTCTTTGTGAAAAAATGGTAGTGGGAAGATTGGTGGTGCCCTAAATTAGCTTAGCTGTATGAAACTCACAAAAGGTAAAAACGCGTCTTTTTTCTTATTGGTTCCCTAAAAGCGAGAACTTTTCTTTTCACATGCATGGCTAATTAGTCTCTTTCCTCAACACTTTTTTTTTCTAGAGCAACTCGAACAGCTTCCCATATTTAGATTTTTCTCTAATTTAGAGAAAAATAAGTCTCTTTTGCTCCAACAGATTCCCTATAATTATCTATATTTTAGAGAAAGTGAGGAAAGAGAAAATCAAATTCCCTATATTTACAACAATCTCTAAAATTTAAGGAAGAATATGGAGATTTTAGAGATTGATGTAAAATAGAGAATCTGTTGGAGTTGGAGAAGAAAAAGATGCTAAAGTTTTGACTTTTGCTTCCCTATTATACATAAATTATAGGAAAGCTGTTGGAGTTGCTTAAGAGAATTGCTGATTAGCGTGATCTGCAGTTCTGCTTGTACAAGTTATGTGGGTAAATTTCAAGTTTTGTTTTCAATTGAATAATATGATCATGATCTCAGATCATATCTAGATGAAGATGATCCATGCATATTACTAATTACTGAGAATTTAACCTTTTTATTTATGACTTCAGCATATTCGATCACCACCAGAATAGAGATCCATCGTTATGAACATATAGTACGTAATAATTTATATCTACAAATGGTCTGCTGCCTCGCAGCAACAAGAACCACCAAATAACACAATGGTAGCAAATAAAGAAATGAACGAAAAAAAAATGAAATAGAATCACAAACAAATGAAAAACGAGGGTAGATCGCCTATGCTCATAAGCCCTAGTTTGTCTTCATGAATTTTAAGTAGTAAATGAGGGTGTAAAGGCACCCTCCTTGATTTGGGATAAATGGATGATCACAACCAAATTATGGACATGTCGCTGATGACACGACTAGGGTTCAAGCTCGGAAGCTAAAGCGATTAGGGTTTAGTAGTGAAGTTTTCCCCTCTCTTTTAATTTTAACTTATAAGTGACGATAACAATCTCCAAATCATTTTTCTAAGTTTTTAAAATTTAATTTAAAGTTCTCAACCTCAAATACCAAAGTGGACTCCACACGTACGAGGAAAATATGACATGCTTAGCTATTTTAATATATATTTGATTTGATGACAAACAACAACGAAACAAACTTACGTGTAAATATGTTCCACTTCAACACCTTCCATATGTGCAAAGTAAGGATCTTAGATAAAAGGCCCGCCTCCCACATCAACGTAGACACCCCGAACACAATTTGCAATAATCAATCTTTAAGTCACTATCATTTCAGCTTTTTTGTACAATCATTCACAATTTTGTAGTCTTAAACTCTTAATCTCACATAATAACGACATTATTCCTCATATTAAATTTGTATAAGATTAAAGCCTACTTACCCCCTTCTCGTTTGAATTTTCAATTTTGAAAGGGGAAAAGTATATGCATTCCAATTAGTTCCCAAGTGTCGTGCATGATCATAAAGGGGCCATCTTTCTATGTCACCTCATTCTATGAGAGATTCATGTTTGTTATTGGATGATTTGGATCATGGATGGTTTTTGTCAACAACAGTCAATGGTCAAAGATTGGATCCTTAATTTCATATACGCTACGCTATTATACCTAATCCATGTCCAACCATTTACCTATAATCCACCAACCTCCCCATTTGAATCGTTCCTACCGTTTGAGATGGTGTTTGCTATCAACGCTTTATAGTTTGTGTCTTTGTGAAGTTATTTATGTAATGACTTTTATTATATAATTAAGTTTGCTCTTGTTAAAATTGACATCTCGTTATCATAAATACTAGCAGGGTCCACCCACTATGTGTGTGGAGAGAAATTAAAGGTAATAGAAATTTTTTTCGTACAACTACCACATTTTCTGCTATTTTTTATTTTTATTCTTTTGTTTTCTATATTACAATTTACTATATTATTCTTGATTAATTATATTTCATAGTTTTTTAATATAAAAATATTAAATTGGTAAAAAAATTCAGTTTTGGAGAGCAAACTCTCTTCTCTTAATAATAGCATAGATACTGATTTTGTAATTTGAGTCATTGAGCGGAAAATATTGGTATAAAAAAATGGCAACAAATTGGTCCTCTCTAGTTTCCCACGAATCATGTCAGCAAGTTATTATCATGAGGGAAAACCCAAAAGTGGATTGAAAGCGATTTTCTTACAAACATGTTCCACTTTTCACCTTTGCAAAGTCTTCCGAAAATTTGAAGTTTGAAATGTAGATAAAGTCCAATGATATTATTTCTATACAGGTTAAAAAGTAATTAAGTTCATTGGCCCTTAGTGGTCGCAAATGTCCAAGCTGACGAAGCTCATCCAAAGAAAATTCCTAGTTGGAGGTCAAAACTCAAAAGTCTCTCGCAATTTGTTGAGGATGAAATTTTGAAATAATTTTTGGCAATATCCAAAGGAAACTTCTGCAAAATTTCATTGAAATTTACTATAATTATTTTATCCCATCTTTTTCAAATTAAAGTTAGGAAAAGAAAAATTGAAAATCTATAAAGAAGTTTGCATCCCAATTAACCTTGCTTTACTTGCTCAATTAATATTGTCTTACTTCTTTTAATCACTTTGCATTTCCTTAACATATTCATCTTTACCGGCTAGTCGCGTGGCCTCTTGGTTAGCCACTCTAACTAATATCATGAATGTCACGGGATCAAATTTCATTGACATTCAAAATGAATTCGAACCCAGGTGTACGTGGGGGTTCCACATTTGGAGGTTCTTACCAACTCGACCACCTATGATGGTTATTAACTCACATGTATGATTTGCCGGAGATGGTGAATCGATCCACACATAGCTCTCCCTCCATGTTTTTTAGGTAAAACATTTATTAATTTATTACTTTGCTCCATTTATATTGAATAGTTCTTTCGACTTTAAATTTTAAACAAAAGGTCTTTACACCTTACAGGTTTATGAAAATTTAACCATAAACCATATTCTCGTAATTAATACTTATATATATTTATGAGAAGAGCGTCCACAGCATAATAAGCAAGAAAATATTTTACAATTATTGACCACTTAATGGTACAGCAAGATTACAACAACGAAGCACGGTTACACACAATACCACCCCCACTTATTAACTATCGAGTGAACCACATGAATAATGATGGTATATGACAATGCAGCTACAAGAGAGTATATATATTAATAGCTAGGGTTTGTACACAGACGTCATGAATATATTTACCAAACATATAGTTTTCATAAAATTAGTTGTACTGGGAATTATTAAAGTTCCTTACATTACCAACTATCATTATTACTATTTAGTTTGGATTAAGTACTTTTGTTCTTTGCAACACTTGTCTAACATTTATCGATGCCTCCTGATATCACATAAATATTAATTTCTTATAACAATATTTACATCAGTAAGATTAATTGAGCAAAATTATACAGGATGACTTACCCTCTGCTCTCATGAGATGTCATTAATCACTTGTTAATTTGACATATTTGTGATCATTATATCACGTGTTCTTTGTAACTGCGCGCTTTTTTATAGGTAGCATTTACTAAATCTCTCTGTAATTCCAGACCTTCATTATAGGGAAACAAATAACCAAAAGAGGAATGAATAATGTAGGGCAAGTCAGCCTTGATCTTTATGGCAAACAAGATTAATTGTACCACGAAATTAATCCGTTTAGATTATAGTGAATAATTAGCTTATATATGAAGGAAACAAATAATTGTGCAAAGAGATTCATTTCAATTATAGATTCTTTGACACTAAATTCATTAAAATTTTAGATTATATTAATCAATTAGGATATCTCGTATAGTTCTTTTTTTAATATAAATTGATATCATTAAAATCAATAGCTAACGACTAAAATCCACATACAGATCATACATAATCACAATTAGTAGTAAGAATTGACCTACGCATAAGTGCTTGATTTTAGTTTCCATGAAAAGTTAAAAACTACAAACGCAAGCCATAGCACCAACCCTAATTGGAGTTGATATACATGGTGATGAAGGTGGTAGCCTCTATCACTCTCAAGATGGTCACTACGGTCAAATTGCTGCGGGTTCCTCTTTCAACTGCCAAGAACAAGCCATTCCTAGCTGTTCCATAAGGTAGGTTATTTTAACCACGTACCCACTGGCTTGCTCCTCTCTTTCTTGGTATGCGTTAGTTAAAACTATAGTCTAAAAAAAAATCGAAAAACACAAAATTCCGAACAAAAAAAAGAGTACCATATTTTTAACATGAATGAATGCCCAAAGTTACATGAAAATTCTAAAGAAGTTGAGGTAAAATTGCAGGAGCCCTACACGCCTACATGTTCGCATTGGAACAACTAACAACAAATGTTGCCGCTCTATGCACTGCCGTATTACAAAGTTCTTTTTTGTTTTTTAATCAAAACAGTATTACAAAGTCTTGAAAAATACCGGCACAAACAATTATAAAACTGTTACAACAACTCCTTTATATCTTAAAAAGGTGTACATCTAAAGCGAGACTCTCCTTTGTGTCATTAAGACTTCAAATAAGCGCAAGAGCATCAAACTAAGAATAATAGTCCACGCCAAAAGCTATCCGCAACCAAAAAAATAATAACCAAACTCTCAACATGCCTTGGTTTCGTCACACTAGTTGCATAAATAACTGTAACCACCTGACTGCCCCCGTGTCGTTTTTCAAAACAACTCCCCCGCACTCAATCCTGCTGTTGTCATATAAACAACGCACCATCGACATTTACTTTAACGTAACGCGTTTGACAGAATTATTATATTCTTGTTCTAGTTCTTGATCATATTTTAAAAACTATCTCAAGAAAAATATCAGAATTTAGAAAAATATATTTTTTTTTTTTTGGATAGGGGTAAATGTAGAAAAAATGGAATAATTCCCTTCTCCTTTTCCTCTTTAAGCCTCAAAAGGTCACGCACTATGGAAAAAAGCCACCAAAGGTCACACTCTTGAAAACGTTTTTTGCTCCCAAACGCCACCTTTCACACTATTCCACTTCCTCCTTCCCACCACTATATCTCTCTCTCCCCTCTCTCCCTCTCTCCCTCTCTCTCTCTATGAAGAACCAGTCCCATTATTCACACTCCGCTTCTTCTTCTTCAACTAACAGCTACAACAACAACAACCGCCTCTACTCTCTCTAGTCTCCCCACCTCTCCTCTCACAAACCCATTTTCCCCTTTCAACCAAGAAACCGGGTCAGGAGGAAAGACTCCGGGCAAGGTCCGAAACCGACTCTCCACAAAAATGGAGAAGAAGCAAGGGTTCTTCTCTGCTCTTAAAGACGAGGTGGTTCGCGGCCTCAGCCCCTCCCGCTCCCGCGCCACCAGCCCCGCCCGCTCCGCCTCCCCCATGTCGGGTCTGCTCCGCCGCAAGAAGCACCACACCCACCACGGCCACGGCCAGCTGGTCGCGCAGCCGGAGCCCTTGATCGGGAGATCCGGCAGCCTGAGGCCGGTCATGGAGGGTCCGGATCCGGACGGCGGGGAAGTCGGGGATTCGAAGCGGGTCGGGTCGGGTCTGGGCCAGTGGATGCGCGGGCAGCTTTCCCGGACTCCTTCGGTGAGTTCGGTGGCGCAGAACAACCGCAGGTCTGATCTGAGACTCTTGCTCGGAGTCATGGGAGCTCCGCTCGCCCCCCTCCACGTCAGCACCTCCGACCCTCTCCCTCACCTCAGCATCAAGGACACTCCCATCGTAAGCTTTCACAGCTCCTCTGTTTTTTTTTTATTTCTTTCAAATTTTGATTTTTTTGGTTCTTTGTGTGGGTTGGGTTTGATTTGGGTTGAACAAATTGGTTTCATGCATTCTGTTTCTGTTTTGGGTTTGTTTTTATTGCTACTTTGGACCGAATTTGAACTGTGGCAAGATCATATTTTATAGAAATGGGGTTGGATTCTTTTTACTTTTTCTTCTCAAAAGATACCATATTCTGATTTAGATTTTCTGTAGTTGTTTATTTCTCCATGTTTTGCGTAAATTTGAAGAACACCATTGAGTAATCTTTCTTTATTTGTTCATAAATTTTCTTTATGTTTCTTTTATTTTAAATGAATAAAAAAAAAATTGTTTTGCTGGGATGGTGTCTCCCTCATTTGCTGTGATGATCACCAAGAATCTTGATTAGATGTTATGGAAAGTTCAGTTCAGCAGGTCAAATGTGCCTAACTGGCTGTACGATGCATTTTCCGGATGCCGACAAAAATCTGAGTTTTAACTTCTACCTGTTCTCGCAATTTTCCCGGGAACAAACAGATCATGACAGCTAGTAAATTTATTTCAAGAACAAAAATTTTATTTAGAGTGCATTTTGGATTTGGAATTGTGTGCTAAAATTACTTTATGATGCAACCAGTTTAGATGTGGTTTTAATGGGTGATATGTTTTCAGGAAACTTCGTCTGCCCAGTACATATTGCAACAGTACACAGCGGCATCTGGTGGGCAGAAGCTGCAGAACTCGATTAAAAATGCTTATGCGATGGGAAAGGTTAGGATGGTAGCTTCTGAGTTTGAAACTGCCACCAAGGTGATGAAGACCAGAAACGCATCTAGATGTGCAGAGTCAGGTGGGTTTGTGCTCTGGCAGATGAATCCGGACATGTGGTATGTGGAGCTTGCAGTTGGGGGCAACAAAGTTCATGCTGGCTGCAATGGGAAGCTCGTTTGGAGACACACGCCGTGGCAGGGTGCACATACTGCGAAAGGGCCTGTGAGACCCTTGCGTCGTGCTCTTCAGGTGAAGTTTTGGTTGGTAAATTTATGGTTATTTCCTTTGGCTATGCAAATAATTATCCGGGTCAGTAACGTATTTCCCTGGATTTCCTTTTTCAGGGTCTTGATCCAAGATCTACAGCGAGTATGTTTGCTGACGCCAGATGTATTGGAGAAAGAAAGGTCAATGGGGAGGATTGCTTCATCCTCAAGCTCTGTGCTGATCCTCAAACTCTGAAGGCCAGGAGTGAAGGCCCTGCAGAGATAATTAGACATGTGTTGTTTGGCTACTTCAGCCAGAAGACGGGGCTTCTTGTTCACATGGAGGACTCTCATTTGACCCGCATTCAATCCAATGGTGGTGATGCTGTTTACTGGGAAACCACAATCAATTCGTTCCTTGATGATTACAGACCTGTTGAGGGAATCATGATTGCGCACTCCGGCCGTTCTGTGGTTACCCTTTTCAGGTTCGGTGAGATGGCAATGAGCCATACCAAAACAAAGATGGAAGAAGCCTGGACAATTGAAGAGGTTGCATTTAATGTTCCAGGCTTGTCAATGGACTGCTTCATTCCCCCAGCTGACTTGAGATCTGAGACAATAATGAGCGAAGCATGCGAGCTTCCTCATGAAGAAAGGGGAAAGGGTGGTGGGATTGCAGCTGCAGTGCATCGGGCCAAAGTAGCTGCGCTGGAAAAAGAGCATGGTGCAAATGGTGATGGCATGAGCTGGAAAATGGAAATCTAACAGGGGGCAGCACTCGATTAGGCAATTGTTTATACTAGTAGCAAGTTTTAATCAGCTAACACCTTAGAAGTTACAAAGTAGGAG
Organism: Rosa chinensis; assembly: GCF_002994745.2. NCBI lineage: Eukaryota > Viridiplantae > Streptophyta > Magnoliopsida > Rosales > Rosaceae > Rosa > Rosa chinensis. The sequence continues at coordinate 9,349,309 of NC_037093.1, read as the reverse complement.
TTGCGTCGCGTTTTAGGACGTTGGTTTATGCCTCTCAGTCTGTAAATGGAGCATAATCATTCACAGGTTTCACCTGGCCTGGATGAATTATTATACTCTCAATGCAGAATCCAACAAAGGTGTTGGAGCTTGATTTTCCAGTTGAGAATAGAGCAAATGGAGGTTCAGTTTTAGTTTACCTTCTGTGGATGAGAGGGTAGGTGGTGAAGCTTCGGTACAGCAGAGCCATTAACCATGGATAAATTCCGCTAATTCTCTTCCATGAATTCAGGAGTGACAGTGTCAAGGAAATTGTCACTTTCTGGCATGAATCTATAGCAGCCTAATGCCTTTTTAGTTTGTTAGTTCTTACTGTTTTTGGGTGTGTTAGTCTCTTGTGGTTTGGTTGATGCAAAAATTGTTTCTGAATTTGTAAGAAAAACAAATGTTTTTCTAGGTCTGAAGAATAGGGCAGGGTAAAAAGAGGACATACTGGAAATTTAATCTCCTTTAACTGGTGTAACCAACATATCTGGAAGTATGGGTTGTATTCTGGCACTTTTCCAGTGTCCCCATCAGGGATTGAATGCTCATGAGTCATGAATATAGTTAATCATCATCAACCCTGTTCCCTTCCTTCTCTTCCTCGGAGTTGTACATGAATTATGCATTTTTACTTCTGTTTCCAGTTCATTTTTCGTCGATCTGTTTTCCTGTTCCATCTGCATTTTATTATTCGGGCAAGTACTAATGAGGGGTGTGGAGTATTTATTTCTCCAAGTCTTTATGACTGATGCTATCTTTTTTAATGCTTGCTGAGGATATAAACTGTGGAGAAACTGGCAGTGCCCCATCTCCATGAATGTCTACTGCATATACCTTCATTTCAATGGTGCTGGACTGCATCTATTAGGGGCTTTGGTTGGTTTGGTGCTTGGCACTTTCTTCTTTAACCACTTCCCCTATTTGGCCCCATGTCCCCAGGTTAAGAAAAAAGAAAAGCCGTCTGGGTGTGGGACTCTGCAACTTTATTAAGGAATATCATTATTTAAAAAACCCTACTTTGACCAGTTTTCGGTCCAAACCCTAACAGATTAAACTAACATTGAAGTACCCAGTTAGGTTAGAACTTAAAAGGAAGCTGGGTTTACATCGTTTAGGGCAATGCTTGGTATGTTAGAATATGATTACAGCAAGGCACGAGGTTAAAGTAATAGTTCTAACCCTCCCATGTGATAACCTCACCTTCCTTTCTCTGTTCTTCTACAGCTTATTCCTGCTTCGCACCCTCATTTTCTTTTTGCAGACATTGTCTTTCTTTCCCTTTGCTTGCTTGCTTGCTTTGCCCAGTTGCTGACCCCCCACTTGACTAGTTGAGGGGTTCAAATGCCATATACCATTTATTGAATATTACAGTTTTTCTTTGGGGAAGGTTCCACCTCCATCATGATGCTCCTGAATGGTCAAAGTCCCAAATTGATGAGGTAGCTTCTTCCTTTTGTTTTGATCTCGTTGGCCTTGTTTTGGAAGTGTATAGGACCTCCAACTAGCTGCATTTTTAATTTTTTAGGATAAGACATAAATTTCTAGCTTATACATGCATGCACGATGCACCCAATCTCAATATGAGAATATGAGACCAACTTTAATATGACCACTAATTTTTAATTTTTTTTTGGGAGTGGAATAATAGTATTTGTTAAGAAAGAGAGATGCACCTTTTTTTTTTTTTTTTGAAAATGAGAGTTACACATTGTTAGGTATATTGTGATTTAAATTTATAAGTTAATATCACATACAATGACACAGATGACTAGACTACAATTAAAACGTACAAGATGAAGCACTTATTAACGGAGGAGTAATCATTCTACTTAAATTTTACTAACAGTTTGACGAACAATTACCAAACCTATGTCATGATCCATATGAGAAGTTTATAGTAATCTCTACTGTTGGACTGATAGATACAGATGTCCTCTCTATGTTTGAAAATTGATTCGATCCTGACTATTCGATCTCAAATTCGGAATTAGGGATGGCATTTGTACCCATTGGGTATTACCCACCCAATAATAATTCGCGGGTAATACCCATTGGGTATTACCCATCAAATAATTAGCGGGTGTGGGTATTTACCCACCCATTTTTAAATGGGTAAAACCCATACCCACCCATTTACCCATTTTTAATATGGGCAGTTTTTTGTTTTTTAATACTTGCTACTATTTTTTTTTTTTGACCAATACTTATTACTACCTTATTGTTTTTCTTTAATCTTAATATTTCTAATTTTCTACCACTACAAACATTCACCCATTTTCAATATGGGTAATTTTTTTTATTTATTTATATTTTTTTTTTCTTTATACTTGCTACAAACATCTACCACAACATTATTGTTTTTTTTTTATCTGAATATTTCTACTTTAGTGTTAAGTTAGTAAATAAAATTAAATTTATTTTTCAACACCAACTTAGATAATGAAAATGAATAAGTATCTTCTAATTATAACTTCAATGATTAGAAGAAAAAAAATTACAAAATGAGAATTCTAATATCTAAGTAATAAATTTCGGATCGTAAATGAACCACCCTCATGGATCGCCTTTTGAATCGTCTTTTCACAATTATATGATGATCCAACGGTCGGATTCTCACGGATCGCCTTTTGGAATCGTCTTTTCACAATTATACGATGATCCAACGGTCGGATTCTCACGGATCGCCTTTTGGAATCGTCTTTTCACAATTATACGATGATCCAACGGTCGGATTCTCACGGATCGCCTTTTGAAATCGTCTGTTCACAATTATACGATGATCCAACTGTGCGATTCTCACGGATCGCCTTTTGGAATCGTCTTTTCACAATTATACCATGATCCAACGGTCGGATTCTCACGGATCGGCTTTTGGAATCGTCTTTTCACAATTATACCATGATCCAACGGTCGGATTCTCACGGATCTCCTTTTGAATCGTTTTTTCACAATTATACGATGATCCAACGGTCGGATTTTCACGGATCGCCTTTTGGAATCGTCTTTTCACAATTATACGTTGATCCAACGGTCGGATTCTCACGGATCGCCCTTAAGATTATCCTCTCAAAATTATATGAAGATCCAACGGTCGGATCCTCACGGGTCGCCTTTTGAATCATCTTTTCACAATTATACCATGATCCAACGGTCAGATCCTCACGGATCGCCCTTAGGATCGTCCTCTCAAAATTATACGATGATCCAACGGTCGGATCCTGATAGATCGCCTTTTGAACCAACTTTTCACAATTATACGATGATCCAACGGTCAGATCCTCATCCGAGACCACACAAAGTCATCGCAACACCCCGTATAGGTTTTCTGTTTTTTTTTTCTTTTTTAGAATAAGAAAATTATAAAAATGTCCCATATGTTGGTTGAAAAATAATAGTTCTCAATTAAAAAAAAAAATTTGGGTGTGGTCTACAATTTTATATGGGTATTTGGGTAAAATTTGGGTACCCATAGGTATACCCATACCCCACCCATTTTTATACGGGTATTTTGTGATTACCCATACCCATATCCATATCCATAAACTATGGGTATTACCCATTAACAAATACCCAAAGGAAATAATTACCCGCGGGTACCCGTACCTGTGGGTTTTAATGCCATCCCTATTCGGAACCGAACCCGATTCAAATCCCAAATTTGGCATGAGCCTACCGATAGTCCAATACCAACCAATATCAAGCTTGGATCTGGTCAGTTACTGCCCGAACCATCAAGATTCACCACTGTAACCACACCAACGGTTATTATCGCCATGTGCGACCTCCTTTGATCTATTGGTTACTACTAACTTTTATATGATTATTTGCCTTCATGGTTTTAATTCTTGTTCTATATCTACAAGTAAGTCTTCTTCCATCCTTGAAATGCTATGACCGACTATGAGGGGTAAAGCCCGAAAAATATGCTTGTATTTCAAGGCAGGACAAGCCACATACTTTAGCTTGCTCAACTGCCTTTGAGGTAACTCGTCGCAACGTCTTAATCTCTTTGCACCCTCCTTACCCCCTCAACGGTTTTGTCCATGTTCAAGTGTTTTCTTCGGGCATGGTTTAGTAAGCATATTGTCCCAACAACCTTTACGACAGGAAAAAAAATGGCGAAGATTACAAGTAGTTGTGCAAATGTTTAAGTACCAACAATTGCGTACATTAACATCCGTTTGATGCTCACCTACATGTGACTGATGTGAGTAATTATTTTTTTGGTCCATGATTATCATGAGGTATTGTTAAGTGGTGGTTCAGGTCAATATGAGGTGAATATTAATGGTAACAGACAACAAAGGTACCAATTAAGACCAAACTTTGCTGTATGCATGTGGACTAATTATATTAGCTTGGATCATAGATATGTGATGGTCACGAAACATTACCAAGTGGTGATCCAGGCCAACAGTACCCGCGCCACTAAGAAGAGGACTAAACTAGAAGTCTCAAGGTGTTGCAAATGACATCCTAAGGCTAGGGTCACCACTAAGGTGCTCCGATCACAACTCTAATGTTACGGTTTCTGACCGTGAAAGAAAGCTCTCTCCTTATTCAAAAAGAAAAAAGAAAAAAAAAAGGCTCTCTCCATCATTATGTTACATCTAAAACAATCTACCATAAGCTTTCATAAAGTGTTAATTGTATGTAACTTTTTGTGTTGTTGAAAACGATATGGAAGAAATATAGTTCAACAGAATGAAGTATAAAAACGTGCCTTATATGTGCACGTATAACTACTAATGCACTGAGTAATGCTGGTGCCGTGGTGGTCCTGTTTAGCAACTTCAAAAATAAAGTTCAAAAGGACACTGGTCCATACCTCTGTTGAACCTTTTAATCTTTGATATGTAATACTGTAATAGTAATACGTAGATAGTATAGACACCACTGAAAAACCAACCTGCAGGACAGTGACCTAGAGACTTGAGTTTGAATTTGGTAATCGCAACCCAACGCTTCGTTTTAGCCAGCATATGTTTTATCTCATCTGTTTTGTTATTCACACGGGCAGTCAAAAGCTCAAGAGATTACATCCAGTTCCATACCAAGCTAGACTTCATCACCTAAAAAATTGCTACCAACTTTCTTTGGTACGAAGTGTTTACCTTTCGTTTAGACTACCAAGTTTTCTGTATTAACAATGCATTAGAGTTTCTGCTGAACTGAATATAAACCAGAATGTCATATTAGGATTTCCTTCTTGCATGTTTCTCACATTTCAGTTATATTTAAGAAATAGCACCAGAAAAGAATTGCAACACGTACAAGAACATTCAATAGCCTCGAATTAGCTGGACCAAACAGATTAATTGTCTTGTTCAATTATCGATCATATACTCGATCCAGATCTAAAGTTGGAACCTTGAAACATTGCTTTTTCTTATAGGCTATTATTAAGTGTGCTTAACTAACAGATCAATACGGAGTTAGGGACCATCCAACCATCTGAGTTAGTTGATAGCATATATCGCTACCAGTCTTTAGCTAGTCTCTATCTAATTAGCTCTGAGCTGGGATTAATTAGGATCTAACGTAGTAAAGTTGCCCCGAAAAATCGTTTTCCAAATAAAGATGACTTTATGGTGATTCCATTTGATTAATTTTCCTCTATGCTGTCTAATGCTTGAGGGGAGGAACCGAAATATGAACTCTCGAGTCTTACGCCGTACGTACGCAAGAATTCGAATCTCTAGTCTTCTTTAGTTCCCCCAATAAATCAAAAAGTTAGGAACCACTATCCTTTAGTTCATTTTTTGGAATGGTATCATGCTCGGTTTGTGTTTACTTCACACTCAAGGTTAGAGTTTAAAATCACCAGTAACAGTGACATCTACAATGTTACAAACCGTTGCTTTCTAATTCAAATTTTTTAACGTTAGGGTTTAATGCTTGGTTCGGTATATATTATATTATGATGGTGTTAACCTCAATCACACTAGCCAAGGCATGTTAAGGCTGGTCTAAGTTGTCCGGGAACTGGGAAGTAGGGTTTCTATTGAGTTTGGTGAAACTTAGGTTTATACAATTTTGTTCCTCAGAATTAAATATATGCTTCCAAATTTTTTCCATAGGGAATGGAATCTAATCCCTTTTTAAGTGCAACCTTATGTTTCCTTCTGCTTTCCTCGGATGACACTGTTACTTAACAATTTGACTTTAAAATGTGATTCCAAACTCTCATTGCTCTTCCTAGCTAGCTATCATTCTCAAGGAGCACATTCACAGACGCAAAATATTATATGAAGCAAATGGAATTTCGATTCCCATCCAACAACCATGTGCTAAGCAAGTTAATTACTACTACATGAAGCAATGAAATTAGTGCCTAGCGCAGCTTCCGATTCCTTGTGGATATATAGTTTGAAATCTTTGACTGTCAAATTCACAAGGGTTGGATCAGCTATGCGTTTGGTTCTGACTTCTGAGGCATAATGAAGTGAAAACTACGTATCTAAAAAAAAAAAATGATGAACGTCAAACCTTAGAACACAAAAAGGATAAAAAGATTTTTTCAAGTTGAGTAATATATGATATATAGTATGATATAACAACCATGCCCTAATGCGATCCAAAAAAAGAAAAGAAAAAAGAATCCTAATGACCACACTTTTTGTGAGACAAACTAGTGTACTGGTGGGTATGAGATATCCTCATTTACAACTATTTGAACAAAAATTTACAAGTATTTGAACCAAAATTACAACATTGAGAACAAAAATTACCATATTCATTTACACTATTTACATATAGTTAAACAAATTAAAAATTACAACATTGACAACGAATTTGTTCAAAAGCTTGTAAAAATGTCGTAAGAGGTGTAATTACCATTATTAGAACTAAGATTACAACATTGACAACGAATTTGTTCAAAAACTTGTAAAATGTCGTAAGATATGTAATTACCATTATTAGAACTAAAATTACACAAAATATGACTCAAATTACAACTTTGACAACAAAATTTGTTCTCACTTTTATAAATGTGGGTATGAGATACCCACCACTACACTAGAATTTCCCACTCTCTAAATGCTAAATGACATTTAGTCCTTGGTATGTACTAAACTTAATTTGGAACTTTTTGATTCCTGCTCTATTATACAAATTTTAGATCCACGTATTTACTATTTTTTCGAGAAGAAGTTTTTCAGAATTGAGTTAGATGGAGGTTTAACCGATCCCCTCTAATGTAAAAAATATATTTATCATTTATCCTATTTACTTTTTAATGAGGTTTGTAGATTTCTCCTTCTATATTAAGGTGACGTATTCTACAGTTCTACACCACAGTCGGGGACACGGGAACTGAAGTCAACAGTTTGAGAGCTCTTGCGAACATCTCCCCGCTCCTACTATTTCAAAAATTGTTTATCCGATATATCTATACTAGCTTGTATTTAGAATTTCGTCCTTCCAAACTTTCATTGTAACAGCTTTACTCATATACCCAAAAAAGCAGTAAAAGATGGAACTTTCTAATCTAAAAGCCATCAACTTTGATCACTCATGGAACTACTTTAAAACCCAAAGGACAGTTTGGTATCATCATCAAAGACTTTACTTTGTAGCTAAAGGATAATATCTATCCTTCAAGTCCAGAACTTTCACAATTCCTCATTGACAAGCATAATCAACAACTCGATCATTGAATTAATTAAAAAAAGAGCAGAATCTTGACCTTTATATTGGACTTGATATTAGTACCACTGTAATGATCTGAATTTATATTTACTCCTCCTCTCTCGTTGACCTGGATTTAATATGGGTTCTGACCCAGCTATCTTGCAGAGTTTATGGAGGTGTCTTTAATCTGGTTGACAATGAAGTTGAGAACTTCAATAAGATGTAAATGGGTATGTGATAAGATTTTTATTCACTGTGAGAAAGAAAAATATAAGATCTAAGCCAGTGTCGGCAAAGGAAGGTTCCCCTTCTTGTTGGGGAAAAAATAATGGACCTCAAAATTTATGGTACTGAACCAGTGCAATAATGGCTGCAAAATGTTGATGATGGATGCTCTAACACTTATTAGTTAATAGCCATTCTTTTATTGAAATGTGGAGGACAGTATCTAAGCCTCCAAGCTCATTTATTGGGCAGTCGTGTGCACACGTATAGATTGCCTGCGATGCTGGGCATTGATTTTGATGCATGACACTAGAATGAGAGTTGGGTGAAGGGAAGATTCCAAATTTAATTCTCTCTGAAAATTAGATCGAAGAGGAGAAAACATGTTTGAGAGCGTTTTCCAACAAAACGTTTTTGTGTGAATGACGTTGTTGTTAATTAGAGGCGTTAGACAATCATTAGAAACTTTACTCGTGGGAGATGAATTAGAGTTCTTGAAGCCAATCTAATACCATAAGATGTTAAAGTCCAAAACTGTATTACTAGCTCAGTAGCTGCTGTGGATCTAAATGAAGCTAGAAAGCAAGAAGCACTGTGGAAGTTTCAATGAAAGCCTAATGATCTTATGCATCTCTAGCCCATGAAATATTCTCATTTACTTCATTTTTTTTGTTTAAATTGAGGATTAGAAGAAGTTAATTAGGTTCTCGATGTTGGTCAATTAGGACGCGAAATGTCTAGATGAAGATGACATCAATGACGCTTATTTTCTTTGGAAGTTTAGATCAAGGAGGAGCAAGAAAAGTCAGATAACATGTTTTTAGAGGGGGTCGTCTTGGGTACCTTGGTGTTTGACATACCCTTATTTTTTTTTTTTTTTTACTTTTAGTAAATTAATATAGTAGAAACCTACTGAACTGATCAACATGTTACCCAATTAAATATCAACATGTGTCATTTTTAAAAATAAAATTTACCATATTAACAACACACTCTTTCTTGATATGTAACATTGTTAAAAATCATGTAACAAGTATTGTCAAAATAATAAATTACACATAGTTGAACTACAATTACGACTTATGACAACAGTTGTTGTGGTTATTGTAATTGAGTGGTCAAAGATGTAAATATCATATTTGGACAACTTTTATCAAATTTAGAACCTTGATTATCAAGTGGAGAAGCTCCTTACAATACTTAGTTGTTACATATCTTCTGGTCTAATTTTAATTTTACCATGTTCACAACACAAATGTTGTCGGAATTGTAAAATGGTTGGTAATCTTGTAAATTGTATAGTTTTTGAAGTAATTACTACAATTAGAACAAAAGTTACCGCTTTTACACCAATAGTTGCGAGTTATGGTAAAATATGTAGTCATTGAGAAATTATTCCATTAATGATAAAAATATAAAGATTTACCATTTTGACAACAAATTTGTTGTTGCACTTATTAAATTGTCCATAAATTAGTACATTAGTTTAGGCATGAGTAACTACTATAAATAGGACAAAAGTTACCGCTTTTACATCAATTGTTGTGATTGTGATAAAATGTGTAGTCATTGTAATAATCATTTCATTAATGATAAAAACATAAAGATTTACTACTCTGACAACAAATTTGTTGTCATACTTGTTAAATTGTCTATAAATTAGTACATTAGTTTAGGTGAAGTAATTACTACAAATAGAACAAAAATTACCGCTTTTACATCAAGTGTTGTGGGTTGTGATAAAATGTGTAGTCATTGTAGTAATAATTTCACTAATGATAAAAACATAAAGATTCCCTTTCAAAAAAAAAAAAAACATAAAGATTCATACATGTTCTATTTTAAATAATATTTACTACTCTAAGGACTCATGTAACCACTTTGAGGACACATGTGGTAATTAGAAAAAAAATCCTCATTAAGGTCTTCATTAGAGTAAAGTAGGTTCTCATTTGAGTAATTAAGTCCTAAAAGTGGTAATTGTAATAGGTTCTCATTAGAGTAAAGTAAATCCTCATTTGAGTAAATAAGTCCTAAAGTAGGTTCTCATTTGACTACATTTAAAACAAATATTATTTATTTTTACACTAATTGTTGTCGTTGTCGTTGTCGTAAAATGCATGTAAAAAGAATTATATTTGGTTAAGGAAACTACTAATGATATAATTAATTGTTAATAAAGATTACTTAACTAATACTAATATTGCAAACTTAGGTTAGAAGGTTTTTGTTTTTAATATGGAAAAAACTGTTTAAGGATATCTCTATTTGTGTTTGGCCCAAACTCTAAGTTACTTGACCTAGTGGTAATAAGATTTAATTAGAAGGATCTAGAATCCTAATCAATGTAGAATTACTTTCCTTGTATAATTGAGATTCTATGCATTGTAATCCTCTATATAAAGAGGCCCCTATTATCAATGAGAATACACAGCAAATTCCTCTCAAATTCAGTTTCTCTACAACACGTTATCAGCACGAAGCCCTAACCCTGAAATCCTAAATTCGTAGCCTTCAAATCCCAGAAACCACCGCCGCCCACCTTGAAGATCCCAACTCCAGGAGCCCAGAACAGGCGGTCTAACCCTCAGATTGGCCGGCAAACCACCGAACCGGCCACCGGAAAAAGCAAAGGTTCCCCTGCCCGGTTCAAAACTTTCCTCACCACCTCCTGCAGCCATACTTGACCACCTGCAGCGTCTCCACCCCAGAAACCCGGAACCGGAAATTTCATCACCAGAACAGGCCAAAATTCCACCGAACCGGCCACCGGAATCCTCCTAAACCTGAACCGGCAGAAAAAAAAAAAAAAAAAAAAAAAAGGGGGAGGAGATCCTGTGCAGCCCACCTGCTGGAGGCCCAAGCCTAAAAGTTGGGCCCACGTGCAGCAAGCCAAGCCACCGAGCCGCCAAGCCAAGCCGCCAAACTGATCTGCCACGTCAGCGCGCGGACCTGCCACGTCAGCACCCGGTCAACGACTGGTCAACACTTTTCCTGCCAACTTCCGGCCAACTTCCGACCACTTTTCCGGCTAACTTCCGGCCACCTTTCCGGCGACTTTCCTGTCAGCTACAGTAACTTCCCGGCGACGACTTTTTCCGACCATTTTTTAAGGTAATTTTTCTAAAAGTTCCCGTTTTTGAAGTTTTATTTCAATTTCTTCTTCTTTTCTCGGGGACTTCCAACATCCCTTCTTCTACCCCCCTTTCTTCTTTATAGGGGAGACCAAAAGCCGAACTGTGGGGGTTCGTGCTCACTCCAAGCTTGGAGCTTGTAGAGTCCTCCAAACTTAGAGTTTGTTGAGAAGAAAACGATCGACCTCATACATTGTTGTTTCGATCTAATCCAAAAACCCCTCTTGGAATCAGATTTTCTTAGAAGCGACTACGCTCAGAAAATCTCTAATTTCTTGGAAGTGACTACGCTCAGAAATTTAATAGTTTTTCGTGGTAGCCCTTTCGCTCCGAAACTAACCCTAATCTTGTGTTGTTTTTCAGGATGAGTAACTTGAACAAGTTGAACTTCGTTCCACTAGAAACAACTGGCGCAGGATACCATAGGTGGGTCCGAGATGTGCGCCAACATCTTAAGGTTGATGGACTTCTGGGAGCCATCCAAGAGCCTGGTCAGAACGTGCTGTCCATTAAGCAAGCTACTGCTTTCGAAGCAAAACAAGCTAAAGCCATAATTCTCATGACAAGGCACATGAATGACGCGCTCCAAAATGAATACCTCAATGAGGAAGACCCAAGAAAGCTACGGGTAGAACTTGAGCAGCGATTTGGCAACGTTCGTGACTCCCTGCTTCCTGATTTAGAAGTGCGATGGCATAGCCTCCGCTTTTGTGATTTCAAGTCTGTGCTTGATTATAACTCGGAAGCTCTTCGTATCAAGTCTCTGATGGAGTTTTGTGGCCAAGCCATAACTGATACGATGTTGATCGAGAAGACTCTCTCTACCTTCCCCGTCTCTGCACTGATGATTTCAAAGAATTATCGAATTGATGTAAATGCAGGACGTATCACAAGGTTTCATGAACTCATTGGCGCCATGAACGTAGCTGAAAAGCACGACAATATCCTTGTGAAGAACTATAATGCTAGACCCGTGGGAACTAAGCCTATTCCAGAGTCTAACTATAGTCGCGCCCCTAATGGAGGACGTAAGGAGCGAAACCCTAAGGATAGGGACAATTCTGGACATTCTGGTCCATATGTTCGCCCTAAAGAGGAAGGAAATCGCCAAGAGAGGCGTGCACGGAACCGTGGAGGTCAACGTGTGAAGAGAGAGAGAGGCGGAGCTTCCGACCTTGGTGGTAACGCCACCAAGAGGATAGGTCGTCCAAATCGCGCCCCAATGGCACCTCGATCAAGGGAGCCTGACCATAATGATGTTTGTTTTCGATGTGGATCAACTGAACATTGGGCCAAATCATGTACCGCACCCCAGAATGTTGCAAACGCATACAAGACGTATCGTGAAGAAAGGGAAGCGAATTACATGGCACAAGAAGATCAAGATGGCGATCTAGATCTAAGGGCTGAAGACTACAAGGATCAAGACCCAGAAACTGGGGCTTTTGATTAAGTCTTTTTATTTTCCAAGAGTTGTAGGCGATTGCCATATTACTTTTTATTGGATTAGATTTTCTTTGATCATAGAAACAATGATGTATTCTGTTGGCTTATGAATAAAATTTCGAGTTCTTTTCATTATGACTCAATTTTGATTATGAGCATATGACTTTGTGACTACGATGGCTGGGCCATCAGTATTAATTCAAGGACATGGAATAACCCAAGTTCCACTTGCCAAATGGCACCTTGATTACAGTTGTCACAGAAACTCTCTACGCTCTTGGGGCAAATAGTACCCTATGAATAGCCAACGAAATCCATGCGAAAATGCATGTAGAGAACGGAAATGAGTTCCTTTGCATTACCTCTAATGATTGCGAACAAAGACGCATCTTAGAGAAGTTTATGTGTCGCTCTAGTGGACTTTATGTCACTATTCGAGCTATTAAATCCAATAAAGTTATGAGAGAAGATCTCTTGGACTTAGACACATATTGGCTTTGTCATGACAGGATAGGTCATCCTGGTCATGATATGATGATCCGTCTACAAAAAGACTTCACACGGACATCTTTTACTAAGCCTGTTCCTTAGGAAAATTAGGACTAAGACCGTCCTATGCAAAGGATATGACATTACTCATTCTGTTCTTACAAAGAATCCGTAGGGATTTTGTGGATTGATTCAACCAACTTGCGGACGTTTAAATATCTCATGATGTTGGTTGACACGCAAACACACTGGTCACGTGTTGTGCCATTGTCCACTTGTAATGCTGCTTATGCTACACTCCTAGCACATATCATACAACAATGGGCTCACTCCCCAAATCATTCTATTTAGTCAATTAGATTTGACTATGCTAGAGAGTTTACATCGAAGACTTTCGATGGTTATTGCATTGGGACTAACGTTGGATATTATATTCCCCTGAACACACCCAAATGGTCTCACGGAAACGACTACGATGGTAGTCTGAACATTGGTAATGCCCACCAATCTTCTTACATCCTTTTGGGGTGATGCAATATCGCATGCAGCTATGCTAATTCGTCTACGACCTAATGCCACTAAATGTACCTCTGCGTTACAGCTAGTGACTGGGTACACGTCTTTTGTACTTACGTACATTTGAGTGAGCCATTTTTGTGCCAATTGCGCCGCCACAGCGCTCTATGATGGGTCCTTACAGACGAATGGGCAACTACGTTGGATTTGAGACTTCCAACAATTGTCCGCCACTTAAATGCCCTTGCTAGGCGATCTCCTTACCGCTAGATTTGCGGATGTCACTTTGATGAGACAGTCTTCCCGTCGTTAGGGGGAGATAAGAACACGAATGTTCAACAGGAACGACAGGAATTGTCGTAGTTTGTCCCCACTATGTCTCATCTTGATCCCTATTAAAGTGACGAGATCACACAAATATGCTGCAAACATGCCTACAAGGAAGGACGTCCCTACGAGAGGACGTAAGCGCCACCCTACACGGAGGTAGGCATGGCTCCAATGCCAAAGAGAGTGGCACTCTGGCGTTACAGGCCATGGCCCCAGCTAGGATGCGTGGGAGGCCCGTGGGTTCGAAGGATACTTTGGCACATTCCAATCCTTTGATCATCAAGACTCAAAATCCGTCTCATGAGAATCTTCCGGGTTATGGTTACCGTTGGGGGACGCCTCAACGTTAGAACCTATTCCTGAGAATATAGAGCTCTATGAAACTTACACTAGTGTACATGAGACGTGGGATAGAAACTCCATCATAATTGATGATGTAGTTACGCATTTTGTTGCGCATGAGTTTGCTGAGTCCGATGATATCAAACCACGCTCCGTTGATGAATGAATGCCAACGTAGAGAGTTTTTGGCCTAAATGGAAAGATGCGATCAAGGTTAAGATGGATTCTCTAACGAAGAGGAAGGTTTTCGAGCTAGAGATGCCAACACCTCCTAACATAAAACCTGTTGACTAATGGGTCTTCGTTAGAAAGCGTAGTGAGAAAAAGAGATGGTAATCTCACCTTATGGCGCAAGGCTTCTCACAAAACGCCCTGGAATTGACTGCGATGAGACATATTCTCTCGTAGTGGATGTCACTGCACTCCACTACCTTGTCAGTTTGGTAGTTTCCGAATAACTGAACATGCAGCTTACAAATGTGGTCACTACGTATCTCTATAGGGATCTAGATACGGAATATACATGAAGGTTCATGGTGAACTTCATTTACCCAAGTCAAGTGTCTCTAGACCATGGAGCGCGTTTACAAAGAGGTTGAAACACTCACTAAAGTGACTACTTGATTGGGAAGGGATATGCCCACGCGTTTCTATGACAAGTTTCAGATTCTATCGCGGTTCATGTTGGACATGATCTTCATTAGAAGCCCTTAAAGAGTTAAGGGAAACCGCTGAACACTTGAAATCTGAGTTTGAGATGAAGGATTTTGGGAGAACACGATTATGTCTCGGTTGGAACTTGGGCATCGTGTCGATAGATGCTTAGGCATTTTTGACAAGGTCAAGCCTTCAAGCACCCCCATGATCGTCCGTAGTCTTGATCCTGAAAAGGATCCTCTTCGTCGAAAGGATGATGACGAAGATGTGCTAGAGGCAAAAGTGCCTTACTTAGTACAATAGGCGCATTATTGTACTTATCTCAATGCACAAGACCGGACATCTCATATGTTGTGAACTTGTTAGCTAGATATAGCTCTGCGCCAACGCGACGCCATTGGATTGGTGTAAAAGATATCTTTCGATACTTGAGATGTATGAATGATATGGGCTTGTTCTATCCCTACAAAGAGATGATGGATTCGGACCCATCACACACCAGAAACGCCGCCAACGCTGGCCTGCGTTCTCTATCCCCATCCCAAAACGACATGTGTTTTGGAAGGTTTTGCTGATGTTGGGTATCTCTCTGACCCACACAATGGTCATTCCCAAACTAGTTAAGTGTTCACCATGGGAAAAGACCGTGATATCTTGGAGGTCTACAGAACAGACCGTAGTCGCTATATCTTCGAACAATGCAGAGATCATTGCTCTTCACGAAGTGGTTCGTGAATGTATATGGATTGGATCCATAATTACGCATGTTCGAACAATTGTGGTTTGAAGTCTACCACAGATGAGCCTACGAGCATTTAGGATAATGCTACTTGTTTTGAACAAATGAGGCAAGGCTACATCAATAGCGATAACACCAAGCATAATCAGCAACAACAGACACTCCTCGAGATCAAAGTGAACTAGGTTCGATCTGAGGACAGTGAGGCAGACTTGTTTACTAAGTCATTGCCCAATACCACGTTCGAGAAACATGTGGCAAGAATTGGCTTGCGGAAATTATCTGAACTCCCATGATCGTAGTCATCAGGGGGAGGCGCAGACATCAGGGGGAGATGTCTACATGTTCGTCTCGAATCGTGAAGGTGTGTTGTGCTCTTTTTCCCCCCTTCGACCGAGGTTATTTTTGTCCCACTCGGTTTTTGTTCCTCGGCAAGGTTTTTAACGAGGCAACGAGAGAAGCACCACATTTGGACAACACAAGGGGGAGTGTTTAAGGATATCTCTATTTGTGTTTGGCCCAAACTCTAAGTTACTTGACCTAGTGGTAATAGGATTTAATTAGAAGGATCTAGAATCCTAATCAATGTAGAATTACTTTCCTTGTATGATTGAGATTCTATGCATTGTAATCCTCTATATAAAGAGGCCCCTATTATCAATGAGAACACACAACAAATTCCTCTCAAATTCAGTTTCTCTACAACAAAAACATAATTTTCAATTGTGTAATTGTCCATTAATAACGAGCATTAATCAAGCATTAATTCACTAATAATAAAATTAATTAGTAATATAGACTTGCCAAAATCGTCTATGATCAACTTGCTATTTAAACCCTAAACCCTAAATCATATACCCTAAACCCCAAACCCTAAATCCTAAATCCTATACCCTAAACTCTAAATAATAGGCAGTAGAGAATGATGTTATATTTATATTTTGTATTCTCATAAAATGTAGTTGCATCTAGCGAATCATAGTGTTTGTTATAAGACATACATCGGCCACTACGTGTGTATCAAGTTCGTATTGTAGATAGAACACAAAATCATAGTGTTTTTTGAATGACATATGTGATGACCTGGATTTTCATTTTGTAATTTTGGTAATTAATAATGGACTGGTTGTACGAATAATTGTTATTAGGCTTTATTTGTAGGTTGTATGTGGAATGGAATGGTTTTCGTACGTATAAATATTTGAATTTCACAGTTTAGGGGGTCGTGTGAAGTTTGACTTTTTATATGTTGGGATTCTCGGAAAACTTCCTTCACGAAAGTTGTAGAGCGCGTCGATACGAGTTCGTGGACATGCGGAACGCGTGAATCGGAGTCCGTATGAGGAAGTTATGGCTATTGGAAGAAGTTTCCGTTTTAGTATATAAAGGAAAAATCAGAAAATATATTCATTTCCTCATTTTCCTTTTCCGGAAGCCACTCCCTCTCTCTCTCTTCTCTCTCGTCCGCTCCCTCAGTATCGAAGAAAACCGCCTGACCCGACCCGAACCCGGCCGATCCGACCCGACTTTTCCGGCCAACTGCGGTGGTCTCCGGCCTTGAAACTTGGCCAGCAGGGTCGCCTCCTCCGTCTGGTCATCCTTCTGGTGTTCTCTTACGGCGATTCTCCGTCTCGGTGGCAGTTCAAGGCGGTGCAGACTGGAGAAATCGGACCCGGCCGGAAAACACAGTTCCGACGTCGACACGGCTTCTATTTTTCTTGGTTGAACTCAGAACTTCCTCGCCGATCGATCCTTGGTGGTTGTTTGGATCGATTCACGTGAAAATTCGATCAACTCAGTTGGGATTACTGTTCACGGCTTGTGAGGTAGTTTTCGATCCCTTAAGCTTGTTTTCTGACTTCGATCCAGTTATGAAAGTTCACAAGCATGCTTAGATGAAGCTTTTTGATGTTGGGAGTTTTGTGAAATAATGAGTTTTTGGCCGGCGGCGGTGCACCACCGTCTGTGGTGGCGTTCCGGCCACTTGAGGAACTGTTTCTGGTATTATATGTCTTCTACTCGTCGATACGAGCGTTTCGATATATAATATGCAAATTTTGGAGTTCGTATGAAATTGTTATGATTTTTACAGTTTCATACCGATCGATTTATTCGATCCGTGAGGATTCAAGCGTCCGATCGACTTGTGGTTTGGTCACATCGATCGTGGGCGTATTCCGGAGACCTTGGGAGGTCTCGGATGTGGTTTTGCCTCGATTGGCGCCACTTTGAGGGTTTTAGTTCAAAACAGAGGGTTTCGAACTTAAATCAAATGTTAATCGTCACTAAATTGGAAACGTATGTGAATAGGTACTTGACGAAGTATAGTGGACGATTATTTGTGAATTGGCGGCTTTGTGTTTTGTTGAAGACGCAGCAGGAGTTTCGAGGTGAGTAAATCTCACAAGGATCTTTATGAACAGAAGTACCATTATTGTTTTGGCGTTAATTATTTAACTGCAAATTATAGTTGGTATTAGTAGGCATTCCTGAGCGAATGACTACATATATATATTTAGATGAAATATATATATCCTTGTGGATGATTGTGATGAATAATAATATGCATGATGGTGTTCATATTATTGTTGAATGCGACTTTTCAGGAAATAATATTATAGAAAAAGATGTTTTCTATTGTTTGGAAAGTATTGAGCTTGATGTTACATTTGAGTCAAGCGTGACTCATTTTAGATGTATTGGTTTTAGTATCAAGGGTCACAGATGGTGAGCAGGGATTAGGAAAGCCGAAGCTAGGTGCTTGTAACGTTTTTAGGTCAGATGCGACTTACTTAACGTTGACCTTAAGACCAGATAGGGTCTAAGAAGATCTTACGTCACAGATGGTGATAGATCATAGATAGTAACAGGTTGCAGATGGTAACCTTGATGTTTAACTTCATGACCAGATGGGGTCTGCAGATCATGAGTCACAGATGGTGATAGATGGTGATCAATGGTCGAGCTGAGACCAGATGGGGTCTAATGATTATAGGTCACAGATGGTGACAGGTTGCAGATGGCGACCTTGATGTTGATTTCCTGACTAGACGGAGTCTGAAATCATATGTCTCAGATGGCGACAGATCACAGATGGTGATAGATCACAGATGGTGATCAAGGCAGGAATTAGGTAATCACGTCCTGGTTAGGACGAGTGATTACAATTTCAATAGAGTTCTAGTTATCTGCCATGATAGCTTATGGGAGTAACGGTCGAGGTTGCTTGAGACTCATAGGTATGCAGCTTAAAGGAGAGTTTCGACGGCATTCTCCTTTAATTGTCTAGATGAGACTTGAATTGCTACTTGATGGTTAAGTTAGCAAATAGAGCATGGTCATAGCGGTGACTCATGTTGTCCTTTCTTTGGAAAGGATATGGAATGTTAGAAGGAATCATGGCTGCATGTTTCCTTAAGTAGATTGATGTGAGTTGTTGATTGATGTTCATGAGTTACTCATACGAGCTTTCATAAGCTTACCGGGTTTTGTTGTGTGGAAACCCGGTGCACCATTCTTTTGGTGTAGGGGCTAATCCTGCAGGTCAGGAAAATCGTGGCTGAAGCTGAAGGAGCTTGTTGGCAGCAGAACGGGTAGGAAGCAATTTTTTTTGTTGGCTTTGCCAATATATGACTTCCGCTATGCAGTAAGCTCTGAGGAGCATTTACGTTTTATTGTGATGACAATTAAATTCGTAAATTTGTATAATATATAACTCTGTGGAGCGAGTGTATGTTATCTTGGATGATTCAGTGTATCAGTAAGTACTTGTTTTATGGGAAAGATGTTCCAGGTATTTGTATTGATGACTGAATATTCACGCATGTATAATTATGAGATTATATATATCGATTTTTATTGTTGGAATAAAATCAGGGGCGTGACAACATACATGCCGCACTACGTACATATCAAGTTTCTATTCTAGATAGATACAAAATCATGGTCTTTTTTTATGAGACATACATGCTGCACTGTGTGTATGTCAAGTTTCTATTCTACATAGACGCGAAATCATAGTATTTGTTATAAGACATACATGACGCACTACGTGTATATCAAATTTCTATTATAGATTATGTAAGTAGTGAGAGGTTGATATTAATGCACAACACATATGTATGTATATGTATATGTATGTATAGTTTTCATGCATATAGAGAGTTCTTCATTCCAACTGAAAAAGCAAGCGAACTTCCATTTGGTGTGTCTAAGACGATTGTAAGCCATTTCAAATACTTGGTACCTTAACTCCTCTTTGTGGAAATTACAACTCATCTTGTGTTTGTGTTAGGCATTGCATCACTAAAATGTCCTAACAAAATATTGGTACTTATACAAACTACGCAACCAAAGATACTTGAGTTCATTGTATACTTAAGATACCTGAGTGCAATCCCTTAGTGGTAACATTAAGTAATCAGTCACATTAAGTAGCTACAAACTTAGTTTCTACAGAGTTTCCTCAAACTATAAATTGAAGTTTTTAGGCAATTAATTTTAAGTCCTTATTAATAATAAATTTAAGTTTGCAGATTCACAGGTCTAGATTTCCTCAACCGATTCTACACATTAGGCAGTGAATTGCAAAAAAGTACCAAATTGATTACCACCAAATTGACCCATAAACAAAACTCAATAGGGAAATCTATCGTTCAAGGGGGAAATCCTGCTAAGGAGCAATTATCTCATCGAGGAGCGGAAATCTCGCTAAGGAGCAAATTTCTCTTCGAGGAGGAGAAATCTTGTTAAGGAGAAAATTTCTCTTTGAGGAGGAGAAATCTTGTCAAGGAGGAGGTATCTAGTTAAGGAAGAATCAAGCAAGGAAGATCTCAATAAAGCAAAACCCTTCAAAGAGGATCTCAATAAAGCAAAACCCTTCAAAAAGAGTTTTTCTATTGGAACCTCCAAATTTACTCACTTGACCTCTATGCTTTTTACACCTCTTATCAAATTTTCAAATACTAAGTTTACTCACTAAACCTTACTAAACTTCCTCAAATAACCTCACTCATATAATTTGCAAACAAATTATTATCTTTAAAATAAAAAATGATTTCAATGATTTAATCATTCTATAAATCTTAACTAAATATACATTTCTTAATCAAACTTGAGTTTCAAAAATTAATGTCTAATCAATGAGAAAATAACACGAAATATTATGTTTTTTTTATATAGATATTTTTCTATTTTAGCTGTGCAAAAAAAAAAAAAGAAGAAATAATTTGTTTTTATTCTAAAAAAAAAATCATTCTTTTTTAATGTTTATTTTTTTTTCTGTATTTTTTTTTTGAAATGGGGATGGTGCGCTTGTTCTGTATTTTTTGTACCACATGATTAATTTTTTTTTTTTGTGTAAATATAATGGATTGACTTAAATTTGAGTAATAAATCATAAAATGATTTATTTTGTTTTCCCTCACCAATATGCGTTCAATATATATATCATACATTTTTATGTCACATGATCTTAATCATATTTTTAATTTTTATTAAATATATATGAATGCTTTAATGAGTATGTAGTGAAATTAGAAAATGAAAATAGATAAGGAAAATAATAAGGAATACAATCTAATATTATTGAATTGGAAAGTCTACATAAAATAAATATAATATTTTTTTGGTATAATTATTGTCCTTAATAGTCATTTTATAGTAGGTTATATATGTCATTTAATAATTCATAATAGAGTGAGGTCAAGTAAGCAAATTTAGAGGTCCCAATAGAAACTCTCCTTCAAGAAAGATCTCAATGAGGCAAATCCCTTCAAAGAAGATCTCAATGAGGCAAATCCATTAGAGTAAGAAACTAAGTGACGCCCAATCTCTTTAAGGTCGACTTGAATAAGATCGATGAAGCCGAGTTTTAATCAAGAGAAAGCCCACCAATTTGGAGTAGTGAAAGGTTCAGAGTTCAAACCATCTCGAGGAGAGATCTTTATGTCATTTTAGATCCCAACTACCCTACTATGTCATAATCTTAATTGTATAAGCTCAAAAGAATAACGTGAGACTCTCACACAACAAGAAAATGATCCAGTTATACCCTTTCATTCATAATGAAAATAATCAATTCAAACTCTGGTGTTGGAGGAAAAGATTAAGATTGCAAAATATACTACTCATAACAGTTGTCAAGAAGATGACGAAATACATGTTTATCAAACTGCCAATCTCACTAAATCGTCAAACCTTTGGTTTCTTTTTGGGAGGCTGCTGTACATTGTTTGAATTGAAATTCTTATCATGGTTTACACGACTGATTCTGCCACGTACCCTATTTTTCTTTGGGCATCTAGGTTTTGTATGTCCATAGTTCTTGCACAAACTACATTTTCAGTTGTTCTTAGGTTGTTTGCTGCTTTTAGTACCCTGCATGCCTTTGCTTCTGACCTTGATTGGATCTTTCAGGATGTTATCACAACCGCTCGAACTAACAATGATTTCTTTTTGTTGATTCAAAATCTCTTCCAATACCGGCTCTAGTTTAACGAGTTCATTTCTCAAAATGTCAGTGCCGTCCTTTGTCTTCGATACTAGGTAAGATACCTCACTACCCAAATAACTTAAATCGCCGTGCCTGCATGTAACAGATCAAAACTCAAGTAACAGATCAAAACTCATGTAACAGATCAAAACTCAAGTAACAGATCAAGATAGATTCTCCACTTCAAAAGAAAATAACTCTAGCTGTCTCTCAAATCTAAACTGTAAACAAACAAAAATTTCCATTGCAAAGAAATAAATAACAATTTACAATGTTCTCCAAAAGCAAAAATGGAGTTCTATTTCAAATCAGAAAGTATGAAGACTAAAGAAAAGTAACAACTGAGATCAACTTTGCAGTATAAGCATTTGCGTACCTGATCAATTGTAGAGCTTCACCAGGTATGCCGCTCAGAGTGAGTGAAAACTTCAACCTTTGGAAATTTGACAAACCAATTAAGCTTTCTCAAAATCAAAACAAGCTTTCTCAAAATCAGCTCATGGATCTTTCTCTTATCTTCTTCTTCCTATTGATTTTTTTTGAAATTTGATATGTGGCTGCCTTTCTCAAAATCAGCTCCTCTTTCTCTTATCTTCTTCTTCCCATTGATTCTTTTGAAATTTGATATGCGGCTGCGTGCAATATTGCTGGAGATAAAAAAAAATTATTGCTTCTTGTTGTTCTAACTTAACCCTAAAGGAAAAAAAAGGCAAAAAAAAAATAAAAAATTAGAAAGGCTAAGGGCTAAACAAGTTACCAATTTGTTAAATATTTTGAACCACTGGCTATATTACTAATCCAATGGTCCAAAATATTTAACAAAATGAGGGTATGGCAAACACCAAGGTACCTAAGAATTCTCCATTTTTAGAGTGCTTTAGTATAAGATGCTTTTGCTGAATATCATTGTTGAAAAACCTTCAACTCTAAAAAATTGAACTGATACCAAAAGAAGTGAAATAGTCAACTATGGATACTCTAAAAGTCTAGAGGATGGGAGTCCAGTTGTTCAAACACAACTTTATTTGATTCAAAAGCACTTGGGCACTATCAATAAAGCCTATAGGCCCAACTAAAAAAAAAAAAACAAAAGATGGGAGTCCAGCTCTCAATCCTCTGAGAAATGAGAAATTTTCATTTCTTAGGTACTGGTAGAGTTTTGCATACTAACTGTCTTTCATTTCCTAAATGTGTGCTCGTTTAGCTTTTCAAATCCTCGTTTAGCATTTTAACTTTCTTATGTATTGGTCGATTCCATCGAATGTTAATTAGTTTTGGTCCATCGAAGTACAAATTACTTTATCAACTCTTAGACATCGATTAGGTGTAGGTTTTTTTAGCGATATCGATCTTTTATACTTTTCTTGAAGTATAAGCAACAACTTCATTGCAAGTTCTACCAAAGTGATACATACATACATGCTGACATTTAAGTAATAACGAACTAACGTGAAAAACAGACCGAAAACAAAAATAAATAAGACTACTAATGCAGTTAAAAATACAATAGTTATGACAAAATTCTTGCTATGAGAAATGTATATCCCATGTTGGTGCGATATATATGACTAGCTAGAAACCATTTGTTGGATCAAACCTCAATAGCTTCTATAAAATCATAACTGTGGCTAAAACTATTTACTTATTTTTTTACCAAATTCCAATTTATAGTATATACAGAACAAACTTCTATCGCATTTGTATTCACATATCAGTGCATGATCACCAAATACTTCTTTTTTTGTTTAATCCCAGCTGATAGAACACCTTACACCTTAGAACACTAATGACACTTTTATTTCACAGAATAAAAGAGTGAGATATTGGAGGAAGTTAAAGCAAAACATACAACTGCTAAAAAAAAAAAGAAAGTAAAAAATACCTTACACCTTACAAAACTAATGACACTTTTATTTCACACAATAAAAGAGTGAGATATTGGAGGAACCAAAGCAAAAAATACAACTTAAAAAAAAACAGTAAAAGTACAAGGGGGAGACTTTCAAATGTCAGCTCCCGCTCTGTTAATTCCACTTCACTAATTGCTGGAACGAGGACACTTGACTGCATCAAAACTTGTTCAACTGATAAGCCTTGCTTATTCAATATATCTTATTATCTTGCCTTACAAGATAGTGTATAGTAACTATAGTTTATCTAGAAGTTTTATACTTGTTTGTTTACTCTACGCAATTAAGCTCATCCAGGCACAAATTCTCCACTTATAGTTATAGATAGAAGACGATAACCAATAAAAAACAGTTAAAAAAAAAAAAAAAAAAACAACACCATCTTTACTTAGTACCCTATACCCGTTATTCATTAATCATTAACCGTTGATTGTTACCTGTTACCCGTTATCTAAACCCTAAATCCTAATCCCTAATCCCTAATCCCCGTAATGTGTAGGTCTCAATTGATAACAAATAATAGAACTATCAATGTAAAGCCAGAAATAAAACTTTTCATAATGCAAAGAGTTAAACAAAAATACTAAAAAAAAAAGTGGTTAGAGCACCCACTACTTAATGACGAAATCATGTGTTTGAGTCATCATGGGGGTAGGAGTGAAATCCTTTGATCCTTTTTTATTTATTTATTTATTTATATATATATATATATATAATTTTTTTTTTTTAAGTTAAACAAAAGGGAGCTTCTATTCATACCTCCAAAATTTGTATTTAGACCTCCCTACTTCATAGACCTCCATTTTACTTTTACAAATAACGAATATACTATCTATACCTCTCTTATTTTCCCATAATGCCCCTCATTCAATAAACTTTGATAAATGCCTGTAACAATGCATCTATGCTTGGGCATGATATATAAAGCAATAAGATAGGTGGGTTCACTGCATACTCGCTTGGGGACTCAAATTTCTGGAGATTAGCATCCCCAAAAGAAAATGTAACACATTCTCAAAAAAAAAAAAAAAAAAAAAAATGTAACAAGCCATACTTATCCCTCTCCCTCGAAAGTTTCTGCCAATAATCAACTCGTTAATCAAATATCCAGCACAGGAAGCCGTTGCAACAGCCCAAAAATCTATATCCGCTCTCCCTTTTGAACAAAAGAAGGCTAACTGGATACCACCACAAACTCTGTTTTCTCTCTCTCAATTCTCAATTGCCAATAACCATAAACTTCCATGCAACCAATTGCCAATAAACATAAACTTCCATGCAGCCAAATTTAGGGGAAATAACACGTTTGATCCAATTAATCAAACACTTTTAGTAGGTTCATAGGAACATTTGATTACAAAAAAAAACTCAACATTTGATTACCAATGAACCAAAATCCAGTACCCAGTTCATCAAAAACATAACTTCAACTGTCAATTCTCAACATCAATAACTAAAAAATTCTATCAATACCCACAAAAGCCACTCCAATCTCTGAAGTTCATCAATTAATCATCTACTTCCTCCACCTCTCCCTATTCTTTATAATCAAATATCTAGGGTTTCTAGTCCAAATTTTTTGCCCAAGTTATTTTCCGTAGGCTTTTATATATCTTTAAGAATTTAGGTTGGAGGAGAAGGTTTCTCCAAGTTGAAGACTGCTTACTCTTTGTGGAGGTAAAAAAAAAAAAAAGACTTTTTTTACTTTTCCTTTTTTGTGTCCTAATTGGTAATTTGACAAAGTCAACTATCATTTAGAAAAATAGAGAGGTCCAAATGCTAATTTTGGAGGTATGAATAGAAGCTCCCTAAACAAAAATACTAAAGAAATATAAAAATTATGTCTAGGTCTTTGGACAACCGCTAGTCTAATTAATTCAAGATGTTTAGTGTACCCAAATATTTGGAGTGTATTCCGAGTACCGTACATATCCATCTTTATACAAAATAACGTTCATTATACACTTAATAGCTTGACAATATGAACATGGCCGATCCTCAATTTTTTGAGGCTGATGCGGGAAGCGTGAACACGATAGTAAGAGGCTCCGTCAAGCGTCGAAAGCCATATGGGATGAGCTAGAATCCACTAGTAATTACGGGCACAGCCGTAAGAAACATAGAGAAACTTCTCTAATATTTGGTTTTTTATTAATAACTTGAATGAAAATTACAATCGAAAAGGTGCCTTATATAGGGCACATAGAATAAACCTAACACAACTAGAAATTTTAAATACACACCCCTAATTACTTAATACACATCCCCATTATTTTATATTTCAAATTAAATTTTATAGGTAGGTTAAATGTCCAAAACAGACATCTATATATTAGAAGAAAAAAAAATTGAATCACGCCTATATTCTTGTCTACCTCTCTTCTTATAAACCCTAGACGCTGTAATACATCTTTCTTCTCCACACTTCATCATATAAATTTCGACTATTGACACAGATTCTTAAGACCTCACTCAACAATCTTCAATTATGTCGTGTTTGGATGAAATAATTATAAATTCTTGAGAAATTTTAAAATGAGGGAATCTACCACTCCATAAATTGCAATTTCCATTGTTTGGTTGTATTTATTCAGAATTTGGAATGTGTAATAAATGAAGAAGATTTCAAACAAGTTAAAATATTGAAAACAAAAATGACCTTGCTTTGGAAACTAATAAAGTAAGAAAAGTAAACTTTTGTAAGGAAATTCGAAATTATGCATATTTTGATGGAAATTGAAGTGAAGAATTCGGACAATCAATGGAAACTAATAAAGTAACAAAAGTAAACTTTTGTAAGGAAATTCGAAATGATACATATTTTGATGGAAATTGAAGTGAAGAATTCGGACAATCAATTCATTCATTTCTTTCCATAGATAAATTCATAATTTCCAAGTATAGAATGTTAAACGAGATAATTCATATTAAGAAGTTATGAACTGCTTATTTTCATTTTAAATATCATCTCTTTTTCCTTCATCCAAACACACTGTTGAGGTGTGTGTTCTTCATCTTGTTTATTATTATCATGTTTAAAGATTTGAAGGGAACGGTAATAAATCTTTAAGGATTTCCCAATATTTAACACAAGTAATCAATATGGGCATTTACAAAACGTCAACCTATACTGATCATACTAAATAGTAGCCTTAATATAGTCAAATAATAGAATATTTCATGATTTTTGAGATTAAGGGTATTTTCGGTACTTTAGGTTGTGTATTTAGTAAAATATTAAAATGATAAATTAAATGAGTGGTGTATTGAGAATGGAGTGTGTATTAAGTAATTGGGGGTGTGTATTTAAAATTTCTCAACAATTTATTATAGACTAAAACTAGGAAACCTAATTAAATAAAAATCGGAAATAAAATCCTAGATATTAAAGAATATTACGCAAACATATATTTGGAATCTCAACCAAGATTTCGCTCAAGAATCCCGGTATATCCAAAAGAGTAATTTATGATTAATTCCATCATTAAGAAGCCTATTTGAATACCAATTTTCAATATTCAAATCATTCTTCTTAATGTGCAGACGCTTCTTTCTTTTCGAGATTCTTTGTTGAAGTTGGCTAAAATCTCGTCCTACATCAGTCTCCTCCACCTGAAAAGAACTCGACCTCGAGTTCCTCTTGTATGCAGCTCGATCGTTAGTAGGAATAAAACATGATAAGCCATCAACTTCAATATTTTCGAAATTAAAAGGTATCACCATGAATCCAATACCGTAGACAAGTTTAGAATAAACATCTTGAAACTTGAACTCCTCCACTTGAAAAGGAATGGGCATTGACTTCTCCTTGGGTTGATCTTGAACACAATTAGGCATGCATGACATGGATATCGGTGTGATGAATGAATCAGCTTCCGTGTCCTTAATGAGTTTCTCTTCAATCTTCAAAGTGCCTTCTTCATGTTCCTTTTCACACACCTCAGGATGGTCATTCTTGATGTTCATCCTTTCAGACTTGATTTTAATTTTGTGTGACTCCCACCGAAATAAATATGTGCTGTCTTTACAATAACCACCTTTGACTCTTTCATGCCATGGTATTCCAAAAAGCACATCAGTGTCGTCCATGTCGATCACATGACAAGTAATCTCTTCTTTATAAAATTTTCCCATAGAGACAGGAACTTTACAAACCTCTGTTACTTGTGCATATTCATCCTCTCCAAATGGAATCCAGTATGGATCACTTAGCTTCACTGTCGGTAATTGAAAATAATCCACAACTTTGTTTGCTACAAAGTTCTCTCTTAAACCACTGTCAATTATTACAAAGCATACCTTGTCTTTGATGACACATGTAGTTTGGAAGTTGTCGTAATCCGGCGTTGTGAATATCCAACATTCCATGTTTTTTTCTCTCTCTCTCTCTTTTTTTTTTTGGATTGATGAGGTTGTCCTAAGGTGAATCCCTTGGCATGTTCCTCTTCAACGAAACTTTCTTTGATAGATACTCTACGACCAGCGTCGTTGAGGTTAGTGGTAGTGAACTTCTCCCTTGGATTGTCGTCTGCTAAGAAGCGGGCGATACCCGCTATGATACCAAATGATGCGGGAAGCGTGAACACGATAGTAAGAGGCTCCATCAAGCGTCGAAATCCATATGGGATGAGGTAGAATCCACTAGCAATTACGGGCACAGCCGTAAGAAACATAGAGAAACTTCTCTAATATTTGGTTTTTTATTGATAACTTGAATGAAAATTACAATCGAAAAGGTGCCTTATATAGGGCACATAGAATAAACCTAATACAACTAGAAAACAAAAAGAACAATTTATTATAGACTAAAACTAGGAAACCTAATTAAATAAAAATCGGAAATAAAATCCTAGATATTAAAGAATATTACGCAAACATATATTTGGAATCTCAACCAAGATTTCGCTCGAGAATCCCGGTATATCCAAAAGAGTAATTCATGATTAATTCCATCATTAAGAAGCCTATTTCAATACCTATTTTCAATATTCAAATCATTCTTCTTAATGTGCAGACGCTTCTTTCTTTTCGAGATTCTTTGTTGAAGTTGGCTAAAATCTCGTCCTACATCAGAGGCTTAGAAAATTTAAATGATGCCTTACTAATTGCAGGATTTAAAAGAATGTATTAAAAAATTTGGTCAAATTGATATAATAAAGAAAATATCTAACTCTTTTAAATAATTTTTTTTGCAAAGTTGATAAAAAAGAGAAAGAAAAGCAAAATATGAAGGAGAAGAAGATGTTGAAATGAAATATGAAAAAAAAAATGAACGAAAATAAAAGGTATAAGAATGAGAATATATATATATATATATATATTTTTGGTAATAATCAAGATTGAATATATAATAAAGGATTAAATTCAGTTTACTCCCCTGAACTTTAGGCCTAAAATCAGATTGGTCCCTCTTTCTGAAAATCGATTACGATGGTCCTTATACTCTCAAATGACATCACCCGAGTCCAAAATTTAAATTTGGCTCGAAACACGACGTCAGCTGCTGAGTTGGAGCCTACATGAGGGCCCACAATGAGGGCAAAATGGACATTTCAAATTTTTCTAATTTTTTCTCTCTTTTTACAAATTTTTTCTCTATACTCTCTCTCTCTCTCTCTCTCTCTCTCTCTCTCTCTCTCTCTCTCTCTCTCTCTCTCTCTCTCTCTCTCTCTCTCTCTCTCTCTCTCTCTCTCTCTCTCTCTCTCCCTCTCCCAGATGCTCCGATCTGCTGTCCCCTCACTTGGCCCGGCTCCGACCCGACCCTCCCTTCCCTCCTCCTTAACTCCCACCTCGACTCCGTCCCCGCCGAGACCTCCAAGTGGGCCCACCAGCCCTTCTCGGCCCACCGCACCCCCGAAGGCCACATCTTCGCCCGCGGCACCCAGGACGACAAGTGCATCGCCATCCAGTACCTCGAGGCCATCAACAATCTCAAAGCCGCAAGCTTTAACCCAATCCGCACCGTCCAAGTGTCCTACGTCCCCGACGAGGAGATCGGCGGCCTCGACGACGCCTCCAAATTCGCCTTCTCTGATGAGTTCAAGGAACTGAAGGTCGGGTTTGTTTTGGACGAGGGTCAGGCCAGCCCCGTCGATGAGATTTGGGTCTTTTACGATGATCGGACGCCGTGGAATTTGATCGTCAAGGCGAAGGGGACACCAAAATCCAGGTGGGTGTTGTCGGAAATTTAGTCCAGAAATAACAATATCATCAGGCTCTCTGGTTATTATTACTTGAGGAGGAGGAGGTTCAGGGTCTGCTGCAAAGCTCAAGAATCAGATAACAAAAGCAATGGCAAGCTCTTCAATTTTGCTATTTGGTTTCGTTTCTGGGTTGTTTATTTTGATGGTGTTTCAGTTAAAGACTCTTTCTTTATGAGTTTAGTTTGGAAGTTTTGATGATGGTTTCGTTGTATTGAGCATTTTCAAGAACTAAATAATAACCCAGAAGTAATTGGTTCTGCGTTGTTGAGAATATTTGGTGTAGAAGGTACTTATTGGCTATGAAAGGTGGAAGGAGGGCTCAGCGGGGACGGAGTCGAGGTGGGAGTTGAGGAGGAGGGAAGGGAGGGTCGGGTCGGAGCCGGGCCAGGTGAGGGGACGGCGGATCGGAGCATCTGGGAGAGAGAGAGAGCAGATCGAGGAGAGAGAGAATATAGAGAAAAAAAATTAAAAAAAAAGAGAGAGAAAATTAGAAAAATTTGAAATGTCCATTTTGCCCTCATTGTGGGCCCCCATGTCGGCTCCAACTCAGCAGTTGACGTCATGTTTTGAGCCAAATTCAAATTTTAGACTCGGGTAATATCATTTGAGAGTATAGGGACCATCGTAATCGATTTTCAGAAAGAGGGACCAATCTGATTTTAGGCCTAAAGTTCAGGGGAGTAAACTGAATTTAATCCTATAATAAACCACCAGGTGTGGAACCCCTACACCTGGGTTCGAGCCCCCTCTCCTACACCTAGTGGCTAGTTTATGGTGGATTTTTCCCCATAGACGGTGCAGTGGATTAGTCTGGCTCTGCTGGGATACCTTGCATGGGTGTGTGTGTCGCTAACTTATTAACGCTAACCTCCCCCAATCAAAAAAAGATTGAATATATAATAGATAGGAAAATTTTGCCAAAAAATAACTGAAAAGTTATGAATCTAAAAAAGGAAAAAAATGATATAAATGAACAAGACAAAAATAAAAGGAAACATGTCGTCATATATTCATATTTTGCCATATTGCATGGTTAGAGAGAGAGAAGATTGCTCACATGATAACTTATTTAATTTTTTTTTTTTGGCGAAAGGTATCTAGAACAACAAAGGAGAGAGAGCCCCCGGGGGGGGGGGGGGGGGGGGGGGCATCAAACAACAAAATATGAAAAAGGGAGGGAGGTGGCTGTTGTAACCAAGTAGCCGGACACATCCTTCGATGAGCCAGCGAAGCAACATTATCTGCAGCTTTGTTGGCATCTCTACTAGTCCAGGCCCAGCTAACATTCGAGGCAACTTTCGCAAACAAACGAAGGCCCAAGATAGGTGGTTAGGCTTGCCAATCCACTAGGAGTCAGTGACAGAAGATCGCTTGGATTAAAGAGAGAGAATCTGATTCCATTGTGGTAAGAGCTGAAGGTGGGAACTTGGAGATGAGAGTGCAGACCAAGGTGAGAGTTGACACTTCAGACACCAAAGGTGAAGGGGCAGTAGTGTGGATGGACAAACGTCCATGAGCTATCCAGCCAAGTTGCCGACTAGCGCTGCAATGCGACATTGGGAGGGACTGATGGTGCCACGAGGCATCAATGTTGATCTTGAAACAAAGGGGTGAAGGGGGGGGGGTGTCCATCTTGTTGGTTTGAGAATCAGAATGGAGGGCCTAATCCGAGTCTTCTTTGTTGCAGTAATGAACTCATGATAAGAACGAGTGCCTTTATCTATGACCTCTAAGGGAGATGGAGATTGGTGTTGGAAGACACATGTGCACCTATGCTTCCATATCTCCCAAAAGATGAAGCTGATGGAAGTGAAGATGAACTTGCTGTCCGGGAGAGATGAGATTCTATATGCTTCAATAATCCTATCTAACCATATATCAAGAGTGGTAATTGAAAAGGGAACAAACCTAAGTCCAAGTGGGTGGCCGAACCACACAGCTGCAGCCTGTTGAGAATGTGATAAAATATAACTCTCATACTAGAAAAATATAACTTTGCTTATGGGTTTATAAGGCTTTGGGCCACTCTATGTATTGCCAATTGGTTTTGAATGTGAACCCCAAATTACTTTATTATGGTATCAGAGCAAGTTAGTCACGTGTTTGGTTTCAGCAATGACCACTCATGCTCACAGTCACCCAATATAACTTGTCCACACATATAGCTTGAAAAATCACCACACGTGCAGCGGTGTGTTGAGAATTTGATAAAATATAACTCCCACATTGAAAAAATATAACTTTGCTTATAGGTTTATAAGGGTTTGGGCCACTCAATCCATTACCAATTGGTTTTAGATGTGAACCACAAATTACTTCATCACAGTCCAGGGACATGTGAATAGAATATGTTCAATGGTTTCTATAGTTGACTGACAGAAAGGGCAGAGGGGGGAAGTAGAGAGGTGTCTACGAAACAAATTTGCTTTGGTGGCTATAGAGTTAGTACAAGCTCTCCAGAGAAAGTTATTTTGGGCAGGGAATGTAAATGCTAGATCCATTTTCACACAAAGGCTGGCGTCGGATGATAAGTGTGGGGGTATAGAGTTAGTACAAGCTCTCCAGAGAAAGTTATTTTGGGCAGGGAATGTAAATGCTAGATCCATTTTCACACAAAGGCTGGCGTCGGATGATAAGTGTGGGGGTTGTTCGAGGTGATGGGTTGCAAAGATCTTTGGAGATGATAGGCAGAACGGACCTCAAATGATCCATTTTTCTCAAAAGGCCAAATTTTTTTTGTCATGGAGAACATTGGATGTGAGGGGGATTGATTTGATGGCGGTGGCTTCATGATGTAGGGGAGGATAGGAGTGAGGTTCCATTCATGACGGTGCCAGTCAATGAGGCTGTCAACAGTTAAAGATTGTTAATGTGGTGGAGGATGGGAAGACAGATGAGCGATGTAGGGAACCCAATTATGAGACCAGACAAAAGTTTTCGAACCATTACCAATTTGAGAAAACATAACTTGGTGGAGGCTCCCTTTTTGGCTTCCATAAACGTAGATGAAGGAAAGTATCTTCGGACCCAAAGAGACTTCGGACCAGTGACAATGCGCCATGACAATTTGGCCAGCAAAGCGAGATTGAAATGGTTGAAACTTCGGAAACCCATTCCACCTTGGCATTTTGAAGCAGTAAGAGAATGCTAATCTTTCCAATGGATATCTCTCTCCCCGGATTTACCCCACCAGAGTTCAGCAAGAGCTGAGTTGATATCATGGCACAAGGATTTTTGGGAAGAGAAAACAAGCTATCGAATAAGCCGAGATTGCCGAAGCCACTGATTTGATGAGGATTTCTTTACCTGTCTGAGTGAGTGTGCCTTGTTTCCAACCTTGAAGTTTCTTTGAGATGGAGTCACTGATATAAGCCAAAGCAGAACATTTGGACCTGCCCCAAACAGTTAGGAGGCCAAGGTATTTGCCAGGATTTGACGCTGGTTTCATACCTAAAGTGTTGTTGAGCTGATTGACTAGGTCTGTAGGGTGTTTGGACTAAAGAACAGAGAAGACTTATCTTGGTTGATATGCTGTCCAGAAGCATCACAGTAGGCCTTGAGAATGTGAGAGAGGTAGCCACAGTTGTGGTGCGAAGCTTTGATAAAAAACAGTGTGTCATTTGCGAACAGAAGATGGCTAATCTCCAGGCCATTGTTTGCGAGAGTGATAGGGATGAGTTGCCGCGTGACACATGCCTTTTTAACAATTGTAGACAAAACATCACTGACAAATATAAAAAGGAATGGAGACAACGGGTCACCTTGGCGAACTCCACGTGTTGGTGTGAAGGACGGAGAAGCTTTTCCATTGACTAGGACTGAGATATTCATCGATCGAACGCAGTTCATTGCAAAGCTAACCCATTGAACAGAGAAGCCTAGTTTTTGTAAGATCGCTTCGAGGAAGTCCCATTCAATCCTGTCATAGGCTTTGTTCATGTCAATCTTTACGCTCCGTACCGGTTCGGAGAAGTTTGAGATGATGAAAACATTCATGAGCAACAATGATGTTATTATGTATCTGTCTCTCAGATACAAAGGCTGATTGCTCTTTCGAAATGATGTCCGGCATCAAGGGTTGCAGGCGGTTGGTGAGGACTTTTGCTAATTTTTTTTTAAGAGAAGTTACACAGTCCAATCGGTCTAAAGTTGGACGGGAGGGTGCGGGCCTGGATTTTGGGGATGAGCACAAGGTTGGCTTGATTCATGAAGTGGAAGAGGGAGCCGGAGGCCATAATCAGTTGTGGCCTCAAAGATGACTTTGTTGACAATCTCCCAGTAACATTGATAAAAGATGCCCAAGTAGCCGTCAGGTCCCGGTGCCTTTAGAGCTCTTAATTGAAACACTGCATCATGAACTTTTTGGAGGGAGACTGGGGCCAACAGAGTAAGTGTTCATTTCATGGGAGATGATGTGGTCAACCAGGTCTAGAACATAATTCATTTAATTGAAGAGAAGCGATAGAAGAATTTCTTTTTTTGCCCTTTTCTTTTTAATGTGAAATGAGGGTATAGAAGGAAGTTTGAGGGAAAATTTGAACAGAAAAAAATTAATAGAATTATCAAGGACACTTTCCTTTTCCTAGTCGAAAAAAAAGACATTTTCCTTTTCCGCGTGGAAATACATTTCGGTAAGTTTAGGGATTCCCATCCGTACCTAAAAAAAAAAAATCTCGGGTAGAATCCCTAATTATAATTATAATTTACTATATACTAAAATTCATTTACTGTTCATTTAACAGTAAAAGGTCGTTTCTGCCCCTGAGGTCGTTTCTTCTGGGGCCTTCTCATGAGATGAGATGAGATGAGATGATCGGCTTTGGTGTTTCAGTAGAGACAGACTGTGAGAGCGAAGAGTGGAGAGGAATAACAGAGACCACAGTGTTGACGACGATATCAACTGTTGAAGCTTCAACGTGCTAGACGGAAGGAGGATGACCCGGATGAGGATATGGATGCCAAAATCAACTGGGGTTTAGCGCAGGCCTTCAATTTGAAGCTTGATTGCAGTGAGATTGGGGATGACAGGCCCCTTGTTCGCCGCAACCTCTAAATCGCACTTCGCTCCGGTGCTTCGCTGCTACTTCCCGTGGCTTCGAGAAAGTCCCGGTTCAGAATCCGATCGTCGAAATGGACGGTCAGTAATCAATAGCACCACTTCGTTTGTTCACCTTATTATGCTCTATTGAGATTTTGAGAAACCAACGCGAAGGATTGAAATGAAGTTCAGTTGAGTTATGGAATTACTTGTATGATTTTCTTTCAGTTTATTAGATTTTCGAAAGTTGATTGTTGCTGTGCTTATTGTGTAATTTTTCTCAGGTCATGAAATGACGAGGATCATATGCAGAGCAATCAAAGAGAAAGTATGAAGATTCATTCTTTTCCATGTGAATTTTGTTTTTGCTATGGTTCGGTGTGGAATTTTGATTTGAATATGGGAAATTTTCTGTGTTTTGCTATTGCAGCTTATTTATTTTCCCCTATGTGGATTTGGACACCATAATTATGGTGATTGAGAACCGTGATGCTACAGATGATGAAGCCACTCTTAAGTAAGTGGTTTGATTTAAAGTGTATTGATTGCACTTCCTTGAAAAGAAAGGAAAATGGCGTGTTTAGAGCAGGCCTTCAATTTGAACCAGATTCTCACAAGATGGCAAATTGCTTACCACCTCGTATGTTCTCTACTACTAAAGTGTTTACATTGCAGAATTTAGTTTATTCTAGGGGCTTGCTTTACTTAGTGCCATTTGGTTTTTGATGATTGTTTTACTCTGTCATATTGATGGGATGTATGTGATGTGACTAGGAGGTGAAAAGGGCTCTTTTGTAGTCAGGATGATCTCCCACAACTCTTCCGCCAAGACACTGATTTTGTTGTTTTTCGAAGACTGATGCGGGAATGATGCTCAGGTATATGTGGTTTTTTTTTTATATTTATTTTTTTATTTACTTTGTTTTCAGTTATGGTCCCCAATTTGATAGGTTTTTTTCTCTCTCTTTTGCAGGTATCTTGACCAAGCAACTAATTTTTTTGGTTCCTGGTAACCGTTGCTCTCTGCTCTTTCCTTTCCCATACACATTTAACTGAATTTGGTTTCCAATTGCACATTTTCTATTTATTTTTCCCTGTCATCACTATGGAATATGCTTTAGTTTTCATGGATTCTCAAAGAAAAAAAGAAAAAGATAGTGTTCTGGAATTTCATTTGATTTGATACGCAAGTAGTAGAATTGGTTTCTGCAGTTACAGCTTTTTGCTATATATGGTTTGTTGATTTTTGGAAATCAATATCAACTATAGTAGACTTGTATTGGACTGTGATCACTCAATTATGTCTTATGATTATAATTGGGAATCATTCCCAGTGGCATGTTAGTTTGGTTGTCGCAGAACATTGACATAAAATTGATATGCAATTGTGGAGTTGTTTATAAATTGATTTGGATACTAAGAATTGATTATGGTTTCAGTAAATGATGGAAATTGTTAAGGTTCACTCTAAATTGCATCAGTTGATAGTTGTAAGCTTTGTATTGTAAAGAGGGGTTATTGATATTCGAAATATCTTAATTAAGTCGAGACTTTGTGTTAGGCATAAGATTAATATGCCAATGGATGAATATCATGCATTTCCTAAATAAGAAAAATAGGGCTCCCAAGGAAGTTTAGACTTCATGCCAATTTCATGAATCCTTGTATGTGGCTCTGGGCTTTTGATGTTCTTTTCCTTTTTTATTAATAATTTGAACCACATAGATACTTAAAATATCATGCATACTTATTACGGTTTAATTAATTGACATCTTTATGTCACCAAGCTTATCACACTGAGTTTCCAGATAAATTGGGCTTCAATCATTCTCCACAAGATGGGTTACAGCTTCCAGTTTTGTTTCTTTTACCTTTTTCTTCTTCTCCTATCTGTAATTATATTTTTTATGCAGGAAAATGCTTTGAGGAGACTTACATCTTACAACCTGGAATATGGGCTTTCGAACATCAAGCCTGAGGGTATGGACAGTTTCTTTTCCTGTTATCTTTAGTCAATGTATAGATTGCTTTGTCTTTTTATCAATCTTGGTGCTCATTGTGAAAAGAAGTATCTACCTTAAGTCATTCATCTCATCTCTATGAACTGATGTAATTGTATTGAACTTTTTTTTAATAATACTTTTTGTTTACTTAGGATAGTGTAAGTTGAGAATGATAGTGTGAAGAGTGAATTATTGTGTAGTCATCTATATATATATATATGTATATATGATGCAGAATATTTCGTCACTTCATTGAAAGTTTGACAACAAGGTTTTAAACCAGCTTTGTATGACAGTTGATGAAAATATATGATATCTCTTAAATGCATCAACACTAACTATATCATGCATATCTACCTCATTTGTTCAATGACGATGTTAGAAGAAAAAACAAGTATGTAGTCACTCTTTACATACACCTATTCGATTATACACACTGATAACTCAAAATGTGCCTGCTTTAAGTCATAATTGAAAGAATGAGACTTTTTATGGTTTGCCTCATTTATGATTGATTTCAGCTCCACTGCAGAAGCTGCACTAAATTTCTTTATGCTATGCATATGGACTACACTGATTTGAATAAGGGATTCTACATGCTTTGGTCTTTCATTTTTGTTCCCTAGACAAGAATAATCTTCTGTTTTGTGTAAGTTGAATGCTCTTTCTTCACTGCAGGTTGCTCAGGAGTCATTCGCAGAAGACTCATTGAGGCAGCCAAAATGAGAGCTGGAAGTTACAGTGGAGGAATAAACATGACTTAAATGTGGCAATACCTCTTACCTGATAATAGAATTTTTATCACCTGAAGCTTTATAACATCGGATTCCAGTGGGTTTGGACAAGGAACTGGTAAATACCCTTTTCTTCATTGCTTTTCCTTTGTACATGCTTGAATGTGAAAAGGAGTTCAGGTGCGTCAAAGATTGGATTTTGGGAAAGTGTTGGGATTTGGTCATTGAAATTCTTAGTGGGTATTTGGAACCTCCGTTTTCTGTCAATTTGGTGCAATCAATTTTGGCATATGGTCGAATTGATCAGTGATGAGTGTTTGATCTTAATGAAACAAAGGTATTTCCTGAGAGTTTAGTAGGCGACAAGATGGTTTATTTTGCCTCTTAGAGATGGATTGGTACTCTTGCTATTCAGTTGTTGGCCCGGAACTCATGCTTTTAAAATAATTGTGTGCAGATCTTTGGTATGGCAGAAAAGGAGATGGACTACAGGGTTGTCAACAAGTAAGTTTTATGCATTGTATTTTAGTTGATGTCACAAATGAGTATTGGGGGTTTTTGCAAGGTAGTATTTGAATCCAATTTCTTTTCTATCTCAGCTCTGATAGTTTGGGCAATTAGTTCCAATTTCTTATCAATCTCAGCTCCAATAGTTTGAGCAATTAGTTCGGGTGCTTCTTTGCCATGCACATTGTCTTCCATTCATTAATTTATTTTGGCTTTTCACACCTGCTTCCTTCTATTTCCACTAGCTCTCATACTTTATTTGATGAGCATATCTGATCATTGTACAAGACAACGTGGTTCAATAATATTTCCGCACCTATACTTCTAGCTGGTACCGATAAGAGTAATACTGGCTTTTATTCTGTGCAGAAAAGAAACCCCTCATGATTCTTATAATTTGGACAAATCATAAGCATCAGTTCAAGGGAAGTAGCGCAAGGTAATCATCTCAACCTCATATACGGTTTATTCGAAAAGAATCTATCAGTATATTTTGTATTCACTTTTAAGA
Source organism: Rosa chinensis (assembly GCF_002994745.2). NCBI lineage: Eukaryota > Viridiplantae > Streptophyta > Magnoliopsida > Rosales > Rosaceae > Rosa > Rosa chinensis. The sequence goes on along the minus strand of NC_037093.1, from coordinate 9,310,373 downwards.
GAACATATCTATCTCACAATTCCTTTTGCCAATTTGGGCAGCGACACTGACTTTTGTTTGGATGTTCATAATCTAGGTGGAGAGATTTCTCCTGAGATCGGGAAGATGGGCAGCTTGGAAGGTTAGCTTTACTTCTTTCAGCAAGTTTTTATTTATTTATTTTTGGTGAATTTGATATTTGTACGCATTTGATTAGTTTGTTGTTGATTAGTTTTACAGATTAGATTTTAGAATATGAGCTTTTGCTATGTCTGTTTTGAGGAGAACATGTTCATTTTCATTGTATTACTATCATTTATGGTAGTAAGAAGAAAAACAGGGGTTACTGTAGTTTATGAACAGTAACTCTCTTAGGAACAGTGTTTCTAATCTCCAAACCAGTAAGAATAGCTTATGAACAGTACTCCACTTCGGAATAGTGTGCTTCTAATTTTAGACTTCAATCTTCTTACAGTTTTTCAGAAAAGTAGAAAGAAAGTTACTTTGTCTAATCTCCAAACCCGAGTGACCATGTCACAATCAATGAATCCACGGATCTTTTATTCGATAGTAAAGAGATCCAAACCTGTTTGTTGCAATATAATGTGTAGTTTTAGTGAGGATATGGTTATGTGAAGTTTTTTTTTTTTTTTTTTTGTTTAGGCTTTGGGATTTGGTTTGTTGGTACCTAAGAAGATAAACAAACTGTAATGAACTACTTCTAGATTGTTTGTATATTTCCTTCCTTTTTATTTTATTTTATTTTATTTTTTTACACATTTCTTGCATCTTCTGCATGATCAAGGTAACTGGGATTCTGTATGTCAGTCCATGGATCTGCAGATAAGTCCGCTTCAGTTGAAGATGCACTTGAGTCTGCCAGTGAATTAGATCAGTGCTAAAACCCCATTGTAGAAAGTTGATACAAGCTTGGTTAAAATACCATTCTCTCTTTACGAGCTTGATTAAAATAACAGTTGTTGTAATATGTAAAATTATAGTTGTATTATATCATGTAGATCATGATTTGAGAAAGAAAAAAAATATATATATTAAACCCGCAGCATCGCACGGGAGAATTTTCTAGTAACTATCCTAAAGTAGAATGATATTTTGTACTGTTCATTCAATAGTGTCCTGGCTTTTTTGCCCTTCTCTTTTTTTTGGGATTTACTCTATTGCCATAAACAGGCTCTGGAGGAGAGAGTCCGAACCAGCTATTTGCACCTCTTTGTTCCGATCTGTTTTGGTTTTTTGATCAACAGAGACAGAGACAGAGGGAGCTGGGTAGAAGAAGAAGAAGAGATTACGAATTGCATTTTCAGAGCTCTTTTGCCCGTTCTCCTATCAGGTATTTCAGTCTGTTGCCCTTGCCACCTGTTCATCTGCCGAGCCAATTCCGTTTCTCGCGCATCTTCCTCAGAGCCATTTCTCAGCTGTCTATTCATTTTTAAAATCGCAACTGAGGCGAGTAGAACAAAGAAGAACAAGAATAAAGGAGCTTGAAATTTTTCACTGATTGATAAGGTTGGTAATTCAATTCCATTTGTTTCCCATAATTTGAAAGCTTAGTTTAATTTTGTGGATAGAACAAAGTGATAATTGTCCGTGTGCCTGTTTTATTCATCTAGAGTTTGACGAATCGGAAGAGCCAGAGTGATCTGATTGCCAATATACGAAATTAACAATGAAGTTTTGTTATTATCTAATGTAGTCATCAGTGATAGTCTCTTAGTCATCTTTTCAAACTCTATTATCGAATGAATATATGCTGGATTGATGGAGGAGGAGAAAGCAATGTCCACAGATTGAGTTTAAGGTGATATTAGGCATCTGGGGTTTTGTTCTTTGGTGGTTTGCAAATTTGGTTATTGGGTTTTGATATTGATAGTTTATGCATGGAGATTTACAGAATTGGAACTGGGTTTCTTTATTTGTATTCGTTCATGTATTGCATGCATTCCCGAACACCCCCCCCCCCACACACAACAAAAATGAAATCTGAAATAGGCACTCTAAAGCCCTTGAAAAAAAAAAATTACATAAAATGAAATTAACTTCAAACATTTTAATCCAAGCTTGCAGGCTAAGAAAAGTCCAGCCATCCACTTAGTTATACATTTATAGTTTGACTCCTGCATGCCAGTTCTGAAAAAGCCCCATTTAGTAATCTAATTCTAAGATTATTCTTATATGTTCTGATAACTGGTCTAAAAGCACCATTTACGGATGGATTGCGCAAGCATGTTGCTTAAGATTTGTAAAGTTGGCAAAGGTAAAGTAGGGGGATCTCTTTGTTGCTCTTAGTTTGTATCTGTGCATGTTTAGCTCATGGGATCCATATATTCTGCTGCAAGAGGCTTTGAGGAATCCGGCTTCTTGAATGAGGTGGCAGGGGTGGTTAGTACCGTTAAGTAATTAGGAGTTGCTCTTTTTGTTTGCATAGCTTCCAGCTCCCGCAACGATGATACCCCCAATACTAAGGTAAACTAATAGCAGTTTGGTTGGATTTTAAGTTATTTCAAATGTTCTGCAGATTGCAAACTGTCTTAATACTGTTGTTTCCAGCATTGGGAGAAAGCCTTTCACGGTCTTGCTCCAAGTGAATACGAGTGGAGAATAATGTAAGTTAACTGTATTTGAGCTACAACTTTCACAGAAATGTTTTGTCTATTTCTTTTTGTACCTATATGTGGATTAAATATTTCTCAATTAGTTTTTTTTTTTCTCTTAAGGTTCTCAATTAGTTATTAAGTTAGGGAATCGGAAGACTGTTTACGAAGGATCTGTTCTTCATTATATTGCATTGGTGTTTGTAATGCACAATATCTTTGTTTTATTGATTGTAATTGTTAGTATGTTTTTGTTCATTGTTTGATTTCTTTATTGTGATTATACCTTTTCATATGGTTTTTCAGGTTTTGAACAAATATACCTTATAAGGAAACTAATCCTTGGAGAACCATTCATGGTTTGTATATTTAGGCGACCACCGTTTGCTGCAGCCAAATCAAGAAGCTTCTGGTGCTGCTTCTATGGCTTGGATGATGGCTCACCCGCTTGAGGAGTTCTTTGAAGCAGATAGGAAGACTGATGACGAAATGCCATGGTTGTATATGGTACATGCTTTTTGTTTCCATTGTTTTCTATTGTTCAGTGCATTTATGAATTGGGAGAATTGGATTGTATACTTGGCGAGTATCAATTGAAGAAACTTATTGCAAGGCAGAGGTTAATTTGTTTTACTTTTCATATAGGGTGTGAATGCACCTTTTGATGACTCACATTAGGATTTAGTTGTTCATCAGAAAATAAAAGCATTTCAATTATATTTTTTTGGTCACTAAAAAGAATCTCAATACTGTAAGCTTGGTACTACCCAAAATAACAATTTCAGTCTTTTGGTCACAAAATGATCTAAATATTGCAAGATTGGTAGTATGCATCTCGATGACCTGCAAATTTCTACCGTGGTCAGTAGAACATAGAACTAGAGCTATACAGGATAAATGTATATCATAGTTCAAGAATTGTTGATCATTGTTGGGGTCCAGGAGTCTTCTGCCCCGGTTTTAGTTTCTTTTGATATTTAGTTATAACCATTAGACCAATTAGAGCTGAAGTATAGTGAGAGATCAATTTTTCTAAGAGTAATAACTTCCAAGGGAATCGAAGTTGCAATAGAAAAGGTGCTCAAATGTCAAATATTGTTATTATTATACAATTGCTAGATGGGTTTATCAAAAGTCAGGAGTGCCCAAGATAAGGAATTTGGTTGCAGTGATACTTGGAATTAAATTCTGTATTAGTGGGTGATCTGTATTATTAATTGAACTCAATATTGGTAGAGCATGAGAACTTCTATTTTCGATTATCCAAGACATTTTGCATAATTTCAACTTCTAATATTGACTCTCTGATGTCACATTGTTCAATGTATTTCCGCAATACTGTTTGATGCAGTATGTATTGCTTTAGTGATAGATATTAAGCTACTTCTATGTTTGGCATTAGGTGGAAGTTGGAACTTGGAAGGCATTTGAAGATTCTGAACTGCATCTGAAGTCTTGGGATAATCTCAATAAGCTAGGGTTTTTTTCTGCTTAAAGAGACAAACATGCTGATGAGCGCCTTCCCAAAGTATGACCCATGCTTGGAAGTTCTTTAAAATTTCCTTTACATGAAAGGTGGTTTCCTTTGTTCGCAGAGCCTCTAAACTTCATCACGGGTGCTTTCTGATGTACATAACAGTCTCCTGATAAACAGTGCTTCCTTGGTTCATTATAAGACGTATGTTGGCCAGAAGAACTAGAGAGAAGGGTGTTTTGTTTTTCATTCTTCCAAGATTATTTGGATAATTTTTATTCTTCAAAATGACAGACAAGCTTCTTCTTGGTCTTTAGGGATGCTGGGACTCCAAATGTTGGTAGACTAAAAGTTAGTCAGTTCAGCTATGCTACTACTAACACTGAGATCAATATAACACTACAAAATCCTATTTTCGAGACCAAGTTAGTGTCAATTATTTTTCCTACTTTCCCGATGTACTTGTTTTTTACATATTACAGAACACAGGCAAAACAATTGAGGTAAACAATAACCCTGCAGCAACGCGCGGGTTTAGCAACTAGTTCCTCCTATATAAACAAAACACCACCTCGTCCTCCGCCGCTAACGAACAGAGAGAATCGAAGCAGTCGAGGAGAGGAAGCATGAGCAGCATCACCGATGAGAACCTTGAATTTGTGGAGACAGGCATATTTGATACCTTAGCCTATCAGGAAGTAACGAACAGCTGCTACAGAAGCGGCGCCGGCGTGGACATACTGGCGATCAGATTCTGCTTCGTCAAGGTAATTAAATACTGTAATAGATTCGAAGAATTTGAGTTGGAACCAGGCGTTTTATTAGCTCATCATGTACTTAAGTTGCGGATCTCGAGAGAGAGGAGTTGTGATTCAAATAAAAGGATGGACAGGTTGGCTAGGTACAGAGGGATCATAGCTAGGTCTCCAAGGGAGAAGAGAGAGTTTAAGAGGAAGATGGTTAGGTATCTTTCAAGGATTGGAGCTCCGGAAGAAGAGCACGAGTCTATTATTGAAAAAATATTGGAGGAGCTTAAAGATGCTGTCCCCGACTTGATACTTGATGTGCACATTGCGAAATTCATAACTAGATACACGGCCGAGCATTTCTTCGACGACACAGACTACAGGGCCAAGCTAATTCCCGCAACCGAATCATTTATCCAGGGTTTGGAGAAAGTGAGATCACTAGAGAGTTTTGGCGGACAGACCTGTGCTATTTGTATGGAGGCATTTGCTGCACATCATCATCTGAATCGGTTGCCCTGCTTGCACTCTTATCATCAACATTGCATTGTCCAGTGGCTCCAAATCAATCACGTCTGCCCCATTTGTAGACACCCTAATGCTACTGCCTCTGCCCAGCCATCAGACCCTAATCCCAAATTCCCAATTGATATTGTTTGCTGCAAACTAGCTATTGACATTAGTATTTCCCAATTGATATATGCCGGAAACTAGCTAGCTAGTACTTTATTATTTAATTTTTTGCTGCCTTGTTCATCCATCTTTTGTACGCACATCTATCTAGACATTGTCATGCGTTGCTTAATTGCTATATATTCTACATTACATGTATGCTAGCTGTTTAATCCTTACACATGTTAGTTAAATAGAATGTACAACTAAAGAACCAGGTGATCAAGTTACATATTACTTGGTTTTACTGCAGGGCCAAACATTCGGTGGCTGACAATGTTGTAGAATACCTATTTCCTCCACTGCCGGCTGCTGTGACAGACAGACTATTCAATGTAATGATGACACAAATGAGTCTGTTCGTGTTCTTCATGCTGTTACAGCTCTTGCTTCACACGATCATTCATGGGAGCATTGTAAACCAGCCGGTGGTGTATATCATACTTCCCACTCCAGCTTTATGAAAAATGCTTGTGCAAGCATCTTTGATGGATGAGACATCTCTATGTAATTGAGCAAGTGCACGAGCTAATGGACAAGGATAGTCCACAGATCGATGCTCCACGACCTTTGCTTTTTGTGGGTCTTGTTTAGTCTTTTTGTTGTACAAATTGCGCACTGGTTCTTTGCTAATTTTGTTGTGGATACTATGTACTCCAGGCCTGATGGACATGCTCAGCCCCTCTGCGTCGTTGAACATAATACCAAGTACCCAGTCTACTGCTTAGATCATGCAAGTGCTCAGTTTAGACTACAAAGCTTGAACTCAAAATGATCTGTTCACAGCAATAATATTTTAGTAAAAATTATAACTAAAAAAAAACCGGTAATGAGTTCCAGGAAGAGTGAACATGTGCAATGGTTTAATAATGAACTTTGCCACTATAACCTCAACCGGCATTTCAATATGTTCAGTAGGCACCATGCCCTGCTTACACTATCATCATCAAAGATCGCATTCTCTGGTGGCTAAAGATCGACCGTGTGTGAGCATGACCATTTGCCGACACTCTAATCCCCCGGGACATCAAGGGAGAGGAGCTAACTAGCTGCTGCATTTCTTCTTTTTGGTGTTTTTGACTAGGTGCATTGACATTTGCTCTTTATAAACAAGTACCTTGTTATTGACATTGTATGCATAATCATATTGACTTTGGAATAGTATAACAACTTTCAAACTGTTGCTTAATTGCTATAGTCTACTTTGCCAAAAAGAATCAGTGACACCAAGTCCCCCATTTTATCCTATATACTGTAACGCTCCACAGCGGCTGTCCGTTATAGATGACGAGTCTACGCTGGTTATTCATAGTGCTTGCTTTGAGACATCTGTAATTAAGCGGACGACCTTATGGAGCATATTAAGGACCTGGACAGTTCTTGGATTGAAACATACTCCTACTCCACAGCCTTTTGCTTTAGTAGGTCCTGCTTCATCTTTTGTTGTAGAAACTACGCACTGCCACTTTTGCATATATCCCAATTTTGGAGGGTGTATGTAGGATTCTTGAATGTAATGTGAAAAGATATCCAAATTTTTGGTAATGTTTGGACTAACAGTACCAAGTTCATGAATACAACAAACCACTATAAACTGCATGAAAATTACATAACAATAACATTGTCTACTAGTAAAAGTTATAACAAAAAATGAAAACCCAGATACAATCAGATACCTCGTTCCAGGAAGAGTGAACATATGCAATGGTAAGTAACAATATAATTTGGCCCTATAACCTATTACCTTGAGCAGCATCTCACTATGTTTGGCAGGCAGCTTAGACAATAGACACTAACACCATTCCCTCCTTCATGCACAATGACAAATAGATTGCAGCAATCTGCATACATGAGAGCATTAATCTGTCAACACATTTAGTGTATGCACTAGGAGTTCTACCAATATCCAAAGGAAAACAGAGAGGTCTAGATCAAACAAAACAAAGAGCCTTGAAAGAGAATATTAATGGCTATTACAGCTGATAGTCACCAAGAAATCATTAATAAATAGATAGTGCTGTGAAGGTGCAATGGTAGAAATGTTATACGCTACAAGTTTCTATTTGGTCCTGAAGACTGAAGATTTGAATTAACGAAACCATCCGATGGCACACAAGTATTCACAAATTACTAGTCCCATCATGTTACCTGAATTTTCCAGAAACAAAACCTTTGACGGTAAACAATCCTTCAATTCATGTCTTTCTTGCAACTTAAAAATCAACAATACTTCTTGAGACAGTTTTCCCTAGGGCTGCCACTTGGTTTAGTAATTACCAAACCGACCGAATACCAACCGATGTTTTAGGTTTGGTAAACCGACTTTTTGGTAACCGAGACCGATAAAACCGAAATCGAAAATTACCGAAAAAGTTGGTTTGATTTTGGTAAATACCGAATCTACCGATTATCTAAATATTAGATTTATATACTACAGTTTTCAATACACATACATGTATATTAAGAAATAAACATAAATTTTTTTTATAATAGTATGAACATTACTACATATACTACATTAATAGTATATGTATTTTAAGTAACCTAGTCAACGATGGTTAAATAACCTAGTGTTATTGAAAATTGCTAAAACTTGATGTCATATATACAAAAGAAATCTATAATTAGTAGATGAATACAAAGTTTATGACTATAAAATTCAAAAACCTAGTTTTGTTCATTCTAATTTATATTATAAAGAATTAGTTGTTCTAAAGTTGGTAATACCGAAAACCGAAATACCGAATTTGGTAGATATAATTAACAACCAAAAATTTTGGTTGGTAATTGGTAGCTCAGTTTTGAAACCGAAAGCTTTGGTTTTGAAGTTGGTAATACCTATAACCGATTCGAACCGACCGAGTGACAACCCTAGTTTTCCCTATCAGTAGGTGTAACCGAAACCATCTGATGGCACACAACTATTCACAAATTACTAGCCCATTCATGTTACCTGAATTTTCAAGAAACAAAACCTTTGATGGTAAACAATTCTTCAATTCATGTCTTTTTTGCAACTTAAAAATCAACAATACTTCTTGAGACAGTTTACCCTATCAGTAGGTGAAACTAGAAATTTTGTCTGCGCTTTGCCACGAGATTGAGTGTTTTCAATGAATTAGAGGCCTTGATTGAGCTAAAGAAGACCTTAGCATCAGGGGACAACATTAGTTTGATCTCATTCAAATTGGAACCTAAAGCCAAATTATTTTCATTCACATGTTAATATACTAATACACAAAATTTAGAAAGAAAAAACTCACTCAAGAGCAGAATTTTTGATAACTGGATGAAACAGTTTTGGATCAAAATTTTAGCAGCCACTTCTTCTGAAATAAAGCTAAAGCTTCCTCCAAAAATTGATCAAAATCTTGATCTCTCTTGAGGTTCAATGCATCATTACCATTCTGAAGTTCTACCAATCTCAGTCCCTGCAAGGTAAAATGGTTGATCATTAAATTCCACAATGCATATTTGACAATTTTTTTCTCAATCTAATATGGAATTATAGCAAGAGCTAGAGAAATTGACTACAGAAATATAAAGAGAGGGTATGAGATGAAGCAGTACATTACCATAAATGGAATCCATGTACTACAGGCATCTACTTTTTCCTTCTTCTTACCAAAAATGATATAGAGCAAGTGTTAATACTTACCAAGAAATGTGGGTGGTAAGGAAATGCAGCAACATAGCTTGCCTGATGTCTCGTGAATGATATGATTCAGTTGAAGTCAGTCTGCAAAAAAATTGCATTGAGGTTAGGTAATTGATACGATAATATAGAATCAAAAGACTTTTGTTGAATTATCACTTGCTGATATAAATTGTTTCCCATTGCCCTCAAATTTCTGAATCTCTGCATGAGTATAGACAATTTAATTAACAAAAGCGATAGCAGAAACTTCCTTCAAAATTGAAGCAAAGTTTGAATCAAAGAATTTGGCTACTTCAACAGTAGTAAAAAAACGTTGTAAATAAGCTTTTGTAGGAAAGAAACATTCTAGAAAGAGATGAGCATATATATATATCGTCGGAGAAAGAAACCAGTTACCAAACAATTGTTGACATAAACAGTGTGCGAATTGAACTAAACTTGAGTACAAACAATAGAGAACAATAATTATGAACTGAAATAAACCAATTTTTTCTTGTCCTTTCATATATGATTTCTTAGCTTATGATTAGACTCTAATTAAATTTTCATTAATTCATGTATACTTACATGTACAATGTTGGCAGAACTTCAATTGAAAAAACAATAGCTTATATTCAAAGCTCAGAGTATAGTATGGAGTGTTTAAGGTTTCGCAATCTTGGATGGAGATAAAGTGATGTTAACTAATTGTTCCAATTGCATGACAATTCAATGCATTCAATAAAACATCAAACAGTTGTCATCAATGGTTAAAATGTTAAATAGGTAACTACCTACAGATAACTACATAGATATAGATTGTTTAAAATTAGTTGAACAGAAACTTTTAGCGACACAAATTTCATTTGAAAATCATGAATTCGAAAGCAGAGCTCCAAAATAACAAACAAAAACTACAAAACAATATCAAAAGGTAATTTTGTTAGCTTTCCTATAAAAATTGTTGTGCTGCCACTTAAATAAAATATTGCAAACAAATGAGTATAATTTAAGAAACTACATCACCTTAACAACAAACGCTGCACTTATTTCCTGACAATTATTTTCTTCATAATTCAATCACACACGTTATTTCTTCTCCCAAAGTTTGATTTGTGCAGAACTAAAATGATCAGAAAACTGAACAAAAGTAACTAAATTGAGCTAAATTTACCTGCAGCAAGGAGTAAGGGGTTCTACAAACTCAGTGACCACAATACAGTCCAGAACCTAGGCCTCTTTCTTCTTAACTCAAAGGTTAATCAACTGAACTTTCACTCTAACTTAGAAGTACCTCCTTTATTTCGCCTGCACAATAAGGCAAATGGAAATGTCAGACAAAGAGTTTAAGCTTTAGAAGAAAGCTGCACTCCACATACATAAAAAAGTATAGCAGGACCCATCTGTATTGATTTGTGAGGTTTGGTTTTAATAATTGCACCTTAGATATCAAGAATTCATAAAACATAAATTAGATAACTGAACCTCAGCTTCCTTGACATTTTCAGCTCATAAATAAACATGACTATTTTGTTTCCTTTTCTCAACAGAAATTCAACTTCAACTATTTTTTTATTAGTGAAAGCAAATACTAAATCAAGAGGTTTTTGTTGGGGTTTGGTGGTGGGTATGGTTTTGTAACTTTAATTGAATGTGTCCTAGAAGTTGGGGAGACCATTACAATTCACAGTTTCACAGCAGAAATTTGGGAAGAATCAATCATTTAAAGGGTAAGAGTCTGTAGGCTGGTTGTGGTTGAAGCATGTGTGTTTCAGCTGTTGCTGATGCAGACTCGATCTCCCTTGTAACAAATAACTCAAAATTTAAAAAGATAATATCTCATATGTGTTTCTTAATTTGTATAATTGTAGATGTATATATGGCTTCGATCGGGAATCACGGGGATAGTTCCTTGATATTTGAGGCTTGTTCATGCCACGTACGTCAGCTTTCTGTGTTTTTCCACACTGGCTTCTTATTTCTAAGGGCAAATATTGAAGGGTACATGTAGCTGTTATATTCCCATCAAGGGACCTATATGCGTATGTAACTCAACACACAAATATATTATATATGAATAGAAAAAAGAATCGGTAGCAGAAAATGAGGCTATATATACTGGATATTAATTACAATTTTATGGTGTTAAATTTATGTCATGTGAATATGTGATTTAGACAGTAATTCTCCCAAAAATTGTCAACAAATTTGATATAGAAAGTATAAATCTCCCATTTAAAATTGGGGTTTGGACAATTAGGGCAAGAAGTTTCTTCACTCTTTCTACACTGATTTGATTTTGAGTTTTTTGTTTCTTCCTAATGTTCCTCAAATCTCTACTCAATTGTTCTTTCCTTTTTTCCTTTTTACTCAGGACCAGAGTGGATCTGGAATTCCCTCAGGAAGGAAGGCCAAGGATGTTAAGGTTTTGGACCAGAGTGGGTCTGGAAATCCCCCAGGAAGGAAAGCCAATGAGGTTAAGGTACCTTTCTCTATATAACTAGACTATAGTTTAGGGGCTTCTTAATAACTGTGATCGTTTTGTGATGATTTATTGTGAAATTTTTTTTTTTTTTTTTTTTTACAGAAATAGGTCAGTCATTTCATTATAATTCAGCAAACAGTACAATAACGAAACACCCCTATGGGGTCGTCAGAAAGAATCGTCCCTTAGAATCTCATGAACCCCTATTCTAGAAGAATAAACTCCCACAAAATCCCTAGTACACCCACCTTTTGGTGAATTCATGCACCTTTATTCTAACAAAAACCAAGAAACCTCGAAGCAAGACATAAAAGTAAACAACTACGGCACTGGTTTTTGCGACCCAAACAAAATTAAGCAATAATAGGAGCGGAAGGATCACCATCCACTCCCTTAACCAAGGCGGCCCAAAACCTAAAACTGAAGGTCCAGCCCACCCAAGTCCAGCATTGTGAACGTACCCTGCAGGAAGCGTTATCAGTAGAACGTAGGGGTTTCTGATGCTGGGGTTGGTTTGTTGATAATTGTATTTTTTATTTTTTTAGCATTTGGTCTGATGCTAGGGTTGGTCTGGTCTGTTGATTATTGTGATTTTTTCTTGGGTGTAGCATTTGGTTTGATGTGAGCGTATGTAGGGGTTTCCTTCTGATTGTGATGGTTTATGGTGATTTATTATGAGATTTGGTCAGTTGTGGGGGTTGGTCTGTTAATGATTGTGATTTTTTCTTTTTTGTCTTTTATTCAGGCTCAGTCTGAATCTGAAATAGCAGTTGCTGCTCGTCCAGTTGAGCCATTGAGGAGGAACCCACCAAGAACTGCACGTTGTGACGCGAAGCTTCGACAATTGAAGGTATCTCATTTAATCTTTTACTGTTCGTATGGGTTACTTTAGTTTTGTCTACCGCTATATGATATGAATTGATATATTGGTGTAACATTGGGCTGCTATTTTTGTTTTGTAGGCTCTCATACCTCCTGTCCCTGTGCAAGAGCAGCGGGTGAAGGAACCAAAACCAACTAAAGTGCATTTGAAGAAGTTCCCCTTTGGTCGATTTTTATGCTTTAGGTGTGAACGTACTCTGCAGGAAGCGTTATCAGTAGAACGCACTACTTTGGTGAGTTATAATTTGTATAAAACTAGGCTTTTTTTTTTCCTTTTCTTTTCATTTCATTAATTAATGGTTGTTTTGGTCAGCTTCCATTAGCTGATGCGCTTTCAGCTGGGGAACGGTTTAAGGATCTTATTGCTGCTGGTGATCCATCATTGGGTGCTTTGACAATGATAGCTTTGAAAAAGGTGGTCTTTTTCTGGCAGCATCATTACTCAACCAAGGTAATTAATCTTCATTCTTATCTTTAAATGACATTTTGCCATAATTGCACGTAATTTGACTATTGTTTTTTTCTTCAATTATGTAGTTTCAAATTTTCGATTTCGATCACAGCCCGCTTGCCGCTTACATCTGCAAGTGCATGAACGCCAGGTAGATGATGGTTGCTGCTTCTATTGTGGCTGCCAGGGATCGATGTCAGTTTGCCCATCCAAAGGATCCTAATCCGGCGGATTTTGCTCCAGTTTTGGGTTTGTTGTTGAAAGCTGTGGGTCATCTTTGGGCTATTCTAGCCGTCGAGAATTCATTAAGTTTGGATGATGTCCTCAAACTCTCAAAGATCGGGATCTCGGAGTGGGCAGCCTCAAGAAGAGGTGATTAGCCGATTAGGTGATGAGGAGTTGTGGTCTATGTTTTTTTTATAGACTAGTTATGTTTTTGTTGTGGATTAAATTCAATCATGTTGGTCCCATCCATGTCCACCTATTAACAAACTTAGACAATAAGAGTGGGTTTAGTTCTGAACGGTTCGGTTTTAGGCCGAAACGGAGAAACGAACCAAACCGAACTGAACTAGGACTTCAGTTCAGTTTTGCATTTTTGAGAATTTGAAATCAAAAACCAAACCGTTTGCTTCAATCTAGTTCCTCTTTTTTTTTTTTTTTTTTTTTTTTTTTAAGTAAAACAAATTTCTTTCTACTTCTACCTCTTCGATATTTTAACTTAGGGAGTTTTTTGTTTCTTCAAACCTATAATAATAATCCATAACAATGAGTTTATAAGTTCACTAATGCATACTTTATATTTCAATAGACAATAATCTATACTCCATATATAGTCCATATCCATAGTTCATAATTCAAACTTCAAAGCTTCAAAATCAAGGACTGAAAAATCGATAATATCCTAAAAATTTCCGCTATATTTCCCTTTTTTTAGGGTCTCGATATATCTTTGACTTACCAAGAGAATATTGGGAGAAATTTCCGAAAATATTCAAAATTTTCCGGAAATATTCAAAATTTTTGTAAAATTCCGAGATTATTGCCACCTCTCGCGATATGTGGCTCATGAAAACTAGCCATTGTTCTTATCCAATCCGACTAAACTGATATAACATCTAAAGAGGAAAACTTTAAAAATTTATAGGGTCATGTATTGCTCTTTGTGTCTTTTCCCTCCATGCTTATAAATCTTCTAATTATCAAATTTGCTAATTAGTAAACATGTGGCTCTATTAAAAAAAAAACTTTTCTATATATTTCAATGGACCATTTTCTACTTCTTTTTCTGTTTATTTGAAGACCGATTTTTTTTAACATATATATTTAATTGTAAAATATTATTATAATTAATAATTAACTCTCTTAATCTCCTATTTAAATCATTTTTGAGAACTTTCATGTAGAATCTCATATCTTTGTCATGTCAGTGTATCTTATTATACTCCAAATTACTACAATCATTATACAATTAATTTCATCAAACGCTTTTTTTGAAATATTATAGGTAACTGATCATGTAAATATTTCATGAAAATTCATTAATGATTTCCATATTACTTTCTAAATTTCCATAATTTTTTTTTGAAAATTTACTTAGATCGAAATTTCCTCGATATTTCCATTTTTTGGACTATCGATATTTCCACGATATTCGATATTTTAGTCCTTGTTCGAAATAAAGAATTTACTCCAAAATTTGTAAAGTCCATCAATCCATCAACATATGAAATGATAAAAAAATATAGAGTGCAAAGTTTATAAAGTCCATCAAGTCATCAACACTCCAACCTCACAAACTAAAAATGTTTAAGTTCACTAAAAAATTAAACATCACAAAGTTGAATGAACGAACATCAACATATGAAGGCATGATCTCGAGCTTGGAAAGATGAAGTCTTCGACTTTGGAGGTAACATATATACCACTCCGACTACTCCCCATTGCAGCTCCATGTGGCATCATAAGCAATTCTACATTGGCATAAGAGAATAATAAAAAGAAAAAATTTAGAAAAGAAATACATACAGTCATATATAACATAAAAATTACAACTTCATTAAACCCAAAAAACATTAAATAAGAAAATAGAAACAATTATCTCTTTCTGCTTTTTCACACAACCGCATCTCCTCAATGGTAGGCACATGATGTAAATACACAATTTCACTCCTAAGCCAACTTTGTGTACATATCAAGGCCTCCACCATTCTAGGACTTAGGGAGCTACGACATGGATCAATAATCCTCCCACTCGTGCTAAAGAAAGATTCCAAAGCTACGGTTGACACCGGAATAGCTAAAATCTCCTTTGCAACGTGGGCCAATATAGGATATTTACAAACTCCATTTACCTTCCACCAAATCAACAAGTCAAAGTCTTCACTATCTCCTTCAATAGTATCTCCAAGATAGAATCCACATCATTGTTGATGATCTCAGCTTTCTTTGCTCTTCTCCTTTGCTTATTCTCTTTCAACCTCCTTTCTAGCTTCATACAACCCTTACTTGAAGAAGACACTCCCTCACTTGATACTTGAGTACCACTAACACCACTTCCCCTTCCCTTTTCCTCATACACCTTGTAAAGGTCATACAAGAGATCTTTCACACTCTTTGGTATTAGCTTCCACCTTTTCATCCATCTCCTCCCCATCAATAATTTCAAAATAATCAACAACTTTTTCAAGCTTATGACTTGGATCAAGAACAATACCAATAAAAAAAGGGATTTAACTTTTCAGAGCTACCCCAATACTTGTTAAACTTGTCTTGCATGGGTGATGCAATCTCCAATAAATACGGGTTAGATTGTTCTTGTAAGAGACCATAAATATGAAGAAAATCAGCAAAAGTGTAATGAATAGTAGGAGAATTATAACAACACACCTTTAAAGTGACTTCATAAAATGGTCTCAAGAAATCCACAAATTTCTCCCCATTCTCCCAATCAACTCTTGCTGGTCGCCCTTCTTTTGGCTTATCATTCGTGTCATCTTGAAGCCATGCCCAAAAATTACCAGCATCATCTTTTATCATTCTATCAAAGGCTTTTTGGAGTTTCAAATCCTGTTCCAACATCAAGAATGTGGAATTCCACCTAGTAGGGACATCCAAAATCACAAGTCCTTTACACTCTAGTTTCACCCTTTCAACACACTCTTTGAAAAAATCAAGTCTTTGTGGGGATGATCTAACATACTTCACTGCATAACGAATGGCCTCAATGGTCATCCTCATTACACCCAACCCATCATTCACAATCAAGTTTAAAATATGGGCTACACACCTCACATGCAAATTCTTTCTTCCATGCAAAAGTGCATTATGGCCGAAACCAAAAACAAAACCGAACACAGTGCAGTTTGGTGCGGTTTTGTTCGGCTTCAGTTCGGGTTTCGGTGAGGTTTTTTTCGATTTTCAGTTTCACGAGCCAACCCTTATTAGACAATACATAGAGATCTTAAGCAGGCTGACATCCCGGTAAAGAGTCCCCCTGTTAGAAGCACCTGACAAGGAAACAGAATTATTTTCCATTCATAGGATTTGAAGATCCCATTAGAAGAACAAAGACATCAACGATCATGTTGTTTCCATTCGAATTGTGTATATGTACTATATTACTGTATAGTCTGTATTGATATTATACATTACCTATGCTTTATTTATAGTAGAAGAATTGAGACACTCTTTTCCAACCTTACGTGCTTGGCACGATCTGCTGACTCTAAACATTATGTCCCAACTTAAAAGCTAAATGTACATAACTTGATGAAATCCTCATTTTAAGTAAAAATTGTAAACAAGCATTATTGGTTTCACTTAGATTACGATATCATAACAACATGAAAAAATTACTGAAGCTAAATATATATAACCTCAAGATTCTTTCATTTCCTAATTTGACTGCAATCATCTAATCCTCATGGTTTACGTATGGTTTTATCTATACGTCAGACCAAAAATATAGTAGCTGATTTAGTACTTGCTTGACAATCATAAACCTTAACCTAATTAACAATGTTCGGTTAGAACTCCATTGAAGCATAACCAACAACAGGGAAGCAGACCCCTGATTAGTTAGTACTAGAAAAGTATCACGTTGTGTGTGTGGTAGAACTTGTAAGAAAGAATAACCAACAATAAGGGAGTATAATAGCTTTACTCTTCGGAAATTTCAATCATCAACACATCGGAAGACCAACCTTCTAGGACAACAAAAACCATTATTCTGTAAGTAACTAATCAAGTAAATATGTGTAAAAGCTTGATCATTCCCCTATTGTGAGACAAGAAGTGAACAATCGACCACCATGATTGATCTAAAGAAGTTCCACCATAATTTGCGAGTCTATCAAAACATTACTCCCTCGAAAAACAAGAGAGCTAGGGACGAAAATTCATTTTATGAACCCGCTATTGACCACACAATATTCCTTAATTTCATTAGGTGTTATTATACGTACACTACCACCACTCCATTTGCTCTAAACTATGTGAAAGAGCATAGAAGCATCACGATCTTCTATAATGGGGGATTGAAGAGAGACACGACTAGGAGAACGACCCGACTAGCTGGAAAATCTTTACGTACATTTCTCGCATCTCTCTCACATCCTTGTTAATTACATATATGCTTAATTGCTTAGCAGTATTATTATTACTGCACATTGTAGGATCCTAACAATAAGAGAGAGAAATTGGACTACTCTAAGGGCACTCAGATTTGTTGTTGTGGGTGGTCATGTCAGGGTAGCACTTGCAGCACCTTTCTCGGTTACTAGAAGTTTGCGGAGGCGTACATTTGCAGCGGTCACAACATGTCTTGCAGGCCCTCATGGACCTCGTCTTCCTCGAATGCAGCATGCACTTCTTGTCAATGGAATGCAATCAACCCCCAAAAAACACCAAATATTTTACCTGCTTCTCGTTCATTTTCTTGGGACAGGTTTGAGCTTATCTTATATTACGTACCCTCCTATTGTGTACATTTTTTTTTTATATAGTAAAATAGACAATTTATTAATCCAACAAATTACAAAAACGGGGATGACACTGTAAATCCCAACTACTCCAAGTAGAGGAGATGACTCACTCATACCCCAAATATAGAACCATCGATTATAGACACCATGAGCCGATAAGGGCTTAACTGTAACCTACAGACAAACAACCTACCCTAGAAGTGTCGATACATCCTTATAGCCAACCTCAAGAAGAAAGTAGCCCTGTTCGACACCATATACTAAAACCGCCAGTATACTTGTAGAGACGTCTCCCCATTACATTGATAACAATAAAACATTGAAATTAGAAAAACAACTAGTCCCTGCAGATGACACCATAACAATGGGACAACCACTAGACCTAATTAACCAAACAACCCTACCTCCAAAGAGTAGGGACTTATGAACCCTAAACAAAACTTAAAAACCAAAATTAAACCCTAAAAAGAGAAGCCGTTGCGAACCACCTCTTTTCACGAAAGAGTCGACATTAGAACATGAACAGCGAGCACCGGAAATTCAGGCCAGATCCAAATCAACAGCAGTAATCCAATTTTGTCCTTGCCATTCTGCCAAACCCACTGAGACCATAAACCTGCCTCTATTACACCAGCACATGTGAATCATAGTGACCGCTCAATAACCACCCAATCAACCACTCTGAACCACCTCCCCGGACTACTGCCCTTCAAAATCATAGAACCCATGATACTAGGAATCCCCAAGCCTCGCCTCCGAGCAACTGGACGAAGAATCTGATAGTTCGATCTCGAAGAACGGAAATCCAAAACACCTGAGCAATGAGATCTTGAGGAACGTACTCCGTCGAAGACCCGAGCAACCCGAATCGTCTGGATTCCATCAAAGAAGTTGAGCAAACCAAGAACCATCGGATTTGCATTGGAGAAACACCACCGCTATCAACTGCCATTCGAGAAGAAGAAGAAGATCACGACTTTCAAAACTACATAACTACTGGAGAAAAAACCAGCCCGTCCGGCCGCACAATAGGCACGACGAGGCAGGAAGCCAACGTCGGCGTAGAGGCACCGCGAGACAAGCAGAGAAACCAATTTGTTATTCGCCTGTTTCTTGTTTCCTGTTGTTACGGAGTGAAAGAGAGAAAAGAAGTCATCGAGATACCGAATTACATATATACTTATTTCATCAATAGCCTAAGGGATTTGTCCATCCTATTGTATACATTTGTCCATCTCATTTTTAATAAAACTGGGTTACCGGTGTAACTTCTCCCTTAGTATATGAGTTAGACAATTAGTATCGCTTATTTTTATATCTTTATTAAAATAAAAACAAGCAAGCTCTTCTTTGTATTGTTAACGAATCAGTATTGTGCCTCTGGCCAAGGTTTGCTGGAGAATGCATCGTGCTGATGTGGCATAGTTGGTTAATTACTTTTACCTAGCTAGAGTTAATTTCTGTAAAGGTTAATTACCAAAGTTTGTTGAGCCTTAATCTAGAGGGTACGATAAATAAGGGTTCTGAAATAATTTTCTGTAGGTTTTTGCATTATTGAAAAACGCAGATAGATACTCTCTCTTTTTCTCTCTTGTTCATCTTCATCTTCTACCTTGAGATTAAGCTTCCATGGCTGCAATGTTATCATGTATATCTGTACCCTCTCTTTGCTAGAGAATGCATCGTGCTGATGTGGCATAGTTGGTTAATTACTTTTACCTAGCTAGAGTTACTTTCTGTAAAGGTTAATTACCAAAGTTTGTTGAGCCTTAATCTAGAGGGTACGATAAATAAGGGTTCTGAAATAATTTTCTGTAGGTTTTTGCATTATTGAAAAACGCAGATAGATACTCTCTCTTTTTCTCTCTTGTTCATCTTCATCTTCTACCTTGAGATTAAGCTTCCATGGCTGCAATGTTATCATGTATATCTGTACCCTCTCTTTTCTGCCCACCGCCTCCCTACACAGCTGAGGGCTGGTGTTAGCATTGAAGCCACCCTCAAGTGCATGAGGTACAAGTTATAGAATAGGGGATTAAGTAAGGATGTTGAACCCACGAGGATTGGTAAATCTTTTCCTAGCTAGGGAAAACCTAAGGAAAAACTAGAAGAATATGCAAATGTACAATTACAAGTAAAGGCTCACAAGTGAACCAAAGTCAAGATAGTGTGTAGAGATTTGATTTTGACTTTGAGATTGGTTTCTATTCAAATTGAAACAATGAAAGCAAGTAATATAAACTAAGCTAAACTAAACAAGTTGTTATCAAATGGATGGGAGTTAAGGCATCGGGTTTCATCTTTTGCCTCCCTTGCAAGCATTAAAGCAATTGAATATGAATGATGCAAAGCTAATTGTCCAACTATCCTCTTAGCATCCGGATAGGACTACTAAGGCTTAAACCCTTTCATTTTATTAACTCTAACCGGATAAGTTTAGAGCTAACTACCTAGAGACAAATTCAATTACCGGATAGGTCTCAATCCTTTGCCCCTAAATGCATAAAGCTTAGAGTTTAGGTAACCAAGCAAGCAAACCAATCCTATCTCTAGGTGATTTTAGCTCACTACCCTCACATGCACACATGGTGTGCTTTCATGCTTCCTTTTTTCCTAAAGGTAATCAATCTCTAGGAAAAACTTCATGTCATGGCAAACACATAACTCAAATTGATTAGCTCTAAGTATTGCATTCAACTATTGACGTAGCATGTGAGAATGACAACATGAATTTGCATCAATGTGTAAACAAAAGCATCAATACAAGCAAGTTTGGCTAGGGCTTTCAACCCTAGCCCCAACTAGTTCACTACTCACACATAGCTAGATACAAAATCTTCAACATTCTATTAAACATCAAATACATAAAGAGATAGAGAGTAAAGGGTGACTATTGATGATGCCGGAAGAGGTGGTGGAGATGGATATCCAAGAACATGATGTGGTGGTAGTCACCTCCTTCTCCTTACTCCAAGCTCTTGATATTGGTAAGAATAGTGAAATTTGGGATCTCTAAGATGAGTTGTGGTGTTGAGTGGTGGAGGAAATGGAGGTTGTAGTGGAGGAAAATGGAGGTTTTAAAGGTGGAGATGGTGATTTTAGTGGTGGAAATGGTGGTCTCTTCTCTAGAGAGAAAATGGATCTTGGATAGGATGAAGATGATTGAATAGAGTCAAGAATGCTGAATAGTTGGTCTTTGGCCTCTCTTTGATTAGCTAGGTGTGTCATCTTTGGTCCCAAAATGTTCAAGAGATGCTCTTACACCATTGTTCCCCAAATGGTCCCAAATTGGCAAGGTGACAAAAGGACAAGGTGTAGGGAGATATTTGAATTTCAAGTGATGAGAGATTCTCACAACCATGGTCCTCCTTTGCTAGAGAAAGAACCCTCCATGAGTGGCGGCTCGCCGGAAAAGTTTGCCTGAAAAATCGCCGAAAAAGTCTATTTGCAATTTTCTTCCAATCTTCGTGTCTTCTTTCCCTAGCTTCAAATCTCCGCATTTCAAGCCTCAAATAGTCATTTTATTCTCAATGCAAGGTTTCCTACAAATAAAAGGAAATTGATTAAAAAGGGTAAAATAGCATAAAAGACAAATCAATTTTCATAATTATGGGGCACAATTGCATAAGTAATTTGTGACTCAACAAATACCCCCAAACTGGAATATTGCTTGTCATCAAGCAAAAGCATTAACCCAAATCCGAAACATAACAAAACTAACACAACCTAATCCTTCCAACATTATCCTCAAAGAACACAATTTGCTCAAGGCAAGAAAATCAAGTCATGTCTCAAAAGTTTATGAAGCTATGTGACAAATGCTAGAGTAAAATGTATGACATGCCATGATTGTCACTTTGATGCACCAAAACCAAGCTTGCACAACAAAACCGTGCTAACCATAAACTCACTAGATTTTCACTCTAATTTTCACACAAGTGTTTAAAGGTTAGCTACACTATCACTCAAACAATCTCATGCAAATGCCGCCATATGCTTGCTTTTCAATCTCATCCCCACAGGTCATGCACAAACCATGCATCTTGGATCAAAAAGGACTTTTATTAGGTTGTAATGAGGCTTAGGGCTAGGGGTTAGAGAAATGAAGTGGATAGGAAATCACAAATTCCAAGCAACTCCCTTATTGAGATTTTACGAACTTAAGACCTTAAGATGCTTCATATGATTCACTCTCTTAACCGTTCCCCCAAACTTTAAACTAAAAACTATTTATTGAACTAGAGAAACTTTCTTTTTGGATTTTTTTTTTTTTTTGGACTTTCTTTCTTGACTTTCTTGAAATGTAAAGACAAATTACAACTGCACAACAAACATAATACTCCCCCACACTTATTTCTTTTCAAGTACCCCCAAACTTTGTTTCTTGAAACATCTTAACATATACAATCTCACATTGCTCACTAAGAAAATTTGGAAAGGGTAAGGCTAGTGTTTAAACTAGAAGGTAAGACATTTCTGGTGCAAAGAAATGAAAGGCTAACAAAAGGCACAAATTGGCAATCTAAGGATAATCATCTTTTTAGGACAAGAGCTTGTTTGGCCATGGTGGAATTCCTATTGCCTCAATCATTTCCGTGATGTATTCATGCTTGACAAAAGTTTTGAGAGATATAAAGCAAGTTCTAGAGATACAATCCACAAAAGATTGATCACACATGAAGAATAAAGTGCTAAGAGCTATTGGATGCACTTTCATTAGGCTCAAAACTCACATTTGTGGTGCAAATAGTTCTCACAAATCTCATCATGCCAACCATATCTCAATGCATGGGGCACAATGCAACTTGGATTTGCATCAATTTATAAACACATAACATGTGAGAATGACAACATGAATTTGCATCAATTTATAAACAAAAGCATCAATACAAGTAAGTTTGGCTAGTGCTTTCAACCCTAACCCTAACTAGTTCACTACTCACACATAGCTAGATACACAAGCTTCAACATTCTATCAAACATCAAATACATAAAGAGATAGAGAGTAAAGGGTGACTATTGATTATGCCAGAAGAGGTGGTGGAGATGGGTCTCCAAGAACATGATGTGGTGGTAGTCACCTCCTTCTCCTTGCTCCAAGCTCTTGATATTGGTAAGTATTGTGAAATTTGGGATCTCTAAGATGAGTACTTGTGGTGTTGAGTGGTGGAGGAAATGGAGGTTGTAGTGGAGGAAAATGGAGGTTTTAGAGGTGGAGATGGTGGTTTTAGTGGTGGAAATGGTGGTCTCTTCTCTAGAGAGAAAATGGATCTTGGATAGAATGAAAATGATTGAATGGAGTCAAGAATGCTAAATAGTTGGTCTTTGGCCTCTCTTTGATCAGCTAGGTGTGTCATCTTTGTCCCAAAATGTGTAAGAGATGCTCTTACACCATTGTCCCCCAAATGGTCCCAAATTGGCAAGGTGACAAAAGGACAAGGTGTAGGGAGATATTTAAATGTCAAGTGATGGAGATTCTCACAACCATGGTCCTCCTTTGCTGGAGAAAGAACCCTCCATGAGTGGCGGCTCGCCGGAAAAGTTTGCCTGAAAAATCGCTGGAAAAGTCTATTTGCAATTTTCTTCCAATCTTCGTGTCTTCTTTCCCTAGCTTCAAATCTCCGCATTTCAAGCCTCAAATAGTCATTTTATTCTCAATGCTAGGTTTCCTACAAATAAAAGGAAATTGATTAAAAAGGGTAAAATAGCATGAAAGACAAATCAATTTTCATAATTATGGGGCACAATTGCATAAGTAATTTGTGACTCAACAGCTGGGGGGGTGGGGACAACTTACCCCAAATTTTCTTGTCACCGTAAACCTACAAAGACAATGATAGCAATGAACTCCAACTAACCAAGATATATATAATAATATAACAACAGCAACAATAAAACAAATACATTAGCAACAATCGATTAGAATATGTGTATGCGTGCGCGCACCTGCGCGCGTGTGTACATGAATACATGTCTCATAGAGTAATGCAGTAGTCGCTAACCTTGTCTACTGAAAGTAGTGGAGTGTGTAAGTGGTCGGGAGTTGGTATCTGAAATTATACACATAAATGTTTAAAACTCATGTAGTATCACCAACCCTAATTTAAAGTTATATACGATCATATACATGAAAATGTACCTTCAGCTTCTTGGCCTTTTCGTTCTCAAACTCATCAGCTGAAACCTACAAAGACAAGTATTAAAGTGAAAGTACTAAAGAGAAAGTGCACCTACGTGTCCATTTGTGTACACACACGAAAATAATGTACTAATGAATAAGTTACATTTGTAGTAACTAAGAGACTGGCAAAGAAGAGGAAGAGCAGAGTTCTGAAGACCATTTTTGTACTCTGTCGCAGCTAAATAGCTAGAAATCGAACAATAGCAGATGATGTGTTTGCATTAGAACAAAAATCTAATGTGGTATAAATAGTGTTGAAATTAGGCATTCATTGCATAAGCACTACCAGTGGTTCTGTTTCAATAGTCATATAGATGTATGTGGATGTCACATGGTGTGCATAAAACTATAGCCAAAATTGGATTAAATGGACCTAACAAAAAGAAAAGGCATTTGTAGGCGTTTTGAAATAATTAGTATAGAATCCACAATTGAAAGGTATCAAACGACGATGCTATAATTTGTCACACAAAAAAAAAAAAAAAAAAAAAAAACTTGCATCTGTAAGTTCAGTTCTATTGAAGTAGAGCAAATGCCTAAAGTCCCATTCTTGATAGATTGAGAAAAAGAAAGAAGAAAAGAAAAAGGAGGCAGTAGTTCATTAGTATACTATATTACTAGTATATATGAAATGTCAGAACCCGTTTCAAGTATTGGAAAGCTCTGTCATTGACAGTACGTGTGAAAAAGAAAAGAAAAAAAAAATCTGAAAGCTCTTCTAAAACTACAGACAACGCTGAAACACAACATTTATTGAATAAACTTCTACATCATTAGAACACAATTCCATTCATTCAATGATCCATACAGTCTATAGGCCCAACTAAAGGATGAAGTCCAGGTGCTGGCCGCTCTGAATCCACATATGCAACTCTGAGAAGTGAGATTTTTTCGTTCTTTATTCTTTGATATATTGGCATAGTTTTTGCATACTGGAGTCCATAGATTATGTTCAAAGTCTATCCATATCAATAAGATTTTACTCACTGGGAAGAAGCACCGAAACATTAGAAAGCTCTTGCAATGGTCACACATTGTCAGATCATGTATAGTACAAGATCCGTATTTAGAATATACAAATATTTCAGAATTTTACCCTGCCCCTTAATATTATTATGCATGTAATGTCAATTTTGATTGTTTAGATTGCGCAGTGAAAACCATTTCGTTTTGACAGTTGCATAGACTACTCTTGTTACTGCGTTTGTTCATCAAGTAGGGTAGCTGATGAACATACGCAGTATGTAACAAGAGTAGATTTGATCGTTTTAATGGCCCATTGATTATAACTTCTAAGATTAACCTGGCAGATTGATCGTTTTTAGTTCATATAAGTTCAACTGCAGAATTTATAGTAAAAATGAACCATTTGCTAGTAGACAAGAAGTGAAAGCAAGGAATTACTAAGAGAAATATATAGCAATAGGTAACTACCGATGGATAATCCAGTACAAAACAACTTTCCCTCCCTCCCTGGTCACAATACAAAGCTCCCCCTCAAAAACCTCCCAAAGAATTCAACAGAATGTATATAGTTCAAATACAAGTGATGGCGATCAAATCCCATTTAGATACAAATGGGCTAAAGTGGCAAGTGGAAATTAACATATCATATAAATGTAAAAACCGACAGAGAGAGAATGAATCCAAAAAGAAAACTCTTGGAGATGCAAAGAGATAGCTGCATGATCGATCTAAAGCATCAAGCTGAGAAGAGCCCATCCGAACAACAAGCTCCCAACCATCTTCTGCATTGTCCACATCTTCTCTACTCCACTCTGCACAAATCAAGTTTTTCAAGCATTACACAATGGTCATCTCAAAGTTAAGTTAACATAGTAGATCGACTATAAATATACAGCTTTGCAGTCATATCCCAAATGTGAAACTTGATGGACGGACTCTATCAATCAGAATTCCTAAGAAATAGGCTTGTACGACCGCACTATATAAGTGTCGTATGATAAATTTCAAATGGTGTGTGATTACTGTGATGGTAGATCGATATTTTTGTATGACAAAAACAGTATATATTTAATATTTGAAATATAATTAGTGAATCAGACATACATCGTGCATCCAGTGGCCACGAAGCACATCACATCATCTAGAGAACCAATTTATGTCCTATAACCAACGTCGAGATTGATACTATTCAACCTTAACCCCAACCATCTTGGGAAAACACCTCTGACCCTAACCTCTATGACATGTACAGTACTTGACATTGACTTTGACTACTTGGTTTGCCAGATGGCAGTGATCCATAGGCCTCTTGTTAAAATTGACTAAGATCTGTCCATAATCAGAACAAGAGTCAAAGTCAAAGTAATCTTTCTGATAGCAGCATACAAATTAGATCTCCAGGTCTCATCGTTAGAAAAGCCTAGCGGACACTATCTACATTGCGCTCTAATGGTCTTCTTCCTTAGTCTCTAAAACACAGATCGAAGCAATGAGACATTGAGACTGATGAAATGAATATACTCAGATGTCAGATCTGTACTGTACGGATAGTCTGGACTCTAAAGTGGGCTTGCATATATATTGGCGGCGTAATTAAGTTAGAGACAATCGCCAATAATGAGGAGATGGGATAGAGGAAGTACCTGATCAGACGACTGAGACGGGCCCGGAGAGGCTGCCTCGATGCTGCTGGGACCAGGAGCTCCAACAGGCGGCGCTGGTGGGCCCGGCGAAAGAGCTGCAGGAGTTGGAGCCAGAGCCGGAGATTTCACCTTGGGAGATGGAGCTGGGACAAGAGCTGGGGGCGATGCAAGAGGAGCTGGTGGTGGAGTGGCCGGGGGAGGAGTTGCAGGAGGTGGGGTTGCCGGGGGAGGGGTGGCGGGTGGTGGAGTTGCCGGGGAGGAGTGGAGGGTGGTGGAGTTGCCGGGGGAGGAGTTGCGGGTGGTGGAGTGGCCGGAGGGGGAGCGCTGACTGGTGGTGGGGTGGCCGGAGGTGGAGTGGCCGGCGGGGGTGCGCTGACTGGAGGAGGAGTGGCTGGTGGTGGTGATGCGGTCACTGGTGGTGGTGAGGCGGCAGCTGGGGGAGGTGAGGTGGCAGCTGGGGGTGGGGATGAGGTGACCGGTGGTGGAGTAGTGGGGGTTGGAGGAGCTGGTGTGGCGGTGGGTGAGGTAGAGGGAGATTGGCCTCCGACTCCGGCGACCGCAATGCAAAGGAAGCCTAGGAAGAACAAGGCATTGCGACTCATGTTGTCTCTGATCTCTCTGTGTGGGATTAACAGAGAGAAAAAGAGAGAGAGAGTGAGTGAGTTTGAGGGAGAGAGAAGTAATGGGAATGGTTTAAATAGGGTTCTCGTTATAAGAGGAATGCGAAGAAGCATTGAAGCAGGTTCGGGTTTATATATAATTTCACATGGGGATTGGAGCTGGCTAAGCCTAAGCAGAGCCAGGATGTACCAAACAGATCGATCTGTAGCGTCCGATTCGCGCCGTTGGGTCCCGCTGTTGCCACATGCCATTGGCTTCAAGGAAGATTATTGACGCTTTGTTTGGTACGTTGTGTTTGGGAATTAGGGTTAATTATTTTAGGGTGTTTTGGGGTTTACATTCTGGTGTTTGGTGCATGTGAAAAACAGACCAACTCATCCCTGGGACCCCTTCATGTCTGCTTAAATACTCTACATTATCAGAGATTATTCAGAGCACCGCCGTGCACTTGCACCAACATAAATGAATGGCTAGATTTCCATATGTCAATATAGAACGTTGATCCTGCGCTATGCAAGTTTAGAGGGGTAAACTAACTCAACTCAACTCCAAATTTAGGAAGTTAGGATCATGTTTGTTCGACTTTTTGGTATAAATAGGTTCGTTTTTAGCTTCTAATTGTATCGTTTATTCGTATTAATTAATTTCTAGTTAATAAAAAAAAAAAAACACAACTCCAACACACGTTCAATTTGATTTTTCTCAAAAATACTATAAAAAAAAGTTATGCATATCGGAACTTTACTGTATAGAATGATAATAGTAGTTAACCGGTTGTATGTAAGAATGATAGAGTTTGAGTTAAGTTTACACTTGACTTACTGGTTGACGCTCAACTAATATTGTATACACAATTTCCTCTTCATTACATTTGAGTTGCATTTGTATAATCATTTGGAGAGGATAAAATTTGTTTTTTGTAAAATTTTCAGATATTTCTATACACCGGTGCTAATTCTGTGCAACAATTTCACATGTAATTAATCACATGGTATAATTCATACATACTTATGGAACTAATTAATATGTGTATTATACGCAATTAATTTGGTCGTATGGATGACACAGCACTTTCTTTTCTCTTCTTGCTTTGGTAGGGAATAACATTGAAGATATGGTGGGTGTGATGTGAAATCACAACTGTGATAGCACAACTACTATATACCAATTTCCACACTTTCTTATTATATAGCACCTTATTACTTATTTTTCATTAAGAACAAAAAAATAAGTACTACTCTTGTACAACAGAATGATTATTGTACAATTGGTTGAACCATCCTCATTATACTTGCACGACAAGTAGACGTACTCGCATAAGTGAATTGCACCTTTGTTATATGAATTTTACGGTATGTATAAGATTTGATCGATTTAGTAATTGTTCTACATAGTTGTAATTTTTTGAATAAAAACATTGTAACAAAAAATTTCAAAACTCATTGATCTAACGAATAAAACAATAGAACTTTTATTATACATGTGCATGTCATGTACACATTGATCCAACGGTGCCTTAATCCCTGCAATGAACAATAAAAAGTCTAATCTTGCAATACTCACACACTGTCGGATCAATGTGTGCATGACATGCACGCATATAGAGTGGATAATCCGATAAAACAAACTCATTTAGATAACTTAAATACAATTGTGTAATTTCGTAACAGTTGCATGTTAAAAAAAAAAAATCGTTGCAGTTGCTTGGTGCCCTACCATAACATGCATGCCACTCTTAGTCGAACCATGGAAGTGATCACCATGTGCTCTAAATCATTGATGTTGTTGTGCATGGATTGAATCAATTGATGTGCAACTGTACACCTTCATTAGGTGGTTAGGGTTAAGCATTACTATCCTTTAATTTACCGTTTAGAGATCAATCATAAGTGATTATGATGAGGCCTAATTCATTTCTGGTGGACCTTAAGCACTTCATTGGGACCACGGCAGTTGTGATTTCTAAGCTAAGTATTTTGTCAATATTTCTAGAAAGGTTCTTGTGCAGTGGTGTGTAGGTCTCTTTCGATGATCACAACTGTTGATATAATCTAGGTTAGTAGTGACTAGTGCGAGTCCTTTTTACATATTCGATTGATTGATTGTTTACTCAGTTGTACTCAAATTTTTTTTAGATTTAAATTTAAGGGTGAAAAATAAAAAATAATTAAATGAGATTATTTATCTCATATTCTCTCTCATTGGATTTATATCAAATGACAATTTTACACAATTGAGCAAACAATCAACTTAGTAAGTGAATATAACCATTCCAGATTCTAATTTAACTGTATGTTTACAAAAATATTCTAAATTTAAACAATAAATGTACGTATCGAATCATTAGACTAATAATATAACCATTTCATGGAGTGGGCTTGTCCCTCCTGATATTAGAAGCTTTGTGGCTTCTCATTGTACTCTTTGATTAAGTAATATATTTTGATTGTTTTTCCCTTAAAAAAAAAAAATCAAGAATAAAAAAATAAAAAAAAGAATCAAGAAATGTTAAGGGAGTAGGCTAGAATGAACCAAAACATTTTTGCACCAAAGTGGGCCCAATGACGCGGCCTCTTCTCCTCCACATAAAGTGCAGATATTTTGTTGACTGTTAACTGTAAATATTGTGCCATCATGGTAAAATGATGAGGAGTTTTTGGTATTTTGGCATCTGGGATGAGGCTAAAGAGAAGACAAGGCCAGTCTTGAATTGACAAATATATGGTTTGGCAGCTTCTTCATCAAAAACACGGAGAAGCGAGGACTTGGATGATCCCAGAGCTCCGCCACATCAACTAGGCCATACGGTATTCACGGCCCTGCTTTGATATTATAATCTGGGTTCTACATTGAAGTTCGGATGTATTCGAAAAAACTTGAATGTCACTCATTCATTTGAGAAGGGTATCTCTGCACTAGTCTGTTATTTCAGGTCAATTGTTTTCCAATTTTGGGGTCAGAAATCATGAGCATCAACCACTTGGTGGAAAAGAGAATGGTATAATAATGAATCATAAGAAATAAACAAGAATCTAGAACCAAAAAAAAGAAAAAGAAAAGACTCGGCAGCAAGAGCTTTGTCGCTGGCTTATTAAGAATTTAGGACTGTCATCGCTAATCACGGCAACCGCCACAACTATCTGCCTTGTTGAATAACAATTTGATTGTATGAGATTGTGATTGACGACATCAAAGCCCAACCGATCTACTTCACTGGCAACAACGCGGGTTGGAAATTCGCCCTATTTTGATACATCTGACCCTTTCTTCTTATTCTTACGGTGGCTCTGCTTTGTTTCCAGCTTTATGGTTTCTGAAGACTTGAATGAGCCAGAGACTTACCAAGTCTTCCAACCTTATCTCCTCGATGCACATGCCTTTCTCCTTCTCCCTTAAAAGCCCCTGTGGTAACTTATTCAATCACACTTTCATCTTCCCTGTCGTATGCGAGTTGACCGGGACAATTTCACGGCTGACCGCACGGCGTCTCTTGGTCTACAAAAATTTTGGTTCATTCTAGACAACTCCTAGTACTTGTATCTTGGAGCTCCACCAAAGTTTGGGTCCACTTCTAGGTGCCTGTCATGCCGTGATCAGTGCCTTGAACCAAAATGTTACACTACAGCTAGCGGATTAATTATTAAGATTTAAGAAGGTCATGTCAAAGTTTTGAAAGGGAAATTTGAAGATAGAAAGGAACATATGTGCCAGCGTGGTTATCAATTTTCCTCGAATTCCAGCCATTATAGTACTCGATCGATCTCCATAATAGAACATGATTAATTGGGTCCACTTTAGCAAACTATCAAAAGGAAAATAGAAAAAGTAAAATAGGACGGCAAAGTATCTAGTCTTTTCTTCATCTATAATTATTTTTCTTAAAAAAGAAGAAGAAAGTTTAGTGAAATAAAAAAGCAAGACGTTGCTTAGAAACTATCCAAAGTTTATGTAAAACTTGAGCTCCCAAGATCCAAGAAATGACAAGAAAAAATAATAATTACACTCTATCTTGATAGGTAAGCATTCAAGCGCAGGAGATCAGCTAGGTTGTTGGGAACGAATAACTATGATATGTCACATATAGTACAGTACATTTCAGAATTTTGAGTTTCGAATGGTGATAGAAATCTCGATTGGAAATTGGAATAATTAAATTAAGTAATTAATTTGTTTTCTGTTCAAAGCTTGAAGTATGAAACTTTTGATTTAAACTTCATTCATTAGAAGCCAATTAAATCTCGATGTTCAAATCTAATAATGCTAATGAATAATGTATATAAGGGATGAAAATGTCTCATAATTAATCTGTAAAACCTAGCTTAGGTTTGCTTAATTATGACAAGCAGTTGGTGATTTGTATGATGTTAACTTGCTAGCCTCCTCTGGTTGGCCCATTTCTTTCATGGCGTACAACTGGAAGGATCTCAACTGCGCGTTGTCTACTTCCCTTGGATTGACCTGACTTATAGAAAGTCTTAAAATCGACACAGAAGGATCTGACAAGTGTATAAACGTCGTGCATGCTTTAAGGTTGTTAAGAAATATATATTATGCCTCTGTCATCATGAATATGGCATTATAACATCCTTAATTAATTTCTTCTATCAATCATAGACCTAGCAGAGCACTCTGCTAGGGTTTGTAGTGCGGCGACTCTCTTGGTCGTCGTCACCTATACTGACTCCATTCATGGAGAAATTTTCAGGCTTCAGCCTCTTCATTTTTACTTTCGTTGTCTTCGGAGGCAGTGCCCCTTTAGAGAGAAGTTAGGCCGCTGCTGGGGCGGTGTTGGGGGCCAAGTTTCTTTTGGTACGGGTTCGGAGGTAGGGAGCTATTACTGGGAGGAGTGGGATCCGGGTAGATGCTACGGCTTTCTCAATAGGTTGCTTCTTCCTGGCGGGGCTGCTGATGCGAGGGGCGAATTGGTGGGTGCAGAAGGGGGTCTTCCTCTGGCCGGATTGCGTGTCGGTGTGGGTGTTGTGTCCCACTTGTAGAGCTTCGATTTGTGGTGTTGGTGACCGGTTTTGGGTCCCCGACGTTCTTCATTGCCAAGTTTCTGGTAGGGTTTTCAACGGTGAAGGACGCATAGAGCAGGTTGACGTTGATTCAGTTTGGCGGTGGTCGTACCGTAGGTCAATTGGTGGTGCAGTTCTGGCTCTGGATTGGGTTGAGGCTCTTACCTGTGCGGAGTTCGTCGTCAGTCGGATTTGGAGTCCGATCTGGCCTTCTCAAAAGATGTTGGCATGCGCAGTTCGGCGTGGTCAGAAGCAAATTGCTGGGTTTACTTGGAGTACTCCAGGTAACACGTGGTGCTGGGCTTGGAGGAAGGGTCTACATCAGATCCGAATATGGGATCCAGGTGGGTCTTGGACCCGACCCAGGATCTTGTTACAACTTTTCTATTGGGTTCCCTTCCAATTATTGCACTGGTTTTGGGATCCTGATGTTTATTTGTATTAGGTTGAGGACTCAAGATTATGGTATTTGTTCGAAAGGGATCGTATGCTAACACGACCATGTTCTGACACCCTTGACCGTCTTCGATCTTTTGATGGAAGATTGCCCTCTGTTCTTTCTCAGATTGACTTTTGTCATTTTGTGAGTTGGATATGCATGGGTAGTCATACCATCGACTACAACATTCACTACACGACAACAATCTGTAGTGGTAAAACAGCGCTTGCGCTATTGCTATATTCCTATTTTCTTGTATTTTTGATGCAATTGTTGCGTCTTTTTCTTTTTCAGAAAGTTTGTAAGTTAAAATTATTTTTGATTATCAATAAAGTCTGACTTCCTTCAACTTAAAAAAAACTTCCTTAATTTGGCCATTAATAAAAGTATATATAAGGTTATTTCTTGCATGCCAAAGAAATTATAGTGCTTGATCATAGATATATAGGTGCACACATTCATTCTCCATGATAATGCTAGCTACCTCCTCAAACTTGAATTACAAGCTACTGGCTAGTATGTATAATCTTGATGATATGATCCATTTCCACGTTTTGGATCTAACATTCTAACCACTTTGTCGCACAAGAAATGATTAGGTTCTCGATCGATCCTCCACATAGTGAAGTCCTCTAATGTTCAAGGCTAGCTAACTAGAGTTGGAATGTTATCCTTTATATCCAAAAGAGTTGTTGAATATATGGTACTGGAGTTTTACCCTAAACCCTAATTGCAGATGGACGAATAGTGTGCCCAGGTTGTGATCTTTCCTTGACTTTCCCTCAGTTCAGTGACCTTTGTCTTGTACAACTAACTTCATTACTTTTACCTATAAGATGAATTAGTGGAGACTTATAACTTCAACGATTGACATTCACGATGAACCTTTAACTTTCATATTTTGAATTTCTCAACAAACAAGAAGAAAATAAAGAATGTCATATTAATGAGAAACAACAGACATTTGTTGAATTTTTCAAAGATAGAATTCTATGTTTAATTTGTAGTTACGCTCAATTGTGAGCGAAGGATATTGATAATGAGGTTTTGAGTTTTTTTTCACAAGTTTTGGCGATCACTTGTAACTCGTTACATTTGGTTATTAAAAGAATCAATCTTGAAATTTCACAGGCCAAGTGACAGGAGCATAAATACACATCATTTATATCGAAATCATCTATAATTAATTCCTAATTAGTTCATTGTATTTTTTGACATTTACTTTATTTTTATGTGATTCAAGAGCTTAAACTAAATATACCTATAAAAACTAGTTAACTTCGACATGAGAATAGCTCAGAACTAACTAGGGTTTTATGCTTGGACAACCCATATTTCTCCTTTTCAAACCTTTTGGGGTTGTGAATATCATTTTTCTAAGGGAAGTTATGGCTATTTTCATCCAAGAAGATTAAGTTGCTCGTGAATATGAAACTTTTGATGAGAATTTATGTTTTCATGTCCAAATCACAACAAGAAGCGCACTTAAAATAAGTTTTGCTACATATCCAAGCTAAAAAGTGATGAATGAAACGTGTTGGATGACTGAGATGAGTCATCAAGTTCAAGAGCATATAAGAAAAGGAAAATACTTCAGTACATTAATGTACCGATACATCAAGTAGACTAGGTTCAATACAGATGTAGACTAGCTCGATACAAGGGTAGACTAACTCCATGCATGTCTACCCATGTACTGAGCTAGTCTACCTCTGTATTGAACGTAATCTACTTGATGTATCGGTACATTAATGTACTGTAGACAATCCCATAAGAAAATGCCACCAAAGCAACTAGTCCTAATCATTTTAAGATTGTGTTTACTATGAAACAAGAAGCAAAGTTTGCCTCTATGTGTATAAAAAGCATTCATATGAATCATATTTCAAGGCTTACATATGATAGAATCACTTGAGCACTCGAGAAGGATAGAAAGTTGTTGACACATGCAACGACTAGTCGCTCAACCCTAAATGAAACGCCCTCGTCCTGAAATTGGACCAAAGCCTTATTACTAGCTGAATTAGAATTGGAAACCAAATAATATAAGTGAGAAATTAATACAAAACACATTGAAAAAGACTCCAATACTCGCTGCAAATTCTTTGAATAGAAATCTAAAGTGACTTGCAAACACAATTAAATGAGGAATGAGCAAAAAACAGACTCAGTGAGTGACGACTCAAGTATTAACTCGATCACAAAAAAAAAAAATCATTCTCGAATGTCGCAGGCAAAAACTGTTAATTAAACACTTTCCAGGCACACATTTTTATCAAAAGTTGTCTCACAACAAGTCACTGAGATATCAAGGGTTGAGTAACCAAGAACCAGCATGCACCCGCATAAAGTACAATCAACACAAGATCATAAACTTTTACCAAAAAGTAACAAGTTGTCATCGTAAACCATAAGTCCAATTATGATGACACTACAACCCACTCACTAATAATATTGGGCTACAAAGCAAGCCCGTTAGCTATGTCTTGGCTATCTTAGCCCGAGCTACCTAAGCTCAATGATCATGCCACTAATATGGCCAAATCATAAGTAATGTGCACATTGCCAACACCAACAATCTCTTGTTGGCTAGAGGATTCTAAGTATATATATAGTGTTCTCACAACACAAAATCCAGTATGTAAACAACACAAAAGTAATACGAAAATCTGGTACACATTGTACAAACAACATCGAGTTTCTTATTAATCACAAGCAACAGACCAATACATAATTACAGCTCAAGTGATTGTCCTCAACACCTAATAGAAAACAAAGTATCTAAAATGCAATCTATAATTAGTCTAACAAAGCAAAAGCTCAGAAAGAGAGGTATCAGAAAACAAACTAATTCCAAACTCATGATATCAAACACCCAACTTAACCAATTAGTTAATAACTCAAAAGCTTTTCCAAAACCTAAAAATCCCAGAGTAAAATCAACAATGATAAAAGATAAAACATATATATTATTTTCAGATACAAAGTCACTCACAATTGAACTGCATCAACATTTCAATTTAACAAGGTAGAAATCAACCAAGGAAAGTCATTAACAAAACATATTGCAAGAAAGAACCGCCACTCACTCCAAATCTTAAACAAAACCAAGACCCAAAAGAGTTCACCCGAACAAAAGTCTGAAATAAAGCTCAACCTCTGCTAAAACTCGCATAACACCAACTCTGGAAATCTCAAAGGTGAAACCCAAGACCATGAGATCATAAATCTCACTCTCACATCTTCCTCAAAACTTGCAGTAACCAAAGCTCCTAGGCTTGATTCTTTTAAACACTCGCAAAAACGAGTCCGCAAGACTAATTCTCCAAAGTCAAAACTCTCATTTCCTTCTCACAGTTAATCTTCTCTTTGACTGCCTTTTTCTTCCGTTTCTTTTCTCCTCCCTTGTCTATGTTTTTCTCCCATCTTCTTTGCTATCTAACTTCCCTTCCTATTCTTTTCTCTCCCCCTTTCTTCTCCACTGCTTGCTATATATATCCCCTTCCCTTTTTTTTGTTTGATTAAACGTTGTCCCATTCCCTTCTTCTTTTTCCTTATCTCTTGATTTAGAAACCCAAATCCAATAACAACCAAATAAAACTAAAATAACATTAGTACAAATATAATATATAAATATACACACACACACAATTGAAGACAAACAAGTCAATCATAACACCTCAAAAGTAATAAACAAAACAACTTAAATATACTAAAGTCCTTTTTGTTTGTTTTTTTTAAAATAAACTTGTGAACCCAAAAATAGCCAAAAATCTTTAAAATTGGGTACGGGATATCACACTAGATGATTGATCACCACATGATTTCTCTATTCTTTCAAGTTTCTAGTTTTCTTTTCTTATGTATTCTTTAGTTTTTAACCATGATTTCTAGTAGCTAGTTTTAGTATTGCAACCATCTGTGGTTTAGATTTCTTTAGTCTATGGATGAAAATTGATTTACTACTAATACATTGATGAATATTTTTGATGTGTTTATTTTTGTGACCAACTTAGTGAGCATGTTTAGGAGTTTAATACTATGAATATATGTTGTCCACCCTTGTTAAAGAAATACTTTAAAAAAGAAGAAGATAATATCAATAGCTTATCAAAGCTAAAACTACACATATACCATTTTCTTAAACTTAGACCCATATTTCTAAGGGCCAAGCAAACTACAAAATGGCAAACACCGCTCATTCAGACCTGTCACTTGCTTTATTCAGTTGAGCTACAAAAGATGACATACACCAGGTAACCTAACTCACTAATAGAAAATCCAACTGTTTAGAGATTAGTTAACTTATTTATTTATCTTATATATTATCTTTCTCACATATACTTTGAGTGCAGCATGAGATCACACATTTTTGCATATAATTGGTGGTGAATAAACATGTTCTTAACTGTCTTATCTCATTCATATAATCTTCTAAAAGCAACGATTTCTTCTTCTTTAGTTTTCTCTTCTTTTAAAACCTAAAACCCCTAAACTACTCCTCCCTTTTACTACCTGTCCTTGTCACTGATAATGTGATGCCCAAGAAATTCGTATTTACTTTCCGAGGATTTTCCGGAATTTAAATTGTGGGTATCGGACGTTTTCGTGGCTCGTGGACGGAGCGGAAGTGTTTTGGACGAATTTTTATTCGTAAAGTGTGGAATTAGGGGGGTTTCAAGGTTGACTTTTGATACGTTGAGATTCTCCAAAAACTTCCTTCACGAAAGTCGTAGAGCGCGTCGATACGAGTTCGTGGACATGCGGAACGCATAAATCGGAGTTCGTATGAGAAAGTTATGGCTATTGGAAAAAGTTTCCATTTTAGTATATATAGGAAAAATCAGAAAAATATATTCATTTTTCCACTTTCCTTTTCCGGAAACCACACTCTCTCTCTCTTCTCTCTCGTCCGCGTCTTCAGAGTCGAAGTTTTTCGACTGACCCGACCCGGACCCGGTCGATCCGACCCGACTTTTCCGGCGAGCTCCGGCCATCTCCGGCGACGAAATTTTCCAGACAGGATCGTCTCCGCCGTCTGGTGGTCCCTGTGGTGTTCTCTATCGCCGATTCTCGGTGGTAGCGGCGGTAGAAGGCGGTGCAGGTTGGTGTTTTCGGACCCGGCCGGAAAACACAACTCCGGCGACTTCATGGCTTCAACGATTCCTTGGTTGAGCTCAGAGCGGCCTCGTTGATCGATCCTTGGTGGTTGTTTGGATCGATTCACGTGAAACTTCGATCAACTCGGATTGGATCACTGTTCACGGCTTGTGAGGTAGTTTTCGATCCCTTAGGCTTGTTTTCTGACTTCGATCCAGTTATGAGAATTCACAAGCATGCTTAGATGAAGCTTTTGATGTTGGGAGTTTTGTGAAATAATGTGTTTTTGGCCGGCGGCGGTGCACCACCGTCTGTGGTGGCGTTCCGGCGGTGTTCCGGCCACTTAAGGAATTGGTTTTGGTATTATATATGTTCTACTCGTTGATACGAGCGTTTCGATATATAATATGCAAATTTTGGAGTTCGTATGGAATTGTTATGATTTTTGCAGTTTCATACCGATCGATTTATTCGATCCTTGAGGATTTGAGCGTCCGATCGACTTGTGGTTTGGTCACATCGATCGTGGACGTATTCCGAGGACTTTGGGAGGTCTCGGATGTGGTTTCGCCTCATTTGGCGTCACCTTGGGAATTTTGGTTCGATTTAGGGTTTCGAACGTTATCCCTTGTGATTCGTTGACTGAATGAGAGCTGTAATTCCTTAGGTACGTGACGTAGTACTCCTCGGACGGCTATTTTGTGGATTGGCTGTCTTGTTCTGTATTGAAGACGCAGCGGGAGTTTCGAGGTGAGTAATCTCACAAGGTTCATTATGAACAGAATTACCATTATTGTTTTGGCGTTAATTATTTAACTGCAAACTATAGTTGGTATTAGTAGGCATTCCTGAGCGAATGACTACATATATATATTTAGATGAAATATATATATATCCTTGTGGATGATTGTGATGAATAATAATATGCATGATGGTGTTCATATTATTGTTAAGTATGACTTTTCAGGAAACAATATTATAGAAAAAGATGTTTTCTATTGTTTGAAAAGTATTGAGTTTGATGTTACATTTTTGAGTCAAGCGTGACTCTTTTTAAATGTATTGGTCCTTGTACCAAGGGTCACAGATGGTGAGCAGGGATGGGAAAGCCGGAACTAGATGGTCGTAACGTTTTTAGGTCAGGTGTGACTTACTTAACGTTGACTTGAGACCAGATGGGGTCTGAAAAACATGGGTCGCAGATGGTGACCAACGGTTGGTTCTAAGACCAGACGGGGTATGAAAACCAAGAGTCACAGACGGTGATAGGTTGCAGATGGTAACCAATGATTTATCTGTGTTCTGAGTCTAGTTACCATAGATGTATTGTGGCAATTCTGAGTGAATGAGTATGTGTGTACATATATATATTATGGGGTATATATATATACATATGTATTCATGTATTGGTTTCATTTCTGAGTGAATGAGTATGTGTGTACATATATATATTATGGGGTATATATATATACATATGTATTCATGTATTGGTTGCATTTATGAGTGAATGACTATGTGTGTACATATATATATACATACGTATTCATGTACTAGTGGCTTCGTGGTGAATCTGTGTTGATGTGTTGTGTGTCTAGGTTGGACTGATTTGTTGTTGGTACATCATGGGGTTAGTGGGGAGCTATCTGATGCTCATGAGTACGTGTTTCTTTAAAAGAGAGTTTCGGGGATTCTTTCTTTTAAATGTCCTGGGAGGACTTGTGAATCATATTATATATGTCACAGATGGTGACTAATGGTTGATCTGAGACCAGATGGGGTCTGAAGATCATATGTCACAGATGGTGATAGGTCGCAGATGGTGACCAATGGTTGATTTCGAGATTGGATGGGGTCTGAGGATCATATGTCACAGATGGTGACAGGTCGCTGATAATGACCAAGGTAAGAAATAAGGAATCACGCAGTTAGCCGGGCGAGTGGTTACGATAAGCTAGAGCGCTAGTATGTCTGCCATGGTACCTCATGGATCTAAGTAGGTTACTTATGACTCCTGGGTACGTATTTTGTCCAGGTTGGACTAAGAATCATATGCTATTTGTTAGGTTAACGATAGGTATGATTGATGTGCGTGTGTGTTTTATCCAGGTTGGATCAATTAATCAGATTTGAATTGTGATGTTAACGATTTATATGATTTCGTCACGGTGTGGCTTTTGTGTTTTCCTTTTTGGGGAAGAGTATTGTTTTGGGAAGCATGGTATGTTTTCCTTATCCTCGAGTCGAAAGGTTTTCCTCGTGTTGGCGTGAGTTGTGCGGGCTTTTATCCCGTAAATTCGTGTAATTGGTTTTGAGTTACTCATACGAGCTTCATAAGCTTACCGGGTTTTGTTGTGTGGAAACCCGGTGCACTATTCAATGGAATGGTGTAGGGGTTAATCCTGCAGGTCAGGGAAATCGTGGCTGAAGCTGAGGTGGCGCTTAGCAGCTTTACGGTAGGAAGCCATCTTTGTGACTTTACCGTTGATAAGGACTTCCGTTGTATAGTTACTCTGAGGAGCATTTACGTTTTATTTTGTTGTTGACAATTTAATTCGTAAACTCATGTGTTGTGTGACTCTATGGGGCGAGTCAATATAGAATTTGTGGGTTCAGGGCATCAATATGTACTTGCGTTAAAAGGGAATAAGTTTCTAAGTATTTTGTATTGATGGCTGAGCATTTCACGCATATATAATTATGGGGTTATATATCGATTTATTGTGTATAAAATCAGGGGCGTGACAGATTGGTATCAGAGCGTAAGGTGCATATTTGGTGACAATCAATACTCCTCGAGTGATGGCCCGTCTGCAGCGGATCCCCATCTGATGCTCTTCGGTATTGATATAGTCATTGGGTATGCAATGAGTGTTGGAATGTGAGTCTTCAGGGTAGTGTTGGCTCAGTGAATAAGTTGTAGGAGCTTAAGGTAGCTTCTAGGAGTTATAGTCTTTTGAGGAATGAGGACCTTTAGATTTAACTCTTGTTTACGTAGGGGATAGAATTGTATCTTCTGACGTAGTGTGTGGTTGATTTGATTGATTGTTGGCTTAATTTGTGTAATGGAACGCTAGTTGAGAATCTAAGCATGAGGATGTAGTCACCAGTTGACTTATGTAGGCACGATATGGAAGATTAGGGAATTGATGACCGTGAGTGTGAGCTATGTGTATATCGTGTCTAAGTTATGGTGACTGATCACAGATGGTGATATATTGAGTCACAGATGGTGACTGATCACAGATGGTGATCGATATTGAGTCACAGACGGTGACTGATCACAGATGGTGATCGATATTGAGTCACAGACGGTGACTGATCACAGATGGTGATATATTGAGGTCACAGATGGTGACTGATCACAGATGGTGATCGATATTGAGTCACAGACGGTGACTGATCACAGATGGTGATATATTGAGGTCACAGATGGTGACTGATCACAGATGGTGATCGATATTGAGTCACAGACGGTGACTGATCACAGATGGTGATATATTGAGGTCACAGATGGTGACTGATCACAGATGGTGATATATTGAGTCACAGATGGTGACTGATCACAGATGGTGATCGATATTGAGTCACAGATGGTGACTGATCACAGATGGTGATCGATATTGAGTCACAGACGGTGACTGATCACAGATGGTGATATATTGAGGTCACAGATGGTGACTGATCACAGATGGTGATCGATATTGAGTCACAGACGGTGACTGATCACAGATGGTGATCGATATTGAGTCACAGACGGTGACTGATCACAGATGGTGATATATTGAGGTCACAGATGGTGACTGATCACAGATGGTGATATATTGAGGTCACAGATGGTGACTGATCACAGATGGTGATATATTGAGTCACAGATGGTGACTGATCACAGATGGTGATATATTGAGTCACAGACGGTGACTGATCACAGATGGTGATCGATATTGAGTCACAGACGGTGACTGATCACAGATGGTGATATATTGAGGTCACAGAAGGTGACTGATCACAGATGGTGATCGATATTGAGTCACAGATGGTGACTGATCACAGATGGTGATATATTGCGTCACAGATGGTGACTGATCACAGATGGTGATATATTGAATCACAGATGGTGACTGATCACAGATGGTGATATATTGAGTCATAGACGGTGACTGATCGCAGACGGTGATCAAGGCAGGAAATAGGTAATCACGTCCTTGGCCGGACGAGTGGTTACGATGTCAGTCAGAGTTCTTGTCTATCTGCCAGGATAGTTTATGGGAGTAACGGTCGAGGTTGCTGGAGACTCATAAGTATGTAATTATAGGAGAATTCCGAGAGTATTCTTCCTTTATTGTCTAGATGAGACTTGATTTGCTTCTTGATGGTTAAGTTAGCAAATAGAACATTGTCACAGCGGTGATTTATGTTTTCCTTTAGATGGAAAGGTTATGGAGTGCTAGATGGAATCATGGTTGCATGGTTTCCTCAAGCTGATGTGTGTGCGGATAAGAAAGTACCTTATCTAATTCTGCTTGTGTGCTAGAATAATGTGTGATAGTTGTGTACTTCTTTCCATGTGTTGTGTTGTGTTGAGTTTTGTCTGTTGTCTATAGCTAGACTTTTGAGTGTGGCATGTGATGTGATGCATCCTTCATTGTTGTGGTAGTAGAAGGTCTATACCACTTTGATTGTAATTACAATGACAGGTGATGATGTGTGTGCGGGTCAGGTGGGGCCAGACCTTAGCTTGATTTTGTGTTCCCAGGTTGGGTAGACACTTATTAAGTTGTGATGCATAGGTTCGAGGTGAGTTGAAATGAAGGTTTCATTTTCAATTCTTGTGATGCAAGGTTTGCATTATTGATGATATGATGCAGATACTGTTGTGATAACAGGATTCTGGACTCTTGTGTGATCTGTGTGTAGTGCTGCAGTCACAGAGTCTTTGTTGGATAGTGTACGAGGATGAGATCCATGAAATGATTGGGTTGCCACCGAGCGGTGTGGTAAAGATTCCTAGTGTTGTGATATTAGGTGGGGTACCTGTATCCATTATTGAGCTAGGATATTGTACAGCGAGGTGAGAACAGGTTGTTGAGGAATGAGAATTGGATGTGGGGATGATTTATGCGTACTGTGGGAGTGGTACGTTTAAATTTCGGGACGAAATTTCTTTAAGGGGGGTAGAATGTGATGCCCCAGAAATTCGTATTTACTTTCCGAGGATTTTCCGGAATTTAAATTGTGGGTATCGGACGTTTTCGTGGCTCGTGGACGGAGCGGAAGTGTTTTGGACGAATTTTTATTCGTAAAGTGTGGAATTAGGGGGGTTTCAAGGTTGACTTTTGATACGTTGAGATTCTCCGAAAACTTCCTTCACGAAAGTCGTAGAGCGCGTCGATACGAGTTCGTGGACATGCGGAACGCATAAATCGGAGTTCGTATGAGGAAGTTATGGCTATTGGAAAAAGTTTCCATTTTAGTATATATAGGAAAAATCAGAAAAATATATTCATTTTTCCACTTTCCTTTTCCGGAAACCACACTCTCTCTCTCTTCTCTCTCGTCCGCGTCTTCAGAGTCGAAGTTTTTCGACTGACCCGACCCGGACCCGGTCGATCCGACCCGACGTTTCCGGCGAGCTCCGGCCATCTCCGGCGACGAAATTTTCCAGACAGGATCGTCTCCGCCATCTGGTGGTCCCTGTGGTGTTCTCTATCGCCGATTCTCGGTGGTAGCGGTGGTAGAAGGCGGTGCAGGTTGGTGTTTTCGGACCCGGCCGGAAAACACAACTCTGGCGACTTCATGGCTTCAACGATTCCTTGGTTGAGCTCAGAGCGGCCTCGTTGATCGATCCTTGGTGGTTGTTTGGATCGATTCACGTGAAACTTCGATCAACTCGGATTGGATCACTGTTCACGGCTTGTGAGGTAGTTTTCGATCCCTTAGGCTTGTTTTCTGACTTCGATCCAGTTATGAGAATTCACAAGCATGCTTAAATGAAGCTTTTTGATGTTGGGAGTTTTGTGAAATAATGTGTTTTTGGCCGGCGGCGGTGCACCACCGTCTGTGGTGGCGTTCCGACGGTGTTCCGGCCACTTAAGGAATTGGTTTTGGTATTATATATGTTCTACTCGTTGATACGAGCGTTTCGATATATAATATGCAAATTTTGGAGTTCGTATGGAATTGTTATGATTTTTGCAGTTTCATACCGATCGATTTATTCGATCCTTGAGGATTTGAGCGTCCGATCGACTTGTGGTTTGGTCACATCGATCGTGGACGTATTCCGAGGACTTTGGGAGGTCTCGGATGTGGTTTCGCCTCATTTGGCGTCACCTTGGGAATTTTGGTTCGATTTAGGGTTTCGAACGTTATCCCTTGTGATTCGTTGACTGAATGAGAGCTGTAATTCCTTAGGTACGTGACGTAGTACTCCTCGGACGGCTATTTTGTGGATTGGCTGTCTTGTTCTGTATTGAAGACGCAGCGGGAGTTTCGAGGTGAGTAATCTCACAAGGTTCATTATGAACAGAATTACCATTATTGTTTTGGCGTTAATTATTTAACTGCAAACTATAGTTGGTATTAGTAGGCATTCCTGAGCGAATGACTACATATATATATTTAGATGAAATATATATATATCCTTGTGGATGATTGTGATGAATAATAATATGCATGATGGTGTTCATATTATTGTTAAGTATGACTTTTCAGGAAACAATATTATAGAAAAAGATGTTTTCTATTGTTTGAAAAGTATTGAGTTTGATGTTACATTTTTGAGTCAAGCGTGACTCTTTTTAAATGTATTGGTCCTTGTACCAAGGGTCACAGATGGTGAGCAGGGATGGGAAAGCCGGAACTAGATGGTCGTAACGTTTTTAGGTCAGGTGTGACTTACT
Source organism: Rosa chinensis (assembly GCF_002994745.2). Lineage (NCBI taxonomy): Eukaryota > Viridiplantae > Streptophyta > Magnoliopsida > Rosales > Rosaceae > Rosa > Rosa chinensis. Next base: position 9,265,586 of record NC_037093.1, on the reverse strand, counting down.
TAACGTTGACTTGAGACCAGATGGGGTCTGAAAAACATGGGTCGCAGATGGTGACCAACGGTTGGTTCTAAGACCAGACGGGGTATGAAAACCAAGAGTCACAGACGGTGATAGGTTGCAGATGGTAACCAATGATTTATCTGTGTTCTGAGTCTAGTTACCATAGATGTATTGTGGCAATTCTGAGTGAATGAGTATGTGTGTACATATATATATTATGGGGTATATATATATACATATGTATTCATGTATTGGTTTCATTTCTGAGTGAATGAGTATGTGTGTACATATATATATTATGGGGTATATATATATACATATGTATTCATGTATTGGTTGCATTTATGAGTGAATGACTATGTGTGTACATATATATATACATACGTATTCATGTACTAGTGGCTTCGTGGTGAATCTGTGTTGATGTGTTGTGTGTCTAGGTTGGACTGATTTGTTGTTGGTACATCATGGGGTTAGTGGGGAGCTATCTGATGCTCATGAGTACGTGTTTCTTTAAAAGAGAGTTTCGGGGATTCTTTCTTTTAAATGTCCTGGGAGGACTTGTGAATCATATTATATATGTCACAGATGGTGACTAATGGTTGATCTGAGACCAGATGGGGTCTGAAGATCATATGTCACAGATGGTGATAGGTCGCAGATGGTGACCAATGGTTGATTTCGAGATTGGATGGGGTCTGAGGATCATATGTCACAGATGGTGACAGGTCGCTGATAATGACCAAGGTAAGAAATAAGGAATCACGCAGTTAGCCGGGTGAGTGGTTACGATAAGCTAGAGCGCTAGTATGTCTGCCATGGTACCTCATGGATCTAAGTAGGTTACTTATGACTCCTGGGTACGTATTTTGTCCAGGTTGGACTAAGAATCATATGCTATTTGTTAGGTTAACGATAGGTATGATTGATGTGCGTGTGTGTTTTATCCAGGTTGGATCAATTAATCAGATTTGAATTGTGATGTTAACGATTTATATGATTTCGTCACGGTGTGGCTTTTGTGTTTTCCTTTTTGGGGAAGAGTATTGTTTTGGGAAGCATGGTATGTTTTCCTTATCCTCGAGTCGAAAGGTTTTCCTCGTGTTGGCGTGAGTTGTGCGGGCTTTTATCCCGTAAATTCGTGTAATTGGTTTTGAGTTACTCATACGAGCTTCATAAGCTTACCGGGTTTTGTTGTGTGGAAACCCGGTGCACTATTCAATGGAATGGTGTAGGGGTTAATCCTGCAGGTCAGGGAAATCGTGGCTGAAGCTGAGGTGGCGCTTAGCAGCTTTACGGTAGGAAGCCATCTTTGTGACTTTACCGTTGATAAGGACTTCCGTTGTATAGTTACTCTGAGGAGCATTTACGTTTTATTTTGTTGTTGACAATTTAATTCGTAAACTCATGTGTTGTGTGACTCTATGGGGCGAGTCAATATAGAATTTGTGGGTTCAGGGCATCAATATGTACTTGCGTTAAAAGGGAATAAGTTTCTAAGTATTTTGTATTGATGGCTGAGCATTTCACGCATATATAATTATGGGGTTATATATCGATTTATTGTGTATAAAATCAGGGGCGTGACAGATAATCTACGGGGGAATTTTATCTCCTTGCAAACCTTCCATGCTTGTGACTGTGATTGTACAAAATAGCCATAGATGAGAGTCGGAGGAGACGTAAAGGTGTGGAGAGTGCTACTGTTTGCTTCATTCTATTCAATTGGGAGTCTATTGGATTATTTTGTAATTTAAAAGTTCTTTAAAATTTTATGGTATTCAATTAAGATTTTACAGGACTAAAATCTTGTGGTATTCACTTAAGATTTTCAAAAAATCCTCTCAAATCTGATGGTATTCAAAAGCCCAGCAATTTTCAAGGATTTTATTAGATGCTTGATTGTGTAGGATTCTATGGTGCTTGGTATAAATACTACACCCTATTAGAAATTCGCTCTCTAGAAGTGATATTTTGACCCATTTTTTTCTCTCATTCTGAAGACGAATAGACTTCAAACAGTAGGAAACGTACTATCATCGAAGGGTTGTTGCTTCTTTTGTCAATATAATAGCTATATTTGTTTAATGGAAATTGTTGAGAGGAAGAAAAATATGATTTGAGCTTTTGGTTTGCATCTCACTGCACCAAAATAAACTTTGAGATTGTCATCCTAGCTGGCATAAACTTTGAGAATCTATAAGATCTTAAATAGTAGGAGACAAACTGACTATCATTGGAGGGCAGTTGCTTCTTTTGTCAATATAACATCTACATTTATTTAATAGAAACTTGTCGAGAAGAAGAAAAAAAATTCTGATTTGAGCTTATGGTTTACATCTTACTGACCAAAATAAAATTTGTAATTGTCATCCTGGTTGGCATCTACTCGATGTCAAATATGAAATGTATATGAACTTGCAGTTTGATAGAGGCACTCTAGATCATAAACTTGAGTGACCTCTTTAGCTAGAGGTTGTCCAAGGACTATATGATTGGGATGTTGGATTGGAAATCTAATTGTGCATTACAAATTTGATGGTTCTGAATTGATAACACGATCATCCAAAAGTTGTGAATAGTCATTCCACGAACTTATTAAAATCTAAACAAATCTTGCTAATACAATACATTATAATCTGTTTAAATTCATATGGAATTAAAACAATTCATGAATTATACAGAATCTACGAATTATAAAGAATTAGACAGAATCATTTAAAATCTAGATTGAATATACACTCCTCAATTAGAGTCAGTAGTCGGGTCGGGTCAAGTTCATTTAGTTTTAAAGTGGAGCCTGTAGTTGGGTTAGGTCAACTTTCTTTCTCCCTTACATATCTTAATTTCTGTAATGGGTCAGGTTCTAGGGTTTGACATGCTTGTCGTCTGTAATAAATTTGGATCACAAATTAAATGAAATTTTTGGTTAGTATTCCATCTCTTTATTTTCTTTTCCTCAATCTCAATCTCTCACTCTCTCTCTATCAACAAAACCGCCGCGCCAGATGACCTTGTAGACATTGTTTCCGTGGATTTATAAAGTTGCCGCATCAGAACCCATTTTCTCCCTCACCCCATCAATGGTGCTTCATTCCATTTGTGAATGTGTCCGATCTAGGTTTACTGGTTTAGTAATTTTATTAATTCTCCTCAGCGTAAGTATAACGTGCCAAAATGCACCTTACTAGCTTGAGCACGTTACAGTGTCGCGTGTCTGTAAAACATAAACCGATTGTTTGTCTTCCATCCTAGAAATTTGCAAGGCATCTTTATTAAATAATTTTTCGTAAAATGCGTAGGGGAAACGTCAAAATACTTTTGAGGTAAAAACTTTTAAAATCATTTATTAAACTTGTCCATTTAAAGAGATTCTGATTCACCAGTAGGGTAAACAAGACTTGACACATTTTTGATATAAGACGAATTAAGGACTATTCAATTTCCAGAATAATGAATTTCAAAAGATAAAGTTCAAGACTAGATACGAAACTTGATTTCCATTACGATTGTTCGTTAAAATCTGCACACCCAACTACGTTTGCTACAGTCTCGTCACCAGTGCACAATACCTACATCCACATTGTTCTAGGGATGAGCTTTTGTTCACGTTGCTCACTAGGAAATCAACTCAACTAGGTTTGAAAACATTCGAGAATTGTTTTGGGGCCACAATATAAAAGCATACTTAAACAATTTCATTTAAGAAATGACAAAATTAAAATATTTTTTTGATTCTCTCCTTGATGCATGAAATTTGAATAAGTACGGTGCCAAGTAATACCTGATGGCTAGTCTTGTAGACCCACTACACAACCTTACCTCAAATCAACTTATAATCAGATAAGCGTAGCGAGAGCGTCCACTACCTAGTCCGTCATTACAATCGAAATACTCGGGTGATCAGCATAACTAATCCTCTGGAGGCTTTGGGGATCGAACTCAAGGAAGTCAGTATCACCCTTCACTCTCAAGCCATCAATAATATTGCCCACGGTTTGGTTAATATGCATTGTAGTTTAACATAACCAAGCCACACAACTTAATTTGCATCATTTTATAAAAAAAAATATAAAAAAACCACTAATCGAGGAGAGTCTCGAATCCCTTACTTGGATTTTGAAGTCTTTTACCTCATGTTGTCCGAGATTCACGAAGCTCCGTTCCTTGAGTAACTGGAGTCCTAGATTTCGACATAAGTAATATTAATAACTTTCCTTAAGAAAATAAAGACAAAAATTTCATCATTTAGTCGGTTGACCAGGATTTGACCAACCATGACTAACAACCTTTTTTTTTCCGACACAATACACTTTAGGTACCGTTAATTTCATTTGTTGTAATTTATCAACCACACACAACATTTTCGACAAAATATGACCAAATCAGGACAACTCCCAAAATCAAAACAATTTCACTTTTACCATAAGTGCACCTACCCCCAAAATTACTAAGGGCACCCAACCACGTTTTTCTTTCTATAATCCCAAATAGGAATTAATCTAATTCAAATTAATCCCATAATTCCGGTGAATATACTTTCTCCAAAAATTACAACAACAATCTCGATTATATCAGTAATCCTGGCAGCACCCAAATTTAAAGATCACAACCTGCCTTTCAAATTATAATTCAAAATTCATAGTATACCTTTACCACAATCAATCACAAGTCCAAATGCAACTTCTCTAACGATTTCGACTTCGGCCATAGTAGCGGGGAAAGGCAGAAATTTGTCGAAACGTCAAACCCTTCTCTTTCTACTCGACTTTGCGAAATGATAGCAGAAGTGACAACATCAGGTTGAAATGAGCGACATTGGTCTCAACGACAGCCATGAACAACTGAACACAAACTCCAACGATGGTAACCGAAACCTCTTTAAAACATCAATTTAGTCAAATCTCAACCATAATCAAAACCAAGCACATCAATATGTAGAGCATGAAGAGTAGATGAATTTTCTCACCTCATGCACCACCGATTTTGGCCGGAGTCTCTGGAAAATGCAGAAACACCATTGGAAACCTGAAAACTTCTGGTGTTCGATTCTCTCTCCTCCCTCCACGTATGGATGATTCATGACCAGACAGAAGGCAATGATGAAGAGACGACGCGATCGGCACCGGTATGCCATCCGAAGGTGGCCTTACGGCGGAGTTTCGGTTTGATCCAGTCTTCAGGTTGTCGGGTCATCGATCTGGGTTGAGAGCTCTGGACTTCTCCAAAGCCATCTGGGTCGTTCGATCTGATCCGCCTGTATTTGTAGCCTAATTTCAAATTTAGTCCAACGGCTATGATCAATCGGTGGTATTTCTAACAGCCAAGATTGCACTTGCAATAATTTCTTTTTATTTAAAATGAATTTTCAAAATTTCCAAACTTTGGAAATACATAATAAATAGTTCAGGTGTCCGAAAAATTCTCCAAAAATTGTCACGGACTCGTCGCGTTGTTTATTTTATTATGAGTCCAAATTTTGAAGATATTACCTTGTGAAAAATTTCAAAAATTATTCCCGAACATTCAAACAATTGTCGAGATCGAAAAGTTAATTCCTTGAATGTTCTCACTAAGCTTGCTGAATTTTTCTGGGCTCACAGTGAACTAAAGATTTGATTTAAATTTTAATTTGATTTGTGTTTTTGTTTAAGTTTGCTTTGCTATATGTGTACTAAGCCAAACCACAGACCCAAACTACAGGGTAGTAAACAAGTATTTAGTCTTAAAGTTTATTTCATTGTTCATCCACATATGAAAAAGGACTTTGTTGAAAATTTATGCTTGTCAATAGGTTCACAATAAGTTTGTTCGTTATGGCATCTCTAGTTGTCTAATGCGTAAGAGCATATATCTCCAATGGAGTAGTTAAAATGTTTGTGTCAAATTCAAATTTGAAGGTTGACGTGGCAGTATTATTTTAAGTGTACTCCAATGGATTGGTCAAATAATAAGAGTATTTTAATTTTTAAATTTTTTTAATTACTTGTTCAAGAAAAAATAAAAACAATTTGTATTATTTACAAACACATAACATGATAGCTTTCTCTTTCCTCAACTTCTCCTTCTTCTCGACTTCTCTTATGATTTTTTTTTCCTTTCCGTCTTTTCTACAAGAACAACATCAGATGTCCATAATCAATAGATTCCAAGATTCAAAACCCATGAAAACTAAAACACAACAAGAGCAGATCCAAGCAACATCGCTGATCAAGCTTTCTGTTTCAATCTCTCTCTCCAAAACAAGCTTCGCACCCGATCTCGACCATCATCTCAACACCGCAATCGCCGCCTTAACACTATAATCGACCATCATCTTGCTCTCTTTTCAAATTAAAATTGATCAAAAACTCTGCCATGAATGATTGAATGATTATGGTCTAGGATGAATGGTTATGGTCTAGGTAGGAAGAAACGGAAAGAAGAGAAGGAAGGAGGGAGAAGAAGAGAATGAACGAGAGAGGGTGTTGTTGAAACATCTAGAAGGAGGGTGTTGTTGAAATCTCTATCTTCTTCTCCTTCTTGATTTTGCTTTGGTCTGGATAGTAGATACTGGGTATGAAGAAGAGAATGAACGAGAGAGATGAGGAAAGAGAGAAGATAGAAGATTGAAGAAGAGAGGAGAGAAGAGAGAAGAAAGAATAAAAAAATAAAAGACAGTTGGCCCCCAATTTGACAGCCTCCCCGATCTGTCTTTTGCCACATCAGACCACATCAGATATGGCACATGAGTTGAAGTAAACAAATATGTCAAAAGTAGTCGTTCAGTTGTCCAAGTGGCAAAAGACTACTCCATTTGAGATGGTCTAAGATGTTTAAATTTATGTACAGTGCCTTGTTTCTAAATTGGTATTTTATCCTGTTCCAGGAATATCTTTAGAATGCATGGGCAACAATCCTAGAGCTACGACATAATGTCACACTTGAAAGGATTAAGTTACTTTTGTGGAGGCATAAGTTGAAGTTAGCTTCTATCCAAGCTATCGATCTCTAAGTGCGTGTTCAACCAAAGGAACAAAGCATGCAGTGATGCAGTGTTGCCCTCTAGGCTAGTTTGCCTAATTGGAGGAAATTGGTCTGGATTTTGGGCGACTGACCACGATTTCGATTCTTGGAGTGCTGACATGTCCTTCACCACTAGTAAGAGAACACTTAGTGGAGCCATGGAAATTTTACTAAAAGTTAATAAATAAATCTAATTGTAACATATTTGTGGGATTGATCTTGTGATGTTATATGTAATGTCACTTATTAGTGCTATTAGTTTTGGTCATTTAAGCATGTTTAATCCTAATTTATACCTGATCATGAACATATATAAAGAGTGAGCATATGCAGCTACCAAAATTTCGATAAACGATGAATGATTCCACATTATATGTTCTACAAGTTTTAAAGAGGCAAGTTGTTTGTGTTGGAGATAGAACGATCATATATAAGATATTTAATCATAACAGAAATTTCAATAAAAATTGTAAGAGACGGATCAATCTTTAATAAATAAAAATTGTTCTTAAACAACTATATATATCTAAGACAAGGATCGCAAGTAATGGTTAGATCCTCAAAAAACAGAAGTAGTTTGTATAATACAACAATGGTTCGATCCTTAAAAAAAAAAAAAAAAAAAAAAGAAAAGGAAATTTGATTGAGGCTTGCAAAATTTAATGGACTAAATATATATGTTTCGCCTCTCCCTTGTGCTTGTAGTTCGGTGGGCAACTATCTTTTAGAATTAATACAACAATCTATGATCTAAAATTAAAGCATGTAACATTTTCTCTCCGTCGTCTAATTAAAGTCAATAATGTCATTGATTCACCCCTTAAAATTTTAAAGGAAATATAAAAGGATAAAGTTGTTGTTGCAAGATTATGATGTTGCAAGATATATTATGTGAAATTGAAAATAAAATTTATATTTTCTTACATGGCATAGCAGTGTAACACTTAGTATTGAGACGGAATAAGGCCCTCTATCATTACCTTTTCTTCTATCTCTTTTATTTTTTTTATTTTTTTATATTTTTTTTGAGAAGAAGAAGAAAGGATATCCAAGAAGAAATTGCATATTGTTAAGCAATTTAGATAGGAACAACAGATATAAGTACATCGGATAGCCAATAAGGTCTATCCATGACCCCAATGTGGAATGCAGGAAACAAAAACGCTACCTAGCTAACTAAATACATATCCTAGGGCATATCTACAAATAAATGTAGGTAAGAAGCGGAAAAAAATCATCGCTTCTTCTATCATTACCCTTTTCCTTAACTTTTTCCTTAAAAACCTTGTGTCTAAAAAGCTCAACTTTTCTCAATTAAGTAATAACTAAAATACTAGCTAGATTGGTATACGATCTTCTAACACTACTAGAATTTTGTCTATAGGCCACCCTCCATTAAGGGTGTCCATTGTTTGTAAAGGGCACCAATTAATTGATTAGCTACCATGCAGCCACCAATTCAATGTCAGTCCCCTTTGCTGCCGTTTCCATTGAGACTTAGGACACCCATTCTAGGAATGGTGTCCTCTTTCTACTTTAGCAGTACTGGGTCCCGCACTACCTACTCTGACCAACCTGATTACTGATGATTGGTCATTGCCACCAATCATTCGGTGTGAAATGAACCCAAGCAAGAGAAAAAAAAAATTGAAAAATGAAAATGCCAATTATCTCACCCCAAAATTTTATCCTCTTTTATCATTCAACTACCAGTATTACACCAATAAATAAATTATTTAACCTCATAAAAATTGATAGTAAATATTTCTATTGCATCAGTGAGAAATTACATAGCCTGCTTTATCATATTTACAAACTTAAAAAAATAGAACACCATGTCTATACATAATTTACGGCCCCTCCCACCAAGGTTTGATCAGTATCACAATGTTTGCCGTTATGATTTCTAGTACCTGCCAAAGAGTAAGTGCAATGAATACATAGGGTTGATGTATCCTAGTCAAATTCTTATTGTTAATCATTAACCAACCAAATGAAAATAGAACACCATGATCAGTAAAGTTACCATTTTTGATCCCAGGCCAAAGGTATCAATACTCCATCTAACTGCATCTGAGAAAAACCTACAAATAGAACAATCAAGTAGAAGATCAAAACAACACCAAATAAGTGATTGACTTCTACGCATCAATCACTCAATTATCTGAAGCATATATTGACACAGTTACATTTGCAATGTATTTAGTTGATGTGCTGCATATATAACATGGACATGAAGAGCTTGGGTTTCATAATTGTGCTATTATGGCTCATTTTGGCATCAAAAGAAATAAAGAAACAAATATAAGTTGATGTGAAGTATCACAGTATTATCAATGAGAAGCCATATAATTAGTTTGTGAATTTTAACTAGTGGGAGTCCCGAGTTATTAATTATAGGCAAAAATTCACATAGAAACATGATACCAAGCACTGTCTAGCTAAACACAGAGCATAATGGAGCAAGAAGAATTTATGGGTATCAATTCGAAGGACAGAAGTGAGCTTAGAATGAACCAGAATATATAGAGCACAAGTGGTGATGCTCACAGAAGCAAAAGAAATTAGGATACAATTGATGATGGTAACCCAGATTTACTTGTAGGAATACCTGAAAATCAAAAACAACAGTAAGCACAAGAATATAGTAAAGAATAAATAACATAAAATAGTTGAATATATAAATGATGTCTACAAATGTATTCATATACAATTATACATCATCACTGTTTTGCAAAAATCTAAAGTTATACAGATATGTAAATTCAACTTACTGCACCACCTAGTCCAGAAATAGAAACCTAAAGCAACTTACAAGCCTAAACCTACCGGAAGTAAATATATCTAGTCACAAATTTGATGTTTATTTCAATGTATCTAGTCGATCAAGATTTTTTTTTTTTGCATGATATTGTTGCCTCAATATCTTGAGTAGGTTAATTCGTAGAACATTTTATAAAAAAAGGACAGATAACTTGATTAGCTGACAGAGAAAGAGAGATGCATATTAGAGAGTATAAAGATCAATGAGAGGAATAGGAATTGGAATGAACTTGTCTTCATAACAGCCAAACGCTCTTTTTATCGCACAAGACCTCTTGCTTGATTCTGTGTTTTTTCAACTTCTCAGATAAGTTTTAAATGCAGCTGAAAACATATGAAAATTTTACTTCATTCACTAGGTATATTTACGATTACAATCTACAATGGTGATTGTTAGGCATAAGCAAACAAAGAAATAGTCAACATCCATCAAATGGCATGGAGACAACTTATTACGTACCTAATAACAAGAATGGGTTTAGGGATAGTACCACACAAAATGTATTCATGTTACAAGAAAAACTTAAATACAAGATTGTTTCGTCACTTATGGGATCTATGTACACCACAGAACCCAAGCACAAAGAAATTCTGTATTTTATAACAGCCAACACACCTTACGAAAAATAATGAGAGCTTGCACCAACCAAGGAACTGATTCAAAGTCTCCACAGCTGCATCACCACAATCTTCCTAAATCACCATACACCTGCAGCTTCAAAGATGTACAGCTAGAATCTTAAAGACAAGGATTTATTCATTAAACTGGTTACTTAACAAATTATTTCTTAAAAATAGCATATGTGTTGATAGTACATATGGATAGACCTTGTTATGAGCCAATTAATCAAACTCATTGGGAACAGGGGCAACCCTCCACTGGGAGCATGACCTAGACTCCACCTTCTCAACAATGACTGAACACTTGAGCATTTGAAATAGCTCAAGTTCGACTAGCATTTGAAATAGCTCAACAACTAAACACTAAGCTATTAAATTCAAAAACTTTACTGTCACGCCCTGACTCGAGCTATTCTTATAATCTCGAGTTAAGGTGTGAATCACATCTTAATTATAGAACTAAAATTTCTATAATCAAAATGTGACAATAAATAAATAAATCGTGGACTAACAACTAAATAACAAGATCTCAAAATTCCAGCGGAAACATATATTACATTGTCTTTATCACATAGTACACTAGTACTCATTCTTTATTCCAAACAAACATAAAGAAAACACAAATTTCACAACCCATTTGACATTATATACATATCGGAACTTCTTGCTCTAGTATCTTGATTCCATACCTGCAAAATCTGTTAAGGGGTGAGCTCAACCAGCGGCTCAGTAGGGACATAAAACTTCCTCATGGATAATTGACCAAAGATAATACCATCATATATTTCAATTATAACATGCATATCAAACAATGATGCAATCCAACTCCATTTATATACCCGTTAATTCATATATCAGAATACGCAAGCCTACACGTCCCATACCGTGTACTTTACAGTTTTGCAACTGTGACTTGAATATCCAAACATATAAATTAATCCCCTGACTCAATCAAATCCCCCAAAACCCCTTTTGCTAGTCATCTTGTCTGAAACATTGATCTCCAAGCCCAAATCACCCAAATATATCGACAATTATACCGCCGATATTCTAAACCTAATTGTGCACACGGGCTCGCCTGAGCTTGATCCCTACAATGTTCAAACTCAACTACACAAAAGATAATTCCCACAATCACCAAATAACCATAATTTTCCCCCAACTCCTTTACACTTGATAAACAACAACCTCCATGAAAACATGCACTTACATCGATCAACGTACATTTAGTACATGTAATTCAAATATTATCAAATAAATCATTTAAAAATAATATTAATAAGAATAACATATACACGAAGCACATAAAATCAACATCCAATCATAAAAAGTTTCCCCGAGATCCCCCTACCTTATTTTCGACAATCGTGGATGATACAAAATAAAATCAAGCCTCCTAGGTCGTCAAAAAATAGTTTCACCAAATCTGAATTTTCTTTCCACCAATAGAAAGAGCTCGTCAAGACGAATCCGTAGGCGAAAACGGATCCTAAATCGGACTTACGGATCAAAAGTTATGCCAAAAACAAATCCTAGAGAGAGAAAATGGAAGAGAGAAATGTAGGAGAGAGAAAGCTCCGAAAATTGTGGGGAAATAATGATCTGGTTGGGTTCTATTTATAGGGAAAGAACACCAATAGAAATAGGCCACTTGTCCAAACCAAAACCATCCATCATCATGCTTATGCCATTTGTCAAGCATATAACAAACATAGTGCCACCACTTGACATGTGTCAAACTGATCTTGCACATGCAAGACACGTTTGGCAGCTGCTACTTGGTCTCCAAGTTAAGCCTATCAACCAATAAGGACACGCCACGTCGCCAGATAATTTAATTTCCAACAAAACTTCAAAATTTCCTTAAAAATAGCTCGGGAACTCGAAAAATTTACCGAAAAATGCTGCGAACTCGTGGCGACCTCTACTTTCCAGTTCTAAGCTCAAAAATAAAATTTGACCAATTTTAAAAAAATTCAAATATTTTTCAAGAGCTTTGAATTTAGCAAAATCAAATAAAAATTTCTTAATAATAACTTTCGACTTTAAAAATTATAAATTTAAAATTCAGGTCGTCACAATCAACCCTCCTAAAAAAATTTCGTCCTCGAAATTTAATCATGCTGTAACCATTATTTCATAATACCTCCTTAACCTGCTAGAGCTAACCAATAGTAGAATTTTGAAGTGCTTAAATTATAACCAAAAGCTTGTACCTTCTATTCCTTTAGGATTTAGTCTGTCCACTCACTTGACCAAAACCGTACACTTGTCCTTGTGAAGGTTGTCCCAATTGTCTTGCAGGTGTCCTTCCATTATGCTTAGCTTGTATAAATGGTCCTCCTTGCTGTTGTGGTTGTTGACTAGCAGTTTGTCTTGGCCAATTTTGTTGAGGTTGTATAGGAATACGATACTGTGGTTTTGGTACTTGCAATGTTTGGTATGGATGAAATTTTGGGCAAGCAATACCTCTTAATGTGTCCAACCTCTTTGCAGTAATAACATAGTGGTGGGTCATGACTTACCCCAAATGACCTAGCTTGCTGCTGCCCATGATATTCATGTGAATTAACTTTCAGATGCTTATCACTATAACCTTCATGCAAGTTCATAGGCTTCCAAGTTGACTTACTCCCTATGATACTTTGTTCAGCTATAAGTGCTCGATCAACCACTTCAGAATACTTTTGGAGCTTCAAAATAGATACTTTCTCTCTAATCTCGGGATTAAGTCCATCCTCAAATTTCTTTGCTTTAGCAGCCTCGTTTGGTATAATCCCCGGAGAAAATCGCATTAATTCCTCAAATTTACCTTGATACTCAGCTACTGTCATTTCCCCTTTAGAAAGAAACATAAACTCTTTAGCCTTTGCTTGCTTTACTGTGTCTGGGAAATATTTTTCTAGAAATATTTCTTCAAATGCAGCCCAAGCCAATATCTCGGTATCTGAAGTAGTCATAACTGATTCCCACCAATGATAAGCTTGTCCTTCCAGGTAAGTACAAGCAATAGTTACTTTCAGATCATCTGGAATCCTCTGGTTATTCATACTTCTCTTCATCTGAAGCAACCACTCTTCTGCCACCATCGGATCTAATGTACCTTTAAATATAGGAGGTTTGGCCTTACGAAATGCTCCTTGAATCCTCATCACCCTTTCCTCAGCATTACTATCATGATGATCCCCCGAATTATTTTGTCTAATTGCAGAGGCCATGTCTTGAATAGCTAAAATAACTCCAGCATTGCCATTCATATCATTACTTTGTTGCTCAGCCATCTTAGCAAAGAAAACAACTAAATTTGTTATGGACCAAGAATTTATTTCCTATATCGCTTATAACAAAACAAATAATTGCCAACTAGATATGAATCAAACAAATACAAATGTAACAAGGTCAAAATATCAACAACAATATCAAACAAGTTTCACGGTATCATCAAACTTAAAATCATAACGTAGTCTCTAAAACAAAAACAAAAATCTTAACTTATATGGCTATAGGATTCAAAACCTAGTGCTCTGATACCATCTTGTCACGCCCTGACTCGAGCTATTCTTATAATCTCGAGTTAAGGTGTGAATCACATCTTAATTATAGAACTAAAATTTCTATAATCAAAATGTGACAATAAATAAATAAATCGTGGACTAACAACTAAATAACAAGATCTCAAAATTCCAGCGGAAACATATATTACATTGTCTTTATCACATAGTACACTAGTACTCATTCTTTATTCCAAACAAACATAAAGAAAACACAAATTTCACAACCCATTTGACATTATATACATATCGGAACTTCTTGCTCTAGTATCTTGATTCCATACCTGCAAAATCTGTTAAGGGGTGAGCTCAACCAGCGGCTCAGTAGGGACATAAAACTTCCTCATGGATAATTGACCAAAGATAATACCATCATATATTTCAATTATAACATGCATATCAAACAATGATGCAATCCAACTCCATTTATATACCCGTTAATTCATATATCAGAATACGCAAGCCTACACGTCCCATACCGTGTACTTTACAGTTTTGCAACTGTGACTTGAATATCCAAACATATAAATTAATCCCCTGACTCAATCAAATCCCCCAAAACCCCTTTTGCTAGTCATCTTGTCTGAAACATTGATCTCCAAGCCCAAATCACCCAAATATATCGACAATTATACCGCCGATATTCTAAACCTAATTGTGCACACGGGCTCGCCTGAGCTTGATCCCTACAATGTTCAAACTCAACTACACAAAAGATAATTCCCACAATCACCAAATAACCATAATTTTCCCCCAACTCCTTTACACTTGATAAACAACAACCTCCATGAAAACATGCACTTACATCGATCAACGTACATTTAGTACATGTAATTCAAATATTATCAAATAAATCATTTAAAAATAATATTAATAAGAATAACATATACACGAAGCACATAAAATCAACATCCAATCATAAAAAGTTTCCCCGAGATCCCCCTACCTTATTTTCGACAATCGTGGATGATACAAAATAAAATCAAGCCTCCTAGGTCGTCAAAAAATAGTTTCACCAAATCTGAATTTTCTTTCCACCAATAGAAAGAGCTCGTCAAGACGAATCCGTAGGCGAAAACGGATCCTAAATCGGACTTACGGATCAAAAGTTATGCCAAAAACAAATCCTAGAGAGAGAAAATGGAAGAGAGAAATGTAGGAGAGAGAAAGCTCCGAAAATTGTGGGGAAATAATGATCTGGTTGGGTTCTATTTATAGGGAAAGAACACCAATAGAAATAGGCCACTTGTCCAAACCAAAACCATCCATCATCATGCTTATGCCATTTGTCAAGCATATAACAAACATAGTGCCACCACTTGACATGTGTCAAACTGATCTTGCACATGCAAGACACGTTTGGCAGCTGCTACTTGGTCTCCAAGTTAAGCCTATCAACCAATAAGGACACGCCACGTCGCCAGATAATTTAATTTCCAACAAAACTTCAAAATTTCCTTAAAAATAGCTCGGGAACTCGAAAAATTTACCGAAAAATGCTGCGAACTCGTGGCGACCTCTACTTTCCAGTTCTAAGCTCAAAAATAAAATTTGACCAATTTTAAAAAAATTCAAATATTTTTCAAGAGCTTTGAATTTAGCAAAATCAAATAAAAATTTCTTAATAATAACTTTCGACTTTAAAAATTATAAATTTAAAATTCAGGTCGTCACATTTACCATGAGAAACATCAAATCTGAATTCATTGCAATTTTATTACAAATTAAATTGGCTTAGAACAAGGCTTTGCATAGGTCAACTAAAATAAGATTCTACAATTATGCTCATCCATATTCCAATACATAAAACTCTATAACCCATTATTAATTCAGAAATCCTACTGCAGCAAAACAGAGACTAAAGTAAGTGTTGGATTCAAAGCACATGCTTCTAGCAAGGGAAAAAAAAAAACTTAATTGCACCTTGTTCTACATGAAAATTATTATTTCTGGGATTTTATTTTTTATCAAGAGAACATTTTCAGATTCACCCAAATGAACATGAAAGACCGTAAAACACCCATAAAACCCAACAGCCATGATCCCGTACTGAAATCCAAGTTTCCAACAGCCAGAAAGAAACAACCCTAAAATCTAGGGGTCATCATGGGCCGGGCTAGGGCCGGCCCTACCCTAAATTTTAGGGCTTAGGGTAGGGCCGGGCCGGGCCTAGTCAAAGTCAACAAAATTTAGGGCCGGGTAGGGTAGGGCCGAGGCTTAAATATGCTAACCCTTACCCGCCCGAAAAGCCCAAGTCACTAGGGCCGAAAGGGCCGGGTCGGGCCGGCCTTCCAAATAGGGTCAAATAAGGCCGAAATGGGCCTAAAAGGGCTTTAATTTGTTTAACAAAAAGAAATACATTATTCTTTTTTCCTCAAAATGTGGCTTCATGGTCATATAGGCAATATAAGACTCATTGTTTTTTGTTGATCATATATATATATATATATATATATATTGAAATTCACTTATAAGTTATAACATTTATAAATATTAGTTAATGTGGTTATATTTAATTAACTATCTCTCTAAATCTCTAAATTAATTTTTATTTAACAAAGGAAACAAGAATTAAAGAAAATAAAGCTTAGGAAATCAATTACAAAAAAAGAGATAAGTTGTATGTTATAGAAAAAAGATAAATTTATTTTTAAAATAGAAAATTATTAGGGCTCAAACGGGCGGGCCTAGAGGGCCGGGCTTGGCCCTAACGGGCTCAAACGGGTAGGGCCAAAGGGCCGGGCCGGGTTTCATTTGCATGGCCCTTACCCTACCCTATTTCAGAAAGGGTCGGGCCGACCCGCTCTAATGCAAGGGCCGGGTAGGGCTTCGGGCGGGCTTAGGGCCGAAGGGCCAAATGATGACCCCTACTAAAATCCAAAACATATTTTACCTACAACAAGATTCAGAGTAAAGAAAGGTGGAACCTTTTGCAGAACACGATCGACAGCTGTTGAAGTCAGCAAACCATTGGTGATGGCGCGTTGGCTAATTTCCCGTCTGTTGGGCTAAAAATTGCACAAAATGTAAAAATGTCACCCAACGTAATTTCACTCGTATTCATTAACAGAATAGAGTTTTTATTATTTCGGGTTCGACCCATTCAAGACAGAATGTGTCTCTTAATTACAATCTCTTGTTACAAGAGAACACCATTTGATTCCATTTATAAAGAAACCAATGTGTGTTTGTTTGTTTTTGCGGCTGCACCCGAATTTTGGAATGGGTTGCCTACGTACCCGGGAAGGGATCAAGCCACTCGTAGTTCAAGAGTTCCAATAGGTGAACGACCCATTGGAAGGCTTGGATTTTGGAATAGGAAAAGTGTTTAGGATGCGGTTGCATCTAGATTATTTGATTCCAGATTGCCTACATACAGTGGCGGAGCCAGAAATTTAAGTTTACTGGGGCACGAAAAGAAAAAATAATTCATAGAGTACCAATAAGAACGTAATATCAAATTTCTATGTCTATATAAAAAAGCTTTAAAAATTACTCCAATAAGGTATTTATACGCGAAGATGTCTCTATAACAGGATATAAATTTTATTTTCAAGTATTTTGACGTATCTTTAAAAAAAAATGTTTATAATTGACAAAATAATTGGCTGAGAATTGTTATTGGTGGTAATATAATTTTTTTTTTTTAATGATTTGCATTGGACTTGACAAAGGAAATAGAAATCAATAAGTATAATGTGAAATTTTTTTGATGGATATTAGATTTTTAATGAAAATCTGTAAGTAAAAAAAATTAGTAAAGAGCATCATGTAGGGATCGAACCTATGACACCTTGGTGGGGAGTCCTGCTTGGTAACAACTGTGCTAGGCAACAATTCGTTTACTTATCCACTTAATATAATATATATCTATGCTAACAATCAAAACTGGGGCACGGGACCCAGTAGGCCCCTGCCTCCCTCCGCCCTTGCCTACATACCCTTGCGGGATCAAACCACATGTAGTTCCAGGCATTTGGGACTTAAATGGGTAGATGACCCATTTATTTTTGGATTTTGTGTTTGAGATATTTGTGAGGGTTTAATGCCCTTGAATTTGCTTTTGGGTAATTTGGGAATGATTTTATTTTTCTGGTGTTTGGACGAATTTGACTAGTGGAGTCAGAGATTCGGATTGACTGAATTTGACTGGTGGAGTCAGAGATTCAATTTGAATTTGTGGTTGCATCTAGTGGGTCGCTAGATTGCCTACATACCCTGTGAAGGGATCAAACCATTGTAGTTCATAAATTTGTGGCTTTGAGCTTTCTTGGTTTTGTACCAAAAGGATATTTTTTAGGTTCCGAGGTATTTTTAACGAAACCAAAGCTCGGGCATTTCGAAAAGGACACCCGCAGCACCATGCTTTGCCAAATTCTTCAAATGGGCCCTAATTTAAGATGGACTTTGCTTGTGAGTCATGTTGGGCCCCAAATTTGATATGGGCACCCGTATTGACCGAGCTGCTAAAGGTTTACAACTCATTGTTTTCTTTTCCATTTTTAATCTCTCTTTCTTCCTTCTCCTGGCCGAACCCAAGCATTGGCAGAATGCTCCGCCCCTGCCAATCGATGAAAGACTTTGGATTTGGAGATGAAATTTGACTGGGAGATCGAAACGCGCCTGGGTCTTCGACGAAACAGAATTTCTCAGCCTATGAAGCTGGCAACTATCTTGATTGCTCCTCTTTATGGAAAATTGGGTTAGTAGCTTCTCCATTTTGTTCTTCCTTCTAACTCTGTAGTTCAGGAAACCAAGTGCCGACAACACTTTTATTATACTTTACAGTCATTTTGACGAAGTACCCACTGCTGAGGAGCTTGTTTCATTCACGTTGGGTATTCGATTTGGCTGCCACGTTTTATCGAACAAGTGCTTTGGTATCAATCTTCAGCAGCAAAATCAATTATCCTTCTTTGTAGCTTCATGCATGTTAGCTTTATTGCAGGCTTTAATTTGAAGAAGAACATGTCTTTTGCTTTGAAATTCGATTCGAAACTCTTAGCTCCAATTTTGACTGTAGGTAAATTAGATAGAAAAGCACTTGCCCCTCCTATCATGGCCTGTTAATCGTTGCCTCGGAACTCCAGTATGGTTTTCAATTTGGTGCTTTCGAACTGGTCTTTGGAAGCTTGTTCTTCTATTTGCAAAGAAACAAAACTTGCTTTAATTAAGTTTGCTTCTTTTGTCTTTTCTTCCTTGCGGTGTTATTGCACACAGCACACTTTGCACAGAGGGAAGACATGATTAATTAAACATTCATACTTGGTTGTGAGGTCACAAACCAAGATATTTTTTTTTTACTTTCTCATGCCGGCACCTCTTCAATATTTCTTGTAACAATATTGGTTCAGAACACGTTGCAACCTCTTTAAATAAATTTAATTTGGCTTAGAAATATGCCTTGGATCATAGTGCACTTTCAACACATTTTTGACGAACAGTGTACCAATTTGTCTCCATTCAAAGCTTCAAGTTGTTTTTTTTTTGGTCATTCCACTGCCAGACTTTCTTTAGGCTTGATTATAAAAATCAATGCCAGACTTTTCTTCATTTGTTCCTATGGCAACACCTCATCAAGCTTGTAACTTGTGCAATTGTTAACTAAGCCTTCTATTTTGTGCTCAGCTTAATTAAACCTTCCCACATGCCCTGCAACATTGCCAGAACTTTCATTTTTTTTTTTCTATTGCTTTGTGCATTTGTGAGTGTCTGGAATTGCTTTGTTGACATTGACCAAGACTTGGGTTAAAGCCACCGCCAGAGACTTTTGTCATTTAGTTTGTACTTGTGCAATTTGATGGAACCTTCTCCTCTGCAAATGCCACCAGAACATCATTCTTGCTTCCTCTTCTTTTGTATCTTTTTCTTTGTACTTTGGTAACTTCAACTGCTGCAAGTTCAAGGGTTTCGTTAATTTGATGAAACCTTGATATTATTATCTTTACGCAGGTACAAAACAAGTACAGGAGCTGTGGTGTCAAAAATTCTAGAGTTCCAGACTTTTGACTTCGACGGTGAGTCTTCTGTCCTTTTCTTTTAGTTCCTTTACACCAAAAATGATTTCGTTGTGCTTTGTCAACTCCTATTGCTGCAACTTTAAGGATTTTAAATTTGATAAACCCTTTGTGCAGGTATAAGGCGAGGATAGCAGCTGCAGTTGAGATCCCAGAGTTTCAATTTCAGGGTGATGCTTTCTTTTTGTTTACCCACTGGTGTGTTTAGAATAGGTGCTCTGAAATGGAGGTTGGGACTGGCTCTTTTTGGCTATGGAGTTTTGAAAAGAAGCAGGGAGGAATTATATGTGGTGTTTAAGTGGAATTGACAGAGTTCCTGTGATTATAAAGGGCCCTCTGACAGTTCGGTGTATTAAACAGCCAAAACTTGAGGATAATATCGGCACCCTAAGGCACGCCGTATCAAAGTTCTGAAACAGTATTGGCACCATAAGGCACCGCCACCGGAGCTTTGAAAGCAGTTTCGGCACCCTAAGGCACGCCGAATGAAGCTCTGAAACAGTATTGGCACCTAAAGGTACCGCCACTGGAGCTTTGAAAGTGGTAAAACCATAAAGAGATGCAGACGGATCCTCCACCTTTGATTCCTATGGAGCACGTTGTAGCTTCATTTGTCCCCTTTGCTTTCCTTCGTTTTTTTTCTTTATGCAGTGCTTTTTATATTGCCACGATCATGAGTTTTTTTTTTTTTTTTTTTGGAAATTAATGAAACTTCATTAATAAATACCATTGAGTAAGCTCAATGGAATGAGCCCAAAACAAAGCCCAAGTACAAATAAACCAAATAAGGAAAATTACAAACTCAACCATAATCCACATGGACAGGCAACAGAGTGTAACCCTAAAAAATTAAAATACATCAACTCCAAACACAAACACAGCCGCCGCCGCCTAAACGCTTCTGCACAGCAGCCATTGCAGTCGCCACAAGAAGCCAAGAGGATGCGAGAAGTGCTGAATCGAAGTGATGAGTACCGAATAGCCGTTGCCAGAACATACCCAAAAAGCAAATCCAGTCAAAACCAACATAAAGGGGGATGAGAGAAATGAACCAATACCACACACTGACTCGCACATCTCCACCAGAGAGACTCAAACCGGGAGGGGGAGAAAGCCACCGAGAAGAAAACCAGCGGATAATGGGGGGTGGAACACCCATGCGTGAGCACCCATAATCCAATCGGTAAGTGATTATCACTTTGGAGCAGTAGCCACGAAATCCTTCATGGAGAAGGTCATTGGTAGCAGCAGGGGAGTTGGTGTGAGGTGATGGGTGAGGGGAATCATGGAGGTTTTTGGATCTGAAAATTTTTTGGGTTGATAGGCAAAGAAGGGAGGAACAAAGTCCTCTAGTGCTGGACATAAGCCAGAAAAAGGAGGAACAAAGTCCTCAAGAGCTGGACATAAACCTGAAAATCACCACAAAATGGGTGTAGTTCACCACAGGGGAGAGAGAGAAGCAAGAGAAAATGATGAAAGAAAGAGGAACTGAGAAAAAGAGAAGCCAGAACACTAGAGGCCGCCCCCAACTGTCAAGCCAACAATCTAGATCCGGAGGGATCAAGATCAGGGCAAGAAAGAAGGGGGAGGGAGATGGGTTTTTCTCAGATCTGTTTTCTCTCTCTAGTTTTTAGAGAGAGACGCTCTCGGGAGTCCCCTCGCCACGATCATGAGTTTGGTTTGTATAAAACATAGAGTTTTAGAGTTCAACTTGGAGTGAACTACTTGGGGAACTTGTATTCCGTGAAGACTACTACTCTTATTTTGTAGTTGCTTTGTAATCTATATTTTGACAAAACAAGAAGTCTGACGTCTTGTAAAAATCCAATAGACCAGCTTAATGACTCTTGTGCTTTTTCCTTTTGCTTAGAGTTTTAAAAGCTATCAACTTTGTCCATCCTTGTTTTCATGAGAGGCTTTTAATTTTATTTAAATAAAGCACTCATATTTTCCTGATATGGACGGGCCTCGTTGTAATTGGATGTGCGAATTTTTTCGTTCCACACCGTCCTATGGCCATGTGGGTTTTGTAGATCGGCTCATCCTAGATTCATTAGTATCGGTCGTGTTGCAAGTCACCGGAGTTAGAGAAATGGCAATGAAGAAGAAAGAGAGAGCAAGAGAGTTTGACTTTTTTCATTGTTTGTTTATCTGCTGAGAGAGTCTCCCTGAGAAAGAGAAAGAGAGAGTGAGAGAGAGAGAGAGAGAGAGAGTGAGAGTGTTTGAGAATTTGTTGCAATTGGTATATTTAATTCTCTATGGCCAAAAAAATAATAGTACTAAATAAGGGGGGATAGAAAGTGATCAGCTATATTATTATTTTATTATTTAGTTTATTAATAAACATATTAACCACTGATCATCAGTGACAAATCCAATTTTTGCCACCAACATATGCTATGCGGATCACAAAAGTTAGAAGAACCGTTTGCTTATCAGTGGCCATCTATCGGTGCCCTTTGGCCATATTTCTAGTAGTGTAAATCAAAGAAGCCGTTTTTACTGCTATCTTTGTGTGGTTATTATAAAGTGTTTGGGAAAAAAGCCCAAGACATACATCGTGATTAGATTGTCTTCTCTGGGAAATTGTAGTGTAGTGGTGGGTATCTCATACCCACATTTACAAAAGTGAGAACAAATTTTGTTGTCAAAGTTGTAATTTGAGTCATACTTTATGTAATCTTGGTTCTAATAATGGTAATTACACCTCTTACAACATTTTACAAGTTTTTGAACAAATTCGTTGTCAATGTTGTAATCTTAGTTCTAATAATGGTAATTACACCTCTTACGACATTTTTACAAGCTTTTGACCAAATTCGTTGTCAATGTTGTAATTTTTGTTTAACTATATATAAATAGGGTAAATGAATATGATAACTTTTGTTCTCAATGTTGTAATTTTGGTTCAAATACTTGTAAATTTTTATTCAAATAGTTGTAAATGAGGGTATCTCATACCCACCAGTACACTAGCTTGTCTCGCCTTCTCTTACGTTGTAACTATTGACGCACGAATTTCTACATAAATTTTACAGTACATAATACATTTGCAGTCAAGGAAACGTTTACTATTGGAGGTTTAGTTCCAATAAACTACATTAAGTTATGCAATACAGTGTCCATGTTAGACTAGGGCTCTTGCCTCTTGGAGTTTCATATTCTTCTTTGGATAAGAATATGATCGAATGCATTGATTATTAGAGTTAGATATGTCATCATCTATAAGCTGAGGGCTTCTGTGTTTCCTTCTGTACGTTGTCCGAACGCTAATCAAGGAGCTAGCTAAGGCTATGGACGATATGCACCATGAGAGTGATGACGGTTATGAATCCGCAGAGAGTGGCGATGAAGAAGCAATGAACTACGATGACGATCTTCTAGTAGATGATAAAGTCGATGACTTTGGTCAGAGTAGGTCTCCACAGGAAAATTATATTGTTTTGGAAGAAGAAGAAATTGCAAAACTTCAGGATAATTATATTGCAGAAGTCTCTACTGTTCTCTCCATATCCAAATTCGATGCATGCTTACTGCTCCCTCACTTCCATTGGAGGGTTGATGAACTAAAGGATGAATGGTTTGCCAATGAAGATAAAGTTAGAGAAAAGGTAGGTTTGTTGAAGAAACCTATAGTTGAACATAATGCTAGGGCAAATCTAAGAATTCCTTGCGGAATTTGTTTTGAAGAGTACAACTATGATCGTTGTATTTTGTCTGCCTCTTGTGGCCATCCTTTTTGTAGAGATTGCTGGGCAGGTTATATTAGCACAACAATATGTGACGGTGGTCCGGCGTGTTTGAGGCTAAGGTGTCCTGAATCATCATGTAGTGCAGCAGTTGGTCCTGATTTGATCCAAAAGGTATTGTTGAACTCAAACCGAGAAGCTGAGCATGGCAAGTACAAGACCTATCTGTTAAGATCTTACGTCGAAGATCAGAGGAAGATCAAGTGGTGTCCTGCCCCGGATTGTAACTGCGCAATTCAGTTTGATACTTTGGGTGGAATGGTGTCATATGATGTTTCATGTCTTTGCTCGCATAGCTATTGCTGGAATTGTACTGAGGAGAATCATCGTCCTGTGGATTGCGAAACTGTGGGGAAGTGGATTTTGAAGAATAAGGATGATTCTCAAAATGCGCAGTGGATACTGGTTAATTCCAAGCCTTGCCCCCAGTGCAAAAGACCAATTGAGAAGAACCAAGGCTGTAATCACTTGACGTGCAGTGCTCCCTGTGGGTACCAGTTTTGCTGGTTATGCCTCGGGCCACATAAAAATTACAGAGGTTGCTATTGCAATAGTTATAGGCCGGGGTCAGTTGATAATAATCCCGGGACATCTAGGTATATGAATGAGACGGCAAGGAAGAGGGCAAAGAAGTATTTAGAGAGATATATTCATCACTATGAACGCTGGGAAAACAATGGAAGATCAAAGGGAAAAGCTATTGAGGATTTTGATAAGGTGAAGACCGAGCACATTAAGCAACTTGGAGAGATACATGTAAACACAAAAGAGCATGATTACGATTTTATCATAGAGGCCTGGCAACAGATTATTGAGTGCAGGCAAGTATTGCGATGGACTTATGCATATGGCTACTACATGCCTCAGGATGCTTATGCTAAGAAGCACCTATTCGAGTGCTTGCAAGGCCATGCTGAGTTCAGCCTGGAAAGGCTTCACAATTGCGCTGAGAGCGAACTGCAACAGTTTCTGGTCTTATCACCATCAGCAGCTTCTGAAACTTTCAAAGAGTTTAAAACAAAACTCGTGGGCCTGACAAAGGTGACCGGAACTTATTTCAAAAGGTTGGTTACTGCATTGGAGGAGGGGCTTCCGGAGACGAGCCGATATGGAGCTGGGGCTGCTTATGAGGAGACTGATTGGACATGTGACCAATGTACCTATATCAATGTAGGGTCTGCCGTTATCTGTGCAGCATGTTCTGAGCAAAATCCACAAGGTTACTGGTCTTGTGACCGCTGTACGATTTTCAATCCGGTGACTACAACCAGGTGTTGGATGTGTGATGATGCCGATGCTGATAAGGGTGGGGAATGAGGTGAGTACGTTGGAACGAGCAAGTTAGGTTTCTATTGTTATTTATATCTATAGATCATTAGGTTCACAACTCCTCGATGAACTTATATAGATCTAAATTTACTAGTCATTATGTTAATTTTGATAAATTTATCTTTTTTATAAACTCTGGTGGTTTCCATCTTCATGTTACATGTTGATTCTTTTTTGCTGCTGCTTAGAAAAAAAAAAAAAACACTTGATCGACTTCGATTTGTTTATTAATTTTTCCGATAAAGAACTTATTTTTGGTCTTGTGAGACCAGTGCTGCTATAGTGCCATATTTTTGGGTCTGCTATAGTGCTATAGTGCTTGAAAATATCAGTACTCCTTCATTTGTGTCTTGGAACCTTCAAATCTATCGGAATAACTGTTCGTATATGATTTATGAGATGACATTTTACTCCTCTTATACACATTTGGGAAGAGAACAGAGTTGCTGATGTTTCGACAAAATTTGGTGCCTTTTTTTGGTTTTGAAATGGTTTGGTGGGATTCACTATTTTTATTCTTTATTTTCCATAAATTATATGAATGATTGGTTATATCTTCCTTGGTTTTTTTTCTCTTTTTCGTTAGTCATTATTTATGGTTGAAAGGTCTTGATTTGTTCTCCTTTTCTTGAATCCTCATTTACTTAGAATTTCATGGATTGATAGGAGGACACTCTACTTCCATCTATATATCGTTTTTCTGGAAAAGAAAATGTATATACATGCATACCACACAACTCATGGACCCCCAAACGTTCTCTTAAAAAACCATGATAACCCTGAAGAAGAATGGCCTCAAAATTCGTCACCTTATGTTAGAAGCAACTCCAAACACTCCAAAGGAAAAAAAGAAAAGAAAACATAGTCTCGCACCGGTGAGGTTTAAGTCGGGGAAAAAAAAATAATAAGAAGAGAAAACATAGTTTTTTTATGTTTGGTTTGAAGAAAAATGGCCTCAAAATTGTTACCCTAAATATGTGAGATGGAACTCGAAATGAAAATTGAATAAACTTGAGCATTTTGCCTTGGTATTGAAATGAACTAAAATAAGTTTTGCTTACTAGCTATGGGTTGGTATGAGGAGTTAAAAAAAAAAACTAATTTGGAATCTAAGGAGCCTAGGAGACGGCGTGTGGGGTGGAGTAGGCCAGAAGAGGGTTGGGTAAAACCGTGAAAGTTATAGTGATGGTGCCTTCAGCCGGCAATGAGGAAGGGATGTGCTGGTTTCGTGATTAGAAATTCTGAGGGTACTTTCCGGGTTGGTGCAACGAGGCCATTCCCATTGTTAACATCCACCTTTTATGCGATGGTGGTGGCTCTAAGGGAAGGGGTGCATATGGCAGTGGCCTTACAGACTGATTGTTCTCTATTGGTTCAAGCTCTACAAACAAATGAACCAGATTTGTCCACTATGAGAGTGTTGATTGATGAAATGAAAGTAGTGCTGCAACAGCATCCGAAGTATAAGATAAAATATGTACCAAGAGAAGCAAAGAAAAAGTTATAGCCAAATTAATTTATAAGGAATGTCAACGATTTTGATGGTTAATTGATTTGATAAAATACTTTTTCAACCAAAAAAAAAATTTACTTCATATTCAGAATGAATTTAGATTCATAAATTTTTTCATTTCATGTAAATAAACATACCGTAAAAGTGTAAATAAGATACCCGCCCCAAAATGCCAAAACTGTAAACTTACAATTTTACCCAAAAAAAAAAACAGAGGATTAAGGCGGGCTCGGAGTACTCTATCATCCTCACTCACTCAAATTTCCAACACGCTCGCTCTCGCCTCCTTCCCTATCCTTTTCCACACACAAAACGACATGGCGTTGTCAACAGGCCTCATCACCTCCACCACCTTCCTCTCCGGCGAGACGTCGTCGCTGGCCAAGCCTTCTCTCGCCGCCGCCGCCTCCTCCTCCTCCGCTCTCAGGTTCGCCTACCCCAACTTCCCTGCTAACCTCCGCATGCCGCGCACACCAACCCCCCTCGCCGCCGTGTCGAAGCAGGCCACCACCACCCCACGGGAGCCACGTGGCATCATGAAGCCGCGCAAGGTGTCGCCGGAGATGCAGGCCCTTGTCGGCGTCCCTGAGATTTCTCGCACCCAAGCTCTGAAGCTGATTTGGGCCCACATTAAGGGCAACAATCTTCAGGTCTACCCTGGTTTCTTTATAAAGTTTCAATCTTTATCAAATTTTTGAATACCCTTTTGGTGATTTAGGGTTTTGTCTGAAAAAAAAATTTGTGGATAAGGTTGTGTCAGTGTGTATGAAGTGTCACGCTTTGTTTTTTTTTGTTGCTGAAATTGGTTGCTGTGTGGCTATGTTTTATATTTTGCTTGGATAAGGTTGTGATGGCATAGATGAAATGTGGTTTTTGTTTAATTTTTGTAATGAGGTTTTAGTAGGGTTTGACATTTGAATCTGGCGCCTTTATGTTTGGATAAGGTTGTGAACCCATACGATGAAATGCGGGTTTTCGGTGTTGCTTGTGATGCGTTCTTATCTGGTTTAACATGGAATGTTTGGATGGTTGTTCTATGTATATATTGTAGTGTGTGCTATTTGATGTGTATGAGAGTCGGGTTTTTTGGTTCTATGTTTGGGAGTTCGTTTCTAATGCGTTTAAAGATTGGAGATTATGCTGTTTTCAGATGGATTACATTACATGGTTTAGTGAACAGTGGTATACTTTGTTAGTACCTGGGTTTGTTACCCAGGGTTTTTGTTCGTTGGGTTTGCTCGGTAGTTATTATTCTCATTAGATTGGACTGGAATAAGGCTGTCTGTATGTGAGTGAAAATGTGTATTCTCCAATTAACAGAGATACTTTTCCTTTATTTTGGTTTCAAAATTGTTTTTATTGCTTTTGGGTACCTCTGTAACTGTTGAATCTGTATGTGTTTAGATCTATGTAGATTTATTTAACCCTGCTATGGTATCACTCTGTACTTTTGAACATTTCTTTTTGCTCAATCAGAACATTTTCAAAGCATGGTGTTATGGACGGATAATAGGTTCTTTATTTTCAAAGCAAAATCTTCACATAGGTTCATGATTAGAGTTTTGAAAACTGACATCTAATTATGCAGTTATCAAGTGGTTTATGATTATAGCTGCATAGTTTTGAAAAGTGATTATTTATCTAACTAGTATTGATTTTTTAACTTTTCAGTTAGTCCTCTAACTATGCAGTGATGTCTGCTATAGACTGGTAGTTGAATAGTTGGACTTTCCAAAGCCCTAATTTTCATTCGTGGCGTACAAAACCTAATTTGCAGCATAAGGGTTTTTAGCTTTTCTAAGCTGTTTATAAGTGTGGTGCAAATAATCTTAATACTTTTGCATACTTAGAGTTACAAATTACATTATACTTTTGCATAGTATAGTTAAGAGTTACAAAAAACCTTATCGTCCTTACTACTAGTAAGATGGTTTAGACTTTACTGCTCCAGTTCACCAAGTAGGACTAGGTTGTAAAATTTGGAAATTTATTGTGAATGAGGATCAGTTTTCAAATAGACGGGAATCTCTTGTAATGCTATTGTATATGGGTTACATGAACTCCTATAAGGGACATGAAAGATGAAAATATTTTACTGATATTTGTTTTTAGTTTAAAGTTTAATCTATCATGTTGGTCATTTGATTATCTAAGTTCAAAGCTTCAAAAGAAAACAAAGAGTAGGAAAAAGAGATCCAAAACTTTCTAAGGTTTTGACTTTCTAATGTTGTTGTTTGGTAGTCTTTACCGGCAGTCACTTGATAAAAAATGCAGATCCACCAAGTCTAGTTGAAAATTTGTGATTTTATGGCCAAGAGCTGGTATCATTTTGTTATTTGTGGCCAAACAATTTCTCAAAAACTCGTGTTTGATGCAATGATGCTGGTGGTTATTTATGGAATGAAAAATGCCAATTAGCTGAAGCCTTGGCCTTAGCTGTTGTAGTTTGTGACATTGTATACAAATGGATGAAATTTTGGTGAGAGCATAGGAAGCTTGATGAACTTCTACATTATGTTGCATTTACTGTAACACTTTAATTCACAGCTTCTCTTGTTGGTAGTGTTGAGTTACTGCTTATAGCACTTGCTAACTTATCTCTCACCTGTGATAAGTTCAAAGTGTGGCACAAAAAATGAAGCATTTTAAATTGATTGAGCACATGATCTTTGCTTATGCATTCAACAAGCTCCATGTGGGTGATAAATTGCTTTAGTTGCTGCTTTTTTCACTTTTCATTTTGAGCTATTGGCTTTGCTTGCATCTCTCCTTGTCTACAAAGTTTGTTCATTCTTAAGTCCTTTCTTAAGACTCTCTAGACGGTATTTTGGAGAATAAATGCATCTTATGGTTGGGATTCTAATAATATTTGTCATCCTACTTTTATCAGAGAATATTTCTACGATCCTAAAGTAGGATACTTGGTCGTGGTTGAGTTTCATATAGAGATTGTGATTGTATTCTAATAATTTATGTAGCTATTGTTTTCCCTTTCCCTCATTATTATTACTTTGCATTTCTGCGTTAACTACCTTTAATTTTTATTTTACTGACTTGGTTTTGCGGCATCATTCTTTTTAGGACCCTGAAAACAAGAAGATCATTGTTTGTGATGACAAGCTGAAGAAGATTTTTGCAGGGAAGGACCGTGTTGGCTTTCTTGAGGTTGCTGGACTGATTACCCCGCATTTCCTTTGATCCAACCTATGTAGGAGAACAAACTTGGAGCCACTGACTGTTGATGCAGCAAATATTTTGAATCCTGGGGGTTCTGTTTTGGTTGATGATGTAGTAAAAACAATGCTGCAGCAGTAGGCATTTAAGTGTTTTATATCTAAGGAACTAGCTATAGTTAGAGTTTTTACTTGGATTCCTTATCATGGATGTAGGTGTTGTAGCTAAATGCAATTATGAGGTGCTGTTGGTTCTGCATTGGATTAAGTTTCAAGTTTTCTGGAATCATTATCTAAGAATTTTAGCGGTGCCTATATATCTTTCGTTTTGTGCATGCAACTTGATTGAACATTCTCAGGATTCTCATGATTGTCCCTAGTTAGTAGGATCAAAATGTGGTCTATTCACATTTGAAGCCCCAAATTTCCTTGAAACTTTTGTCTCCCATTTAAGTTTTACTTATTGCCCCAAAAATTAAAAATCTCAGGCCAGCGAAAAGTAATTGTTCTCTCCCTTTGCTTCATGCGCAACACATCTTTTCTAACTTTAGATAATTAGCTGATTTTGAGGATTGGAATTGTAGTTTTATATGGTAAATGTGTTTTTACAAGCGTAGGAATTCTTTGAAATTAAATGTTTCACAACCGACCTTAGGCGGAAGATTCCCATAAATTAAATTACCAACCAAACATTCGTTGGTAAGAGACTCCACATGTGTCGAGGAATATTTTGTTGAAAAAAGTTCGTTAGTCATCTCAATTTCAACAAATCCGGCATCACATTTTATGAATATCATAGGTCAAAATTAAGACACAACCCAATAGAGGGAGTGCTATCTACAAACGATGTTTTAAACAATCACCTCTCATTCTAACCAAGAGCCAAAACTCATCACTTCTTCATGAGTTCCATGGTAAGGTTGGGCAGAAAATTTGTGGCTTAAACCACTTCAACCAAGGTAGCATGAAAAGGGTCTTAGAGGGCTAGAGATGACATATGTTGGTTGCTGTGTCTATAGAACTGAAAGAGGCTCTTGACCAAATGCCCAAATTTGGCTCAACAAATGCCCACTTACTTCATTTAATGGTAAAAAGTCAAGTGACCTCCGAATAATTAAAAAGTAATTGGAGACTTCGTCAGAAAACGTCACTGGAGGTAAAAGTTAACGGTAGAGTGTAAATCAAAATTAAAAAACAATAAAAAAAGTGATGGTGTAAATAATCAAAATTAAAGTATTAAGAAGTAAATCAGCATGTATGAAAAAAGTTAGGCGGTAATTTGACTATTTTGCGTAAAAAAAAAATTTCAATATTTCACTATGTTCGTAATTTCGTTGTATTTGTTTGATTTGAATAGGATAGATTTTGCTTCACAATTGAC
This sequence comes from Rosa chinensis, assembly GCF_002994745.2. NCBI lineage: Eukaryota > Viridiplantae > Streptophyta > Magnoliopsida > Rosales > Rosaceae > Rosa > Rosa chinensis. The sequence goes on along the minus strand of NC_037093.1, from coordinate 9,234,424 downwards.
GACAGAAAAAAAAAAAAAAAAAAAAAAAAAATCTTCTCCAACTAGGACCTCTGTACCCTCCCACAAGAGGAGATATTTTCACAACTCAAAACCAAAAAACAAAAAAACCTTCCATTTATCTGTACCCCCAGCCACTAAACCCAAAACCTTCGCAGTTCCATTTTAATGGCTGATAAAATGGCTCTCCCTCTTCTCCTCCCTAACCCACCTCCCTCCTCCTCTAAACCCTTCTTCCCCAACCACCACCAAACCCAAAACCCCTCTCAGCCACCACCATTATCACCACCTCCACCACCACCCATCACCCCAATTCTCCAAGAGCTCCTCCTCCACCCAAACCCCTCAACCCCTCAATCCCAAAACCCCTCTTACCGCAGAACCCGCACGCGCATCGGCCGCTCGCGTGACTCCAACCGAGGCAAGCCCTGGTCCCACCACCGACTCTCCTCCCAAGGTCAGCATATCCTAGACTCCTTTATCAACTCACCCTTTGACTCCTCTAAGCTAGACGAACAGCTTCACAGTCTAGTTGAGTTGCATAGAGTTGAGTTTGGGTCTAACACGGACTCTTTGTCTTTGGATGTTCTGGGTATTGTCAAAGGCTTAGCCTTTCACAAGAAATTTGAGTTGGCTGTGAGTGTGTTTGAGTGGTTTAAGAAACGTGATCACTGTGAGTCCATTTTGAGTGGTTCTGTTGTTTCTGTGGTTATTAGTATTCTTGGTAAGATGGGCCGGGTTTCGAGTGCTGCTTCTCTGTTTAGAAGTTTACATAAGGATGGATTTGCTCTTGATGTTTATGCTTACACTTCTTTGATTACTGCTTGTGCTAGTAATGGGAGGTATAGGGAGGCTGTTTCGGTTTTTAAGAAAATGGAGGAAGAGGGTTGCAAGCCCACTTTGATAACTTACAATGTGGTTTTGAATGTGTATGGGAAAATGGGCACTCCTTGGCATAAGATTAAAGCTATTGTTGAGGGTATGAAGAGTGCCGGGATTGCCCCGGATTCTTATACTTATAACACGCTGATAACTTGTTGTCGGCGGGGGTCTTTGTATGTAGAGGCGGCTGAGGTTTTTGAGGAGATGAAAGCAGCAGGGTTTGCACCTGATAAGGTTACGTATAATGCGTTGTTGGATGTTTATGGGAAGTCTCGGCGGACTAAGGAAGCAATGGAGGTGTTGAAAGATATGGAGCTTAATGGGTTTTCTCCAAGCATTGTGTCTTACAATTCGTTGATATCAGCTTATGCAAGAGATGGTTTATTGGAGGAAGCAATGGCCCTGAAAACCCAGATGGTGGAAAGGGGGATTAAACCTGATGTTTTTACCTACACCACCCTTTTCTCGGGATATGAGAAGGCTGGGAAGGATGAGGCTGCAATGAGGGTTTTTGACGAGATGAAAGGTTCTGGCTGCAAGCCAAACATTTGTACCTTTAATGCCCTTATTAAGATGCACGGTAACAGGGGAAAGTTCACAGAAATGATGAATGTTCTTGAAGAGATCAACACATGTAAGTGCAGCCCGGATATTGTTACTTGGAATACACTTTTGGCAGTGTTTGGCCAAAACGGGATGGACTCAGAAGTGTCGGGAGTGTTCAGAGAGATGAAGAGGGCAGGATTTGTTCCTGAGAGGGATACTTTTAACACTCTAATCAGTGCATACAGCCGATGTGGTTCTTTTGACCAAGCTGTGGAGGTGTATAAGAGTATGCAAGAAGCGGGAATTACTCCAGACCTTTCCTCATATAATGCTGTTTTAGCAGCATTGGCTCGAGGTGGGCTTTGGGAACAGTCTGAGAAAATACTTGCTGAAATGAAGAATGGTCGTTGCAAACCCAATGAGCTTACATATAGTTCTCTTCTCCATGCTTATGCCAATGGGAAAGAAATGGAACGCATGCATATTCTGGCTGAAGAAATATACTCTGCTGTAATTGAACCCCATGCTGTGGTCTTAAAGACACTTGTTCTAGTTTTTAGTAAAAGCGACCTCTTGTTGGAAACAGAACATGCCTTCTTGGAACTGAGAAAGAAAGGGTTTTCACCTGACATAACTACGCTGAATGCCATGTTATCAATATATGGTCGGAGGCAGATGGTTTCAAAAGCAAGTGAGATCTTGAGATTCATGAATGAGATGGGCTACACTCCTAGCTTGACAACTTACAATAGTGTGATGTACATGTACAGTCGCTCTGAAGATTTTGAGAAATCGGAAACTTTTCTAAGGGAGATTATGGAGAAGGGAATAAAGCCGGATATAATTTCCTACAATACTGTTATCTATGCTTATTGTAGAAATGGTCGTATGAGAGACGCTTCCCGGATATTCTCAGAGATGAGTGCTTCCCGGATTGCTCCAGATGTAATCACTTACAACACCTTTGTGGCAAGTTATGCAGCCGATTCATTGTTTGTTGAAGCCATTGATGTGGTCCGGTACATGATCAAGCATGGATGTAAACCCAACCAGAACACATACAACTCCATTGTAGATTGGTACTGCAAGCACAATCGACAAGACGAGGGAAAGAAGTTTGTTGACAACCTTCGCAATCTTGATCCACATATTGCTAAGGGGGAGGAATGCAGATTATTAGACCGTATTAGAAATAAATGGTCATAGTTAAGTTTCCTCCATGAATGGGTTGGCATGTTTTTAGCCATAGATACTTCCATACATCAAGTCCTTCCGCACCTCCTTTTATGCTCATGTTGTATCCTGTTTGGGCATGGAGTCGAGAATAGGTCATGTGAAATGTTATTGTTCTCTGGAAGGCAGTAGCTGCAGGATATTGTGAATATGTTGTTGTATACGATTTTGTTCAATATATAAAGTCTGCGGCAGATGCTGTATAGATCAGCTGAGATGAAGTAGTGGGATGCTGAATAACTACTTCAAGGTATGTACAATTCTCTTCATCAATCTTAGATTGCCAATATCTGCAGTTTACCTGTGGTTGCTGTAGGATGTAGCTTGTTTATATTGGTATCTGATAGTTATATTGTGCTGCAGTATCCGATCAATGTAACAAATCAATGAAATCATTGCATGACCCTTATATAAGAGAAGTTTTTTAACATTTCTATTTGCTCTTGTCTGATGAGTTTGACCGATGGTTGTGAGAAAAGTATGGTGGCTTAACTAGATAATCATAAGCATTCATCTCCATGATTTGCATAATTGCAAGTAATTTGGCATATTGCTATCGATGAAAAACTTATGCATATCTTGGCCACGTAACTAAAACTTATGCATATCTTGGTCACGTATCAAAGAGAATACAAACACGCAATACAAAGCAAACTTGCTTGACCAGGTGAATGCTGATGTATGTAGTTTCTGATAAGAGTCGACTTCATATTATATTATGGAAAGAAGAACCATGAAATGAATCAATATTCAATCACTATTTATTTATTTATTTATTTTTTAATATCAAGTTTCTTAACATCAAGGGGAGGGGGATTCTTACTTTGAATTTTGCTGGGGATTGTGTAAGATATCGGCATCCTCATCTATCAGCACAATTTTCTTTCAATAATGGATACCATATAAAATTGCTCTCTTGTCACACACAGAAATCATACTATGCCAATTCTGAGTTTGAACTCTTTGATATTTTCTCCCCTTGTATCACATTTCCTTAACTGCAAGTCATGACTCATCGCGTTCTTACCTCATCAACCACCCAGTCTGGACAACCCAACGTCCACTAAATCCAAATCCAAACGCCAGCGAAGCAAAACGAAACCACCCAAGCATGAATTGCACGCAGAAAAAAGATAATCATTCACCAAAATTTCTGGATAGGACCGCGCGATACATAAAACCTAGAACAATTATTAATACCAAAGAAAAAGGAAAAATTTAGTCTATAAAACTTCAACATAAACACGGATAGACCTCTTCAGAAAAGTAAAAAACAAAAAGAGAACCAGGAATTTCAGACAGCGCAGAATGAGTTGGTGGTGGGCAGGAGCCATAGGAGCTGCAAAGGTAAGTCATCCTCCACAAACCCATCGTTTATTTCTTCGATTCATTCATATTTTTGATATTTGACTCGCATCCATTATCAGAAAAAGTTTGATCCAGACGATGCACCTGCCGAGTACCAGAGCGTGGCCCTGGTACTTGGGGTCACCGGAATCGTCGGAAACAGCCTTGCTGAGATTCTTCCACTATCCGACACTCCCGGCGGGCCGTGGAAGGTCTACGGAGTGGCCCGGCGGCCCCGGCCGCAGTGGAACGCTGACCACCCGATTCAGTACATCCAGTGTGACCTCTTAGACTCCAAACAGACAGAGGCAGAGCTCTCCCAGCTCACTGATGTCACTCACATTTTTTATGTCACATGGGCGAGCAAGCCAACTGAAGCTGAGAACTGTGAGGCTAATGGCAAGATGTTAAGCAATGTGTTGAATGCTGTGATCCCAAATGCGCCGAATTTGCAGCACATATGTATGCAGACGGGTCGGAAGCACTACTTAGGTTCGGTTGAGATGTTGGGGAAAGTCCAACCCCATGAACCTCCATATCACGAAGACCTGCCGAGGCTTAATGCCCCCAATTTTTACTATGTGATGGAGGATATTCTGTTTGAGGAGGTGAAGAAGAAGGAGGGGCTGACATGGTCTGTACACAGGCCGGGAGTCATATTCGGGTTCTCACCTTATAGCTTGATGAATGCGATTGGGAGTTTGTGTGTTTACGCTGCGATTTGTAAGCATCAAGGGCAGCCGTTGAGGTTTCCGGGGAGTAAAGGAACTTGGGAAGGGTTCTGGGACGTGTCTGATGCGGATATGATTGCTGAACATGAGATATGGGCAGCTGTGGAGCCTTATGCCAAGAAAGAAGCTTTTAATTGCAGCAATGGGGATGTATTCAAGTGGAAGCATCTGTGGGGGCTTTTGGCTGAGCAGTTTGAGGTAGTGCCTGCTGGAGTTCACGAGGAGTTGAGTTTTGAGGAGATGATGAAAGATAAAGGGCCAGTGTGGGATGAAATTGTAAGAGAGCATGGTTTGGTGCCTACCAAATTGGAAGAGGTAGGGAACTGGTTGTTTCTGGACATTATATTTCAGGATGATTCAACTGTGGACAGTATGAACAAGAGCAAAGAGCATGGTTTTGTTGGCTTTAGGAACTCGAAAACTTCCTTTGTTTCTTGGATTGACAAGATGAAGTCTTTTAGAATTGTTCCTTGATGTGGTTGCGACCAAGTTTTTGTCCTTCATTTTGCTTGTTTCTCTGGTTTTGCTGTTGCTGCTTTTGTAATTGTTTGCTTGTAGTACTGTCGTAGTAATTAGACCTTGCTGTTGAGCATTTGAATGGAATTGCTTTTGTTTTGTGTGGAAATTGCTGAAGCATTTTTTGAAAGTGCATCTTATTAACCCTGTCTCAAAATCCTACTACATCTTTCAACAAGTTTTGATCAGGATGAAGCAGAGCAACTACAATACTTCATGAGCTTTTTACATTATAGGCTATAAGTTTGGTGTAAAAATAATTTCAAATTTTTTAAGAGCAACTAGAGATTTTACTGTTGTTTGCAGCATTATATTGTTCCTTGCATGTCTCTTTCCACGTCAAAGGATATTGTGAATATGTTGTTGTATACGATTTTGTTCAATATATACGGTCTGCTGCAGCTGCTGTATAGATCAGCTGAGAAGAAGTAGTGGGATGCTGAATAACTACTTCAAGGTATGTACAATTGACTCTTCATCAATCTTAGATTGCCAATTTCTGCAGTTTACCTGTGGTTGCTGTAGGATGTAGCTTGTTTATATTGATATTTGATAGTTATATTGCGCTGCAGTATCTGATCAATGTAACAAATCAATGAAATCATTGCATGACCCTTATATAAGAGAAGTTTTTTAACAAATCTATTTGCTCTTTTGTCTGATGAGTTAGACCGATGGTTGTGAGAAGAACTATGGTGGCTTAAATAGATAATCATATGCATTCATCTCCGTCATTTGCATAATTGCAAGTAATTTGGGATATTGCTATTGGTGAAAAACTTATGCATATCTTGGCCACGTAACTAAAACTTATGCATATCTTGGTCACGTAACAAAGAGAATACACACACGCAATACAAAGCAAACTTGCTTCACCAGGTGAAATGCTGATGCATGTAGTTTTTGATAAGAGTCGACTTCATATTATGAAAGGAAGAACCATGAAATGAATCAATATTCAATCACTATTTATTTATTGTTTAAGTAAAATAGATTCGAGAGAGAATTGTAGAGAGAGATGTATCTTATTATTGAGAATAGGAGCCCTATATATAGGGATTACAAAGTACTAGTTCTAATGTTACAAGGAATACCAATCCGTGTAGGATTGGAAAATCTAGAACCTTCTCTCCTATTGCTACTCCTAGTTTGATAAGGCACACTAAATCGATATTCCTTCAACACTCCCCCTTGTGCCGCTCAAACTTGGTGGTGACGCTTCATCCGTTGCCTCGTTAAAAACCTTGCCAGGTAACAAAAACCCTGTGGGATAAAAATAACCCTGGTCGAAGAACAAAAAGAGCACAACACGTCCTTCACTCTTCGAGATCGAACATGTAGACATCATAACTCCCCCTGATGTCGATATCTCCCCCTGATTGCTACAATCGTGGGAGTTCGGATAACTTTCTCAATCCGATGCTCTTCACATGTTTCTCGAAGGTGGATTTAGGTAACGACTTAGTGAATAAGTCTACTACATTATCCTCTGAGCGGATTTGATTCACTTCAATCTTTAGAAGTGATTGTTGTTGCTGATTATAAAAGAACTTAGGCGATATATGCTTGGTGTTGTCGCCCTTGATGAAACCTAACTTCATTTGTTCCATACAAGCTGCATTATCCTCATAAATGCATGTAGGTTCATCTGTGGTAGACTTCAAACCACAACTTCCTTGAATATGTCTAATTACAGACCTTAGCCATATACATTCACGAACGGCTTCATGTAGAGCAATAATCTCTGCATGATTTGAGGAAGTAGCAACAAGGGTCTGTTTTGTAGACCTCCAAGATATCGCAGTGCTTCCCATGGTAAAGACATAACCTGTTTGGGAGCGACCTTTGTGAGGGTCAGAGAGGTACCCTGCATCAGCAAAACCCATCAAAACATCATTGTCATTTTGATGGAGGGGAATAGGGTGAGGCCGGCCACCCTTGGTGGTGGTGGCGGCGTTGGCGGCAATATGGCCGGCCACTTTGTCATCGTGGACGGTGGCTCCATGCCTAATGGGGTCCGATCCCATTCTTCCGTCATTCCTCTTCTCTCTGTAGGGATAAAATAGGCCCATATCAATCGTACCTTCTAGGTATCGAAAGATTGTCTTTACACCAATCCAATGGCGGCGTGTTGGCGCAGAGCTATGTCGAGCTAACAAGTTCACTGCAAAAGAGATGTCTGGTCTTGTGCATTGAGCTAAGTACAATAATGCGCCTATTGCACTTAAATAGGGCACTTCGGCCTCTAATGGTTCTTCGTCCTCATCCTTTGGACGAAACGGATCTTTTCCTGGCTCAAGACTACGACCAATCATGGGAGTACTCACAGGCTTTGCTTTATCTTCATTAAAGCGCCTTAGGATTTTCTGAGTATATGTAGACTGATGGATCAAAATCCCATCACTATGGTGCTCGAGTTCTAAACCGAGACAAAACAGTGTTTTCCCAAGATCTTTCATCTCAAATTCGGATTTCAAATATTTAGCAGTTTCCTTCAACTCATCTAGAGTTCCAATTAGGTTCATATCATCGACATAAACTGCTACGATTGCAAATCCGGAACTTGTTCTCTTAATGAACACGCATGGGCATATTTCATTGTTAATATATCCCTTCCCAATCAAGTAGTCACTTAGACGGTTATACCACATCCGTCCGGATTGTTTTAATCCATATAGTGAGCGTTTTAATCTTATTGAAAACGCGCTCCGTGGTTTAGAGCCACTTGATTTGGGTAATTGAAGTCCATCTGGAACCTTCATATATATCTCTGAATCTAGATCCCCATAGAGATATGCTGTAACCACATCCATAAGCTGCATGTCAAGTTTTTCTGAAACTACCAAACTGACAAGGTAGCGGAACGTTATCACGTCCATTACGGGAGAATATGTCTCCTTGTAGTCGATTCTAGGGCGTTGTGAGAAACCTTGAGCCACAAGGCGGGCTTTATATCTTACCACCTCATTTTTCTCATTACGCTTTCTAACAAAGACCCATTTATGGCTAACAGGCTTTACATTTGGGGGTGTCTGCGTTACAGGCCCAAATACCTGTCTCTTTGTTAGTGAATCCAATTCAACCTGGATCACATCTTTCCATTTAGGCCAATCTGCTCTTCGTTGACATTCTTCAACAGAGCGAGGTTCGATATCATCATATTCTATAATTTCTTTTGCAATATGATATGCAAATGCATCATCAATCGCCATAGAATTTATATCCATCATCTCATGTACACTAGTGTAATTTATGGAGATCTCTCTATTCTCTGGAGTTGGTTCTGACATTGGAGCGTCCCCCAATGATGTCTCTTGGACATAACCATAATCCGGAATATTCTCATGAGATGGATTATTCACATCGATGATTAATGGATTATTTTGTGCCAAACTCGCTTTCTTTCTTGGGCGAGAATCCATCGAACCTATGGGCCTCCCGCGCTTCCTGGCAGGAGCCATGGGCCTAGCCAAAACGTCACCATCACTGTGAGAGGGGACGTTGGCGCCATGCTCATGTACTCTTGAGTTGGCGTCATGCCCTCTAATTTTAGGGACATCAATCCTTGCAGGCACGTTTGTAGCAGGTATGTGTGATCTCGTCACTTTAGCGATATCAGAAAACGCATCAGGCATCGATTCTGCTACGTTCTGAAGATCGAGAATTCTCCGCACTTCAATTTCGGACTGTGCGGTTCGGGGATCAAGATGAGACAGAGTGGGGACAGACCACGACAATTCCTGTCGTTCCTGTTGAACATTGATGTTCTTATCTCCCCCTAACGACGGGAAGACTGTCTCATCGAAGTGACAATCCTCAAATCTATCGGTAAAGAGATCGCCTGTCAAGGGTTCTATGTAGCGGATAATCGTTGGAGAATCATATCCAACATAAACGCCTAATTGTCGTTGAAGACCCATTTTGGTGCGCTGTGGAGGCGCAATAGGCACATAAACTGCACACCCAAATATGCGTAAGTGTGAGACATCAGGCTCATACCCAGTAACCATCTGGGACGCAGAGAAGGGTTGAGTGGCAGTGGGCCTCAGACGAATAAGCACAGTTGCATACAATATTGCATAGCCCCAAGCAGAAATAGGGAGATTGGTGCGCATCACCAATGCTCGACCAACCATTTGTAGTCATTTAATGGCGGCTTCTGCGAGACCATTTTGGGTGTGAACATGAGGAACTGGATGTTCAACATCAATCCCAATGGACATGCAATATTCATCAAAAGTTTTTGATGTAAACTCCCCAGCATTGTCTAATCTAATAGACTTAATAGGATGATCAGGGTGGTGAGCCCGTAACTTAATTATTTGTGCTAGGAGTTTAGCAAATGCAGCGTTCCTTGTGGACAATAGCATGACATGTGACCAGCGTGTCGATGCATCAACCAACACCATAAAATATCGAAATGGTCCGCATGGTGGTTGAATAGGTCCACAAATATCACCTTGGATTCTTTGCAAGAATGGTATATTTTCTTTGGTGTCCTTTGCATAGGATGGTCTCGATCCTAACTTTGCTAAAGAGCAAGCTTTGCAGAACGAATAATGGGCTTTAGAAACAACCAATGAGGATTTTGGTTGAGCCATGAAGTCACAATTGACCTTAGAAGTAGAAATTGGAGTCAGGGGAGCAGAGGTGGCGTCAAAGCCACCCTTGGGCCGCAGGGGGATGGCGGCGCCGGCTTGTGGTGGCCGGACTTGAAGGGGGAAGGCGCCGTGAGGCGCAGGTGCTCCTCCGTGATCCAAATTTCGGGTTTTACTTCTTTTCGTTCTGAAAAATGGATGTCCGTGTGAAGTCTTTAATATACGGATCATCATGTCACGACCTGGGTGTCCCAAACGGTCGTGCCAAAGCCTATTTGTGTCGGAATCCCATAAATCATCTCTCATGACATGGTTGGATTCAATGACTCGAATAGTGGTTGCATACAACCCACTAGAGCGACACATAAGTTTCTCTAAGACTCTTTTATGTCCGTAGTCATTAGAGGTGATGCAAAGGAACTCTTGTCCATTCTCACAATGCGTTTCCGCATGAAAACCATTGGCTCTTATATCTTTAAAACTCAATAGGGTTCTTCCTGCCCTAGGAGCATAAAGAGCTTCAGTGACATTTAAAATTGTGCCATTTGGCAATATAAATTTGGCTGGTCCTCGACCATGAATCAATTGAGATGATCCAGCCATCGTAGTCACAGAAGATTGAGTAGGCGTCATCTCAAGAAATAACTGCCTATTTCGAAGTATGGTGTGCGTAGTAGCACTATCCACGAGGTATTCTAGCTCTCCGGGAAACATACTTGAAATTAATAAGGTTCGAATCAAAATCGACACTTTATTTCAATGAAAGCCAATGATTACGTCAAAGTTTCTAAATTTAATCCAAAAAGGGTAATCAAGCTTAGACAAGTAGTAGTTACTCAATCCGTTTGGTAATTCCAATTTGGTTGTGACCAGGTAAGGTAAGGCGAGATTTTGGTGGAGCGTTGCTCACTTTTAAAACCGTTCTCTCAGTTCAAACCTTGCCTAGACATCACAATTACTCTTGAGTACGCCTAGTGAGAAAGAGTTATAACCACTGTCTTTGTTGATAGTTTCCAAATTTTTGGATATGGATTGAAACCAATGACGCTTATATGGTCAGATTTTTATGCTTACGAACGCTCTTAGTCCGTAGCCTACGAACGCTCTTAGTTCGTAAAAATCGATGCTCACGGACGCTCTTAGTCCGAAGATTACGAACGCTCTTAGTTCGTATGTAGCGTGAATCCCCACGATTCCGCTTTTAGCAAATCGAACCCACGTTACAGAAAGGTGGGATGTAGAAGAAAGGATTTTGTAAGTCCCCGGAAAAATAAAAATAAATTTAAATTTCAAAAATGGGAACAACTTACTAGTGAAAACTTACTCATGAATTTCAGAATTTGAAATTCTCAATACACGCGCGTGTTGATGCAGGCGTGTAGGATTGCAGGTGTGCTATCGATCCTGGGTCGGGATTGCATATGCTGCTTCAATCCTAAGCTAGGGTTGAAGTGGATGTTCGATCCTAACTTGGGATTGTAACTTGTTTACAATCCTGGTCGTGGCTAATGGCTCGGCGGTGCTAGGCTTGTGCAGTAATGGGATGGGCCCGAGAGTGTGGCCGGTAGGTTGCGTTGCTGGCCGACGGGGCTACAAAGGTAGCTGGGATGCAGACGCTGCAGGGGCGGCAGGGTACACAAGCAGCAGGGGCAGCGATGCAGAGCTGCAGGCATGTTGTGGGACGCGGTAGGACTGCGGGGCTGCTGCAGCGGCAGGGGGCGCTGCAAAGGGCAGCAGGCACACGGGTGCGCAGGAGCTGCTGTGGCAGCGTGCGGAGCAAGGCTGTAGCGGGCGCAGGGGCGAGCGGGGCAGCTGGGTGCAGATGCTAGCGAGCTAGGCGCGGGAGCGCGCTGGGCTGCACGGGCAGCGTGCGCAAGGGAGCGCAGGCGGGCGGCAGCGAGCGAGGCTAACAGCGAGGTTATCCTTGGGAATTATTTTCGGTTTTTAGGTTTTGATTTTTGATCTCAAGGTTAGGGCTCGTGCTGATAACGTGTTTAAGTAAAATAGATTCGAGAGAGAATTGTAGAGAGAGATGTATCTTATTATTGAGAATAGAAGCCCTATATATAGGGATTACAAAGTACTAGTTCTAATGTTACAAGGAATACCAATCCGTGTAGGATTGGGAAATCTAGAACCTTCTCTCCTATTGCTACTCCTAGTTTGATAAGGCACACTAAATCGATATTCTTTCAACATTTATTTATTTATTTTTTTAATATCAAGGGGAGGGAGAATTCTAACTTTGAATTTTGCTGGTAAAGAAATGTCTTCTTCACCAGATCAAATGTTAGGCGTAATTTGAGTTGTCTTTGCGGGATAAATTACTAATCCAAATACAATGCCTGTCAAAACCTTTTTCATCTAGTGTACGACACATTCTTGCAACGTTTATGTAACAACTCCGTTATCCGTCGTATCAGATTCGTGTCATTTCGGGTTCGGATTGTATAAGATATCGGCATCCTTGTCTATCAGCACAATTTTCTTTTAATAATACCAGATAAAATTGCTCTCTTGTCACACAGAGCAATCATACTATGCCAATTTTGAAGTCTTGTCTGCTTGTCAGATAAAATTGTTCCCCTTGTTCTCCTTAACCGCAAGTCATGACTCATCACGTTCTTACCTCATCAACCACAAGTCTGGACAACCCAACGTCCACGCATGCAAAACGTGCCAATTGTCCACTAAGTCCAAACGCCAGCGAAGCAAAACGAAAATACCCAAGCATGAATTGCATGCAGAAAAAAGATAAATCATTCACCAAAATTTCTGGATAGGACCGCGCGATACATAAAATCTAGAACAATTTTTTTTTTTTTGAATAACCTAGAACAATTATTAATACCAAAGAAAAGGAAAAATTTAGTCTATAAAACTTCAACATAAACACGTATAGACCTCTTCAGAAAAGAAAAGGAAAAAAAAAAAAAGAGAACCAGGAATTTCAGACAGCGCAGAATGAGTTGGTGGTGGGCAGGAGCCATAGGAGCTGCAAAGGTAAGTCATCCTCCACAAACCCATCGTTTATTTCTTCGATTCATTCATATTTTTGATATTTGACTCGCATCCATTATCAGAAAAAGTTTGATCCAGACGATGCACCTGCCAAGTACCAGAGCGTGGCCCTCGTACTTGGGGTCACCGGACTCGTCGGAAACAGCCTCGCCGAGATTCTTCCACTGCCCGACACTCCCGGCGGGCCGTGGAAGGTCTACGGAGTGGCCCGGCGGCCCCGGCCGCAGTGGAACGCTGACGACCCTATTCAGTACATCCAGTGTGACCTCTTAGACTCCAAACAGACAGAGGCAGAGCTCTCCCAGCTCACTGATGTCACTCACATTTTTTATGTCACATGGGCGAGCAAGCCAACTGAAGCTGAGAACTGTGAGGCTAATGGCAAGATGTTAAGCAATGTGTTGAATGCAGTGATCCCAAACGCGCCGAATTTGCAGCACATATGTATGCAGACGGGTCGGAAGCACTACTTAGGTTCGTTTGACATGTTGGGGAAAGTCCAACCCCATGAACCTCCATATCACGAAGACCTGCCGAGGCTTAATGCCCCCAATTTTTACTATGTGATGGAGGATATTCTGTTTGAGGAGGTGAAGAAGAAGGAGGGGCTGACATGGTCTGTGCACAGGCCGGGAGCCATATTCGGGTTCTCACCGTATAGCTTGATGAATATGATTGGGAGTTTGTGTGTTTACGCTGCGATTTGTAAGCATGAAGGGCAGCCGTTGAGGTTTCCGGGGAGTAAAGGAACTTGGGAAGGGTTCTGGGACGTGTCTGATGCGGATATGATTGCTGAACATGAGATATGGGCAGCTGTGGAGCCTTATGCCAAGAATGAAGCTTTTAATTGTAGCAACGGGGATGTGTTCAAGTGGAAGCATTTGTGGGGGATTCTGGCCGAGCAGTTCGAGCTAGTGCCTGCTGGAGTTCAGGAGGAGTTGAGTTTTGAGGAGATGATGAAAGATAAAGGGCCAGTGTGGGATGAAATTGTAAGAGAGCATGGTTTGGTGCCTACCAAATTGGAAGAGGTAGGGAACTGGTGGTTTCTGGACATTATGTTTCAGGTTGATTCAACTGTGGACAGTATGAACAAGAGCAAAGAGCATGGTTTTGTTGGCTTTAGGAACTCGAAAACTTCCTTTGTTTCTTGGATTGACAAGATGAAGTCTTTTAGAATTGTTCCTTGATGTGGTTGCGACCAAGTTTTTTGTCCTTCATTTTGCTTGTTTCTCTGGTTTTGCTGTTGCTGCTGTTGTAATTGTTTGCTTGTAGTACTGTCGTAGTAATTACAGACCTTGCTGTTGAGGATTTGAATGGAATTGCTTTTGTTTTGTGTGGAACCTAGTGCATGTTGTGAAACTGTGAAAGATTGCTGAAGCGTTTTTTGAAAGTGCATCTTATTAACCCTGACTTTCTCAAAATCCTTGCCTACTACATCTTTCAAGAAGTTTTGATCCGGATGAAGCAGAGCAACTACAATACTTCATGAGCTTTTTACATTATAGGCTAGAAGTTTGGTGTAAAAATAATTTCAAATTTTTTAAGAGCAACTAGAGATTTTACTGTTGTTTGCAGCATTATATTGTTCCTTGCATGTCTCTTTCCACGTCAAAGGATCTTCCTTTTAGGGGACACACACACACACACACACAGAGCTTTAGTTTTTCACTCTCTATCAGCTTCCTTCTTTTTACATGGCTATATGACACAGTAAAACATGTGCTATATGACACAGTAAAAGGATGATCATAATTATTTAGCCCTAGCTAGCTTCCAAAAAGATCTTATCAGATGCACCTGACGCCATGTGCTTCAGGAACAATATGAATCATAGATTCATAGCTAAACCAGTTTTCAACTCAAGTATCAGTATAAATAATTGTATACAGAGGAAATGAGGAAGTTCAAGAATTGCACTGTTACTGTCAAGTGCGGCTGTCAATTTAGATTCAGGCAAAATTATATAACTGAAAGACCAATTCAGGCAACTTGGAAAAAGCGCAAAAACCAGAAAAATAGAGAAGGTAAAACAAAGTAAAGGCTTCTGTAACATAACTTTCATTAAAAGTTTAAAACAAAACCATATTTCAGATAATGCTTGTAGAGGTTCTAATCTTTCGACCAAAGAATATGTTTATTTTATGCTGAGTGATCTCTATAACCATATAGGATACAGTACGTACATCTGTATTTCCTACAGTTGCAATCTTGAATTTCACATCATGCTAGCAGTTCATGTAGAACAAGTAGTTGAACAAGTTGAATTGTGACCTGCTCTTGTACACCCTCTTCAACTCCTATCACCAAATTTTGGTTCTGTCCGTATATGTCATAGCTTGGAAAGCAGTAGAGGTAACTGCTCGTCAGATACCTTATCTTCAATTCATGCTCCCAATGTTCTAGCAAGTCTTGCAGCCAGAATTCTAAACTTACTGGGGGCATAAATAGATAATATCAAAATCTATAAAAAACTGTAAATGAAATTTCCATTTAGGAATTGTTCTCTACAAGATTTCATATTTTAAAATCGTTTCAAAACAGTCTCCTTATTTATACTAGTAAAATATCTTTCTCAATAGATGAAATCAAACACCAAGTATCAACTCGCAACAAGATTTTATTTTTTTGTTATATGTATTAAATAAAGAAGATCTTTTATAATTAACTAATTAATTCATTGATAATTTCAAAAATACAACATACACCAAAAACTATAGACCAACTAACTAAGTCACTAACCTTAAACAATTAAAACAAAAATAAATATTGACGGTAGAGAGAATCGAACATTCAACCACTTTTAGAGCGTATAAAAACTGTACTGCTGCACCATGATGGAAACTTGTGATGTAAATGTAATACCCCAAAACCTTAGCGTAAATTCTTTTTACTTAAATAAGCTGGTTTAGTGCTTGAGGAACTTTAGTTTGTACCAAACTACTCTTTTGTTTTTACAAGATGGTCCAAAAAGGGGTTCTAAATATTACTGCACGCGCTTCCCACCTCTGATAGAAAGAGAGGGAATTTACAACTCTATTGTTCAGGGGAGAGGATCCTCTCCTGAGCTTCTTTTTGACCTGAGCTTCCTAAGCTTTTAAAGAGATTGAGACACGTGGCAATAGCAAATCTAATGGTCCACAACTCTGACTCTTCGAAGATGGTTTCTATCTCTTTTGAGTTTTGTCTTTTTCCCAATATATTATTCTTTCAAAGGAAACTCTGACCCCTTCTCCTTCTTTTCTTTCTGCTGTTCTTTCTCATTCTCTGCCGATCAGGTTGGCAATATGATTCAAACCAAAAAAATAAGGTTGGCAATATGATGATGCTTGCCAATTAATACCAATAATGGATGAAATCTCATCATAATGATTAAGATCACTCCCCAAATCATCGCAAATACACACGATCAGAGAGAATGAACAAATAGCCACTCTTAATCTGCAACTTGACCAATTTTTATTTTATTTTTTATTTTTTAATTAAAACTCGTTAGAGGTTTATAGATTATTTGAGGAGTGATAAACCCCAACATTTGAATAAAGACCATTAATCCAAATCAGTAGACGTCAATGCTCTATTGAGAACCATGACAAATCAGGTTGATTTGTTCTTCGTTTCCTTCACTAGCGATCATTCAAGTTTTGAAAGAAGGCCAAATTGATTGATGGGTGTGGCTGATTCCGTCTATCTGAGAGAATTAATGGAACACGTACCCATCCCTAAATTATGAATTTCAATCCCAAATTGAACATGAAAGGTTGCTGGACCTTAAAATATCAAAACCATTGTGAGAGGAGAGAGAAATGAAGTCAGCTAAGGAGAACGAAGCATTTTCGATAGAGACCTGGAAAATTAAGAAAACTGAGATGGAGAGAGAGAGTAGGCAGAAGAAGACCCATGAGTCATCCACAACGGACTTTGGATTTTGAAAATTTCTGGGTCATGCTTTTGTGGTGTTTATTGGAGGTTGTTCTTGACTTCTTGTCATTGGTCTTGCTCCTCAGTCCCTCCAAATCAAACACAAGCCAAGCCATATTGATACTGTGTATGGTTATTCATATAGAAGAAGAAGAACCGAGTGAAAAAGTGTTGCCTCTGAAAATCACCTCGGCCTATACAGCGAGGGATCAAGGAACAAATGTCCTTCTTGGTGAGTAGATTGCGGGGCGTGCCAGCACACGGCCAAAAGGCCAAGTGTGCAATTGTAGATGTAGTAGATGAAGTGCGCGTGTTCTGACTTCGTCGAGCGACTGAAAGCCGAGGAAGGAACAATCTCGGCTGAGGGTTCGATGCCTTTGGATCAAGGACTTTTGGGTTGTTCAATGGACGAGTCGCAAATAGTGATTGGTAACCGAACAATTGCGTTAAAACTACTCCTAGTGCAAGAAATAAACACAATAGTAAAAGAGCAAGAAAATAAACTCTAGATTAAGTGCAGAAAGGTAAAGAGCAATAAAGTAAATCGCAGGAAAGTAAATAGCGATAAATTAAAGAGCAGAAAAAGAAAATAATAAATGGCTTGAAGAATAAAACTATCAACTATTATCAAAAAGTAACAAAGGAAATTATTGAAATAGCGATACCAGATTACAAGAAAAACGAAGGAAATTGACTCGAACTAGTAGAGCTAACAACTAAGAATTGAAAAGAGAATGAAACTAATCTGGAGCTAAGAAAAATAAAAGGAAACCCATGATAGAATTTTGGCTGGAGATGTATATGTGTCTCTGTCTTCTGTCGATGCTTCTTTATATAGAGGTCATTGATAATCAAGTCGAGGTGGTCTTGCTCTTGAACTCAAACTCTCCTACTTTAATTAGCTTAAGTTAGAGTCCCTCATGCAAGGGAACCCTTCATGATTGTACGTGGCACAATCCTTATCCATGATTCAAGCTCTAGAAATGATATGTATGATTTATCAATTGACATGATTCATTCCTAGTAGTGCACCACGTCACACACTATAGGATGGCTTGGAAGAATCCCATGCAACTTCAACTAATCCATGAAGCCAGATTTCTTTATGCTCATTATCTCTCTCCTTTTTGTTTGGATATATATTAAGACGAAGCCTTAATCCAAACTATTGTGCATGGGATTATCCATGTAAATGGTGTAGCTAACTTTTCATAAACTTCTAATCGGCATATGCTTCTAATAGTGATAAAACTTTAAATCTTAAGCATCAAATCAACCATATATGACATAATTAATAGCCGCTTAGTTTTCAATTATCAACTAATAAATGTATCAGTCGACAATAATATCACCAATTATTCATCCAACGGCTATGATTCGATGAGTTGGAGTTTGAATGACTGGGTGTAAACAAAAAGAAGAAGAATTGGAGAGAGAGAGAGAGAGAGATGCACGTGAAGGAAGAGAAGAATAGGGACAGAAAAAAATAAAAAAAATAAATATTAACATTGTAGACCAGGTCTACAATTCATTATAGCCACGTGTCGAAATCTAGTGAAAAGCTCAGGTAGGTTAGGAGGGAAAGAAGCTCAGGAGAGGATCCACTCCCAAAAATTTGGAGAAATATCTTCTCCTTCTTCTTCATTCCAGTAACCTTAGGCTTCCTAGAGCTGGTATATCCTTGTATTTCTTTCATATGTGGTTTTGAGGAAACTAAAGGTTTCTGTTCTTCATTCTACCATAGTGACAAGGTAATGTTTCTGTCAGCTGTACCTTTTCCATGTCGATCCGAATTCAATTGCTTGAGTTTTTGAACCTTGATTGTAGTTGTTTGTTTAAGTAATTTCATTTACACTTCGGTTGGGCTGCTGGAAAAACAGAGAAACAACCTTGCATGTTGGTTCCTGGTGCATGCCCACCAAATGTTCGTTAAAAGTCCCCAACTAGCTTAAGCTCAACACTAGGGAGTTGCTTAGGATCTGTTTTTAGGTTTGAGACTTAATGAGCTATATTTGTTTTAGATATAAGCAAAAGGAGGGGAATCAATTGGAGCAAGCTGTCGAGCCCCTTGATACTACAAAAACCACCTATCTATTCTGATACCATGTAAACAAAGGCTATATTTTCTGATTTCAAACTTACATGCAATAACTTAATTGCTTCTTTGAGCTTAAAAATCGAAATCTAGTAAAGTTTGGTTTAACAAAATGGAAGTGGTGAGTATGTAGCTTGGTTGAGGATTGTGAAAGCTCGGGCACAATGACCCAATTCCCTAGGGAAGCCCCTTGTGAGGGCGTAAATGCGATGAGTTATTATTGTGTGATAAGGTATGCTAAATTCCCTTCCAATTGTTGACTCTTACGAAATGACTTGTGTTTTGTTTTGGTGAGTCAGAAAGTTATTCCTCAATGAATGTTTATTTCAGCTATATGATGTAACATTTTTGGTTTAAGAACTTGTTGAGTTTTTCTTTGAGTTTAGATTGAAACTATGTCTTGAGTTTCTTTCAAAGATGTTTCAAAAAGGCCATATACAGATTTTTCTACAACTAAAATGACACATTTTAAAACCCCTACTAGGCATCCTTTATGCTCATCCCTTTGCCCCTCAAATTTCAGGTGGTGGTTAATCGGTACGTAGTCTGAAGTTGGAATTGCTCTACCTACTACTAGACTTTGTTGGAAGAGCAAGTAATTTTGGTGAGCAGTAGGCTAATTCAAATCAGATGGTTAGATGTATTTTGATGTAGATAACGTAGCATGTTAGTCATTTTGAAGCATACATCTAACCAGATTGCAGCGGGTTTAGTTTAATTACTACTTAGGATATGAAAAACCAAATGGGGTTGTAATGCTTCTTGTATTCTCTTTGTATCCCCTTGTTTACTTTTCAATGTAATAGCTGTTCTTTTGGTTTGTAAGCTTGTTCTTTTTGTTGTGCCTCTCTTGTTTACTCTTAAGACAAACCAACTGTAAAATCAAAATTTCATATTGAGGTTAAAACAGCTTTGCTGAATTTTCTGAGAAAGCTGCTGATCTGTTAACTTTGAGCCTTGTGTTACCCTACTTATTGATCTCCAAATTTCGTGAAATTTTGTTAAGTTCCTGTTCTGCTAGTAAACAAATGATCTGGAAAGTTTCATCTTATTTCGATGTATAGTGAATCTCCGGTGATTTTTCTTTTAAGTCTAATCTCCTTTTGGAAAAGTTCTAGGATTCTCAGTGTACCCCCGACTTTCTGCTGAGATTTGAATTTCTATTTGAATTATTTAATCTTTGGTTTTTGTATATGTTGAACTAGACATTGTTTCAAAATTGATTTCTTGTCAATTAGTCTTAAAATGAATTTTTGGTGGATTTTCTAAGTTGACTTTGCTGCTCCTATGTTCTTCTAAAACCTGACAGTTCAGTCTATTTTCATCCATCATTTTCCTTACTTCTCGAACTCCGATTAGCATGAAATTTTAGTATGTTATACCTTGATATGTCAGTTTTCATTTGAAAATTTCATTTTCATTGTTGCACAAATGAATTTTTCGTAAATCCTCAAAGCCGAACTGTTCTTGCCTAAAGGTTACACTTTAAGTTGTGTCAAATTTGGTCTTTTTCTGAATTTCTCTTGCTTGAGAACCCCTTAAGTCACCCTCAGGTGTGGGGTGTGACAGTAGAGTAACTAAATTTTATATATGTGTAAAACATCTTGACAGAACCCGCCCCGGATTTCATCTCGAAATCTAAGGTGGCCATGCGGGGCTCACATTAGGAATAACTCTTTTAAAGATGGACTACCCAAAACCTGAAGAAAACACATTTACACTTCTAACAAACGAACCTTATTTTCCTAGAGCCACCCTGCTCCCCAAATCCCAACAACTCCACAATAGTTAACTGACATCCGAAATATAACATGTTCCAGATAAACAAATATAACTTTCAAACTTTATAACATTTGTCCAACAAGTTATCAGAGCAATCTAAAAGAGGAAAATGAAATCAAGATACAAGTAACCTACAATATGGAATACAACAGCAGATGCTATGTCCCAAATCATACTATGTCGTACCAGCTACTCTGCAGACTGGGAATTTGAACCCTTTAGGCACAGGGGGAAAGTAATTGAAAAACGTTTAGTGTGAGTGGACAAAAATAAATACTTGTAATATCTGAAGTAAAAGAAGAATTTATACTTTCTCACATATTTAAACTTATAAAATCTCGATGCATGCAATTTATAAAACATTTCTCTTTAAATCTGAAATCTCGTAAAAACATACCAGCCCTGCTGGTTAGGTATAACAATTTATATAACATTCAAAAATCTTCTAGAAATCTCAAAATCGATGAATAAAAATGATATTCAATTCCGAAAATCACCTCTAAAAATAATTCGTCGAAAATCATTATAAATCATAAATCCAAATCCGAGCATAGCAAACTCATATCCGAAAATCATGACCGAAATCCAATCAATGCCAAATTATAATCCAAACCAAATAATGTCTGAACTAATTAATATGCTCGATAAATAGAATGATAATTAAATAAATCATTAATTTATAAATAATCGCATGCATCATTTAAAATCAAAAGTCCATTCACAGTATAAGCGTATGGATCCTCGTTGAGTGATGGGTCGGTACCTCATCCTCTACAAAATTATAATTTGTAAACGACGATTCGAAATTAAGTACGATTCTAAAACGAACCTCGAAAATCCCTCGCACAAGTAATTCGTCGAATATCCGAAATCACATCGGAATCAACCCAAGCTTCAAGGTTTTCGCCAACTCACTTATTTCAACATCCTAATGAAAAATGAAGACGATCCAACGATCGGACCTCCTTGAATCACAACCCAAAAATCCAAAACTTCAGAAATTCCGATCGATACCAAACTTCCTCTAATTTCTACCAAAATCATACCCACATGTTCCACACGCTAAACTGGACTCAACTAGCAAAATTATATCATTGAAAACGACTGCATGAGCCCCTATGAGCCACCAAAAGCGACGACGCTTGGGCCCTACACGCCACCATCTCCGACCCCCAAATTGGGTGACGCCACCTGTGCCAAAATCTTCATCTCAACTAGCCCAACAACTTTCATAACTACCACCAAACCGCGAAACAAGTAAATCGGCCGGAATTACCTTGAAACTTGTTGGCTTCATGCTCATAACCATACTGGCCGATAGAACAACTTTGGTTACCAAATTGACTTACACAGCTGTTTTGGAGATCAAAGCCATATATGTTGAGATAGTATTGTGGGCTTTTGTGGATCCCAAGATGTATGACTATTTAAATCAACAAAACTTTGATACGTGTCATAACTATATGGGCCATCATAACCATACAATTGATCTTAGCCATATTGGCCATTGTAATCATTTATTGAAATAGACTCAGGTAAATTCGGCTCATAATAACTCATTAGTGAAAATACATAATATGTAATGTCTCACTAAATGGTCTAACATTCACCAAGTGTGGTCCCACTAGGAGTGTCGTCTCAGCCACATGTCACTGGGCCAAGGGCTTCTTTGGCTTACACGTGTCCTTCTGGTGTGGTAACGTATGCGTGGGTGTGCCAATTCAAGGCCGGAAGGCCAAGCGAGGTTTTGTTATGTTTGTAGATCTTGCGGCGATCTGACTTCTGATCAATTGATTGTGGGCTAAGGAGGGATCAATCTCGGCCGCGGGGTTCTCTTTGCCTTGGATGCAAGGATTTTAGCACAGTAAAAGAAAGTGCAGGCAAAGTAAAGAATAAGGATATAAACCGTGAGAAACAAAGTGCAGCAGAGTAACAAGCGAAAAGATAAATTGTTGGAATGTAAAGAATGGTAATGTAAACTGCAGCAAAGATAAATACGGGTAAAGAAAAGAGATAAGATAAAACACGTAAAGACTCATAATTGTTGTTGAAATGTATTGAAATACAAGTATGAAGTCCTGTAGAGCGATTGGTCGAGGACCACTAACAAAGATGCGTATGGTCTTCTTTATAGTGAATGTTAAATTACTGAATAAAGGAAAAGATACAATCTTGGCTGTAACTGTCGATCGAGACTGTATTGATTGCATGAATTCAAGGTTGAGAATCAATGCTCAGTTACATGCATTTGAATACAGTAACTGCTAACTTGGGACTTAAAACTCATAACCATGCATTTAATTTCCACGGCTTTTAAATATCCTGAATTGTTTTTAGGGGCCGTGACCACTTACCCAATTTTAGATTAAAAATTGCCCACTTACTCCAGCAAGAGTTTTTTAACCCCATTTACCCAATCTAACATCTATTGACATTTTAGCCCCTATTAATTAAATTAAAACCCATCCCTCTCCTCTCAGTCTCTCTCTCTTTCCCAAACTCTCTCTCTCTGCCCCCGATCTCCGCCTCCACTCTCTCTCTCTCTCTCTCTCTCTCTCTCTCTCTCTCTCTCTCTCTCTCTCTCTCTCTCTCTCAGTTGTGAGGATCGGAATCTGATTTGGGTATTCATTTATGAATGCATTTCCTTTCTCGTCCTAAAGTTAGGTTGCGCTCACTTATTACCCCATCATCACCATTACCACTAAAACCTTCTATCCCTTAAATTCCGAGGCTAGACTGGATTTCGCTCTCCGGATTTTTTTGACAAGTGGCCATTCCCTTTGGTTTCTTAGATTTGCATTTACTACTGCTCGATTTTTCCTTCTCTTATATATATTTAGGATCCCCTTCGGCTTATTAACTTTCCCATTCCAAAACCTCTAGAAGAAGAAGAAGAAGAAGAAGAAGAGGATCAAAATGGCTTCAGAGTCTTCGACGGTGGCTAAAGACGAGAAGAACTTGTCCTCTTTTGTTGATTCGAGTAGTCAACGGCGGAAAACGAGTTTCTTGATGGCTCAAGCGGGTCTCAGAATCTTAGTTGTTGCCTTCACATTGGTTGCAATCTCTGTAATGGTCACCAACCGCCAGTCCGTCGTCATCTTTAGACGTGGGTGCCCAGAGCACTTTTTTTTTTTTTTTTTCTGTATCCTGAGATTTTTTTTAAAAAAAAATTTTGTATCTGTAATGTATTCATTTTGGCTCACTTGAAAGCAATAATATGATTATTGGAGGGTAATAATATGATTATTGAGGCAATAATAGGATTATTAGGAGGCAATAATATGAGTATTGGGGGGCAATAATATGATTACTGAGGGGCAATAATATGATCAATTGTGCCCTGTAGTGTATTCATTTTGGTTTTGGGAGTTTATACAATTCATTGGACGAAAATAATATGAATTTGGGAGGCAATAATATGAGTATTGCGGTGCAATAATATGAGTATTGCGGTGCAATAATATGATTACTGGGGGGCAATAATATGGTTACTAGGTATTATTAGGGGGCCATAAATTCAGACGCCGGAATCCGGACACCAGTCCGGTAGCCGGATTCCGGTCATCGGTCGCCGGATTCCGGTCACCAGAGTCGGCGCCCGGCCACTGGTCACCGGAGGCCGGCAAAGTGGAGGATGACTTCTCCCTCTAAGTGAAAAAGAAGGAGAGGGCAAAAAAGTCCCAAAAAAGAATTAATTGGGTATTAGGGAAATAATCCCTTAGAGTGTTTTGGGTAAATGGGGTTAAAAAACAGTTGGTGGAGCAAGTGAGCAATTTTTAAGCTGAAATTGGGTAAATGATCATTTTCCCTTGTTTTTAACGCCCGCATCTAATGGCCTTTATGAACTTTACTAACATCATTCAATCGCAGCCATTCAATAGCGGTCACCGGAGAATCAATGCGCAGTTACATGAATTTGCATGCAGAAACTGCTAACTTGGAACTTAAAACTCATAATTGTGCATTTAATTTCCTCGGCTTTTAAATATCCTAAATCATTTTTAACACCCGCATCTAATGGCCTTTCTCAACTTGACTAACACCATTCAATCGAGGCCATTCAATATGCCGCGGCCATTCAATAGCGGTCACCCGAGAATCAATGCGCGGTTACATGCATTTGCATGCAGTAACCGCTAAATTGGGACTTAAAACACATAACCGTGCATTTAATTTCCTCGACTTTTAAATATCTTGAATCATTTTAACGCCCGCATCTAATGGCCTTTATGAGCTTGACTAACACCATTCAATAGCGGTCATCCATTATGTGTTGCGGCTATTCAAACATGGTCATTCATTATGTAGCGGCCATTCAACCACGGTCCCAACGCACTTCATTCATTAAATTCACGTAAATAGCTAGTGTAGGCCATGTAAGCAAAAATACTTTATGTGCCTGTCCAACCTGTCTGCCACGTGAGCCTTGCCAAATTTAGGTTCAAACACTATTTTAACTAGTTTTAAATTTATATTAATTTTTAAGTAAAGATTAAATAGTTTAAATATTTATAAATTACATAAAATAACTCAAAGGGAATGTTTTAAATAGAGAGCCTCATCTTGCTCTTTATATTTATGAGTATGATAGTCAAAAGTTATAATGGAGAGTCACTTAGGATTCTAGTGCAACTGCTAATTAAAATAGATAAAAAGCTAAACATGCTCTCCAAAATAGCTAAGGAGCTAAAATAGAGAGTCTGCTAAAGATGCTTTTATGCAAAGTTAGTAATTTTTCGTATTATACGCGAATAAAACACGTACTTATGTTTTTTTTTTTTTCAAAAATACTTTCGTACTTCGTATTTTTAAAAGGGACTCATTAAATTTTCCGTACTTTTGAAGTCCAAACTATTAGACATGTACTATACACGATTTTTACCTTTTTCCCAGTATTTTATACATGGGAGATTCTATTCATACCTCCAAATTTGGCATTTGGACCTCCTTACTTAATAGACCTTCAACTTATTTTTACAAATAACCAATTTGCTATCTACACCTCTCTAATTTTCCTATAATGCCCATCGTCCAATAAAATCAATAAAAGCCTCTTTTTTTTTAGATTCTATTCATACTTTCAAATCGGTAGTTGGATCTCCTTCAGTTTTTGAAGATTTGGAATTGCAGCAATTTTTTTTTTGGAAGTTCACCCTCCATATACGAGTAACAGAGGTGCTAGCACTTTTTCAATGAATTGTCGACTCTTGGTTAGCGTAGGCAACAATACCATGTTTGCTCTTCATCTCGTATAAATATGTTTTCCAAGTATTATTTTCATTGCATTTAGGTGTCATTGTCCCTAAACTTATTCTCTCCTACTTGTTTCTATAGCAACTTGAAATGAACATGCATGGTCCTTTTGTTTTAGATATGTATGGGATAGTGGAGGAAATTACAATAATCAACCATGAGTCTAGTGCATTCTCCATAGATTTATATCAGAGGGTCAAATTTTTCATCTTATCTATAGAGTAGTTCCACATAAAATTGTTTTGCACTGATGATGTGCGAGAAGATCTTGTGGACAACTACCCATTGCTGCGATTGTCATATAAACGTGCTGGAGTACTGCTTTTTGTCGTCACTCGTTCACATGTTTGATTGCATTCAGAATGAGTAGGGCTTCTTTGTATTTCCCATTTTTTCTCTTATTTTTTATTTTTTATTTTTTTTATAGCGCAGTGATAGATCTTGTAAATTGTCAGCTGTGTGAGCAAGGAAGTCTATCACTTTACGAGGACAAAATCAAATTCAGAAAATTTTGACTTCAACATTAAATGACGTTTGGCGATATATATTTTAGAATTTACATTGGAGGAGAAAATTTTTCCCAAGTTGAAGACTACAGTAAGATAAGTAGAGAATTTATTTTTTTCCCTTATTTGTGTCTTTATTGGTAATTTGACATGAGTTGACAAAGTCAACTATTACTTGGAAAAAGTGAGAGGTCCAAGTACCAATTTTGGAGGTATGAATAGAAGCTCCCTTTATACATATTATTGAACAAAAATGAATATAAATTAATATTTTTAATTACAAAAATTAATTATTTAATTAATTAAAAATATTTTGCCGAACTTTTCAACGTACTATTTGATAAAATGTCTGAATAATACACGTACGTATTTTTCGCGTACTATACACGTCTCATTTTGTACTAACTATGCTCTTATGTTATGAGTTTTTTTTTCAATACCTTGTCAATATTTGTATAGTTTTAGATACCTCAAACCTATGTCATTATTGATTACATGTTC
Source organism: Rosa chinensis (assembly GCF_002994745.2). Taxonomy (NCBI): domain Eukaryota; kingdom Viridiplantae; phylum Streptophyta; class Magnoliopsida; order Rosales; family Rosaceae; genus Rosa; species Rosa chinensis. The sequence goes on along the minus strand of NC_037093.1, from coordinate 9,207,498 downwards.
TAGATATATGTTATTAAATATCATGGCTATAAAGTAAGTTGTTTTATGCTATGAATTTTTTTCAATACCTTGTTAAAAGATATATAGTTTTATATACCTCATACCTAGGGCTGTTAATTCCGACACGACCCGATAACACGACTCGAAACCCGCACGAAATATAGTGGGTTGAACCCGCACGATTAAAAAGCGGGTCGGTGGTGGGTCAACCCGCTATGACCCATTTAATAAATGGGTCGGCCACGGGTCAACCCGCCAACACGAAGTGAACCCGTATAACCCGATTGTGCTATGTTTCTTCTTGAAATTTTGGACGTTCGGAGTATTATTATTATTATTATTTTTTTTTTCTTTTTCTTTTTTCTTTTCTTTAAAAGAGGATCAAAGGGTTTCACTCCTGCCCCATGGTGACTCGAACCCATGACGTTCGAAGTATTTGATTATAGGATTAGACAATTTGAAATATTTCGCTTTTTAATTATTAGATTTAATTATTTATGAATTATATATAATTATTTATATTTTCGTCTTGTGGAGTTTTTAGTGAATTTAATCAATTTATGTATTTTTTTTAATTAAATGGGTCCTATTGTTAACGCTTAAATGAGTCATTTTGTCTAACAAGACACGACCTATTTATTAAATGGGTTAAGCGGGTTGGAAACGGGTAACTCGTTTAATAAATAGGTTGGGTTTGACTTTAAATTTTTGACACGATTATTAAATGGGTTGGGTTTGAGTTTATATCTTGCAACACGACAAATACCTTGACCCGACACGAACCCAACCCGACACGACCCATTGACAGCCCTACTCATACCTATGTCATTTATTTTTTGAAGTAATGATAATTTCATTGATAAAAGCGCATGCCAAGAAGGCTATTACATACCCACCCGCTGTCACATACTGATGGACAGAATAAGACTTCGTGGGGGAGCCACAGTGGTACATAGGATAGACCTACTATATTAGAACTTACCGCTCACTTATTTAAAGCGAGCCTATAACTATGTCAAACAATTTCATAGTTTATTGGCTTTACAACCATAAAAAAAACCTATATCTTCTCCTTGCCCTTTAAGCTAGGGCTAGGAGGTTTACCTGAAAACTGAACACTCAGGACATCTTTAGCGGGAACTTTCTTCGCTTTAGGAGGATTTTTGTTTTTGGCTCCCAAAGGTCTTCCTCTCTTCTTTTTTCTACCAGGAAGCTCTATTTGCATAGGTTTGGGCATCATTACCTCTGCAGGTTCCAACATACCACTTGGCGTCTCTACTAAACCCAGAGATTTTGCACTGAACTTGGTAGGGAATTCATGCATTCTTACCTTCTTGGAAGGAGCAATAGGGCTTGTTTTGCCCTCTAGGAAATCAGACATAAAAAATTGGAGCTTTTTTGGAGAAGGAAATGACCGGTCTCTCTTTGCTTGCAGGTCGGTGTCCACGGGTACCAAAGCCAACTCATCGCTGTCAGTAACCTATCTTTTTTCTGCACTTCGAATAACAATAGGTTTGCGTACCTTACTTGTCTTAGCTCCTCCAAACAAAGACCTTCAAACTGACGGAAGAATAGGGGTAGTGAGACCTTGGAAGTGAAACATTCCATCCTTGAATTGATTTCCTGAAAACCCTAAAAATGAGCCATTGAGCGCTAGTTTTCTTGCCGCCGGTGATGGGGTAGCAGTGACCGGTGGAGTTGCAGTTTCACCATTGCATGCTTCTCCCTTATGATACACACGCTGACATGTCTTGCATTTGCCCACGAGGTTTTCAAAGAAGAAGTGAACCTCTTGCTCAATCCCTTTGGCGAAGTTTTTTGCATGAAAAAAGGTTTCGAAATTGCATGTGAAACCCTTACACTAATCTCTCCAGTTGCATCAAAAAGCTTTTGGTCCAGTTCAATGAATTTACCTGCAACAATAGCAACGTTTGCAATAGTATTCCTTTGTTCATATGCCAGCGGCATATTTGTGATGCGAACCCAAAAGAATAAATCCACCATCTCCATAGATCGCAAAGACAATACTCCATCATATGGCTGTATAACAACCAAAGCACGATTGAAACTCCATGGACCACCCATCAATACCTTGTTTCTATCTCCTTGGAGGTCAAAGGAGAAAGGAAAACGATCCAGAGATCGCTGTTGAACATTAAAGCCCTTATTCAACACCCAAATTCGGCGAAAATGCCTTTTCAAATCTGCAGCAATCGTTGGCTTTAGTGTCAGAGGCCGTGCCAGAAGATATGAGTGGGAGTTTCGCTGTGCTCCCCCCCCCCCCCCCCCCTTGCCATGGAAGAGATGTCCACGACCTCATTGGTAGCGATAGCAAGAGAGGTAGCAAAGCTTTTGGTAACAGAATCAATGTTGGACATGGTAAATATGATAAAAATGAAGGGATCGAGGTCTGGAAATTTGTGATACAGAATCAAGATCTGTGTGGGAAGGGATCGGAAAATGATGGCAAAATGGCGACAACATGGTCGACGTTATGCTAGGGTTTTTAGTGCGGCAAGGGAGGCCGCTTAGGGTTTTTTTTTGTCCCGTTTATTTTACCTAAGTCATTTATTGGTTACCTATTCAATGAGTAAATGCTAAAATTAATTATCAGTGATCATTTCATATTAGTTTTCACTACCCCAAAGATAAAATTTTGAATATAGAATAACAAGAAAAAATATTAATAATATATTAACACTCTACAATGAAGGTTTGCTTTCATAAATTGGGTGTGGAACTGTGGATTGATAAGAAAATAAAATATGTATGCATTTTTCCCAAAACATTGGGGTTATATCTAATTTTCTCTTATAAATACCAAAGAAAAAGGAAAAAATTTAGTCCTTAAAACTTCAACGTATACGGGTATTGAGCTCTCTAGAAACAAAGAACTAGGAATTTCAGACAGCACATAATGAGTTGGTGGTGGGCAAGAGCTATAGGAGCTGCAAAGGTAAGTGATTCTCCACAAACTTATCGTTTGTTTCTTCGATACATTCATACTTTTGATATTTAATTTTTATCCATTATCAGAAAAAGTTTGATCCCGCCGATGCACCGCCCAAATACCAGGACCAGGGCGTGGCCCTGGTACTTGGGGTTACCGGACTCGTCGGAAACAGTCTCGCCGAGATTCTTCCACTGCCCGACACTCCCGGCGGGCCGTGGAAGGTCTACGGCGTGGCCCGGCGGCCCCGGCCGCAGTGGAACGCTGACCACCCGATTCAGTACATCCAGTGTGACCTCTCTGACTCTACACAGACCGAGGCAGAGCTCTCCCAGCTCACTGATGTCACTCACATTTTTATGTCACGTGGGCGAGCAAGCCAACTGAAGCTGAGAACTGTGAGGCTAATGGCAAGATGTTGAGCAATGTGTTGAATGCTGTGATCCCAAACGCGCTGAATTTGCAGCACATATGTATGCAGACGGGTCGGAAGCACTACTTAGGTTCGTTTGAGATGTTGGGGAATGTCCAACCCCATGAACCTCCATGTCACGAAGACCTGCCGAGGCTTAATGCCCCCAATTTTTACTATGTGATGGAGGATATTCTGTTTGAGGAGGTGAAGAAGAAGGAGGGGCTTACATGGTCTGTGCATAGGCCGGGACTCATATTCGGCTTCTCACCTTATAGTTTGATGAATGCGATTGGGACTTTGTGTGTTTATGCTGCGATTTGTAAGCATGAAGGGCAGCCGCTCAGGTTTCCGGGGAGTAAAGGAACTTGGGAAGGATTCTGGGACGCGTCTGATGCGGATATGGTTGCTGAACATCAGATATGGGCAGCTGTGGAGCCTTATGCCAAGAATGAAGCTTTTAATTGCATCAATGGGGATGTGTTCAAGTGGAAGCATTTGTGGGGGATTCTGGCTGAGCAGTTCGAGCTAGTGCCTGCTGGAGTTCACGAGGAGTTGAGTTTTGAGGAGATGATGAAAGATAAAGGGCCAGTGTGGGATGAAATTGTGAGAGAGCATGGTTTGGTGCCTACCAAATTGGAAGAGGTAGGGAACTGGTGGTTTCTGGACACTATGTTTCGGTGGATTGATTCAACTGCGGACAGTATGAACAAGAGCAAAGAGCATGGTTTTGTTGGCTTTAGGAACCCGAAAACTTCCTTTGTTTCTTGGATTGAAAAGATGAAGTCTTTTAGAATTGTTCCTTGATGTGGTTGTGCCCCAAGTATCTGTCCTTCATTTTTGCTGTTGCTACTGTTGTAATTGTTTGCTTGTAGTACTGTCGTAGTAATTACAGACCTTGCTGTTGAGGATTTGAATGGAATTGCTTTTGTTCTGTGTGAAACCAAGTGTCATGAAAGATTGCTGCAGCGTTTTTTGAAAGTGCATCTTATTAACCCTGACTTTCTCAAAGTCCTTACTACAATTTTCAAGAAGTTTTGCTCAGAATGAAGCAGAGCAACTACAATACTTCATTAGCTTTTTACATTATAGGCTATAAGTTTGGTGTAACAATAATTTCAAATTTTTTTAAGAGCATTCTTGGAACTTAGGAAGAAACCAAAGGGACCCTTGTTTTTGTTTTTCAGGTATGCATAATTCATTAATCAATGCCAGAGCAGAACAATCCAAATGGAGTCGTATGATGACACAAAACTTGGACAGAAAACAAAGATCTCATCTGATAAGATGTGCACCTGACGGCTGACGCCATGTGCTTCAGGAACTATATCAATCATAGCCAAACCAGTTTTCAACTCAAGTATCAGTATAAATAATTTTATACAGAGGAACTGAGGAAGTTCAAGAAATGCACCGTTGCTGTCAAATGCGGCTGTCAATTTAAAACAGGCAAAATCATCAAACCTGAAAGACCAATTCAGGCAACTTGGAAAATGCGCAAAAACCAGAAATATAGAGAAGGTAAAACAAAGTAAACGCTTCTGTAACATAACACTCATTAAAACAATCATATTTCAGATAATGCTTGTAGCGGTTTTAATCTTCCGACCAAAGAATATGTACATTTTATGCTAAGCGATCTCTACAACCGTATAGGATACACTACATCTGTATTTCCTACAGTCGCAATATCGAATTTCACATTATGCTTGCAGTTCATGTAGAACAAGTATTTGAACAAATTCAATTGTGACCTGCTCTTGTAGTATCTCTTCAACTCCTATTACCAAATTTTGGTTATGGCCGTATATGTCATAGCTTGGAAAGCAGTAGAGCTAACTGCTCATCAGATACCTTATCTTCAATGCATGCTCCCAATGCTGCAGCAAGTCTTGCAGCCAACTGATGCTTACACTGGATAAGAAAACAAAGTTAAGAGTAAGAACAACATTTTTCTTGTTTAATTTCAGCAACTATGAAGTAACAAGCAAGAGAGCATTCTTACACAAAGCTGCTCTCCTCTGTTTACAATGTCATAGAAGAATGAATAACAAGCGCAATAGTGTTCAGCAAAACAAAAGTACTCCTCCTTCCTTCGGGATTCTCCTACAACCTAACCAGAAAACACCAAATGAGATCTGAGATTCCAATCTTGTTTTCACTTCAGTAAATTGAGGGCCAACTGAGGGAAGCATTAAAACTGAAGGATTTTAGCTTTTGGCATTCTGACAAGATTGGTTAAAAAGCTATGATAACTCTATATATAAAATCCTCACTTGTACAATAGAATGTAATAATCTTGAACAAGAAACAACTAGATTTAGTGAGTCATTTGATATCAAAACTCACTTCTTTTTCCTCTTATGTGTGTATAGCTAATAATCCAATCTAGCAGTTTCACTATACCATATTAACTTATCTACAGAATTGAAATCTGCCCATCACAAATTGACCCTTAAACATCTGGTCCAAATCAACATGATTCTTTGCCCTGATTTGGTTCCAATGAGTGACCAAATTTTTCAACCAAAGTCCAAATTGACAAGTTCACCCCATCAAAATATACACTACCAAAGCAGCTGAACACCCAAATGTTTTATTTTAAATCTGATATCACCTAAATTTTACAGCAAAAGAAGTAATCTCCATCACAAATATATTAAATCCTTCAAGGGGCCAATCCAATATCCAAATGACTAAAATTAGTAGAAACCAAGTAAACCCAGAAGCTGATTTGAATAGAAGTGAAACCTGAAATATAGAACGTCCACTGGGCTCACCGAAAATCCTCTTGACACCTCTTTGATCGACTATCCTAGTCGCTCGCTCCAAGTTCTTACCAAACAAGAAATGCAACCTGAATTTACAGCAGCAAACATTCAAATTACACCCATTTGAGGAAATTTACAGCCTTCTCAAAACAAGTAATTTGATAGGGGCACTAACATGGAAAGCTGTTCATCGGTCACTGCTCCATTTCACAAAAATCAGTGTTATTGTCTTGTAACTTGCAACAGTGGCAAAAGAAAAATGAAGAGAAAAGGGTTTAAGAACAAGGGACCTGAACCAGCTGATTCAATGGCCTTCCAGACTGCCTCTGCAACCAAGCTACTTGCACTCATATTCTGATTATTCTCAATTCAAACTGGGTTTGATGATAGAGTTTGGGTTAACTCAAGAGCTAAGCAAATGTTGCAGAACCTTTATACGGACGAGTTAACTCTAGCCCGCAATTTTTGGGAAGCGAGGTCGTATTTAGTAATTTCTGTGGGTATAAAATTGGTATTTTGTCAGTTAAGTTAGCTAACCAATATGTGACGACTCACGATTTACTGACGCTAAAAAGAATAAGATAGGTAACAATAACAAAAAATAATAATAATAATAATGACTTTCATTGCATTTAATATAAATGTTAAACTATCGAGCATCGTTAATTTTGTCTCGGAAGTCTATTATATAGAACTTTAAACAAGATTTTCTAAGACTATAATCTTAAAAATGAGGACTATCTCTTGGTAAGAATCACGTGTGTGTGTGTATCCAGGTGCATGCTTGATTTAAGATACATTAGGAATCAAGAATGCACAATCAAATCCGACAACTACGACAAAATTCAATTCTTAGTGGTATACAATATTATCAAGTTATAAAATTTGTAGATGGAGACATGATTGTATACCAGTGACAAGAAAAATTACTTATAATTACTTATTGATTACTTTATCTACATCGAATTTACCACAATTTAGGTGATTTAGTAGTATTTATCTAATGGTGGATAAAGTCCAATTTCAAATCCCATTTCTCAAGATTAATAAAAAAAACAGTACAATTCGCATTGACATAACATGTCCCAATTTCATGCTAGAGTACACTATAATCCGGTTTAAGCGAGCAACAATCAGACGCACCCAAAATTTCTGTCTGCAACCTATACAGGCCTCTCATGAACACCATAATGAGCAATCAATGAAACAGTTCTGTAATATAATGTTCAGAAAACATAGTTACAAAATTGGATTCAACTTCACAAAATTAGTCATTCACCGAAGATAAACCTCTGCAGACTACTCCTGGTCTGCATTCCCAATCCCTTTGTCTACCTATGCTTTTGAATTCTGAATCTAATATATCCAAGCCAATCCAAAAAAAGTACCTAACCTTCCCCTGTGTTTTAATTATTTCAACTACTAACTACGCTAGGATATCAACAATCTAAAGTTTTCTTGAGTTCACTTAATGGTATGATGCATATCCTGTTCTACTTCCTCTGCACTAAGCGAGTAAATGTCAACAGGTGCTTGGGTGATGGAACTTAGAGCATTGTTGCCGAGTTTATGTTTTGAGGAGCTTTTGTGCTGATCAAGATAGACTACAATGACAGTAATATCATCATGAAAATGCCGCCTTATTCCCTTTTCAATTTTCTTTATGTCATCATATCTCATTTCCCTCTTCTTGGCGGCTTCATGGAGAGCAGCTCTTACCAGTCTCTTGGCAATACCCTGCACATGTTCAACGATAAAATTGAGCTCCTGTTGTATACAATAGATTGAAATATTTTCTTGGAATTCTATATTAAGTATGGGAACTTACAGCTCTAGGGTTCTTGAAGACTAGCTCTACTGCTGCCTCATCACTCAACTGTTCCCATAGGCCATCTGATGCGAATATCAAAAACATATCCTGTGGCTTAATGCTTCTAATAAGGATGGAGGGCTCTGCTGTCACCACTGGCCGCTTCATAGGAACAGGGGTAATAAACTGCTGGTACATTGGGTCTCTGTTAAACTCAGGCTTCTTTAGATAAACATCCCCAATAGATCTTGACACCTGAAAATAAAAAGAACTTTTAGGCCAACAACCTTAATCACAGTATGCAATAAAAAAAAAAGAAGACTAGATACAAGCTCAACAAATTTGCAAAGAGAGAAATAAAAGATAAACTCCCTACACATTACATGAGCTGCAGTTCTATGCTGCTGGGGTCTTCATGTACATCTAATGCATGGAATCTAACACCTCTAACTTACCTGCAAGAGATGCTGGACCAGGAGGCAGAGGATAATATTCCTGGAACACACAACTCTTTAGATATCTTAGAACACAAGGAGCAAGTTGAATAAGTTTCTCAGAACAAAAGAAGGAAACAGATAAAGCAATGAGAGAAACATCAAACTTGCATACTCAGAAGCCCAAATTTGACCATTGCACCAGGCAATGGCCCCTTAGAATGTTCACTAAGAATTTGAATATTGAACTGATGTTGCAAATTGACATGAGATACTTTAGGTGCTTTGAACTGCCACACTAGAAGCAACGTGTTATAATCATAAACCCTTACATACGTAACACAATGTCATACATTACACAAACAATGCCTACTCCTCAAGAGTACCAAATTGCATTTCACCCCAAAACAACCACAAAAAAGTATTAACAATCAAAACAGAGTTACATAAATCTTGACAAGAGCACCAATATACCTGAATTATCCCCTTTATCCTCCAAACTCCGCGAGTATACACCACAACATGTGAATCGTCAGGATGAAGTGCTTCAACTTCCCTCCTGACCTGCTCATCACTGACATTGTGATCCGTTGACAACCGTTCTGCCACCACCGTCCTCTTACTCCCGTTCACTTTCCGGCCAAGGACTGCTCTCGAATCCCCCAGATTCGCAACATACAGAACATCATTTGTTATAGCCCCGACCAAACAACATGACCCGACAGAAGCAATTGACGGCTTCATCGGCCACGATCGCTTCACCAGACGCAGAAACTCCTCCTCAGTGGCACTGAACGCCTTCCTTATCACATCCGCAGATAACCCACCTTGTTCCATGGCAAATTCTACACAAATTCAACCTAAACACTCAGGAATTTTGAACTATAAAATCAATCAAAACTAAACCCTCTTTACTACCTTAAACCCAATACCCTAAAATACAAAAATTAAACCCATTCAACGAGAACGGAACAACATACTGTGTAAAAACGGGAACAGATTATTGTTGACGAATCTAGAAGCTTCCGGTCCGCCGTGACCGTCATAAACGCCGACGTACGTGGCAGAGGGAGAGGTGAACACCTGTCCCTGATCCTCAAGGCTCGAATTTGCCTGAACAACAGCGATCGAGTAGTCACCGGAGGCGTGAGGCTTCAAGTCGGTATGCCAAAGCAACCCATCACCGCCGCCGGACCCAAGTCTCAACCCAAAACACCGCTCTAACGGCCTCGAAATCGTCCGCAGCATTATGTATCGAACTGGGTTTCTTCGTCTGAATCGAACTGGGTTTGTTTGATGTAGTCGTCGCCGTCGTCGTCGGTTGGAATTTTCGGGTTTGGGAGAAATTTAAAGGAGAGAAATAACAGAGCAAAAAAAAGTCGTGGAAGGAGAACGCGTGAAGAAGAAAAGAAAGGGAAGACTGCAGAATGTGAAACACAGCTAAAAGGAAAAAGAATCGATCTTTTTTATGCACTTCTACTCTGCCGCGTCAAGATTAAGGGTCTTCGCCCTTCTTTTCTTCTCCTCTTCTTTCGGTCCAAGAAGATTTTTTTATCTTTTTTTCTTTTTTCACCTTTTTAAATACCATTTAATCACACGCAAGTCACACGTATTAAGTAAAACACCCTATATTCCTACTCGTAACTGAAATTACAGCTCGTTCTTGTGTGGATTTTTATTAGCACAAAATCCGTGTATCAAGTCAAATGTATGAGAAAAATCGAAATATTTTTCGCTTGTAAAGTTGGTTTAACAGTGCGTTTTAGTTTACGACTTGACTTATACGGTTTAACAGTACATAATTCGCGCCTAATTGTTTTTGCTTTTTCTTATTATAACCTTTTTTTTTTTACCTATTTAGTCTTTTATTTGTAAGTAAGATTTTAAACGTTTTGAATCAATGGCCGAATAAAGTCATTTCGTATTTTGTTGCGTGGCATAAGCCTACTTTATTCCCTAACTTTTGCGGTTGTCTAACCCTATATTTCTACACCCAATATAATCCAACATTTGTCAAGTTATTGGTGACCATTCACCAAATTAAGGTTAATTTTTTAGTAAGCGTATGAGTTTACTTGAGGACTCGGAAATTTCGACCTTTATTAAAGCACACAAGAAAACAAAGATCGTTGCTGAAAAGAGAAAAAGAAAACAAGGATAGTTTGGACCAGACCCTAGCATTCACACACAGTATACAAAGAGATCGAAACAAACTGTCAACATTAAGAAAGAGCGTTATTAGGTGTGTTATTGGATTGCAGTAGGAGGAGTGAGCATGAAACATTGACCAAATGGTGTGCTTGTGCCTTTCAAGAATTCTCCAATATTCAAATTAAGGGTGCTGTGAATATCACTTTAATTCCTGAGGCTGGTTTAATATATTGGTTCAAGAAGCAGAGTGAGCGCCGGAAATTGTTCGAAAATCTTTCCTTATAGCATTGTTGTTGTTGTTGTTTTTAGATAACGAGAATAAAAAATCCTCGTTATTGTGCTTGATACTACTGAGAAGATTACCAATTATTTGTTTGGTATTTTTATTCATTGATATATAGAAAGTATATATGTTCAGCCAATTTCCTTGATCATATGGAATGAATCACGTATGTGTTGGCATTAAGCTCATTTACTAGCAATGAACTGTACTCAAAGAGGCAACGCTGGAAATGAACTGTGGATTGACGTGTTGACTCGATGACAGTGATTTATCTTAATGCAATCGAACAAACTTTAATTACCCTCAACTAATTATCAAATTGTGATAATTAAGCCCTCCCCCTGTAAAAACAAATGTCAGGTTAAAATTTAATTAACAAACTTGATGGTAGTTGCAGCAACAACAAATGATCGTTCATTGAGGACGAAGATCCTTACTAACCCGAGAGCGGCCGGGACTTGCTTGTGAGTAGCACACATTCGAAGTGAGCAATGCACAAACCAAGACACACACAACCACAAACACCAGTCAATTTGATGCGCTGCTTAGTTACAATTTCACATTACTAGAAGATATCTACTAATAAGTTTGTTGGAGTTCTATGGCCGGTTAAGCAACATTTGATTAAACAAACTTTATTAAGACAAGATTATCATCGGTCATAGGAACTTATTACATTATGATTGATGTTTACATCAGTCAAATGCAAGGCCCTTGATCTCATTCAAATACATGGTCGACCTTGATCTCCTCTATAGAAATTGCACATGTCATCACATCCTCTACCTTAGGGACAAATTTGAGTACTGAAAGTATATCAAACCACAAAATCCATGCACTTGAGCTGCTGCAGCTGCATATGTTATTGAATCTCTAACTCCATTGAAGACCACTTTGAGCATGCAGAACGATGGAAAACCCAGTTACGATCATTCCCCAATTCTGGTTCTTCACAGGGCTATCAAACACAACCGGCTCAGCAATGGGATCCTTGAGATTCCAAAACACTATTTGTGGTCGATGGATGCTACGTGTACACTATGTTTGGTTCTCCTACAAAATCACACAAATACAAAATATTAATAACAAATAATAATTATCATTTTATTGTGAGAATAAACTAAAATAACAAGAATTATAAGACTCATCTATTGGATTTGTAGACTTCCGGAGGACACATCATTCAAAAAGAGTTTAACGTTAAGGCGTGTAGTCACTACCCTTAAGAGTAGATCCACCCCTCGAAGACTAAGTCTTGGTGTATCAGGTTAACATGCCCTGCCCTCTAGGATACAACAAACTTGATCCTCATATGTGTACACTCACAATACTTGGATTGGTAGAACAGCTTTGAGACTTTCCTTTGGTGAAATAGAGAACATTGCAAGGAGACTCACATAGACATGATATAGATATAACTATGTTGGGTTTTTGCATTTATAGATGAGCTAGTCAAGGAGGGTATATATAGTAGTGTTTGAGATGAAATTAATCATGAAACAATTAAGACTTGTACCTGACACCATTCAAGCACCAATGCGACACAATATAGGACCATTTCATGGAATTAAGGAGAATAGCAGACCATTTGAGTTTTGAATATGGATTTGAACTCTTCTTTTGAACGATCCAATTGAAAATAATTGCAAGATTGAATTCAAATGATCATGTAACAGACCACTATTGCCATTAACTCATGTAACTGAAACAATCTATGGTAATCAATATATGAATATTCATTTGAATTCCAGCATGAAAGAAATGGATATGTAAAAGATGATCGAATTCAGTTGGATTGGGACACTAACAGCAAGTATTTTGAAATACTATAAAATTCCAACAATCCCCCACATATTTCAAAATATGAAATGAAGTAGCAAATGAAGATAGAAGTACCAAAGGAAAATAGAGAAAATAATGCATTTGAATCGGTGTCTTTTGGACTATGAACCAGCCATAGGATAGGCTAGCCGTGACTCACAAAAAATTGGTGAGAATTAAATTTTCTATGAACCATAATTTCTTTAGTGTGAATCATGCAATTAACCACCCACATTAAGTCCTCGGAATCAAGTTATTCTTTGCGGGTTGGTGCAAATTGACCATGGGCACTTGGATTTTCATGAGTGCTCAGAGAACTTGCCAAAGTATCATAAGAAGAGGTCCCACTTCCACACTCAAATAGGTGAATCCATCAATTGTGGACTAGAATCAAACACACCACCCTTAGTAAGGGCTATGGTATTCATTAAGAACAATTTTGTTCAACCTTCCACATTCCAGTTAAGCACGATCTACATCATAGGGGGAGACACTTCAACAAATAAATTGATAGTGCACTACAGCCCAACAAGTGATTTGTTATTACTCATATGAACCTACTTCCTGAGATCTCCATTCACATAGGTTGGGTTACCATCACTCTTGACCTTTGATATAGGCATGAGTCTCATCCCCCTCGATGTGTCAGCCATGACATTTCGGTTTAGTGGTTTTGTTAGAGTATTGGCCAAAATCAACTCTGACCTACAAGGCTTGAATAGTCTCAACAATAAGCAAACATCATTGGATATTTAGTTATCTAATCACAAAAATATAAGAGCCCATTTGTTTCTTTTATTTTCTTGACCCCCACATTTTTGAGTTTGTTTGAATTATTTAGGCTCATGGAAGTACACTGAATGTCCATTTTCTCAAAGCATAAACCGAATGCAGCAATCAATGAGATAGTTTTTCAGGGCATCAGTGTAAGGGACAATATCGAGGCGTCAACGAATGAAGAGTGCATATATTTATTTGTTTTGAGGTAACATTGACTGAAAGGCAACAAATATTTGAAAGGCAACCCAAAATCTTTAAGGCAACATACCGAGCCAATTGTCCGAGCAAATAGCAGAGTAAGCAATAATATATATATTTGCGGTAATAATATTGATGTTGTCAATAGCTAGGCAACCATGTTTGTTACTATTAAAGTATCGAGACAACCGTTATATCTAATCCATAAGATAAGGTCTGATTCATCACTCAAGATGTCAATGAGGCAACCCTTATTACTTGTAACTAAATTTTAAGGCAACACTTTTCCTAAGGCAACAACCGTAGGAACATTAATATTCGGACAAAATACTGTTTACTCCCTATACTTATAGGTAGTAGACGTTTCAGTCCCTCGCCTTTCAATTTTATCTAAAAAGTCCATAAACTCTCCAATTTCACCCAATTGGTCCTTGCTGTCAATTCTCCGTCAAAATCTCAGTTAAATTGCTAACGTGGCATTCCTTACACTCTAAAATGTCTATTATACCCTCACTTATTTTTGTCTTTTATATTTATTTATTTTTTTCTCTCTCTTTTTTTTTCTTTTTTTTTTTTTGGTTACATTTTTTTTTCTTTTTACCTATTCTTCTTCCATCTATCTCCGTCTTCTTCTTCCAAAAACAACCAACACTCTCTCCATCTCCAGACTTTCGATAAAGAAGAGAAAGATTCAAAACTCAAAAAAAAATACAAAAAGGGTAGAGAGAATAGAGGAAAGTTCAGATTATCTTTCTTCAACATGATGTGATTATGGTTTAATGTCTTGAGGAGATGAATTTCGCGGTAGAGCCTCTCAAGGTCTTTAGGGTTCCTCAAAAACTCATACAGCTTCACTTGGTTCCATGCCACTTCAATCCCTTCATACTCATCAAAAGCTCTATATCTGAAACAACCAAAAAACACAACAATGAATACAAAATTCATACTTTTACATCAAAAAGTTTCAAACTTTCGAATAAACTTGAAAAGGGTATTGAAATCATACACTGTCTTTGAAGCTCCTCTGCCTAGAATTTCATTATACTGCAAAAAGCATTGAACATAATCAAATTGGGTTCAAACATATGGAGGCAAGAACAAGACCCTAAATTCAATATCAACATAGAACGCCATAAAGGCAATGAAAACATGAGAATAGGTGCTTACTCTTCCATATCTTCCAGTAGGATCAACCTCAACAAACTCTTGGTAATCCTCATCAGAAGCATTAACACCATTCATTCCTTGTTTCTATGTGGCTAATTTCAAATTTCTATTCGTCGATCGTGTCATTCTCCCTCTCCTCCTCGTCCTCGCCCACGAGAACCAGCGACCCAACTCAGAAGAGATTTCTGCCCCGGACCCAGAACCGGAGGCCCAGGTGTCAACTATAGCTCCGGTGCTGACCGCATCGAAGCGGTAGAGGGACATGTTCAAGAAGAAGAGTGAGGGTAGTGAGAAAGAGAAGGAGCGGAAGAAGCAGAACTGTTTTCGTGGAGCAGATCTGCTGAAAATGTTGTACCCAACCCAAATTCTGGGATCCGAGAACCTAAAAAGCTGAACAGCCCGCCGTGTTCAAGGAGCAACTCGACGGGCGAGCATGTTGATAATTTTTCAGTTTTGGCCAGTACTATTGTAGTGGTTGAATTGATGGAGAGAGAGAGAGAGAGAGAGAGAGAGCTGGTGGTTTTTGGAAGAAGAAGACGGAGATAAACAGAGGAGGAGAGAGAGCTGGAAGAATTCTTCAAAGAAAAAAAGAAAAAAGAGAGAGAGCTGGTGATTTTTGGAAGAAGAAGACGGAGATAAACAGATGAGGAGAGAAAACTGGAAGAAGAATAGGTAAAAAGAAAAAGAGAAGAGAGAGAGAGAGAGAGAGAGATATATATATATATATATATATATATAAAAGAAAAATTAAGTGAGGGTATAATAGACATTTCATCGTGTAAGGAATGGCACGTCAGCAATTTAACGGACATTTTGACAGAGAATTGACAGCAATGACCAATTTGGTGAAATTAGAGAGTTTAGGGACTTTTTAGGTGAAATTGAAAGGCGAGGGACTGAAACGCTTACTTCCTATAAGTATAGGGAGTAAATAGTATTTTGTCCTTAATATTCTAAGGCATCAAAATACAAAAAGGCAACTATTAATGTGAAATTGACCAAATAAATTCTCAGTACATTGTTCACGATAACATTTTTGTTCTTTTTCTTGAAAAAATACTTTGAAGGGACATATTCCAAAGGCAACAATAAAAGAACAACTTTTTGAGTTATAACGGTAGAAAGAAATTTTAATGCATAGAAAATAATTATAGTTCAAATTATATAACAAAGAGAATTAAAAACTCTTGCTAAACCATATATAAGGTTAATAGCAATGATGCACAATAAATAGTACGAAAATAGTAAAACGATATTATATATAACTATTAATATAGAAAAGTAAAAATGCAAAATAGTTACTTTTCAAGTTACAACCACAATGCCATTGAGAAATGAAGTGAATGCAAATAATAAACCAAACCTCATATTTTGAGATTTTACTTAAAAAGCACATGTTTGAAATTATAAGGCATATGAGCTTTTGAAAAACATGCAAGCTGCAAAGAAACTAAGTTTTGCTTGCATAATGCATTAGAATGCTAACATGATCTACTAACACTTTTGTAACCACAACTTTTGTAATTTAATTATGCAAACCGATGCCTAGTAAGAAAGAGAAAGTAACAATTTATAGGAATAGTTAAGTTTAAAGCTACTAAATAAAGGACTTGGTTTCAACAATTCTAGAAGAAAGATTGTAGGAATTCCAAATGAATGCCCGGACCATATTCTATATTTCATTATATCTAATGAGACATATTCTATCAATAGATCTACTCTTTTTGAATAAATCAATAGATCTACTCTTAAGATTGTTGGAAAATTTGGTCGATGGATGCTACGTGTACACCAGATTTGGTTCTCCTACAAAATCACACAAATACAAAATATTAATAACAAATAATAATGATCAATTTATAACCACTGCAAATGGTCTAGTGGTTCTTGCCTAATTGGGTGTGCTCCCCAACATAGGTTCGAACCTTGAAGCTATCAAAGTGACCAGGCACTGTGCTACAATGCACAGTTGGAGCATTTCACATGAGCCAAAGGGGTTTATGTTTGGCCTAGAAAGCGTTTGGGTTCCCATTGACAAAGTCAAAATAATAATAATAATAATAATAATAATAATGATGATGATAATAATGATGATGATGATGATGATGATGATGATGATCATTTTATTGTGAGAATAGACTAAAATAATAAGAATTATAAGACTTATCTATTGGATTTGTATACTTCCGGATGACACAGCATTCAAAAAGAGTTTAAGTTTGAGGCGTGTAGTCACTACCCTTAAGAGTAGATCCGCCTCTCAAAGACTAAGTCTTGGTGTGTCAGGTTAAGGCGCCCTACCCTCCAGGATACAACAACTTTGATCCTCGTATGTGTACACTCACAATACTTGGATTGGTAGAACAACTTTGAGACTTTCCTTTGGTGAAATAGAGAACATAGCAAAGAGACTCACATAGACATGATATAGATATAACTATGTTGGGTTTTTGCATTTATAGATGAGCTCGTCAAGGAGGGTATATATAGAAGTGTTTGAGATGAAATTAATCATGAAACAATTAAGACTTGTACCTGACATCATTCAAGCACCAATTCACACAGACACAATATAGGACCATTTCATGCAATTAAGGAGAATAGCAAACTAGTTAAGTTTTGAATATGGGTTTGAACTCTTCTTTTGAACGGTCCAATTGAAAATAATTGCAAGATTGAATTCAAATGATCATGTAACGGACCATTATTGCCATTAACTCATGTAACTGAAACAATCTATGGCAATCAATATTGAATAATCATTTCAATTCCAGCATGAAAGAAATGTATATGTAAAAGCTGATCGAATTCAGTTGGATTGGGATGCTAGCTAACACAACAAGTATTTTGAAATACTATAAAATTCCAACAGAAATACTCTCTATTTCTGATTCTCCCAAGCGTCTTTGTAATCTTGCACCCAGTTGTTTTTGGAGGACGTGACAAAATCATTGTAGGTGAAAACAAAAATCCTTTCAGGCATCTTCGTGTTGCTGAGCTTTTCTGTGATGGCAATCTGCAAAATTTAGTTTCTTAATCTGCCTCATGAACTCTCATTTGGATGGAAGATTGTCTCCTTCAACTTTTGCAGGTTGGGAAACTCGTTGAAGGAGGCAACCCTTTCTTTCCATGGATTTAATTGCACTCAGTTCCGAAATCAATAACCCATTAAAGTTGAAAGTTTGAAACACAAGCCGTCTCCTTGACTGTCTCTGTCATGCTAGATGAAATGTCACACCCGGCAACACAATTCCTTAGCTTGCCCTAGTTTGACAACTCTTGGACGAGCCTCCTCCATTCGAGTTGTCCAGTGCTTTCATCATCACTGCCATTTTCCTTGTTCAACAAGGAATCTATTATTTGGTGGGGAGTTCAATTCCATCGCCAATTCTCAAATTCTTTAACACTTCAAATTATCTTACTTTGGTAAAAGGATGTCAATTATATTCATGTAATACTTTAACAGTACCAAGTTGCTTACATTGTCACCCTCAGGTCTACAGATCTTCCTATTTTTTGTCAAATCAATCAGGGCCTCACCGGTTTCCATTGAATTAAGACTTCTTCATCTTCTGTGATTCTATCGCTTTGTGTAGAGGAATTATTACTTGTCCCCTAGACTTCTTCATATTGAGATTTTTTTTGGCCAAGGTATGGCTCAATCTTCGATGGGAACAATTTTGCACCCAAACAAATAGCAATTTCGAATGATGGGAGTCGGTGGAGCTGCCTTTCCATTGCTACTATTGTTGGTCCCCACTTCGATTTGAGGTTAAGTAATAACTTTATTCACTATGTATCTAAACTACAACATTTGTATTACAAACGCACCCAAAAGTGAACACAATACGAGTACAAAGCATCTATTCAATTGAGCTCGCAAAAAATTCTATTGTTTTTAGGGTTTTTATTGAATTAGGCATTTGTCGTTCAATTAACATGGGGAGTGGAATGGAACTTTCTCATTTTTTTTCATATGCGAATTTGAGACAAGGTGAATTAATTGCAAAGTTTGGAAAAATACATGCTTTTAGAATATATTGAAATGTATTAGTATGTAAAAGTTGCATATATGCTTTCTAATTTAACAAGCTAGGAAAACAATTTCAAAAAAAAAAAAAAACGCAAGATAAAGTAAGGCATGTACACATGGACAACTTTGGGTGATGTGGAGCCCGAGTGGCCGTTAGGCATGAACAATTCTTAGGTTCACCCTTAGGGTGAATGTGCATATTCATCCCCGTTGTCAATTAACATATTTTTACTTAATAAATTTATAATCCAACAGTACTGTATATCTTAAATTATCCTTTAAAGATCATCTATGTAAAAAATTAATCAAATCGGAAATCATTTAATTATCTAATTGAATCAAACAAATGGATGGTTCTAACAACACGTGCTACTACTTTGATGAACCGTCCATGTATTTCATAGAAATGAATAACTAAAAGGTCTTCAATTTGATTGATTTTTTACAGAGCTAATCTTTGTATTACGTTATACAACATGAATGGTTGGATTAAATATCCTTTAAAGATCATCTATGTAAAAAATTAATCAAATTGGAAATCATTTAATTATCTAAATGAATCAAACAATGGATAGTTCTGACAACACTTACTACTACTATGATGAACTGTCCATGTATTTCATAGAAATGAATAACTAAAAGGTCTTCAATTTGATTGATTTTTTACAGAGCTAATCTTTATATTACGTTATACAACATGAATGGTTGGATTAAAAAATTATAAAGTTATTATGCATTAATCGCAAGAGATAGTTCATTAAGAATTGTTCGTTAGACATGCACACGTGAGTAACCTGCTCTGATATCATGATAAAATAATTTGGGGTTCACATCCAAAACAAATTGGCAATGGATGGAGTGACCCAAACCCTTATAAACTCATAAGCAATGTCTCATTTTCCCCATGTGGGATAGATATATTCTCAACAAGCTAGAAAAACAACTATAAGTCATGAATACAATAAAGTGTCTAGTTACTTAGCCTAGAACTATTTCAAGGAACATATCCGTTGTACATGTACGGGTTGGTGATGGTCCAATACTTTATTTGGTGGAACATCATACAATTGTAATTGTAATTGTAATCTATTCTGAAGATACAGAGTGATAACCAATTGTAATACCATAACCCGATTCATCCTTGACCGAAAAAAATTTATTAATTGAAAGATTATTTCATTGATTAAACAAAACTCGATTACATATGTGATCACATCCATCAATCCAACACAATAAGATTCTTCAACTCCTCTCTTGAAATTGCACAGTTCATCACATCTAGGGATGGCAATGGGCAGGGTAGGGTAAGTGGATTAAATACCCGACTTCATTCTCCATCTCCATACCCTCTCCAATCCCCGTAATAAGATACTGGGGATTCCCCGTCCCCGTCCCATTGGGGATTAGGTCCCCATACCCGCCCCAATCCCCATGAAGAATATTACCAATTTATTATATAAAAATTTATACAAACAATTATGTATTGTAAAATATGAAGTTAAAATTGAACATCAAAATAAAATAAATTTCTTATTTCAATTAAGGAAAATTAACATATTGATAAAGATTTTTTATTAAAAGAATCTTCTTCTTTTTTTGAAAATATTTATTAACAGAATTTAAATATTGACAAAAAGATAAAGTTTACATAATATTTATTTATAAATAATATCAAAAATATATATAATAAATAAACAAATATATATATATATGTATTTCGTATAATTCTTATTGGGTGGGTATGGGGATGGGGATCAAAATACCATCCCCGCCCCTTACCCGATTTCAGAATTCGAATACTGGGGATCCCCATCCCCATTACCCGATTTTCCCCGAATTTCTCCCCATTAGGGTACCCTACCCGATGGAGATTTTTGCCATCCCTAATCACATCCTCTACATTAGGAACATATTTCATCACGGAAAGTACATTAACACCACGATAAAAAGAATGGCTCCGACCAGCATTCGTTCTCGAATCCGTCTCTCCTCTGAAGAACAGTTTGAGCAGAAGGTTTGAAAAACCAGTCATGATCATCCCCCCATTTTGGTTCTTCACCGGGCTCCCAAATACCTCCGGCTCCCCAACCGGGTCCCTGAGATTCCAAAACACCATTTGCGGCACAGTTGAAAACCCTCTCTTTCTGTAACTAGCCCATGCTTCCCTGTATTCTTCATCCAGTTGTTTTTGGAGGCCGCGACAAAATCACTATAGGTGAAGACGAAAATCCTTTTAGGCATTTGCTCCTTACTTAGCTTCTCTGTGAGTGCAATCTGCAAAATCCGATTGTAAATAGCGCCGAAGTTAACTTTCTCAGTGCATTCCATCTGCCTCATGAACTCGCATTTGGATTGAAGATCGTCTCCTGCAACCTCATTCAGCTTGGGAAATTCATTGAAGGAGAAGATCTTTCCTTTCCATGGATTTTCACTCAACTCCGAAATCAATAACCCCATTGAGATACAAGCCGCCTCCTTGAATGTCCCTGTCATGCTCGACCTCATGTCACAGACGGTAACACAATTCCTGAGCTTGCCTTGGTTCGTTAACTCTTGCAGTAGTCCCTTCCACTCGAGCTCTGCAGCTTCATTACCACGTGGTCCACGTCCCTTTACCTTTTCCTTCTTAAATAAGGAAACCACTATTTGGTGAGGGAGCTTTTTAGAACAGTCGCCAATGCTTAAATTCCCAAACATGCCGACCATATTTTCCTTCGGTGAAAAGAACTCGATTAGCTTCATGCAATGATGAAACAGCACTATGCTGCCGCCTTCTTCTTTTGACTCCGGCCCGAATATCTTCCTGTATGTTTCCAGAGCAATCAATGCTTTTCCGGTTTCAATTGATGGCTTCTTCACCTTCTCTATGGCTTCACGTAGAGGAATTAGTACTTGGTCCCCCAAACGATTACGAACCCTGTAAGTGTAATAAGGGTCTTCAACATATTTGTACTCTATATGATTATTGCGTGGGAACATTTTCTTTGCTATGCTTTCACAGATTAGGGTTTCGTAGTCGTAAGGGGAATCAATTGAAGGACAAAACTTGGAAGCTTATCGATTTAATTGCACCTGATGCCAAGAACCTCAGATCTGATTTCAACACCTCTGCAACCAAGTCTGATATCCGATCGTGTAAGAATCGATAATCTGAGTCATTTTGGTACCTCTCAACTGCAATTCTAGCCTTTGCAATGTCATCTTTTGGTGCAATTTCTGCGGTCTTCTTTTCGTCATCATCATCGTCATCACTTTCTTCCCAAACGATTGCTCCTATAGTTTGATATCCTCCTCCTGTAGTTTGATATAATTAGCTCATCCTTCTCCAAAACCCTTTTTGAGAATTTCCAACAGATCATCGAACCAACCTAAAGCCCGAAAACCATGACATTCAGAGCTAGGGTTTTTGGGTGGTTTTTGTGGACCCACAAGAGGGATTTGTAGAACGCTTCTTTGTCAGGCTTCTCCATCATTCTAAGACAAACTATCGTCTTGAGAGTGGTGAGAGAGTCAAGCTTCCAGGCCTCTTCTTCATAGTCGGTCAGCTCCTTCGGCATTGGTGGAGCCGACAGCCAATAATATCCGAACTTGGGATTCTCTGGCGGCGGTGGCGGCGTTTCAGTGTGTGACACGGCCTTGAAAAAAAATTCAAGGAGAGGGTTTAAGGGTGGGAGTGAAGACTTGAGATCTTTACAAAGTGGGAGGTCTTCATAGGTTGAGATAGGAGTGGTGGGAGGTTTTTAGGGCTGGTGCAGCTCTGGTGGACCTACTAGGCATAATGCAGGAGCCATGATCCGGACTGTGAGAAATGTAGGTTGTTTGTGGCTTATTAATAGGATACAATTTCGTGGGCATCAAGAAATTGTTACTTTTTTTCGGTTATTTTTGGTCGAACTTGGTGCCCAAGTAGTGGAGGAGGTGATAACATAACCGAGCTTGGGTAGAGTCGGTAAATTTTTTTTTTCTTTGAAATAAATCTTTTACTTCCAATTTTAACCTGTGTGGCTTTGTTAATATTATGGAAATGTAATGGCGTCGGCATTTGATGAATTTAGTAAAGCACTGTCACATGATTAATTTATCTATTTGTTTCTTGCATCTGCTTTTCTTCCTAATAGCAAGTTATTAATCAAAGTGAGAACCCTAGCTTTAACCTCTAGCTGTGTAGGCATAAAAAATTTCTTATTCGTCGTTTCTTAAATTTTGATCATTTTTTATAAGTACGTATTCTGTTGCTGCTACTGCTGTTGCTATATCTTCAACTGTTGATAACTTGATATTTAACAAGGATTTATTTAGGTTGTGAACATGTGATTGTTGGTATAACTTCCAAGTCCCCTTAATATGATTGATACTCTTTTTTTGTCAGTCTTCTAGAGTAATGTGACTAACGTCTGTTTTATTTTATTTTATTTTTTTATGTCTTGGGAGTCAGTAACGGATTGTGTGTAATTTCTATACAATTTTCCGTAGAATGATCATCATGCCAAAGGAAAACTAGTTTTTCAATCAAATGACAGCTTCCACAAAGCTTATGAGTGACATTCTTCATTAAAGACTGAGGCAAAGGCTCAAAAAATTGTGGCAAGAGGGAAACTTTTTCAGTGGTGAATCTTATGAAAAGCACAACCTGAGCTAGGGGAGAAGTTCCTTGATTGGAACCTTCCTGTTTAATAGTTTTATGGGGATGAGGCTTGCATTGTTTCTCGTAAAGCTAGATGACTTTGGAGATCTGCAAGTTTTTCTATCGATGCCATGAGATTCACTTTGGCTTATGTTTGTGGTGGTGCAGTTAATGATCACTACAATGACTAATTTGCTATATGAAAGTACAATTTGTATTTGTTACTGCAAACTCTGCCATCCTAAAGCTCAGTAAAGAGATGTCATGGAATGAAGAAGTTTCAGGAGCACAGTGCAGATGAACTGATATTAGAGCTCAATTCCACCTACCCTGTTTCAAGAAGCCTTCATTTCGGGCAGAGCGCTCTGTCATCCTAAACCCTAAACTTCTGCAGATAAATTTTTTAATTTTTTGTATAAGTGAGATACATGTTTCTCTTAACAGGACTGAGCATGCAGTAATGGAAAGTGATGCTATAGTAGTGGTGGAGGCTTTTATAGAGCCTGTTGTCAGTCTGAGTGATGAAGGAGTGGTGTATGATGAAATCAGAGAGTTTGCAAAATCATTTAAGTCTTGTAGTTGGAATTATGTTCCCGAAGTTGCAATTGTGCTGTGCACAGGGTGGCTAAGGTTGCTCTAGCCAGTCCCCCAATTCCAAGTTTGGATGGAAGAACAGCCTGTGTGGGCAGTGTGGCTTTCCCCTATCCTTGCGCGCAGTAGATGGTAGTTCCCAGAATTGAGTTTGGAATGTGGTTTTTCGTCTATGCTTGTTTGGCAAGTTGGTTGAAACCACTTTATGTACCCGCTGATCTGTTTTGTTGATTTGTAAGTTTTCTCATGTTATCAATAAAGTTCTTTCACTTTAGATAAAATAAAATAAATAAAATAAAAAAATTATACAAAACAGTTCATTTCACTTCTTCTATCGAAGTGATACTCACTACTAGAAATCTGGCTATAGGACACCATCTAGTATTGGTGTGAGTTGACAACAATTGACACGCTTAATCACATTAGCCACCATGCAGCCACCCTTATTGTGTCAGTCCCCTTTGCTCCAGTTTCTAATGTGACATAGAGCACCAATTGCTTAATGGTGCCATCACCACCCATAACTCCTGTCAGATGTCAAATCATATTTGGCACCCTTCTTACAGTGGCAAAACTAGATTTTTTTTTTAATAAAAAAAAATTAATGCCAAATTTGGCACCCTTCTTCATCCACCAACATGCCATGTGGCATTACAATTAATAGAAAGCAGCTGGAATAACCAATAGTAATATTATGAACAAACTAAATGATTTCAACATCCATACATTCACTGCAAAACTGGTTTACATAGTCAGAGTGCCAATTTCATTGTTACAGAATATAACTTGCATACAACAATAGAGTTCTATAGGAAAGGGAAAAAGAGAGGGAAAAAAAATTGATTTTATGTAGCAACCTTTGCACAATTGCTGCATAACACAACACATGCAATTCTGATTTCCAATATCTGCCAAAAAAACAAAAGGTACAATTAATACATAGGCCATCTCCACCATGCGTACTCAGCAGTTTTAAATATGAAGTTACTAAGAGTGTTGACATCACAACAATTTGCTAACAAACTAAAAATACAATATCCATTACTCCATCTAAACCCACAACTCATTCTACATAGAAGAGAAACTGTATCACCCAAACATAATGATTAATTATAATAGTTACGATAAATAGATATAGATCAATTCCAATCCATTTCCAATACAAAAACTAGAAATATCAGAATCTCGATGCTTTTCATTTGGCAATGCAATCTGATATGATATGATTAAATACAGTAAATCAAAACATGATGCTTTTTTAACTTCATTCATATATATTGTGATTTCTAACCTATATGATAAAAGTGAAAAGCAAAAGAAAATATGTTACTTCAAAAATATAAGAGAATAAAGTTAACTACCTGCATTTAGAGACATGGTGGCGACAACCCACTTATCTACATATACATTAGATCATTATCACATCACCCCTGCACATGGCTTAACATAACACTGCTTCATGGTTGTTGCAGGGATTTCCACCTGACAAGTCAAAATATGTACACAATATAAGCATGATAAAAGTATACTGGTCAGTTCTCCTAGTTTAGCTATCATTAACCAACCTACAAAATGAGTCTA
The DNA here is from genome assembly GCF_002994745.2 of Rosa chinensis. NCBI lineage: Eukaryota > Viridiplantae > Streptophyta > Magnoliopsida > Rosales > Rosaceae > Rosa > Rosa chinensis. The sequence continues at coordinate 9,181,892 of NC_037093.1, read as the reverse complement.
TGGTCAGTAAAGTTACCACACTGGTTTGCAGGCCTAAGGTAACTCAATACACCATCTAAGTCTGCAACTCACTCTAGATGTAAGCTAACCTACAAAAGCAAAACTCAACAATAAGTAAAGTTTAATGCTCAAATAGTAGATCAAAACTAGCACCTAGATCAAAACTAACACCCTAATACTTTATTTAACAGTGAATTAACAAATCAAAACCCACCAGTTTTCGATGTGAATTTTCTGCGTTAAGTGCTGACATACTTCCTAACATCATAGTCCTTGGTGAGGTTAAATAGCTTGCGGATCTTGGAAGCCCTCTTTGGACCTCTCACTGTTGGCTTTTCAACATCAGTCAGTCCAGGAAGGTCATAGTCACCTTTCTTAACAATGACCAAGTTCAACACAAAAAGGTCTGGACTAATAATACATCCATGAACAGACTTCCTTCTTCACTCACTATTCCTCCTACCATGTCCTTGGAAGCATGAGGCTCCTAAAATAATATGCACAAATCAATGGCAAAATCAAACAATGGTCAAGAAAAATCAAAGCAGTTGATACTAAAACAGAAAACCAACATCCTAAGATCAATTGCCTTTGCCTCTCCCTCTCTCCCTCCCTCCCTCCCCCCACAAAAATTTTTAGATTGTAACATACCCTTGTGGAGCAAAAGGCGAACACACCCTGGGGTTAACACTCCTTGCTTCGAAGGATAGATTTTCTTGTCACAACCTCCCATAATTTTGAACACATAACTCTTGAGTCCTGTTAAAAATTAAAGAGAAAGACAAAAGAGTGCATTAATGTAAAGTGACTCCAACTAAAAATTTTGGAAAATGTAAAGAACCTTATGAATTGTCAGAAATCATACCTCACAATCTGTGTATCACCATTGACTTCTTGACTAATCTCTTATCCCATAATGCTTAGCTGCAGGTTAAATTATTTATAAGGGATTAGTTCCATTGATTTCATCAACGAACAGGAAGTAAAACAGTGCTAGTCTTTCTTAGAGGAGCAAAAGAAATGTTAAGCAAAAAATCTCCAATCAAATTGGCGATCAGTTCCAAACACAAATGTTCACCGTGGTAATAAAGAGGATAAATTAAGAAGGAAGAATTAACATCAACCAATAGAAAACATAATGAGAACTTGAGAAGCATTGTTAGAAAAATACCTGATCTACTATAAATAAATGTTGATCTAATTTCCCAACAATGAAGCCAACATTAAATTGCCCGATCACCTAAGAGTTAGGAAACAACTGGAGATCAAGTACAATCTAACATAATCAGAAAGCCAATTCATACACAGTAAGTTTAGGAGGCAATGGACAGAGTTTAGGATATTTTGGAAACAAAGAACATTACATAAATACAGTTATTAAGAAACCGAAAGTAGTGCACAAAAATCAGCCAATGCAAGCAACAACCTTCATTCTACCAAAATCTTCCTTTCTGAGAAGTCTTTCCAACTCCGTTGCAGCTGTAGCTAAGGCCCTTGCTTTCCTCTCCTCATGTTCTGCTTGAGAAAGCTCCAGTGTTGCAGCAGTATCGCACCTGCTAGTGACCAAGAAAATAAATTCCATATAAACAGATTGTAGTCAGCCCATTTTTCACCTGTAAAGGAATCCATTAAAGGTTATGTTTGGAGTTTGAGGAGTATAATAGACCGTAGCCTCCGAGGCGTAATGGTTTGTAGCCATGGAAAGCAAATCATCCTAAATAGGCTATGGCAGATGCAGAGAGAAGAAAGATACATAAAAACCAATTAATGCTAGGTGAAAGCCACTCAAAAAATTAAAGAAGAAAACTTGCAACAAACCATATTAAGCACGTATATACCTGATCGGAAAAGGGTGTGAAGAAAGCGGAGGGGAGATGGATTAGGGTTTGAAGATGAAACATGCCGCACAATGAGTGAAGAAATGGACTAAAATCGGAAGATCTACGAGCACCAAATTGGAAACGAACCAATATCGAACCATCTACGAGCCAATTAAGCACGGATCGTTGAAAACAACGGCAGATCTACACGAGAGAGAGAGAGAGAGAGAGAGAGAGAGAGAGAGAGAGAGAGAGAGAGAGAGAGTGCGAGAGATCTATATGAAAATGAAAAGAACGGCAAACCTACTTTCCCTTTTGCTCGATATATTGAAAGTCTCCAATCACACCGTTTTTTGGGTTGTGAACGACTCAACTAGTGACAAGGCCTAATTCTATATTAGAATAAATTTATGGAGCACAGTTGTTCAGTGACTGGGTTGTGAAGACTCACCAATCCAAGGCTACGGTGCCATATTAACTAACAATGGAGACCAACGTTAAATAGTGGCCCAGATCGGTGCTCTATGGCCCAAATTCTAGTAGTGACTCGTTCCTTGGGGGTAGTAACACATGCAAACAGAATAAATACTGGATGCTGGACACTCAAGGCTTAGTAATGGGCAATATTAATGTAACAAATATAACTAAAGAAAAGAAAAGCTGGGAAAACATTCAAGAAACTTTGAACCAGGTCCTGATTTGAAATTTTGTCAAAAACCAATATTAGAGAAGATAAAAAAAATTGACCACCTTGATAATGCTGGAAAACGCATTACATTCTTATTGTATGCATCAACATCAATCAAACACAAGCAAGTTCTTGAATTCATTTCTTGAAACTGCAGATTGCATCAACTCTTCTGCTTTAGGAGAGTGTTTTATTATTGAAGTTGCAGATAGATCTTGTCGCTGGAACTGAGTTCTTGAATCAGGTTCTTCAAAGAACAACAAATTAAGAAGACTGCTGCTGCTAAAAAAACGGAGATCCATAAACAGAAGAAGTGGCATTTTGTCATACCCCTTCTTTCTATAACTGGTCCAATACCCTATTTTCCTTCCAGCTACACTTTTGTTGATTTTAAAAATCATTTGAGGAGGTGACCTGTAAGTGAGCACTAAAATCTTCTCGGGCATCTCCATGATGCTTAGCTTTTCTTGTGTGGCAATCTGCAGAACTTGGTTCTAAATATTGTGGATATCCACCATCTCTACACACTCTGTGCTGCCTCATGAACTCACATTTTGATCTGAGACTGTCTCCTTCAACATTGGCATCTTGAACATCCTTCCTGCCGAGGAGAATACTTTTCCTTTCCACGGATTTGCACTCAGTTCTGAAATCAGTAACCCCATTGAAATGCAAGCCATCTCCGTCTTTGTCCCTTTCATGCTCGGCATGTCACACACAACAACACAATTCTTAAACATGCCTTTGTTTGATAACTCTCGTACTAGTTTTTCCCATTCTAGATCTGCAGTTTAGTCACTTATTTGCTTGTTCACCAAGTAAGCTACTATTTGATTAGGAAGTTTTAGCCCCCTCACCAATGCTTGCATTCCTCAACAAGTCCACAATCTTCAAACATGCAATAGGGGTATAAAAGCTCACTTTCGAAACCCTGAGGCCTGAAGATCTTCTGGTAAATTTTCAAAGCAACCAAGGCCTTATGCTTTCGGAATGATGGCTTCTTCTTCTGCACTGATGTTAACTTGAACGCTTTACGTAGAGGAACAAATACTTGCTTCCTTAAACGATCACGGACCCTGTAAGCGTAATGCGGACTCTGACCTTGCAGAAGAGGGGTGTTTAAGTATATTCCCTAATCGCTTAGAGCCGACCTACAGGGCAACAGTACTGAACACCTGACCTATGCAACGGACTGACTGAACCTGGACTATTGGACTAGTCGTGGGTCCAGTAACAAGCCCTAAATTAAAAACTGGTTGGTGTTATAAAACACCATTTTTTGTGCGTTCGGGTGTTTGGGTTATGTTGTCCCACATTGGAAAATGTGTTTCCATTCGCAGCAAAACCCAAATGCAATTCCCCCTAAAGATTTCGTCTTTATCAAAATCTCATAGCTACAGAAAAAACCCAGATCAACATAGACTGTGAAAGTTTTAATCGACTTACAAGACCCGTCAATGTCATCGGCCAGTTTCTGACTTAGGAAATCAAGGGGTACGGTAATTAACCTGTAGAGGGAGTGAAGCAACGGGTTCCGACCAAAGAAGCAGAGTGCAGGCGTGCAGCACAGCCTGAGCCATCTTTCTTCGACTCCGATGGGGTTATTATCTATAATACCCCAGTTTTTGCATTAAATTAGTAGTAAACAGATCCCACATCGGAGAATGCGCTCGCTGAAGGGTTAGTTAGCAACCATCACATGAAGACTGACGGCATCTATTTTGCAGCGATATTTTGCGGTGCTTGTCAGTGGTCGAGTTCTGGTTGGATGCTAGCTAGAAGAGGTGGCCGATAATGCTATTGTTCTGTTTTGGGGTCGCCGGAGACTGCAAATGATGGGAATTCAATCGATAAAGAAGAGGCATATAGTCAGGCCTGCACTAATCTCGTAACTAAATGTCCCACATCGAAATTGCATTAGCTTAAGAGTCATTTAAATATGTTCGCTAATGACGCGAGTGTGCCCTCCGGGGCGGCGTGATACTGATGCAATGACTGACCTTGCGGTCAACTTTGGACTGGACTTTGAACGAATTGGTACTTATGGATTAGGTCAAAAATTGGTTTGGTCTTCTATAACGCCATTTTCTGTATTTAGTACTAAACAGATCCCACATCGGGAATGCCTTCGGGGAAAGGGTGTTTAAATATGTTCTCTAATCACATGAGGTCGCCCTAAGGGGCACCAAGACATGAATGAACCGGAGACCTCACCTATGCAATCGAACTAGACTGGACTGAACTTGGACTACTGGATTGTGGACACTTAATAAAAAAAGCTTAACTATAAAGGGTTGACAACCAATTAAAACTGGTTGGTGTTATAAAACACCATTTTTGTTTTCCGATGACACCATTTTTTTTTTTAATAATTTGGATCATATTCAATCCAACTCGAAGTCCACTCAATATTTTCAATTTTGCTACAACGCTACAGTTTGGCTATATACTTCAATCTACTACTACAATTATGCGAAGGAAACCTAGACATTGATAAGGGGAAAAAAAACCCCAAAGGCCAAATGTAATATTTTAGAAGATCTCAGTAAGAGATACGGATGAAACGTGGTTAGAGAAACATCATTACCACATTGTGTGTGTATAGATTAACTAATCTTGGCAGACACGGTAATGCATGCAGGGAGAGAGTGAGAGAGCTAGAGAAAGAGGGGAAAGAGATGGGTAGAGAGAGAAAGTTTAGTCCAGAGTACATGAGGGCTAGAGAGAGAGAGAGATAATTGGGCTCCACAGAGGGAGGGGGTTGGGGACTGGGGAGGTTGAGCTTTGAAGCTTAGGCAGCAACCATTACACTATTACAGGAAGACTAACGGCGTCTATTTTGCAGTGGATGTTAGAAGAGGTGGCCGGCAATAGTGTTTTGGGGTCGTCTTTTGGGTCTGAGACGTCTTAAAAAAGATTATTAAATATGTGGTTGAGGTTCCGCTAATGCGTAATTATAAGTCCCACATCGAAAACTGCATTAGCATAAAAGGCATTTAAGTATGTTCCCTAATTAGGGTTGCCTACAAGGCAACAGGTTACCTATGTGATGGATTGACGTGACTATCGGATTTGTCCAATCACTGACCAAAACTTTGGACGTGGACTTGACCTGACTTAATGGATTTCGACCCAAACTTTGAATTATTGGTTGGTGTTCTCTAATACCATTTTTTGTATTAAATTAGTACTAAACCTATCCCACATCGGAGAATGCCTTCGCTGAAGGGGTGTTTAAATATGTTTGCTAATCACGTATGGTCGCCCTGAGGGGCAGCTGGACATGTTTGAACCGGATCATTGGCTATTGGACTAGGCACTTGACCTATGCAACGGAACTGAACTGGACTATTGGACTGGACCCGACGAACAATTTGAACTCGGATGAAAAATTAAACAAGATGATTGCCGACTAATTAAAATTGGTTGGTGTTATAAAACACCATTTTTTTTTTTTTATAATTTTGCTATTGGAAGTCCATCGTATCTATTCTTTAATCACAAAACATAAATTAATTTTTCAATAAAAAAAAATCAAACACAAGGTATTAAGTTTCAAAATTAATTTCTAATCAATAAGAAAATAACATGAACTATTCTGTGGTTTTATTTTTAATTTTTTTTTCTATTCCAAAAAAAATATGAAGAAATCATTTTTCTTAAGGTTTAATTTTTTTCTCTATTTTTTGTACCTCATGATTAATTATTTAAATATTTTTTTAGTTTTTTTTTTCACAAATATAATGGATAGACTTAGATTTAGGTCATAAATTATATGATTTATTTTGTTTTTCCTCACCAATATGAGTTCAGCATATATATCATACATTTTTATATCACATGATCTTAATCATAGTTTTGGTTCTTATTAAATTTATAGAAATGCTTTAATGAGTATGTAGTGAAATTGGAATATGAAGATAGATAAGGAAAATAATAAATAATACAATATAATATTCTTGAATTGGAAAGTCTATAGAAAATAAATATAATAATTTTTTTGTATAATTATTGTCCTTAATAGTCATTTTATAGTAGGTTATACATGTCATTTAATAATTCATAATAGAGTGAGGTCAAGTGAGCAGATTTAAAGATCCCAAAAGAAACACTCTAATATTAATGTGATACGGAATTAGGGAAAACGGACTCCAACCAGGCTGGTTGTGGTGGTGTTTATGGAGATTACAAAGGCTTGATTATAGGTGTTTTCTCTTCTACTCTTGATATCCCTAGTTCGGTGGCTGCAGAGGTCATGGCAGTCATTAAAGCTATTGAACTAGCTTGGGTTAGAGATTGAAAGTATGTATGGTTGGACGTGAATTTTTCCCTTATATTTATTTTTCTCCGTTCTCCTCATCTGGTGCCTTTGGAGGCTTCGTGTGCAGTGGAACAATTGCTTGCATCCTATCTCTCAAATGCATTTCAAATCTAGCCATATCTTTCGTGAAGGCAATCAAGTTGCTGATGCCCTTTCTAACTATGGTGCTTCATCATATGGCTTTACTTGGTGGAATTCAACTCCAGATTTTATGGTTAGTCATTGTAATAGGGATCGTTCAGGTCTTCCTAATTTTCTGTTTCGTTAATTTATGTTTTTTTTATAGGAAGTTAGCTGCATTTCTTATGCCTTTCCTACCTCATTTCTCTTTGTAACCTTCTTTTCATTAAATAAATTTCACTCGCTTGGTTGAGTTTTAAAAAAATATATATATAAAAAATGTGATACCTAGACTTAAAATTTACTATCAACGACATACTTTTGTTAAATTTCCGTAATGGTTCCGCCAGAAGTCCATTCATATTTTCAATTGTCTATACAATTTTCAGTGAATGTTCATCATGCCAGAGGAAACTGAGTTTTTCAATCAAATGACAGCTTCCACAATAAAGCTTACGAGTGACATTCTTCATTAAAGACTGAGGCAAAGGCTCAAAAAATTGTGGCAAGAGGGAAACATTTTCAGTGGTGAATCTTATGAAATGCACATCCTGAGCTAGGGGAGAAGTTCCTTGATTGGAACCTTCCTGTTTAATATATAGTTTTATGGGGATGGGGCTTGCATTGTTTCTCGTAAAGCTAGATGACTTTGGAGATCTGCAAGTTTTTCTATCGATGCCATGAGATTCACTTTGGCTTATGTTTGTGGTGGTGCAGTTAATGATCACTACAATGACTAATTTGCTATATGAAAGTACAATTTGTATTTGTTACTGCAAACTCTGCCATCCTAAAGCTCAGTAAAGAGATGTCATGGAATGAAGAAGTTTCAGGAGCACAGTGCAGATGAACTGATATTAGAGCTCAATTCCACCTACCCTGTTTCAAGAAGCCTTCATTTCGGGCAGAGCGCTCTGTCATCCTAAACCCTAAACTTCTGCTAATAAATTTTTTAATTTTTTGTATAAGTGAGATACATGTTTCTCTTAACAGGACTGAGCATGCAATAATACTAGCTCAGCCTGTTTGGCTGTTTCATGAACCCCTCATTTCTGGCTTTCTTAAACTTCAAGTCACCAGGGATTTGTACATGATTTTAATATGATCAGTTACACTTACACATTAGTATTCCAGTCTGTCCACACTATGCAGAATATGTCTAGGAATCTTGGATGAGGAAAGCCTGTGGCTGGTGCTTTGGGTGATGAAACCTTCCAGAGTGCCAATATGTCTTTGAAAGATATTTTATTACTGGGATACAGATCAATTGAAAAGATTTTTGACCATTCAATGAAAGGAAACAAGAAGGGTACTGCTCCAGTTAACATCGATCTATTCCTACTGAAGAAGACTATAAGCAAGTAGTTTTAATATAAGCTTATGATGAATGCATGGATGGCAGAGTACATGAAGCATACTTAAACAGTCTGACATTTTTGCTCAGGATGACATGGTGATATTACAAGAAATTAATAAAGCAATTGAACTCACAGGCGATCTTAGACTTGACGCTACCAGTTGGAGAGATTGAGGTCCTTCAAGAGAACTTGTACTTGATTAAGAGACAAGTCCTCATGTTAAATTGATAGTAGAGCTGTATCCTCAATCCTCCATCTCACCATCTTTAACTTTCAGATTATTGATGAGGAGATGAAATATCCCACTCCTAGAGATGCAGATTTGGATAGATATATACAAATCAGATGACAAGTCTTGAGATTTGCTTCTTTGTGCTGCCCTTTCTTTGAGCTGTTTTTAAGGGCTCTTATGAAAAGGTATGGTTATTTTTGATGTCTACATTGCTTAATTGACAGTTAGTATACTATACAAGTCGAATGGTTATATTAATCAGTATATTTTAGACTCTTCCGTCAAACTTAAATGGAGGCTGAAGACTTCCATAAAACAGATATGAACATTAAGCTAGCTTCTGTATTCATTATTCAAATGAAAACCTTTCTGGTTTGTTCTACCAAAACATGGGCATATATATATACAAGATATATCTGTGATAATAAAATGCAGAAATAAAGGAATCCTAGTCAATCAAGTGACATGTTGATTAGCGATAAAAGCATGAATTAAGTGACACAATTAAATTGACATGGCCGGTTTGTTAACTATAATGCAGGATTGCAGGCAATATATGCTGCATGCTTGTAACCAGAACATATGGCACCTTGTGAATTAGCATTTCATTTTCTGTGCAGTCCTATATATTATTCTTGCAGGAGTGTATCTATGAGCTTAATCGAGACACATCGACCAATGAAGATGACTCTCACATAATCAAGTTATTTTATCTTCTGGCAGGTTATTATTTCTCTTGAATTAGAATCATATCCATGCTTGCAAGTATTATTATAGATTATATGTCGATTAATTTGGTTTGATATATAAAATACTTTGCATATGTAGATGTATTAGAGGTGTATGAAAATACAGATGAAGGCATTTTGGTCACATACAACCAGTTTGAATCTATACCTGCAGACTCAAAGATGAATCACATCACTGTCCAATTAAAGTGCTTATTGTATAGAATGGTTGGACCGAAGTATAACGATAACTTCTTAGTTCTTACTGCTAGCTTCCGATTTAGTGCATCACATTGTCTTGCAACATGCATAATCTTGATCATTGATATCTATCAACTGGAGGAAGTTAGCAGCTTAGGATGTTGCTCATTCATCCTTAATCGTGATCAGTTTACTCGTATCGTGCTTATGCTAGTGTTAATAGTGAGGGTGTGCATTATTTGTATTTGTATGCAATTTTCAATTTTCATAAAATGCTTACAAAAATACCTAGTTTTTTTATGGTTAATTTTTCAATTCTCTTTTGATTTGGGGATTCAGACGCATTGTGTTGGAAAGTGATGCTATAGTAGTGGTGGAGGAGTGGTGTATGATGAAATCAGAGAGTTTGCTTTTTCAAAATCTCACAGCTACAGCAAAAACCCAGATCAACATAGAACGTGAAAGTTTTAATCGACTTACAAGACCCGTCAATGTCATCTGCCAGTTTCTGACTTGGGAAAACGAATGTGTTCCAGCCTCTCTCCCCGGCTTGCTCTTCGTTCAAACCCACACCATTATGGACTATTGCTCCCATACGAGTGATACGACCTTGGTAGAAGAAGCAAGTGATGAACACTGGGTGGCCTTAGCTTCCATCCATTGGGTGTATTTTTGTGAAGAAATCAATCTACAAATGTCACTCCATTTCTGCAAGCATTAATCCTTTAATCAACAAACAAAAAAGTTTTAAAATATTTACTTTTGGTTTTGGAGGGGAAAATCAAGGGCACCGTAATTAACCCGTAGGGGTAATTATCTATAATACCCCAGTTTATGTATTAAATTAGTACTAAACAGATCCCACATCAGACAATGCCCAAGGGTCGGGGAGGTTGCAGCTTTGAAGCTTAGGTAGCAACCATCACAGGAAGACTGATGGCGTCTATTTTGGGGTGGTTGTTAGTGGTCGAGTTCTGGTTGGGTGTTAGCTAGAAGAGGTGGCCGGCAATGGCATTGTTTTGTTTTTGGGGTCGCCGGAGACTGCAAATGAGGGGAACGCTATCGACAAAGAAGAGCCATAGTTAGGCTTGCTCTAATCCCGTAATTATAGGTCCCGCATCGAAAAGTGCCTTAGCTTAAGAGGCATTTAAATATGTTCGCTAAGCACGGGATCATACCCTACGGGGCAACAAGGTACAGGTACAATAACTGACCTTATACCCAACTTGGACATGATTGGACTTGGACCCCGAACTTTGAACGGACTGGACTACAAATTGGTTGGTGTCCTATAAACTACATTTTTTGTATTAAATTAGTATAAAACCGATCCCACATCGAAGAATAACTACGCCGAATGGTGTTTAAATATGTTCGCTAATCACATGAGGTCGCCCACGGGGCAACAAGACACGTCTGAAGACTGAACTGAACTGTCAGACCGAAATCCTGACCTATCCAACGGAATTGGACTGGACTGGACCTGGACTATTGGACTATAGACACATAATTAAAACAAGCCCAATTAAAGGATTGTCAACTAATTAAAACGGTTGGTGTTATAAGACACCATTTTTTGTTCTTTTTTTTATTTTATTTTTTCCGGATTTTTGATAATTTAGATCTTATTCAATTCGTCTGGAAGTTATTCAATCCGTCTGGAAGTTTGAACTGGACTTTATTTTTTTCCCCATTTTTGATAATTTGGATCATATTCAATCCGTCTGGAAGTTTGAACTGGACTTTATTTTTTTCCCAATTTTTGATAATTTGGATCATATTCAATCCATCTGAAAGTTTGAACTGAAATTTATTTTTTTCCCGATTTTTGATAATTTGGATCATATTCACTGGACTTTATTTTTTTCCCGATTTTTGATAATTTGGATCATATTCAATACGTCTGGAAGTTTGAACTGGACTTTATTTTTTTTCCCCATTTTTGATAATTTGGATCATATTCAATCCGTCTGGAAGTTTGAACTGGACTATACTAAATTACTAATGGACTGAGTCAAAGATGACAACTAAAATTATTCGTAGGGTAAAACTGTAGAAGACGAATATAAATGTGGACATAGAACAACTCTAAAAATACATATATTATAAAAGAACTTTGGCAGTCTAGCTTCCGTTAAACCTTATCTTCATCCTTCTGATCCCCACAGCTATCATCACATAGAGGCTATCATATGCATTATCGAGGAATCAGAAATAAGCATATCTCCACGTCTTGATAAATATCAAAGAACCACATACTGCCCAAAATCCTACAACAAACCCAGGCATAACAGAAACTAAAAACCATGGAACTTCATGGTCACTGTCATCTTCATCAATGCCATCATTTGGAAGTGGTTGGCACTTATTTGGAATTGGAGGACCACAAAGGTTGGGATTCCCCTCAAATGCAGATGCACCAAAGCCTTGTAACTGAGTGCCTGTTGGTATTTGGCCTTCTAGATTATTGTATGAGACATTAAATTCTGCCAAGAAATTAAGGCTTGTTAATGATGCTGGTATATTTCCAGAGAAATGATTTAAGGAGAGATCCAATGCTGCCAAGTGTTTGATATTGGATGTTTGGTATGGAATCTTGCCGGAGAAGAAATTGTTTTTAAGGGACAACTGATGGAGAAGCTGCAATTGGCCAATTTCAATCGGTATATTTCCAGTTATGCTATTGTTGGCTAGGAGTATTGACGGTGGAAGGTACAACAAAGAATTGTATTGTCCAGCTATCTTCCGTGATGTAGATAGGCAATTCAAGATCATTACTGGACAAGTTGTTGTTTTAAGATACCAGCATTGGCAGGCTGCAAAGTTCCTTTGGAAATTCACCAGAAATGAGGTTGAATGCCAAGTTTACGTGAAAGAGCCTAGGAAGAGTCCCAAGCTGACTTGGAATTGGCCCTTGTGAATTTATTTGAATTTGGATTTAAGACCTCTAGCTTCTTGAGCTTAGATAACCATATAGGTATTTGGCCGGTCACCTCATTGTTTCTCAAATCCAAAAATCGAAGATTTTGGAATCCATCAAAATCAGCCATGCCAAGATCAGCTGGAACTTCCTCCTCTTCAAAACTAGATCCTAAGGATAGGAATATGAGACTATTGCAATGCATGGGTATCTTGATTGCCCCTGTGATATTGGTCAATCTATTGAAAGAAAGTGAGAGATAGGACAAGGATTTCAATGATAGAATTTCAGGTTGTATTTGTTCCTCAATATCATTTGCAGTTGGTCGAATTGCTTTGAGAGACTTGCATGAGTATAGGCTTGTGGGGAACGTACCTGTGAACTGATTCTTCAACAGGTCCAGTTTACGAAGCCTACCAAGTTTGGAGAAATTATACATGGACAAATCCCCTTCAAAGTGATTGACTCCTACATTTAGTTGTATAAGTCTTGTGCAATTCATCAAAGATGGGGGCAGAGAACCTTTCAGATTGTTGAAATGAAGGAGCAACAGTTTCAACTTGGAAAGCTTCCCAAAATGGAGAGGAAGAACGCCGCTGAATTGATTGAAATGGAGGTCATGGATTGCGAGGTTTGTGAGGTTGAGAATGCCATCTCTAAGGACTCCGTAAAGTGAATTGAGAGGTAATGAAATTTGTTCAAGAGTGGTGATGTTATACATATCTTCTGGAAGTGTTCCCGAGAGGTTATTATTCCCAGCACAAAACACCTTGAGCTTGGAACACATCCCTACTCCCAGGGGTGGATCCAAAAATGTTTCTCAGGTAAGGCAAGACTCAAAAAGTAAATAGTAAGGATGTATTCAGTAGGTCAATATATCCTATGAAGCTTGCCTATTTTGCCCGTTTCTGCCATATTTCTGCAATTTTTGCCTTATTTCTGCCATTCATATATATAGTTTGCCTATGCCAAACCTATTAAGGATATATTCAGTACCAAGCTTGCTTATTTTACCATATTCCTGCCCTATTTTTGCCATTTTTGCCATTTTTCTGCCATTTTCACATAACTTGCCTATACCAAATCTATGTAAACTCAAAAATCCAGTCTAAGCAAGTGCCTAAGCTGGGCTCTATGTGCATCCATCCCTGCCTACTCCGGGAGATATACTTCCGTTGAATTTATTAAAAAGAAAAATCCTCCTTTGAAGGTATTGTTGCTGACATTGAAACTAGTCAAATTCCAAACTTGTTGGAAGAACGAAGATAGAATCTCACCATGGAAAGAATTGTTGGACAGATCCAGCATCCGAATACTCCCGGATAGTGGAGAAATTGGTAGTTCTCCAAATAGAAGGTTATAGCTCAAATCAAGAATCTCAAGATGATTCAATGACAAGAACAATCCGGTTTGACCTGGTGAACTGTAAAGTGAATTGCGAGAGAGATTGAGGTAAGTGAGATGTGTGAGATTTTGTAGAGATGATAAGGGAGAGATACCTCCATTGAGTTTCAGGCCTTTAGAAGGTAAGCTCTAATGGGTGACCAAACCATCTTGGTTGCAAGTGATGCCTTCCCAATGATAACAATTACTAGAAGTCTAATTGGTGCTAGATTTAGGTAAACGATTCACCTAATAGTTTTGTGAACTTGAATCAAGAGTAGTAAAGGCTTTGGACAAAAGTCGAATTTAATTGAAAATGATTGCAAATGGATGAACTTATTCATACTAGGTTGTGCACTTAAGTTGATAACCTTTCTCTATGCTTCTTGCGTTGAACATGTTTTGATTTGCTAGCTTTCTAGACTTTGATTGCATGTTTAATATGATTGATCTAGATGCTTTCACTTAGGTTAATTAGTAAAGGAAAGTAAAATATGGGAAATCATTTGCTTCAAATGTTTCACATGATCAACTTCTTTCTCATGACTTAGATGAACAATTATAGGGTTTGAATCGAATTTGATTACATGGAATGGGTTTTGATCTTTGTTTCTTACGTTTCATTCTTGTATATGTGTTTTTATATTTCTTTTGTTTTGTTTATTTTAATTTTTGAAACCAATTGTTAAAATCCCCCCTTATTTCCTTATTTTTGTATTTATCCTTTGTATATTTTTGTAAATATTATACTTTGTATTTTTATTAATTCCTTAATTAGTTTACAATGACAGGTGTACCCTTAATCCCCGGATTTGAACGATCTCTATTTACCGTATACTAACGATGATATTTTCAGGGTTAAATTGCACGCTTACTATTAGCGTATCACATAACCCAGCAGATATACAGCCTTGACGGACACAAGACGAAGTATGAATCTGAGTAGGTGAGTGTCATTGTGCACGAATATAAGTCCGCATTCACCCTAGAAAAAAAAATATACAATCGTTCGCAGGAAAAAAACGATAAAACAACAGAAATTCCCAAAATTAAAATAGACTACATACAAAGACATAGTAGAGTAGTCGCCAAATATTATAATGACATGCACTAGACACATCAGCAAGGCCAAGCATAGTCCGAATAGTTTTGTTTCTTACCATAATAACTCTCCCTCTACCAATCTCTCATTAACAACATTCCAGATAACTTGAACGCCACCCTTATCCACCTTATAAGGATTGAACAGCACCACATAAGTTAAGTGATCTCGGAAATTTTGAATGATATACTGCTCATCCCTCTCATCCAGTCAGTGATAAAAAGAAAAATGTTCAAACTTCACAACAGTGAAAATATCAGCCGTAATATTTCAAAGTAATTGAAATACCAAATATCCTATATAGAAGCAGCTTACCAAATACATCGCTTGGGGCATAAGAACATAATCAGAACCCGGGTCCGGAACAGCTACAACTCCTCTGAAGTAGAAAGCTTTACAAAAAATCCCCCAAGATTTTTGTGAGAATTTTGAAGTAAAGGTGCCTCGTTAGTGCCACCTTCAGACTTTTTGGATCTTGGTTTGTTGGTGTGAAAAGGATTAGTGGAGAGTTATTCTGAACAAATGGTTGGATGAAATTTGTGGATGGAAATTGTTTGAAACTAGCTGAATATGTGGTCTTGCAGCATATTGGACATGATTTAGTTCGTTCATTGATTTATTCTAGTGTGATACCTTAACGATCACCGATTTGGCTGAAAATTTGCAAAAATGATCTACACATTAGGACCTAAAAACTGAACAGTTGAGATGCAAAAAATGTGATCGAAAAGTTGGTCTATATAGAAGCAGCTTACCAAATACATTGCTCGGAGCACAAGAACATAATCAGAACCTGGGTCCGGAACAGCTACAACTCCTCTGAAGTAGAAAGCTTTACAAAAAATCCCCCAAGATTTTTGTGAGAATTTTGAAGTAAATGTGCCTCATTAGTGCCACCTTCAGACTTTTTTGGATCTTGGTTTGTTGGTGTGAAAAGGATTAGTGGAGAGTTATTCTGAACAAATGGTTGGATGAAATTTGTAGATGGAAATTGTTTGAAACTAGCTGAATATGTGGTCTTGCAGCATATTGGACATGATTTAGTTCGTTCATTGATTTATTCTAGTGTGATACCTTAACGATCACCGATTTGGCTGAAAATTTGCAGAAATGATCTACATATTAAGACCTAAAAACTGAACGGTTGAGATGCAAAAATGTGATCGAAAAGTTGGTCTAATGCTTTATCCCTATAAAAGACCAAAAAATGGATCCCTTGGTGGAAGGGCCCTATATATATATATATATATATATATATATATATATATATATATATATATATCCTCTATGTATATATTATTGTGAAGACACTCAAAAATTAGCGGTTAACATGTTTGGAGTGCAAGGTTAGATAAAAGGTGCTGGATGCGTGTCTGCTTGACAATATTGAAATAACTAGGAAGTAGCTAGTCCATGAATATGCATAAGTTTATACGTTTCAACGATACACTACAATTCTACAAGTGATAGGAATATATAAAAGAAGAGACGAGTTAATTATGCAAAAGGTACATAGAGATTCATAGATCATACCAGTGTCTCATAGAATAGCCTTGCACTTTCTTTCCTGGTTCTTTGTTTTGCAACCTCCAACAAGTTCACACTATGCCAAAAAATGCTTCAGACCATACCCCTCAGACGACAGAAGAGGTTTTTTCTGTTGTCTGATTTTTTTCAACATCTTCAGACGACAGTTTTAACTATTTCTGTTGTCTAAATAGTATCAAAATCAATACTAGATCAATTTTTTTCAAATTTGTTGTAATTTAGAAAACTCAGACAACAGAATTCTGTTGTCTGAGTAAATGAAGAAATTATTTCTTCTTGTGTGGACAAAAACCTCTTTTTGGCTGAACTAAAACTTATCTATCTTTTAATAGACCTCGACCCGGCCCCGTGCTTTCCCACACTTGGTGAAAAAAAATTCAGAAAACTCATTTTCCATCTCCCAGACCCAAACCTAGCAGCACCTCTTCTTCGATGCTCTTTCACCCTCATTGGTCTTCCATATCGGTCTACAAACCAACAACCAAAGCCGGGTCAAGTCAAGTTCTTCAAGGAAATAGAAATTGAAGCGTAGAGATGAGAGAAGACAGTACGAAGAGAGAGAAAGTAGATCTGGTTTCTCAATTCTCCATCTTCTACCTCCGAGCATCATCCGGCGACATCGCCACTACCAATGGACTCTTCGGCCTCCAATTAGTTGACCCAGGCTGCGTCATCCAACGATATCGAAAGTCAGCACCACATGCTTCCGACTGCGAGTCCGGATCTACTCCCAACAGAGATCACAGAATCGGGAGCGATTTGGGGATTTAGGGTTTCAAAATCAAAAGTGTCGTCATTTTCGAAATGGCGTTGGGCAAGGTGACGGAGCTCGTCTCGTCCAATCCGGTAGTCATCTTCAGGTTCTCTCTACCTCTTCATCTTCTTCTGTGTGTCTATATATATAGAATTGTCGATCGTTTTGAACCAATTTGGGAATTTGACAATAAGATTTTGTTTCGCAGCAACAAGCTTTGTCCTCACTGTGTTTGCGTGAAGAAGCTCTTCGTTCTAAAATTAGGAGTCCAGTACAATGCCATTAAATTGGACCAAGAGAGTCAGTACCCACTCTTTTTTCATTCGTTCTAAAATTACGGGCTTTGCTATACTTGTATCTTAGTCCTCCCCCTATGTTCATTCTTTTTTCTTCTTCCCCTTATTATTTTACTCTCTGGTGTTATTTGGTTGCTCGAGTGATTAAAGGATTGTAATTGTTGACTACAGGTACAAGAACCCTTGGAGTATCAGTAAGATAGACCAAGCCGTGTCAGATCCAAAAGCACTTGCTGCATTCCAGGCTGTGCTTTTAAATTTGGGTGATCCAGAGCATCTGATATTTCCTGGGTTGCTATAATATGTCAATTAGTTTCTATAGCTTCTGCACAGTCTGGTTTTGAAATTTCAGTTTTTGGACCTCCTTTCTAGGTAACATTTCCTGGATCCTACATATCTCTTCTCGTGTTCTTATAATTCTATGCCTACATATGACATGCCTCAAAACATTTTAAGCTTGTTGTTAATCACAGAGTTTTGCCTTTCTAACATTTGACCAAGTTGCATGTGCCCAACAAAAGTAGTTCAATATGTAGTGAATAATTAATATCAGCCAATGAGTTCTGTGCAGCTGTGATCACTTTCACTCAGAAGTTGTTCAAAATGATATATGCTGCATATATACAACAAACATTATTTCCAATTATATCAAGGTCATGACCGTTTATTACTTCTTTTAGGTATTTTAACCAAACACTTGCTACCATCTTTAGGAAGAAAGCAACAAACAGACATCAGTGCCTTCTGTCAATCATGAAGTAATAGATTAAAAAGCTAATTAATCATATTAATTGTTGACTAGAATGTTGCTGTAGTTTAATCAAACTATGGAAGTGTCATTTAGACAAATAGTTGAAAACAGTGAGCTACAATTTATAGACATAATGGGTCAGTTTCTGGAATATCAGAGTGTTGACAGCAAATTATAATTGTCTATTAAACTTTTGTTCCAATCAAAAGTTTATACAAGTAATTAAAGTTGGTAGCATGTCAGAACACTCCTCATAAATCCAGCTATCTACCAATTACGTACCAAACAATAATTTATGATATTAAGCTACTACTTGAATTCATGAAAATCCCAACAATGAGAATGTATCCTCTTTCAAAATCAAATATGTCCAATAAGAATTGGTATTAGAACCTAGTTTTACTACTTAATAACCCTCGTGGACATCCACCACCCTCTATTAAGAGAGGCCAATCATCAAAATATATTTTGTGACTACTTTAAATGGCCCTGACCTTATATTTATTTTGAGCAACAAATTAAATAGCACCATTGTGGTGTAGGTCACATAATGGATTCTTTCTTTTCTGTAATATCAAGCAGGCGGAAGTGGATCATGGAAATTTGTTGGAAACTTGAAACCACCTATCTCTGGGAAACCCGTTCTGAGAAAAAATTCTGAACCATTCATGAGTTCTTTTACAAGGACCTTATCATGGAGTGAAAGATCGCAAGATAGTTTCTCCAGTGAAGATCCCAATGAAGCAGTTAGTAAGGATATCAGAATTACCTTCTGGGGTGACATAGCTAGAGAGTTTGATATGGAAAGAGTTAAACAGTTATCCCCACCAGTGCTCGCTATATTCACGGGTTTAAGGTTGACCAAATTCCAAGGTAAACATTAATTAAAAACAATGATACTGATTATTATTACAGCTGACAACTACATGTAATTATTGTTATAACGTACAGAACGGGTAACAGCAGCAACAACAAGCCATACATGCATCATGATCAATCCAGATATTCCAATAGCAAATGAATACAAAGTTGAGTGAGTCCTTTTTATTACAACATTGTTGTATCAATCAAATCATTCATCTAAAGTTTGCTCATTTTTATTGTTAATTTAATGATATAGTGCATTCTCTGTGCATATAACTTTCATATTTAATTTGCTACATTTCCTTATTGCAGTGGGGAACGAGGTCAAATTTGGTTTACACAGACAAGGATATTGATGAGATCTGAGCGGAATGGGCTAAGCATGTTTTGAAGTTCCCAGAAAATTAAGTATCAGCCTATATATCTGCTTTGGTTTTTGGTAGCTAGGTTATGAGCAGTAGTAGTGTCCAGGAACTGCTTTTGTGCATTTTGACAAAACTGATGGAAAGTGTTGAACAATATAATGCATGCAGTTGCTGTAACTACTATATGGATGCTAGAAGGTTTTTGTCTTAGTTAGATTAGGATCCATGCAACAATGGCAGTAATTAAAATCGGTTAATGTAAAGGCTAGCATGCTAGCTAGTTTAATTAGTATTATGCAACTGATGGGAATGTATTTTGGTGGGTTAATTGAAGCAATGAGGAATTTGCTGATTTCAGATCTTATAATATGCCTTTTTGATGACTAGTGTACAGAATGAGGTTTGCTATGGTTCAAATCCAACAAATGCAGGTTTATGATATGTTGTATCACAAATACAGTAACAACATAAAAGAATCTCTCTCTGTTGTTCCTTCATACTTGTAACAATAGAAAACTGAAGTTTATTTCACTATCAAACAACAGAAAACTGAAGTTTAATTCATTATCAAACAACAGAATACTTATATCAGACAACAGAAAACTGAAGTTCAATTCACTATCAAACAACAAAAATACTTCTCACAGACAACATAAATACTTAAAACTGTGGTTGGAATACAAGACAAAAGACATAAAAATAAATTCTCAAAACTATTTAGACGACAGATGAGTTATAATTTCTCAATTTTAAGTGAATTTCAAACAACAATCAAATGTCTTTGAAAATGCATTCAGACAACAGATTGTTAAACAAACCTTTATTTTGGTAACTTCAGACAATTTTATAAATGTGTTCTTATTACATGTCAGACAACAGCAGTTTTATTAAAACTGTAGTTTGTAGTTCATTTGAACAACATTAATCTGTCGTTGTATGTGATTATTAATGACAGAAAGTCCCAAATCCTTTAGTGTTGGGTTGTTCAGACGACAGAGCCTTGCGAAACTTCTGTTGTCTGAGTGAGGAAGAGACGATGGAGGATATATGTCGTCTGATGCCGTAAGAGACGGCAGCTGGATACACAACAGATAATTTCCATATCAGACGACAGATATCATTTGTCATCTGAAGCTATTATTGGCCTAGTGTCACTTCGTCCTCTCCATGACTTTTGCAAATTGTAAAGTGCCTATCAGCCTATGCAAGTACCTGGCCACCTTTTTGTATGCACAGAAGTTTAACACGATAAAGATGGAATTGGCTCCTATTTGTTTGCTGGGAAGTAGTTTTCTATTTCGTACCACAATTGCGTGATTGACTGGATGGTTGGCTAGAAGATGATTTTGCCTTAGAAGACAGGGAGTTGTTTTTTGTTTATGAGTCCGCTTTTAAAGTGGGCTCCATTTGACCTGTAATGAGTTTGCAGTACTTAGATAGGAGCTTGGTTGTTACCCCACCATTTTTCTGTCTTGTAAGGGTATGTAGACTCTGGCTTTTTAGCTGGTCATCTATGAAATGAACCTTCTATTTCAAAAAAAAAAAAAAAAGGCATCAAATCTGGAATATCCATGAAGACAAAACACCCTGTCCAGAAAATTTTCCTCTTCCTAACACTCATAAGCATTGCATTTCAACACTTACAATTAAGAAACTTTCTATAACAAAATGACAACTAGGAAATCATACACCAGTGATGATGAGCTTGATGAACTGAATTCACCTCTGGCCTCTATCTTCATAGGTTCTTCCGGGTCTTCACCAGTTGCATCAAAGCTCAACTGGGTTCCGAAGGGAAACATCAATCAAAATGCTGTCAGATATGAACTCCTTCGGGATGTTTGGATGAATAGCTAGTAGCTAATGAGTAGTGACGAAGGGAAATCACAGTGTAATATAGATAAATAATTTGTTTCTCTGTTCCTTTTTGGAGTTGTAAATCTGCGCTCCGTTGTTGACTGGTCACTGTTCTGATGATGTACAAAAAGGGTTGATAATCTTGTAACATATCCAGATGGTTGAAATATTTTATAATGGAGTGCCTATTGGATGACTTCCGAAGAGAAATTATGGTAAAATGGCTCCTAAAGGAATCAAGAACTCGTTTCATGTGTTTCTCAAAGGATATAAACTAATAAGAGCTTTGATTTCGCCTCGCAAAATATCACATTTTAGGATAAATTTGCTTCATTCACACTTTAGGATGACACTTGTACTCGACAGTAGCTTAATTTGCAGCATTCACATTTTACATCAATTATTCAAAGAGAACATATAAAACCAGAGGTAGTAAAGAACTGCTTTCTTTATGTAATACAATCGATTTCAACAGGCCAGAAACAGACTAGTTTCTTCTCAGTTCATCTTTCACTACACTACAAACTTGCACCCTCACGTCGCAAGCCATACACTAAAAGACCACTCACAAGACTAAAAATTTTCAAAACTGAGTCGGAAGATTCAACACTTGAAACTTCCAATCAACTCTAAATCTCACTCGCATATCATATCTATACTATATCGCCAGAATGCTAAAGAATAATGAGGTCAAAAGAAGAGTCAGATGCAACCTAATCATGCAGTTAGCTTCTGGAAAGAACTGACAGCATTTATATGCTGGAGATGCAATGCAGCCAGCAGCCCCTTCCAGGTTTCTCCGGGGGCACCTTTCACATGAAAATCGATGAGTGTGTTCTGTTTTCTGAAGTAATCCTCCAACAACTTGCTCGATCTGAAAGCAGAGACGATTATCAATTAGCCAGAGTCTTATGTAAACATAGCAAAGTAGAAATCATCAAGCAACTATAACAGAGAATAACGCGATACCTGCTCAACAGTTGTTCTTCCTGCAGATTTACATCTACTACTCATCCTCAGAGATAGTCTTGACTAAAAGCCAAGCTTCCGGTTCCTAGATTCTTCTTCACCAAGTCGTCATCAGTAGATTTGAAATTCACTACTAGATGAATTTCCGCAATTTGGTCAACTAACTCCTGTAAGAAGCAAATCAAATCCAAACATTTAGAGAACTTCAAAGCACTTCTAGCATTCAAAACTCATACAAAAGACACAATCTATAATAGTTTTAACCAAAGGAGCTGATCAGAATTCACTCACGTAATTTAGCAAAAGTTACAAACACAAACAATTAAAATAATCTTGATTTTCTTTAAACTTACAGCTTGAATTCTAGTTTGAGGAATCCCATCAAGAATGAATCCATTTTCACCTCTGTAGTATCCTTCCTCGAGCCTTTTCCGACAACAATGCAAAAATCACTTCATCCTGAACAAGCTTTCCGTCATTCACCGCATTCGCAATCTAAATATCCCCACATTAACAACAACACCCCATAATCAAATCAATGCTCTTCTTTCCATCAAAATGTAACACATTTGGGCCCGCAAAAAGTTACGAAGCACATTCAATTCCAGCAAAACCCTAAATTACAATAGAAAGAGAAAAAAAAGTCAGACCTGCTTGTACAGAGAAGAGCGAGGGTTGAGCTCCTGGCGGACGAGGGTGAAAATGTGGGGAACTTCCAGAAGCTTCGAGAGCCTCTCGGCGTACACGTGCTTCTTCGCACCTCCAAACCTGCTAAAATAAAAATAGAAATCTCAATCATCAGGTTAATTTGGTGAATCAGCTTAGGACACGTGGCAGCCAGAGAGTAACTCGTTCTTATATGCAGATATTTGTCCTTTATAAGCTTGAATTCCTTGAAATCAACTTCTATGGAAAGTCCCTCAAAAAAACTTCTAGGGAAAGTGTTTGCTCAAAAAGCGGAAAAAAATGATGATGAGACAAAATCAATGACATTCGATCAAGGAAGTGAAAATAGGCATATCTCCAATCTTGTTGATGACCAAACTCCCAAAAACCGCCCAGAGCCCCCAACTGAAACATATTGCTATGCTGATCATGAACCATACCTGTTCAGATTTACCATCATCTCCTTCTCCATCTTCACTTGGAACCTGAGGTGTTTCTTCATTATCTCAGCAAAGAGTTCGTAACGGATTGCCACAAAGACCAGCATTGCCTTGATAAATTGATGGATCCATTAGGCTGTTGAACTGGTTGCTTGTTGGGATTTTCCCGGACAAGTTGTTGTGTTTAGGGTTTAGATGAGTCACGAATGTCAAAGAAACCGTATCTGTGGAATGAAACCCAAAGTTTGTTCGCAGAAAGATCAAGAGTTCCTATCGATTTCAAGTTCCCAATCTTTTCAGGGATTATCCCTGTGAGATTAGTCATGGACAAATTCAAGGCTTATAAGGCTTGTGAGATCAGCATTATAAGGCTGATCATTTTTGGTTATTTTTGGTCGAACTTGGTGCCCAAGTAGTGGAGGAGGTGATAACATAACCGAGCTTGGGTAGAGTCGGTAAATTTTCTTTTTTCTTTGAAATAAATATTTTACTTCCAATTTTAACCTGTGTGGCTTTGTTAATATTATGGAAATGTAATGGCGTCGGCATTTGATGAATTTAGTAAAGCACTGTCACATGATTATCAATCTGTTTCTTGCATCTGCTTTTCTTCCTAACAGCAAGTTATTAATCAAAGTGAGAGCCCTAGCTTTAACCTCTAGCTGTAGGCATAAAAATTTTCGTATTTGTCGTTTCTTAAATTTTGATCATTTTGTGTAAATCCATAATCTGCTGCTGCTACTGCTTTATCTTCAACTGTTGATAACTTGATATTTAACAAGGATTTATTTGGGTTGTGAATATGCATGTGATTGTTGGTATAACTTTCAAGTCCCCTTAATATGATTGATACTCTTTTTTTGTCAGTCTTCTAGAGTAATGTGACTAATGTCTGTTTCTTTTTTATGTCTTGGGAGTCAGTAACTGACTGTGTCTAGTTTCTATATAATTTTCCGTGAATGATCATCATGCCAAAGGAAAACGAGTTTTTCGATCAAATGACAGCTTCCACAAAGCTTATGAGTGACATTCTTCATTAAAGACCGAGGCAAAGGCTCAGAAAATTGTGGCAAGATTTAAACTTTTTCAGTGGTGAATCTTATGAAAAGCACATCCTGAGCTAGGGGAGAAGTTCCTTGATTGGATTCCAATCATTGGAACCTTCCTGTATAATAGTTTTATGGGGATGGGGCTTGCATTCTTTCTCGTAAAGCTAGATGACTTTGGAGATCTGCAAGTTTTTCTATCGATGCCATGAACTTCACTTTGGCTTATGCTTGTGGTGGGGCAGTTAATGATCACTGCAATAACTAATTTGCTATTGTTACTGCAAACTCTGCCATCCTAAAGCTCAGTAAAGAGTATTTCAAAAAAAAAAAAAATCTCAGTAAAGAGATGTCATGGAATGAAGAAGTTTCAGGAGCACAGTGCAGATAAACTGACATTACAGCTCATTTCCACCTACCCTGTTTCAAAAAGCCTTCATTTCGGCTGAGTACTCTGTCATCCTAAACCCTAAACCCTAAACCCTAAACTTCTGCAGATAAGGTATTTGTATAAGTGAGATACATGTCTCTTAACAGGACTGAGCATGCAGTAGCGTAGCCTGTTTCATGTGAAAGCTGAGCTATGAATCAAAGACAAAGGAAGAAGAAGATGAGAGAAAGGAAGAGGGAGAAAACGTGAGAAAATTGAGGACTACATTGTGACTGGAATATTTTGATTACAACAATCCAATCTCTTTATATACAAAAGCAACCTATGTAAAAATAACAACCAACACAGTAAAAATAACCAACACTCCTATATTACCCTTAACATCATGAACCCCTCATTTCTGGCTTTCTTAAACTTCAAAACGCCAGGGATTTGTACATGATTTTAATATGATCTGTTACACATTATTATTCCATTCTGTCCACACTCCACACTATGCAGAACATGTCCGGGAATCTTGGATGAGGAAAGCCCCTGTGGCTGGTGCTTTGAGTGATGCAACCTTCCAGAGTGCCAATATGTCTTTAGGGTTTAGGAAACAAGAAGGGTACTGCTCCATTTAACATATATTCCTACTGAAGAAGACTATAAGCAAGAAGTTTTAATATAATTAAGCTTATGATGGATGCATGGAAGGCAGAGTACATGAAACATACTTCAACAGTCTGTCAGTTTTGCTCTAGATGACATGGTGATATTACAGGAAATTAATAAAGCAATTGAACTCGCAGGGGATCTTAGACTTGAAGCTACCAGTTGGAGAGATTTAGGTCCTACAAGAGAACTTGTACTTGATTAAGTCCTCATGTTAAATTGATATTAGAGCTGAATCCTCAATCGTCCATCTCACCATCTTTAATTTTCAGATTATTGATGAGGAGATGAAATATCCTGCTCCTAGAGATGCAGATTTGGACATATAGATACAAAACAGATGACAAGTCTTGAGATTTGCTTCTTTGTGCTGCCCTTTCTATGAGCTGTTTTTAAGGGCTCGATCTTTTGAAAAGGTATGGTCATTGATGTTCTTCATTTCTTAATTCACAGTTAATATACTATACAAGTTGAATGGTTATATTAATCAGTATATTTTAGAATTCCCTCAAACTTAAATGGAGACTGAAGACTTCCATAAAACAGATATGAACACTAAGCTAGCTTCTGTATTCATTATTCAAATGAAAACCTTTCTGGTTTGTTCTACCAAAAACATGAGCATATATACAAGATGAAATCTGTGATAATAAAATGCAGAAATAAAGGAATCCTAATCAATCAAGTGACATGTTGAGTAGCGATAAAAGCATGAAGTAGTCTTATTAAGTGACGCAATTAAATTGACATGGTTTGTTAACTATAATGCAGGCAATAGATGCTGCATGCTTGTAACCAGAACATATGGCACCTTGTGAATTTGCAATCCACTGAGGAGTTGAGCTCACACATGGTACTAGCATTTCATTTTCTGCGCAGTCCTTTATATTATTTTTTGCAGGAGTATAGCTATGAGCTTAATCCAGACACATGGACAAATGAGGATGTCTCTCACATAATCAAGTTATTTTTTCTTCTGGCAGGTTATTATTTCTCTTGAATTAGATTCATATCCATTCTTGCAGTGGTGTATTATTATTGGTTATATTGTCGATTAATTTGGTTTGATATATAAATTGCTTTGCATATATAGATGTATTAGAGGTGTATGACAATACAGATGAAGGCATTTTGGTCACATACTACCAGTTCGCATCTATACCTGCAGACTCAAACATGAATCCCATCTTTTTTTTTGGTCGATACATGAATCCCATCACTATCCAATTAAAATGCTTATTGTATGGAATTACTGGACCGAAGGATAACAATAACTTCTTATTGCTAGCTTGTCATGATTTAGTGCATCACATTGTTTTGCGATTTATGCATAATCTTGATCATTGATATCTATCAACTGGAGGAAGTTCGGAACTTAGGATGTTGCTCATTTGTCCTTCATGGTGATCAGTTTACTCGTATCCTGCTTTTTGCTAATGTTGATAGTGAGGGTGTACATTATAATTTTCATAAAATGCTTACAAATAAGACCTCTTTTTTTTTTTGGTCAACTACAAATAAGATCTCACTTCTCTTTTGATTTGGGATTCACACGCATTGTATTGGAAATTGATGCTTATGGTAGTGGTGGGGGGCTCTTAGAGAGTCTGCTGTCAATCTGAGTGATGAAGTGCTGTATGATGAAATCAGAGAGTTTCCAAAGTCATTTGAGTCTTTTAGTTGGAATTATGTTCCCGAAGTTGCAATTGTGCTGCACACAGGGTGGCTAAGGCTGCGGTAGCTAATCCCTAGTTCCAAGTTTGGATGGAAGAACAGCCTGTGTGGCTCTCCCCATCCTTGCAGTAGATGGTAGTTCCCAGATTTAAGTTTGCGTGTGGTTTTTCCTCTATGTGTTTGGCAAGTTGGTTGAAACCGCTTTATGTACCCGTTGATCTGTTTTGTTGATTTGTAAGTTTTCTCATGTTATCAATAAAGTTCTTTCACTTTGGATAAAAAAAAAAATTATAATAATAATAATAAAAAAACCACACAAATAATAAATTTTTTTTTTTTGGTTAATTTTTCAGTTCTCTTTTGATTTGGGATTCAGACGCATTGTATTGGAAAGTGATGCTATAGTAGTGGTGGAGGCTCTTATAGTCTGTTGTCAGTCTGAGTGATGAAGGAGTGGTGTATGATGAAATCAGAGAGTTTGCAAAATCATTTAAGTCTTGTACTTTTCCTTTCCACGGATTTGCACTCAGTTCTGAAATCAGTAACCCCATTGAAATGCAAGCCATCTCCGTCTTTGTCCCTTTCATGCTCGGCATGTCACACACAGCAACACAATTCTTAAACATGCCTTTGTTTGACAACTCTCGTACTAGTTTTTCCCATTCTAGATCTGCAGTTTAGTCACTTATTTGCTTGTTCACCAAGTAAGCTACTATTTGATTAGGAAGTTTTAGCACCCTCACCAATGCTTGCATTCCTCAACAAGTCCACAATCTTCAAACATGCAATAGGGGTATAAAAGCTCACTTTCGAAACCCTGAGGCCTGAAGATCTTCTGGTAAATTTTCAAATCAACCAAGGCCTTATGCTTTCGGAATGATGGCTTCTTCTTCTGCACTGATGTTAACTTGAACGCTTTACGTAGAGGAACAAATACTTGCTTCCTTAAACGATCACGGACCCTGTAAGCGTAATGCGGACTCTGACCTTGCAGAAGAGGGGTGTTTAAGTATATTCCCTAATCGCTTAGAGCCGACCTACAGGGCAACAGTACTGAACACCTGACCTATGCAACGGACTGACTGAACCTGGACTATTGGACTAGTCGTGGGTCCAGTAACAAGCCCTAAATTAAAAACTGGTTGGTGTTATAAAACACCATTTTTTGTGCGTTCGGGTGTTTGGGTTATGTTGTCCCACATTGGAAAATGTGTTTCCATTCGCAGCAAAACCCAAATGCAATTCCCCCTAAAGATTTCGTCTTTATCAAAATCTCATAGCTACAGAAAAAACCCAGATCAACATAGACTGTGAAAGTTTTAATCGACTTACAAGACCCGTCAATGTCATCGGCCAGTTTCTGACTTAGGAAATCAAGGGGTACGGTAATTAACCTGTAGAGGGAGTGAAGCAACGGGTTCCGACCAAAGAAGCAGAGTGCAGGCGTGCAGCACAGCCTGAGCCATCTTTCTTCGACTCCGATGGGGTTATTATCTATAATACCCCAGTTTTTGCATTAAATTAGTAGTAAACAGATCCCACATCGGAGAATGCGCTCGCTGAAGGGTTAGTTAGCAACCATCACATGAAGACTGACGGCATCTATTTTGCAGCGATATTTTGCGGTGCTTGTCAGTGGTCGAGTTCTGGTTGGATGCTAGCTAGAAGAGGTGGCCGATAATGCTATTGTTCTGTTTTGGGGTCGCCGGAGACTGCAAATGATGGGAATTCAATCGATAAAGAAGAGGCATATAGTCAGGCCTGCACTAATCTCGTAACTAAATGTCCCACATCGAAATTGCATTAGCTTAAGAGTCATTTAAATATGTTCGCTAATGACGCGAGTGTGCCCTCCGGGGCGGCGTGATACTGATGCAATGACTGACCTTGCGGTCAACTTTGGACTGGACTTTGAACGAATTGGTACTTATGGATTAGGTCAAAAATTGGTTTGGTCTTCTATAACGCCATTTTCTGTATTTAGTACTAAACAGATCCCACATCGGGAATGCCTTCGGGGAAAGGGTGTTTAAATATGTTCTCTAATCACATGAGGTCGCCCTAAGGGGCACCAAGACATGAATGAACCGGAGACCTCACCTATGCAATCGAACTAGACTGGACTGAACTTGCTGAACTTGGACTACTGGATTGTGGACACTTAATAAAAGAAGCTTAACTATAAAGGGTTGACAACCAATTAAAACTGGTTGGTGTTATAAAACACCTTTTTTTTTTTTCCGATGACACCATTTTTTTTTTTTAATAATTTGGATCATATTCAATCCAACTCGAAGTCCACTCAATATTTTCAATTTTGCTACAACGCTACAGTTTGGCTATATACTTCAATCTACTACTACAATTATGCGAAGGAAACCTAGACATCGATAAGGGGAAAAAAAAACCCCAAAGGCCAAATGTAATATTTTAGAAGATCTCAGTAAGAGATACGGATGAAACGTGGTGAGAAAAACATCATTACCACATTGTGTGTGTATAGATTAACTAATCTTGGCAGACACGGTAATGCATGCAGGGAGAGAGTGATGAGAGAGCTAGAGAAAGAGGGGAAAGAGATGGGTAGAGAGAGAAAGTTTAGTCCAGAGTACATGAGGGCTAGAGAGAGAGAGAGAGAGAGAGAGATAATTGGGCTCCACAGAGGGAGGGGGTTGGGGACTGGGGAGGTTGAGCTTTGAAGCTTAGGCAGCAACCATTACACTATTACAGGAAGACTAACGGCGTCTATTTTGCAGTGGGTGTTAGAAGAGGTGGCCGGCAATAGTGTTTTGGGGTCGTCTTTTGGGTCTGAGACGTCTTAAAATAGATTATTAAATATGTGGTTGAGGTTCCGCTAATGCGTAATTATAAGTCCCACATCGAAAACTGCATTAGCATAAAAGGCATTTAAGTATGTTCCCTAATTAGGGTTGCCTACAAGGCAACAGGTTACCTATGCGATGGATTGACGTGACTATCGGATTTGTCCAATCACTGACCAAAACTTTGGACGTGGACTTGACCTGACTTAATGGATTTCGACCCGAACTTTGAATTATTGGTTGGTGTTCTCTAATACCATTTTTTGTATTAAATTAGTACTAAACCTATCCCACATCGGAGAATGCCTTCGCTGAAGGGGTGTTTAAATATGTTTGCTAATCACGTATGGTCGCCCTGAGGGGCAGCTGGACATGTTTGAACCGGATCATTGGCTATTGGACTAGGCACTTGACCTATGCAACGGAACTGAACTGGACTATTGGACTGGACCCGACGAACAATTTGAACTCGGATGAAAAATTAAACAAGATGATTGCCGACTAATTAAAATTGGTTGGTGTTATAAAACACCATTTTTTTTTTTTTATAATTTTGCTATTGGAAGTCCATCGTATCTATTCTTTAATCACAAAACATAAATTAATTTTTCAATAAAAAAAAAAATCAAACACAAGGTATTAAGTTTCAAAATTAATTTCTAATCAATAAGAAAATAACATGAACTATTCTGTGGTTTTATTTTTAATTTTTTTTTCTATTCCAAAAAAAATATGAAGAAATCATTTTTCTTAAGGTTTAATTTTTTTCTCTATTTTTTGTACCTCATGATTAATTATTTAAATATTTTTTTAGTTTTTTTTTTTCACAAATATAATGGATAGACTTAGATTTAGGTCATAAATTATATGATTTATTTTGTTTTTCCTCACCAATATGAGTTCAGCATATATATCATATATTTTTATATCACATGATCTTAATCATAGTTTTGGTTCTTATTAAATTTATAGAAATGCTTTAATGAGTATGTAGTGAAATTGGAATATGAAGATAGATAAGGAAAATAATAAATAATACAATATAATATTCTTGAATTGGAAAGTCTATAGAAAATAAATATAATAATTTTTTTGTATAATTATTGTCCTTAATAGTCATTTTATAGTAGGTTATACATGTCATTTAATAATTCATAATTGAGTGAGGTCAAGTGAGCAGATTTAAAGATCCCAAAAGAAACACACTAATATTAATGTGATACCGAATTAGGGAAAACAGACTCCAACCAGGCTGGCTGTGGTGGTGTTTATGGAGATTACAAAGGCTTGATTATAGGTGTTTTCTCTTCTACTCTTGATATCCCAAGTTCGGTGGCTGCAGAGGTCATGGCGGTCATTAAAGCTATTGAACTAGCTTGGGTTAGAGATTGAAAGTATGTATGGTTGGACGTGAATTTTTCCCTTATATTTATTTTTCTCCGTTCTCCTCATCCGGTGCCTTTGGAGGCTTCATGTGCAGTGGAACAATTGCTTGCATCCTATCTCTCAAATGCATTTCAAATCTAGCCATATCTTTCGTGAAGGCAATGAAGTTGCTGATGCCCTTGCTAACCATGGTGCTTCATCATATGGCTTTACTTGGTGGAATTCAACTCCAGATTTTATGGTTAGTCATTGTAATAGGGATCCTTCAGGTCTTCCTAATTTTCGGTTTCGTTAATTTGTGTTTTTTTTAATAGGAAGTTAGCTGCATTTCTTATGCCTTTCCTACCTCATTTCTCTTTGTAACCTTCTTTTCATTAAATAAATTTCACTCGCTTGGTTGAGTTTTAAAAAAAATATATATATAAAAAATGTGATACCTAGACTTAAAATTTACTATCAACGACATACTTCTGTTAAATTTCCGTAATGGTTCCGTCGGAAGTCCATTCATATTTTCAATTGTCTATATAATTTTCCGTGAATGTTCATCATGCCAAAGGAAACTCAGTTTTTCAATCAAATGACAGCTTCCACAATAAAGCTTACGAGTGACATTCTTCATTAAAGACCGAGGCAAAGGCTCAAAAAATTGTGGCAAGAGGGAAACTTTTTCAGTGGTGAATCTTATGAAATGCACATCCTGAGCTAGGGGAGAAGTTCCTTGATTGGAACCTTCCTGTTTAATATATAGTTTTATGGGGATGGGGCTTGCATTGTTTCTCGTAAAGCTAGATGACTTTGGAGATCTGCAAGTTTTTCTATCGATGCCATGAGATTCACTTTGGCTTATGTTTGTGGTGGTGCAGTTAATGATCACTACAATGACTAATTTGCTATATGAAAGTACAATTTGTATTTGTTACTGCAAACTCTGCCATCCTAAAGCTCAGTAAAGAGATGTCATGGAATGAAGAAGTTTCAGGAGCACAGTGCAGATGAACTGATATTAGAGCTCAATTCCACCTACCCCGTTTCAAGAAGCCTTCATTTCGGGCAGAGCGCTCTGTCATCCTAAACCCTAAACTTCTGCAGATAAATTTTTTAATTTTTTTGTATTAGTGAGATACATGTTTCTCTTAACAGGACTGAGCATGCAGTAATACTAGCTCAGCCTGTTTGACTGTTTCATGAACCCCTCATTTCTGGCTTTCTTAAACTTCAAGTCACCAGGGATTTGTACATGATTTTAATATGATCAGTTACACTTACACATTAGTATTCCAGTCTGTCCACACTATGCAGAATATGTCTAGGAATCTTGGATGAGGAAAGCCTGTGGCTGGTGCTTTGGGTGATGAAACCTTCCAGAGTGCCAATATGTCTTTGAAAGATATTTTATTACTGGGATACAGATCAATTGTAAATATTTTTGACCATTCAATGAAAGGAAACAAGAAGGGTACTGCTCCAGTTAACATCGATCTATTCCTACTGAAGAAGACTATAAGCAAGTAGTTTTAATATAAGCTTATGATGAATGCATGGATGGCAGAGTACATGAAGCATACTTAAACAGTCTGACATTTTTGCTTAGGATGACATGGTGATATTACAAGAAATTAATAAAGCAATTGAACTCACAGGCGATCTTAGACTTGAAGCTACCAGTTGGAGAGATTGAGGTCCTTCAAGAGAACTTGTACTTGATTAAGAGACAAGTCCTCATGTTAAATTGATAGTAGAGCTGTATCCTCAATCCTCCATCTCACCATCTTTAACTTTCAGATTATTGATGAGGAGATGAAATATCCCGCTCCTAGAGATGCAGATTTGGATAGATACAAATCAGATGACAAGTCTTGAGATTTGCTTCTTTGTGCTGCCCTTTCTTTGAGCTGTTTTTAAGGGCTCTTGTGAAAAGGTATGGTTATTTTTGATGTCTACATTGCTTAATTGACAGTTAGTATACTATGCAAGTCGAATGGTTATATTAATCAGTATATTTTAGACTCTTCCGTCAAACTTAAATGGAGGCTGAAGACTTCCATAAAACAGATATGAACATTAAGCTAGCTTCTGTATTCATTATTCAAATGAAAACCTTTCTGGTTTGTTCTACCAAAACATGGGCATATATATGTACAAGATATATCTGTGATAATAAGATGCAGAAATAAATGAATCCTAGTCAATCAAGTGACATGTTGATTAGCGATAAAAGCATGAATTAAGTGACACAATTAAATTGACATGGCCGGTTTGTTAACTATAATGCAGGATTGCAGGCAATAGATGCTGCATGCTTGTAACCAGAACATATGGCACCTTTTGAATTAGCATTTCATTTTCTGTGCAGTCCTATATATTATTCTTGCAGGAGTGTATCTATGAGCTTAATCGAGACACATCGACCAATGAAGATGACTCTCACATAATCAAGTTATTTTATCTTCTGGCAGGTTATTATTTCTCTTGAATTAGAATCATATCTATGCTTGCAAGTATTATTATAGATTATATGTCGATTAATTTGGTTTGATATATAAAATACTTTGCATATGTAGATGTATTAGAGGTGTATGACAATACAGATGAAGGCATTTTGGTCACATACAACCAGTTCGAATCTATACCTGCAGACTCAAAGATGAACCACATCACTGTCCAATTAAAGTGCTTATTGTATAGAATGGTTGGACCGAAGTATAACGATAACTTCTTAGTTCTTACTGCTAGCTTCCGATTTAGTGCATCACATTGTCTTGCAACATGCATAATCTTGATCATTGATATCTATCAACTGGAGGAAGTTAGCAGCTTAGGATGTTTCTCATTCATCCTCAATCGTGATCAGTTTACTCGTATCGTGCTTATGCTAGTGTTAATAGTGAGGGTGTGAATTATTTGTATTTGTATGCAATTTTTCAATTTTCATAAAATGCTTACAAAAAATACCTAGTTTTTTTATGGTTAATTTTTCAATTCTCTTTTGATTTGGGGATTCAGACGCATTGTGTTGGAAAGTGATGCTATAGTAGTGGTGGAGGCTTTTATAGAGCCTGTTGTCAGTTTGAGTGATGAAGGAGTGGTGTATGATGAAATCAGAGAGTTTGCTTTTTCAAAATCTCACAGCTACAGCAAAAACCCAGATCAACATAGAACGTGAAAGTTTTAATCGACTTACAAGACCCGTCAATGTCATCTGCCAGTTTCTGACTTGGGAAAACGAATGTGTTCCAGCCTCTCTCCCCGGCTTGCTCTTCGTTCAAACCCACACCATTATGGACTATTGCTCCCATACGAGTGATACGACCTTGGTAGAAGAAGCAAGTGATGAACACTGGGTGGCCTTAGCTTCCATCCATTGGGTGTATTTTTGTGAAGAAATCAATCTACAAATGTCACTCCATTTCTGCAAGCATTAATCCTTTAATCAACAAACAAAAAAGTTTTAAAATATTTACTTTTGGTTTTGGAGGGGAAAATCAAGGGCACCGTAATTAACCCGTAGGGGTAATTATCTATAATACCCCAGTTTATGTATTAAATTAGTACTAAACAGATCCCACATCAGACAATGCCCAAGGGTCGGGGAGGTTGCAGCTTTGAAGCTTAGGTAGCAACCATCACAGGAAGACTGATGGCGTCTATTTTGGGGTGGTTGTTAGTGGTCGAGTTCTGGTTGGGTGTTAGCTAGAAGAGGTGGCCGGCAATGGCATTGTTTTGTTTTTGGGGTCGCCGGAGACTGCAAATGAGGGGAACGCTATCGACAAAGAAGAGCCATAGTTAGGCTTGCTCTAATCCCGTAATTATAGGTCCCGCATCGAAAAGTGCCTTAGCTTAAGAGGCATTTAAATATGTTCGCTAAGCACGGGATCATACCCTACGGGGCAACAAGGTACAGGTACAATAACAGAACTTATACCCAACTTGGACATGATTGGACTTGGACCCCGAACTTTGAACGGACTGGACTGAAAATTGGTTGGTGTTCTATGAACAACATTTTTCGTATTAGTACAAAACCGATCCCACATCGAAGAGTAGATATGCTGAATGGCGTTTAAATATGTTCGCTAATCAAATGAGGTCGCCCAAGGGGCAATAAGACACGTCTCAACTGTTAGACCGAAAACCTAACCTATGCAACTGGACTGTGGACACCTAATTAACAAGCCCAATTAATTAAAATGGATTGGTGTTATAAAACACCATTTTTTGTTTTTTTTTTAATTTTATTTTTTCCACCATCCCCCCCTCCAAAAAAAAAAGGTGTCATTTTTGATAATTTGGATCATTTTTTGATAATTTGGATCATATTAATGACTATATACTTCAATCCACTACTACAATTATGTGAAGTAAACTTGGACATTGATAAGAAAAAAAAAACCCAAAAGGCCAAATGTAATCTTTTAAAAGACCCCAAAGTGTGTTAGCTTAAGAGGCAATTAAATATGTTCGCTAATCACGGGAGGGTACCCCAGGGCCTAGGGGAAACACGATACATGTGCAATGACCGACTTTACACTCAACTTTGGACATGATTAGACGAGACTTATTGGAGTTAGACCCGAACTTTGAACTGGATTGTACTAAATTACTAATGGACTAAGTCAAATATGACAACTAAAAATTATTCGTGGGGTAGAACTATAGAAGAAGACTATAAATGTGGACATAGAACAACTCTAAAAATACATATACTACAAAAGAACTTTGGCAGTCTAGCTTTCGTTAAACCTTCTCTTCATCCTTTTGATCCCCATAGCTATCATCACATAGAGGCTATCGTATGCATTATCGAGGAATCGGAAATAAGCATATCTCCACGTCTTGATAAATATCAAAGAACCACATACTGCCCAAAATCCTACAACAAACCCAGGCACAACAGAAACTAAAAACCATGGAACTTCATGCTCATTGTTGACATCTATACTGTTGTTATCATCTCCATCAATGCCATCATTTGGAAGTGGTTGACACTTATTTGGAAGTGGAGGACCACAAAGATTGGGATTCCCCTCAAATGCAGATGCACCAAAGCCTTGTAACTGAGTGCCTGTTGGTATTTGGCCTTCTAGATTATTGTATGAGACATTAAATTGTGCCAAGAAATTAAGGCTTGTTAATGATGCCGGTATATTTCCAGAGAAATGATTTAAGGAGAGATCCAATGCTGCCAAGTGTTTGAGGTTGGATGTTTGGTCTGGAATCTTGCCGAAGAAGAAATTGTTTTTAAGGGACAACCGATGGAGAAGCTGCAATTGGCCAATTTCAATCGGTATATTTCCAGTTATGCTATTGCTGGCTAGGAGTATTGACGGTGGATAGTACAACAAAGAATTGTATTGTCCAGCTGTCTTGCCGCCATCATTCGTGGTGTAGATAGGCAATTCAAGATCATCAGTGGACAAGTTGTTGTTTTGAGATACCACCATTGGCAGGCTGCAAAGTTCCTTTGGAAATTCCCCAGAAATGAGGTTGAATGCCAAGTTTATGTAAAAGAGCCTAGGAAGAGTCCCAAGCTGACTTGGAATTAGCCCTGTGAATTTATTTGAATTTAGATTTAAGACCTCTAACTTCTTGAGCTTAGATAACCATATAGGTATTTGACCGATGACCTCATTGTTACTCAAATCCAAAAATCGAAGATTTTGGAATCCATCAAAATCAGTCATGCCAAGATCAGCTGGAACTTCCTCCTCTTCAAAACTAGATGCTAAGGATAGGAATATGAGACTGTTGCAATGCATGAGTATCTTGATTGCCCCTGTGATATTGGTCAATCTATTGAAAGAAAGTGAGAGATAGGACAAGGATTTCAATGATAGAATTTCAGGTTGTATTTGTCCCTCAATATCATTTGCACTAAGTCGAATTGCTTTGAGAGACTTGCATGAGTATAGGCTTGTGGGGAATGTACCTGTGAACTGATTCTTCAACAGGTCAAGTTTACGAAGCCTACTAAGTCTGGAGAAATTATACGTGGACAAATCCCCTTCAAAGTGATTGACTCCTACATTTATTTGCATAAGTCTTGTGCAATTCATTAAAGATGGGGGCAGAGAACCTTTTAGATTGTTGAAATGAAGGATCAACAGTTCCAACTTGGAAAGCTTCCCAAAATGGAGAGGAAGAACACCGCTGAATTGATTGAAATGGAGGTCAAGTATTGCAAGGTTTGTGAGATTGAGAATGCCATCACTAAGGACTCCGTATAGTGAATTGAGAGGTAATGAAATTTGTTCAAGAGTGGTAACATTATACATGTCTTCTGGAAGTGTTCCTGAGAGGTTATTATTCCCAGCACAAAACACCTTGAGCTCAGAACACATCCCTACTCCGGGATATATACTTCCGTTGAATTTATTGAAAGAAAAATCCAACACTCTGATCAATGGAGAAGAAGTGAAACAAATGGAAGTTGGTATAGATCCTTTGAAGGTATTGTTGCTGACATTGAAACTAGTCAAATTCCAAGCTTGTTGGAAGAACGAAGATAGAATCTCACCTTGGAAAGAATTGCTGGACAGATCCAGCATCTTGATACTCCCAGATAGTGGAGAAATTGGTAGTTCTCCAGATAGAAGGTTATAGCTCAAATCAAGAATCTCAAGATGATTCAATGACAAGAACAATCCGGTTTGACCTGGTGAACCGTGAAGTGAATTGCGAGAGAGATTGAGGCAAGTGAGATGTGTGAGATTTTGCAGAGATGATAAGGGAGAGATACCTCCATTGAGTTTGAGGCCTTTGGAAGGTAAGCTCAAATGGGTGACCAAACCATCTTGGTTGCAAGTGATGCCTTCCCAATGACAACAATTACCGAAAGTCCAATTCAAGGAAGGAGAAGAGAGAGTGAGGGCAAAGGCCAAGAGAGAAGTGCGTTCTGTTTGGGTGCATGCATGAATATGTGTAGGGAAGAAGATTAGAATGAGAAGGACGCTTAAGCATTGAGCCATTGGATGATTTGCTCATAGTTTTGTGTACGTATATAGTTATATACACATTCTATCAGATTGGAGAAAGGTCCAACTTAGTTAAATATGAGAAACGTTTGTTGAATTAGATATTATTTCTTTTACTTCTTTCTACTTTCGTTTGGTTACATTCTACTCATATTTCTTTTTACTTCTTCTCATTTTCTTCCACTCACACGTATCATTTTTTTTTTATGAGTAGTACTCATACGTACCATTCTTTCTTTCTTTTGGTCATATTCCACTCATATTTGTTTTACTCTTCCTATTGTCTTCAACTCATACCATATTTTCTTTCTTTTGGTCACATTCCACTCATAATTGTTTTATTTCTTCCTATTTTCTTCCACTCATACTTGTTTTACTTCTTCCTATTTTCTTCCACTCATACCATATTTTCTTTCTTTTGGTCACATTTCACTCATATTTTTTGTACTTCTTTATATTTTCTTCAACTCATACCATATTTTCTTTCTTTTGGTCATATTTGAACTAGTGCTTGCTGGAGTTTCCTTTGTAGCATAGAGCACCAAAATTGAAACGGCGTCTAGGTTTTCAACACAGACAAAATGTTGTTATGTCAGTTGTCATATCAGCTACCAACTACAGGTCTACAGTTATACACCAATTACTAGCCAACTATTAGAACGGTGACTTCAAATACACCGAATAATAATAATAATCAACAACAACAGCTAGTATTTCTCCACACATGCTCTGCATGTGCAAGTTATTTTTTTTTTTAGAAAATAAAAAAGAAAAGAGTTGGTTATTGCAGAGAAAAGAAAATGAGAGAGAGAAAAGTGGGTTGTGGGTACTTTTAAAAAAAATTTGTTTAATAAAAACACATTTTGTAAATGTCTTAATTATCCATGTGATTTAATTAATTCTCAAATTTTATTAATCTTCTAGGGTCAATTTTGTCAAAATTTTAGATTTTAGCTAACAAAACCTCTTCTCATAATAATAATAAATTAATAATAATAATAATACAACCATTAAATAATTAAATACATGAATGGTGTCTACAAATGTATTCATATACATCATCGCATTCAATCAAAAATCTACCGTTGTTACAAATGTAACTACAACTTATTACACTACCTAAGAAAGAAACACCTATTGCAACTTACAAGCCTATACCTGCCGTTCTTTCATTAGTATCAGCTCAATAAGGAAATACTGCATGATATTGTTGTTTCAAGGTTTTGAGCAGGTTAATTCGTACAACATCTTAACTTTTTCACAGTTTCATTCGATAGTCATTAAGCTTCGGTTAGTCCCTTGCCACTTCAAGGACTTCATACTCAAAACAGAATCCATTAATTCCATTCTGATAAGGTCATTTGATCATTACCTGAAATGAACAAACCACAAAACATGCCATGACATTCCTACAACATATTCTTCAAGCAAACTATTCTATACTCAGTTCAATTGTCATAGAAACCACATATTTGGGACAAGGAGGGCAGTACACAAGTCAAAAAATATCTTATGTGTGTAGAGAGTAAGTATGGATAGTCCTTGTTATGAGCGGATGAATCAAACACATTGGGAGCAAGGGCAACCCAACACTATGAGCATAACCTAGACTCAACCCTCCCAGCAACGGCTCTGAATACAATAACACTTGAAATCAATCAAGTTCGACTACCATTTGAAAATAATCCACAAATGCATATTAATCTATAGGGTTAAATTAAGAGATTAAACCACAAGAAAAATTGATTTGGATTATGAGAAT
This sequence comes from Rosa chinensis, assembly GCF_002994745.2. Lineage (NCBI taxonomy): Eukaryota > Viridiplantae > Streptophyta > Magnoliopsida > Rosales > Rosaceae > Rosa > Rosa chinensis. The sequence continues at coordinate 9,141,800 of NC_037093.1, read as the reverse complement.
GAACAATAAACCCTTCTTATAAAAAAAAAAACAAAAGTAAAAAAGTAAGAATCATCAGTTTCACTACTGAAAGTAACAAATAAACCAAATGTTTGCACCTGAATATTGACGATACATGTACCTTCGGTGACTTGCCATGACACTCCAACTACATTACTTCAACATTTTCAATTACAAGAATCAACTTGTTATTCTGATTCCCCTACAAATAGGGGGATAGGGAGACGAATGTCATTAGTAGTACTAATAGCAATGCAAAAATCAATAAATAATAAAATCGCAGATATTAACTGCACTGGCAACTTTTTGCCTTAGACTTTCTACGAAAGAACATAATACTGCAAGTTTTAGCCAACACAGTTCGGCATGCAAACTTAGAAACTTTAAAACCCTTCAAATCCTCTGCTAAAGGATAAAGTGGGAAGAGTAATACCCTCAAAATAAACCAATGGCAAATCTCCTCCTTCATTGGTCTCTTACCCTGTAACAAGTACAATGAACCAATAACTTCATACACCATTTTTTCTATAGTTCATAACTGGAGAATTTGAGAAAGGAATGAATTTTATTCATCGTATGTTGAATATATATTACATATAGTACTAGATACAATCAAATTTAAAGTCTGTCTATATAAATGATCAACTCTATCTATACAATTAAGTAAAGTTGATGTATAATATATTGTTATCAGCTAAGACTTATCACTTATAGCTTGTGCACTTGCATTAGAAGAAGAACTCTGCACGGCAAGAGTCGTGGTGCTAACATTAACACAGAAAGGAGAATATAATGCAGACTTATGTAAACCAAATATAAAAATAGATATATATATATATATATATATATAGCAATAACACAGAAAGGAGTGCCGGCCATGCCAATCCTTGTATATGCAACATAAATATAGTTAATCAACTCAAAAAGAATCCTACTTGCACGTTTTTTTTCTGTTGCTTAAATCAACTAGAACCGTAAGCTAAGCATGTAATAAACAGAAATGTGCTTCTCCACAACTTCATAGTGACACAAAGACAATTAAATTGTTTCCTCCCTTTCATATCAATGCAACTTCAAACTCCAGGAAAAAAATATAAATCCCTAGCTACTAAATCCCGTAAAAAAGGGTTTAAAACATGATTGAAGGATCCATGCTTTTTCCAACAAATCAAAAGTGCAACTCATTGGGTACATATCGAAGCTTTCAAGTGAATTGGGTTGGCTTTACCTAGGATATAAATGTATCCAGCTAATTGAAACAATATAAAGCTTCAATTTGACTAAGATCTAATTTAGGGTAGGCAGATGTCAATAGTAGGGTTAGGGATTCAAACTTACCTAATTAAATCTCTGTGTGATCTGTTGAAGAACACTAACCTGAGGCCGAGGCAAACACTGACTGTACACACTGCCATGGTAGTAGGAAGATCCTTGCTCAATTGAAGGAGAGGATGACAATGAGAATGAAAGGCGTGGTCACAGTTATATCTCTCTAAGTCTGAAATCGATGATGAACAAGGCAGAGAGAGGGAAGCAAAATTCATTTCAAGTCTAGTGTGAAATGAGATTAAGGCCACCATATTTTCTTTCATTTTTGGTCACATTCCACTCATATATATATATATATATATATATATATATATATATAGAGAGAGAGAGAGAGAGAGAGAGAGAGAGAGAGAGAGAGAGAGAGAGAGAGAGAGAGAGAGAGAGAGAGAGAGAGAGAGAGAGAGAGAGAGAATATTTCAAACAGTACTCGAACTTTGGCCGACTCCTAATTTCAGTACCCGACTATACAAAACTATCACTTTGGTACCCCAAGTTTTAATCCCGACCCAAGAAAGGTACACGCCGTTCACAACGGCGTTAAGAGCCCAGCCACGTGGCAATACATGAGGGGCAATTTCGTCTCTTCGATAACCCTAGAGCCTTAAGTGAGTTCCGTTCCGTTCGACCTCTCTTAGTTTGGATTCTTCCAAGTCCACAGCTGCACAGAGAATCCAATAGAGAAAGTGAGAGAATCCTACAGACCTGAGTGAAAGAGAGATTCGAATCTCAAATCAGATCTTGAAGAGGGGTCAATGGCTAATTATTGGAGATATTTCAGGCTGGATGGGGATCCACCTGTGTTTTCAGGAGGTAAGAAAATATTCCCCCTTTCTATGAGTTGTCGCTATTTTAGGGTTTGTGGTCCAAAAAGATTTGATTTTTTATGGAAGTCAATGTTGTTGACTAGGGTTTGTCTAGGGTTTAGGGTTTTATTTTGTATTCACATGCGTAGGGTTTAGGGTTTGATGTCAGCTATTCTAATAAATTAAGGTTATTGGTCTTGTGGCTGGGTTAGTGGTGAAAGTGAAATCCCAACCTTCGTCTGGGTTGTTTAATGGTGTTTAGAACTGATAAATGATTTTAAAACACATACCGGAATAAATGGTAGAGAGTAAAGACAAAGAAGAGGTAGTTGAATAATCAATTTGGTTAGGCTTGAACAGCATTGAATATGTTTCCTATTTTGGATTATAATAGCTGGTGTTGTAAAATTGCAGTTGGAAATTTCACCGTAGCAATACATCATGGAGGAAGGTTCTTCTCACATGGTGGAGTGAATAGGACATACATGGGAGGGGAAGAAGTGGTCTTTGTTGATGGGGTTGATCCGGACAAACTGAGTGTGACAGGGTTTAATTATTAGGCTTGGGATTTGGGGTATCGAGCTGGCCCAGTTGCTTACTGGTTTAGGATACCAGGAAGTGAAGAGGGTACTGGATATTTACCTATAGTCACTGATAAAGACTGTATGGACATGGTTAAATTCATTCCTGCTGTTCAAAGGCTACTACATATGTACATTGTTTGCTTGGAGGCAAGAAGGCATTTTCATGATTATGAGTTAGATCATTACGATGATGACATAGATCATACTCTGTTATTTGGACATGCAATTGATGATGTGCAATTTCCAGATGTTGAGGGTGTTGAAGAGGTGCCAAAGGATGTGGATGATGAAAAGGAGCCAGTGGTGTAGATCCACTAGATGTAGATGATGATGAAGAGGTTCCTCTGGATGGAATAATGCCTGAAAACTGGGAATATACTGATGATGGGCCTGAAGTGCAAAGCAATGGTCTAGAAATGAGTGAAGCTGCTAATGGGCCTGAAGTGCAGAGTGGTGGTCCACAGTCAACTGAAGGCAATGGCCCTAGAGTTGGAGCTCAAGCCCGTGGCCCAACTATTACAACTGCAAGAGGCAGAGATCATCCAGCATCCACTTCAAGACAAAAAGATAAAGGGAAGCAGAAAGTTATAGAGGAAGAAGTTTGTGTTCCAAAGAAAAAGCGTGGTAGGCCGAAACAGAGGGGCACTAGGAGGTATGATACGAGGTCTGGTGGTGAATGCTCAAACTCGGTTCAGTATGATTGGAGCAGTACTAGTAGTGATGATTCTGAGGATCCAAACTAGGATGGGATTAGGGATAGTGACTTCGAGTTGGTTTCTGAAGATGATGAAGTAGACTTTGAGGCACATGTGGATGGTGATCCCGAACATGTAGAGGAATGGAATGACATGGGATTCAGAGGCAATATATCTGATGATGATGGTACTTCTAGTGATGGCTTTCCAAGCCTGCATGGTTCAAGTGATGAGTCTGGAGAAGATGGGGGGAGGTATCCAGTGAAACATAAGAGGAGGTTCTCGAGGTGGAGGGAATTCAACCAAAAGTATGACATGAAGAACCCCCATTTTGAACTAGGTATGGTATTCCCCAACTCAAGCATTTTCAAGAAGGCAATCAGGAAGCATGTGGTACTCACCAAAAAGGAACTGCGATTTCCAAAGAACACTAGAAGAAAGGTGAAGGTGGTCTGCAAGACATCTAAGGGCTGTCCATTCTGGATATATGCATCTAGTCCAGATCCTGACACTCCGGAAATGACAATCAAGACTTTCGGACCTGAACATAAATGCAGTAGTGTTGGAGGTAGGGTTTATCACATGCACGCCCCATTCATTGCTGATGAATATGAAGATTTCTTTAGGAATGATCCTAATTGGACAAGGGAAGGGATCCAAAGTGCAGTTGGGAAGGACTTTGGAATGGATGTAGGATTCCAGATGTGTTATAGAGCTAAGAGAAGGGCAAAGAAGTTGGCTCAGGGTTCATTTGAAGACCAATATAATATACTTGAGAGTTATGCCAATGAATTGAAAAAGAAAAACCCTGGAAGCTCAGTGTGGATCCAAACAGAATTGGATGGTGATGTCACAAGGTTCAAAAGGATCTATATATGCTTGGAGGCACTGAAGGTTGGATGGAAGGCAGGTTGTAGGCCACTCATAGGGCTAGATGGATGCCATTTGAAGGGGGTCCATAAAGGTCAACTATTATCAGTTGTAGGCATAGATGGGAATAATGGGATTTATCCCATTGCATGGGCAATAGTGGAGAGAGAAGCAAGGGATAGTTGGACCTGGTTTTTAGAGTTGTTGAGGGTTGATCTTCAAATTCATCATTCAGTCCATTATGCTTTTATTTTTGATAAGCAGAAAGGCCTGGAGCAGGCCATTAAGGACTTGTTCCCATTTGCAGAACACAGGCATTGTGTTCGCCATTTGTACAATAACTTCAAATCTGATGGTCACAGTGGACTTGAGCTAAAATAAAAGCTCTGGGCAGTTGCAAGAGCCACCACCATCAGAAAATATGAGCTTGCAATGGAGAATATGGCAAAATCTTCAAGTTCTGCATGGAAGTGGTGCAAGGATAGGCCTACAGTTCATTGGTCTGAGTATCATTTCAAGGAGCAGTTCAAATGTGACATACTTCTAAATAATCATAGCGAGTCATTCAACAAGTCAATTCTTCCAGCAAGAAAGAAGCCAATTCTTGGCTGTTTGGAGGATATAAGGACCATGACTATGGTGAGATTAGCCAATAGAAGAAACTAGGGGCCAAACTGGAAGTGTAGTGTGGGACCTAGAGTGGAGAAACTCCTGAAAAAGAATGCTGATTGGAGCCATGACTATAGACCTTTAGAGTCTAGCAGTATGAGGTTTGAAATCCAAGGCAGTGGTGTGGGTTGTCAATCTGGTGTGCTAGCACAACACTCAGTGCAGTTGGACAATCATTCATGCACTTGCAGAAGATGGGACCTTAGTGGTCTTCCATGTGGCCATGCAATTGCAGCCATATATTCCAAGGGGCAATCACCTGATGAGTTTGTACATGAGAGTTACACACAGGATAAGTACATGAAGGCCTATGAGCCAGTCATCAACCCCATTGCTGGAGTGCAAGAATGGGAGCTCATACATAGGCCAATTGCACCCCCATTATATAGGGCACAACCAGGAAGACCTAAAACCAATAGAACCAAAGCACCAGGTAAACTTTTTTTTCAAGTTTATATATGTTTAATGTGTAAACTTTGTATTCATGGCTAACTTCATAATCATTTGTGTAGGTGAAGAAGAACCTCCTGCTGATACTGAGAAATTACCAAGAAGTTACTACTCTCAAGTGAAGTGTGGCAGATGTCAAAAAAAGGGGCACAATGTTAGAACCTGTTTAAGAAGGAATCAGGTATTACATTAGCATTCATCGACCATTTTTATGAATGGGCCCAGGAATATGGATTATAATGTATATTGTGTCAAATGCAGGGGAATGTGGAGAATGAGCAAATGCAGGGGAATGGGGGAGCTGTGAATCAACAGCAGCAACCCCAAGCTCAAGGGAATGTGGGGGCTGTGAATCAGCACTAGCAGCCCCAAGCTCAAAATGTTGAAGCTCCTCAGAATCATCAGCAACAACACCAGGTTTCAATGGAGGATGTTGAGGTTCCAGCTCCTGCAGAGCCACCACAGGTTAATTCTGAGACTATTACTGGACCTGTGAATGTTGATCACTTCAATGTAATGCCATCACAAAATTCCACCAATAATGGTCAGCAGACACATGTATAGTTTGTGGTTGTTGTGGTCTGCAGTTGAATTTGATTAGTAAGCTAGCATTTATGAATGTTTTAGAATTGTCATTTTCAAGTAAATCAGCAAACTGGAGCCTCCTCCAGGCCTCTGTTTTCAGGAAAAAGGTTCAAATCCCCAGCAAGAAGAATCAAATTCCCAAAGAACCCTACACAAGAGTCTACTTCTAGCACTGCTTCTAGAACTGGAAGTAAGAAGGCTAATTGGAAGTACTGAGGCGATTAGGAAGATTGAAGAATGCTTTTGGAACCCACTGTTTTTGTTTTTGTGTACCCAACTATTTTTCTGATGGCATTTACTTTTGCTTAGATGGAACATTCAAAAATGCCTTGTTAATTGCTTCTTGTAAGCATTTTGTTGTAATAGATAGGTGCTCAGTGGTTTGGACATGTTTATGATGATTATATGCATCTATGGAAGTATTTGGATTTGCTTTATCCTTTCTGGTTCTGGTAATTTTTTGTTTGTCTTTTGTGAATCAAGTTGGAGGAAATTAGTTGTCATCTGGAGCTAATCACACTTCATATGCTCTGTTTTTGGAGGGAATTTTAATTTGGCGGGAAATTGCAATAGGATCAGCGACTAGTTAAGATTGGCAGGAGTTATCGAAGAGACGAAATTGCCCCTCATGTATTGCCACGTGGCTGGGCTCTTAACGCCGTTGTGAACGGCGTGTACCTTTCTTGGGTCGGGATTAAAACTTTGGGTACCAAAGTGATAGTTTTATATAGTCGGGTACTGAAATTAGGAGTCGGCCAAAGTTCGGGTACTGTTTAAAATATTTTCTCATATATATATATATATATATATATTTTTTTTTTTCATTTGGTTACATTCTACTCGTACTTCTTTTCCTTCTTCCTATTTCCTTTTTTCTTTTGTGTCTTACCCTCTACCTGTTTTCTTCCAATCATACCATAGGATAGGTTTAATTTTTTTTTTTAATACTATTTATCCCGGTCTAAGTTCTTGTGTAAAGTTTTCCATATATCAGCAAGGAAAATGTACTACGAAAGAAAAACTTAAACCTAGAGGGTACTACGAAAGAAAAATGTCTATACTAGAAAATGGCTGGGGTGTTTGGGTTAGGCTGCACTTATCTGTACTTAGAGATCCCACATCGGCAAATGTTCGCTGATCACAGGAGGGTACCGTATGTAGGGGACAGCAAGATCAAACAAGATACATGTACAATGACTTTACACTCAACTTTGGATATGACTAGACTGGACCTATCGGAGTTTGAGCCGGACTGAACTAAATTACTAATGGACTAAGTCAAAGATGACAACTAAAAATTGGTTTGGTGTTGTATAACACCACCCACATCGGATAATGTCGTCGCTCAAGAGGTGTCTAAATATGTTCACCATTTTTGACGAAGAAGGCATCTTCTTTTTTCTTAATTAATCCTCTTTCTTGCGAGCCGCATCTTCTTTCAACCATGCTCTCCGTCTTCTACTACTTTTCACAACCCATCTCGATTATCATCAATTCATCATACGTTTTTTTTATCCTTTCTTTTTTTTCTGGGTATATACTCCAGAGTCCAGAGGCACTTAAATTCATCAATTATCTTTAATTCCTGTGAAAATACGATCAACTGTGTTTATGTGGTTTCTGGGTATTTCGATTATCATCAATTCATCAAAAATTTCAAAGCTTCGAAAACAAATATGACGTAGGAAGACCACAAATTCGGGAAATCCATAAAGAGAAAGAACATATTAGCAATCATAGTTTCTTCAAATTCATATTACCAAAGACTCAAAGAGGGAGTGGAAGAGTACAACTCGGAGAATTTTCTCATCAGTAACAAAAGATGAACAAGAAGATTACAGTAGAGAGAGAGAAAAAGATATGGATGAAACTTGGTGAGAGAAACATCACCAACACATGTGTGTGTGTACATAGTTTCACTAATCTTGGCAGACATGGTAATGCATGCAGAGAGAGATTGAGCTAGAAAAAAGAGGGTAAAGAGAAGGGTAGAGAGAGAGAGTGGGGTCCAGAGTACATGAGGGCTAGAGAGAGAGAGAGATAATTGGGCTCCAAGAGGCTGTGGCTCTGTGAGGAGAACAGAGGGAGGCGTTGGGGAGGTCGAGCTTTGAGGCTTAGGCAGCAACCGTTACAGGAAGACTAACGTTGTCTATTTTGCGGTGGGTGTTGGAATAGGTGGCCGGCAATAGTGTTTTGGGGTCGTCTTTTGGGTCTGAGACATCTCAGAGATCCAAAAAAGATTATTAAATATGTGATTGAGTTTCGCTAATCCGTAATTATAAGTCCCACGTCGAAAACTGCATTAGCATGAGAGACATTAAAGTATGTTTCCTAATTACGGACCCTACGGGGCAACCGGTTACCTATGCGATAGATTGACGTGAAATCACTGACCATGACCAAATTGAACTTTGGACATGGACTTGACCTGACTTGATGGATTTCGACCCGAACTTTCAATTATTGGTTACCATTTTTTGTATTAAATTAGTACTAAACCTATCCCACATCGGAGAATGCCTTCGCTGAAGGGGTGTTTAAATATGTTCGCTAAACAGAGAAGGTCGCCCTAAGGGGCAGAAAGACACGTATGAACTGGACTATTGGACTGAGAACTTGACCCATGCAAGGAAACCGAACTGGACTATTGGACTGGACCCCACGAACAATCTGAACAACTAACTAAACTAAACAAGATAAAACTGGTTGGTGTTATAAAACACCATTTTTTGTTCTTGACATTTTTGCTCTGGAAGTCCATTCATATTTTCAATTTTGCTACTACGCCACATAGGCTATACAACTAAACAAGATGATTCACAACTAATTAAAACCCATCGTTTGTTTTTCGATAATTTTGCTACGACCACACAGGCGATATACTTCAATCCACTTCTACAATTATGCGCAAAAGTTGAAGGAAACCTAGAAATTGGTAAGAGAGAAAAAAAAAAACCCAAAGGATGCAAACTTTTATTTTCGTTACACGTCCACATCAATCCAATATAAGGAGGTTCTTTAATAATTCATCTCTCAAAAATACAGATTTCATCACATCCTCAGCTTTGGGAAGAAATTTCAGTATCGACAGCGAACCGATACCATAAGGTGCCTGGACATGAGGTGCATATGTTCTCGAATCCGACTCTCCCACTAAGAACATACTAATCAAACAGTTCGACAACCCAGTTATAATCAGCCCCCCACATTTGTTATTAACAGGGCTACAAATTATCTCTGGCTCAGCAATGGAATTCTTAAGATTCCAAAACAAAATGTGTGGCAGAGTTTTGTACCCTTTCTTTTTGTATTGAGTCCTAGCCTCCACCAGTGGTACATTTGCGTACCCTCTTCTTCTGTAATTAGTCCATGCCTCTTTATAATCTTCTGCCCAATTGTTCTTGGAAGCCGCCTCGAAATCCCTATAAGTGAGCACAAAAATCCTCTTGGGCAACTGCTCGTTGCTTAGCTTTTGTTCAATGGCAATTTGCAAGACTTGGTTGTAAATCTTGAAGAAATCAACTTTGTCTCCACACCCTATGTTGTGTCTCATGAACTCACACTTGGATTCAAGATCGTCTCCTTCGATCTTTTGGAGTGTTGGAGTTTCATTGAATGAGAAAACCTTTCCTTTCCATGGATTTTCGCTCAACTCTGAAATCAATAACCCCAGTGAAATACAAGCTGTCTCCTTGTATGTCCCTCTCATGTTCAAGGGAAGGTCACACACGGCAAGACAATTCCTCAGCTTGCCTTGGTTTGACAACTCTTGGACTAGTTTCCGCCATTGACGCTCCACAATTTCATCACTATGTTCCTTGCTCATCAAGGAAGCTACAATATCGTTAGGAAGTTTCAGCCCGTCACCAATGCTTGGATTCCCAAACATCTCCACAAGCTTCATGCACTTTTGAAATAGTAATTTGCTTCCCTTTAGATAACCATGGTTAGAAATCTCCTTGTATATTTTCAAACCATTAAAGGCTTTGCTGTTTTCGAAAGCCAACGTATTCTTCATCTCCACCGATGATAATTTTAAGGCTTTGCGCAGAGGAATGAGTACCTGTTTCCGCAGGCGCTCACGAACCCTGTAGGCATAATGAGCTTCCTCAACATCTTTGTATTCTTCATACCAATGCTTCGGGAACATTCTCCTTGCTATATTTTCACATATCAGCGTGGCTTTATCATATGAAGAATTGACTGAAGGACAAAATTTGGAAGCAAAGCTGATTTTTTCAACCTCACCCGACTCCAAAAACCTGAGATCGGATCTCAGAAGTTCTGCAAACATCTCCGATATCCGGTCATGGAAGTTTCGATAATCTGAGTCGTTTTGGTACCTCTCAACGGCGGTTTTAGCCCTAGAATTATTATCAATACCTTCCTTATTTGTTGATGTCTCTTCTTCCCGAGAATAATCATAATTCCACCGCGAGTATTCGTTGTTTGGTTTTTCTATGGAATCCTCCAAAACCCTATACAGAAGCCCCAAAAGATCCTTGAACATACCTAAACCCCCAAAAGCCACGACATTCAAAGACATGGTTAGAGGGTGGTTATTGTGCACCCACAACATGACTTTGTAAAACCGATCTTCGTTGAGCTTCCCCGTCATTCGAAGACTACATATGAGCTTGAGAGTGGTGAGGGGGTCATGCTTCCACGCCTCTCCTTGATAGTGAGCCAGATCCTTTGGTTGCTCGTCGTAGTCATAGTCGTAGTTGTAATCGGAACGGCTCTTGGGGTGTGCGATGGCTTCTAAGAGAAACTTGGTGCAGGGGTCCAAGGGTGGTAGAGAAGACTCGAGGTATTGACCCTCTGCAAGGTGTTGGTAGGTTGAGAATCTTGAGATAGGGGTGGAGGGATGGTGAAAAGTGGGTTTAGGCTGGCGGAGAGCTGGTGGCCCTAGTAGAGATGAAGCAGGAGCCATTTTAGGATTAATTTTGAGGGGGGTCTTTAATTGATATGTTTGGAGCTTATTTGTAGGATGAAATTTCTTGGGCATCAAGTAGAGGTAGGTTATCTATAACAAAACCGACCTTGACTTTGTAATCCCTTCCTCCACTTTGGATCGCTGAAATAAAGGCTTAATGGGCTGGAATTTGTTATCATTTTATTACTTAGTACTTACCTTTTTACATTCTTCCTTATCAATGCTACTTGCTGAAAATTCGCATAGAGACAACATTGGAAATATTTTATACAACAAAAATAATTTTCTTTACCAATTAAAAGTTAAAATAAAAACGTTTAACAAAATTTGCTGCATTAGATCATCTGCAATAGACTTGGATAGGGCTGTAAGTAGGCTCGATACAGCTCGTGTTCGACTCGTATTCGGCTTGATTTTAGCTCGTTCGGCTCGTGCTCGTAAGATAAACGAGCCGAGCTTGAGCTCAATATTAAGCTCGACAAAAAAACGAGCCGAGCTTGAGCAAGGATATATTCGGCTCGTTCAGCTCGTGAGTAGCTCGTATTTTCCATGAGTAGCTCGAGCTTGCTAAAACTTGGCTCGTTTGTTAAAGCTTGACTAATGAAAATTTATACTATAAAAATATAATTTTTCTAATCTCAATTCTTCAATTCTTTTTATTACATTCTTTTTCAATTGGAAGAGAATCTGAAAATTTAAATAAAATATATTACAATCAATAACAATATTTGTGCAACAATTAAATCAAACCCTAACAACCACTATAAAAGGAAAAGAATTAAGATCGGGCAGCCACTAATCTTGTTTCTTTTATTCTTTTTTATAGGGTGGTGCTATTCACACACCCATTTTCTCTATTCACACACCCCTTCTAATTTTCAATTACTTTAATTCAATTATTTTTTACAAATTACCCTAGCTACCCTCCCTTGTAATTTTGTTTCTTTTTCTTTTTTCTATTTGACAAGTTAATCATGAATCAAATATCAATACATCATTATACAATAAATCAATTTTTTTTTTTTGTAGTATAAGTGAAGGAAAAATAATACGTTCATTAAGTGGAATAACATGTATTATTACACAAGAAATATGCTTCCCAATTAATTATGTTCATCCAACTTAATCTAAATTGCAAAGTTTGTCATCAACCTTTCATAGTACATTCTTATTATTTATGGGTGAGTATTATTTCAATACAGTTATCTAAAATACATTATATTAAGAGTTCATACCATTGATTATGCGTGTGTCTACATTTGTCTAGCCCCTCAGGTTAGTCTTATTCAAACGATTAATTTTGAACTATACATAGAAGTTTCTTAAATTTGCAGACTGCATTTGAAGATAGCTAATTGTCAATCTATAAGAGATGAGAAACTCTAGTAAGCTAGGTGCAATATTGGTACCGGAGACAACAAGAGAATAAAGCATGCGTCTTACCCCTTCTCCATGTATGAGGACAAACTTTGCAATTTAGATTTAGTTGGATGAACAGAATTACCTGGGAAGCATATTCCTCGTCTAATAATACAGGTCATTCCACTTAATAAACGTATTATTTTTCCTTCATTTATAGGTAGAAGAAAATTGATTTATTGCATAATGATGTTTGATACATGATTGACTTGCTAAATAGATAAAAAGAAATAAGAAAAAGAAAAAGAATTACAATGGAGGGTAGTTAGGGTAATTTGTAAAAAAGAATTGAATTAAAGTAATAGAAAAATAGAATAGGTGTGTGAATAGAGAAAATGGGTGTGTGAATAGCACCACCCTTTTTATAATATAGGGTGATGAGGATTCAATGGAAGAAATCTGCTTGGAGTAAAGGTATATACACGTACTGAACAATCTTCTTACTTTCATAAAATCATATTGAACAAACTTATTTAAAGTTATTAATATATATATATATATATTCTTTGTTTTTATAGATGGTGAAGATTCGCCGGGAGTTTGCATGGAAGGAAAACTGAAGATACAAATAACCCCCTTTGAATCAATATGTTGAAGGCCCCATTCTTATTTAATTAGTTTAAGTGCAATTTTGAGTTTATTCTAGACAATAAAAGGGATTTATATGATGGTTAGACATCAAATTTGGATTATTATTTTAAATTTTCTTTCTATCTTTTTTATTTTTTAAATTTAAAGTCAAATGAGCCAAGCCGAGCCTATTCAAGCTTGAGCTCGTCCAATAAATCAAGCTGAGCCGAGCCTAGCTCGGGCCTAAGAAAAATATTTAAGCCGAGCCGAGTTTGAGCATGGAAAAAAAATTTCAAGCTTTAGCCCGGCTCGAGCTCGATAAAAAAAACAAATGAGCTGAACATGATCACCTTGGTATTCGCTCCGGCTCGGCTCATTTACACCTATAGACTTGGAGAAATTTTATTCACACCTCTAAATACTAAATATACATCCCTTTTCTCATATACTAAAATGACTAAATATCAGATTTTATTGATACATTAAATTACCAAAAGAGATATTTATATCAAAAATAAAGAAACACAGTTTGAATATATATACTATCCCGCTTTAGAGTTTTTTTCTCCTCTACATGATTGGCGTAAATGAAGATGCAAACTTTAAAAATGGTTAATTACATATAAGTACATATTTCAATGTTTTTTTTGCCATAAGATTACCAACTGTTTTTTTCCTCATAAGGCGACTAGAATAAAAAATGTGTTAAATTTTGGATATAAAAAACCAACATATTTACATAAATGCCACTAGAGTAAAAAGTCAACAATCATCCTCTCTCTTCTCCTGCGAGGTCTCGGACCAACTCCGGCGAGTCTCCGAACGACCTCCGGCCAAATCTGGCGGGTCTCCGACCAACCCCAGTGAGTCTCTAACGGACCTCCGGCGACCACAAAAACTACTGTCACTAACATCAAAAGCTACTGTCGCTGGTAATAAAAGCTACTCTAGTGAAATTTCCGGCAACCTCCGGTGAGGTAGCAGAAGCTACTGTCATCAGCAACAAAACCTACTGGCAACTTCCGGCGAGGTAACAAAAGCTACTATCATCAGCAACCAAAGCTATTGTGACAAAAAAAGCTAATGTTACCAAAAAAAACTTTTCTCCCCAAAACCATAATCTACTATCCCCACCAACAAAATCTACTATTACCAACACCAAAAGCTACTCTAACCAACAACAAATGCTACTCTCTCAAATACAAGAAAGCTACTCTCACCAGCACCAAAAGATACTCTCACAAATACCAAAAGGTTACTGTCACCAACAACAAAAGCTACTATCACCAACACCAGCGCGCTACTCCAGTAACAGAAGCTACTTTGACCATCAACAAAAGCTACTATCACCAACACAAAAAACTACTGTTACCAATAAGAAAAACTACTATCACTAATACTAATAGCTATTCTCAAAGACTTGCATGCTCAAACATAAGCTATGGTTAATGTGTTAAAAAAAAAACTACTCCATTATAACAAAAACTACTGTTAATGTGTTAAAAAACTACTCCACTATAACATAAGCTACTGTTAATGTGTCGAGTCTTGATACATTATATACGTAAAGTCTAGCAATTCCACACAACAAAACCAAAAGAAATCAAAACAATACAAACTAACAAAACCATCCCCCCATCATACAAGAGCACAACTCTTTTTCTCTCCCCTGCAAAATTCCACAACAGATGAATTCAAACAAATCCAAACCCATTTATTCCAATAAATCACAATCAAATCAAACTAAACTAAACACCGTCTAATTTTTTTCCGATAAAAAAAATCAAGCTCGAAGTTGGAAATACAAAATGAAAATCAAGCACCGGAAAACGTAAACAGAAAGAGGGAGCAAAGGGTCAACAGATTGAGAAGAAGATTGGATTTAGATCTGAGAGCAATTTGTAGCTTCTGCTACTTCCATGGCACTCCAGATGTTCTTAACCACTCTCGTTTTCGCCTTGCTAGGATTCAACAGAGCTGAGGCTTGGAGACGATAGAGTTATGGCTTGGAGACGACGGAGCCGAGCTCATCAAGACTCAATTTCGACGCCCGCCGCTCGCCGCCATCGGTTAAATTCTTCGATTAAGACGAAATATTAGATTCCGGCTCGATGGAGAGCAACTTAGGTTCTTCATCTTCTTCTGCAACCACCATTCGTTTTTGATCGGAGATTTGGGGCCGTCGCTGAGGAGTTTGGAGGCTTGACGATTGGAGCTTTACTCCGGAATCGATGACGGCGTTTTCGCACCGGGCAGTTTTGTACTGCCGGAGCCGAACGAGTTGGTGTCGGAGGAAGGGTTTGCTGGAGAGAGAGAGAGAGAGAGAGAGAGAGAGAGAGAGAGAGAGATGTAAAGAGATCTAATTGATTTCGTTTGGTGAAAGGGTAATATGGTCAGATATGAAATATTTTGAAGAAGCAAATGGCCTTATGTGTACAAGAACATATAGGTGACCTTATCACAAATTAAAGTTTCAAATTGACACTTGTGTGTAATTTTCTAAACTTAAAACCTTAGTCAGAAATTGTTAACGACACTGATTGATGAACACCCATATTTCCAAAAAAAATCTCGATTTTTCACATTATTAAAACTTTTGTAGCATCTTTATCAGAAATATTGTTGTTCTTCCTCCCTCCCATCTATCATAGCATATATATACAATAAAATTCTCACACTTTCAAAACACCTAGAAACAAAGAAAATTCATCAGCAATCTTATAGCACCTAGTGGTGATCGAGTGGTAACCAATATCAAACATTTAGCTGATCTTCACTTCTTTCGTATTTGCTAGGAACATTACAGATCTAGAGCTACGCTAAGTCAATGAACTAAAAAATTGGCATAGCTTTTTTGTTTTAGAAAACCAGAGAAAGAAGTACGGTGTTTCGAGTTGTAATTACATTTTTCGTAGCAAGACTGCAATAATTCAATTACTTTAAGGCATTTGTGAGGGAGGAAGTCATTCTTAGAGAGCATGCTTCTTTCTTACACGGCTCCATCTCTTTGCCATGTTGCTTTCCGATCTCTCAATCTCGATCTCTACAATATATACTGAGTTAGAATCACATATCATATATCAGTTTTTTTCTTTGCTAAGTATATTTCATATGTATAATTGTTCCATATATGTCTTTTCGCTTTGATGAGTAGGTCCTAACTCCTATAAACACACACACACACACACACACACACGTGTCAGCTAGATAATCAACTTAGTTTTCATACGGGTCCCACTGACTTCATCTTCTATGTTTCTCACTTTCTCACCCTCAGTCCAAGGGAAGTCAACACTGACTCCAAATTTCGTGATGGTTTTGCGGGAAATTGAATTTCTGATTCATTGATTATCTGAGATTGTTTGCTTGGATGAGCATTCAGAGTTCTTTTATTTTAGGTGATCAATCGGTGATCGACAGAGGGTGCAAGGTGGAGGCGATGCTGCAGTTCTCTGGGTGAGGCTGGAGGCCCGTGTGGGCTGCTGCTGGGCTGTTGCAAGGCGCGGGTATGGGAAGCAAAAACAACACAGAGTACCTCCGCCGTTAATGGCATCCTCTTCGGCCGCGCCTCCCCCAAAACAAAGTCATCGACATCATAGACTCTGTTAATCTCTTCCATTCCCAGCTCGGCTTAGTACCCAGATTAGCAATCAAAAACCAAAATTAGTTTACAAAAATCAATTGCCAAGATTAATGCCTAGATAATCAATACTCGAATTCATGCCTAGAGACATCAATCTTCAATTGTTTGTTTTATTTTTATGCGTTTTGTTCATCGAGTAGAAGGAATTCATGGACTCCGAGGACTACTTGAATGACGAGGAAGTTCAAGGTCACCAACAGGTCGTTGGTCTTGTTGTTCCTCAAGGTTGATGTCAACCCCGACGATGACTTAATCACCGAGCACGAGTTGACTCAGTGAAGCTTGAAGCAAGCTTAGAGGGAAGTTTTGTGTAGGACTCAAAGGGATATGGAGCTTCATGTTAAGAATCGTGATGGCTTTGTTTTTTATGGACAGTCGACGACTTTGTTTCCTTTCAAGAGTACCAAGATGAGGATCGAGAGCAAGTTTCAATTTTTAGAAAACTAGAAGAGAGTAAGAGATAGAGGAGGAGTGTTGACTAATTAAACTGGGTGAGAGATGGAGAAAATGATGTCTGTGGGAGTGTGGGACCAGCATGGAAAACTTTATTGGCTGGCTGACACGTATCTCGTCCACACTTTTCTTACTTCACGGACGTCCTCTTTGGAACGTCCCTCTATATATATATATATATATATATATATATAAAATCTTGCTCTGCTAAGGAAGTCGTTAACTTAGTTTACGATACATATTTTCATATTTTGACCCCTTTT
This sequence comes from Rosa chinensis, assembly GCF_002994745.2. Classification (NCBI taxonomy): domain Eukaryota; kingdom Viridiplantae; phylum Streptophyta; class Magnoliopsida; order Rosales; family Rosaceae; genus Rosa; species Rosa chinensis. The sequence goes on along the minus strand of NC_037093.1, from coordinate 9,124,531 downwards.
CGATCACATATTCACATCTTAACAGTTTAGTATTTAGGTCCTAATATATAGATCACTTATGCAAAATTTTGGCGAAATTGATGATCGTTAAGGCATCCAAAACTGCAATTTACACGAACGATCTAGGTTGTACAGATTCGGTTCGTTCGTGTAACTTGTAGTTTTGGATCCCTTAACGTTCATCAATTTGACTGAAAATTTGTAGAGATGATCTACTCATATATACCTATAAACTGAATGATTAAGTTGTGAATTTGTGATAAAAAAGTGGTCAAAATATGGAAATCCGTACCTTAAGCTAAGTTAAGGACCTCCGTACCATAGAAGGACTGTGTGTATATATATATATATATATATATATATATATATATATATATAAGATCTGTATTTAGTGAATATGTATGGTGTATTGTGTTTCTAGTAAAATGTTAAAATTAAAAAATCAAAAGGTGGTATATTAAGTAGGAGATGTATATCTAATATTTAGCAATGTGTGAATAAAATTTTTTCATAGACTTGAGTATTAAGCATGGTTGAAACAATAAAAATAACTATGAATTTAACTTCTAGCTAGATTAATTTCAATCGAGAAATTTTTAGGTATGGCAGACGTGCCACGTGGCCGGTACTCCTAGCCATCATGTTTCTTTTTCTCTTAATTGTATTCCAAACTACCTTAGTTTTATAAAAATGAAATAACCAAAATATCCCCCATGCTACTACGTACCCCATGCATGAGCCATGATTGGCTGGGCGTACCAACTATGTGGCCCGTCTACCCTACCTAAGATTTTGTCAGTTTTAAAAGCCACCCGGCCCTCAGATTTAGGAAGTATTAGTTTAGACCATTACATCCAATAAATCTTCTTATCTCTATGAAGCTTCCCCACCAGAATTTTGCAAAATTAGAATTAAGGCGGCTATTTTGTGACATAGGATAAGCAGGAATAGCATTTAAGACAACCTTGATCAAGATTTCTTTCCCAGCTTAGGATAAGTAAGCATGTTTCAAACCTTCTACTTTGCTAGCAACTTGATCTTTAACAAAAGCAAGTGCTCGAGCAAGAATTGATGATTACAGATTTCTTCCAAGAATAATTATAGCGGGGAAAAAAAAATCTAATCTGAACCCATTAAAAGAAACGAAGAGTGAGATCACTTACTGGAATCCTCTTATGTTTTAGTTAGGTAGTACTTTTGTTTCCTGCTTTTTCATCGGGGTATTGAATAGACCTCACTGACTATCCGATGTATTAATATATGATGTAACTATCTAAGACCATCTCCAACGGAGAGGTCTTTTGTCAGATGGACAATGCAACGGTAAGAAATGACATAGCAACTCAACTCCAACAGATTTGTCAAATTTGACATATCAAACCATCTCTCCTACGTGGATTTGACATATCAAACCATCTCTCCTACGTGGATTTGACATATCAAACCAATCTGTCAAATTTGACAGTTCTCCCCAACTCTGTCAAAATTTTCTTCTCTCTCTCTCTCTCTCTCTCTCTCTCTCGTCTTATCCAGAACAGATCCACTCATGACAAACCTTCATGAATCATTCTCCGATTCTCATCTCTCTATTTCTTCCTACCACACCAGAAACAACTATGACAAACATTCATGAATTTCTGGAAAATATTCGCAAAGTCCAATTTAGCTATGAGATTTGGGGTTGGTGAATTAATGGAGATAAGCAAATTCTAATCAAAATAATCAACATCTTAATTACACCAAAAAGCATATCAAAATGAATCCCAATAATTCAATCTCTTTCTACTGCTTCTGTTAATTGGGCTTTGCTTGTGTCCGTCCTTATGGCAAAGTCAAGCTAAGCTCTTTTCTAATCAAGACTCAAACTTTGATCTTTCTGTCACGCCCCGAATTTTGAATAACAAATTCAAATCCGAAACATGAATAATAACCAACACAAATAACGTCCTGAATTTTTTTTTTTAAAACCAGCGTCTCGCAAATCATAATATAAACTCGTAGCAAACTATCTCTCGAGTCAAATATTACAATACCACCATAAATAAAAGTTACGCTCAAAAGAGTCTATAAAACACACCAAAATAGACCAAGTGCTGACGTCAACCCTGCTGCCCTACTCAGCTCGCTCTCCACCCTGATTATCCTGACCTGCAGGATTATCCGCTACACCATTTAAATAGTGTACCGGGATTGCAACAACACAAAACCCGGTAAGCTTTTTGCAAAGCTCGTGAGTAAATAAGAAATGAACGATTGATTTAATAAATCACAAAAAAAAAAACACAACTTAATCACAACATTTTCAACACAAATCAACATTCATTAACAACTCAAAACCATTTCAAATAAGGTCTCTCCACTCGACACCTCATAACCTCCATCCCGTGTCCATGATCACGAGTAACCCAACTCGCTGCTTTCATGTCACACAATGGAAGACAAACTCTCCAACCCGTGTTCATGATCACGAGTAATCCAACTCGCTGCTTTCATGTCACACAATCGCTGACAAACTAGAGCTCTAGCTTAATCGTAAAGTGTCACCTTGGCCTAGGTTCACCTTTACGATATAATCACACATTCCCCACAGTAGCCTATGATCCATTGATTGAACATTTAAAGGTCCCTCAGACTCAAATGTTATAACTATTCTCACATACGCGTTCTCACAATCCAATAGCCAATTACCATATAAATTGTAATTCTAAAACATCACCATCATTATTCTTTCATTCAAAGTCAATTAACATAATATATCATGACAAATCTCAAACCAATGACATATCATAACCCAAGTTATCACACTTTCACACCTCAATGTCACACCATATCATATAAAATCATGTAGATATATATATATATATATATATATATATATACACATAATCATCCACTCAGGAATGACCACTAATACCAACTATAGTTCACATGGAATAAAAACCAAGAAATTCATTTATTATATACTTTAAAAACTCATTTTCTCAAACCATTTTTCACACATAGCAATTAAATGTAATAATGAAATTCGGTTCGTAAATGAACCACGTGAGATTTACTCACCTCTAAACTCCCGCTGCGTCTTCTTACAGCTCAAAATACGATTCACAATCGTCCGCTAACAAATCCGTCAAATACCTAATCAAAACTATATTTAACTTAATGCACAATTCAAGAAATGCACTTATACGAAGATCCAACGGTCGGATCTTCACCCGTGACCACCCAAAGTCATCGGGACAGTCCTACGATTATCATAGCAAAACTACAAGTCGATCGGACGGCCTGATCCTCACGGATCACAAACCGAATGAGAGAAATCGTAAAATTCATAACTAAATCATACGATCTCCAAAATTCACATGCTATATATCGAAATGATCGTATAAACATGTAGAACATAAAAATGGGCAGAAAATGTCCTTGAGGTGGCCGGAAGTGGCCGGAAATGGTCGCCAGAATTAGAGGCAGAGCCGCCGCCGACCACCGCCTATGATGTCGGGGCCGAGCTTTTCCTCTTCGTTTAATCATTTTGAGCAACTTTCATAACTAGCTCGAAGTCAGAAAATGAACGGAAGTTATCGAAAATACCTCAAACAGTCTGGTTTGGCTGGAAATTTTCCAGAAACAGGCGAGAGCTCCGACGAACGAGAAAACCTTCACTTCAGGTGCTGTCCTTCTTGGAGCTTGATCAGGAGGTTGAGGCGAGTTCAACAAGCCAAAGAACTCAAGTTTTGGTGGCCGGAGCTAAGAGAAATCTTGGTTGGAACTCAATTCGGCCGGAAATGGAAAACTCGTTCCTGCCGTCGATACCGGGAGTGCCGCGGCGTGGGTTGGTGTGGTTTGGTGGTCGGAGGAGGAAGAAAAGGGCCGGCAAAAACTTGCCCTGTTTCGGTTCGAGGAGAGGAGAGAGAGAGGTCGGCTGCCCAAAATGGAAACCCTATTTCTGGCAACTTTCCATTTATATATATATATATATATATATATATATATATATATCCAATTTGGCAACTTTTCCAAATGCTATAACTTCTTCATACGAACTCCGATTCTTGCGTTCTGCATATGCACTCAATGAGCTCTACAACTTTCGTGAAGGAAGTTTTTCCAAATTCTTTACGTATAAAAAGTCGATTTTCATGACCCTCTAAATAACGTTCGTTTCGAAAATAAAATCATTCGAAACCAAATTTCTCACACAACAACATACGAATCATGCCCAAAATTCATATATCATACAATTAAACAAACATCGAATTACAAAACATTTAACTGAGAATTTCGGGTCTTCACACTTTCCTTCTCTGTTTTGATGCTTTTTCCAGATCTTGGTCTGAGCATAAAAAGGGAGAAATTTTGGTTTTGAGTTTGTTTGCTTTTTGTTTGTGGTTATTCTCCTCCCCTAAAATCTTATATGGAATAGTTAGGGAGGGGGAGAGAGAGAGAGCGAGAGAGAGAGAGAGGAGAAGAAGAAGAAGACAGAGTTTTTGCACCAAACAGAAGAAGGAGAAAAATAAAGATTGATGAAAAATTGATGATGAGATGGGTTTTGATCGTTTTGTTACCAAATCCAGCCGAAACGGTGAACAAAAGCAACAACAAAAAGGGGAAATGAAAAAAACGAGAAGGGGTTGAGGGGTTGAATTGGGTTGGATTTGGTAGATGAGTTGGAGGTGAAGTCCACAAAATGTTATTTGTCACATCATCTGTTAAATTCAAATTTGACCCAAAATTTTTGACATTTCTGCTGGAGATGCTCTAAATTGTTTAATAATATGCAATTAATGGCTTCTTCTAAAAATTAATAATAATAATATTTTTTTTTTAGTCTTTAATTGCAGGTTATCTAAAGAGAGATTATTCAGAGCACCACCGTGCACTTGCACCAACATAAATGAATGGTTAGATTGCATTAAATACACTTTTTGTTTATTAAAAATAAAGTTGATAATAAATATCAAGGGTTGAGATTATTTTATAAGTGTTGGGTCACTTACACCGTCGGTGCATAGAATAATTTCCAGTTATCTAAATTGTCTACTTTAATTACACATCTTCTAATGCTGAACGTGGAACTCTAGAAATTGGTGTTCAAAGTTTCAAACTACTTTACCATAGCATGCGACTGCCATTTCATTGTTTTCTTGTTCTTTCTTTGGAATCTTGAACTTTGGAACTCTGAATTGTCTGCCCCTGAGGATGCATGTTTCCCCTAACTTTATTGTTTTTGAAACTCCCGCACAGACCCCTTTCTTTAATAGAGAAGTCCACCAGAGTATTCTTCTGCATTACGAGATCGTACCGCCAAGTCATTCACGTCACCTGGCAATTTCGACGACCGTCGCCGCCGGTAGCCGCTGCATGTACTCCTTGTAAGTTCCTGTTCCACACTTTGCCTGATTTATGGGTAGATGGTAGAGTACTAGTCTTGGCTGCATTAGTTGGATTGTTGTGAACTATAGTCTGCTCCTAGTGTTTAGTATTTTTCTTTCTTTTCCCGTTTGTCATGGCAAGAGAAACTAGGTCTTCGAAAAGAGTAGGGCAGAACCCCAGTAGTGAACATCATAAAGCTGATGAGATTGTGTTCTGGAAACCAAAAGACTTCCAAATCCAACGGGTGAGGAATAGTTTTGTGAATTCGAACCGAGTTTCCGTCCATGCTATTCCCGAAGGGGCTAATATTTTCACCGGCAAAAATATTCCTGAAAATGCCCTCGTGGTCTCTTCTCACCATCTTAGGTTCTTGAAATTTCCTCTTCATCCTATATTCCAAATCTTGTGGCGTGTTACTGGTTTGCATCCTATGCAATTCAATCCCATTTCATACATGCTGCTCTGCGGGTTATTAGTCATGGGCATGAAGTGGGAAGTATCATTGGGCCTAGGCGACTTCTTTTATTTTCATAGATGCGGCCGTATTTTCGAAAAGGCTCTGTTTTTCCACTTTTCTCCTCGTCCACAAAGGAAAGTCTTTGAAGAAAAGATGGGCAACGTCACCGGGTGGAAAAATGAGCCGCTAATGGTTCTTGGCGAGTGGGCAGCGCCAGAGCTTTCCATGGACGTTCCTAAAGTCTTCTCTAAGGAGATCGGTATGCCCCTTACCATATATACACTTCATTTGTTCACATTTTTCGTTGTGGTGTTGCCTTTTGTATGTAGCCTTAAGGCCCTACTCGTTCACGCATGTGTGCAGAATATAAGCCTTGTTCTATGGATTCCGTTTTGGATGAGTCTCGAATGACGTGGTTGAAAGAACACGTATTGCGTCGGGGCTGGAATGCGGCTCTGTTTTGCTCCAGTGCTGACCTAGAGGACATTTCTAACTGTCGATCAGGACCAATCTATTGTTCGTGTCTGCAATTGTTGGAGCCTAATCTCCGAGGAGAAAGGCTGTTCAATCGTGTCGTCGAGTTAGAAAGCAATTTTCTGACTTCTGAACGCACTCCCACTTTATTTGCAGAGAGTCTCAAGGTTGGAGATTCCTTTGAAGAGCCGGAAAATCTTGAAGAGGACGACATGGACATCAATCGCATAAAAGTTCCTAATCCACAAGGGAAAAAGTCCAAGAAACAGAAGTTGTCTCAAGCCGAAAGTGAGATTACCCATAGAAGCGAAGGAGGACTTGAGCTGCCTCATACGCCTCAGATTCAGCCGTCGCCATGCAAATCTTCTCCTGGTTCCCTGGTGGCCTCTTCGTCCAACACTACTTTTCAAGGTTCTGGGAACATGTCACTACCACCCCTGAAGGCTCCATTGCAGTTAACATTTAGAAAGGAAGATGACTCTTATGTGTTGGAGGGAGATCCCATTGCTTTCGATAAAGAAGCATGCTTGGCAGTGGCACAGGCCTTGGCTCTGAACCCCGTTGATCACGAAAGGCTTATGGGATTGAGCCAGCGAGATCTTGCAGCGCAGGTGGCCCTTAGCCTGCAATCGGTACTTCTTATACTTTTAGCTCGTCTTTTGTCAACATGCTGTAAGGCATGCATTAATTGATCCAACATTTTTTCACCTTCTCTTAACAGGCCTCATCGATGACTCAACATCTCTTGATGCGGACGGAAGCTGCTGAGGATAGGTTGTGGAGCCTCATACATAAGGCTAAGCAAGAGACTCAGAAGGTTGCAGACGACCTGAAGGTGTTGGGCGAGGTTGTTGCAAAGAAATCCAAAGAAGTTGAGGACAGGAACAAGAAGATTGACGAGTTGAATGCTAAATTGTCAAAGGAGACTACGAACAGGGCGAAAGAGTTTGAGTTGAACCAGAGCCAAGTTACTAAATGTTCTTGCAAAAGCTTCCGACTAGGATGGGTCCAAGGTCAGCAAAAAGAGGAAGACAGGGTTTTTGAAGGGCCTGATGCATTCGATGAGGAAATGGGGTTGAAGTCTTCTGACTATGAGTGGATACATGGGATGAGACCTGAGGACAAACCTTCTTCGGATGATGCTAATGAAGCGTAGTTGTTGGGGGAAATTGCAATTGCTGGATCATCTTTTTCGGCACTCGGTTATCCTAGTCTTGTCAGTATGTCTTTTGTGTTCCGGTAACAGACATTATTTTGTTTCGGGGAGTAGCACCTCATTTAGCTCCCAATGTCTCGTTCTGGACTCGTGTACAGCTTCTTGAGCTTGGTAGTTCTGTTACTTCTTTTGTGTTCCGGTAACAGACATTATTTTGTTTCGGAGGGTAGCACCTTATTTAGCTCCCAATGTCTCGTTCTGGACTTATGTGTACAACTTCTTGAGCTTGGTAGTTCTGTTACTTCTTCCACACATATGCCTGTGTTTCCTGGTTTATGTGCTCTTGAGCTTGGTACACAACCCAGAGGAACCAAGCTTGAAAATCCAATACTTCCTCCTATCTTCTGACAAATTATACATAAGGTAACTTAATTGAAAAACAAATTTGCATATAGGGCATAATGCAAAATGTCAGGAAAAGAGGACAATAGTGGTATATGTTTCATCTGTTATATATTACTCTGATCACATATATCAAATTTCCCATGACTATGCCGGTATATTCTTTATGTGAGTGGGATTCATACCAACTGGTCATACAAGCTGGAATGTGTTGTGAATGGGACAAAATAATCATTGCTTGCAATGCTAATTAAGTAAACAGCTTTGGACAGCAGTGTGTGTGCTTCTGCATCAAGGTGCACCTATCCTCTGTTCAACTGCTTCCTTACCTTCTTGAAATAACTTGGTTGAGTTATAAGGTCTTTCACCTGAAAACAGAAAATCATGGTAATTAATAAAGAGAGATCTAAAGTTTGTACTTAGCACTACAACTAGTTACTCTCTGCGAGTATAGCATTCTAACATCGATTCCATTCCTTTTACCCCACCAAAGAAAGAACAGTTACTTACAGATGGTAAAAAGGCCTTACTGTAGTCCTTTTGAAATTGCATGTACAATCTAGGATTGAGATAATAAGATTTTATTTTAACAGCTCACTACTAATTTCAGTGTCACCAAATCTGAAGGAGGTCGATAAGTAAGGCAGATGCAGATCACACACAAATCCCTGATGAGTTCAGCTAGAGCTCCAGCCCGAGCAGAGTTGGCCCCTTGAGTGTACTTGTCAAAATCAGTTTGTAAATATGGTATAAGTGGCAAATTTGCATATGCAGCTTCAGCAAAAATTGATATTAACTATGAGTTTTGTATTAATCTCTAGTGTTAAATAGAGTAAGAATACAGAATCTTACCAATGATAGCCAGGGTAGTCCATCTGAAAATCTACCAGTGGAGTTCTTGAAGGATTTCCCATATAGTCAGAAATTTGCCCGGTAATAAGTAGTATTCAAGTATTTATTGTTCCCAACATCAAACGGTGAATTACTAAAGATAAGCAAGGCTGAATTTCTTTAGTCATGGCAACTGCCGAGAGAATCTCCATTGCAGCAGCTTGAACTGAGAAGACCTGCATAAAAAGCCAAGATATAAATTTAAACCTCATAGCTGCCATTCTAGTGCTGATTTACTGTGTTCTTATCTTCCTATCTGCTTCAATTTATATGTAGATGTCCCTGTGGTCCATGTGTGGAAACGAAAACCAGATTAAAGTAACTAACACACAAAACAACAACCTTCTCCTCAATTAATCAAATATGGCAACTTTTTCAACTTTTTAAGATTGATAGAAGAGTTAGTCTCTGCATTTAAAATACATGCACTTCTCTAAATTGAAAAAGATTTTCACCTTGCAGTTAACCAAAGCTCTTATGACTTTTATATCCACCGTTTCATCCCAGAAAGAAGCGACTTTTCCAGTGATCTGAAATACCACCTGTTGAACTCATTGTTAGATTTGATAATATTCCTATTCAAATTTGAATTAAATATACAAGATTGTAAAATTTACAATGCACATAATGTTTGGTGTCTGATATATTGGATTTCCGTTCTAATTCGTAAACAAGTAACTTAAGAACTCAAGTCCAAGGACAAATATATGGAGACATGCAGACTTCTGGAAAGAGGCATTCATGGCTCTAAATCTCTGAACTCTGAAGTAACAGAAAAGCTCTATAAGTAAACGACCCAACTTACAATGCAATACCCTGCTTGTTGATTACATTGAAATTTTCCTGTTTCATTACATTGACGTTTAAATCAATCAAACAATACCAGGCTCTCTAATTCTTCTCTTGAAATTGCACTATCAAACACATCCTCTACTCTAGGAAGCAGTTTTGGTACTGACTGTAAATCAATACCGTAAGGTGCCTGGAATTGAGCTGCATATGATCTTGAATCTGCCTCCCCTTTCAAGAACAACGTGAGTAGATTGCTAGAGAACCCTGTTATTATGATCCCCACTTTCTGGTTCTCCTTCACTGGGCTATAAATCACCTCTGGCTTGGCAATGGAATCCTTCAAATTCCAAAACTCTAGCTCTGGCACATTAAACTCAAACCCTCTTTTTCTGAAATTGTTATATGCTTCTGTGTAATCATCCGGCCAATCATACTTGAAGGCCTCAACAAAATCCTTGTAGGTGAACACAAAAACCCTCTTTGGCATCTTTATGTGGTTTAGCTTTTGTGTGGTGGCAATCTCCAACACTCGGTTGTAAATCTCTAAGCAGTCCACTTTCTCATCACACTCCATCTGCCTCATGAACTCGCACTTCGATCGAAGACTTTCTCCTACAATCTTGTGAATTTTGGGAAAATCAGTGAATGAGAAAACCACTCCATTCCATGGACTCTCACTCAGTTCTGAAATCAATAATCCCATTGCAATGCACGCCATTTCCTTGTCTGTTCCTATCATGCTCAACGAGCTGTCACACACAGCAAGACAAATCCTGAGCTTCCCTTTGTTTGACAGCCCTTGGACTAGTTTCTGCCACTGAAGCTCTGCAATTTCATCACTACCCTGTGTATTGTTCAAAAAAGCTATTACTTGGTGAGGAAGTTTTAGCCTGTCATCAATTTTTATGCCCAACCTGTCCATAATCTTCATGTAAAGCTTAAATAGTTCTAATCTGCTTTGGCTTAAATCCCTATCAATGATGGAGCACCTATAATTGTAGATTTCCCAATAAGTTTCCAAACAATTCAGGGCATTAAGGTTTTGGGACCATGACTTCTTTCTCTCAACAGCATTGTTCACTGATGATGACTGTAGCACTTTGTGCAGAGGAACAAGCACTTGTTTCTGCAATCGATTACGAACCCTGTAAGCATAATGAGGTTCCGAAATATCTTTGTATTCTTCATAATCTACGCGTGGGAAAATTCTCTTTGCAATGACTTCACATATCAGGGTTGCTTTATCATATTTGGAATCAATTGAAGGGCAAAATTTGGCAGCAAAACTGATGTTTTCAATCTCACCTGATTCCAAAAATTTGACATCTGATTTCAAGAACTCTGAAAACAAATCCGCTACTTGATTATGCAAGTTTTGATACCTTTGGTCATTTTGGTACCTCTCAACTGCAATTTTAGCCTTTGAAATGTCAGCTGCTCTTCTCCATGCTGCAACTACCTCTTCAACTTTATTTCTCCTCTCTTTTTCCCAATAGAACTCTTCCTTCTCTTAACACTGGTACCCTTCAAGGAATGAAAAATAGTACCCATTTGGAGTCCACCAGTACCCATATGGAGTCCACAGATAGTGTCCACATATGGATTCCTCCAATACCTTATGGAGAATTCCCAGCAGATCTTTGAACAGCCCTAAATCCCCAAAAACCCTGAGATTCAAAGCTAGGGTTAAAGGATGGTTTTTGTGGACCCACAACATGGTTCTGTAAAACCCATCATCGTTGATCTTCCCTGCCGCTCTAAGACTAAATATAAGCTTGAGGGTTTTGAGAGGGTCAACGTTCCAAGCCGTATCCCCTCTGGTGCATCCTTGAAGACAAACTCTAAGAGTGGCTTTAAGCGTGAGACCGAATTGTCCTGGTGTTCAGAGGTTGTCATTAGGGTTCGGTTGTTTTTGGGGAGGTTAGGGCGGCGGAGCTCCGAAGGCCCTAGGAGACAAAACGGAGAAGCCATATGGGAATTAACCTCTTAGGTTTTCTTTCTGTGTGGAACGGTTTACAAATTTTATATTGGGATTTCTTGGGCAACAAGGAAAGAAATATGGGATATTCATTATTTCCTTAGAAACGATCGATTTTCATTATCTCACTAAATAATGGATTTACTAAGCCCGAGATACTAATCCCGCTATGATATCTCGGGCTTAAGGCATTTCCAACAGACTAAATAAGTAAAATTTAATATTTAGCTAATTTTAAGCTAAAATTCTACTCCAGCAGAATACCTAAACAAAAGTTAGATTTAACTTTTGCTAGAGTTATCTGACCTAGCTGCTCTCGAGTTAGGGTTACTTTCTTGGCTAAGGAAGCAAATTTTGACATCTATGGATCTGGATGTTCTTAGTTGGAATTGCAGAGGTATCTGCAACAATGCTACAACTCGGGTGCTGAAGGATTTGTGCTCTCAGAATCGTCCACAATTAGTCTTTTTATGTGAGACAAAGATTAGCAGAATTGAAGATTTTGAAAAGCTCCGTCTGTCCTTAGGGTTTGCACATGCGAAGGAGGTGTTGAGTTCGGTACAGGCGGGGGGCCTGGGACTCTTTTGGAATGATGATTTGAAGCTTCAGATAGGAACCAAATCAGTGCATCATATTGATGCAGTGGTGGTGGGTGTAGCTGGACTCCCATCTTGGAGACTGACAGGTTTTTATGGACATGCAAGAACTGGGGATAGGCTAGGGATCATTCTTGGCGGCTTCTCTGTGACCTAGCTGACTTGGATTCCCTTCCATGGATGGTGATTGAGGATTTCAATGAGATTCTGAATAGTGGGGAGAAGATTGCAAGTCCCATCTGGCTGAAGAGACAGATGCGGGGTTTTCGGGACGTGATAGGTTATTGTGATCTTTTGGATGTAGGTTTCAGGGGGCGATGGCTACTTGGTGGAATTCTGATACCTTGTTGTGCCTGGACAGGGCTGTTTGCACTCCCTCTTGGATCGACATCTTTCATCATGCTAGGGTTCTTCATTTGGCACCTTCGGATTCTGATCACGTTCCCCTCTTGCTAAGGGCAAGTTCGGTCCCTCTGTCGACTGGACCTAAGTGTCATCGCTTCAAGTTCAAAGCGTTTTGGCTACAGCACGCGGATTGCGATAGAGTGGTGAAGGAGGCTTGGGGAACATATGTGGCAGGTACTCCCATGTATTGTATAACCAAGAAGATCATGCACACTAGAATCCAATTGAATAAATGGCAGAAGGAGGTGTTCCGGGGCCGGCAATTACAAATGATTGGTATTCGTTCTAGATTGGAGGAGTTATTGAATGTGTTCCTATCGGAGATGATGCAAACTGAAAAAAAGGAGATGATGGACAAGCTCCAGAATTTACTATTCCAAGAGGAGCTGTTTTGGAAGCAACGTGCTAAAGTTACATGGTTGAAAGAAGGGGATCATAATACTGGTTTCTTTCATCGAAAAACAGAAAATAGGAAGTGAAAGAACACATTACTAGGGCTGTATGATGTGCATGGGATTTGGCATGAAGATGACGCGGGAATTGAGACCGTAGTGACTGATTACTTTACTGAATTGTTTCGAGCCTCTGGACTTGACGTTGCAGCAGTGGATGTGACTCTAGTGGCCATTAATCCATGTGTTACTGAGGTGATGAATGCTCAGCTTTGTGCGCCCTACACTATAGAGGAAGTGCATTTTACTCTTTTTCAGATGTATCCCACCAAATCTCTGGATCCAGATGGGATGCCTCCAATGTTTTTCCAACACTACTGGGAGCTTATTGGCGAGTATATATTTGCTGCTGTCCATAGTTTTTTACAGACGGGCCAGTTGCTGAAGCAAATAAATTACACCCATATTTGTCCAATTCTGAAGGTAAGTAATCCAGAGAATATGGCCGACTTGAGACCAATAGTGCTTTGTAATGTCATCTATAAGATTTGTTCAAAGGTTATTGCCACTACAAAAAAAAATTCAAATTGCCACGGCGATGTGCCGTCGCGGAAAGTAAAATTGCCGTCGTGAAAGACCAATGGCGACGACTAAGAGACGGCAATTGCGCCGATGTCGTTGAGGGCGTCGCCATTGGTATTTGCGACGGCAAATGCACCGTCGCAAGCTTATTAGCAACGGCAACCCCTTGCCGTCGCAAGAATTTTGCTACTGCAAAATGCCGTCGCAAATATCTATGGCGACGCCACTGACCGCTACCAAAACTTTGCGATGGTAAACTTGCCGTCGCAAAATTTTATTTATGAATTAAAAAAAAAAATCTGGCATGCAAATATGCATTGCCAGATTTTTTTTATTTTTTTTTTTTGACACCAAAAGATATAAGGACGACAAGAACAAAGTACAATAGATCTATATAGCCAAAGATGGATTCACGTTTAGTCCATCATCAGTTCATTTAACTCTCACATCCGCGGTTCTAAAACATCCTTCAACATTCATTTGGTAAACAAGTTTTCCTAATCGGCTACAACTCCCAGTTCTCAAAACTCTACCATCAGGAATACAGACACAAAGAAAAAGTTGACGTTCCACGCAGGACGAAATCTGAAACAAAGGCCTCTGACTGGGTAGATACAAGATAGTACATAAGCCCAAAAAGATGCAGAAGGGAAAAGCAATCTAAAAGTGATCTTCATCAGGCTACTGGAAGCTCTCCGCAGTCAGCAATGACTACCTTCTTTGTAGGACGGTCACCTCTATCTGTCTCCTGCGACTCGATCAGCCTAACAATTTCCATGCCTTCCAAAACTTGCCCAAACACAACGTGCCTCCCATTTAGCCATGGCGTTTGAAACCAAGCAATTATAGATTAACATATATCAAGTCACAAATAAGCTATAACCATATTCTGAAAAGAAACTTAGAATTGATGTGTAGCTTCCGCATTAGAAATATCACAGTTCCTCTGTGTGTTTTCTATCTTTGGACTGCACCAATAATGCAAAATAAAATTTCTATTCAGATTTTTATGTTGATACAGAGAAACAATAGGTCTTACCTGTACTGTGCATATGAAGAATTGACTTCCATTGGTATTGGGGCCTGCATTTGCCATGCTAAGAACTCCTGGTCCAGTATGAAGCACTGCAAAATAAAACACATTGCACGATTATGAGTGCAGTGATACAGTCATGTAACATCTCATAATCAATATCCGAAAAAGATGCAACCAGATTCAACATCCTCATATTATAGGAGAAAGAAATTATGGTGTCAATAAAAATACATTCACGGGACTGCTGGAGTAAGATTCCTGTTGAATTCTAACTTCCCGGACTTAGGGCTGTCAATTCCGACACGACCCGATAACACGACTCGAAACCCGCACGAAATAAAGCGGGTTGAACCCGCACGATTAAAAAGCGGGTCAGCCACGGGTCAACCCGCCATGACCCATTTAATAAATGGGTCGGCCACGGGTCAACCCGCCAACACGAAGTGAACCCGTATAACCCGATTATGCTATATTTTATCCTGAAATTTTAGACGTTGGGAGTATTTGATCATAGGATTAGACAATTTGAAATATTTTTCTTTATAATTATTGGATTTAATTATTTATGAATTATATATAATTATTTATATTCTTTGTCTTGTGGAGTTTTTAGCAAATTTAATCAATTTATGCATTTTTTTAGTTAAATTGGTCGCATTGTTAACCCTTAAATGAGTCATTTTGTCAAACACAACACAACCTATTTATTAAATGGGTTAAGCGGGTTGGAAACGGGTAACCCGTTTAATAAATGGGTTGGGTTTGGGTTTAAATTTTTGACACGATTATTAAATGGGTTGGGTTTGGGTTTGTATCTTGCAACACGATAAATACCTTGACCCGACACGAACCCAACCCGACACGACCCATTGACAGCCCTACCCGGACTACATGAAAGGTTACTAAATCCTGGTCAAGTTACTATGGTATTATCTTTTCTTTCTGAACATTAAATATCTTAGGAAGGGATTTATCCAGCAAGTCAGTCCTACACAAGGCATAAGAATAAAGGAAAGAGGAACACTTACACTTAAAGTTCTCATCTTTAAATGTACGCCCATAAATGCTTTTGCCTCCAGTACCCTGCAATACATGTCCGGCTTCCAAATATAAGCACGCCAACCTTATTCTAATTTCATTTTTTTATCTCTAACCAAACAAAGAATCTCAAACACAGACAAACAATATTATTTCTCAGAAAAAAAATTATATTTGTAAATTTCACATTGATAAAGGGAATGCATAATGTGAAACAAAATTCCTGGGAAAGTAAGTGACAAAATAAGTTAGAAATACAGACCATAAGGGGTACTTCTAAACTCCCTTGACAGGCTAATTTCCTAGTTTAGTAAAGCATTCTAGATGGTCATACCTTCAAAATTTAAAATACTAAGGAATCAACAACCTTTTTTACTAGCGGACAAAGATGCAACTGTCATTAGTAGACATTCAGAAAACTTCACAGAACTCTGAACAAGAGTAGACATGCTATACCTCATACCGGAGAAAAAAAAAAAAACCTTAGGATCTCAAGTTCAAAAGGCAATGCTAGGTTGGCAAACAGAGCGAACGAAATCACCAATTAACAAAAAGTATGTGTAACATAGGACATAATGACACAGGCACCATAAAATTGGCAATATCTAGTCCAAACTTGTCGAGCCATAAGTATTGTGCTGGAGAAGAAACCTATTCAAGCTACCATGGCAATCTAAACTAACAAAGAAATCCCAATAGGCTTTCTGTTTACTACTATTTTAAACTTGCAACCAAACTATTTAGCATACAGAAAATCATCTCCACTCTTCCATTCGATTTACCAAAATCTGAAACTAAATCCTGAACAGAAATCTATTTACCGCTAAACAATGATAAAACAAAAAAAAACCATGAATCTTGAAAGAACGGAAAAGCACCCACATTGCCCTTATCGAAGTCCCCTCCTTGAATCATGAAATCCTTGATCACACGATGGAAGGCAGAACCCTTGTACCCAAAGCCTTTCTCACCTAACAAAAACACACACACACACAAAACAATTCACCCGAAATGAAAATACACTCAAAAGGCCAGTCAAATCACTCAAAAATCAGACTACACAAGCAACAAGCTATAAACCTGTGCAAAGGGAACGGAAATTCTCCACAGTGAAAGCAAATTTGCTGTAAACAGAAGTGAAAGCAAAAAGAAAAAAGAAAAGAAAAAAAAACCACAAAGGTTTGAAAGTCAAATTGAGCAAACACTGATTAGTTAATTATATTTCTAATAGTAGCTGCACATATTTTTAGCTACCAAGCTCTATTACATATATAGCCAAATAGCCAAGATCCAAAACCCAGCAGAAAGAAAGAAAGGAACCCTGAAAATCATAACTCCAGTTTTCAAAAGATCATAAATAGCTGAAACCCAGAAAATCATTCTTACCTACCACCCAAATTCACCCCCTTCCTCCCCATATCAAAATCCAATAATTCCAATAGCTGATAAGAAAATCTTCGCTTTTATCTTACATCCCTTATAAACTGAATCACATCAAACTCCAAATTCAGCAACCATTGACACACCCGTAAATAAACATGAGTAATCAGATATGGTAAATAGTATTTCAAATAAGCAAAAGCTGGAAACTTGTTTTAAGTGACAAATACTGGGCAGCAATTCACAGAAAAAGTACCTGGGATGATCAATTTACTCGATTTCCCTTTTCTTCTTCCTTTTCTTATTCCTCTTCTTGTTCTTCTTTTTTTTTTCTTCTTCTCTTTCAACAAAATCCCAAAAGAAAAAAGGTTTTATAAGCTCTCATCAAACATAAAGCCAACCTCTATCAAGCCTTTATCCAGGGCTAAAATTCTAAAAGCTAATAATTAGCAGCCATGAATCTGAACAAAAACATAGAGCATTCGCAATCCAAATTTCAAATACCCACCAATTGAATTTTTGATTGGGTTTTTTAATTTCAAATCAGACAACTCTTGTATATTGAACAATCTAGTCTGCATCAAACTACACTCCTAACTCTGCTCTGCTTTATGTCATATTGCAATTATATCAAAGTAAAACAACTGTATGAATTTAGGTTTCGTTTTAAACTACTTTTGTTTTTATTCTTTGATACCTACCACATCAAGGGGAATTATTTCAACCTCTCAGCTACTCATGTTATGATGTTATCTTAATAATTGAAGGAAACAATAGATGTTCTTCATTGCAGATGTATTTGCAATGATTTGGTGAGTGGATCACTAAAAGTATATTTCATATGTAATGATTAAACTGGTGGATTTCATATGTATGTCGAACTAACAACTCAAATGAAGAAATCTATAGTTAGATGCCTTAAAAATTCGACATCAGCAGTTCACATATCAAACAAACAAACAACAACAAACAAACAAACACCGTTCTCACCCAAGCCATAAACAATGAAGCAAAAACCAAACCCTTATTCTCAAATTCCACAATCGAAAATCAAACAAACCAAACCCAAAACCCAATTTCACCAAAAACCCAGAAATCCAAAACCCCCAATTTCCATCCAAACACCACAATAACCAAGCCCAGAAGAATGGAATCAAGACAATATTCCGGAAATTCGAAACTCCCAATTTCGCAGAAATCAGACCTGAGAAGTATAGAACACAGCCTACACTATTTCAATTTTGATTAAAGTGAAATAAACACATAACAGGGGAAATTGAGAAACCAAGAACTGGGTTTCAGATTTCAGATCTTCAAACAGATCTGAGATTTTAGAGAGAGAGAGAGAGGACAAGTCACTACCGGCCAGATTGGGTTCGAGGAGAGGGTCGGACCGGAATCAAATTCGAGGATAGATTGAGAGAAGATTGATGTGTCGTCGGCCCACTGTGCCCATGCCGTTGACCATCATCCGCGGAGGAGATTGGGGGAGAGTGAGTCTGAGAGTCGGAGAGAGAGGGATGAGATTCTGAGAGTTTGAGAGATTGCTATGGTCGACTTCGTTGTCTGGACTAGATGGAGTAAGCGGGATGAGCGGGAACAAGAACTAAGTTTCTGAACCCAAAAACCTAAAAACTTGCAGACATGAAAGAAAATGTATAAAATGAAAATACACGACGGCATGTATTACCGTAGCTAAAATTAAAGAAATTTGGCGACGGAAAGAATATGCCGTAGCCATTGTAGGTATATTTATGCGACGGCAACTCCATGCCGTGGCAAATAATTTTTCTTTTTGCGACGCCACATTTGCCGTAGCGAATTTTAGATCAATGGCGACGGCATTCTCACGCCGACGCTAACTGGTGAAGCTAAATGAATTCTTTTTTGTAGTGTGCTAACAGACTGAAAGATATTTTACTTGAAGTGATTTCTCCTTTCCAAAGTACTTTTGTCCCCAGCAGATTGATTGCGGACAATATCTTGGTAGCCAATGAGATAGCCCATTTTGTACACAACAAGCGAGAAGGGAACGACGGTTATTTTGCTTTGAAATTAGACTTGAGCAAGGCATATGATAGAATGGAGTGGAGTTTTCTGGAGAAAGTTATGATTCGTTTGGGTTTTGCCAGGAGTTGGATGTTGATGGTAATGCAGTGTGTGAATAAGGTAAAGTATTCCTTTTTGGTGAGGGGGAGACCACGGGGATATGTCATTCCTAGCCGAGGACTGAGACAAGGGGATCCTCTGTCACCTTATCTTTTTCTTATTGGAACTGAGGGTTTTTTTGCATTACTCCAACAGAGAATGATCACATGTTCCTTATAGGGTATCGAGGTATGCTCTAATGCACCTTTGGTGAACCATTTATTGTTTGCGGATGATAGTATGCTCTATGCCCAGGTTTTGGTGGAATCTTGTTCTATGATCATATAGGAAGTTTTGGATATTTATGGGAAAGCGTCTGGACAGGTTGTAAATTTTGCTAAGAGTTCGGTGGTTTTTAGCAAAAATGTGCATGTCGATCTACAAAATGCTATTTCCTGTTTGTTGGGGGTGGAGGTTGTGGATTCTCATGCAAAATATTTAGGTCTTCCTACTTACGTAGGGAGAAAGAAAATGGCTACTTTTCAATACATTAAAGAGAGGCTGTCTAAGAAACTTACGGCTTGGCAAGGTAAAATGTTGAGTGGGGCTGGGAAGGATATTTTGATCAGGTTGGTGGCTCAAGCACTACCTACTTATGCTATGAGTGTTTTTCAGCTTACCAAGAGTTTCTGTGATGATCTGAAACAACAATGTGCAAGGTTTTGGTGGGGAAGTACTCTATATGCACGAAAGATCCACTGGAAGAATTGGAATGCTCTATGTAATCCGCTAGAGGAGGGCGGGTTAGGCTTCCGTAGTTTATCCAATTTTAATTCGACAATGCTTGCAAAACAAGCATGGAGAATTTTGAAGAATCCTTCTTCTTTTATTGCGCGTATATATAAGGCGAGATACTTTCTGAGTCAGTCCTTTTGGGAAGCTTTGCCACATGCCTCTCCTTCCTACTCATGGAGAAGCATCTTCTCTACTAGAGAATTTCTGCAAGAAAACTGTTATTGGCAAGTTGGTAATGGGAGGGAGTTAGACATCTTCTCAGATAATTGGGTGGTAGCTCTACCTCTTGGGAGACCTACATACTCGGGTGTAGCGGGAGAAGTGAGAAAGGTGAGTGAGCTCATGCTGGCAGTAGGAAGGTGGAATGTTTCCTTGTTAAATGAGATTTTTTCGGAGGAGGAAGCATAAGTGATTGCTACCATTCCATTGAGTCGACGGGATGTGCAAGATCGTTTGTGTTGGAAACTCTCGAAGGATGGTCAGTTCTCTATCAAGACCGCATATCGATCTCTTTTTGTGCATTCTTCTAGCTACAACCCATTACGACTCCCAGTTGGGGCAGGGTTTTGGAAGAAGCTTTGGAGAGTGTGGTCATCCCAAACAAAGCTAAAATACATATCTGGAGAGTGTGATTTGATGTTCTTCATTCTTTGGGTAGTTTGGCGTCAAAGAGGGTGGTGTTGGACTCACATAGATGTGTGTTATGCGAGACACAAGACGAAACAACTCTACATTTGTGTCGAGATTGTGTTTTTACTCAAGCCGTGCTCCACAAGAATGATGTGCTTCGTCAGGTTTGTTATAACCCCAGTAATATGGTTGATGATGTTATTACTTGGCTGGCTCAGTGCGTACAACAACTGTCATTAACTCAGTTGGGAGAACTCCTTTTCTCCTTATGGGGGATTTGGAAGGAGAGAAACGATCGGGTCTGGAATCAAAAGCAGAGGACCGCTGGGGATGTTAGCGTGGGTCTTGTGTCCAAATTGTAGGAATTTAGGTTCCACAATATGCTGCCTCTCAGATCTCGAAGCAAGCCTAGGGCGGTGTGGAGAGCTCCACCGGTGGGTCTGGTCAAAATAAACGTTGATGGTGCTTTTCATCATGCTACTCGAAAGGGTGGGCTGGGTTTTGTGTTTAGGGATGAGCATGGGATTTTGTTGGGGGGTGATGCTAGTAAATTGATTGGTTTAATATTGCCGGAGCACATAGAGATTTTGGCATGTAAAGTTGCATTAGAGTTTGCATTGGAGCATGATTTTGGTCCTACAATATTGGAGACTGATGCCTTGGAGGTCCAACGACAACTCTCTTCGAAGGCATCTGCTAACACCTCCTTGCTTGGTAGGCTTTATGATGATGTCATGGCCCTGGGAGCAACACAGGGTCTTCTTCATGTCAGTCATGTGGGTAGACAGGGCAATAAGGTAGCCCATTTGTTGGCTACTCATGCTTGCTCTCTTAAGCAAGCCGAGTTCTTTTTTTCCGTTCCCGTTTTTTTTACAAGCTACAATTGCAGTTGACGTTTGTAATGTGTAAGTTTTTGTTATCAATAAATGGCTGGCATCCTTAGATTCAAAAAAAAAAATTTAACTTTTGCTAAATTCTCTAGCTATATTTAGCTAGGATGAGAGAAAATTTAACTAAAACCTAA
Organism: Rosa chinensis; assembly: GCF_002994745.2. Taxonomy (NCBI): domain Eukaryota; kingdom Viridiplantae; phylum Streptophyta; class Magnoliopsida; order Rosales; family Rosaceae; genus Rosa; species Rosa chinensis. Next base: position 9,103,045 of record NC_037093.1, on the reverse strand, counting down.
ATTTAACTTGAGATTTAGGTATTCTGCTGGAGTATAACTCAATAGCTAACTAGTTATATTTTACTTTTAACTATGAATATAAGTATCATTGTTGGAGATGCTCTTACAAGGTAGTTACAATGGAATGTGATACACTTCCCAACCATTTTGTGGTGGGTTTAATGAAGCCACTATATATTCCTTGATATAGTTCTTTGTTGATTGTGAATGAATTCTTCTTCCGATAAAAAAAAAAAAACAGTCACTAAAATGACACGTTTTTGTAAAAGTAAATTGAGATCTCTTTTCATTTCATAGTCTCTTTATATAGGGAGAGAATTACAACGGAAATATCAATTATAATGATGACATTAAATGCTGATTGATCCTTGATCGTGTTGATTGATGGTAATCACTGATTCCTTGATTCCCTTTCCGTCAGTCGCTTTGATGAAGACACATAATATGTTTTTCCTTTAACAGTTTTAACAATTTTCGCTGTTCACTTTTCTCTTTTGTGGATTTCTTTAATTGTTCAATGGTAATACCCAAAATTCTCCTTGTTCCCATGAAACAATAGTAGCAAAATCTTATTCAATAGAAACATTGAAACAATAGAAATCTACAACTCTAGGAAATTTTTTCTGAATTCCAAAATAATGGTTCTTGATTATTCAAATTTTCCTATTTCAAAACATTGATCAATCAAATACAAGCAGGTTCTTAAATTCACCTCTAGAAACTGCACAATTGAACAGATCCTCTAGTTTAGGAATCAATTTAGGTGCGAAACTGTAACTGAAACCATAAGGTGCCTGAAATTGGGGTGCACAAGATCGTGAATCCGACTCTGCATTCAAGAACAACCTAAGCAGATTGCTAGAAAACCCGGTAATAATCATCCCCACATCCTGGTCCTTCACTAGGCTATAAATGGCCATTGGCTTAGAAATGGAACCCTTAAGATTCCATAATACCATGTCTGGCACATGAAACAAATACCCTCTATTTTTGTAATCATAAAGAGCCTTTGCATAATCATCAAACCAATCGTTTTTGAATGCCATGTCAAAATCCTTGTCTGTGAACACAAAAATCCTCTGCGGAATCTGATGGTGCCCTAGCTTTTCTTTGATGGCAATCTCCAACACTCCGTCGTAAATCTCTCCGAAATTCAGTTTCTTTGCAGATTCCATATGCTGCTTCATGAACTCACATTTCGATCGAAGATTCTCTCCTTCAAACTTATGAAGCTTGGGAAAATCACTGAAAGAGAAAACCTTTCCTTTCCATGGATATTCACTCAGTTCCGAAATCAATAACCCCATTGCAATGCAGACTGTTTCGTTGGTTGTCCCTCTCATGCTTTCAGGAATGTCACACACAGCAATACAATTCCTGAGCTTCCCTTTGTCTGACAACTCTCGGATTAGTCTCTGCCATTGAAACTCAGCAATTTCATCACTACTCTGACCATTGTTCAAGGAATCTATTACTTGGTGAGGAAGTTTTAACCCATCACCATACATGCCCACAATCTTCATACATTGCTTGAATTGATAGCTTCCCCCATAATACATAATCTTCCTATAAATTTTCATAGAATTCAAAGACTTGGCCGTTTCAGGTGGCATCTTCAATTTTCTCGGAGCAGTATTGTTCAGTTGACTTGACATTAGGGCATGGCGGAGAGGAACAAGTACTTGCTTCCTCAAACGATCACGAACCCTGTAACCATAATGGGGTTCCAAATATCTTTGTACTCTTCATAATCGTCACGTGGGAAAATTCTCTTTGCAATGACTTCACATATCAAGGTTTCTCTATCATATTTGGAACCAATTGAAGGGCAAAATTTGGCTGCAAAACTGATGTTTTCAATCTCACCTGATTCCAAAAATTTGAGATCAGATTTCAAAAACCCTGCAAACAAATCAGCTACTTGATAATGCAAGTTTCGATACCTTTGGTCATTTTGGTACCTCTCAACTGCAATTTTAGCCTTTGAAATGTCATCTGCTTTTCTCCATGCTACAACTACCTCTTCAACTTTATTTTTCTCCTCTTTTTCCTTCCCGTATCCTGACCAAGGGTACCCTTCCTTCTCTAAACGCTCGTACCCTTCAAGGAATGAAAAATAGTACCCATATGGAGTCCACCAGTACCCATATGGAGTCCACAGATAATGTCCACATATGGATTCCTCCAAAACCTTATGGAGAATTCCCAGCACATCTTTGAACGACCCTAAATCCCCAAAAACCTTGAGATTCAAAGCTAGGGTTAAAGGATGGTTTTTGTGGACCCACAACAGGGTTCTGTAAAACCCATCATCGTCAAGCTTCCCCGCCGCTCTGAGACTCAATATAAGCTTGAGGGTTTTGAGAGGGCCAACCTTCCAAGCCGTTTCCCCTCTGTCATCCAGCTTATATTTGGAAATTCTCTCTGCCGGAACAGCCGGCTTTCCAGCGTAATTCGCATCCTCGAAGATAAACTCTAAAATTGGCTTTAAGTCTGAGAGCGAAGGGTCCTGATATTCTGAGGTTGTCATAAGGGTTCGGTTGGTTTTGGGGAGGTTAGGGCGGCGGAGCTCCGACGGCCCTAGTAGACAAAACTGAGAAGCCATATGGGATAGTTGGAGAAATTAACGCAAGATTTGATTTGATCAATCAAGGGTTCAGAAATATTTGGAACGAGTCAGAGATTTTAGGTCGGCTCTGATCCTTTATAGGAATTAATTTCTTGGGAAACAAGGAAAGAAGTATGGGATATTTCTTATAACAAATTTCCTTGGGAAAGATTTTCTTTTTACGGTCTCCTAATACTATGGATTTCCTAGTCCCATGCACAATGATATCTCACGCATTTACAGGCTATATATCAGTCAGTCAGTTGACAAGTTTCATTCACATTCATGCACTACAGCAAAATCAGTCTTTTATGGCACACATTTTACTGTGCACATTTGACGTGTGCCCTAAAAGACTGTTATTTACAGCGCACATCTCATGTGTGCCGTCGGAATGTCTTTATTCAGGTCATTCACGACGTGCATATGTGTGCCGTAACTTTAGTTATTTATTAACGGCATGCACAATATATGTGTTGAAAATGAGTTATTTTATTAATTTTTTACGACTTATTTTTTTTTTAATATTTTTTTATATTTTTTTTTCAAAATATTACTTTTCCTCATTTTTGTTCTGCTTTAGTATTTTCCAGATGAATATCAAAGCAAAGCCCTCTCTCTCAGGGTCAGAGTCCAAAGACTCCGATTCGCCGACTCAGTGGTGGTTCACTGTTCACTCCCTCACCGCCTCTCTCTTTTTCCGGCGACCTCTCTCCGTCCGCAAAAGATCGGCGTCCGATTCAAGCATTTCCTTCCTCAAATGAGTATCGTCCGATCTTGTATCTCACTCGCAGCGATTCGTGCATAGCTCGACCTCCATGGCCATCAGAGGCGTCGATTTCAAATGGTCAGTACCTTTCTTCTTGCTCTGCCTAGGTTAACTGTGCCAGGTTTCTGATTTCGAATTGTGATTTTTTTTGCTTTGCAAGGTACGATGGATTCTTCTTGTCGATGCTCGCGACCGGTGTGTATCCTTTATTAGGGTTTCGATTTCAATCTCTGCAATTCGTTTTTCGTTTTGGATTATCTGTTTGTGCGAGACCAGTGTGTATCCTTTAGATTTGATAATGTCTTAAATGTAGGAGTGTGCTTCACTATTGGATTATAATCTACCAAAGTATAGTACTTTGATCGTTACCATCTAGCATTTACAGAAGAAGTGATAGAAGATAGTTTCAATGTCAAAAATTGTAGATGGACTTTCTCGTGAAATATAGAAAATTTGGGAATGGCTTTTTGAGTATTGGAAGCCATTAGGTCTTCTTCCTTGCGGTGGTGAAGTGGTGGCGTGTTTGGGGTTGGATGACCATTGAGCTATATGTTTCTTAATTCAGAAGGGGGAGGAACTAGACAACTGAGAATGTATTCAATAAAGCTCCTGTTGTTGACAAGGATGCATTTGTGGCCCAAGTGCCTCCGTCATTGGTGATGTTCAAGTGGGAAGAGGATCTTCTATTTGGTATGGATGTGTATTGAGAGGTGAGAACTTCTTAGAGAGACACAATGTCAGTTAAATGATATATGCTTTGGCACTTTTGAAGATTACATGTTCTTTTTTTAATGAGCTGATGTTTTGGATCAATTCCATTATTTCAACTTGTCATTTATCCGCACCGGCTCAATATCACACTAATTGCTGTACTTGTTTTATCTTAGTGAATGTATATCTTTGCACTTGCTTAATTTTCTTATATTGAAACAACAAGAATGTAATGACACTATCAATTAGCCCTTAACTGGGTTTTGTTTTCAGTCTTAGCTTCTCAGCTTCTTAGCTTTTATTTGTTCATATGGATTCGATTTCAGTCTTAGCAATTCTTGATTGTTAGTTGTGGATTCGATTTGCTTCTCAGTTTTCTAATTTGTTCTGGGTCTGAGCATTCCAGTCAGCAAGCCCGAATAAACCAATTTTCATGTCTGAGCTCGACGTCCAGATTCCTACTACCTTTGGTATATATGTTTTGTGTTACTCTTAACACTTGTGTGATTATGCTCTTGCAGGGATGATTGCGAATATGTGTATGAATTTATTATGCATGGGATGTTGTTTCATAGTTTTGGTCCTAGTTTAGTCTGAACAATTGGATGCCTAGATGCTTGATGGATCGTTTTTAGGTGACGTTATTCAAGTATGCTTCAAGTTGGTAGATCTCAACTTTGATCAATTGGTCATTTACTCGAGCCCCTCTTTTTATTTTTTGCTCTTCCATGTTCTTCACAATAATATGTTTGTTTTATTTTGGGTGAAATGATTGTATGGATTTGTGGGCTATTGTTGAAGTATGATGGTTTTTCTTTGTTTTTGTTTAGAGTTAAGAGTGATGAGTTAGGTCTGGCTTGTTAGTTTCAAGTGATTTTTTGTAATTAGAAATTATAAATAGGAACTGTGTGGTAGAGAATGTTTTGTATTCAGGGACGTGCCCTGTGGCCTGTGGGCTATTCATTAAACTTCTGTTTGAGTGAAGGTAGATTAATGAGCTATTAGACATAGTTGTGGGAGTTGGGCATCTGCCTTAATTGTTCCTTTTGGTATTCAAAAAGAATTTGGATATAGTCATCTTTGGTTACATTGAAATAAACCGTAGCAGCATGATAGAATCTATTAATTTTCTGTCCATTCCTCCCTGTGCTACCGAATTGCTGCAGGTTGTTGAACCAAGGTTGTTATGAGCCTCTGTTTGTGGTCGTGGTTATTATTCATTGCAATGACTGGATTTTTATATGAAATGTAGGTTGCTCTGTTTGTTTAAATATTTCTTTTATCAGAGATTCACAGTTAAATATATAATGATCAGGTTCCCTCTATTTTTGCAAATGGTCAACGAGAGATTGGAGAGTGCTTAGCAAGGGCATTGGAGAACGTTGAAAAGAAAGGGCATGTAAGTCTGTAGTCTATTTATGGTATTTTAACTGGGAACTAGATCTTTGTGCCCCTCTCTTTCTCTCTCTAATAAACCAATGTGACGATCAATGATATGATTAAGCATAAAATGAATTTGAGCGTGAGAAGAAAAGAGTAATTCTAGACCTTGTTTAGAAATGCAATGGTGCACAATAGATGAATACAGTAGAAGTGCTTGTATCATATTTATCAATCATAAATATCAGTAGAAGTGTTTGATTCGTTAGTTTGTTTGGGATTGGAATTTGGTGGTGTGATTGATGAAATTGATGACTGAGTCTTGGTCAGTGGATTTCAATGATATGATTAAGCATAAAATGAATTTGAGCGTGAGAAGAAAAGAGTAATTCTAGACCTTGTTTAGAAATGCAATGGTGCACAATAGATGAATACAGTAGAAGTGCTTGTATCATATTTATCAATCATAAATATCAGTAGAAGTGTTTGATTCGTTAGTTTGTTTGGGATTGGAATTTGGTGGTGTGATTGATGAAATTGATGACTGAGTCCTGGTCAGTGGATTTTTTTCCTTTTTTAGTTCGTGGGGAATTAACATATGGTAGGTTATTTTGAAATGAAGTTGTATCCACTTCTGCTGAGAGTAATGAAATTCTATCTAAGACAATGCAGACTCATTGTGCTCTTAAGAGTGAATCTTTGAGACCCATGTTGGTTTGGAAATTGAAAGTCCAAATCTTTGAGACCTAAGTCTCAGAGCAAAGTTAGTAGAGAAGACCAGGGACCTGCCCATTTTGAAATGAAGGGAGGAAGATTAAGGTGTTGGTAGTTCTTACTAGTTCTGTTTGATTATGAGGTCTTAGACTTTTAGCAGTATGGCAGTGGATCCTGCCACGAATTTTGGTATGGTATTTGTTTTGACTTTTATGGATTATTCATTTGGAATGATTGAAGGGCAAACTTCACTAATGCTTAAATTGTCATTGCTTGTCTTTGTAGGCTCTATGATGTAAGACTTCTTTATGGGAAATGGTTGGCATGTGGCATCAAATCAAGCTATAATTAATCAGCCCCTTCAAGTACTCTGTAATCAATCTGAGGACAATTCTAATCTAGATAGCATGTTCTATATTTGAAAATCAGTTTAATTATACTATGATTTTGTAATATGAAGTTATTTAATTGATATAATTTACTACATGAATACTTTTGTTTACTATGCTTGAATGGAAGGGTTTAATTGAAAGTATTGTCTATTAGAAGATTGAATGAAGACAATTTTTATGACACGCAAAATGGTCTTTTACGACATGCAAAATGGTCTTTTACGGCATATAATCAAAGTTGTAAAACATCTTTCACGACGCGCAAACGAGTGTTTTACGACGTGCAAAAAATGTTTTTTACGGCGTACATTTTGTGTCACAAAAGAAATTTGTCTTTTACGACATGCTTCTTTGTGCAGTAAAATTATTTTTGACTATGCATATTGTGTGTCGTAAAAGACCAGTTTTGTTGTAGTGATGTTCATGTGTCTGATCAATTTTCTCAATTCTCTTGTATAATTTTGTGGATTTCTGTCATTGAAGTTCAATAGTGAACCCCTAGCAGTTTTTATTTGTCAGTTTACTTTATCGATCTTGTTTTAAAAATCTGAGAATTTGCCATAAATAAATTCAAATTCTTCATCAATAGATCATGATGAGTGTGGCTACCGTCTCTCCAATTTTGCACAACATAGATAACCTTGTTGGGTTTCTCAAGAGAGGACGAGGACAACAGGATTCTGATTGCAGTCAACTAGAATTAATAGAGAGGAGAAAAAGGCGTAACATAATAGAGACGACTACTAATGAAGAAGCAAGATTTGCAGATGAGGAGAAATCCAGGTCTTCTGGAGTGAGATTTGGGTACTTACACAAGGGCTTAGGGCTTAATCATGATGAAATTGATCGTTTACGAAACGATAACACTAATATCTTATTGTTGCACCATAAGAAACTTCATTTAGTACTTGACCTAGACCACACCCTGCTGAATTCCACTTTCCTTGATAATATGTCACCAGACGAACAATATTTGAAGACTCAAACCCAATCTGATCATTCTCTGCAACATGTTCACATTGTGAACACTCCCGGTACGCAATTGATGACCAAGTTCAGGCCTTATATGATGACATTTTTAATGCAAGCTAGTCAAATGTTTGAGCTGTCCATTTACACCATGGGTAGTCGAGACTATGCGCTGGAAATGGCTAAGTTGCTTGATCCCAGAAATCAAATCTTTGGTGGTAGAGTGATCTCACGTAGCGAGAGCACAAAAGAAGATCGAAAGGGTCTAGATGTCCTGCTTGCCCGAGATTCTGCTGTTTTGATCCTTGATGATACAAAAGATGTATGGACAGTTGACAACCAGGATAATGTAATAATAATGCCAAGATACCATTTCTTTAGATCTAGTTGTCAACAATTTGGCCTCAGTAGTAAGCCTTATTCTGAGTTAAAGACTGATGAATGTGATCGGTATGGAGGAGCTTATCTTGCAAATGTGCTTCAACTTCTTAGGCATGTTCACAGCATCTTCTTTAATGAAATCGAGATACAGGGTTGGGATCTTATCGACAGAGACGTGAGGCTTGTGTTGAAACTCCTTCAGAAGGAAGTCGTGAGGGCTGTAAAATTGTTTTCAGCCATGTTTTCCCTTCAAATGTACAGGCTGATACTCATCCTTTGTGGAAGATGGCGGAGCAGTTGGGAGCTATTTGTTCAACACAAGTGGATCCAACAGTCACACACGTGGTTGCAGCCGATGCTCGAACACAAAAATCTCGTTGGACAGTAGAAGAAGGCAAGTTTTTGGTGAATCCGCAGTGGATTCACACTGCAAATTTCATGTGGCAAAAGCAACCTGAAGACAGTTTCCCCTGTCATTACCAACATTAAACAACTCTTAACTTACCACACCTCAATTTGACTATAATCATAATTGTGGCCACACCCCCTGAAGTAGAAATCAGTTCCCACAACTGAGCACAAAAGAGAGAGAATTTAGAAAGGAAGAAAAAGAGAATTTAGATCAACAGTACGTTTGGAACAAAGCTTTACATGACATGGGGAAAATTGTAAAAATTGGTGAAGTTTAATGAGACCAGTGTACCTTGAGTTGTAAGTTCAAGTTATGAATGAAGTAGATACCATATGTACATGAATCACTTTTTTGAATTATAAATAGGCTGAACATCCTCAAAAAATATACATAAAAAGAATATTGGATATGCGAGTATCAATATCGGAAAGTATCAATCGTCTTATGGGCAAGACTCACAAGTAAGGAAACACAGAGCAGTTCATAGTAGAATTTTGGTAGAATTTCATGATTGCAAGTGTGAACTCCAAAAAATAAGGGCAACAATGTTTAGCCAACACCAGATTATTATTATTTTTTTTTTGAAAAGGGCGGTGCGGCAGCTCTCAAGCCTTGATAGCCTTGATTAAAGAAACTGTCGAATACAAGGGGGGACAAAGAGCCTAAACCCCTGATTACAATAAGTAGAACATCCTGAAATACTATCCTGAGTCTCTACTAAATGTTTGTACTCAACAAAGCACCAACTAGCAAAGAGCGCTCTATTGGCTACTCTATTTGCTTTAACTGCTTTAACACAGCGGTGACACGACGGAAAGATAACTTGATCTGCAACCCGAGTGCAGCAAAGCATAACTACCAAACGCACAGCTTTCCCATCACCAGATTATTAACTCTTACATGTATGAAATAATATGACTGATACTGAAATTGGCAGATATTATTATTGTACTTGCCAATCTGCTATTTAATTTTGCAAAACTTTGGAGACATACAGAGACCGATCTGTTCTTAGCCTCTCAAGAAGCCTCTGCCTAGCAAGCACAAGAGCGCCAGGAAGTCTTATTCCTATTTGATCCATTTCTTCTCGACCTAATTGCTGCAAGTCTTTTCGAATTCTGAGAATCAATCACTGAGCAGTGTTTGAAACGCAAAACCCAAAGCAATTTGTACAAAAAAAAATTGGATTCTGGGTATTGATCCACCAAGTTTATGTGTGTTTCAATAAAAAAAAAACAAACAATTTATCTGTTTGTCTTCTTAGAAAGTCAGAACAGACCATGTCTTATCAACTTGAAAATGAAAACCCAAGAGATTCATCCTTTACTAATCAACTTTCGTTGCATTGATGTTTACATTAATCAATCCTTCACTGGGCTAGAAATCGCCTTTGGCCTAGCAATGGAACCCCAAAAGATTCCATAACACAATGTCGTCTAGAAGACTAGAACACATACCCTCTCTTTTTGTAATGATCACAAGCCTTTTTATAGTGTCATCAAACCAATATGTAGTTTTCGAATACCGTCATCAAAATCATTCTGCCGTTCTATAGTAATCAAAGCAATAGAAATCAGCAAACAATCGAATAACACACATATCTCAGTTAAGAAAAGGGCGTATTTGACATTTAAAAAATGCATTGTAGTACAATCCAATATGAGCATGAACCCAAAGACACCTAGCAGGCACTCTCAAACAAAAGAGATTGTACAACTTGTAGTTCAAAGGAACCAGTTACAAGAGCTTGGGAAGGTGTGTATTTATATCTAGCTGACCACCGCATATATACTTAACAACTAATTAAAATTACAAACATGAATTAACAGAATAACCCATGTACACAAAACAACACATAATTAACATTGATGTAATGAACTGGGAAGTATCTCGCCTCCATAATTTAGCAGTCAAGTTCCAAAACTTTCCTACAACAAGACACAACCCAAGTATGAAAATATGCCACAGAAACTACACACTCCTTTTAGACGTGTCACTATCTACAACTATGCTCTCCGGCAATACGAGCAGTCTCCGCGTATTCGAACCCAGGGTACCAAACAGGTAGCTTGGAATCTAATCAATCTATGTGCACAGGGCAAGCATATAAGCTCTTCCTCATCCATGAAACTCTCCAGGCACATACTACAATCTCGTGATGCTTTTGATACCAACCCTTCAACACCCAATTCTGTGTTGCCGAAAAGCTCAAACACTCGAGGCATCAAGAACCTCTTGAGTAAGACCTGGAGGCTTCTTGTTTGCTTCTTGCAAGAGATGCATCCTTTCAATTAGGGAACAAAAGTCGCTGGACGGGGAACCACTTGCTGATCGACCTGGCCAGGTGTCAGTACTCCAATCTCTTTCATCAACAGGAGCCAAATCATCACCAATATTCCTTGCTTTCTTAGGAACTGTTTTCCGGTAGTTTTGGTCTCCTAATCCCACTAAACAACGAATTTTCTAGTAGTTTTGGTCTCCAATCCCACTAAACAACGAATTTTCTAGTAGTTTTGGTCTCCTAATCCTACAATGAGATACACACACACATACACAGTATCTATCTAGAGCGAGGGCTCGCTCTGAAATTAAAGTGCGAGATTAGAGTTTATGGTCACTTTTCAATCGCATATCCACATCTTGACCGTTCGGTTTGTAGGTACTAATGTATAGGTCATCTCTGCAAAATTTCAGTCAAATTGATGGTCGTTAAGACATTGATAACTGTCTTAAAGCTAGTACGATTCAAGTTTGACAGATTCAGTTCGTCCATTGGTTTAAGTGAGTTAGATATGTTAAAAATAATTTTTTAGGTACTAATGTATAGATCATCTCTGCAAAATTTCAGCCAAATTAATGATCTTTAAGGTATTTAATATATATATATATATATATATATATATATATATATCGGCATTTACAAGGCTATATATAAGTCAGTCAGTGGACAAGTTTCACAATCATGTTCTTGTGTTTGATCAGTTTTCTCTATTCTCTTGCCTAATTTTTTGGATTTCTTTCATTCAAGTTCAGTAGTGAAACCAATTCATCAGACACCACCAATTTCAAAATGGCCAAGTACCCTTCAGCTAGTATTCTGCTTCTTGTGGCTGTAGTTTGTGTTTCAGGAGTTGCACAAACCATCGGTCTTGATATTCACAATAATATTTGCAAATCTCTGGTGAAGACACGAGGTTATATTTGCCAAGAACATCAAGTAACAACTGAAGATGGTTACATTCTCAGGTTGCTAAGAATTCCATATGGACGGTTTGGTAGCAAATCGACCACGGATCAGAAGCCGCCTGTTTTATTACAACATGGGCTTCTAACGGATGCAGCATCATGGCTACTTAATCCACCGAATCAGGCTTTGGCGTTCATCTTAGCTGACAAAGGATTTGATGTATGGCTTGCTAATGCTCGAGGAACGGACTCCAGTCGTGGACACAAATCACTTAGTACTAATGATCCTGCTTATTGGGACTGGACATGGGAACAGTTGGCTGCTTATGATCTTCCTGCTTTGTTCAATTATGTGAACAACCAAACCGGAGAGAAGTCACACTATGTTGGCCATTCCTTAGGCACGTTGACAGTACTAGCTGCCTTGTCCCAACAAAAGCTGAGAAACTCAATAAGATCAGCTGCTTTGCTTAGCCCGATTGCTCATCTGGGTCAGATATCCACATCGCTTGTAAGAGTTGCTACTCTAACATTTTTGCCTGAGCAATTCTACATCTTTGGTCTCCGGGAATTTCCTCCGCTAGGGCGATTAGAACAAACTTTGCAAACCATTGTTTGTATACATCCGGGCGTGGACTGCTCCTACATTTTGACTGCTATAACAGGTCCAAATTGTTGTGTAAGTCCTTCAAGTTTAGATCTTTACTATGAACATACACCACAATCCACTGCCACAAAGAATATTGTACATTTGTCTCAGATGATCAGAAGTGGAACCGTAAGAATGTTCGATTACACTCTTCCACACACAAATATGCAGCACTACAATCGGTTTACTCCTCCGGTGTACAACATGGCAAACATTCCGAAAGACATTCCTCTTTTCCTCAGCTATGGAGGGAGAGATGCACTTTCAGACGTCAACGATGTGAAAGCTTTGCTTTATGACCTCAAAGATCATGACAAAGACAAGCTTGTGGAACAATACGTAGAGGAGTATGCTCATTTGGATTTCATTATGGGTTGGAATGCCAATAGAAAAGTATATGATCCTCTGATCACTTTCTTTGGGCAACAATGAGAGTCTTGGCTTCCTAATTTGTAGTCTCTAGATCTTTCTTTTGTCTTGCATTTATCAATTTCTAAATGTTGTTTTCCCGTTAGTAGTTGTAGTAGCTAGATATGCGTCTTCTCATAATAGTTTTATCATTGTGTAACTTTGATTTGTTGGGAATTAAGTATTGTACCCAAAAAAAAAAAAACACAGTGCAATTTTGTCGGTTTACTGTTCTGAAATTTTGCCATAGGGTTCAAATTTTCATCAGGATTCTGATTACAGTGACTTAGGATTGAAGGAGAAGACAGAAAGCCGTTAGATCATACAGACTACTAATAAAGAAGAGGCAAAATTTGCAGATGAGGAGAAATCTAGGTCTTACTGGAGTGAGATTCGAGTTTTAACTGGCGTCACTGTTACTAGGTTTTACTAACAGTATGTTTTAAAAGAAGTGACTAACGATCTAGATTCAGTGCGGTATTTCTCATCCCAATGCCGAAGCTGTCCAGAGTTCAACCCCTCCCCATGATCATAGAGAACAAACGGTTGTCATATGATAAAAGTAGACGACCAACAATATATATATTACACCAGCAACCATCGAATACAACACAAATCTCAGTTGAGAAAAGGGCGTATACTTGTACCTTCGACATTTAAAACATACGATGTAATACAATCCGACATGAGCATGAACCCCAAGAGGTTGGGAAGGTGTATATTTGAGTTTTACAACTTCTAGTTGGAAGGAAGCAATTACAAGAGGTTGGGAAGGTGTATATTTGAATCTAGCTGACCTCCGCACACTTAACTACTTGATATTTACAAACATGAATTAACAGACCCACGTACACAAACCAATACATAATTAACATTGATGCATTGCATCTAGCTGAGAAGTATCTCACCTCCATGATTTAGCAGTCAAGTTCCAAAACTTTCCTACAACAAGACAACCCAAATATGAAAACATGTCAACAGAAACTACATAGTCCTTTTGGACATGTCACTATCTACAATTATAGCTCTCCGACAATATGGGCAGTCTCCTCGTATCCGAACCCAGGGTCCCAAGCAGGTAGTGTGGAATCTATGTGCGCAGGGCAAGCATATAAGCTCTTCCCCATCCATGAAACTCTCCAGGCATATACTACAATCTCGTGATGCTTTTGATACTAACCCGTCAACACCCAATTCTGTGTTGCTGAAAAGCTCAACACTCAAGCAATCAAGGACCTCTTGAGTAAGACCTGGAGGCTTCTTGTTTGCTTCTTGCAAGAGATGCATCCTTTCAATTTGGGAACTCAAGTCACTGGATTGGGAAACACTGGCTGACCGACCTGGCCATGTTTCAGTACTCCAATCCCTTTCATCAACAGGAGCCAAATCATCACCAAGTAGACCACTCCTGTATATCTGCAATGCCCTGCGTCGCCTGAGTAAAACCAAAGAGAAGAGGCAACTTCATCAGACTACATGCATAGGGAAGTCACATTTTTCGATTTGGCCTAAGGCTTGTCCCTAGCATCAATCACTCGCAAGCATGCCAGCAAGAGTGATCAACCAGAACCTTGGCTCTGGGTTCATTGGCGTGACTGATACCCTTTAATTGGCAAGAATCGCACTCCAAATCAAACAAAAAGTTAATTGACAGTTAAAGGAAAGACTTTAAATTTATATGCTCAGAGGCGAAACTTAAAGTGTTAGTCAACTAATTCAGATTTTTTTTTTTTATATTATCAACAAAACTCTCAAAGACAGTCCTAGTAGAAGTTCGGCAGAATCTCATAACTGTGAAATCTCAGCTCTTTCAAATAAGACAGCAGAATTCAGTCACTCCCACAAGTAGACTCTAAAATATCGGATCCATTTATTCGAGATGCAAAATTTAGAACACTACTATACATGGTTTCTAACCTCGACAGCGTATCAAAGCAAGAAATGATCCTAGAATAAGTTCGGTACAATTTACACGATTGCAATCGCGCGACAATGTGTAGCCAGCAATAGAATATTAGCTCTTCCAACACATCTAATACATTAGAATCGCAATTAAGCTAACTGCTAAACCAAACACGTTCATTGTAAATTGGCTATTGAAACTTGCTCTAAAGTACAAAACTTTAAAGAGACTAACCCGGTTTCCGAAGGAGGCATTCCTCTCAACCTCTCAAGTAGCCTCTCCCTAGCCAGCACAACAGCACCAGGCAGCCTCTCATTCCCACTCACTCTGGGGCCAACCCGATTACCCGTACCCGGTTGCTCCGGCCCAATTCCAGCTCCACGCTCCTGAAACCAACAACCCAAAATTCAACACAACGAAAAAAAACCCAAAACAAGACGACCCAAACCGAAACCACAAAGAAACCGAAGTACCGTGAGGGAGACGCGGTGGCGGAGATGGCGCGAGGGGGTGCGGCGGAGGAGATCACAGCCGTCGGATTCATGGTGGTTGTGGTGACGGCGAGGATTGTAAATCCGGTCGGGCGGACAGAGGGAGTCGAAGCCGAGATCGTGGTGGGTGGCTCGGCTGTTGTTGTAGCGAGACCTGCGGTTGTAGAAAAGCTCCGATGCGCTCGTCATGCAACACTCACAACAAAACCCTTTACGCGTCTAAACGATTCTGATTCGGAAGAATTTGTAGTCCCCTCTGTTTGGATTTGACGCAGAAAAAGCGAGGAAATGAAACAGAAGAAGAAGAAGAACGTACGGCGTACTTGAATCTGTCGATCTCAGTAGTTGGTCAGAGGATTCAACGCTGTCTTGTTCCGTGGTCAATTTATTGATAACGGAAATTACTTTCTGGTATGGGATGGATGAGGACGCGTGGCGGTGAGAGAAAGGAGTGTGTGGGTATGGGCCGTTGGATTGAGATGGAGTAGGTGAGGGTGAGAATCAGGTTGGCCGGTAATTTTCGGTGGAGATATTTTGTCTGAAAAGTGGGAAGGGAGAAACTAGTAATTTCCCCTAGGACCAGGCGGCTCGGACCCAGGAGTGTCATGCAGCTCATGCTCAATACAAAACTTTATTGAAAAAATCACGAGCTCGATGTGTTTTTGAAACTTGGGATAAAAATCCAAGGGTCTAAGGGCTCGTTTAGTTCACATGGAGTCTTAGGAAAGCAAACTACAAATGCAAATTAAAATAAGATATTTTTTTAAAGAAAGAAAAAATACGGGAGAAAGTGATTCATTTCATGCTTGAAACTTGGAAGAGATTCATTTTTCTCAATTCTTTTCTTACATTTATTACTCACTTTCTATTATTTTATTGAGTAAAACCCACCAATAGGGTCAAAACTTTTCTTCACCGGACAAAATGATACCCAACTTTCAAAAGTGATCAAAATGATACCTAAATTTTTAAAAGTGATCAAAATGATACCTAAATTTTTAAAAACAAATCAACTTGATACCCAACTTTCAAAAGTGATCAAAATGATACCTAAAGTTTTAAAAACAAATCAATTTGATACCTCAGTTTAATTTTTTGTAACTTTTTGTTAAAATTGATCACGTGTGGTGCAGTATTTTATGAGGTTATAATAATATTTTACACAAAAAACTATTTTTCAATTATTTTTATTTTACTTTGTTAATTCTCTTCTTCTTCTTCTATCTCTGCCTCTCTCTCTCTTCCCATTTTTCTTTGTTTCTTTAGAAGTTGGGAAACATCCGGACTTTATTTGTTTCTACGATTGATGGTAGAATTGAAATTGAATGGAAGATATATTTTTTAATTCTATAGAAGAAGAAGATTGGGTTATAGATGATTGATGGCCCTCTGACCACAAATCACTTCAATTTTTGTGCTTGATTTTGCATTTGATTTAACAAAGAAGTTAAAAAAAAAGGGCTAAATACTGACTACTACGTAGTTTGGGTCCAAAATCAATTCAATCTCTAAACTTCTAATTTCATCAAGAACACCCCTGCACTTTCAATTTTGAACTAATAGGTTCAATTTGTTAGTCTTCAGACAATTGAGTCATTTAACTTATTGACGTGGCTCATATATGGCCTATGTTTTATGATGTGGTGTTGAGGTGGCCTGCATAGTCAATTTTGGAGTGAGTCCTACTATTAGAAATCTATTAAATAAATAGTTTTTCAACAAATAATCCAACTATAACTTGAACTCATAACAGAATATTAATGAATTGGACCTATTAGATCAAAATTGAAAATACAGGGGTGTTTTTATTGAAATTAGAAGTTCAGGGACTGAATTGATTTTGGACCTAAACCACAGAGTAGTAACTAGTATTTAGCCCTAAAAAATAAACTGAGGTATCAAATTGATTTGTTTTTAAAACTTTAGGTATCATTTTGATCACTTTTGAAAGTTGGGTATCAAGTTGATTTGTTTTTAAAAATTTAGGTATCATTTTGATCACTTTTAAAAATTTAGGTATCATTTTGATCACTTTTGAAAGTTGGGTATCATTTTGTCCGGTGAAGAAAAGTTTTGACCCTAGTGGTGGGTTTTACTCTATTTTATTACAGTAACTATAAACTTTTTAACAATTTTCTGATAATTTTTCTTATGTTACCAAACACTGGAAACAAAAATTCATAGGAAATTTAATTTTTCATTATATGGGTCTCATTATATGGGAAAGATAAAAAAAATTACTTTCCTTTCTGTTAATCAAACGATGTCTAAGAGTGGTTAATTTTGTTTTCTTGCGACATGGATTGAAAAATGAGTCATTGCATGTTGAGTCGTTTAGTAAACGGATTATTTTGCATCCAACACTCTAACATGAAATAAATTTATGTAACTTGTTTCTATATAATTGAGATCTGCACCTGGTTATTAGTTTCATACTCAACTGATCACACATCAAGATTAGAGATTGAATGTTTTACATAGATCCAGTAGTGAAGTAATGTAGCTAAATATCTAGATCAACATTCCTTCTTCACAATGAAAAAACGAACTCTTCATCGATGGCCTGAAAAGGTATTTTAGATTCTAGGAAGATTCTTCTGAATGGAATGAGATGGATTGTAGGCAAAAATAGTCAAATAAACTTTTGGCTCTATAATTAGGTATATTCTTTTCCTTAATCAATATGATAGACAGTCATTTTACACACCTTATTATTACTACTAATTTAGTGAAAGACTATATTATACACCGTCAATGGAATCTAGACAAGCTCAATAATGTACTTCCTCATGATATTGTTAAAAAGCTTCTATACATCTTCCTTACTATGATTATCAAGATGAGTTTATTTGAGGCCCAACTGACCATGGTAAGTTTACAATTAAGTCTGGTTCTAAGTTGCAAAATGACCATATACCAGCTCATTCTCAAACTAAACTTTTAAACACAATGTGGACACTTAACTTACCTCCTAAAATTAAAGTTTTCAGTTGGCTTTAAATTCGACAAAAGCTAAAAATTAGAGACTCAATTGTTACTTACTAATACAGCAATAGATAGGTTTTACCCTTTTTGCCATAATGATTTAGAAATAATTGATCATCTGTTCTTATATTGTCCTTTTTATAAGAAAGTTTGGTCATTTTATCCTTCACAATTTCAACCAATTAATTGGAATCTATCTTATATATTGATTGGCTTAAATTTATAAGTTAGCCTCTATTACACAAAACCATAAATTCTTTAGAAAATTACACACAAGTGTCATTTTAAAATTTTAATTAGCTATAAAGCCACCTAGTTTTTCTTGTACAACTAAGGCCACTTTCATCTTCAATTTATTTTGTACTCTACGATTTTGCCCATCTGCAAACAAAACAGTCTTTGTCTCTCTCTCTCCCCTTCCTATCCGTCACCACAGACCTCTCTCTCTCTATCTCTCCTTCCTCCCTCCCCGTAACCATAGACCTTTCTCTAGAGCTCACTTGGACCACCGGAGCTAACTGCCGCCGGGATAGAATGATCGAGCCTCTCCACAGTTTGAATTGGTCATCGGGCTGCTGGAAGAGACTGATTGAGCCTCTCTACGGTTCTAATTCATCGTTCAATTTTCTGATGCGCCGGGCCGGAGGCAGTGTGCGTCACCGGAGGTAATGGCTTCATCGACAACGGTCGGGGTCTCCTCCATCTTCCTCCATGACTGGATAGTCGTTATTGTCGTCTAGAAGATCTGGTATGCGAGCTCTAGTGTCGCAAAACCACCTGGCCTTACGGCTCCGGCGTCAGGTCCAATAACGACAGCGACGACATCGTCTCCGCCTTCAAAGGTAACTCCAACCTCTTCTTGCATCTTCGGCCTCGTTCCCACCGCTAGGATCTGAGATTGCGTATCTGAGCTCCGATTTGAATCTGTCGGGATCTGAGATTGCATATCGGAGCTCCAATCTGAGATTGCATACCTTGAGCTTCCGATCATCGAGCCCGGTGGCCAAGAGCTCAAATTCGAAGCCGAGTCGTTCTCCAACGAGCGGCTTTGATTTGGCGACTGAGATCTGAAGCAGTCGATGCTTTCAAAGTCGTCGGCGGCGGTAGAATCGCCTGGTGGAGTGAAATGTTTGGGATTTTAGGGTTTTGATTATAATGTATAAGAACATTGATGATTTTGATAGAAATGTTTGGTGAAATGGAGTAATGGAGTGATCTATATGAAAAAGTAGGAGTCTTCTTTTGAGTTTTGGTATAGAACAGATTGGATTTTTGATTCTTTAACTGGTGAGTGTTGAAACTGTTTCTAATTTTTAGTTGCAAAGATGGTATGCGTTGTGTTGAAACTGTTTCTAATTTTTAGTTTCAATTTGAGAATATATGTGTGTGCCTCCTTTAAAGTTGGGGAATGCATCAAATGGCCGTAGTAGGATTGTAATTTTGGTTTCTTAACTGGCTCTGGAAGCATATGTTTACCAGAGTTTGATTTGATTGGTTATAATTGCTGCTTGTAAGAGGTATTGTAGCTATAATTTGGAAGCCTTCGATATTGTAAATGTATAGTTGTTTTAATGTTTCATAGAAGTTTTTGTGTAGGTTGGTAGTAGCTTTCTCAGTCGGTGATAGTAGCTTCGTTAGTCTCTGGTAATAGTTTTTCAATCTCGCAAATTGATTTTGTTTTGCATGATAGTAGTTTTCCGTGTTGGTGTGAGTAGGTTTTAGTGATGATTAAAGTAGTTTTTGGTGCCGGTGAGAGTAGCTTTTTCATATTGGTGGGAGTACTTTTTGTTGCTAGTGACAGTGGCTTTTATTTCTTATGAGAGTAGTTTTTCTTGCTAGTGACAGTAGTCTTTTTTTTTGTGAGAGTAGTTTTTGTTGCTGGTGATAGTAGCTTTTCTGGTGACAGTAGCTTTCTGATATTTGTGATAGTAGTTTTTGTTGTTGGTGTAAGTAGCTTTAAGTGTTGCTGAGTGTAGTTTTTGTTGCTGGTGACAGTAACTTTTTTTGCTGATGACAGTAGTTTTTGTGACCTCGCCGAAAAACTCATCAGAGTAGCTTTTGTTGCTGGTGACAGTAATTTTTGTTGTTGGTGGGAGCAGCTTTTAGTGTTGGTGATAATAGTTTTTGTAACCTCACAGAAGGCCGTCAGAAATTTCATCAGAGTAGCTTTTGTTGGTAGTTACAGTAGTTTTTGTGACCTCACCGGAGGTTGTTGTAAATCTCACCAAAGTAGCTTTTGTTGCTAACGACAGTAGCTTTTGTGGTCACCGGAGTTCACTGGAAGTTGGCCGGAAACCCACCGGAGTTGGCCAGAGACCCGCTGGAAGTTGGCCGGAGGTCGGCCGGAGACCAGCCGGAGTTGACCGGATGCCTCGCCGGAGAGGAGAGAGAGAGAATGATTGTTGACTTTTTACTCTAGTGGCATTTCTGTAAATATATTGGTTTTTATATCTAAAATATAACACCCTTTTTAATCTAGTGGCCTTATGAGGGAAAAAACTAGTTGGTGGCCTTATAGCTAAAAAAACATTCAAATATGCACTTATATGTAATTAACCCTAAATTCTTTAACAAATTTTATCCCTAAGTTATGACTCGATGGTATGCTAAAAACAAATTAATCCACCAGACGAGTCTTTCTTATGGCCATGCGGAACTTTATCTGAGTCATCGTCATATTGAATTTAACTTCTCCATGAGCACGACGGTTTCCATATCATTCTCTTCAATTTTTTTTAGCTTCTCGATTGCCTGAGCCAATTGGACTTTAGGCTGCTTGCTCATCCATGGTGGTGACTCCTATCACCATGACTTGGATAATGAAAGAGACATCTTTCAAAATCTCTTCCTTTTGCTTATCAAGAGACGATTTGGGGCATAGGTTTGTACTTGGATCAAGACCAGAAGTGGGCAAAGGAGAATGTTCCCTTGAATTGCTTGAGAACGCCATACATACTTGCTTAATGTGGTTTGTCCTTACTGTTGTCAAAGTGATGATTGGCTGATGCGATTTAGGCGGATAAATTGTGAATATCATTAGTCGAGATGACTCACTTTGAGAGGTATGATTGCTAAGGTTTCTACTCATATTTGGAGTAGCTACCTCATTGATCTTGTTTGTTGACTTAACTTGAATCATCTTTGAAGCCATATGCTGAGGATGACTGCTTGAGATTGTCGGAGAAAAAGATGAGAGGTAGAGATGGTTCCATTGAGCATGTCAATTATGTAAACACGAAAATCCTGCAACAAATGAAAGAAGAACAGGCGTACAAAATAATATTTTTTTATTAATGAATTTGATCAAGGATTACAATCTCTGTAGTTAATCTTAATAAGAATTTCCTCTAATTTGATCTTCGACGTTGGTTTAATACAAGGGTAGTAAGCACTTGATCTTGAATTGAACAGTTATAATGTGAACTTGTTGTTGTGTTGAATATTTGAAGATGCCGGTTGATCAAGAGCAGTAGATGCTTGACCTTGATTGGATATGGGCAACGAGTGATGTCACGTAGTAAGCGTTCTTTGACTTTGGTAGGAGATGAATTGGTACATGTGCTTGTGTTTATTGATTCTCCACAAGTTTGACGACTTCTGAGCTTGTAGGTGATTTCCTTGTTTGTCTGAAGTTGGTGAGGTGATTGGATTGACTATTTAGCAGCTTGATGGTCCTTCACAAGCTTGGGAGACTTTTTAGCTTTGGAGAGATTTCTTTCGTCTATTGAAATGTCTTCCCTTACTTTAAGAAGAGGTAAATATTGTTAGCGTTTTCCTCGAATGGAATACATTGATGACGTCATATTAATTGCATTCATTAACTGTGTAATTAAATCAATAAGTTTTAATTAATTGATTTAATTATATTTTTTAAAGGAATATGTCAATCAAATAAAATCATGATGCTTGATATCAATTGAAATATTCCTTAATTGTGTAACTAAATGAATAGGTTTCACTTGACTGATTTAGTCATTTTTGTTTAATGAATATATCGATCGATTATGATCTTATTTAATACTGGATATCAATCAAATTTAATCCGATTGATATTTATACTTAATACTTGATTTTAATTGAGGTAATTGATTTACTTTGATTGATCCATCAAGAGTAAATATCAATTAGCAATAATTTGACATTTCCATGTCACTTACTCAATGAATCTTCTGGTATTTCGCGTATTCAAATTTAGTAACAAATGAGTTATGTGTACCATTTGTGAGACCCATGCGCCAATTAAGTTTGGTTAGTCCCAATTTTAAGTGTCGATTGAATCAATTTAATGAATTTATTTTTCATTAAATTTAGTGTGTCTACATTCAACTTCATTGCATGGTTTCTCCAAAATTCAACATAAAATTGACTCCAAACTCCTTGTTATTCTTGGAGAATTAAAACTTTGGTTTGAGATATAAAGCACATAGTTTCTTTCTTTGAAGACATATCTTTTACTCTCTTTTTTTTAATAAAGACATATCTTTTACTTATATATAGAGAGAGATGCAAATTTCCTTACAGATTCTATAGTTCATCTTGGCCACTCACTACATTTAGCTAATTGGACTAGAATGATCTGTACCTCAGCTGCTCATGCTTTACATTTAGATTTATCAATGTTAGGTTGTATTAGATGAGCTACTTTGTAGCCTTGTATTTTTTCTGTCATTGAAAAAAAAAAATAGTGAAGTAATGTTTTAACCACTATGACCGGTTTAATGCTGTGACACCACATAGCAACGCAATATCCATTAATATCACTATCATAAATTTCACTCTTGTGATCGTGTACTAGTTGCTAGTTGTTGAATAATAAATAATAATAATTTAATCGATAGCACAATTTCCCCTTCGATATTTCCCTTTGTCTCTTTGGTTCCTTTTAGCAAAGGCAAAGGCAAGATTTCTCAGGGTCTCCATCTATCATCTGCAGAAGAGGGTAGAACCGCAAATGGGTACTTATATTACGTGGATTTTTACTTTGACACTGAGTTCACTAATCAAGAATCTAATTTAAGACGAATTGGTAATATTTGTACGTTTAGGCTCATCATTTTTCCCAGATTATAAGTTGGCTTTGATTATTAGAAAAAGTTTATGAGTTCACGTATCATTACATCTACGGTAAAATAATCTGTACATCAAAATCAGCTTTCTATTTTCTGTGATCGCAGACTAGTTCAAGATCAGACGATTCAGTCAATCTAGTCTACCGGTACACGGTGACAGTCTATCAAACCTACTTAATACATGCATAAGTACCCGGCACGTACAAAACTCCCATTAACTGATATAGGAATACTTCTGAAAACATAAGACCTTGCAGCAAATGATTACAACAACATGCAAATGCATCTAAAATTATATATGCAAAGCTTATTATAGTGCTATAAATATTTTATTCAAGGGTGGCTTCAGACCAAGTCCCCATATT
Source organism: Rosa chinensis (assembly GCF_002994745.2). Classification (NCBI taxonomy): domain Eukaryota; kingdom Viridiplantae; phylum Streptophyta; class Magnoliopsida; order Rosales; family Rosaceae; genus Rosa; species Rosa chinensis. The sequence goes on along the minus strand of NC_037093.1, from coordinate 9,079,653 downwards.
ATTCATTAATTGCATGCAATTAAGCTAGCTAGCTAGTACCCTTCTGAATTAGTCAGCCATATATAAAAATCGATGAGCACCGAATGCTTTCACATATGCATTTGGTAGTAATGGTCAGGGGCAGTATCCGGGTCGGGTTTCTCAAGTACACCATCCACGTTCCTCAGCCAGAAAGTCTGGTTATTAAGAGATGCTGCTCCTTTAGGGACATCATCCATCACCCGTTCATGCCCTTTCGGAATATATATTCCGGTGCGTGGATCCGGAACCCAGCTGCTGCTCTGTGAACTCGAACTCTCCATATCCGGCCGCTCGTGACTTTTCTTCTTTCTGCTTGATCCTTCCTCAGTTCCACTTAGCTTGCAGAAGTAGCGTTGATCCACTCGCTTAGCTTCCCGGCATGAACTGGCATAACCATTAGCCCAGTTAATATTCGTGGTACGGAAAAGTCTTGCTACTTTTAACGTATGTGAATCTAGTAGAGTAACACCTTTATGTCTATAGTGCACAAATCTAATGTCAGAAATATTATGTGCGTTGCAAAGAATGAAAGATTTTCACTTTTCGCCAATTGATTAATTATGAGTTACATGCTTTAACATATGCGTACGTAGTTTCAAATAGTGAATCAAGTAATACGTTATTCTTATGTATATACCAAGTTTCTTTCACCGGTTTCTCTCATATTTACTTAGGTAAATAGGTTTGTTAATTGGTATGCAAACTTACTAATTTCATCTCCCAAGCCATTTAGCTTCACAATTGAAAGCTACATAGTTATCAACTGCGTACACTAGACTCTGCTATACCTAATGAACTAATTAAGAACATCAATAAGTACAGTACGTACCTGAGAAGAAATATCTTTGATTTTGAAACCCCTCCACTTGTCATAGCGCGAGTGCTACCCAATAACATACAGATCAAGCAACCTAGCTCTTATCAAATATCTAATATGGAAAACAAGCAATTGATGCTGATAATCAAAAGCAACGGTATGGAACTTTGAGAAGGCAGTCTGCGGTATATATAATCAATTATAGAGCTAGGAATATGTTCTATCTAGGGCATCGATGATCTAGTGAACGTTAATTCATATAGAGAAAGCAAGCCACGCATACATCCAAAATATTCAAATAACGAAAAGCAAAAGGTGACGAAAGGCACTCATAAAATTTCTTTACATTTCCGGAAAAGCTAATGGGTTATTCCAGCATTCTGTGTGGCTCTGAACCAATGCTAGCTCACATCATTATAGCATACCCTTTGAATATGGCTAAAGGATTAAAGGAATGCATATGGTAAATGTACCTTGTGTCTATTTGGTGCTCTTCATTTAAGTACGCGAGGAATATATTACCATGTACCTTCTTGTACAAATGGTAGATCTTATGATCTGCAGATGTGACAACTAGTACTGTACGTGGCAACTCGTCTTTGGAGAATAACCCTATCTTGACCAAAAAGCAAAAGAGAAACTTACTTGAGCCCTTGGCATGATATTTGTGAAAGGAAAATGATTTGTGGCCTCAATGAGGCCTAAGATTTATGGCCTCAATATTAGGTGTCATGCCATGTCACCTATACACACCATCTATTTGTCAAATCATGCCATGTAATTCTTGAGAAAAATATCATTTTAGCCTTCCAAAATCTAATGACCTTTTTTTTTTTCTAAAAGAAAAAATTATTTTGTCTTTTTTTTCTCTTTTCATCACACTCATGCTTAGATTTAAATAACAATGTCAAGAATAGAAAAAATTTCATGTAATTCAATCAATAGATTTGCACATACATTTGATCAATAGATTTGCATAACACATGTATATGAGTTCAACCTTTGTTGCGTTTCTGTAAATTTTGAAAATATAATGTGAAAAATACATAGTTATATCATTATGTATGTTATTATGTTCATTCTTTTCTTTTTATGTAGCTAGGGTTTAAACTTTTTATTTTAGTTTATTATTTTCTGTGTGTTTATTTTCCTTATATTTAGATTGTAGATGATAATTAATGAATGCTACTAACATGAAATTCTTTTTCTTACCTCTTAATTTAGACATATGTATTTTCCAAATTCAATTTATTAATGCTTTTTTTTTGGATGAAATCTTTTTTTTCTCTTTTCATCACACTCATGCTTAGATTTAAATAACAATGTCAAGAATAGAAAAAATTTCATGTAATTCAATCAATAGATTTGCACATACATTTGATCAATAGATTTGCATAACACATGTATATGAGTTCAACCTTTGTTGCGTTTCTGTAAATTTTGAAAATATAATGTGAAAAATACATAGTTATATCATTATGTATGTTATTATGTTCATTCTTTTCTTTTTATGTAACTAGGGTTTAAACTTTTTATTTTAGTTTATTATTTTCTGTATGTTTATTTTCCTTATATTTAGATTGTAGATGATAATTAATGAATTCTACTAACATGAAATTTTTTTTCTTACCTCTTAATTTAGACATATGTATTTTCCAAATTCAATTTATTAATGCTTTTTTTTTTTATGAAATTAATCAATAAAGTTATTGCCTATTTCTTGACTCCTAATTCAATATATTTATGCTATTTGGAAAGAAAAATTATAGGAAAGAATTTAAATAAATGAAGAAAAATATTGGTTAAAGAATTTGTAGACATATCTCTTAAATTAATACATAATTAATAGCTGATTTTTTTTCGTCACTTAATTAAATTCATTAATGTAATTGATTCACCCCTAACATCTAAAAGGAAATATAAAAGGGTAAAGTTGGTGTTGCAATAGTATGATGTGGCAAGATATATTATGTGAAATTGAAAATAAAATTAGTATTTGCTTACATGGCATGACACCTAGAATTTGAGGCCATAAATCTTAGGCCTCATTGAAGCCTTATATCATTGCCCTTTATGAAATTGAAGTATTTGATGGCCCAAAAGCAATGACCCAACTTAAACCCGACTGCCCAACTTCCCCTCTTTGTGCCGCTTCGTTCGGTCCACACCGGTTACCTATAAACTAATAAAAGTGGTTAACTACTTTAATATCATTGCTGCTTGGTTGCTTATTTACATATAGAAAATCTCTAAAGAATTAATGTGCATTGTTGGTTTGTTTCGAGAGGTTTCGGTTTGGTCACCCTCTCTTGTTATTTAAAATTTAAAAAAAGTGCTAAAAGATCGATTGAAATTTAATTTGGGGGGTCATTCTGATTTTTCATGTATCCATCTGAAAATGCAGAATTGCCTGTGGTTCAGCTTTTGCAACCTTAAAGCTTAGAGTAGCTGAAGCATTGGTGACATTGTGTTTTGCAGTAACTTCATACTCCCCATGAAACAAGGAAACATCTATGAACCCTTGATCATCGGTCCACTCCTTGATAAGCTTATCCACAACATCTCCTGATGGAGTGTTCTTGAAGTTCTAATCAGCAAGGGTTGTCTCACTAAACCCAACTACCTCTGGACCAGCAAACATTATGATCCCTTGGACCGCCGGATGAGAAAAACCCTCCCTCAGTACCTCTTCCAAATACTGAGGCTACACAAGCAAATAAGAAAAGTGTCACAAACCAAATGTGTAGTTTTCTGTGATTAATTATAAGATTTCTCATAAAAATTAGAGTACCTGATTTTCTCATTTTCCAACAGATCGACACTTCTGTAATCCATATTGGAAATCCTGTTGCACCTAGAAAGTCTAAACCTTATCTCATGTAAGCAAGGTTTGGCTGACCGGTGGCAAAGTGACTTAGCAGACATATTCTTGAAATTTCTTCTTGTAGTTGGCTGGGCTTGCTTGCTCATCTTGACAGTATTCGATGGTATTGAACTCATTCATCAACATAGTAGTGTCAGGGTCAAGCTGTCGAGCAGTGGAAAAGAATGATGCAGAAGCATTTTCGCCAAGTTTATCTTGAAAAATCTGAAATGGAGATTCTCATTGACTGCATACCAAGCAATTAATTGCCCTTTATATCTAGGAATCACTGAATTGATTCTCCTTTCTTCTGCTGTTCCAATGTCCTCGGAGGAAAGAGATTTAAGCCAGAGAGGCTGCATGTTTGGATCTTCCCAGATGATATTGTGACCTCTCTAAAAGAAATGCCATTCTGTTTGGGAAATTTCACCATGGCATCTACGGTAGTATAGTCTTCTTGGCCTTGTACTAACTTCGTGCTATACCATTTCATTTCGTTGGTGAAAGTGGTAAATTTAAATCTTGATGTAAACCAGTTCTGGTAATCAGTGTTTGTGAGGATGTCATGGTTCATGCCACAGCCAAATGGGAAGTTTGACTTGGTTTGTTTGATGGAGACTTAGGCACTTCTCAGAGGAGTTTTGTTTGTTTCCTGAGTTACCTAGATCCTCACCTTACTCTTACGTACCTGCAGCGTTCAAATCGATTACACACAATACATTCACGAAATGGCACGAATTTATATGAAAGTATGATGCAGAACAAGCAGCATTATGAGTATAATTGAAATTTTGGATCCAAATGAGAAAGGAATTGCAACCTTTGGAATGTGATAGATAATTTGGTATTCTCAATCTAGGATTATGTGCATACATTATGAAATTCTGATTTAGAAGTCTTTCATCGTGTTTACCTCATCGATGCTCTTGTCTTGGTGAGATCTCCATTCCTCCTTGGTGAATGGTTGTAATGAGACACTGTCTACCCATATGTCCACTGCTGTATTTTTGCTCTACATAAAACTGCTGAAGTTTTGATGGAAATGAAGAAAGGTAGAAGACAAAGAAGAAAAGGTAAAGATGAAAGCAAAGAAGAGCTACTGGTATATTTCTCTGATTGTTTACAATGAGCTAGAACACGCTAAAAGGACTAATCGTACTTATTCTACTACTTATAGTGATTATGCCTTAACTAACTCCATACTGACCATCAGATCAATGACAAGTGTCATGAATCTGTGCATTATCACAACAACTCTAACAACTAATGAACAGACTTGTAACAAACACTGTACTCGAATCTTCTAACCCTTCCAGCTGTTAATTGGTTATTCTTTGCATCAATTACAGTCTGATCCTTCACTTTCACCTGAAGTAAATTGGTCTTGCAGTAATATTTGACTTTCACAGGTCTGAGAACTTCTTTGACCTTCAATGACCTGTACAACTTGATCTGCTTGATTTTGTATTATAGTCTCTACATCCCCCCTCAAACTAGTGCTGGGAGGCCCAAGCACTAGGTTGCAGCACAGGTATGAAAACTGAGCAGTACTAAGCCCCTTGGTAAATATATCAGCGAATTGATCAAGGGAAGGCACAAACTGTAATGTTAAATCTCCTTGGAGTACCTTTTCTCTAGTAAAATGCACATCCACTTCCACATGCTTGCATTTGGACTTATGGACTGGATTGGAGGCCAAGGCGAGAGCAGAAACGTTATCACAGTGAAGAATGGGAACATTAGGAAGCTGAATGTCGATATCTTGCAGTAAATGCCGAAGCCAAAAGATCTCAGAGGCTGTATCAGCCATGGCGCGATACTCGGCCTCAGTTGAGGACCGAGAAACGGAATGTTGCTTCTTAGAACACCATGAAATTGGACAATTACCAAAATAAATCACAAATCCGGTGGTTGACCTCCTATCATTTGGGTCCCCTGCCCAATCGGCATCTGAAAAAGCCCGCAACTCAAGAGAGGCAGACCGATAAGTAAGACCAAGGTTGGTGGTACGAATGAGATACCTCAGAATCCTTTTCACAGCAGCATAATGAGCCTCAGTTGGAGCTTGCATAAACTGACACACTGTATTTACACTATAAGCCAAATCTGGTCTTGTAAAGGTCAAATATTGTAAACAACCAACAATGCTTCTGTAGTGTGTAATATCAGAATATGGAGGACCTTCATCTCGAAGCAATTTTGCATAAGGCATATTGAGTCATAAAAAGAATCAAGGATTTTGAGGTTAGTATTTCGCTTTACCTCAAAAACAATATCAACTGGGGATGTGAAATTTGCAACTATGCCACCTTTTAGCAGGGTCCAGCACCCATGCTGAGCTATGACAATAATGACATAAACCCGAGGTATGCCTTCACGGTTGGGAAACTTGAAAACAACAGCCACAATCTCACTTCCTTCGCTGACTTGAACCGAAGCTGAAATTTCATATAACAGAAAAATAAAAATTCGATAAAACACTAGCATGTAGAAAGGGTTTTTTAATTGATTGATTCTGAAACATTAGCTACTTACCAGAAAAGCTATAGAGTTTTCCTTCTTCAACTTGAACCTTCTGGGAAAAACTGTCTAAAGGATTCCTCCTACTGTGTGCCACAATGAACCTGTTTCCTTCCTTTGATATTCTTTTTGAGATCTTCCCTTGTCCAAAGCTAGACTCCAAACACTTGCCATCCTTCAGTGTTGTTATTAAATTCTGGATTTGCTATGACCCCTCCTCCATATAGAGCTCCCAGGGGCTCTACCAAGCACTATTTGATCAAAATGACACGTAATTAAAAGGTGCATTAACATTTTACTCAGAAAGTATAATGATACTACAAAAATGTTGGATCAATCCATAAAAGCAATAGTAATATTGTGAAGGGTAAGATCATCAGTTGATTCTTGCCTCGGTTGTTGTCGAGTAGTTGTAGAATGAAGCATAGGTGCCATGCCCTGTAACAACAGTTGGATAAAATTCTAATTAGCCTGAATATGACAAAGGAAAAGATGCATTGTGCTCTGCTGCGCACAATGTTTAATCGAAAGTGACAAAGTGTGCATGCGTGTGAGCCACAAAACAGATAAAGAGAGAGAGACCATAAAACAGATAAATGCAGGAAAGCCATAAACTGAGGGTGCTGCTAGCTTCTGTGAACATCTTGATCAATCAGTATTAGCAGTAGGTCCTTCCCTGATAGTTGAGACCACACTGCAAATCTATATATATATATATACACACACACACACACACTGCAAATCTATATATATATCATGGGATAGGGTATTCATGATGGTTTCAAAAGCTAATGTACATATATATGTACATTAATGTACATATACATATATATATATATATATATATATATATATATATTGCTAAAAAAGATAGTTGAGCACATAGCAAATGGATGCAATGTATTGGAGTTATGTATTGAAGATAATTGAATTTCTTTTTCTTCTAAATCTCTCTTCTCCCAATTAATGGGATGCTATCTCAGACTAATTACCATATATGGGTATTCATAAACTTTCTAATTGATACTTTCAAGCTATAAATTCATAACAATTTTAGAATAATTTTTAAGTAGCAAGTGCCAGATCTAATGAAAATTCATGAGTTGTCATGAATCATTATCTCAGAGCTGAACTACTAGCACTGCAAATTGTAATGATTTTTTTTATTTGCTTTTGTCTAATAGAGTAATCTTGTGTGAGTTAACCTTGCTAGACATTGGCAATGTATTGGGGGTTATGAATTTCTTTTTCTTCTAATTTTTTGCATGATAGTATTTCAAGACGTTCTCTAGATGCTTATTGTAATCAGGGGTTTAGGTTTAATGTCCCTCTCTTGTATTCGACAGTTTCATTAATCAAGACTTGAGGGCAGCTGCACCAGCCCTTTATTCAAAAAAAAAAAAAATTCTATCCCTCTCCCAATTAATGGGATGCTCTCTAAGACTAATTACCATATATGGGTATTCAAAAACATTTTGTTTTTTTTTTAAATAAAAGGTTAATATCATTAGATAACTAGCCAACAAGCCAAAGTCTAACATACACTTAAAGACAGAAAAATGGCGGGATAACAACCATGCTCCTATCTAAGCAATGTAAACTCATTACAAGACAATTTTGAGCCCGCTTTGTAAGCGAACTCATAAACAAAGAACAACTCTGTGTTTTCTAGGGCAAAATCATTGACTAGCTTCCTCATTAGCCAGGCGAGCGAGCAATTGCGGTACCAACAGAGAGCTACTTCCTAGCAAACAAATAGGAGCAAATCCTTATCCATAAGCCGCTTGAAAAAATGTCAATCTTATTCCAGATAATTACCAACTCCCGAAGCAGTCCTGATCCGAAAATGATTGAACATTATGAAAATAAAAGAAAAAATGGGCTCTGCCACCCCTCAACAACCACCACAGGCCCGATCCAGCTGAAAAGGAAAAAGGATAGCCCACATCTCCGGGCCCAACCCAAACCCTAGCGTGAACTATGAGTTTCGGCTGACATGGAGACGCAGACCCGATCCTCCCCTCCCTCCCAGATCAGCATCACTATTAGAGAAAACCAATTTAGGGACAAAAAATTTTGGGACGGACTAATTTTTCGTCCCCAAACACATAATTAGGGACAAATTTTTTGATTTTGTCCCTAAAAGTTTTGTGTTTCAAAATTCTCCACTCAATGCTATTAGAGACAAATAAATTTCAATTGGGGACAAAAAATATTTGTCCCAAAATTTAATTGGGGATGAAATGTAATTTCGTCTCTTTTTTTTTTTTTTTTTTGTAAATAATTGATTAAAATTTGAGAGGGAATTATGCCAAATTTCAAAATTTTGATGAAAAGAAATAGGGGTGAAGTTTTTTTGCCCCTAATTCTATTGGCAGTATTTTTGTTTTATATAACATATAACATATATGAAACGGAAGATTCAACTTTGTACTAAACTCATAAGACAAGACAATGCAACTCGACAAGCTGAGAGGAAAAAAAAAGAAGAAGATAATATCTAAGAGATTTCGATCCTAATTCTTTTATTACCTCTAATCTCTAATTTTACTTGTTTACCCTTCCAAATTAATGTGATTTTCATAGTATATGTATGAGGGGTATTTACGTAAAAAGGTTATTTTTATTATATATATGATTATCTATTTATTATTTTTTCATTTATCATATGTAATTTATTTTTAATTAAAATTTTAACTAATATATCCTAGCGTACTACCATAAAGGCCGGCGTACCACTTACCCAACCTAGGCGCCAACCTCTTTCTAATCGAAGTTGTTCATACAGTTGAAGTATTAGCGCGTATGTATATGCATAAGATTTTTTGAAACATGACTCCATCAAGTTTGTCTTCTTTTGTTAAAATTGCTCCATCATGAATTCTCCTTACCTGGAGTTCGTCTTGAGGGAATTTCTTCTCACCTGGATTCGACTCCTCACTCATATTTTTATCGAAGGGAATGCTGCTCACCCAGATTCGCTTTGAGGAGATTTCTCCTCACACAGATTTGTATTTAGGGAATTACTTCTCACCTGGATTCGCCTTGAGAGGATTTATTCTCATCCAGATTAGCCTTGAGGAGATTTCTCTTCACTCAAATCTGCCTTCAGAGGTTTAATGATATTTTGTGTTTTTAAATTCGAAAAGCGTTTTATATTGAATATAATTTCTTATTGAAACCAACTGAGGTGACTTAATTGGCCTAGATATCTGTTGCAATCTTTTCCATCTGATTTTCAACCACACGACTATGAGATGGGCGTAAGGTTTAGGGGTTTAATGATGTTTTGTGTTTTTCAATTCGGAAAATATTTTATATATTGAATTTAATTTCTTATTGAAATCAATTTAGGTGACTTGATTGGCTTAGATATTTGTTGCAATATTTTCCATCCGATTTTCAACCGCACGACTATGAGAGGAACGTAAGGTACTTAATTTAATAATTCATTATATATATATTTCAAGATTTTTTAATTAAAAAATAAATAGTAAATAAATATGTTGTAAATTAAGCGCCTCCAATTAGTTGATTTTCTTTTTTATACGAATCTTTTCTTTTTTTTTCCCCATTATTTTACATAGGTCTATCTTTTGACGCAATACTACTCTACGACTCTAGTCTCCTCTGTTTGTGAGTGTAGGGTGCAGAAGACTGGCCTTCGTCTCTCTTCGGGTTCTCCCTTCTCCCAACACAAAGTTGCAGACCCATTATTCATCGCAAACCGATCTCTCTCCCTCTCGCTTGGAAGCTTCTTCTTCTCTGCTTCACGTTCGTTCTCTTCCCGAAGATTCTCCGATTCGTTTTCAGTTTCTATCTTCAAGTTCGTTCTCTCCTTCTCTCTCTCTCTCTCTCTCTCTCTCTCTCTCTCTCTCTCTCTCTCTCTCTCTCGGATTCGTTTTCCATTGAATAAAAGCTTTGTTTCATTCAATTTTTGATTTAATTCTCGATTAAAGCTCTGGGTCGTTGGCGTTCATGTTTCTGACCCAGTTTTGTTTTTCTGTGTTTCTTCAGTGTCTAGAAGTTTATGGTTTTCTGAATTTGACGGTGAGTTCACAGGTTAACCAATCACTAGAGGATCAATATATAGTTGCATTTACATTATTAGATTATATAATCAATGACCATGATGCTACTAAGTCTGAGGCAGAAGGACCAGATCCATAAAATGCATTTACATTATTAGATTATATAATCATGCACTTTCTGTTCTAGAGAAAAAGGATTATGCTTGAGAAATTTCTGATCAATCCATGTTCATGTGCTTTTCCATTTTGGTGCAGTGTTGTTTCCGAAGTAAGTTATGTACAAAGTTTGAGGTATTTAAACTGATGAATAAATTACGATATGAAAAGGAGAAATACAATGCCACACTTGTAGCTGCTTGTTTAATAGCCACAACACTTTATATATATCTTCTGGAACTGTACCCTTTGAATATATTTGTGTCTAGCTTATAGTATTTTTGTGAATCCTGAGCCGAAACTCATTATCTTGGACCAATAAAATCATAGATATAGTTTCATGAGGTGCAAAAGGAATGTGCAAAATTTATGTCCATATTTGTGACTTTAGTCTAAGAGTATGATTTAGTGATGTTTTCAATTCTATTCAATTCATTATCTTCTTTGGCTTTAGATCAAAGGGACCCTCTATATATAGGCCACTATATCTTTTGTCTTCAAAGATATCAATGACTATGGACTGTTTTGGTCTTTGCATGAGTGTTGTATTAAAAATTTTGTCTTCGTGTACAGAAAAATTGCAAGATCTGCTGGAGTAACGTGATAATAGAGCACAGCCAAGCCATTTTGAACTCTTTGTACTCATTTTTACTGGGACTTGACTAGAGATTGGGAGTTGAGGTATGTGAATCTTTTTCATTACATATAAAATTCATAGCAAATAATTATTGAACTTTGTTGATACCCTTGATGTTATCATACTTGAGGTGTTTGATTTACTTGATAAAACTATAAAACTAACCAAATATTACATGAATAAAACTCTAAAACAGACCAAGTCTTCCTTTTCTTTGTTATTGTTATTTTTTAGTGCTCATTTATAGGGTAGTCTGTCTTTGCAGGCAAAAGGTTATATTATTGTATTGCAGATTTAATCAGCACTTCTCGTCATTGATTTCTTACCAAAATCATAACTGCTTCTTGTCTCTGTTTCTTACTAAATATCCACTTTCATAGAATTGGATTAATCAATGTCAGATGCTGTGGAAATTCTGCATGTCTTATTTTTATTTTTTTAACATGGTTCAAATTTCAAGTTGATATTGATTTTCATTCTTGATATTTACTATAAAGATATTTTTTATTTAGCTTACTTTATGGATTTTCATTCTTGATATTAAATTTTGGTGTTTGATTTTTGTTACATTGTGTAGTTGGATGGATATGCGGCTAGGAGCATGAAGATTAATTATGTAGTCAGCTCCTACCTTGATCCCCTTACCGTTAAGGTAAACCCTTTCTTATTTGGGCTTATGGGTCTGATCACATGTTTTCTCTCATGTTTGTTTGCTTGTCTTTAGTTGCCTAACTCAAGTTTAAACCATTGGTATCTTGTGTCTATTTTTGCTTTGATAAGTATTTAGAGTAAAACCCACCACTAGGGTCAAAACTTTTCTTCACCGGACAAAATGATACCCAACTTTCAAAAGTGATCAAAATGATACCTAAATTTTTAAAAGTGATCAAAATGATACCTAAATTTTTAAAAACATATCAACTTGATACCCAACTTTCAAAAGTGATCAAAATGATACCTAAAGTTTTAAAAACAAATCAATTTGATACCTCAGTTTATTTTTTAGGGCTAAATACTAGTTACTACTCTGTGGTTTAGGTCCAAAATCAATTCAGTCCCTGGACTTCTAATTTCAATAAAAACACCCCTGTATTTTCAATTTTGATCTAATAGGTCCAATTCATTAATATTCTGTTATGAGTTCAAGTTATAGTTGGATTATTTGTTGAAAAACTATTTATTTAATAGATTTCTAATAGTAGGACTCACTCCAAAATTGACTATGCAGGCCACCTCAACACCACATCATAAAACATAGGCCATATATGAGCCACGTCAATAAGTTAAATGACTCAATTGTCTGAAGACTAACAAATTGGACCTATTAGTTCAAAATTGAAAGTGCAAGGGTGTTCTTGATGAAATTAGAAGTTTAGAGATTGAATTGATTTTGGACCCAAACTACGTAGTAGTCAATATTTAGCCCTTTTTTTTTAACTTCTTTGTTAAATTAAATGCAAAATCAAGCACAAAAATTGAAGTGATTTGTGGTCAGAGGGCCATCAATCATCTATAACCCAATCTTCTTCTTCTATAGAATTAAAAAAAAATCTTCCATTCAATTTCAATTCTACCATCAATCGTAGAAACAAATAAAGTTCGGATGTTTCCCAACTTCTAAAGAAACAAAGAAAAATGGGAAGAGAGAGAGAGGCAGAGATAGAAGAAGAAGAAGAGAATTAACAAAGTAAAATAAAAAATAATTGAAAAATAGTTTTTTGTGTAAAATATTATTATAACCTCATAAAATACTGCACCACACGTGATCAATTTTAACAAAAAGTTACAAAAAATTAAACCGAGGTATCAAATTGATTTGTTTTTAAAACTTTAGGTATCATTTTGATCACTTTTGAAAGTTGGATATCAAGTTGATTTGTTTTTAAAAATTTAGGTATCATTTTGATCACTTTTAAAAATTTAGGTATTATTTTGATCACTTTTGAAAGTTGGGTATCATTTTGTCCGGTGAAGAAAAGTTTTGACCCTATTGGTGGGTTTTACTCAAGTATTTATGGTGTTGTTTGGTACTGAAAACTAACTTTTGTTTAATTTGATGTTTTACACTGATTAAATAATGTTTTATGTTCATCATGAACCCATTTTTGTAAAACGTCAATCATGTTTCCTTATCAAATCCTATTTACTCATTTCAGTATTTCTTATCAAGGTCCACCATATATATTTTCATTTTATCACTTTCATGCATTTTGTTGGGGTCAGCAATGTTTTACGATTAAGACTTTTGGTGTAGGTATACTGATCGGACACATGTTCAAGGACAGTCACCATATGCTTCTGGTTCTCCATCAAAAGCCGTCTACATTTTTGATATTAATTAGTTATAGATATTATTTCTAGTTGAAGACTTACGAAGCATATTATGAAAGTGCTTCATTTGTTCATGTTAGTTGGATTTGAAAAAAGAGTTGATGTTAGGGCTTTGTTTATTACTATATTATCCATAATAAATTCAAATTTTTTGTAAAAGAAAAATTCTATTTATATAATTGGCGACAACCCTTAGATTTGTTGCCTAATATAATTCAATAATTTAATAAAAATTTAAATTAAATTTTAAAATAATTTAAAATTTGAGATTAAAAGGAGACAAAGTGAGTTTCGTCCCCTATTTGTCTAATTGGCGCCATTAAATTTGAAAAAAAATTTAAATTTTGAAAATAAAAGGAGACGGAATGAGTTCGTCCCCTATTCCTCTGATTGGCGCCAATTTATTTTATTTTCCCTCCATTCTCTCAATGCTCAATGAGAATGGGGGATAAAATTTCATTGAATAGGGGACAATTTTTATTTCTTCTCCAAATACATTAGGAGACGGAATTTATCGGTTGTTGCCTCAAACAATTTGGGACGAGCTTTAGGAGACGACTTTAGCCACAAAACGGTTCCGTCTCAAATTTTTTTGGGGGACGAATTCTCTCTATTAGAGACAAAATAATTTTGTCTCTAAATGGGTTTTCTCTAGTAGTGCATGTAGAAAATCATCGGAAGAGCAGCGACCGGTCACCAATTCGGCGGCAGGCCCCTGTCTCCCACCATCGCAAAAGACCTGGACCCTGACCCGGACTCAAGCGATGATCAGACTGCTTCTGTGAGAAAACAACCTCCTCATTTCTCAGGTGCTGCAACGACGGTGAAGTGGCTGTGACCGCAGACCCCAACACGACCTCCCCGCTCGGATCACTCTGATCCATGGCCACCCAGACGCTACCGATCCCAGCACCGGCCAAACTGGTTTAGAATCGAAAACCAGAGGCACGATCGAAGAGGCCCCCAAACGGATGCTTCTCGCCGCAAAAAACAAGATCAATGCTCGAGTACCTGCCCCGCGCCGCCGTACTCTGCCGTACCACGATCGCCGCCTTGCCTGAGGGAAGAGTGTCGCCGCCTTGTCGAAACTGAGTTTCGAAAAACCCTAGGTCACCCCGAGAAGGTCGGAGACGCCTAGCCTTATTCAGAAACTTTCTAATTGATACTTTCAAGCTATAAATTCATAACTATTTTAAAATAATTTTTAAGTAGTGAGTACCAAACCTAATGAAAATTCATAGTTGTCATGAATCATTATCTCAGAGTTGAACTAGAATTGCAAATTGTAATTATTTTTTTATTTGATTTTTCGTAATAGAGTAATCTTATGTGAGTTAACCTCACTAGACATGGCAGTTCAATGATCGGAACTGTTCATTTTAATTTTATTTTTTTTTCCAGAAAATCACCAAGGCTTATTTTGAGTTGAAATGACTAAAGAGTTTACTAAGAACAAATATAATTTCAATAAAGAAAGCGACATAATTTTGACGCATTTCTCTCTCACCATATTTTTTTTTTTTTGAATAAAGGGTTGGTGCGGCTACCCTCAAGCCTTGATTAATGAAACTGTCAAATACAAAGGGGGACATTGAGCCTAAACCCCTAAATACAATAAGCATCTAGAGTATTTTCTAAAATAATATCAGAAATTTCTACAGGAGACTTGTATTCTAACAAGCACCAACTAGCAAAGAGTGTACAAATAGCTACTCCATTTGCTTTAACATAGCAGTGACACAGCGGAAAGATAACTCGATATGTAACCCGATTACAACATAGCATAATTACAAGCTTTAGTACAGCTTTCCCCCTATGTTGCCGCTGGAGAATAGCTCCGGCGATGCTTAGTTTCATCTTACCACTAGGAGGGTGACCATTTGGGAACTCGCCACCTAACTAGGGCAAACTAGGCACACAAAAGGTGCAGACTGGGACCAAGCCCACGTCGCCCTATCAAATAGTGATAGGGACTTATTACCGGCATCCAGCCACATTTAATTAAAACTAACAAGTAATAAAACATAACATAAAACATAAAATAATATAGAGTCAGCATCTTTTCTTAATTAGTTTGATATTGTAGAAGACCAATGCTTAGATTTGACACGATTCATATAGAGTCAGCCTGCAAAATAAGAATAACATATTTTAATTTTATGGTGTCTCAGGGAATGTTTTGCTAGTGCATTGAAGATTTTATAAGTGCTATGAATCTTTGATTTTTGCTATAGAATAGAAAATTAAAAGGGTTATTATCATAAATGGTATCTGAACTATACCTCAATCTTATCGATGGTACCTGAATTTTAATTTTGATCACAACTAGTACCCGAACTTTTCGATTTCATTTTAAATAATACCTAGAGCCACCTCCGATCAATATTCCGACTAAAAATGGCATGTGAGGCAGTCATAGTGATGATTTTTGATGATTTTAATGGTTGCGATCTTATATAGTGATGATTTATTGGTAATACAATTGCCTTGAACTTTTTTTTTCTTTTAGATTTAGCTTTTTGGCTAGAATAGTGACCGATGGTGGCCTTAGGTACCATTTAAAATGAAATCGAAAAGTTCGGGTACTGGTTGTGATCAAAATTAAAGTTCAGGTACCCTCAATAAAATCGAGGATAAGTTCAGGTATCATTTGTGGTAATAACCCAAATTAAAATTACACAGAGAAACAACAACTAGGGTGCACATATATCCAAGTTTTGAAGTGACAAAAGAAAAGTGGTGGCTGTTTTGGCTCAATACCAAAACATAGTGAAGACCACTGCTTAGCTCTTTACAGAAAAGTAGTCATTTTTCTTTATTTAAAAATGAGGACTCGTGCACTCACTGGGCTAGCAGAGGTGTTGCGAAAATAAGAAAATTTAGATGAGTTAATTCGATTCAAGTCCTTTTTGTTATATAAAAATTAGATCTAGTCCGCGCATATTTTCTTGTTAATTTCGGTCAATTTTCTTTTTTTAATAGTCCAATTTTCTCTTAGAACCAAATAAGGTAAATAATTTCAAATTCACTAATTAGATCACAATTTTAGCTCAATTTTAAATTTTAAATTCAAATTCCAAAATTTACAATTCATCAATAAATAATTTTCAGACAAAGAAGACTAAATGCATTCATATAAACTCAATATACCTAAGATGTAGGTCTAATACTTATATACCTACATTATAGGATGAAAAACATTAGAACAAAAATTCAAACATTATTGCTTCATTTGTATTTATATAATAGGTATTTAAAGTTGTATCGTAGAGATTTAATCTACCTAGACATACGAAGCAGGAAAAAAAGAAGAATATATTCCCAATCTAATCAAAAGGTACAAATATGATATATAGAACTTATACCTAATTAAAAGATAAAATGTATGAAAGAGAAAATGTGAGATAATGAGAGGACCTTAGATATAGAGAAACTTGATTTTTTTTTAAACTTGTGAAATCTTACCTATAAATAAGGCATGTAAATGTGAAATAAAAATGTCTAATCAAATTCTAGGACGAATCTTACCTATAACACCATAATCGATTCTATATTAAAGGTAAGCAAAAACTTCTTACCAAATCTATAATAAACGTAGCTGCGAATTGAAGATGTCATGTTAGTAAGACATAAAAATGATCTAAGAAGGGAGAAGCCACAAAAAAAAAAAATACTAATGTGAAAGAAAAAGCTAGAAATAAACAGAGAAATGAGAAGTATGTGTTGGAAATACGATATGCATGTAACAAGAAGAGGGAAAAAAAGATGATTCGGTAGAAAAAAGGAGGAAGAAGAAGAAGAAGAAGAAGACAATGTGTGATAGGCAAGATCAAGGAAGAATAATATTTTAATATATATAGATTTATCTTTTGAATTCAATCAAGAAACTAATAATATAAATTAAAGTCAACACATTAAATTTGCTAATTTTACATTAATAAGATTGCAATAATTTAGGATTCCCATTAATATATTGGCTTTTACTGTTTATTGTGCAAAATATATTAAATATGGGTATGTTAGGAATGAAAAATTTAGGTGTTGAGTCAGCAAGATAAAAAAAGAAATAAATCTAATGTGGCAGCTGAGTTATAGGACCGCGATTAATAAAAAAATTCATCCGGACTGCATCTAATATAGGCTGTGAGTTTTGGACTTAGATCTAATTAACTCTTAAAAGAATGCGAAATTAGAGGTTCAATCTCTCTTAATATAACAAGAGAAAAAATAAAAATACAAACTGTGTGACGTATACAAAAATTGTATTTTTTTTTTTTATTATTTAAATTGGGATTGGTACAAGTAGAAACCCATATTTAGGTGCAGAACGGAAGGAATTAGGAATGTAACGCCTAATAAAGTAGCATTTCTTAACATGATGCCATGCCCTCACCTTTTTTTTTTTTTTGAAAGAAGAGAATTCATTGAGTTAGCGATAGAAATCGCTCAAGGGGGCATCATCCCACATGAGATTGGGAGCACACAAATGCCAAATTCGGCTTGATCATAGAGCTAAATGAGAACAAATCAGAAGTTGTACTACACCAACAATTTGTCCTTTTACAATAGAACATTGCTCTAAAGCACTAATAGAGAACTTAGCAAAAACTGAAGATAAAATCCCAGCCTCCTCAAGATAATTACCAACAATTACACCATTGCCATGACCTTGAGATTTGTGGAGCAAATCATCAACATCTGCAATTCGGGTATGCAAGGAATTGGTAGACCAATCAAAACTAAATTCATCCCAGCCTAAAACATATTGCTCGCCAAGACACTCAATTGTGGTACTCACAGCGTGATTGTACTGAGACTCTTCATAGAATATAGCAATGATCAATTTACCAAAGAGTAAGAGTAGCACACCCAAATATTACAAGTAGTAAAACTTAACCAGCAACCAGATAGAAGGTCTCTTGGGTCCCAAATCCAGACCCATGGGAAATGCAGGCCCAACTGCTGGGCTCAGATTTTGGCCCAAACCCATATTGATCTGGACACCCATGAACAGGGTACCCCGATGCAGATCTCCATCGTCTCCAGTGGCCTCTTCAACTCCGTCAACTGCAGCACGCCTTGGCTAATGAACCACCGAATAACCTTCGACTAGCCCAATGACACCGCTGGTGTCTGTAGAACTAGAGCGCCTGCAAATCCTACCTTGATCTAAAATTTCCACCCCAGAAGATAGGATTGGCCACGAAGCCTTCCCCGTCGTGGTCGAGGCCGAAAGTTGAGCAAACCTACCAACGCAGCCAAGGCTTCCAAGTGACGCACAATCCACCATCCCTCACAAGGAGAATGGACGCGATCTGAATGGCACGTCCGTCGAGACGAGCAATGATGTGGAGGGGATGAGGATCTCCCTGAAAGCATCCTAGAGAAGGCGGTACCGCGACAGCGTCGATGGAGACCATAGGGCTGAGGGATGAAGAGACTAGGGGGTGCGAATGAGAGGAGACTAGGCAAAAGGCATGGGCGCCGTCGAAGTAGGGTGAGAGAAGTCGCTCTCCTAGGGTTTTTTTTTTATAAAAAGTAGCTATCTTTTATGCCATGCCCTCACCTTGTTTATGTTTTTTGGTAAAAAAATAACTAACAGTTAGTTTTTAATAAGGATTTAACAAGAGGAACTATGCCGCTGTCTTCTTTGTAGCCTAGTGGTATTGAGTCATTTTCAATCTCCACTAGATGCAAGGTTCGACTGGCACACATATATACACATATATATTCTCAAAGATGAGGTATTCTAAAATACCTCTGTTTTTATTCTTCATTTTTTCTCCTTGTGACACCTACTGTAAGAGGTTTGGCCAAAACCCAAATTTTCAGTATGAATTGCAAGATTATCAAGGCGCAAAATGATATAAAATACGAAGACAAACAAGATCACAAGCCAACAATGATCATTATAAGAAAACCAAGGACATATGAACATGATACAGAGGCACATCCATAAGTTGACTGAATTGATTCCAGTATATATGACCATTGCACTACACATTTTCAATCTCAAAAACCATTCGGAGAAATCGTGCTTCCTTGAATTAAATTTAATGCCCTCTCACCGGATGCAGGTCATTCACCATTTGCGCCGTATGGAAACATTAATCTTGACCTGACCACAAGAGTTAAAACACTCACATGGGATTAAAAGAAAACTTGTTGAAGAACGGCCATCAACCAGCAGGCTTGGAGTGCTTTTTGTCACAGACCAAAATTTCAGACAACTTTCGTTGTCAGTAACAAGAAGATCATAGTTGAAATCCTTCATGAAGCTGGGTTGAATACGGCTGACTGTCACAACATTTCCCAGAACTTCAACACGATTGTGGAGGATAAATAATGTACCACCAAGCTTTTCTCAAGCAACAAGAAAGCTGTCATTGTTTTTCAATGTAATTGGGAAACTGAAATTGAGGTCAAAGTTGTCATACAGGAGGCCTGTTGTCGAATCCAAGTGATCATTACTGAAGTGTTGATATAACTCCTTGGCCGAAGAAACAAACTTGCAACCTAAATAAAGGCATGAACAAGGTGAACATACACGTCTTTTCATGTTCATTCTTCTTGTTGTAAGTCACTGGAATATTGCAGCCATACTTGATATTTCGGCAAGGACATGTACTTGATTCCACAACTTTCTCGATGGCTCGGCAACGATTAGAGCCAATGGGGCAGGAACAAGAGGGGCATTTGTTACTAATTTTGGTGCAGCACAAGGAACCACCTGTATGCCCATTCTGATCACACTGGAAGACAGGGATAGTCAAGGGTTCACAGCAAATTGGGCAATCTAACAGTCCTGGGTCAGTTAAAGTTATCATAATATTAGAGCCTTCCCTGCTAGCTGAAGTCGAACTACGACCCTCTTGGTCTTCCGCATTAGACGGTCGATTATTGGGTTCTTCGTCTACATTCATGTCATCATCATCTTCTTCTTCACTTTGTTGGTCTCCTACTTCCTCTTCACTTTGATGATGTTCTAGTTCTCCTTCCGCTTCTTGACTCTGTGCATGTCCTCCTGCTTCGTCAGATATCTGTTCCCCTATAATGAGGGATGTAAAATTTCGAGAAGGAAATGTACGAGGTACCCTGTGTTTTCTGATGAGGAATTCAATAAACTCATCATCTGAATCTGATCGAATCAGAGATTCAGAGTATCTCTCGCCATTCCCCTCTCTCGCTCTGACTCCCAGCATCCATGAGAGATTCAAATGCAATTGATATCTTTCTATTTGGGTGTATATTTCTATTGCTAGTATCCAGCAGTGTAATGGTTATCATCATTAGCTATATATTGATTATATTCTGCAAAAGCACTGGAAATCGAAATCCAATCTAAAAAAGCAAGAACCACATTTGAAATATATCATATACACTGAAGCCTTGAAGGTATTAAGCATATGTGACAGAACGAAAACCCACATTTAAACCTACTGATTCTCTGTCCTCATTTCAAGTTAAGGAATTTGAACAACTTAACCACCATCCCCATTTGAAACTCATTGTGAACCATCAACCATGCATGAATCAATTATCAATTCAACTTAAGGTTTCCAAATTCAAAAGTATAGACTTTGAAATACCTCTGTGATATAACAACTAGCGTTGATTCTGGGATGTGAATGCTACAACGAGGAAAGGCAGCTCGGATGCTCCGGTCGGCAGCGGAACGCTGGAACTTAGAAGTGAAGTGGAGAGCTGCCGCTGGCTGAAGAGGGAAACAAAACTAGAATCAGAGAGTCGAGGGATTTTCTTTCTTGGGGAATTTTCAAAGTGATCAGGTGTGAATTAGACCATTGTAGTGTAAGAGTAATGCCCAACCAAAACGTGATTACGTGTCAAACAATCCTGGTTCAAGATCAACAAAGTGGCCGTTTCTTGAAAAATCTTCTTCTAATTGGTCGGTTAGGAACAAAGTTTTGGTCTCCTAATTCCACTAAATAATGGATTTTCTAATCCCATTAAACAATGGATTTCCTAATCCCACGATGATATATATATATCGGGCATTTACAAGAAGTCAATCAGTGGACAAGACATTATGTTCTTGTGTACGTATGATCAATTTTCTCTATTCTCTTGTCTAATTTTGTGGATTTCTTTCATTAAACTTCAATAGTGAAAACCAATTCATCAGAGACCACCAATCCCAAAATGGCCAAGTACCCTTCAGCTAGTATTCTACTTCTTGTGGCTCTAGTTTGTGTTTCAGGAGTTGCACAAATCAATGGTCTTGATATTCACAATAGTATTTGCAAAACTCTGGTGGAGACACGAGGCTATATTTGTCAAGAGCATCACGTAACAACAGAAGACGGATACATTCTCGGGTTGCTAAGAATTCCACATGGACGGTCTGGTAGCAAATCGACCAGGGATCAGAAGCCGCCTGTTTTGTTGCAACATGGGCTTCTAGCGGATGCAGCATCATGGCTACTCAATCCACAGGATCAGGCTTTAGCGTTCATCTTGTCTGACAAGGGGTATGATGTATGGCTTGCTAATACTCGAGGAACGGACTCTAGCCGTGGACACAAATCACTTATTACTAAGGATCCTGCTTATTGGGACTGGACATGGGAACAGCTGGCTGCTTATGATCTTCCAGCCTTGTTCAATTATGTGAACAACCAAATAGGACAGAAGTCACACTATGTTGGTCATTATTCATTGGGAACGTTGACAATACTAGCTGCCTTGTCCCAACAAAAGCTGAGAAACTCACTAAGATCAGCAGCTTTGCTTAGCTAGCCCAATTGCTCATCTGGGTCAAATATCCACAACGCTTTTAAGAGTTGCTACTCAAACATTTTTGGCTGAGCAATTCTACATCTTTGGTCTTCGGGAATTTCCTCCTCTAGGGCGATTAGAACAAACTCTGCAGACAATTCTTTGCATACATCCTGGCGTGGACTGCTCTTACATTTTGACTGCTATAACAGGTCCAAATTGTTGTCTAAGTCCTTCAAGTTTAGATCTTCTCTATGAGCATACACCACAATCCACTTCCACAAAGAATATAGTACATTTGTCTCAGATGATCAGAAGTGGAACCATAAGAATGTTCGATTACACTCTTCCGCTAAAAAATTTGCAGCACTACAATCGGTTTACTCCTCCGGTGTACAACATGGCAAACATTCCAAAAGATATTCCTCTTTTCCTCGGTTATGGAGGGAGAGATGCACTTTCAGACGTCAATGATGTGAAAGCTTTGCTTTACGATCTCAAAGATCATGACAAGGACAAGCTTGTGGAACAATACGTAGAGGAGTATGCTCATATGGATTATGGGTTGGAATGCCAATAGAAAAGTATATGATCATCTGCTCACTTTCTTCGGGCAACATTGAGAGTCTTAACTCCCTAATTTGTAGTGAATCTTTCTTTTGTCTTGCATTTATCAATTTCGATAATGTTTTTCCTTTAGTAGTCGTAGTGGTTAGATATGCATCTTTTCATAATAGCTTTCTCACTCTATAATTTTGATTTCTTGGGAATAAAATTTTAATTAGCCCTCGAAAAAAAAAGTTCAATAGTGTAACCCTAGTTTTGATAATTTGATTTGTCAATTTACCGTATCGACTTTGGTACCATAAATAAATTCAAATTCTCATCATCACATAATCATGAATTCATGATGAGTATGGCTACCGTCTCTCCAATTTTACGAGAAACCGATAACCTTGTTGGGTTTCTTAGAGGACAAGGACAGCATGATTCTGATTACAGTGACTTAGGATTGATAGAGAAACAAAAAGACGTAAGATAGTAGAAACTATTACTTTTCAAAAAAAAAAAAGAAGAGGCAGGATTTGCAGGTGAGGAGAAATCCAGGTCTTCCGGAGTGAGATTTGGGTACATACACAAGGTCTTAGGGCTTAATCAAGATGAAATTGATCGGTTACGCAACGAAAACAGTAAAATCTTATTGTTGCACCATAAGAAACTTCATTTGGCACTTGACCTAGACCACACCCTGCTGATTCCACTTTCCTTGATAAATGTCACCAGACGAACAATATTTGAAGACCCAATGAAATTTCCAACAAATAATTGGTGGGTAAATCCTTGAAAGAATGAGATTTGACTACTTGATTTCTCATCCGCTCATTCACACAACCACTTCGACCGTTGTTAAGAGCTTGAAAATCTATTGAAATTCAAAATAATTAAGCTTTTTACAGATGATTACGCTTCCATTGAACTGACAATTCATCATGTCCTTAAGAGTTAAGACAGAGACTGAAATAAAATAGTGTAATGCCACGCGCGAGGGGGTAATTATGTTAACGAAACGGGAGATGAAGTATTTTATCTACTAATTATCAGTTGAGAATTAGATTGCATCAAGACGATGTGTCTAATCTTGATGGCCTCAAGATTTACGTGTGGTTTTAGGAATCAAATATCAAAGCATGAGGGAGCGGCGCTTTTAACTACTTTCAAAAACAATAACTCAAGAAAATCCTGTGCTGTTTCCTTGGTAGTCTAGTGGCTTTAGCTTATGCTTCAGTTTTAACTGCGCCCAGGCACGACTGGCTGAGGTATTCTAAAATACCTCTGTTTTGTTTCTTTGTTTTTAATTTCTCGATCCAAATAAGCACGAGGAGTTTCTTTGTTTTTACTTTTCTCGATCCAAATAAGCATGAGGAACATAGATCAAGGCAAAGGTAAGTTGCAATGAAAGCAGCCATACCTGTCGATAACTTTTACCTCAATGAGAAACATCACAACATAATGTCAATTTTGAAAGCAAGACCTTTGAAACACAGTTTTAGGGAAGTCAATGCAGTGGCGGAACTAGTTAGGACATGAGATCATGCACTGATGACAAAGTATGGTTCACTAATGTGTCATTAGCAGTACCCCTCTTTACTTTTACAATCTATAGGGAACTTTCTCTTTCTAAAAAATCTTAAGATTTTGAAGTATTGGCCGTACAATAATTTAGCGGCTATAGTTTAACAACTGACATCTTTTGCTAACTTCACATTAAGAAATGAGTGAACATGTGTGCAAAAAGAGATAAGTATGCAAGAAACGTTTTCGACTTTGGGAAACCGTAACAAATTTAGCACCTAGAAATTTCTCAGTTGAAGACTAAACACATACACACGTAACAAGGAGCAAAATGTGAGAAGATACGAAGGCAAACAAGATCACAGGCCAATAATTATCATAATAAGAAAATCAAGGATATATAAACATGATAAGAGGCACATCCATAAGTTGACTTACATGATTCCAGTATATATAACCATTGCATTACACAACTTCTACCTCAAAAACCATTCGGAGAAATCATGCTCCCTTGAATTAAATTTAATGCCCTCTCACCGGAAGCAGGGCATTCACCATATGCGCCGTATGGAAACATCAATCTTGACCTGACCACAAGAGTCGAAAAACTCACATGGGATTAACAGAACACTTCTTGAAGGAGAGCCATTAACCTGCAGGCTTGGAGTACTTTTTGTCAGAGACTGAAATTTGAGAGAACTTTCCTTGTTAGAAACAAGAAGATCATAGTTGAAATCCTCCATGAAGCTAGGTTGAACACAGCTAACCGTCACAACATTTCCCAGAACTACAATACGATTGTGGAGGATAAATAATGTACCACTAACCATTTCTCGAACAACAAGAAAGCTGTCATTCTTTGTCAATGTAATTGGGAAACTGTAATCAAGGTCAAAGTTGTCATACAGGAAGCCTATTGCCGAATCCAAATGATCATTACTGAAGTGTTGGTATAACTCCTTGGCCGAGGAAACAAACTTGCATCCTAAATAAGGGCATGAACAAGGTGAACATACACATGTCTTTTCATGTTCATTCTTCGTGTTGTAAGTCACCGGAATATTGCAGCCGTACTTGATATTTTTGCACCGAGTTGTACTTGATTCCACAATCTTCTCGATGGCTCGGCAACGATTGGAGCCAATGGGGCAGGAACAAAAGGGGCATTTGTTATTGATTTTGGTGCAGCACAAGGAGCAAGCTAGATGCCCATTTTGATCACACTGGAAGACAGGAACGGTCAAGGGTTCACAGCAAATTGGGCAATCAAGCAGTCCTGGGTCAGTTAAAGTTATCACAATATTAGAGCCTTCCCTGCTAGCTGAAGTCGAACAATGACCCTTGTGCTCTCCAGCATTAGATGGTAGGTTATTGGGTGCTTCAAATAATAACCGAGTTGCTCTTGACAAATTTTCAGCGGCCAAATCTGATAATGTCCATAGTTCCTCTCCCTGTATCTGAGCATCCCTAATAACACAGTTTCAAATGGAAATGTATCTTTTTACTGGGAGTATATGAATATCATCACTAGTTATACATTCTATAGAAGCAGATAAACAAATCCATTAAAGTCTTCAAGGTATAAAACCCACATCAAAGCAGATCATTGAAAAGGGTAAGCCAACAACATCTGAATTTAAACCTATCCATTCTCTATCCTCATTTCAAGCTACTGAATTTTAACAACTTAACCACAGACCTCACATGAATAAGGTGTCCAAGTTCAAAAGTATAGACTTTGAAATACCTGGAACTATCTGCACTAACAGCTGGAGTTGATTCTGGGCCGTGGAGATTGACAGAGGGTCGGATGTTCCGGTTGATCGACATCAGAACGGCGGAATCAGAAGTGAAGTAGAGAGCTGCCGCGGGCGGAAGAGTAAAAGAACAACGATGAAGAACCAGAGAGAGTCTAGGGATTCTCTTTTTCAAAGTGATCGATCAGCTGTGAGTAAGACCCAGTGTAGTGTAAAAGTAATGCCTCACCAAAACGTGAAACGTGTCAAGAAATCTTGGCTCAAAGATCAAGAAAATCCTGGTTGAGAACTTGAAAATGTACAAAAATCAAAATTAATAATCTTTGTAGTACTGGCTAAAATTGGATTCAACATGAAATTCATCGAATGGGCAAAGCAAACACTAAAATAAGCTTGTAGCATAATAATTTAGCGCGTTCAATGCAATATTATATGTTCATCACGTTACTAATATAATGGTGCTGTATAATCTTTGTAAACTACATCACTGCTGCAATTAGTTATGTTTAAAATTATTTATCGTAACAGCCGGAATCGGAGATAAACTTGATCCAGTGCAATTTCATGATATGAAAGTTCATGTCAGTTACTCTATATGACTGCTATATACTCTTTCTCACAATGAAGAGATCACTAATATAACGGTGGTATACAATTTTTATCAACTACATCACTGTTGCAATTGTCTCTGTTAAAATTATTTATCGTAGCGAAGTCGAAAATGAATTTAATTCAGTACAATTTCATGATATGAAATCCCATGTCAATTAAGCTATATGACTTCTATATACTCTTTCTCACAACGAAGAGATGGCGACTAGATTGAGAACTAGATTGTATGTATTAATACGTGGTGTCTGTCTTGTGGCCTGAAGATGAACATTTGGCTTTAGGAATCCAATATCCAATTAAAGCAAGAGGGCACTTTTGACCACGGTACAAATAAGATAACTAAGACTGGAAGTCTTGCGCTGCTTCCTTTGGCAGTCGAGTGGCATTAGCTTGTGCTAAAGTTTCACTTGACCCAAGGTTCGACTGGCATATATATAGTACGTACCCTAAAAACAGATGAGGTATTCTAAAATACCTCTGTTTTGTTTCTTTGTTTTTACTTTGGGGAAATATCACTAGAGTTATGACTTATTCGACACTTAACTCACTGTATTTACAACAATATCACTTAACTCACTCAGTTTTACATCCGTATTTCCCTTAATTCACTGCCGTTAATTCTACTATTAGAAGCAGTTAAAATTTGTATATTTGTTAAAACACTTTAAAATCATTTTTAACTTAAAAAAAGGTCTTTTCCCGTATACCCAAAAAGCCTTGGTATTTTTCCCAACTGCCCAACACTTTGGTATTACACTGTTGTTGATAGAAAAAGACTAACAGGGATGGTTTAGACAAACAAATGCCTTTTGTATCCTATGTTGACCTTTGGATTCTTCTACAGTTCTTTTCAACAAAAAGGAGCAGCATTTAAAACGTCAAAACAAAAACAAGACTAGCCTTCAACATGCCACATTTCGCCTAACGACTCCTTGTCTAAACGGCTACTCACAGGGCGGAATCACTGCTGCTTGTCCTAATTTTTTCTGTTTTAAAACTGATTCTTTCAGGTGAATAGTAAAGTTTTAGAACCTTGAATTTCCATGGGATGCATGCATTTTAAATAGTAAAACATGAATGACAATTATCATGATAGAAATGAACTGATAAAAACTGATAATAACTATATTGATTAAAGAAGTGGGGGAATAACCATCTGAATTTATTCAAATATACATACAACTTAAAACATTCAGAGCCTCACTCTCAGGTAAACAGCAAACGCTGTTTAGCTATCCATAAGAATGAGAACAGATACTTACTTGTAATGGAAGCACACTACTTCACACCTAGATAGGAAGGGAAGCACACTGCTATACTATTTGAGAGAAGACTCTTCTGCTCAATTTCCTAAGTTTTAACTGATATAAGAAGTATTCGATGTTTTTTCGAATATCTTCTAAGGGAAGCTAAAACTCTTTATATAGGGAGCGGAATTCAAACTAGAATTCAAAATACAAAAATGTACAGAACAACTCCGTGACTCTCTGCTTTTCTGAGTGCTCTTGCTGGTGGAGGTCTTTTGGGGAAAAGCAAAAAGCAAGTTAGGTGAGAAGTGAAGTGTTTTTTACTTGTCCTTTTCTTTTGTGAAAAGGAAAAAGCAAAATTAGCTTTAGAAAAGTCTAAAGGTCTACAGTTGCTATTTTGGTGCTGATTCTTCACCTGTAGCTTCACATGTTCTCGTCTGTTTCTGAATGGTGGCCAAAGACAAAGGAGTTGTTGTCTGCCTGGGCCATGCGAGTTGTTGTTGCATTGTCCTCGACGTCTGTATCAACATACATTTTGTGGTGGTTGTCATTTTCAAGCTTTTCCACCCAGCGCATGCATGCCATTGTCGAGTCTATCTCTTTTCTAGTGTGAGATAGGAATAGGTCACTGCTGACTACGTCAGGATGATCATAGGCAGTGATAATAGTTTTCTCTCCTGCTGCCAGGAATGTATTGCTGATGTCTTCAAAGATGATCTTCTTCATGTATTCCAGAGCCATGGCCTTCATCCAGGGAATGCTTGAATTTGGTTGACCATTGTACCCTACACAGGCTGGTTGAAGATATTTCCTTGGGATAATTCTCACATAATGATATGGAGAAATATATTCAACTTCATCGTTTGCCTTCTGGATCCATTCTGGGGGAGTGGATCTGAACTTCAGACGAAGCATACAGTCATTTTTCCTGATGTTTTTGACTGTGTTGACAATAATAGGCGGAAAACCTTTTAGATCATCATTAGTTTTAGTCCACAGATTATGGACAAAACCATTTTCAACAAGCCAAAGCTTGTGTTCTTGGGGATGTTCACTCTGAACATTTACCAGGTATCTTCCAACATATGGTCCTGCGATAATGAAGAGGGTTGGAGGAACACGGTCTTCTGAATTGTGACTTCCTATCAGACTATGGAATTCATGCCAGACTGATTCATTGAGTGCAATGATAGGGACCCTAGCACTTTCTAGACTTTCAAGGAAGTGAATTTTCTCTTTTCTTACAACACTCTGCTGCATATGGATTTCTTCCGTCTGTGGTCTGGCATTCGCATAAAGTTCTTCAGCTAGAGCAAAGAGTGTCGGGAACATTATGATAAAGTAATCTGGGGTTCACATCCAAAACCAATTGGCAATGGATGGAGTGGCCCAAACCCTTATAAACCCATAGGCAAGGTCCCATTTTTCCCATGTGGGATGTATATATTCACAACACGCCCCCGCACGTGTGGCGAATTTTCAAGCCATACACGTGGACAACTTTTTGGGTGACGTGGAGCCCGTGTGGCCGTTTGGCATGCACAAGTGGGTAACCCGCTCTGATACCATGATAAAGTAATCTGGGGTTCACATCCAAAACCAATTGGCAATGGATGGAGTGACCCAAACCCTTATAAACCCATAGGCAAGGTCCCATTTTTCCCATGTGGGATGTATATATTCTCAACACGCCCCCGCACGTGTGGCGAATTTTCAAGCCATACACGTGGACAACTTTTGGGTGACGTGGAGCCCGTGTAGCCGTTAGACATGCACACGTGGGTAACCCGCTCTGATACCATGATAAAGTAATCTGGGGTTCACATCCAAAACCAATTGGCAATGGATGGAGTGGCCCAAACCCTTATAAACCCATAGGCAAGGTCCCATTTTTCCCATGTGGGATGTATATATTCTCAACACATTAGACCACTGCTACTTTCCTGAAAGGCAAATAAGAGATTGTCCAGGATTGCCTTCTGGTGATAAGCTAGTTTCCTACCAGTTCTGAACACAGGAGTATCAAAAGTTCTTAATTCATAATTAAAAACATTTATAACTCCACTTGGAGTTGGTATGCTTTTTGGCAAAGCAGCAGCCATCAACGGTCTTGATGTGCCTTTACCGTCTGCGGTTTGAGACGGGCTAGCCAATCCTTTACCCTGGGATTGATCAGTTGAGGCCAAGCCTTTTGAGCTTAGCAGAAACCTTTTAAGGATTTTTTCTTTGGTTTCTCTTGGATCCTCTTCAGGTTCCTGTTCTTTCCCAGCTCTTCTGCTTCTGGGATTACGACCTTCGTCGTCTTCTCTTTGGCTGAACATTGCCATTTCTCTGGTCAATGCGTCTGGAAGATAGTTCTTGTTTCCTGCAATTAATTCAACAGTATAATCATATTGGTTAAGAAATAATTGCCAGTTTGCTAATCTTCCTCTGTCAGCAGCTTTGTCAAGTTTAAAATTTTTAAAATTCTTTACTCTGGCACAATCGGTGCGGACAGTAAAGGGTTTTCCAAGATATGCTGGAGAATTTAAAATCGTTTTCTTGACAGCTAAAATTTCTTTTTCTCCTGTGGGATAATTCAGTTCTGCAGGGCTGAACTTGCCACTACAAAATTTGCAGATCTTTTCAATGTTAGTTCCAGGCGCTCTCGCCAGAACCACACCGGACCAGTAATTATCACTCGCAACTGTCTGGAGGATAATTTCATCATTCTCTTCTGGTTGTTGAAGAGGAGGGAGGTTTTTGCAGAGATTTTTTATCTGCTTCACGATCTTTTCATCATCTTCTGTGAAGTTCCATTTTCTTTTGGAACTTGTCTTAGGAGATAACATTGCTGTTAACCCTGAGATTTTAGGGATGAAATCTCTCCCATAATTTATGACACCAAGGAATCTCTCTAGACTCTTAGCATCAGGAATTCTATCTGGGAACTTCCATATTTTCTCAAGAATGTGAGGTTGGAGTTTTATCACTCCATTCTTGATGTTTATTCTTAGGAAATCAACTTCATCAAGGATAAAGAAGATCTTCTTTTCACCTAGGATAATTCTGTGCTGAACTATCAGCTTTACAACCTCGTGGAGGTGTTTCATGTGTTCTTCTCTGTTTTTGGAGAAGACCAGGATGTCATCTATGTAGACGACGCAGAACTCCGTTACATGCTTGAAGATGTTGTCCATCTTTCTTTGGAAGATTGAGGAAGCTTGCTTCAGACCAAAAGGCATTACCAGCCATTCGTAATGACCTTGTGGTGTTCCAAATGCAGTGAGAGGAATACTCTCAGGATGCATCTTGACCTGCCCGAAACCCGATTTTGCATCGAATTTCGAAAAGACTTTAGCTCCTCTGAGCTGGTTGATCAATACTCTGACTTGAGCAATTTGATAACCATCTTTGACAGTCTTCTTATTGACATCTCTGTAGTCAATCACCATTCTAGCTTTGCCTCGTAGATTTTCTGCATGATTTCTCACGTAGAATGCTAGAGCATGATGAGAGCTAGTGGAAGGTTGAATTAATCTCTTCTTCAGGAGATCTTCAATATCAATTCTGAATTCTTTCTGATCTTCCTCTTTGTATTGAGGAATGGCTTTGACATGACAGATGGCATTCATGTCATGCAATCTCAATTCACAGACCACTGGGTCTTTTTCCCAAAACTTCTGAGGATTTGTATCCACATTCTGCTCGAGTAGTTTCTTGATTTTTTCAAGAGTGGGAATTTTCTGAGACTCAAGCTTGTTTTGAAAGTGCTTGAGGTTATGCTCATGGATGAAACTAGCTTCTTCATCTTCACTAGTTTCCTCTTCTTCTTCTTCAGAAGATTCTTCAACAAGCAGTTCTTCTTGTTGTTTGATTTGGAGTATAGGCTCAAATTTGGGCTTGTAAGGGGTAAGATCACCACTATTCTGTTGCGATCTCTGATACTGAGTAGTAAAATCGGGACCTACCACACTTTTTGCTTGTGTGAGTCGGTCTGCCCAGAACACCCGTTCTCCTTTCCTGAAGCCTATCGCTTCTTCATCCTGAATGAATCTTTGTTGGAGAATAAAATCATTTCCCAACAAGAAATCAGATCCTAGGCCTTCAGATTGCCAAACATTCTGGATGATAAATGTTCCTCCACCAATGGTGATATGAACATTTTTTGCTACTTTTTTCATGGTGAGATGGCTTCCATCAAATGTGACACCAGTATCTGATTTTTTCTTATCTTCTTTCCAGAGTTCATCTGGAATTGCAAATCTCTTTGCAACAGTAAATCCTGATCCATTATCTACAAAAGCATGTAGATGATATTTTTTGTGATCAGGGAATTTCAGTCCAATCTCTATGTAGTTGCTGTATCTACTAGTAGAGACGACCTTCGATTGTTGAAGCTCATTTTCCTGAGCTTGTTCCTGAGGAATGAATGGTTTACATTCTTATGGAACAATTTCTGGTGTTTCAACCAGTTCAATATCTTCATCGATTTTTTCTTCACCGATGATTTCTTCCTTTATTTCTGAGGAAGATGGTTCCATGGTTTCCTAGAACAGAGTTTCAACTTCTTTCGCTTTTTTCTCAGCGAAATACTCTTCGTACTCTTGTTCAACCAATTGGCTTACAAGGCCATTCTTGGTTTTCCTTCTTGCTTCAGCTATGAAGCATTCTTTGTGATAAGTCTTCTTAGACTCTTCACAAAACATTGGGAGACCATTCTTTTCATGACATAGGCAGTAGTCACAAACAAATGTACCAGGGTTCACCTGATAAGAAGACATAAAAGATTCTGTCTTGCTTTCTTCCCATTTTTGATTCTCAAAACATTCATTTGTCTGGATTCGAAGTACTCTACTTCAGAATCTATCTCAGACTCAGATGATGATTCTTCTTCTTCAGACCAAGCAGAGTAAACTGACTTGTCGTCGTCTTCATCATCAGAATAGACTATTTCATAGCCTTTCATGTTTGCAGTTTCTACTATTTGCTCATATTCTTCGAAGAGAGCTTTAGTAGATCTTTTACCCTTTTCCGGGCATTCATTGGCATAGTGCCCTTCAGCTTTACATAACCAACATCTGCAAGCTTTCTTGCTAGGTTGTTGTTTATGCTTATGAGTATTCTTCTTTTTCTTGAAGAATTTCTTCTTAGGATCTTCATCCTGCTGTTTCTTGTAATTGGAACTTCTCTTGAATTTCCAATCCTTCTTCTGATTACTCTTTTTGAATTTTTTAAAGTAATAATTTTTTTTCTTTTTTCTGTGGAATTTGGATTCATGGCATCCCCAGTTTGTGGGCATATCCAGTATTTCATAGCAGAAATTCTCAACTCCTTTGAGTTGCTTCTTGGCCATCTTAGCTCTAAGATTGGCTTTGCATTGCTCCTTCAGTAATTGCCGGATTTTGTCGGCAATCCCTCCAACTGAAAATCTTTCAATTGATTTCTCAGCTATGCTTTCTCTCACAGCTGTTCTCCATGGTTCAGGGAGCTTTCTGTGCAACAGATTGACTAGATCAGTATTCTCTAGTTCACCAATTGTACAGTAATATTCCTGAAATTCATTCAGGTATTCTTCGAAATATCTCATGTCACAGATCTTGAGAGCATAGATATTTGACTTTGCCGTTTCTTTGGCTTTCTCACTCAGATTTGAAAGATCTCCACAGAACTAATCGTACAGGGGTACTGCAAAATCATACGGAGAGTTTGAATTTTCCTTTGGCAATTTCTTTGAAGGATAGGTAGTACTTTTTTGCCACTCCAGTAAGAGTAGTTTCATAGTACACCTGCAAATCTGGTGCTTCAAATTTACCAAGGGTAAGTGCAGAAGCCATCATCAGGCTATCTACCCATTGGTCAATGGTTTTTCTTTTGTCTAGACTCTTGTCTAGATTTAACCAGATGCCATAGTTCGTGATAGGAACTCTTGGCAGATTGTCCTCTGGGACAAATCTTTGGGAATTTCTTTCCCCTTTTTTACCCGTGGGGGCTTTCTGAAATGGGAGTTTTATTTCCCTTTTTTCTCTGCTTATGAAAGTTCTGGAGCTCTCTCCATCTTCCATTTTAAGATCTTGATAAGGAAAGACTTTTCTCGTCTTTCTGATTTTAAACTCTTTCATTTCTTCGATTAGTTTTTCTAATCGTTCAGGACTTTCATAATTCTCAGCTTCTTCATAAAGATCATAGAGCCTCTCAGCTCTGAGCATGTTGACTGGTCTGTTTAGATCAGCTACCAGATCTTCTTCTGATATTGGCTCTTCAATGGTGGGTTTTGTACCACTGACACTAGCTTCTCTAGTGCTGTAGCTTCTTTTGAGAAGATTCTTGTTTATCCTGAGGTTCTCAGGACAGACATCACTTTTTCTGTGATTGTCGAAGTTGAGGCTGATTTCTCCAGTTCTTCTACTCTCGTAGATTTTTGCTTTTGCACTTTCTGCTGGTAGCTTCGGACCTGATAATTTCCATTCAATAGGAAAAGTTACTTCATTCCAAGCAACCTTGTGAATCTGCTGTGAATGGTTCTTCTGGTTGGTGAGGAATCCAGTAGTGAGACCAGGGATGTTGGAGATCTGTGTCTTCGGCTCTACTGTGGTGCTCATCAGTTTATAGTATATTCTGTATACTATCGCCAATTCTTGCATATCATTTTTCATTGATATGCCATCTGTCTTGACTCTCAGTCAGAGACAGTGGGCTGCATCCTTCAGGCTGGTTAAGAAGTTGGGGAAGCAGTTGAAATATGCTACTTGGTTGCACAGTGATGCTTCTAGAGTGCCCAACAAACTAGCTTGGAAGTCTGTCAGTCTGTTGTCTTGCAGGACACATAGGACTGAGCAGTTGATGCCTTCTCTTGCCAAAAGCTTTATGCCGACTTGGACTGCTCCAATATGCATAAATTGATACTTCTTTGCTTGTGCTCTGGCAACTTCAGCTGGAGTGATCATCAAGAGATCTGTCTCTCCTCCTGCTGTTGAGGGGGTTGTGAATTCAAGTAATTTGAAATGATGGCTGTCCATCAGGTCAAATGATCCCCTTTTGTAGATCTGTTTGAAATCTAGCTTTGGAATTGAGGCGTTTTTTACCTCTTGCTTGATTTCATTATATTCAAATTCTTCAGAATTCAGGAGTTGTACTCCTTTCTTTTTCCCGAAGATGCTCATCATTTTGACATCTCGAGTTTCTTTCGGATTTTCATACCGAATACTAGTCTGACTAGTAGATGGTTCCAGAAAAATCATGTTTGGAACAAGATTTGAATCTGGTTTCTCTAATGGTTTGAATCCATTAGCTTTCTTTTTTATTGTAGGCACTTTCTTGTCCTTCAGTATAGAATTCAGCGTTTTTTGCTGTTCATTGATTTTTCTACTAACACTCGTTAGCTTTTCTTCTTCCGTTTTTGGAAGTTCCTTGATATAATCCAGTTTGTTTTCCAATCTTTCCAATTAGTGGATTATAGCAGGTAGTTTTTCTAGATGAGTTTGACATCTAGATAATTCTAGTAACAGCTTCTGATATTTCTCATCAGAAGATTTCAGTAGAGAATTTATTTTCTCTAATAACAATTCTGACATTGTCCCCATTAAGGAGGGGTTCTCCTTTGAGCTATTTTACAAGCTCTGATACCAGTGATGTGCGGATCTAACCAATGCTCAAATAATCAAGAGGTTTTTGTTCCTCTTCCAGAACATATAAAAGATTATCTACATCTTGTTCTATTCTATAGATTCTAGTTTGGAGTCTATAGATGATATCCCAGTAGTTGGGAGATTCTCTATTAAGACTATCTCTATAGGCTTTCAATTTTCTCAATTTTTCTCTCTCCTTTTGCAATTCTTTGCTAGTATTTTTGCAGATAGCAACCAGCTCAAGTCTGTCTACAATTGAAATTATGAATAGTAATTCGTACTGTTTACCTTTGAATCAGAGGATGACTGTTAACTCTGCATATATATTCAAACAAAACTCTGATGGGCCCACCACGTTTCTAAAACCTTTATATAACAATAAAATAGATAGTAAAACTATATGAAAGTGACTAACGCATACGCAGACTCTGACAAATAAAGATAGCAAAGAAAATTGCTAGATAAAGGGAGAAAGGATACTAATGGTAGGGATTTTGAAAAGATGGGTAGGTAAGAAAGAAAACAAGGAAAGTTTTGTGTAAGGAGGAACAAAAAATAAGACACTGGGGTGTATGAGAAGTATTTTCCCGGATTTGGGGTGTATGAGCATTAACCCTTAAAAAAACTACATTTATTAGACTTTTTTTCAATTTCTAATAAAAATTATTTTTTAACTTAAATATAATTTGAAAAAAAAATTGTCTTTTTTTTTTTAAAAAAAAGTTAGAAATGTATTTTTTTAGTGTTTAGACAAATATACCCTCAATTTACATTTATTAGACTTTTTTAAATTTTTTAAATTTATGAGATTTCTAATAAAAAATGATTTTTTTAACTTAAATATAATTTGAAAAAAAAAATTGTCTTTTTATTTAAAAAAAAATGTTAGAAATGCATTTTTTTAGTGTTTAGACAAATATACCCTCAATTTTAATAGCTTTTAATGACAGAATTAACGACAGTGAGTTAAATTGAATGAGTGAAGTGATGTTGTTGAAAATACAATGAGTTAAGTGTCGAATAAGTCATAACTCAGTGACCATTGGTGATGTTTTCCCTTTTACTTTTCTCGATCCAAATAAGCACGAGGAACATAGAATTTTTTTTTATATTTTTTATATTTTTTTTATGGTAACAAGAGAAATAGAAGAGGAGGAACCTCTCTATCACTCCATGAGATTAAAAGAAAAAAGAGTACAAAGGAGGGGGACCAAAAACCTAAAACTCCCAATTCAAAAAAACAAGCATAATGAAATTCTAACTAGTTAACGAAAACAAAATTGAGGAAGACCCGGACGATCATTCTCGTAGTGCAAAAGGATAAATGAAGGAGGTGAATCCCACCACACCATTTCAGAAGAAGATGAACAATAGTTTGCTAAAGCATCTGCAACTTTATTCCCTTCACGGAAGATGTGAGAAGACCAAAATGTCATCATAGAGGTTTTGAACAAACAATTATTCCACTGAACTCGAAGATTCCAAGGCACAAGAGAATGATTACGAAAATAATCAAGTATCAAGGAAGAGTCTACTTCTAACCAAATATGCTTCCAATCACGAACCCAAGATATCTCAATTGCCTTAATAACCGCCATAACCTCCGCCGCCACGGAGCTAGGAATATCAATATTAGAAGCAAAAGCTCTAAGAAAGCCACCTCTATAATCCCCTAAAATTGCTCCATAACCCCCCTTGCCTGTCTCATGCTTCCATGCTCCGTCAATATTGATCTTGACCCACCCAATTATAGGAGGATGCCAATTAACCTCCAAGACTACCAGAGCACGCCGCTGCCTACATTGCACCCCAAAACCTTTCAAAATATGCAGATCATTAATGGTGTTATGCATGGTACCCCAAGCCAAACTACTTGCAGCACGTATATGGCTAGAAATAAGCCTTCCAATCTCAACAACTGAGAAATTCTTTCCATCAAATCTGCTCTTATTTCTAGCATGTCACACAAACCATAGAACTGCAGTAAAGCCAATCAACCATAATTCTTTAAGCTGAGAACTATGTCCATTAGCTAGACCCCTCTCAAAAGCCTCCAAAATGGATAAAGGAACTTAACGTAGTTCAAATAAAGAAAATATATTGTTCCATATTGCAGCAGTAAATAAGCATTGAAGAAAAATATGGCTAATAAATTCGGTGTTAACACCACAAAGAACACAACGTGAAGCCAATGAAACTCCCCTTCTCTGTAAAAAAATCATCAGAAATAATTCTATCTCTCAGCACCTTCCAGGTAAGAAGGGACATTCGAGGCAAAATAAATTTGGACCATATACGCTTATCCCATAGCAAAAAAGAAGAGGGTTGATGTATAAACTGAAAAGCTTGCTTTGCCGTTAGCTCACGAGGAACATAGATTAAGTAAGGCAAAGGTTAGTTGAAATGAAAGCAGCCATACATGTCGATAACTATTACACATTTTAAAAGAGATTTTGAAAGCGCAGATTTAGGGAAGTGGATTTAGTTTGGACATGAGATCATGCTATAGTTTACTTATGTGTCAATCGACACAATACCAGCACCCCTCTTTACTTTTACAATATATCATGCACTTCCTCTTTTTCAAAAATCTTAAGATTTCGAATTGCTGGCCGTAAAATAATTTTGTGGCTATAGTTTTAATAACTCACACCTTCTGCTAATTACTTCGCATTAAGAAATGATCAAATACGTGTGTAATAAGAGATAAGTTTGCAACAAACATTTTCGACTTTGGAAAACCAAACAAATCAAGTTAATTTGAACTCACTTACACACACACACACACACACACACACACACACACACACACACTACAAAAAAAAGAGTTATTAACGACATTTTTCTTGCGACACATGGATGTGGCCGTCATAAATAATTAAAAAAATTGGACGGTTATTAAAACCTTGCGCGGTAAATATCGGTGCTTATAGATTTACGACGCTTGATTAAAAAATGTCGCACTCTGTTGCTGTAAATAAATGAAAACATATTCCTTAGCGACATATTGAAAGAAAAAAAAAATTTATTTTTATCTCCTATCTCAGACCCTCTCATGCATTAGCCGCCCACCTCTCCATGAATCTCTCATTGTTTCTTTTTCGCTCAACACTCTCAACAGATTTCCATCTCTCTGAATCAGGTAACTTGCTTTGCTGTTGTTTAGGGCTTTGGAGTTCTGATTACAGGGTGAATTTATGACTATTGTTCACTTGCTCTCATATTTAGTTGGAGTACATTGGATCTCTTTCTTATTGTCTCAATCATAAACGAAGACGCTCTCCGTCGAATTTAGATAAACTTATTCAATTTTCTTAATAATGTTTTACATTTGTGGTTTGATGAATCTACTCACCTGGATCGGTTTATGATTTATGTTCTGTTGCACTTCAATTTGATTTCGACATTCACTTTGGGGTGGTCTATACTCTATATATGGATCTCCAATGGTATCTTGCTTTTTTTTTTTTCCCTAGTTTAATTCTTCAAATTTCATCAGTTAATGTCCAATGTAGGGAATGAATTCTTGTTTTTTATGTGCAGAAATGGATGTATCAGAGTCTGGGGCTAAAAACCCAAGTGACATGAGAAACTTTAGAAACCAACAATTTTCTACTCCTAAGTTCTGCAATAATTTTCGACGTTCATTGATGCTTTGTATCTACTTGAAGTGTATTTGGTAATTGGTGTTATTTTATTTGGTAAGATTTATCAAATTTTGCAATTTGAATTACTAGGTGATTGAATTGACTATATATGAACTTTCGCTTTCAAAAAAACTGTCAGTGCAACCAAGGTTTTAGAATACTCTAATTATCTTAATGGTATTTGAAAGAGAACTGTGTCCTACTGACAATAAGTTGATGCTTTGCTTGATGCAGGTGACAACACCTCATTGTCATCTAAGAAATTCTCCTTCACAAGTAGTGTGGGTGGAGCTGTGGAGGTATGCTCTTCTCCTCTAATTTAAATGGTTTCTGCATTGGGGCTTTTCTTTGTGTCATTGTGTTAGCATATAAGATATTTTCTATTGGCTTTTGCTTTATCAATTGTACATAATGCATAATTATTGGAAGGTTTGGTTACTGTATTACTTTGTGCTACCATTGCTTGATTTTGAATAATCATATATCAATTGATTATCTTTAATACTTTACTTTCAGTATTCTTTTAGACTTTATTGATTACTGTTATCATCTTTAACTGAGCTCAGATAAATGAATTTTGGATGACTCTAGTCTCGACTGTGAACTAACTTAAGATCTTGTGAACATGCAGGCCGTAGACTAGACTCCACTACAACAATGATAGTCATTTCCAAGGGTGGCGTTTGGTCGGAAAAGGCACTTTCCCCGTCGGAAAAAGCTATTTCCGACAGCTAGGTGCCCTCGGTGGTCCTCGGAAAAAATATCATCGGAAATAGTCTTTTTCCGACCAACCCTCGGAAAAAGATATATTTCCGACAGCCAGATGTGGTCGTAAATAATTTTTCGGTGGTCAGAAATTGTCACTCCTCAACGATGACAAATAGTATTTCCGACAAAATATGTTTGTTGGAAATAATTCGTTGCTTGTAGGAAAAAATTGGTTGCTAGCCAATCCATTTGTTTCCAAGGACTTATTTCCGACGAATAGTAGTGGTCGGAAAAAACTATTTCCGATATGAATATTTAATTCCGATGACTATTTGGCATCGAAAATGAATAAGTTTCGAGGGTCATATTTTCCTCGGAAATTGATATTTTCTGTCGGAAAAATATAGTCTAATATTTCCGAGAATGATATTGTAGTCGGAAATGTTTTTCAC
This sequence comes from Rosa chinensis, assembly GCF_002994745.2. Lineage (NCBI taxonomy): Eukaryota > Viridiplantae > Streptophyta > Magnoliopsida > Rosales > Rosaceae > Rosa > Rosa chinensis. The sequence continues at coordinate 9,039,438 of NC_037093.1, read as the reverse complement.
GAGATTTGTTCATTGAAATTTGTCAGCAATTTGTTTTTCCTCCCACTCAATTTAATTGTCAATTAACCTGATTGGAAGAGGTAGATGAATCAAGATAATTTTTTTATTAAACATACAAGGAGACAATTAAATCTTCATAAAAAAAAAATTGCATTAGAAGAAACATAGTTAATCATTCATACATGTTCAGATAAAGATAAATATTCAATATTTGGTCTTTATAATATAATCATTCTTAAGCAAGGAAGCTAACAATATAGCTAATAAAAGTCCTCATTAGAGTTTGCATCATATTCATCAGCAACATCTTCATCACCATCTTCATCAGTACCATCTTCATCATGGTGTGCACTTGAATCTGTTGCAATATTGTCCTATTGTAAAAGAAAAACACAGAAGTTAGAATGCAAAATACGTAAGAGCTAAAACATGCAGTAAATAGCATGAACAATAGCAACATATACAAATATTTGAAAGTTAGAAATAGTACCACAGAATGTGAGTTTCTTGCTTTAGAATTGTCTGAGGTATTAGGCAGCAAACTTTGAATAATTTGAGTCTACTTGTCCAATTTATCTGTCAGAGATTCAACTTGGCCTTTCACTCTTTCATAATCTTCTTTGTGTTCCAAACACTTAAGTTCAGAAATTCATAACTAAATGTAGAAATATCACTTTTTAGTGATTCCAGTTCTGTATTAATCATCAATTTGTCTATTTAAATTGTCTAGAAGGAACTATTTCAAGTTTCTTAATGGATTGGTACAGTTTTAAGTAAACGTTTATCTAGGTTAAAAATAAGAAAATTTACTAACACTTAGTTCAGAAATTCATAACTAAATGTAGAAATATTATTTTTGAGTAATTCTAGTTCTGTATCAATTATCAAGTTGTCTATTTAAATTTTCTAGAAGGAACTATTTCAAGTTTCTTAATGGATTGGTACAGTTTTAAGTAAACGTTTACCTAGGTTAAAAATAAGAAACTTTACTAACACTTACGTTCAGAAATTCATAACTAAATGTAGAAATATTATTTTTGAGTGATTCTAGTTCTGTATCAATCATCAAGTTGTCTATTTAAATTGTCTAGAAGGAACTATTGCATGATCGATCAACAATGAATTGAATTGTGTGTGTGTAGGAGTCTTCCACTAACGGATATTTTCTTTGGCCATTTTAAGAGATCTCTTGCATGTGAGACCCACTTTTCAATTTCATATATCGACATATCCACTATTCAATTTTAGGTCTTCATGAGTAGACCACTTATACAAGTTTCTAGTACAATCGATGATTGTTAATGTAGTCATAATCATGATTTACTATTAAGGTTTAGGGTTTTAGGGCGAAATCTCCCAGTTAGCATGATCTCTTATCTAAAGATGCGGAATCTCCTAGTTAGCATCCCAGTTAGCGCGGAATCTCCAAATTAGCATAATCGTGATTTACCATAGATGATCTCTTATCTACTTTCGTAACTAATAATATATTGGGTTAGGGCGGAACCTCCCAATTAGCATGATCGATAGATCAAGTCTTATATATATAAATTCAAAACACATACGTATTATGTATATATAACTATGAGACTTATAATATATATATATATATATATATGTGTGTGTGTGTGTGTGTGTGTGTGTGTGTGTGTGTGTGTGTGTGTGTGTATAATATGTATATATTATGAGATTTATCTGATCTTACCTTATAACCAATATATAATAAAATTGTTTTGTTTATATGCATCAATTCAAATAAACTAATAATATACTCATCAATTAACCTGTGGAAAAATGGTAAAATTAATTTTGAAAGTTAGAGATCCTATGTTCAATTCTCCTCTTTGACATAATATTTTTATAAAAATAATACAATTTAGAGAAATATTTTCAAGGGTCACTAGCCGTCGGAAATACTTTGTTCATTACCAAGGGTACTTTGTTGCCCTCGCAATTAAGAAATCATTTTCGACAAAGTCAACTGCCTCTCGGAAATAGGTCTATCATTACCGACGACACAAAATGTTGTTGAAAATAATACTGGCACCAAAAGGTCCCGCCAATTTTTTTGTTTTTCTGACGAAATTGGAACTCTTTTCCTACCGCATATTGTCCCTCGGAAATAAAATATATTTTGACAGAACATTTCCGACGACCATTTTTTGTGGTCGAAAAAGGAGTCTTTTTGTGAGGGCAATTTTGTGCCGTCGGAAATTTTCGTCGGAAATGAGGACTTTTGTTGTGGTGCTCATAAGCCCAAAAGCAATGTACAGATTAAATTTGGAGATTTTACTACCACAAGAAGTCTCAATAAAAAGAGGACATCATTGTCAGATAGTGTCTCTGTGACACCATTGGCTTGCCCAGGGAGTCAGGGACATAGAAAAAAGAGAAATACGAATTGGATCAAGAAAACAAGAAGCACCTGGATATCTTCTAGCGGATTGACATCCAAGTATAGAAGACTTCATTGTTGAATAGCTTGAAGACTGTTGGTTTCAAGAGTAGTAGGAATAAGAATACAAGGCTGCTCAAACATGTAGTTTATCTACTTTGAAAACGACCTCATGATTATTTTCATGATATTGTTGTCTAACGATATTCAATTTTTTATTAATATAAGTTTATTTTTTTATCATATGATATATAACTAAGATCGTACTGGGAAACAACGTCAATAGTGTATTGGAAAATAGTAGATTGAAAGTAGATTTTATTAAAAAGTATTTTGAAAAATGAGAGAAATTGCGACGGGGCTCTAATGTCGTCAATAATTTTTTGATTGATAGTGCATTTTTTATGACATATAAAAATGTGTTGCAAATTCTGTCGGAAATAGTATTTACAACATGTGTTTTCCATTGTAAATAATGGTCAAACATTTGCTACGTGATTTTTAGCGACGTGCTTAACCGTCGTAAAAAAACTTTTTGTGACGCTTTTTCATGTTTTTACGACGTTTTTCATCCCTAGTAAGTCAATTTTTTTGTAAGTACCTAACAATTTCTCAGTTAAGACTAAATACATATATATGTTCTTATTCTTTCGATTGTATTCGACTAAAGTAGAAAATTATTATCTGTCATACATATTTTAACTATAGAGTTGATTAGATTCTGCAATTTCTCACTTAGGATTAAACACATACAATATTTATTCTATTTGATTCAACTAAAGCAGATGTGATATATGAAAAATATTTAATTATGGAGTTGTGATCCGATTCTGCAATATAGATAGGGACATAATTATCTTCATATCTGCAGAAAATTATTGAGGACACCCTCACCTGACAATCACACAATGCTATTCCATTATCGAATATGAAAAGGAGAGGTGACTCATGTGCATGATTGCATAAAGACTGAGGACAGGTGAGGGTGCCTAATGTACATGACAACCATAGCTCAATTCAGCAACTCAATTAAGAATGAATCAAACAGCAGAGCTGACTGAGGACAGTTTTCTTCTAGCCAACAAAATCAATACCAAAAATCTCTTGAAGAAAATATACTGCTCAGTCATGTCATTTAGGGCAATGGCCATCACTTACGCCATATATGCGCACATCCATCTCGAGCTGACCGTAATTTGAATCCAAAGAGAAGAACTTACGCGAGATTAGAAGGAAACTAGGAGGTCTAGGATCAGCCTTCAGGCTTCAAATGCTTTGCGTCATTGACCGTAATTTGAGGGAATCACTTTCTCTGTGTCTAACGACAAGATTATAGATGAAACCCTCATTGAAGATGGGATGAATACAGCTAATGCTGACCACATTTTCCCAGATCATCAACACTATTGTGAAGAATGAATAAAGTACCTACATCCCTATCTCGAAGAACAACAAACTTCTCATACTTCCTCAATGGCTCAATGCATGTAATGGAAAACAAATTGTCGCTCATGAACTCTATTGCAGAATCCCCATGATTATTGCTGTAATGCCGGTATAACTCCATGGCTGATGAGACAAACTCGCAACCCAAATACGGGCATGAACAACTAGGCTAATATGCACATGTCCTTTCATGTTCATTTTTCTTGTTGTACGTGATCACCGGAGTAGTGCAGCCGTACTTTTTGTCTCGGCATGAAGTTGTGCTTCAGTCCATGTAGAAACAATACACATTTCACGCAAGCAAATCTATCACACACACACAAAGTCAAGAATACTGGAGCAACAAGGGAACATATCATTAATCACACTCTTACACCCCTTTTAGCCAAAAGTACAAGAGGCACAACCATATATAATAGCTGTGCAGCAACAACTAATAGTTTAAGGCAAAAGCTGCTCTAAACCCAAAGAGCCAGCATGCTAGAGTAATTTACGCCAAAAAAGGACAGCAGCCTAGAATAGTTCACCTAGAGCCACTCCAAACAACAGTACCACACTAAAGCACATCACTAGGTAACTATTACAATAGAATAGACAATTATTTAAATGAGGCTTGGTTTACTTTTCCAACAGCCTCCCTTAAACCAAGTCGAGATCTTCATACTTCATCATCCCCATTAGCTCCTTCAGCTTCAAGAAAGCAACTGTTTTCAGAGGCTTTGTAAATATATCAACTACCTGATCTCCAGATGGACAATAGTGAACTGCAACCTCTTTCATCTTCACCAAATCTCGAATGTAATGATGCTTGGCATGAATATGCTTTGTCCTCTCATGAAAAACTGGATTCTTTGACAATGAGATTGCTGAGTTATTATCACAGAAGATTGTTGTAGGATTTTTCTGTTCTTGGTGCAAGTTTCCAAGAATTCGACGCAGCCAAATTGCATGAGTAGTACACCTATTTGTTGCAACATACTCTGCTTCAGCTGATGAAAGTGCTACCACTTGCTGCTTCTTTGATAGTGTTACACGAACAAGAATACAAGAATCTCTCACAAGAAGTTCTCACCAACTCTCAAGACCTCACTTGTTCTCTCTGTTTAATGCTTCAAAGACTTGATCTACTACTACAACCTATGCCCCTATTTATAGATATCTAACTAGACCCTATAAGACATTGGAAACCTATTTCCAATAGACATAGAAACCATTACTAAGTAGGATTATGTAAGCAGGTAGGAAACAATCAAAACTCCTCTTTGATCAAGGATTAACAAATCCTTATCCTATGAGGAATCGGATCCACACACCCAACAATCTTCCACTTGGAGCCGATTACGCCAGTTGCTAACATTCTTCAATACTCTTCAATCATAGCCAACACAAAACCCATTATCACAGCCAACATCTCCTTCTTCAAACTTGGAGACCAACTGAAGCCAAGCACAGCTTCAGTTTACTTATTGACACAGACTTAGTCAACATATCAGCAGGATTCTCACTTCCTTGAATCTTCAACAATTGCAGCACTTCATTCTCCACGAGGTCTCGTATGTAGTGATACTTAATAGGAATGTGTTTAGTCCTTGAATGAAAAGCAGGGTTCTTTGCCAAGTGAATTGCACTTTGACTATCACTGTGCAATGTACAATTCAATTCTCTTGCTTTTTACCCAATTCCTCCAACAGACCCTTTAGCCACACCATCTCCTTACCAGCTTTTGAGACTGCTACATACTTGGACTCCGTTGTAGACAGGGCTACTTGCCCTTACAAATTTGAGACCCAAGATACGGCAGCACCACCAACATTATACGCATAACCAGTAGTACTCCGACAAGTATCATGATCTCCTGCTAAGTCTGCATCAACAAATCCTTGTAGTTCAGCACTACCTCTCTTGAAACAAAGAGACATATCAATAGTACCCCGAAGATACCTCATGATCCACTTCACAGACTCCCAATGTTGCTTTCCTGGATTACTCGTGTACCTACTCACAACTCCAACTGCATTAGCAATATCGGGTCTAATACACACCATAGCATACATTAAGCATCCAACTGCCGATGCATAAGGTACATTCTTCATATATTCTCTCTCTTTTTCGCTCTTGGGTGATTGTTCCTTGGACAATTTAAAGTGAGCCGCCAACGGTGTTCCTACAGCCTTCGATTCATCCATATTGAATCGCTTAAGCACCTTCTCAACATAATCCGCTTGTGAAAGCTTCAGAGTACCAGCCACTTTATCACAGATAATCTTTATACCTAAGATTTTCTTCGCCTTACCCAAATCCTTCATTGCGAATTGGTTTGACATCTCTCTCTTCAACTTCTCAATTTCATTGAAGTCTTCCCCATCTATCAACATATCATCCACATATAGTAAAAGAATGATATAAGATTTGTCAAACCTCTTGAAGTAACAACAGTGATCGAATTGACATCTTTTATAGCCACTCCCACACATGAAAGCATCAAACTTCTTATACCACTGTCTTGGGGCTTGTTTCAAGCCATAAAGGCTCTTTTGCAATTTGCATACCAAGTCCTCCTTACCAGGTGCTATAAAACCTTATGGTTGCTTCATGTATATGACTTCCTTTAAATCATCATGAAGAAAAGCAGTCTTGACGTCTAGCTGCTCCAAATACAGACATTTAGCTTCCACTAAACCAAGCACCACCCGGATTGTGGTATGTTTCACAACTGGCAAAAAGATCTCATCAAAATCAATTCCCTCCCTTTGCTGAAAACCTTTCACAACCAACCTTACCTTGTAACGTTTGCTCCCATCAACTTCTTGCTTAATCTTGTAAATCCATTTGTTATGCAATGCTTTCTTGCCTGTTGGTAACTTAGCTAACTCCCAAGTATTGTTGGACATGAGAGAGTCCATCTCATCTTGCATGGCACCCTTCCACTTAGCGGAATCTTTATGTTGCATTGCCTCATCATAAGTCACGGGTTCACCACAGTCATTTAATAGCAAATAGTTAGCACAAGGTGAGTATTTATCAGCTGGTATTCCTTTAGTACTTCTTGACGATACTCTTGGCACAAAAAGAGGTGTCACTAGCTCATCACTAGGAACTTGTTCTTCAGGTTGTGCGACCTCAGGAGCTTCTTGTTGTTGTCGTTCCTCCCCATGATTTCCCTTAAACACATCTTCATTGGACAATTCGTCCAACCTTGCAAACTACCAATCTTTAATTATAGGACTTTTAGGCTCTGCTGCTTGCCTATTCTTGTACATCATCACCTCTTCATTAAAGATGACATTCCTGCTCCTTACAACTTTCTTATTCTGCATATCCCAAAACCTATAGCCATGCTCGTCACCACCATAGCCTATGAATATGCACTTTTGAGACTTGGGATTCAACTTGCTTCTCTCACCGGACTCAATGTGAACATATGACACGCAACCAAACACTCTTAAATGCGGTAGGCCTATCTCTTTTCCATTATATTTTTCCTCAGGTAGGAGATGATTCAATGGTACTGATGGTCCACGGTTAATTAAATAAGCAGCAGTATTAACCGCATCAGCCCAAAACATGTCTGGCAATCCTGCGTGTATCCTCGTACTCCTTGCGCGCTCATTCAGAGTCCTATTCATACGTTCAGCCACTCCATTCTGCTGTGGAGTTCCGGGAATTGTCTTCTCCATCCTAATCCCATTCTCTGCACAATACTCTTGGAAATCATTACCACATTATTCACCTCCATTATCCGACCTCAGACATTCGATCTTCAACCCGGTCTCATTCTCTACGATCGCCTTCTACTTCTTGAAAGTATCAAATACTTCCCATTTATTTTTCAAGAAATAAACCCATACTTTCCTTGTGGAGTCATCAATACAAGTCACATAGTACTTTAAGCCACCTAACGAAAGCTCCGGTGTAGGTCCCCACACGTCAGTATGAACCAACTCTAGTTTTGTATCTTTTTGTGCCTTGCCACCCTTTGAGAAACTAACAACCTTTTGCTTCCCAAATATGCAGTCTTCACAAAGCCCAATCTTCACTGAGTCCACACCATGTAGTTTATCCTTCGACTGAAGTACACCCATACCTTTCTCACTGATGTGCCCAAGTCTACGATGCCATAAGTATGCATCTTCATTTTTCTCAACGATCACATTGCCTTCATTGTTCTCAACAATAACAACAATATTCAAGGTCGTATAAAGTGTCCTCGTCTTGATTCCACGAGCTAACACCATAGCTCCTTTACACACCTTCCACGTACCTTTCTCAAAGGTAGTGCGACATCCTTCATCATCCAACTGACCCACAGAGATCAAATTCCTCTTCAACCGCGGTATGTGTCTAACATTGGTCAAGGTCCATGTTCCACCATTTGATAGCGAAATCTTAACATCACCCCTTCCCACAATCTCCAAGGCTCCACCATCAGCAAGAAACACTTTGCCAAAATTACTACGTCGGTAATTCACCATAAGCTCTTGTTGTGAAGTTGAGTGAAATGACGCTCCAGAGTCTATGATCCTTGACTCCAATGGTGCTTCAGTAATGCTTAGTACAAGTGCATCCGAATCAAACTCGGCTGTGTTTGCCATCTTCATTGTCTCCTTCCACTTGTTACAATCTCTCTTGACATGTCCAGATTTCCCACAATGCCAACACCCATTGGATCACTTTCCTGACTTGGACACGCTTCAGCCTTTTCCAGGTGCCCTAGACTTGGACCTTCCACGATTGTTGTTTAAGTTCTTGTTGAACGTTCTACCTCTATTTTCTATAAAGAGCGCATAACTTGAAGGATCTTCAAGGTTATTTTGTCTTCGCATCTCTTCATTCAGAAGAATGTCACACACATCATTAAACTTCAGCTTCTTCGTAGTCCTAGCTCCACTACAAATCAAGTTCATAGTCACATCCCAATCCGAAGGCATGGAAGTCAACAACACCAAAGCTTTGATGTGTTCATCGAATTTAACATCCACCGATGCTAGTTGCTCGATAATATCACCAACTATCCCAACTTGCTGGCAAACAGATATACCTTTACCCATCTTCAAAGTGAACAACTGCCTCATCAAGTACAACTGTTGAATGGCATTGGGCTTCTCATACATGTTGGACAAACTATCCATCATCCCCTTCAACGTATTCTCCTTGATAACAAATCGCCGTACATCATTCGAAAGCGATAGTCGAACTGCTCCAAGGGCCATCCTATCCATCTCGACAAATTCTTCCTCCTTCATATCTTTTGGGAGCTTCTTCATATTCAAGTAGCCCTCTAAAGTCTTAGCAAGCTTCTTCATATTCAAGTAGTCCTCGATTTGTGACCTCCATAGGCTAAAGTCATTACCGTCGAACTTATCGACCCTCTTCTCAACGTCTTCTATGCTCATTGTTTCCACTCTAGAGCCTAAGCTCTGATACCACTTTGTTAGGAATTTGACCTAAAATTCCTCTTACGGAAGCAGACAAGTGCAAAACAATATAGATAAACGATTGAGAAAACAAACACGAACTTGTTAACAAGGTTCAGCAAAGAACTTTGCCTACGTCCCCGAGCTGCTTAGGTTTCACTATAGAAGAAGAAGAATACACGAACAAGAATACAAGAATCTCTCATAAGAAGTTCTCACCAACTCTCAAGACCTCACTTGCTCTCTTTGTTTAATGCTTCAAAGACTTGATCTACTACTACAAACTATGCCCCTGTTTATAGATATCTAACTAGACCCTATAAGACATTGGAAACCTATTCCCAATAGACATAGAAACCATTACTAAGTAGGATTATGTAAGCAGGTAGGAAACAATCAAAACTCCTCTTTGATCAAGGATTAACAAATTCTTATCCTATGAGGAATCAGATCCACACACCCAACACAGCACAAGACAATATTGGGAGACAACTCATGCTCTCTCACCCAAGTACAATAGACAAAGCTTGTTGCTACATTGCAGATCAAGAAGACCAAGCATAGCCACATATTGAACTACATCTCTGACATCTCTCTTAACAATCACATGTGATATTATTGTCTGATAGCAGCTAGGCTTATGCACAATTGTAGTACTTATATGTGCTCTCTTCTGTAAACATTCAATCCACTTCATGGTAGCAAATTCCATTTCTCTTCTGATAGAATGGGATATAAAGGGTTTTGTCGACGTATGTTACTATTAGTGGTGGGGATCATAATGTACATATGCATTTAGTTACTTTAGTCAAATTGAGCTTTGATATTACATACAGAGAAATCTATGGAAACGCACAAGATTGATGATAGACAGCTACGTACATCTTTTGCAGGTTGATAAGGTGAGCAATCCTGACAGCATTAGAATAGAAGCAGAAAAGAGATGATGTTGTTTGCATATCTGCTCTTAGTGGTCAGGGCTTAAATCATTTTTGCAGTGCAATCCAAGCAAAATTAGAGGTACTTCTAATTTATTTTATATATACTTTCAAGTAATGTCTATGTTCCTATAAGTTAAAAGATAAGAATGTCTTCTGTTTAACAGGACTCTATAGTATGCGTGGAAGCCTTGATCCCATTTGAAAAAGGAGAGCTTCTTGGAATGGTAGATAGAACAGTAAGTATCGGTCGATGTTGATTATTTTGTTTGTTCCTGCTATCTTTTCTTTTCTTTTCTTTTGTGAAGGAAAGACATAATATTTCCAAGTTCTAACATTCCTCTATATTCATAGGTATATACCGAGCACATGACACTAATCAAGGCACACATACCATCGTGAAGGTCTTGCAGGGCTCATATTTGAATGTGTTGGTTTGTTAGATTTCTTATATTTATTTTCCTCTTCTTCATTTTAAGAGGTATTTTCTTGATTTTATTGAAAAAATGTCATTTGACTAAGGATTCTTATGGAGCGCCTGCGTGTGAGATGGATCAAGGCTAGGGCCGAGTCAAATTAGTTTACTTATTATGCTTTATGTTAACTTTTGGAATTCCATTGGCAGTGGGACAATGTTTTTGCTTCTTCTTTTTTGTGAGAGGTGGAGAAAGGTTTTGGTTTTTTACTAAACAAGTGTCAAGAAATTTATTGAGTGTTCTCACTACTAGAAAAAGGCCCTAAGGGGACACATAAAATAGGGACAAATGAAAGATGTGTGCCTTTAAGTGAGCAATAGGCACATAAGAAGATATGTGTGTCTTTTGTTAGAAAAGGAACACATGAAGTGTCCCCATGCATTTGATAAAAATACCACATACACATTGAAAATATGTAATTTTAATCTCCACATTCTCTCTCCTCTGTGAAAAGGAACATAAGAAGTGTCCCTATATGATACAAATAGTACCACATACCCACTGAAATACCTATTTTATCTTAGTCTCTCTTCCCCTTCCATTGTGTATTGTGTCAAGCCTCAGAAGACAGAGAAAAGAAAGCGTATATTGACCCAAACTCTCTCCACTTCTTCACAACCTTTGGCGCCAACACACACATCTCTTCCCTCCATTTCTCTCTCATTCTTACCCAGATCTATTTCTCTCTCATTCTTCTCGCTCCACCCAAATTATTCTTCTTAATCAATAATCAATGTTTTACTCATCGCAACCAGCACCATGTGTCCTAGTTTCTAGTATTCTATCAAGTTCCCAGGTTATTTGAGTCTCCGGAATCGATCCCATTCCAAACTGCCATCTCACCAATTTGTTCGTGGGTATGCAAAGAGCACCAAGCCTCACTTCCCTGGCTTCTTCTTCTATGCGTTCAAAGGTGCTTCTCATTCCTCAATGATACCGTCAGTTTGAAAGTAGGAAAATTAATTCTCATGCTTAATGGGTTTATTGGGTTTCAATTATTGATGAAAATTAGTAATTAATTTTCAGAGTTTGGGACATTTCAGAGCAAAATTTTGCTTCAGTTCTTCCAAAGCTTGATATCTCTTCTTTGTGCCCACCAACTCTATATTTAAGTTTATCAATGTTTCTTTGACGTTGTGCAGTGAAAGTAATAGTTCCTTTGTTCATTTATAATTGGACTTGTAATATGAGTGGAATACTTATTTTAGCTCAAAATTTGGGTTCTATTATCAATTGTCAATTCATACATTGTTCCCTCTGAAGTTTGAAAATTGTTTTGGAAGGACATTTGTGTTTTTCAATACTATTGTGAATTTGAAATGTGAGTTCATTACAATGAAATTTGAATGTTGAATAGAACTATGGTAATGTGATTTATGATTTACGTTATTAGGTTGTCAACAAGTTTCTCCGTCCTAAGTTTGAAAGGCATTTCAGTTGTTGAGCTGGTTTCTTTTCTCATTTATGTTTCTAATTTGATTAGATTCATATTCAGTAATTCTTTTAATTGTTATGTTGAAATTTCTTCCACTTATGCCACTATGGAAATTATTTGAAAGTTTTGCTTTTCTATAGGTTGTAGATTTGTGGGTTGATTGGCAACTTTGTCTCTATATAATTCAAGGTCTTAGGCTTCTCAAGAGTGGATGTCATTTACACTACAAATTACAGCTATGATAGCGAGGGTGTTGCACAATCATTCTTACTGAAAACCATTGCAGCTGAAAGGTGCCATTTTTCTTGTCCTGCCTCATTTTCAGTATTATGGATAAAGAATGGGTATTTTTGCACCGGCGTAGTGATGAATATTTGATTGACCTATGAGCTTTCATCTCCCATGCAGTGGCTGTTGCTAGGATTGTTGGAAACATCAAGTGTTCGTGTAAAGTTTGTGGTAATAGACATCAGAGATCAGCTACAGATGTTGAAGATCATCTACAGATAAGTGGAATGGATGATATTTATGCTAATGGTATCTGGGACAAGCATGGCGAGACGGTGCCTAATGTAACTGATGAAATTCACCATATGTTTCAGAATGAGGATATGTCCAGCTTGTTGGCTGATGCCTTTGGGATGCATGATTATATGGCTGAACCAGATGTTGTTGATGAACAGTCCTCTCCTCCACAAGGGCTAACTCCCTATATGCTGCCAAGTTCTTCAAAATGGTCGAGGAGGCCCAAACAGAATTGTATCCAGGTTGTGGCAAGTCAAAACTATTATTTTTGGTGCGTTTGTACCAGAACAAAACTATGTTTGGTATGACTGATTCATGCTTGAATGCAATGTTGACCCTCACAAACAGTGGTTCCCAAATGTGGATTTGCCTGAATCCTTTTACAAGGTGAAGAAGTTCATTACTTACTTGGGGTTTGACATATGAAAAAATTGATGCTTGCCCAAATGATTGTATGTTGTACTACAAAGAACATGCCAATGATACACCATGCCATGTCTGTGGATCTTCTCATTACAAGAGAGTTGCATATTCTGAGAATCCAAGTCGTTCTCGAGTTCCTCAAAAGGTATTACGATACTTCCCATTGGGCCCAAGACTTCAACGGCTTTACCTGTCAGGATATACAGCTGAGTCCAAGATTTGGCATGCTGAACATAGACCAAAAGATGATGTTTTGAGACACCCGGCATATTCCAAGGCATGGGAGCAACTTGATAGTATTCACCCAACATTTGGAAGTGAAGCACGCAATGTTCGCCTTGGTTTGGCTAGTGATGGTTTTAATCCATTTGGCACAATGAGTCAATCTCACAGTACTTGGCCAGTTGTAATGTCAGTATAAAACCTTCCACCTTGGCTCTGCATGAAGAAACCATACCTTATGTTGTCTTTGCTTATTCCTGGCCCTACAAGCCCTGGTAATAATATAGATGTTTACCTTCGGCCTTTGGTGGATGAGTTGAAAATTGTATGGGAAGAAGGGATACCAACCTATGATGCATTTAAGAAGGAAGAATTCAACATGCGGGTTGCCGTTATGTGGACCATTAATGACTTCCCAGCATACGCTATGCTTTCCGGTTGGAGTACTAAGGGATATAAACCATGCCCTCATTGTGGCCATAGTACCAAGTCTATTGGTTACCTAATAGTCAAAAATGTTGCTACCTAGGACATCGAAGATGGATTCTAATTCTGCATAGGTTTCGGAGATGGACAGTAGTATTCGACGGCCACCAAGAACATCAGTTACCCCCCACTACCATGACAGGTGCACAATGTTTGCAAGAATTAAGCAGTTTGAGATTTCAGTTTGGCAATAACAAAAAAGAATCAGAGAAAAACCCAAAGCAGAAGGGATCAGCTGTGGAAAAGCCCTATGATAAACCACGGAAAAAGCAAAGTATATTTTATGAGCTGCCATAATAGAAAGATCTACTATTGAGACACAATCTTGATGTGATGCACATCGAGAAAAATGTCATGGACAGTGTGTTGGGGACCTTGTTAGCTATTGATGGAAAAAGCACGGATACCTATAATGCTTGTATGGATTGTGTGAATCTTGGGATAAAAAAAAAATTGCATCCAGAGAGTGAAGGGGCTAGACCTCCGAAGGCAGCCTTCAACATGAAGATACTACACCAATTTTGTTATCAGACAACGGAAGAAAACAGTTGTGTGATTTGAAGACCCACCGTTGTAGAGTGAGCCGTTGTCTGATGAAAAATCAGACAACGGTGGAACACAGTTGTGTGATAAACACACAGACAACAGGTATGTGTTATAACTGTTGTGTGATAGCTCGGAAGATGGCTCGGCAGATGCCAAGCGCGCAGCTGCGCAGTAGTTAAGGGGCGTCTTCAGACAACAGTGCTTGTTTTCAAGCTGTTGTATGTTAAGCTTGTCAGACAACATATTTTTATTTTGTGTGTTGTCTGATTGCTCTTCAAACTTCAGTTCTTGGACTATATCTGTTGTCTGATTAACTTTTGGGACAACAGAGTTCAATTGCTTCTGTTGTGTGAGTATAAATTAGAAGACACTAATTTGTTAAAAACAGATGTGTGATATGAATGATTGCAGTGTATTTGCCCCAATTTTGGCCATTCGTGCAGTCGCCATTATATCTATTCTATTGTCTGATCATTTGAACATCCCATTCCTAAATTAAATTGTGCATTCATTTGGTCCATTTACCAAATGAACAGTAGTTCATCAAATGATACACCACACAACATTTGAAGCTGGAAAAAGCAAACTGTAAATTGTAAGTAGTTCTGCAATGATACACCACAACATGAGTCTTTAAAGAGCAGAAGAGAATTAATCCCATTTGTAAGGGAACAAAACCGCACCAGTTCAAGCGTGCAAACCACAACTCTAACATGATGTTTGAATTCTATATCAAAACAAGCATAATCTACTCCTAAGTCACCAGTACTTCACCATGATCTTAACTTGAATACCACAGCACACATATTAAAAGTCCTTGTCTCCTACTGTGCTGTAGGAGCCATCTGCTTCAGTTTTGCTTGCAAAACTAACCCAGCTTCATCAGATATGCTTTTCTTCTTAGAAGCAACCTGCATATCAATTTACAATTTCGTAATTAGAAGAAAACAACAACAAAAAAGGAAGAACTAATAAGCAAAGAAAGAGTAGCCCTACTTTAAAGCAGTTTAAGGTATGCATTAGAGTCAAGAGGAGCATTTTTGTCCCCCCTTTGATTAAAACATACAAAGAAAACATTACAGCAATCAGCAATCTCCTAAACTCTGGATCAATGGTCACAGAAACACTACTCAATTGCGGCTGCCACAGAGCAGCAAAACAATGAATTTTTGAAGGTAATAGCAAAGTAGCTGAGATATGAAATTGGCATTACGAGTAGCAAACAAGAAACATATTATGCATAAGGAGGTTTTCAATTTCAGGTCTCGTATATGAGCAAGAAAGAAGGAAGACTAATCACCAAACCTAGCAAACGTAAGAAATATTGAAATAGATTCACAAAGAGGAGAACTTTGACCTCAACGAGTTGTTCGAAATTGGACTTGAGGAGATTGATCTTGCGGTCACAGTAGTCTTTGGCTTGAGGCATGTTCTTCTCGATGAAGTAGCCGGTGCCGACGTCGACGAGGACCTGGTCGGGGTCCTGGAGAGTTCCGGGGACGTAAAGGGAGGCGGTAAGAGGGACGAGCATCTTTTTGCCGGTGGGTCGGAGGGAGAGGTCGTGGAGGGCGGAGGAGGCGAGCTCGAGGCGGGTGGTGGCAGTGCGGATGTTGTTGAGAGAGTCCTGGAGAAGATTGACCTCCAGATCAGTTTGCTCTTTCACTGCCTTCAACTGCTCCACGCTCAGCTTCTCCATCTCTCCTCTCACGCTCATCGCCATCTTCAGTCGATCTTCAACATGCACATAAGATACTAGCACAAACAAGAATAGATTTTAGTAAAAGCCCAAATGAAAAGGTAGATGAATGCAGATGGCTGGAATATCATGTATGAATGTAAAAGAAATCAACAAATGTAAATCTCCAGGAAAGTTATGTTAAATTCAAAACCATATTAATATTTCTGGAACACATATTATAAATTAAAAGCGTCTTACTTGGTTACAATTTTATCAAACTTGTACATTTTACCAAACTTATTTTTCGGATTCAATTTTAGTTATATTCCGATCCAGATGGCCAGTGACAAAATTACTAGTGCAGTCTAGTAAATCTACTGAAAATTGAATCAGGCTTATATTAAAGTTCAAACAAATAAGCTCACCAACATCAGGTTCCAATTTTGCACTGTTTAAGTCTGACACTAGCTTGCTGATTGAGTCTTTTGTGCCATTCTAGATGAATCAGCAGGGACAAAAGGATCAGAACAAATGAAACCATATTAAAAGGGTTGAATACAAGTTACAAATTCTGCAAAATGAATAAGAAAAATGCACATAAAAAATGCATGATAACTTGAAACAAAATCAGGAGAGCACCATGGTAAAGGTGTGTCACAAGGTGGGAATACGTCCTAAATATAAACATATACATAATAATTTTTTCTGTAAATGCAACAAATTGACTATTACTGACTCTCTCAGCAATTAGGAAACAAATAACTACCTACACTAGGCATGGAAATCATTTCATTTCATAAGGTCAGGTTCTCACAATGTGTTTCTTTAAACGAGACTGTTATCTACTATGTTTTGAAATATCTACTTGTTTAGTACGTACCATTAAAATTCCACTAAATTAATTACCAAGGCAAAAATCACATAACGTAAACTTGCTTTTGTGAAACTAAATCAGGCAGCTTTTATACTAAACAAAAAAATTAATCGAAAAATGGAATATTTTTGAAAGATACTATTCTGAGTATCTAAAACAGAGAATGTAAAGCCAATCACATATATCATAATCAAATAATAAACCCAATCAAACCCTAAAGCACAAAAATTCTGAGCAGATAAAACAACTATATACTATAGGTAATGCAGAAAGAGAGACATTGTTGCATAAAAAAATAAAAAATAAAAAATACTTACACACTTCCAGTTTCCACCAACAAAAAACTGCAAAACAAACACAAGATTTCAATCAGATTTGAAAAATCCAACATTGAAGAATCCGCAACTTCATTGACTGAGAGACTAAAGATCTCTCATAGTAGTTTAAAAAGGATAAAAAGGATAGCCTATGCTGTTCTCTAAAACTTTACCATAGTAGTTTAAAAAGGATAACAATATCTGTTGATAAGGTGAGATGCATTTGTCACCACAGAAGCTGAAAACTCCTCAAAAATGCACCCTTTACACAACTAATGTTAGAGAATCACTCATCTATTGATGACAATCTATTGAATGCGATAACTTAACTCAACCTAGGTGCAATCAATCGTCTTTGATCCTCTTGAGAAGCTTGTTAGCCCAGCGTTTAACGCGTCGCTTCAGGGTATAGCCAACAATGATCCTAGCAACAAAGGCAATTGCACAGAACTTTGAGCATGTCCACAGGGACACCACTCCTCTGCAAGCAAACATAAAAAATTTACCAATTCAGTCCAATTGCAGAAATTCAATCCAACTATTGTAGTTCACTTAACCATAACACAAGTTCATATACTAATTCAAGCCTCACCAATACGTGAACAACTCTACTTAAACACAAGCCAAAACAAGTTTGGGAAGCTCAATAGCAAAACCCAGAATCAATTTGCGAAAAAGCGATTAAAGAACCAAACTTTGGTAGCATAATTGTTAGTTAAAGACAAGGCATTATGGACCTACTGCATAAATTGATCAAATACTTCACGAGTTTCACACCAAAGTAACCCAATTCACACATACAATCAGAAATTTATAAACTTTAAAAGGGTAGAGCTAGATGGGTCTGTACCTAACAGGTCTGGCGACTATAATACGAGACTGATCTGACAAAGCGGCAGAGAGGCCCTCAGTAGAACGAGGACCTTCAAAGGAAGAAGAAGAAGATGATGATGAAGCTTTTTCGGATTGGTGTGGGAGGAGCTGGTACATCATCCCCAGAAAAGTCACGTTCTTTTCTCTCTCGAAAGGCTCGGAATCCATGGTCGGAGATGGAGATCCGAGTCTCTGTTAAACTCCGGTGACTAGAGTGCACAATTTTAAGATCTGCTTATGAATATCAGAACCCTAAATTTTGCATCTCAGTGAATTGAAACAGTAAAGAAGAGCGAAAGCTGACAAATCCAAATCAAAATTGAATCAAAACAGTAAAGGAGACGACGAGAACTTACCAAGTTCTAGACAAATCGAATCAAAGGCGTGAATCGAAGTTCGAGATGACAAAATTGTTTAGGGCTCCTGTGTGAATCCAAGTCTAAGGCTGCTCCGATGTGAATCCACGGATTCACAGAGAAATCTCCTTTAGGGCTTCGAAGGGAAATCTCCCATTTAGGGCTTCGAAGGCTTCGCTTCGAAGGCGGTGGATTTAGGGTTTAGGATTGTGGAGTGAGTCGGGGCAGCTGTGGAGTGAGTCAGAGTGAGAGTCGGACAGCGAGGGAGTCAGAAAGAGAGTCGGGGTGAGTTGGGGTCAGCTGTGGGGTTTTGTGGAGTGAATGTCGTGTCGGGTTTAGCTGTGGGCATTAGTTTGGTCTGAATGGATTTTTTCTGAAGTGTTCTAATAGTTTGGTCTGAATAGATCGATGCTATTGTGTAGTTGTCTAGCGCTAGGACACATGGCCACATAAGCCATTAATTTCATCATGCAGGCATCAGACCATGGTTTTCCACATATCTGTTGTCTGAATGCCACTTAAAAAATTTCAGATTTGCCGCCTGCTGAGAGGGAATCGAATTTTGGGAGAGAGAATGCAGGGAAATTTTGGAGGGAATAGTGCCATTTTGAGGCAAATCTACACACATCCAAACTTTCCCAATATATCTCCCTTTATCAGACAACAGAAAGTAAAAAAACAGTTGTATGATATTTTGCAAGCTACACTCATACAACAGATATAACTATTCTGTTGTACTTTAGAGTATCAATTTGGAGCCAAATTTGAGTCAATCTAGGAGGGAAATCTGCCGCTATTTTTTTTATGATTCACACAACGGATTATTCTTGTAACCGTTGTGCAATGACCTTCTAAAAAAAAATTCAGAATTTTAACCTCCTTATACAACGTTAGTTTAGTAAACATGTTGTGTGATTAACTTTTCTTCATTACACAACGCATTTTTTTTGTTGTTGTGCAAAAAGTGTTGTGTGTTAACATTTTTGGTGTAGTGAGACTGAGAACATGACCATGATTTGTGAAGTATTGGCTTCAAGTAAGCTACCTGATGGAATGGCCTCTAACATTGCTAGATGTGTTAGAGTTTGAGAGAGAGTTAATAGGCCTTAAAAGCCATGATAGCCATATTATAATGCAGTATTTGCTTCCCCTGGCTATCCAGTATGCTCTCCCTAAATATGTTGCAAGGATCTTTATAGAGTTAAGCTCATTTTTTCGCAGTTTGTGTACTAAGGTGGGAACTGTTGGCACTTTCAATTCTTTGTCAAAACGGATTGCAATAGTCTTGTGCTTGTTAGAGCATTTAATGCCTCCATCCTTCTTTGACTTCATGGTTCACTTGCCAATCCACCTAGCTGATAAAGCTGCCATTGCTGGTCCAGTACATTTCAGATGGATGTTCCCAATTGAGAGGTGATCTATTATACTACTTTCAGCTTAGCTTTATATTTGCATTAAATTAATTTGCCAGTATAGTTCACTTGTTTTAGACTTACACAACTTATTGTGTGAATCGGAGTAAAATGCCTCCTGCCATTTTGGTTTTCCTAGAATTGCAAATCAGTCGATGCTTTATGGTAGAAGATAAAGGAGTAGATACATATGTTTATCTCATTAGGTATTCTGTTATGTCATGTAATGCCTCTGGTATTTATTCAAAACTATAGTAAAGCACACAGAAAATGCAAGCTTGCTGTTTGCATGAATTAGCTGCAAAGATATTCCTTATTCATATCTCAGAAACATTGTTTCATCTTTTCTATGCCTTCCAAGGAATTTGTAAATTTGCTTTGGGGTATCCCAAGACCCTCATCTTAATAATTTGTTTCTCATTAACACGTCTCACCATAATATATTGATGTAATATTACAATGCAGATTTTTAGGAACACTTAAGAAATATGTTCTAAACAAAGCTAGGCCTGAGGACAGCATTGCAGAAGGCTACATTGTGGAAGAATGCCTATCATTTTGCGGCATGTATCTTGGTGATACCACAGTGGGACGTATAAATCGGCTGAGGCGGAGTGCTGATTCAACTGACAGTGGAAAACGTGTTGGGCTATCTGTGTTTGCAAATCCTGGAAGATCACTTGGTGAGTTTAAATTATTCCAGCTAGATGATGCGGAATGGAATAGGGCACATCGTCATGTCTTGACAATACACCTGAAGTTTGGCCATATAAACGGTGAGATTAATGTATTTGATATATCTGAATTAGATATTTTGCGGTCATTCCTCAAAATTATTTCCATTCCAAGCTATATATTTTTGTTTTCTGGAAGTTCAATTTGGTATAGTCCAGTGATTTTTCAAAATGAATTTTAAATTAGATAATTATGAAATGATGTCGAGTAATAGGCTTGCTTTTGGTACAAAGTTGTGGCTCTGCTGAATATTGTTCCAATGTATTGTAAATATGAGGATATGTATTCAAGTGTTTCAATTAGGGAATGTACTACAAGATGGGCTCCAAACAGCACGCAAACTTTTGGTCATAATGGTCTGTAATGTTTGATGTTATTTCTATCTAAAGTAGAATTCCAAGTCTTATACATGCATATGACTGATACTTTTGTTATAGGACCATCTACCTTCCTTAATGTACTATTTGAATAGGGTTGTTCTTTCCTGGCTTGTTTAGTTTCCATATTGTGAACACTTTCCTTTATATCTCAGTTCCTAAAAACAATATTTTGGTTGCTAGGGAGTATGTTGAACGTGAGACAAGCAATATAGGTCCACGTGTGAGTGCAATGGCTGCAGCTAATCAAGCAAATTGCTTTCCCTGCATACTTTGGCGACCTGGTAAGTTATTTTCACATATAGCATGAGTTAATTGTTAGTAGACATCATCCCTCATTAGTTCTTGTATCACATAGTAATATTGGAGTATTTATTAACACAGATTGATGACGATTACATGAATGGAGTTGGTGATATTAGTGAGGATTTTTTAGCCCTAGCTAGAGGTCCTACCCGGTAGGCTAGGCGTTGGACCAAGTATATTATTAATGGATATAGGTTTCATGTTAAATCTGTTGACCATGGTAAAACATAGAATAGTGGTGTGTTTGTCGAAATGGAGACAGATAATTATGCTACGGTCAATGATCCTAATCCTAAGTCTCATATGGTGGAATACTATGGCATATTAAAAGATATAATAGAACTGAACTATCGGAATGGCCGTAAAGTAGTGTTATTTGATTGTGATTGGGTGAACGGAAGGCTTCGTCGAAGTGGAATTAAGAAGGATGATTTTGGATTCACCATGGTAAACTTTGAACGGTTGCTACTACCTCCGAACACTTTGGTTTTTGGTGGACAAGCACAGCAGGTGTTTTATGTGCAAGATCCAATTGAGAAAGAGTGGCATATTGCGGTGAATACAACGCCTAGAGATTACTTTGCTATGGGGATGACCACAAATCATGACCTAGTACCGCCACAAGAGTTGCACAATTCAATGATGGAGGATGATGAAGTAGAGGGAAGATGGGATATGACAGACATTCCGATAGCCGAAGAGCAGATGTGGTCTGAAGGTGAACCATGAATTTCCAGTTTCTAGGTGTTTATGTCTTGTAAAATTATATCTCATTTTGTGTATATTGAATGAGCCTGATTCAATTTGTAGACATCAATTAGTTTCACCTTATATCAGTGGGTTGATCAAGCTGGTGTAATGTGTACAATGTGTAATGTAATGAAGCCTTTTGGTACGTTTATCAAATCTAGTTATTATAATAGACATTTCGGTATTTTTTTTTTGGTATGAGTTATTCCAAATAAGGATGATAGACTCTTTTGCAAGTTATTAAGTGTCGATTGATCAAGGTGGATCCTAAGATCAGTAGATTCATGATGACAAAGGAAATGTAATCACTACATGATTTTTTTTTTTTTTAAATATTCACAACATGATTTAGACTACCCCCAACGTTACAAACCAAAGAAAGTAAGAAAAAAAATGGCATATACTATCCTAAGTTGAAAAGGTGAACATAAACTGACATTATTCCTAAAATACATTAAACAACTCTTACTTTACATGTGTTCACCACGACCAACCATCTTTTTCATACCAATCTCTTTCACTAGCTTCTTCTTTAACCCTACCTTCATTGATTGTAGTTCCAGCCTTCTTAGATGTCATGCTACAGACTTCCCCCTCACTTTCAGCGTATTAGTCTCCATGATAATGAGCAGTACTAATAATCTCAGTTTCACCACTATTTGAATCTGTTTTCGGTACGTTGTAGGTGTGCAAATGGAGTTAAATGAGGGCCGGTGCATGGAATATTTGAAGCCGCACGCGGTGGCGTTCCAAATTGAAAAACCTCGTCATTTGGTCGAGGCCTTGCATGTTGTCTACTAGCAACATCGATAGCTTGTTGGATACGCTCTTGTGATGTTGGTAGTGTGGGGACTAAGATTCTTAACATGTCTCATGCATTGATGTGTGGCCGATTAGGAAGGGCCGCATTGGACGAGTTTGCAGGAGAGTGTTCACGTTGATTTCTCTCATTCGGTGCATCATCATAATATAGACGAGATGATTTAGCACCGCGCTTCATTATTTCACTATACTAATAAAACGAAGAAAAAAAAGTTAAGTTCAAATTTAGAAGAGATTTCTAAATGAAAAGCATATATTAAAAAAATTAGTAGTATTATCAAAATCATGATGAAGACTTCGGAAAGAAATTTAAAGCCTTAATACATCCACTGCTAGTAACTAGTTACTACTAACCTTCAAAGAAATTGTTGATGCACTCGATCCAAAGACTGATTTCTAATGTGTGGAATTTATTGTGGGTTGGGACTTGGGAATGTTATTTATAGATACATTGGCCACCGTTAGTTGGGATAGAAAAAATAAAAGATAATTTAATAATTTTTCTGTTCACCATATAGCACTTATAAATATAAGGAATGAGGCTGATTGGAATCTCTTTTTAATAAAGAGATGAGAATATTGCAGCCTTACAGTATCATAAGCCAAACAGTTCCAATGCTAGGTCTTTTCATTGTTTGCGATAAGGGCGGGATAGTGCAAGATTCCACCACAAATTTGGGCTTCCCGCATATAATTTTCGCTTCAAAAATGAAAAGATGGACACGCGTGCTTAATTGCTTATCATTCTGTCAATGAAACGAAAGGTGGACCTTCGTCATCTGCACACAAGGATGGGTTTCTTTGTTTTGGGCAAAACCACTTTTTCAGAAAATTAATCTTCATCAAGTCGTCAATCTTGGAAGGCAATAGGCAAATTGAAAAGCTGAAAAAAGCATCTACAATCGTGCTTATCTTCAAAGGTGTCGGTTGGTAGAGGTACCTTTTACATATATTTTACTTTTACCTCTTTATATATGGTTTGTCTGATCTATCTGCCTAAACTCTTAATTAACTTGTGCAATTAGATCTTTATGGAGTTAATGGCTTAGATGTAATGGACGTTATGCACTGAGAATCTTGATGATTGTTGGTGGAATAGTTGAATAACGGGACATGATGAGTTAATAGTTAAGCAATCCTTATTTGGTGTGTTGTTGTTGGTTACTTTTGAATCATATGGGTATAGGGTTTACTCATTCATCTGGAACCATATATAAATATATGCACATAACGATTGCAGGTTTGAGTAATCTGATTAATTGTTATGTGCAGATGAGTGATTATAACTTGCAATTCTTAGGCAACGTATCTGAAGTCAATGATAGCCAAGATGTTAGCCAACACACACAAAATGATGATGAAGGTGAAGAAATTCTTATGAGGATAATTAGGGGAGATCATAGCATGACACCAAACCATGCTGATCGCGCGGTGAATGAGATGAATGCATCTAGAGGATCTGTTAATAGAAATATCGGAGATATGAGATCAAAAACTAGACATGGGACTAGGAAGAGGGCTGGAAAAATCAAGAAACACAGGGGTAAAAATAAGGTAAACTTTGCTCCTTATGGCCCTGAGAAGATGCTGTTTAACAAGTTTGGGCAGCCGGTTGCACCAGCTGAAACTGTTGCAAGGTTCTCAAGGTATATAGGATAACTTGCAAGAGAATCTTCTATGTTTCCAATCAATGTACCTGACTTCAGGAATTTTAAAGGGACCGGAAGGGTTGAAAGTGCATGGGAAGAAATAAAGGTAATATGCATGATCTCTTACTAACTGAAATATATACTTAATTTTATGAGGATGATTATTTACTTGTGGAGTTTGTATGTAGGCAAAAATAGATTAGTCTAAGCCACAAACCTTGGCAATTATGAAAAGAATTCAGAAAGTAGTGAAGAAGAAATTAAATGCGCGTTGGGGAAAACACTAGCACAGACTTTATGTTGACTACTATATGGAAGACAAAGGACATGCTGAACGATTTGTATGGCCAGATGGGGATGTGAATCAACTACAATGGCGTGCATTGGTACTTCATTGGGACAAATTTGGTGAGGTACAGTTTTCCCCATAACCATGATAGCTATATTTGAGTTTCGATCTCTATAGTGTTCAACTTATAAATATAATGACAACTAAAAGTGAATGTGGTGGTTTGAAAACAATAGAAAAAATCAGTGACTACCAAGAAGAATAGAAGTCAGTTGAAGGTGGCTGCAAACACCGGAACAAAGACATTTGCCCAAATACGATCTGAATGGGTGAGATTTTAATATTGGTCGATCATCTGGTATGAATCTTTTAATTGAAAACCTGATAGTACTATTGGATATATAGGCATACTAGTACTTAAGTTGTAACAATTATTATCAGTTCATCACATTTGAAAGCATGCTGCTATATAATTATGGTGCATTTCATTTTCAATTAAATATATGCAAAATCATCTTCATAACACTACAAGAAAAGTAGTCTACAACAACATCATAATAACAACATGCTCTAATGCTCGTTGTTACATACAATCTTCAACAACGGGTAAAGAATGTACATCGTAGAAAACTGTTTGTCACCACATGCATCCTTTGCATGTTGTTAATTTAGCTATCAACAACTTACCTTGCACGTTGTTATCTGCAAGTTGTCAATTGAGTTATCAACAAGCAAACGTGCATGTTGTTGAAAATTTTAAGAACCATGACGTGCGGTGAACGCTGTCAAAGCTTTGAAATGAAAAACAAAAGAAAAATAACAGAAAATTGTGCAGGAATGTTGCTGCTATAATCTAAATTTTAATGCACTTTTTAACTTTGAGGATAATTTTCAGAAATCCTCGACAAAAACGAAAGAAAATAAAGCCTTGTCTAAAACTCACTGAACTAAAAACCCACTCCTTATTTACCCTCCTGGCCTCCTCTCCTTATCCCCCAACTGAAAACCCTAATTCAAATTGTTTATTTCGAATCCTCAGCTCCGATTCAGTCTCTCTGCCAATTTTGGCGCCAAATTCGAATTGCATCGATAGGAGCTACCATGGCGCTACTGAAAAATCACAGGCCAACGCCAATTTGATGCAGGTGAGTTCGCTTTTTGCAACTTAGGAAAGCTTAGCAATTTGACCTAGAATTGTACTGAATTAGGTGTTTTTGTTATTAGACGCCATTAACGTATTGACCTAGAATCGTCCCCTTTCTCTCACTCAGATTCCATTTCGGATCGACCTGTGGCAGTTCGCGTAATTTCGATCGAACAAAATGTAGGGTTTTGAAGCGATGACCTTCAGTTCACGGTGGGCCGGTGGCTACTTGAAGGCCATCATCCGGGGACAATGTGCCGATCTTCTCACCGCTGCTGATTACAACAATTTGTGCTAGTCCGAGACCCTCAACGACATTAAGATGCACCTCTCTGCCACCGAGTACGACCCCTCCCTCCAAAACGGTGCGCTTTAGTGTATCTCTCTCTCTTATCGTGGCTTGCATTTTAATTTGTTCGTAGCTGAGGAAATTGAATAGAATTAGAGACTGAATTATGGATCTTATGCTTTGATAGTTTGATTTGATGTAGTTTCCTACTGAAATGATGCCTATTGATCTGGATTTGTAGTTTTCTCTAGGTAATGATTTGGCTTTGGTGTTTGGTGGTGTTGATTTCAGAATTAGTATGAGCAACAATCATATGGTGTCATAATTCGATCAGAGGTGGTTTATCTTTGAATGCACCTAACATTCCTGCATGTATGCAAACAGATTGCATCTGGATATCTGTAGTAGAACGAGGGATTTGGATTTTGCTGCCTAGCTCTGGTTTATTGTCATGCATGCATATACAAAAGATGGTTTATGTGTGCACTGGTTCTTTTCTTTTGCATCTAATCGTTTGCACTTAAATTGGGTTGTCAATTGTGTGTACTGCAATTTTAAACAATGCTATTGTTTGAATAGTTATTGTCTATCTGTACGCAATCTTAGGATCTTTATCTAATATGTTGGTATATATATGAGTTTATATGAACTTATAATAGACAAACACACACAAGCATACATGATAGATTCCTTTTTCCTTTTCTATTAGGGCTGTCTTAGGCCATGCTTCCTATACCTAGACCATTTGTATATAGAGAAAGTATGACCAGCCCTCAATTTTGCTAGTTGCTGGCTGATAAATAATCTCCACTTTGTAGAATCATAGACCTGAGAATGAATCTTGTCTACATAATTCAAATTACAAATCTGTTAGGCCCTTTAGGAACAACACAGAATGGTAAAGAATACCCTCAGTCTATTACCGATCAGACAAATGGTGGGAGCCTTTCGTGGTGCTTTTCTTTATGTTGATGGGGGAGAATGGTTGGGAAATGATTTGGAAGGAAATATGGTGTTGTTGATTCCCTAGGTTTGGCATGAGGAATATTCCAACATAACATTCTTTGTACACCTTTAGAGTAGGTTTGTCATGAACTCATGATATCTGATATACTTCCAATCTTATGAATCTTAATGCATTAGTGTCTGTAAGTGAAGTATTTACTATTTATGTATTAAGCACCATCGAGTTTGTAGTGAGAGAAGCATATATAACTAACTCTGCTTCTTATCAATATGTAACAGGTATATATGGCTACCTCAGCCAAAAAGGCTATGGTTGTCCATGTTATGAAAATACTATCTGCAGATGTCATTTGTTTTATTGATATTTTAGTTTCCTGACCATTAGTCTCTGTTCATGACCGTCATTTTGTTGTGTAATTGATTTGCTTTCATTATTATTAATTGCATTGTGTGTTAAAATAGTGGAAAGAGTTTGTTACTTACTGTTGTACTTTAGTTCAGATACTAAAGTACACTCCTCAAACAATTTTGATTTTTAGTTTTAAGTTCTAGTATTAATAATTGCATGGAATTCAAAAAGATAGTTTGAGTTTGTTTAGGATTATTTTCTTTGAAAGGGAAGATGTTGTTCTATGAGCCGAGATGTTGGCCCCATTGGCATTGGAACTTGAAGAAGAAAGATAGATTTGTTTAGGGTGAAATCAAAAGGAAGTGTGGGATAGATATGCAGGGCAATATATTTCAATCTTTATGTATTTGTTTAGTATATGTCTAGGATTGGAGACTGATCAGCAGTATGATTTATTAGGTTTCAGTAATTTATGTTCTCAAGTTAGGTCCTTTTATGAGAAATTTAAGAGAAGAAATTCCATTTAAGGTTTGAAGTAAGATTTAAAATGTTGTTTGGCATGGCAATCGTGATTGGCCTTATGCTTCATACTAACACAAAGCAACTGATTAGAGGACAAAATTACCAAGATGCATTGGAAGTGCTCAGCATTGGGGAGGTTAGTTGCTGCTTTTTGCAACTGATAGTTTTCTTCTTATGAAATTTGACATGTCATATGGCTTGTCATAGCAGCTTTGAATATGTTTCCAATAACTAAGAATGACACACACAGGAAATGAATGTGGAATTTAATGAAGGCATAACTTTAACTTTTTCTTTGGCATGGGTTTGCCTTGCGTTTCTTATACTCAGTCATTACGAAAATTTGATGAGAACAGGAAGCACTAAGAGCTTTCGGTATGGTACATATCCCAATCAAGAACTTCATGGCTTGATACCTGATCAATTATGAAGAAGATGAAGTGGTGGCTGAAGGAAAGATATCTTCAACAAACCCAAGTACAAAAGTAAACCGGGAAGTACTCTGCTGTACTAGATGCCCAAAGAATTTAGAACTTTGTGATGCATGTTTTGTAAAGAATTATGTACAAGAACTTCAATGAAATGTATATTTTTCTTTTACATGGTTATAGTGTACTAATATTGGCATGTGAATGTGCTTAAGTAATGGTGAATGTTTTTAGAGGTATATGAAAGAAGAACCAGCAAATTGGCTGCAATAATGTATACTGAAATGTTATAACAACATATTTAGTAATATGACAACATGCCATATATGTTGTTGAAAACTAAAGACAACATGCTGAGAGCGTTGTTAAAACTTACGACACTCATTCGAAACGTTGTTGAAAATTTATGACAACGTACAAAACTCATTGTTGAATAATTACAACAACTTACTTCGCCTCTTTTCGACAACGTGCAAAGCGCGATATTAAGGACTCTTGGACTTTTAATGACTCTGGCATCTACAATGTGCGCCGAACGTTGTCGAAAGTGATTGACAATGTGAATTGCATGTTGTTAAACATGTTTTTTCTTGTAGTGTAAAGAGTTCCGGGTTCCTGAAAATCAATAATGCTTTTTAACTTATGGGTATATGTGTGTGTGTGTGTGTGTTCATACAAAAGTATTCATGTCCCTGCATCTAAGGGCCAGAAGTAGGAGTAGTTTCTTGTTAAGCATGAATGGACTAATCATTTCAGTACAAATTGATCAAGTTTAGACCATCAACATGATAATGGTCTCTTGTAGAGTAAAAGTCTGAAGCTTACATGTTTTGGCCTATTCCCAGATTTTAGTATTGACTATGTGCGGTTTGGAAAAAGTTGTTTTTGGCAATAACGTATTTAGTTACTTCTCTCATCAATTATGAAGTTAAAAAATGTAAAAATATGGCATTGCTTTTTGGTACAATCTTCTCAAAAATTTTGACAACATGGTATAATAGAGTTAAAAGGTGTATTCATAGCTGCCTTCTTATCCTAAAATAAATTTATGGTACCTTCTGATCCTATTGCAACCTATTGATTGAAAAGTGTATTCATAGCTCCATTCTAATCTCTTTACATCATAAGGTGCCTGTTTAGTTTATCTATTGTCGCTGCACTTACAATGACTTTCATTTTAAACATAAATGTTAAAAGCATGCCTTTAGCTTTTACTGGTCATTGTTCAAACAATCTGTTCATGATAAAAACACATTTTCAAGAACCACTAGGGCACATTTTCAATTGATTGTACTTGGCTTTGCATCTATAGTTATGGATTACATTTGTGGTTGATTATACAACATCATGGATTGGCAGGAACTCGCAAACGAAGGGAAAGAAATAGATCACTGCACATTCTGGAGATTGATTCATAGCAAACCAAAGAAAGACGTTACTGGGACCGTGCCAATTAATGACGAAGCAGAAAAAATCTTTGTAAGTGTTGTGATATTGGTTGTAGCCTAGTATACATGGTTGCTTATTTCTGTAATTAACTTACTTTAAATTAGTTTCTGATTTTGGTGTAGTTGGAATTGGATAAGCTTGAGCAAAGGGAGCGCTTAAATGGCAGGGAACTCACTATAGACTTATTGAATGAATTGTTTTGTGAGCAATTTGGACCAGAGACATATAATGCAGTTTGAGGGTATGGATTGGGAGTAGAGTGGGTTGATGTTCCTGGAATATAAACTACAAAGCCAGCAGTTTCTTGCGATGTAGCATCACTTCAGTCTGAACTTGAAGCCTCACTTGCTGAGATCACGAGGTTGATAGAGGTAGTAGCCAAAAAGGATGAGCAATTGCAAGCTATCCAAACTCAATTGAATAGCATTGAAACTCGTATTGGCAATCTCTTGCATAGTATAATAAGTGCTGGACCTGATACCATTAAGAAG
Source organism: Rosa chinensis (assembly GCF_002994745.2). Classification (NCBI taxonomy): domain Eukaryota; kingdom Viridiplantae; phylum Streptophyta; class Magnoliopsida; order Rosales; family Rosaceae; genus Rosa; species Rosa chinensis. The sequence goes on along the minus strand of NC_037093.1, from coordinate 9,009,056 downwards.
CTAATAGCAGCACTTTCTGATATCGCAGAGAAGCAACCTCAATCGATCCAAGAAATGCAATCAACTCCAATGGAAGGGTATGTGACTTTACTTGGACAGTAGGATGGAAACTGTAGGAAGTTTGTTTTGAAGCATATTGCTGGTATCTATGATTCATCTCAAAATTAGTATATTTTGGGTCATTTTATTGACATATTGGAGATGAACTCACTACACCAATTTTTCAATCAGACGACAGTTTTTCACTGTCGTTTGATTATATTCTTTGTTGTTGTCTATCTCAATGCCATTTGATACATGAATCAGACAATACCAAAAAACTGTAGTCTGATAAAGTTTACTACAACAGCGACTACTATGCTGTCTGTTGTCTGAACACTAAGAAAAACAACAGCGGCTTATATACTTACTGTTGTTTGAATGCTATGCCAGACAACAGGGGCTTATATGCTTGCTGTTGTCTGAAGGTTTAGTCAGACAATATGTACTTGCAAATCCCATTGTCCATCCATTACTGATACTATAGATTTCTCCAAAAAACTGTTGTTTGTTGTTTTGCTGGACAATGACTTTCTCGTTATTTTAGTCCTTATAATATTATAGTTAGATGGCTCATACAACAGTTTTTGTTAGGCATTTTGTCATGATCAATTATTAGACAATAGTTTTTAGCTGGATTGAACGGTCTGATAGACATTCAAAATGACATCACATCCAAAACACATTCATTTATGTTAAAATCCGATACATTCATCCATATATCCAACAAAGTCATTACATCAACAGAACTAGTTTTCTAACAAAATTTAGTAAAATGTTGAAACCAACCAAGTCTTGAAGAACACACTTTGTGATGACAATGAAGATGCCAGCAGAAGTTGCATCAACAACAGCCTTTACTTTCGTTGTCACTCCCCTATGCCTTGATGCCTCTCCTTTATGTATGTATGAATGATGGGAAGTTAGATAAGCACTTTTTTCACCCAATGCCACCTGGTTGACTAAAAGTTCATTTTAAAACAAGCTAACAGAAAACTAATACAAATATCTTAACAAGGCATGAAATTATCCAACAAGTATATGAACATCATAATTCTAGTTTGATCTCACAATTTATTATAGAGTCAGTTTCAGAATCATCAACTCCCATGCCTGAAATGGAATTAAAGGTTTCAAAGGGGAGAGAGAGGGAGAGAGAGATCACGAAACAGAGCAAACAGTTACAAAAAATGGGAAACATAAAGCCCTCACGTTGAAAACTATACAAATGCAGAATATGATGAGTGATATCTAAGCTGGCTCTCTCTTCTGTGATCTAATTACCATCTAAACTCAAATATCTCCCTAAAAGACCTTCGTGGTAATACAATGTTCATGAAAACAACTCACCCATTTGCTAGAGTCGTACAAAATGGCTTTTGAAAAAATGGGGCGGTGTTAAAACTAAGCCTTTTTTGAAAACACAAAGCATAGGCAGTAAAAACTGTTACCAGAAGCTACAGAGAGAGAGAGAGAGAGAGAGTGTGTGTGTGTGTGTGTGTGTGTGTGGTGTGTGTGTGTGTTTTATAAGGAGGAGAGAGAGAGCTGCTGTGTGAACCAAATGCTACAGAGAAGCCGTTTGCCAAACCTACCTATGATCAATCAAATGCATAAACTTTGAGAACTCAGATAACAAACAATCAAACATAATGACTCAAATGAACAAAATCATCAACCACAATGATTAAAGTACCCAACAAACTTCTCACCAAAAAACAAAAAAAAATCAAGCTTTAAAAAAAGAAGAACAAACCCAGATAACAAAAGCTCTCAAACCTTAAGATTAAATTTCTCCTCTTGTCTCTTCTTTTCCAGAACCGCGGGAACCACACCCAATCTCTCTATCTCTCAATCGTGACTGAGTTGATAATCTGAAAATTGAATTGAAAAGTATTAATTAAATAAACAATTCATACAAAATGATACATGCACTAAAAATGATACATGCTTAAACTACATTAACAATCAAGTGCCACAAATGCCATGAAATGTTTTCCTCTTAAAATAACCACAGTTCATAAGCAGAAGAATATGAGACTCAAATAGATCAACAATAGGCATTCTACAAAGGAGCTTTACTCGCCTTTCAAATAGAACAGAGCTTGAAGACAATTAATTGGAAAAGAAGACAAAGGGTACTAACCTGAGGAGATGATACAATTGTAAGTAAGCATGGGAACAAAGTAAGAATTAGTGTCGGGACCACTGTATCATCCAAGTCCACAGAGAGAAAAGCCAAGCATCTAAGAGCTCCATGCACTGCAAAATTTAGGAAGCGTGTTAATCTAAAGCAAAAAAAAACTTGTCAAAGTCACAAATATGAAAAAGCACGACAAATAATTTAAGAAACTTAATGTTTCTGATAGACTAGGCCACACAGATAGAATCAAGATAGAGTTGCAATTGACAGATGATGAATTGGAAAGGCTGACCTCCATTCATATTGGTTTGGTTGTTAATCAACTCCATTAGATATGGTAATAAGTCCGGCCAATCTTCTCATGATGTTAAAGATAGAACCTTGATTGGAGTAAACCACCAGAATACAATAATATATCAGACTAGCTTGTTTAGAAGAATATGAAACTACAATCCGGATCATGGTGAAGGAATTACATTGGGAACCAGTCTACCTGAAGCTTATGATAAAGTATTGATGTATGTCCATCTACCTCCTCAACTAAGCTACCATACTGGAAACTACAAACCCACCTGCAATGGAGAAAACTACTGATTGAAGGGCAATTAGCAATGTTTGGACCATAAGATCCATGAAGTGTCCACTCATTTAGCATGAGTAACCACTACTACACAAAAGGCTTCACACGACGGTTTAAAACTGTCGTCTCACGTTTTGCATTTCCGTGGTCTATCGAGGCGTCGTCTGATGAAAAGCTATCAGACGGCGGTTTTCAACCGTCGTATACCGATCATTGGGTCGACGGTTTGCAGCTGAATTAGTCGTCTGATGGACCGGCAGATCTGCCGACATGCTGTCGACAAGGTGTCGACAGAAATATGCCATGGTGTGATTTCTACTCATACCACGGTTTTATTTTTAAAACGTTGTGCAAATTGTATCCACACAACAGTTCTTCCAGCATAGATGTGGTGTGACGACTTAAAAATTAAGTGCATATGTGCTTTCACACGACAGATATAACTCTAACCGTTGTACTATGACATTTGAGACGATGATTTTTGCTAATACTTGTTGTCTATGTGTATATCCCACAATGATATCAGTAAGAACCGTCGTGTGAATTGTAGAAATTTTGTTTGATTCCACCATATAATCCTCATCAAACGACATATTTTCCATTTTTCCTACTGTTGTTTGATTTGGTAATGGTAAGATTCAAATTAAGCTGGAACCAAAAATTGACCAAATAAACAGTAATTTTCTCATAATAAATAGCTATTACTAGCGAGATAGCCCGCGCTGCGGGTTTGTTTGCTTGCTAAATTTCACACATTCAGTCTTAAGAAATATTGAACATTTATATACTCTGAAACAGTGCACATTTACATATGCTCAATAGAGTTTTGCATTTATACTTGAAAGAAGGTAAGGAGCGAGCATTTTGTGAAGTCTGCAGATCTGCTCTTCTTGGTTAATACCCTTAAATTCTTCTTTGAACTCCTCTAGATTTGCAGACTGCATAAAGGTACAAAATAGACAGCAATCTCAAGCTTACTATCCGTCTCTTCCTACCACATACAAAGGGAACAAAGATAACGTTACGTGCCATGGTGTGAAATGTAAAACCGAAAAAAAAAAGGGGAAGATTTCATATGTAACACAGTCTGCATTCTTATATAAGTTAATGCTATTTGCTTGAACAAAACAATGAAAGATAATACTGTTGTCAAGGTCTACCACATCAAGAAAACTTGATACCAAGAACAAATGAGAAACAAAATTCACAGTTCAGAAAGGAATACTCGAGCATTACTTCAATCTGCCATGTCCTCTTCCTTTATATTTGTGTACACTTTCCTGCAAATAAATTTGTGACCATTCTTAGCAAACTTCATATGACCGAATCCAAAATTTATTTCAAATGTATAAGGACTTGGGGAATTTATGTAACAGAATTTTCCAGAATGATAAAATGGCCTGGTGTTAAATGAGCTTAAGATATAAGAACGATATACACAATAAATGACTCATTTTCCAAACAAATCAATCAAATTAAGTGGATCCAAATAATATCCAAATTTTAACAATGATATTGCATAAACAAAGGTTATAAAGTTTTAATAGGTGACCTGAAATGATAGTATACTTATCAGCAAGCTTGCTACACCAAAACCAAAGGCATAACATACAATCATCTTTACTAATCAAACTTTAGCCTAATCTAAGGAAGAACAATTATGAAATCAAACCAATATAGGTAATGGAATTTGTTCATTACCTATAGCGCATTTCAGAAACTAGCACTTGTCTTGATACTAAAGGCATAATATGCATTTCAATCTAATTCATACTGCTGTGCCAGACAGCCAAACATGGAGGTTTTTGACTAGCCCTCTTTGGCTGATCAGCAAGATTGGAGAAATAAACTTCAGACCAATTGAAGCCAAATACTTCTATTTATGGCCACAGCCACTCACAAACCCAGTGCACAAAGTGCAAACACACCCCACATCCAGTAGCACCAGCATCAACATCACTAATCAGGATTACAGTAGACAAATAGATAGTATTTTAACTTGGCCAGACAACAATTACGATCAACTTCTCCATTTCTTTTCATTTCAGAACAATAGTCTCATCTTCAATTTTGGGTGCATAAGAATAATAATTCCAAAAGGAGTAGGGGAAACAAAGAAAAACCAGCTATTCGCCTATGCCTATGTTGTAGTCATATAAGCCAGAACTTAACCGGAATAGTCAATATAAAGAATAACTCAGATATACTACTATTAACCTTCTAGCGCAGAAACTTTGAGCAAGTTAAGAGTATGTGCACACATTAATTATTGATGTGGCCCCACATTAGGCAAGGTTAAAGCATATAGAACCTGGGAAACAATGCAGAAACATACCATCACGGCAAGCATAGTCAAGTAATGCTACTGCAGAATCAACATTGGAACAAAAGACAAATGTGAAAGTGTAAAAATGTGACTTGACGTCTAAACCCTGTACACACCTTCCAATTTGGAGGGGCAACTCTGTCAATGACAAGCACATGACTGTCCCATTTATCCATAACTGCAACCAAAAGTTTCCTTGCAAATCTGGAACGAAAAGGAAAACATAAGTAGTTGTTATCCGTAGCAATCCTGTTTGCTACAGCTAATGGTTGCATTTAAATAGTGAATTTAGATCAATATACTTAGAAGGTTTACCTTAAAATCAGTTTGCTGTATACCAACTTTGGAGGAGCTGCAAGAACTTCCACTTCTGAGATGGAAATAAAATAGATATCATTCCTCTTGAAAGAGCAGTGACAGCAGTCGCAGAGGAAATGAAAAACATAGTGAAGTCTAATAATATTATCAACTAAAAATAACTGCACAAAGAGTTCTGGCTAACTGGAAAAATTCAGTAGATCAGAAAAGTAGCACACAATTTCCTTTAGAGGGATGTAAGAGCTGGGAGACACAAGAACGCTGGAAGTTTTGGAATTTTTCGCCACAACTTTAACCGTTTTCTTAACGAGTAAATTACAAGTTTCTTGAACAACGCATGTAGCTGTTGAGATACCTTCTGAAAGAGAGAGCATAAAAACTTGCGACATAACTGATCTCCATTAAGAACCATCCTAAGTACAGATGCACTCATATAAGAGCTACTGTTCTAAAACTAGCCAGAGTTCCACTTTGAAATAAAAGAGAGTAACAAATTCCATTGCCAGAAACGGATGATAGATCTGAACTAATCAAAGCTGTTCCACTCTACATTTTGCAACATCCTTCGCTCTTCTGCATAAAAAATTGAAATTGCAGCCAATCCTCTCAATGGAAAGCCATAGAAATTTCTATTAAAATTAAATTGGGACTTTTACCTTTCAGAAAACCATAACCAGATTCATTTCGCCTAACAATCCCACAGAAATTCCAACAATTTTGAAAATTTATCTTAGTGATTGGAGAGAATAAGACAACCACCACATAAAATCCCCCAAACTAAAAACCCTAGAAATTTCAATTGAAATTAAATTGGGGATGTTTACCTTTCGGGAGGGATCAGCTTTGGAGCTAGAGCGCTGCGATGAGGTTGTTCGTCATCTGTGCTAAGCACCGACTGGATCCTCTTCACCCGTTCATGGGGTCGAAGGAGCTCACCCTTCAGGTTCTTCTGCTCCTACGTAGAGAGACCAAAATGGACTGTGAGAGAAAGAGATTCGAAGAATTGGAGAAGAGATGGCTTCCAATCTAGGGCTCTCTCCAGGCTACCCATTAGGTTTTCAATCTAGAGGCAGAGATGGTTTTGGTCGGGATTCGTCGAAGAGAGAGAGGTTTGTCGAAGAAGAGATAGGGTCGGGGTCTCTGGAGGAGATAAGGTTGGGGCTTGTCAAGAAGAGGGGGAGACTTGTGTAGAAGAAGAGAGAGGGAGAGGGTCGAGGACTCGAGGTCTGTCGAAGAAGGGGTTTGTCAATTCTTTCGTTCCCAAAATAAAGTATAGGCTAGGTGGCGTGGTTTTGAATAACATTACGAAGCCCTCGTTTAATTCATGGACAAGCCCTCAGAGGCTCAGACAATGGTTTTTCACATCTGTTGTCTGAATCCCATTTGAAAATTTTCAATTTTGCCTCCTCATGCTGCCAGGTGAGAGGGAAATAAATTTGGGGGGAGAATGGTGGGAAATGTTGGAGGGAATCTTGGTGAACATGTTTTGATTTGCAAATCTATAGATTCACACCACAGTTTTAAAGAAACCGTCATATAAACACTACATGCTGAGGAAGTTTAAATGGTGCCAATTGGTGCGAAACTTGCCGCCTCTATAACAATTAAACCTCACACCACGCTTCCATTTATAAACGTCTTCTGAAGCAATACATAATTCCAGCATGAAAAACATCCGTTGGTTGAATTCATATTAGAAGACGGAAATTTTACAACCGTCGTCTCAATAATGAGAAATTATTCACACCACGGAAAACAGTGTTACGTCGTATGAGAGGTGTCGTGTGATTCATTTTCTGTAGTAGTGAACTCTGGAGTGCAAATGACTCAGGTTAATCAATTCAAAAGGGTGTGTCATGATACATTATCCGAGGAAAAGAAACTGATGGAAACTCAAGCATAAATAGATAGACCACAGAACCATACCTTAAATGCAGGAATACATTCAATTAATGGAAAGTTACAACACATCCTACACAGGAATCCATTTAATTAATTCCTCCACAATATGCGATGATGGGAACCTGTCTGCCATCACAATGAAGCGGAGATCAAACTGTTGACACAAGTCAAACAAATGATCTCTCCCCTCTTTTGTCCACATCTAGTGTAAATGAGAGATAAGAACAAAGAATGAGTCTATGAATCCACGATGCAAAATGGAAAGCCCTCTCACTATTAAGTAAAATAAGATCATATATACAAGTAAATACTAATTTCATACCTACAGGATCAGTCAAATACTTTTCATACTCCTTGTCAGTGTATCTGATAACATCCATGTACAGACAGCACAAAATTTTTAAAAACAAAGATAAACAAATAAGAAAAGCTGGATATTCAGAGACATGATGATATAAAGTTAAAACGTACTCCATAGGAAGAGAGGCCACCTTCGGAGTACAAAAACTCACCCAATGGTAAAGCTTTAAGTCATTTTTTGAGCAGAATTCGTAAAAGGAAGCCACTGCCAAGTGATCTGAAAGCAGATTGATAGAACAAAGTTAAGAGTGGCCAAAATTAGAAACAGCCTACACCAGCTACTAGCAATTCAAATAAAAAACAGTGACAAAATTCATACTGTCCTGTAAAAATTCATAATGCCATGTGGTTGTGATAATATAGGAACTCTCTTTACACCTGAAGCTTCCCAATCTTTGATTCTATCCTATAGGATTTGGGAGAAACAAGAAGAACAATCAAGGAAAATTCACAAATTGAATAAAGCACATGAAAATGAATAAGAACAACATTATTACAGACCTGATAAGCCATATTGTCAAGGTTTCTGACCCCATAGAAAAGCTTCACGTCGGATCGCTTATCAGCATTAAACCTTGATTCAATGAGAGACCCGATTGGACTGCACAACACAATTCAAAACATGTTAGCAGTCGTATTCACTCTATTGCCTCGAAATTAGTGAATTCAAAATCGATTGTAACAAACCTTGTTCCATAGCCCGTTGCGAAAATTAGAACCGTAGGATAATTCTCCAGCGGCTCGATCTGATCAATCTCGAAGCCTTTCCTCATGGCCTAGGTCAGCTCCATAACGTCCCCCTTCTTCAGCCCGCACAACAGCTTAGCGATGGATGATGAAGCAAAGGGATTGAGGGTTATGTTCGCGAGAAGAGGAGTGAGGGAGGAGGATGATGAAGATAAAGAGGGTCTGTGTCTCGATGAAGATATCGATGGGTTGAATGACGCAGGTAGCGAGCATACCGGAGGCTCTACCATTGATGAAGGTTGTTTGCGTGGTCGCTGGGTTGGTGGTGCTGCGAGGCACACGCAACATCGGTGCGATGGTGGCGCTGGAGCTCCTCAATGGCATCGTGAAGGGGGTCAGAGGCTAGGTTAGGGGTTTGGGGAGAGACGACGGCGACGACGTTGCTGAGAGGATGAGAGGGTCTCGGTGGGAAGAGATGCACAGCAAGAGAGAGAGAGAGAGAGAGAGAGGAACTATTGCAGTGCGAATATGTGTGGGAAGAAAAAGTGGGAAGTTTAACTTTCGACCAAAAAATTAGGCGGGCTGAGCAAACTATTGAACCCTAAAACTCAGACAACATCAATTTCAGTACATTTTCTGAAACAAAGTCACACAATAGACAACTAAAAAACTATTGTGTGAATCAAAACAATCAGACGACATATTTTTCAACCATTGTATTAAGAGTAATTGCACAACAGAGAAGTAATAACTGTTGTGTGATTAAAAACAATCCGACAACATCTTTTATCCACCATTGTGTTAATCAACCTTGGACAACATCACATAATAATTGTTGTCTGAATTAATTCATTCAGACAACATCAAAAAAATCAACCATTGTTTGAAATGCTATTGCACAAGAGCAAAAAAAAAAACTGTTGTTGGATTCGAAAACTTAGACGACAGAATATTTCTTGCTGTCGTCTGATTAATTCAAACGACAGTTAAAATGTTTGCTGTCGTCTGATATGTGTTGTCTGATTCCGAAATTGGTGTAGTGACTATATATATTTTGGGTAATGGTTTCTGCCATATTAGATATAGCAATACTAGCTTGGGTTAGAGCGGAGATGAACTAATCATGTAATTATTATGGTCTGAGAGAACAATGACCACTTTTGTATATTGCTCTTGGATGAATGAAATCTGTGTAGGAAAGCTAATATTTGGATTTCTGTTTGAAAAGTTGATTGATTGTACAAATGTGATTGTGTATTGTATAACCATATGTATGCTCATATTGGAGATATATAGGCACATATGTTACATTTGTCCCCAATTGAAATAATAGGTATTCGTATTTATGTAAAAGGTGGTATATATACAAGGACCCACTAGAATATGTATTTGTATTCGTGAACAGTACAAGTATATATCATTCAATATGTATTTGGATGAAGTTAGAATACATGGGGTCTACATTATTATATGGGGACACTTGAGCTTGAGATATGTGTGCCATTTAGCAATAGGAACACAAGCAATAGGCACACATATGGTATATGTCTCTATACCTCAATGGGGACACATATTTGTGCCTATAGGTATCAAAAGGTACACATATTATTAGTCCCCTTAGGCCCTTTTTCTAGTAGTGTCTGCATTTTTTATGGGATTATACTTTTGTATTAATTTCTCTACAATAGTCACAATGAGATCAATTCTATAAAGTCTTCTGCTTATTGATTTCTACTTTGTCTTCAGTAATTAAGTACCGATAGCAACTTGACTTGAAATGATGTTCATATATACTCAATTATGGTCTAATAAGAGAAAGCCCTCGATCAGTTGATTTCTTTTGGTCTCTTTTGAGTTACTTTTAGTTAAAATGACATTGATTTTTTTCCCCCAGTTCTTAGCGCGCAACTTGTTTGTGATGAGTAGATGAGCTTTCATTTTAAGATATGTAAAATTTAGTGTTTCCATTTTTAGATCATTTTATGTAACTCATGGTTTTGCAGTGGCTTATGATGAGTGGATAAGCTCATACTAGAGACTATGTGGTGCCTGATGTTAATGGAAATGATCCAGTTGACAACTACGGCTATGTAGAGCAATGGTTGCAATAGGTTGTCAGATATGAGAATATCATGGAGGATCCTTTTGCAGAACGGTTCATTTCAAAGTGCAAGGAATGTTGGAATGTTGTACAAGAACACCTGTGTTCATCTATTAAGGAACCTATTGGAGAGCCCCAGAAGCATATCTATGCTTCTATAGTATGTACAGAACCTGTTCGCCAAGAATATGTCATTCAAATATCATATCTTTTGTATTTTACCCAATTTTTTTGCATGATTCTGTTTTGAAGTTACGCGTTGCTAAACACAAACCTGCCCATTTGTAGCTCCTCAGCATTCAGTTAACAAGAGTGCACCACTGACTTCAGATTGGAATGATCATCTAATGTAGTTGAAAGGCTTGTAGTAAAGATAGCAGATGAAGTTTCTGCCCTAGAACATGAAGGTGAACCCCTCAGCTTCCTTCAGTCGTTAGCAATTTGCTGTGGGGATCCAGCCTTTATGAGTTATTTGAAATCAGCTCTATTATTTTGTAATGGTGTCAAAAGCTCCTATACTTTGTTACTACATATATTTGATATATCTGATTGGCGCAATACAAATTTTAATAATTTTCTTGAAATAAGACATTTGACAACAATGTTTAATTATATGTAATTTGTAATATATATATATATATATATATATATATATATATATATATATTTGAGTTAAAAAAAAAAAAAAAAAAAACCCGCAGCAAGTTTATATGAAACGATTGGGTAAAATAGAATCATGCACCGACAGTGCAAGTGCACTGTAGGTTATTTTAATATCTAAAAAATAACAGCCACTCATCTAATTCACTCCTTTATATATTTTAATATCAGAAAAATTACATCCATTCATATTACAAATACACATACATTGACGGTGCATGGAATACGCTTCCAAAGAACAACCACATAATTTTCAGATTCATAGACTTTCTTGATCAAAACAACAATGAAAATAATAGGAAAGTCAGAAGTTGAAAATTGAGCCAAGATCGGTTGGACAATTAAATTGAGCCAAGAAAATGAGGCTTTGACCAGAGAAAGGAATCCAATAATACAAGTGGCGCAGCATTGGCCAGGGGCCTCTTCTAAATTTTCTAAAAAAGAACTCCACCCTATCGTACGAAGTTCTTAGGATCACATAATATCTCCTTCATGCTTAATTTTTATCCATGAAAAACCTTTTGCTTAAGCCTACCACCTTTTATTTAAGGATTAATACCCGCAACTCATTCTTCTCATCATCACCAATATCTTGCCTTAAATAATGGCACCTTTAAAGCCTAATAACAGCTTTTGTCATTTAGGCAAGTATTATTATAGTATGGTGGTGATCACTATTTTTTCCCTTCATCTTGTATGTTTTTCTTTTACCACAGCGGCTAATATCAACAATTATAATGGTGGATTCAGTGCTCATCTTATTGGGAAAAACTCTCCAAATTCACCCTTGTACAATCACAAAAACCAGAAAAATTTTCGACGTTTGGCGGGTCCCGAAATGCTGCAATCAACAGTAGCAACCGATCCAGATGGTGGCGGCCATCTTATGAAATTGTCAATAGGAACCCCGCCGTTCGATATATATGTAATTGCTGATACAGGCAGCACTCTACTATGGATCCAATGCCAGCCATGTAAAAGTTGCTTCAAGACAAAACAGGCCATATTCGACCCGGAAAAATCCTCAACTTATGGGAACATTACTTGTTCTGAAAGCGAGTGCAGACTTATCGACGAGGACTCACCTCAAAACTATTGCAAAGACAATCCTCAAGCTACTTGCATGTACCATTACCGGTATGTAGATAAGTCGTACAGTATAGGTGAAGTGGCTAACGAAGCAATTACCTTGAAGTCTACGTCAGGTACTGATGTAATCTTAAAAGATATTGTCATTGGGTGTGGGCAAGACAACAGTGATGAACGAGCAGGTGAGTATCAAATGGGAAGAGTTGGGCTTGGACACGGGCCCCTGTCATTTATTTCTCAAATCAGTCCTTATGTTGGAGGCAAAAGATTCTCGTATTGCTTAGTGCCCCTTGATACTGATCCGAAAATTGAAAGCAATATCAATTTTGGAAATGGGAGTGAAGTTTCGGGTAAAGATGTGGTGTCAACACCTTTGTTCGATATTGAAAAATCCATGAATAAGTATTATGTGACGGTGCGAGGAATTGCAATCGGAAATGAATTTCTTCCTTTTAACCCAACAGAGACATTGCTCGAGGAAGGGAATATGTTGATCGACTCGGGCTCAGCTTTATCATATTTGCCTCAAGAGTTCTATGACCGGGTGGTGAATAAGCTGGTAAAAACACTTGATCCAAAATTGGAGCTAATCAATTATGTTGACTCGAAAAATACAACTAGCCTTTGCATCAACGCCGCGACGATTTCAAAAGCACCAAATATGGCTGTGCATTTCGACGGCGGTGGAAAACTACAGTTAACGACAGAACGATATTTATTTAGATTAGAAGAGGAAAAGTTAGTTTGCCTTGGAATCAGGAACACCAATAGGAAGGCTTTCCATAGTAACCATACTGGTGTTTTTGGACGCAATGTTATGGGAAATATGTTGATTGGTTTTGACATAGATAGAGAAGTGGTCTCCTTCAAGCCCACAAATTGCATAAAAATGCCTAGCGCTGGTGGTGCTAGCATTGCCACCCATCCCTTTTCCATTTTCTCCACTTGTCTTTTCTATTTGCTTTTGATTGTGAGTCTGTCCTGCTAGATTACCAAGGTTAAGTGTCATTTTCTTTAGTACTTAATATAACATATCATTTCCTAGACGATATATATGGCATATTTCATTGGCAATTGCTTGGATTGCTCTGTACTCCCTAAATCAATGTGTTGAGGCGGTCTGGCTAGTCAGTTGGGTTGCCAGCTTATTTTAGGTTCGATTTGGTGGGGTTTGCGCAGTATGCTTAGGGTGTGGCCGCTGATGGGGTGGCTACCTAATTATTCGTCGTCGTCGGCGTCGGCTGTCATGCCCCCAAAGTTTTTCGGGTTATTACATCGGCGGCTTCGATGTTGTCAGTCCTACGGCATGACCTAAGTGGTTGGGCCATCTCTTTGGGCCAGGTCTTTGGGTCGCCTTGGGTTGGGCCTCGTTAGTTCTTTTTCTAGTTAGAAACGATTTTTGTTTTGGTGTCCTAATCCCGGCTAAATAATGGCTTTTCTAATCCCACTAAACAATGGATTTCCTAATCCCACAATGATATGTCAGTCATAGAGGTGGCAAACGGCCCGGCCCGGCCCATTTTAAGCGGGCTTAGTCGTGCTTCGTGCCGGGCTTGGGCCGGCCCATTTATTATCGTGCCGGGCTCGTGCCGGCCCATTTACTTAAACATTAAGCCCGGCCCGGCCCATGGCCCGAGCCCACATCGTGGCGGGCCGTGCTCGTGCCGGGTCAATAACGAGCCGTGCTCGTGCCTACCCACTATAAAGCACGATTTTAAAATATTAATTTGAACAAATAAAAATTAATTTTATTTAACTATTTAGAAAATTAAAATAAATTAAGTTCTACAACGTTTTTCTTAATCTTAGCTTTTTAAGATTAGATTTCTAATAATTTTTTATATTTCACTATAAGAAAGAAAGAAAAAAAAACTCAAAATATATTGTTTTTAGTATACTATTGTGAGATTAATCTTTATTAATATAATGAAGATTTAGTATCTATTATTATTTCCTTCATTCTATAGTTGTATTATTATGAGATTAGTCTTTATTAATAAACATAGATTTAATATTTAGAAAAAATACTTATGTCAAAACAAGGATATAATGTTTTGTTTCATTATTTTGACAATATAAAAGAAAGCATTGGTGGAATTGTCATGAGATTTTAAATAAAAATGTCTCATATTCAAATCTTATCATTGTAGTTTTTTAATATATATATTTTTTAAAATGAAATTTTATGTTTGTAACGGGCCGGCCCACAATATGTCGTGCTCGGGCCGTGTCGGGCTCATTACGGGCTCGGGCTGGGCCGGGCCAATGGGCCAATATTTTTAGGCCCAGCCCGACCCGTTATTTTAACGTGCTCGGGTCGTGCCGGGCCACTAACGGGCTTAGGCCGTGCCGGGCCCGTGCCGTGCTCGTGCTTAGTGGCCCGTTTGCCACCTCTAGTCAGTCATTTCAAAGGCTACATATATATAAGTCAATCTACACAAGTTTCATTCACATTCTTGTTAATGTGTTTGATCGGTTTTCTCTATTCTCTTGTCTAATTTTGTGGATTTCTTTCATTAAAGTTCAGTAGTAAAACCAATTCATCAGAGACCACCAATCTAAAATGGCCAAGTACCCTTCTGCTAGTATTCTACTTCTTGTGGCTCTAGTTTGTATTTCAAGAGTTGCACAAACCAATGGTTTTAATATTCACAATGGTATTTGAAAATCTCTGGTGGAGACAGGACGATATAGTTGCCAAGAACATCACGTAACAACAGAAAATGGTTAATTAGATTCTTGGGTTGCTAAGAATTCCATATGGACAGTCGGGTAGCAAATCAACCACGGATCAAAAGCCGCCTGTTTTCTTGCAACATGGGCTTCTAATGGATGCACTGATGCAGCATCATGGCTACGTACATACTCAATCCACCGGATCAGGCTTTGGTGTTCATCTTGGCTGACAAAGGGTTTGATGTATGGCTTGCTAATGTTCGAGGAACGGACTCTAGCCGTGGACAAAACACTTGGTACTAATGACCTTGCTTATTGGGACTGGACATGGGAACAGTTGGCTGCATATGATCTTCCTGCTTTAATTTGTTCAATTATGTGAACAACCAAAAAGGACAGAAGTCACACTATGTTGGCCATTCCTTGGGAACGTTGACAGTACTAGCTGCCTTGTCCCAACAAAAGCGGAGAAACTCACTAAGATCAGCTGCTTTGCTTAGCCTACTTGCTTATCTGTGTTAGAAATCCATACCGCTTTTAAGAGTTGCTACTCAAATATTTTTGCCTGAGCAATTCTACGTCTTTGGTCTCTGAGACTTTCCTCCGTTAGGGCGATTAGAACAAACTCTACAGACAATTCTTTGCATACACGCCGGCGTGGACTACTCCTACATTTTGGTTGCTATAACAGATCCAAATTGCTGTCTAAGTCCTTCAAGTTTAGATTATCTTTACTATGGACATACACCACAATCCACTGCCACAAAGAATATCGTACATTTGTTTCAGATGATCAGAAGTAGAACCATAAGAATGTTTAATTACACTCATCCACTCACAAATATGCGGCACTACAATCGGTTTACACCTCCGGTGTAAAACATGGCAAACATTCCAAAAGACATTCCCTTCTTCCTCAGCTACGGAGGGAGAGATGCACTCTCAGACATGGACGATGTGAAAGCTGTGTTTAATGACCTCACAGATCATGACAAGAACAAGCTTGTGGAACAATACGTACGTAGAGGAGTATGCTCATATGGATTTCATTATGGGTTGGAATGCCAATCGAGAAGTTTATATGTCGTCCTCTCCTAAATTTCTTCGGGCAACATCTCATTCGTCCCTAATTTGTAGTGAATCTTTCTTTTGTCTTGCATTTATCAATTTCTAAAGGTTGTTTTTCCTTTGGTAGTTTTTTTTTTCCTCGATCGATAATGTTTTTCCTTTAGTAGTTGTAGCTAGATATGCATTTGATTTCTTGGGAATAAAGTTTTAATTACTCCTTGCCCAAAAAAAAAAAAAGTTCAATAGTGAAACCTTTATTTTGATTTGTCAGTTCACTGTATAGATTTTGGTCTAACGATATGAAATTTTGCCTTAAATAAACTCAAATTCTGATAATCATATATGATGTTAAGAGCTTGAAAATCTATTGAAATTCAAAATAATTAATCTTTGTACAGATGATTACAGTTGCATTGAACCCGGAATTCATCATGTGCTTAGACTTTTTTTTTTTTTTTGGGGTCAAATAGCTAATTCATTAAAGGGGAACAAATTACAAATGTTGATGTGCATAAAGAAGCAAAAGTCCTAAGCTTGGAGGCCCAATAGACAAAGCTTAATTAACCTACACCAAAACAGAAAAGAGAAACAAACCGAGGCCCAAAAGCCCAACAAGAACCAAAACAACCCTAGATCTAAGCCACAAAAAACTGCCACAGAGAGACCAGCCGCCATGGCTGACCACCAAGCTACAGAGAGAGGCATCGACCGAAGCTTCACTTCTGAAGGCTAGAGGTATGTTCACCATCATTCTCCATACCCGAGTAGTCTGCATAAGAAGGACAGAGGTACCAAAGGACATGAAAACGGCAGTCGTGGTGGTAGAGACCACCGAGCAACACAACGCCACTGGTCCGGTGACGTCCACACACATCAGTGGAGTACCGGTTCGGCAGCTATTCCCAAGTGTAGAGTTAGGTGTATATACCTTGGTGGAGAACGAGTGTGAGGGGACTGTGGAAAAAAGAGAAAAAGATGGGATAGAACATGAAAGATGGAGCTGTATGAGGGTGAGAGAAGTGGAAGTAAATCTGAGCAGTTGAAGAGGAATTGGGCTGGGGTAAAGAAAAAGATAATGAAACTGAGACATAAAGCCTCAGATCTGAGACAAAACCTAGAGGAAAAACACCACAAAGGGTGGAGACACACCATAGAGGGTGGAGAAGCTGTTGACTGACTCTCAAAACTGCAGAGAGAGTTTTCACCGAGAGAGAGGTTTTCAAAGAGATCATGTGCTTAGACTTAGACAAACACCGAAATAAAATCCTAGCATAATGATTTTGCGTGTTCAATGCACTGGTGTGTGTGTGTGTCTGTGTATATTTAGGGTAACAGAAGACTGATCTATTGATATTAAATCATACGACCTCACTCGGTCAAGTTTGAGAGGTCCAAAGACCACTCATATTACAAATCAATGCTCATGTAAAAATGACTAAAGTCCACAGCAGAAACTCCAAAAACTAAAATCCTAAAAGAACTGCAGACTAAAAAAAAAGAATTTAAAAACTCCCTACCCCTACCCCTACCCCTACACTGCCCTAAAATGGTACCAATGTCTTGAATATCTTGACGTCTTTTGGTGTACGTCGCAACATTCAACACACCCACAACAACATTCTAGTAACAGGCATAGGACTAAGAGCAGGACGGACCACCCCAAGAAGGCCCAAACCCAACCCGAGAGTGAGAAAATAGGGGAATTGGGCTAACCTAGCAGCCCATGACAGCAGAGGCCCAAAGACCCACTGCCTAAACCCCTACGTTCCCACACCCCGCCGACCAAATCTGGAACCTCCAAGAAGCCCGTCTGCCACCGCCTCTTCAATCTGGTGGCCTTCCCAAGCAGGAGGCCATGGCAACCATCCCACCGCCCACCAAACCTACTTGCTGAAATAGTCCGGCCCGGCAAGCAAGAGCCAAAAGCCTTATCTAGCAACCCGAAAGCTAATCTCTAGCAGTCTCCAACTGCTTTTATCCTCTAGACTCTAGAGCGTGCGGCGTACCTCCTCCTCGTCAACCCGGAAGCCGCCCCAGAACAATAACTAGTCGCGCCTGCAAACCCAAAGCGGAATCTGAACCTTCAACTTTCTCTTCCGGCCAAACCGCCTTCGCAAATGCACGGAGTAAGTGAAGCAGCATCCTTCTACCACTTGCAGCGTCGGAGCGCCCTGCTGCAGACGGGATCGGAGCGCCGCTGCACTACTACGCGAAACCTTCTAGGTTTCAGTTTCGCTCCGGAAAAACAGGAGCCCTAACTTCTTCCATTTATTTAGAAAATGTAATGCACTAGTATATGTTCATCATTCGTACGGCGGAGATATACAATCTTTATCCACTAAATCATTGCTGCAATTAGCAATGCGTGAGGTGTAATTATCGTAACGAAATGGGAGATATTTGATCTACTAATTACCAATTGAGAATTAGGTGTCTAATCTTGATGGCCTCAAGATTCACATTTGGTTTCAGGAATCCAATACCCAATCAATGCAAGAGGGGCGGCGCTTTTGACGATCACTACAATAACAATAACTCAAGGAAAACCTATGCTGCTTACTAGTAGCTTTAGGTGATGCTAAAGTTTAGGTACCCTGAAAATGTTTTTTTTTTTTTTGTTGAGGAGAGTAGCCTGATAAAGATGAGGTATTCTAAAATATCTCTGTTTTGTTTCTTTGTTTTTATTTTTCTCGATCCAAATAATGAGGAACATAGATTAAGGCGAAAGTAAGTTGCAACGAAAGCAGCCATAGCTGCCGACTGTCGATAATTATTTTCTCAATGAGAAACATCACATCTGAGGGAAGATTTCAAAAGCACATACCTTTGAGACACAGTTTTAGGGAAGTCAATGCGTGATGGATTTAGTTAGGACATGAGATCGTGCACCGATGACAAGTATGGTTTATTTATGTGTTAATCAAGCCTCTCCTTACTATTAGAATCTATCGTGCTCTTCCTCTCTGTAAAATCATTAGAGGAAATAGATAAGTTTGCAAGAAACATTTAGCACTTTGGGAAGCCGAAACAAATCAAATCAATTAAAACTCGATCATTTAGCTACCCAACAATTTCTCAGTTATGAATAAACACATACATATGACACGAAAATTAAAGTAATTTCCTTTGATTTAATTCAACTAAAGTAAAGGGAGATAATTATCTTCATATCACACGAAAATTATTAAGGACAGCCTCACCTGATAACCCTACAATGCTATTCCAAAATCGAATTGCATAAAGAAACGTTTTTATCCAATCAGCAAATAAATAAAAATCAAACAGCAGAGCTGACCGAGGACATTATTCAGTTTTTCACCTAGCCAACAAAATCAATTCCAAAAATCTCTTGAAGAAAATTTACTGCCCAGTCATGTATGTGATGTAGCGCAATGGTCATCACTTACGCCATATATATGTGCACATCCATCTCGAGGTGACCGCAATTTGAATCCAAAGAGAAGAACTCACGCGGGATTAGAAGGAAACTGGGAGGTCTAGGATAAGCCTGCAGGCTTCGAATGCTTTGTGTCACTGACCGTAATTTGAGGGAATCACTTTCTCTGTGTCTAACCACAAGTTTATAGATGAAGCCCTCCTTGAAGATTGGTTGAATACAGCTAAGGCTGACCACATTTCCAAGATCATCAACACTATTGTGAAGAATGAATAAGGTACCTACATCCCGTTCTCGAAGAATAACAAACTTGTCATACTTCCTCAATGAAATGGAAAACAAGTTGTCGCTCACGAACTCTATTGCAGAATCCCCATGATTATTGCTGTAATGCCGGTATAACTCCATGACTGATGAGACAAACTCGCAACCCAAATAGGGGCAAGAACAACTAGGCGAATATGCACATGTCCTTTCATGTTCATTTTTCTTGTGGTAAGTCACCGAAGCAGCGCAGCCGTACTTTTTGTTTCGGCAAGAAGTTGTGCTTGAGTCCACGACCTTCTCGATGGCCGAGCAACGGTTCGATCCAATGGGGCAGGAACAGGAAGGGCATTTGTTTTCGATTTTGGCGCAACAAGATGAGCAAGCTAAATGTCCATTTCCATCACACTGGAAGACAGGAACGGTCAAGGGTTCAAAGCAAATTGGGCAATCAAGCAGTCCTGGGTCACTTAGGGTTACCACAATATTAGGGTTACGGTAACCTGTCCTGTGTTCGTTTGTTTCTTTGGCTTCAAAATCTATATAATCTTTATTTTTTCCTTGAATTTCTTCTTCTTCTCCTCCTTCACTTTGACGATGTTTTTTTACAAGACGAGGTCTCTTGAACCTGAGCGGAACGCAGTCATCATCATCCGAATCTGAGAATCTCGGGTGGCGGATCAAAGGGTTATCATCAGAATCTGAATCTGAGAATCTCCGCCGGTGGATCAAAGGGCTATCCAGATCTTCTGAATCTGGAGAGTCTTCTGCTTCTGAATCTAAGAATCTGCTAACGATCAAACGGGAATCATCAGAATCTGAATCTCTTAATCTCGGCATACCGTCGAGTACTCTCTAGCTCCTCAGTCTCTTCAATCGATTAAACGTAAATTTTGTTCCTCTACAACAATAGAGGAGGTTTCCTTGCAAATTGCAATACTGATTTACATTCCATTTTTTTTCCTTAATTGATTTACATACCAAATCAATCTCTCCATAGTCAATTTCTTCAAAAGAAACAAAATATTTTCTCAAACATTTTTTTCTAATTGATTTAGGTGCGGTTGAGAGTCATGAGGATCTAGAATGGTAGACTTTCTAGAAATACTCTTAAACCGTTATAAACAAATTCTTAAACAATTCTAACTATCAGTTTGATTTAAATTCCGTAATGTTGGTTGCATACATTCCCTGGCCTTGACACATTCAGCTATTAATGTCTTGCAATTAATTCATATTCTTAAAAAACTAACACCCTCAAAAATAAAAATAAAAGAAATCCGGATCTTCTCCTAATCTAATTTTTGACCCAACATTGGCATTTATAATATCTAATTATTTTTTTTCAAAATATTAAAAAAAAAACAAAGAAAAAAAAGAGATTATACAGTATCTCTGTATTAAATTTAATCTAAAATTTTCATTTTTTCAGTCTCATCCCTAAATGATGATTTATGACTCTCTCCAAGAATCTTTCAAACTCATATCTAAAAAGCGTTTGCCAAAATATCACAATACCCAGAAGACCATAAGGCCTGCTCACCTAAGGGACAGTTTTTAAGGGACTGTGAGAGACAAGTGAATCTGACACAAATAGTTTTTAAGGTTATTCGTTCTCTCTATCTTTGTCACTCACAGTCCCTTAAAACTGTCATTTAGACCATTTTTAATAGTCTCTCTATCTTGGCTCATTAGCTATTTTAGAAAATATCTTTAGCTTTTTATTAAAATCACAATACCCATAAGACCATTTTTAACAATCTCTCTATTTTGACTCATTAGCTATTTTAGAAAACATGTTTAGCTTTTTATTAAAAGTGTATCAGACTAGCTCCTAAATATAGAGAGTCAGATTAGACTTTCTATTATTTTTGTTAATTTAAACATTCTTTTTAAGTTATTTCATGTAATTTATAGATGTCTTTAAAGTTTTAAACCATATTTTCTTCATTTAATAAATAATATAAATTCAAAACTAGCCAAAAAACACTGATGCATATGTATTTTAAAATTGACTAGTCAAAATAACTTTTTAGCTATTTTGGCTAAAATTTGACTAAAAAAAAACTAAATTTAACTAAAAAATTGCTAGTATTGCTAAAAATGCTCTAATGCATTGTCTTCATGCATCCAACCTAACCAACAATTGGAGACTAAACAATTGTTTGGTAACTTGGTTAAGACTTGGTACATGCATATTCTCGTTGTTTCGAGTTTTATTCATGTACGTAATATGCATGATCATAGATATTTAGATATGATTTCATCAAAATAACATATATAGGGGGCTATTCAAGAGATAAGGACGTCTTTAGAAAATTGAAGTTGCACTCACCTGAGGGACTCGGTGCCCAATCATGAAAATAGAGGCGCCTATGTAAATGTCTAACTGAAAATTCAAGGCACAAAACCATAGCAGATACAAAGGCAATAAAGAAAAACTAGGACCAACTTCAGTGATGACCATAGGCAATAAAGAATTATAGCAGAGTTGATTGAATACATTTTAATCTAGCCAACAAAATCAAATCGAATAATCTCCTCCAAAAAAACTGAAAGTTTTCTGTCATGAGAGGAATCTTACTTACGCCATATACAGATTTCCATCTCGAGCTGGTCATCCCAAGAATCGAAAAAGACAAAAAGTCATGCGGGATTAAAAGCGAACTGGATGAATTAGGAGGGCTATAATTTTTCTGCCCTTGTGTGCTTTTCGTTACAGACCTTAATTTCAGAGTAGTCTCCTCGTGTTTAACTACAAGATAGTAGTTGAAACCCTCCATGAAGCTGGGCTGAATACAGCTAAGAGTCACCAAATTCCCCAGAATGACAGGATCGTTGTAAAGGACAAATAACCTCCCACATCATTCTTTTCTCGAAGAACAATAAATCTGTCCATCTTGGTTAATGTAATAGAGAAACTGCGAAAATCGTCGTCGCACACGAACTCCGTTGCAAAATACACATGATTATTGCTGTAATGTTTGTATAACTCTTTAGCCGATGAGACAAACGTGCAGCCAAAATAGGGGCCTGATCGAACAAGGCAAATAGAGACATGTCTTTTCATGTTCAATTTTCTTATTGTAAATCACACGAGTGTTGCAGCCGTACTTGATGTTTTGGCATGGAGTTGCAATTGATTCCACAATTTTCTCGACGGCCCGGCAACGATTGGATCCAATAGGGCAGGAACAAGAGGGGCACTTGTTGTTAATTTTGGTGCAGCAGGTGGAGCAAGAAATGTGACCATTTTGATCACACTGGAAGACAGGGATGGTCAAGGGCTCAAAGCATATAGGGCAATCGAGCAGAGCTGGCTCAGTTAGGATTACCACAATATTTGAACCATGACCCTCTCGGTCAGCAGCATTGGATGGTTCGTTATACGGTCCTTCGTATCCATCTTCATCATTTTCTGGTTCATCTAGTTCTTCATCACTTTCCTGATTTTCTTCTCCGTCCCCTTCTTGCTCTTCATTTTGTTGGTCTTCTTCTAGTTCTTCACTGTCCTGATCTTCTTCTCCTTCCTCTTCTTGCTTGTCACTTCGTCGATCTTCTCCATCCTCTGGCTCTTGCAATTGTTCTTGGTGTTCCGTTTCACCGATGGATCTGGAGTCTATAGTAGAAGCAAACCTACTTCTCTTGAATATCAAAGGTTCATCTTCGTCGGCCGAGTCATCTATTTTCCTCTTTGATCTCAGGGGCTGATTCAGACGTCTCTCCATTTGAATAAATCTTCAATTTCGTTTCAAGTTAATAGAAATTCAGATAAATATATAAGTCCATATAAAGGAGGTTTCTAAGACGACCAATTTACATTCCAATCACAAAGATTTGTATTCCGAATTAATCTCATAATTCAAAAAAAAAAAAAAAAAGAGAAAGAAAATTGATCCAATCACAATGGCATAATGATCGTTCGAGGATTATGAATACCAAATGGATCTAGAAAGTCCACAATTTTTAAACTAGTATCTGAATCGTTAACGATTCTCTTTGATGTGATCGAAGTAAATGAGAAAATCTGATTAAATTCGGTAACCGCTTGAAGTTGGGTGCAGTGTCCAGATACATTTCCATCTATATCCAAGTTCGTTGACTTTCAAATCCTGTATGTTATCCGGGCAAAACCTCTTGACAAATTAGAAAACGTAATTTTTCATCAAGAATATGTTAAAGCACAAGTAACTTATGTGGTGGTTTGGCATTCCTTGCACGAACCAAGCAAAAGTTCAATTAACAAAATAATATCACCTATAAAGTAAAAAGCAAGTCCAATTCATAAATTTGCATCAATCGATCAAATAACAAAATTAAGCTAAAACTAAAATTTTCATATCGACTTTCGAAAACAACAAGTGATAAAAAAAGGTACATAGTGAAGAAAAGGATAAGACAACGACCATATCTAGTCTGTTTGACAATTTAGAGTCTAAGTTCACAGGAAAAAAATAAAGAGATCCATGGAGGGAGTTTGTAAGGTAAAATATAGAAAAACAAGATGATGATCAAGATTCAAGAGCAAGACTCTAATGAAGAACCTACACAAGGTTGTCAAGAAAATCAATATTGAATCAATGATTTACCAAAAGTATAAAACTCTAACCCTTATTACTTTTTCATTTTTCTAATTTGATTTCCCCTCTTCGTTGATATCTATAACTTCGTTTTTACGAATTGCAAATTGGAATGCCATCTTGGTTTCATTTTATGATAGTAAATTACAAACATCCCACAAGCTTATCCACTTAGCTTTTTCTGAATTTGCAGTTACCTGGGCTTTTCAAGAAGGATAGAAGAGGATTCACCATTGGGCCTGTCCGTCTCCCCCTTCTCCGCCGGAGACGTCGCTGCAATTATCTGGAGCTAGACTTGAACGTGAGGAGGAGGTTGCTCCGGTCAATTTAATTACAACCAGAGAATGTCGGGCTTGAGGCAGACACTGAGGGGCTCCATGAGGTGGTCATTACCACAGCGGAGGCTTCTAAGCGGAACAACCCCAAAATGGATTCTCAAGTTACTCATGCTACTACCTCTTCAACGATGAATTCCAGCCAGAAGAGTGGTGATACCCTTTCTCATGCTCTGGGAAAGGAAGTGGAACCCCAAACCTAGTTTGGGTACTATCCCTATCCTGCAACAAACTCATGGTGGCACTCCTTTCTTGATCCGTCGTTGATTTCCAAAAGTAGAGAGTTTTCTTTCTCATTGATTTCCAGTCAACTGCGTTATTCACTTATTCATAATATGATTCATGAAGAAATGGAGGTCTGTGTCATTTTGGGTCAAGGAGAACATGATGTTTAAGGGTTTGATTAGAGACCAAGAGGTTTTTCCGTTTTTGTTTTGTTTTTTTTTTTTTATACTTGTTTTGGAAGGGTCAATAGGTCAAAACATTCATGTATCTATTATACATAGTTACAAAGTCTACGCACCATGTATGAATGTGAATGCAAGTAACTAGCTATATGTCACTATTATCCATCTATGTCTTAAGTTAGTAGTACATACTGCTAATAGAAGATTGTACGCATTAGAAGACCAAAACTCATTTCACTGACTCAATGTTGCTCTTAATTAGATGCATGCTGTAGCTAGGAGTCTACGAGAGGGATAGGATATGAATAAATTTCACAAAAGTTTATGTTTTGAGGCCTTGGGGGTAAAATTAGTTATCTTCGATCATATACATCTATGTGATCGTACGCATGCTCTAGCAATTCTAAACTTATCCTACAACTTCAACAATGCGATTCTAAGGTACCTTTATTGCAAAATAAAAAATTTGTCATTCTCTTTAAGTCAAACGTTAAATTTAAGGGTGTTTCTATTTGTACCCATCAAATTTCTATGTAGACCAAGTAATTTTTATTTACCAATATTACCCTTGTTCAAAAAAAAAAAAAACCTACACATTAATCGTCATTCGTCACTTGCCACCGTACAATTCACCAGTTCTCCTTAGATCACCGGTCCTCGTCAACTAAATAATCCAAAGCAAGAGCTTAATTTGATCTTCTCCAAAATAGTAGAGAAGCACTTGAACTCTGGTCCTTTCTCTTAAATAATGGAAACATCTAATAAAATCTCATCATTCATGAATGATTGTGGAATGTGGACAGATCATATGGTAAATTGCAGAATTTAATATATATATATATATATATATATATATATATATGATATAAATCAACAATGGAGGGAAGGTGAAGGTAGATTTAGATTACTCAAGGTGCTTCATCTAAGAGATTTATATATTGTTAGTTTAAAATCTTGGAATTTTTCTTTTTTATATGGGTAGCCTCCAAAGGAAGACCAAAAGAAAGAGACAAAGCCAAGATATGGAAGACAAAGCAATATTTATCAATGGCAGAGTGAAGAAGCCCATAAAACAATCGTCAGAAAGAAAACAATTTTTTTTCTTGTGTGTTTTAATTTAGGGTTAAAACAAGGGTAATATTGGAAACTTGTAGTCAAAATTTTTGCTAAGTCTATTTAGATATTGGGGCCGTGACCACTTACCCAATTTAGCCTAAAAATTGCCCACTTACTCCACTAAGAGTTTTTTACTCCCATTTACCCAATCTAACATCTATTGACAGTATTGCCCTCATTTTAATTAACAACTACTCCCCTCATACTCTCTCTCTCTCTCTCTCTCTCTCTCTCTCTCTCTCTCTCTCTCTCTCTCTCTCTCTCTCTCTCTCTCTCTCTCTCTCTCTCTCTCTCTCCCCCCCACTGTGAGCCCCGGAAAATTTATCGAGCTTACATTGAGATCGTTCGACAAGTTATTTATTTACGATCTCGGTAATCATCAAAGTTCTCGAGAATATTTTTAGAAATTTTCATAAAGTGAAATCCTCGATTTAAGAGTTGGATAATAAAGTACACGACACGACGAGTTCGTGGAAATTTTCGGACACCCGAAGTGTTTATAATAAATTTCCGAAGTTTGGAAATTATGGAAATTCATTTAAATAAAAAGAAATTTCTGCGGTGCAATCTTGGCCATCCATCCATCCACCGCTTGATCGTGGCCGTTCACTGTTAATTGGACAATTTTATAGGCCTGTGAACAGTGAGATTAAAACCTGAAAGATTGAGAAAGCTTAGGTGTGTATCTGGGAATGAAACACACGTTAGAGTGCATGAGATAGTTGAGGTGTGTATCTGGGAATGAAGCACGCGTCCAGACTTCTGGTTACCTGCCTAACCACTGACCCACTCTCACCTATTTCATCTTCCTCTCTCCTAGTCTGTCGCAAAACCATGTACTGAGAGCAAAAGCTAAATACTTTGGGTCTGGATTCCATCATCGAATCGGTTTACTCTCCCTTGCGTTCCATTAAAAGTTTCACCAATCTCACTCCTCTACTTGTGTAATCGTCGCCAACCACCGTACTACCAGCTATGATGGTTACTACCTGAAGGAAAATAGGGGTGTCTAACCCATTATTTGAGGAGGACCGTCTTAAGCTTGGATTTGGAATCAATTAAGGTAAGCTTCCTTGAGCCCATATATGTTCTTGGTGAATTTGAAATCAGGTTGTACAACTTTGATAATATTGGTCTTGTTGGAAATTGAGGTTGTACGAAAGAGGAGATAAGAATTGGAGAAGTGGGTTCAAGTGTTCAGTGCCGAAATTAGAGTTAAGAGGACTTCGGGTGTTGGGCATCAGTGAACCCATTCACTAAATTGGTCAAGGAAGGTAAGCTGGCAATGAATGGTATAATTATTTGTGGTTTTTGGTTCATGGATGACGTACTTATGAAGTTCATGAAGCATGCCTGGTTGGTTTGATAACTTTGATTCTCTAATAACTAAAGAAAGATGAGTGGGTCTGCTTGTTGACAATTATAGTGCTATGAGTCGATTTAATCATGGATGGGTATTAGCCATAAGCATTGTCTGGGAGTATAGCCACTCCCTGTTTGATAGCTTTTGGCAGAAAAACGTAAAGGTCTTTGAACCATGTTGTTGTCAATACTTGAATTAAATTGGGTTAGCTTGATTCCCGTTTCTCGTTAAGAATGGTAACTGATGTTTAGGTGATGTATTTATATAAGGAGTCTTGATTATGGTGGCTGGATCTTTGAGTCTCGTAAAGAGATGAGTAATTGATTTGGTA
This sequence comes from Rosa chinensis, assembly GCF_002994745.2. Taxonomy (NCBI): domain Eukaryota; kingdom Viridiplantae; phylum Streptophyta; class Magnoliopsida; order Rosales; family Rosaceae; genus Rosa; species Rosa chinensis. Next base: position 8,981,317 of record NC_037093.1, on the reverse strand, counting down.
CTGATGGTTTATGCTTTGCTTAATGTGGGTGTCCAGAGTAAATTAGGTACACCCATATTGAGTCGAAATTATGTTGGGAAAATATTGGGTGTCCTTAAGAATTCCGTTGAATTATTATGCGACACAAATGTTAAGTAAAGAAAAGAAATTAACTATTTGTATATAGTGGGTGGCCTTAGTAATCGGGTACACTCAATATATGTTTGGTCAAACATGGTCAAATGGTCAAAGTGGTCAACCCTTGGTCAACTTCTGGTCAAACCAGGAAAAGTTGGTTTAGACGATTTATTAATCGTCGAGATTTCGTTTAATTGTTCAAAAGATATTGACTATCGAAATGTCGGAATTTAGGATTCCAGTTACCCGAGGAACAAAAGGTTCGCAACTCTCGGAGTACTTGAGAGAAGGCATCGGAATCCAGGTAGGGATTCAGGACTCTCCTCGGTTAGTGATTTTCTTATATTGTTATTAAATGATGCATGTTAGTTGGTATGGTTTGGTTACGTTCAAATGCAATGCATACTAATCAAACCATGTGAGAAATGTGATGGCTTGAGAGCGAATGGTAGCTCTGACTTCCTTGGGTTCGATCCCCAAAACCTCCGGAGGGTTAGTTACACCGGTCGGACGGTGAGCGATCGCAATGACGACCCGATCCGTGTGTGTAGCTAGGTAGCGGACTCTCTCGCTACGCTTACCTGGTGATAAATTAATTTGAGGTAAGGTCGTGTAGTGGGTCTATGGGACCGGCCATCAGGTAAAACTTGGATTGGGCGCCGTATTTATTTAAGCATCATGCATCAGTTTTCAAGTTGAAAATATTAAAGTTTGTCGTTCACTTTCAAATACTTGGTTTAAGCCTATTTTCATACTGGAGCTCCAAAATCTATTTATTGGTTTCAAGCCTAGTAGAGTTAGAGTTCCTGTTGGGCAGCTAGGACAAAAGCTCACCCCTAAAACAGTATGAATGCAGGTACTGTGCACTGGTGATGGGACAATAGCAGTTGGAGCTGGGTGTGCATAACAAGTTCGGTAAACCCTTGTCTGGAGTTGTGCTAAATCTTATTTCTCAAACTTCGTGCTTCGGAGTTTGTTGTTATCTAGCCTTGGGTTAAACTCAGTTGGATTCTCTGTCATTGAAATCCATACCCCGTGTGTGCCTTTATCCGAGTTCTGAACAAACAAAATAGTTGCTAGCAATTCAAGTTTTCACCTCAAAAATATTTGTAGCTTCCGCTGTGTTTTACAGAAAGTTTTTTTTTTTTTTTTTTTTTTTTAAAGCAAAATGCCTAGCGGTTCTCTAGGATATAAATCGAGCGTTCGGTTTATGTTTTAGAGACTCGCGGCACTGTGACGTGCTTAAGCTGGTGAGGTGCAGCTTGGGGCGTTACAGAAAGTGGTATCAGAGCAATGGTTCCGGGTTTTCGATTTCCCACAATTTACAACCTCTGATACCAGAAAAAGTTTTTGTTAGCTTGTGAAAATTTTCAAAACCTTTTGAAAGTCGACTCGACGATTGGTTGTTCAAGAACGTGTTTCTGAACCTTTGACTGTAAAGGTTGTTATAATTTCTACCTGATGTTCGAAAAAGGTTTGACTTCGGTTTTTAAGACCGAGTTTTGAGAACGTGCGAGGAAGTTTTCGGAAAAAAAAGGGGGTGCTAAAAGCGAAAGCGCGTTGAAAGTCGAGTTGTGAAAAAGGATTGTTGCTAGTGTGTGTTCAGATAAGTACAACACTTCACTCGGTTTAGGGCCCGACTGGCCACCGGATCCCCCTAATGTGTACCGAGGTTGAAAGTTGTTAATTACTGAATACAACTGGCGACAAATAAATTACTCTAGAGTTATCCTTTGGAACTTTGACTTGTTGTTAGTTGGAACTATTGTTTGTTTTTCCCTTTGGATTCCTTAATCCGACAATCGTTATTTTTTTTTTCTGAAAGGATTTGTCATAGCAATTGAACTTGTGTTTGCTTGATTTTCTATTCCTTTTGAATGTTGAGCTATTGTTGGATTCACTTACCGATCCATCGCCTTGTCCAGTGAATCCGGTTCGTTAAAACTGTGCTCATTGCTATTGGTGTTGGACTTGGTAATTATTTCTTCTTGGGTATTTTGTCGAGTCTAGTTTATTTGATTGCTTATGTAGACTCGATTGTTGTGATTTGTCTCATCATCTTTTCAAGTCCAACTATTAGGTGTTCATACGCTGTGTTGGATTGATTGAAACCGTGTGTATCTAATTGTTGTGTTGTTCAGTGAATCATGTTCGTTGAAACATTACCCATGGTTGCCTTTTGTTTTCTAAGTTTGCTCCAGTCAAATTATTGTGTATGCTATTATTTGTTCTTTGAATTTGAACGAGTATTGCCACCCAAAGCTCCTCCACAGTGCACAAACCACAGTAAAGTTGTGAGCCCAGTATGAGGTAAAAATAAAAGGAGCAAGGTATGTGAACGACAACTTGAATATGTGGGAATGTGATTGATGTTGGAAATTGTTGAATTGTGACATCTGGTGGGTTGCTATTGTGTTTTGGAAATGTTGGTTGTGGATTGAAATGATTACTGTATGGAACTACGTCCTAAGTCCGATTTTGCTAAATGAAATTGTGGCACTCTTGAATCTTTTGTTGTGTGTTGTGTCTATTCGAACTTCGTCGGGAAGTTGGGAGGGAAACTAAAGAGAGAAGCATCCTACAGGGGAGAGCTAGCACGTCTTCGGATTCTAACCGCTTTCCAATAATGCATGTCACCAGTAAGGATCTTTTGAGGACTGCAAGTATTTCTTCCTTACTAATAAATACGTTGATTTCTATTCTTTTAAAAATGAATTTTATACTTTCCCACGTTTATTCCTTTACAAACCCGATGCATGCAACAATTAAGGAAAATAATTCGAATGATGTTCAACTCAAGAAAACTGATTAGCCCCACTAGTCACAAACAACCAAGTAAAAAGACTGAAACTTCGATGCTCAAGAAAATAAGACCAACTCCGTTGGTTAAACAAAATCTGACTAGCCCCGCTAGTCAAGTAACAGTAGAGTATGGGGAAGAAGTTATCACCATACGAGTAAGGGAGCCTCCCAGGCTCTTGAGCATCCCATGCTCTTTGCTCAACTCACCCACAAACACATAGTAAGTGGGGAGGAGTACTAAGGTCATCTCCAACCCAAAAGGCTAAAAATGGCCCCGGGGCTAAATTTTTGCCCTAAATTCTGTACTATTCATTGATCTAACATCAACAGTCTCCAACCCGTCAAGGCTAAATTATAGCCCTAGAATATATTTTTACATTTTGGATTTGGTTATATATATGTGTGTGTGTGTGTGTGTGCGCGCTTATTTTTTAAAGTCAATTGACTTATAGTAATTGAAATAATTTATATGATAAAAAATATTTTTTCGGTTGTATTTTTTTTAAAGATAATTAAAAATATCTTTAGCTAATTTTGAAATGAAATAAAACTGGAATCATATTTTTAATATTTATTTTATTCATGACATAAGCATTTAAAAGTTACACAACAAGGTAAGAAAATGCAAACACTTGTTAGTGACAACCCTGACAATTATTAAAATCAGAAATTGAAAGCTTTGAAAACTCAATCACATAGCAAATATCAAATTCATGGTGCTTGACCTCGCAGAATCCAGAAAAAAAAAAAAAAAAAAAAAAAAAAAACCCAACGTCTTGCTGACGTCATGCTCCCGTTAGCATCAACTGCAGCCCGTGGGCCACCACCAATCTGATCTATTTTTTTAAAGGGGCAAAGGGCCACTCAAAGTGCTATATTTAGCACTACGCCTCACATTCGGCCCTCTATTTTGGCCTTTTGGCCCTTAGTCTCATGGGTTGGAGATGATTTGGGCTAAATTATTGCCCTTTAGTCCTTAGTCTCCTTGGGTTGGAGAAGACCTAAGGCCACCTCCAACCCAACAAACCAAAGTGCTAGAGGGCCATTTTTTAGCCCTATCCAACTCCAACCCACCAAACTAATGATCAAAGTGTTAAATGTTAGGGCCAAATGTGAGTATAGAGGACTAAATTTAGCCCTAAACATAGCCCTTTGCCCCTTTAAACAAATGAGATCAGAAAGCTGTGGCCCACGGTTTGTAGTGGAATGTGACAGAAGCATGACGTCAGCGACGGCTAGTTGCTGACGTCAACTAGCCGTTGGGTGTTTTTATTTTTTATTTTTATTTTTATAGCCGATGGTTTTTTTTTAACTTTTACACTATAAATACATATCACCTCAACCTTCTTTTTCACATCTTCCTTCTACTTCCTCATATATATCTCTCTATTCTAAATTCATTTTCTTACTTTGTTGTGTTCCATTTTAAATGCTTTTGTCATGAAAAAATAAGGGTGCGGCTATTGCCACCCTACCATTTTCTTTATTCACCTTACTTGCTCATTACACCCTACATTTTAATTTTAGTTATTAAATTTACTTATTTAACCCATTTCTCTTTTCCAAGAATATCCTTATATGACATATCCAATTAAAAAAAAAATTAATGAAAATATCTCATTTAATTTATACTCATAAAAAATTAAAATTTATTAAAGTTTCCTAATAAAATCATAATCTGATTTACTCCTATTTAAAAAAAATTTCTTTCAATTTCAATGTTCTCTATTTTAATCTATGTAAAAAGATTAGTAAATTTACAACGTAGGTATGGTGGAGTAAAATCATACGAAAACTAAAAACCAATAAGACTTCCACAAAATCTCGCAAATAACAATCATGAGCACGATTCCCAACCGTACTCAAAGAATCTCATAATAATCAAGTAAATTGGCGTGTCCCACACGCCAAAAGGATATTCTCAAATCCATCAACAAATAAGCGAGAAATTAATAGGTGAATACAATTTTCTCGAAAATCTCATTTTCAAAAATCTTTCAAAAATCTCAAAATCGACAAATAAAATATAATATTTAATTATGGAAATCACCTCGGAAAATGACTCATCAACAATCATTATAAATCATAAATCCAAATCTGAATATCATACTCTCATATTCAAAAATCATGATAGAAAACTAATCAATGCAAAATTTATAATCCAAAATCAAATAATATGCTCGATAAATAAAACGATAAATAAATAAATCACTCATTCAGAAAATATTCGCATGCATCATTTAAAATCAAAGGTCCACTCACAGTATATGGCTAACCTGGCCAAGCATATAGATCTTTGTCGAGCGATGGGTCGGTACCTCGTCCTGTACAAAATTATATTCTGTAAACGACAATTCGACAATTAAATATGAGTCTAAAACGAAACCCGAAAACCCCTCGTAAACCAATATCTCTATTTCTTTCCTGATTCAACCCAAACTTCACCACTAATATCAATCCGTCGATTTAAGTATTCCATAGCGAAAACAAAGGAAATCAGAAGGTCGGATTCCCATAATCGACACCCGTCTCTCCAAACTTCGGAAATTCACAATTCATAACAAGTTTCTCCAATTTCCATCAAAAACATATCTACAAGTTCTACAACTCACAATTAATTTATCTAGCCAAAATCAAAAACCCAAATCCTGCCCTATGCGCCGTCCACATTGGCGGCGCGTGGGCCCCACTCGCCGCTGGCCAACCCCAAACCGGATGACATTTCACCAGCAAGATCACTTCAACATTCCTAACATCTTTCTCAACTACGACAATGCCAAAAAAATACCTTGGTTGGCCAGAATTGAAGCAAAACCGCAAGAACACCAATATGAACAATGAAATCTTCAAATCGTCGATTCTCCTTTCCCACCTCAAATTGGGTTATGAAACTTGGAGGGATTCATCAGTGGAGGATGGGCTTTCCAGAATGACTGAAATCGTCGAAGATGGTGGTCAGAATCAAGAGAAATCGTCAGAATTTCAAATTGCTACAGTGGAGGTTTTTGGGTTCGATCTCTCTTCTCCAGCCAAATCGCTGTGAACCACCCCTTTAAGCTTGAGCGGGAGGAGGAGGCGATCCTATCAACACCGGTGGCGCGCCGTCAGGTGGCCTGATGGCTAAGAAACGCCTGAAAATAGTGAACTGTTGGAGAGAGAGAAATTGTCGGTGGGTAAGTTTTGGAAAATGGAAACTTACCACATGTAAATCCACCTTTATAGAAAACTTATCATGAACAGTAATTTTAATATTTCAATCATAACTTTCGCATATGAATTCCGATTTAAGCGTACCGCATGTCCACAGACTCGGTTTAACGTCCTCTACGACTTTATGAAGAAAATTTTCCCATAAACTAACTCGAACAAAAAGTCAACTTTTTGGGCCACTAAAAATATCGAAACAAAGTAAAAAGTGAAAGTAGTTGTCTCTTTTTTCGGTGCAAAAGGGTCTAATCCCGAAAGACTTTTACAATGCGAGGCCTTGTTCAGCCATTAGTCCATTTCTATCATACGTACTTATTCTCAAGTCCTTTGAAAATAAACAAATAAAACACCTGTAGCTTTGATTGAATCTATCTGTACAAAGTTAGATGTCATATTATTACTCCAGGTTGATAGTATAGATTTTGCAGATTTGCTTCGCCGTCGCTATGTGGCTTGGTGGCCTTGAGTTGTTCTCAAAACCCATCTAGTCACAAGTTCGACTGGCATAAGCAGAATGGGATTAATTTATGATAATGAGGTATTATAAAATACCTCTGTTTTGTTTTGTGCTTTTATACCCTCCAGCGGTCCTGCCAAGAATTACGAGCCTATTTTTATGCTGTATCACTAATTTTTATGCTGCATAAGAGTAAATGAGTTTTAAACAGCAAATGAGAGAAGGATAGTAGGATACCCTCCAGCGGTCCTGCCAAGAATTACGAGCCTTTTTTTATGCTGTGTCACTAATTTTTATGCTGCATAAGAGTAAATGAGTTTTAAACAGCAAATGAGAGAAGGATTTTTTTTTTTTTTTGTATATGCATGAAGTACCTCTGTGTTCATCTCAAAAAAAAAAAAAAAGTACCTCTGTGTCATTTACTTATTGAAGCTAGTGTATATCTAAGTTGAGTTTGGGCAGCTGCCTGCCACCATGAGACCTGTTGATGATGCTTCAAGTATTAGAGACAGTCGATCGTCTTCGTCTATCGATCGATGAAGATGGTCTGTCTCGATGAAAGATCATCAGTAAGAGGTTTTAGTCTTGGTCCATGTGGTACTAGACTACTTTTACTGCTTCTACTACTACTACAGTAGGATTAAAACAAGCACTATGCGTAGAATTAGTTTTGTGCTGCGCATAATATTCTGATGCCCACCATGCATTACTACATACGCAATCCATGCACCAAGCAAGACGTACGTTGCTCTTCCTCCCACTCTTCAAGTTTATGGCTTTGCATGGGTCGGTTTATGTGTGATCCCTACTACACTTACACGAGTACGAAGTACTGGTTCTAGTTCAACGATCCACCGTAATGCTGATTTCCGATGGATTGTTGTGTGAATAAATCCAAATATATATACTACTGAATTTTGAATAAGTCTTAATTTTTATTTTTTATATTTTTTGGTTAATAAAAGTACCAAATGTAAGATTTTCATTCAAACGTGTATTCACTTCTGATACAAGTTGTTATGTAAGGCAAGATCTTGTGCCGGTCACTTGGTGGTCTGTTGGCTTTGCTTTAATTGCTCAGTCTGCGAGGTCCCAAGATCGACTAGCATCAACAGCAACAGAAAACAACAACGAGTCATAGACTAGCTAGCTAGCTCTATCTATTACCAAATGAGGTATTTCAAAATACCTCTGTTTTATTTCTCTTTTGAACTAGTTGCATTTGCACTAAAATAAAAAATTTATGAACCAAAACAAACAACACAACTAAACTACAAGGAGAAATCTCTAGCTACACCCCCACCTAGGTGATTCAAAAGGAACGCTTGAGACAGTGAAAGGGGAAGACAGTTTTGCAAGTTACAGAAAACTTATTCTGCAAATCAAAAACGGTCAATCTATCGGCAACAAAGTTAGCCTCACGGTACACATGTTTGAAGCATGTATAGGAAAAGTAAGCAGCTAACGCTTTAATATCAGCCATCAACGATTTAATGCGCCAAGGAGTATCAAGTATCAACCTTATTCTGCACGTACAGAACCACTACTTGTACCTCTTTCTTTTATAAAAGATCAATCAAAGAACAGACCCGGCTTCCTTCAATATATTCTAATATATACTGACTGAAGAGGTTTTAGCGCCTGTCCCTCGGTGGCTTGGTGGCTTTGAGTGGTTCTCTCAAGCCATCAGTACACCAGCTCGACTGGCACTGGAAAGAAACAGTGATATCCATTATAATGATGAGGTATTCTAAAATACCTTTGTTTTTTGTGATGCGGCCACCTTACTCAGTGAGGATAGACATAGCATCCTCCATTTTCCATAAATGAAACCTAGTAAGAAAAATCCTTACAAGTCCCGTGGCAAGGTATACACGCAAAATGACTTGAGATTTGAGACCAATCTGTTATTCAACTCTCTCACCGAATAAGCTGCAAACCTCCTATTCATTTTGACTACGTCTTTCACTTCTGCGCTCTTGATATTCATCCAGAACTATATGTTAATTACCAGTGATTTCCTGAGTATAGGAAGCGCAAAATTAATGTTAACATAAACGTGGTTATACATTCGTGCCACCTAATTATACATGTATAACCCCATCTTTCATTCGATTATATATCTACCATATTTCTACAAGTTTATCAAACATATTACAGAAATTGGTCGAAAATTCGAAATGATGGTTGCATGAATTTACATTGATTGATATAAAATTATAAATGCTACAACGAAACTCACATATATGAAAATAGATCTTGAAATGACGTTTACTACTTGGTGTCTTCCCTATGTTTGGTTATAACTTAAAACACGGTTAAACATTTCGCTGGTCACTATGCGGCCTGTTGGTTTTGAGAAACCCTCAAATTCCAGCTGGTTGCAAGTTCGACTGGCAGAGGAAGAAGAAAAGGAAAAAAGGAACATAATATTATGAGGTATTCTAAAATACCTCTGTTTTGTTCATTCTTTATTCTCTTTTTGCTTTCTAGCTCTCAAGCAAATAGATGTGGTGTGATTTTGGGTCAGTAATACTGTCTGCTATATATATTGCAAATAAGCTTTAAGATTTTAGGGAAGAAATACATTTCTATGTACTTGTAGCTTTACACACGAATGATTGCCGGTCCCTTCTTGGCCTGGTGGCCTTTGCTTTGTTCGTGGAGACTGGAGACTACTAGGTCCAAGGATCGACCGGCTCACCGGCATCGCAAAACAACAAGAACCAAACCAAAACAACAGCAGCAGCTGGCTAATGAGGTATTCTAAAAGACCCCTGTTTTACCTACTCTTTTGGCTTTGCTAAGTTTCCTGTCAGTTCTGATATAGTAGTTTTACTTCATGATATTGTTGCTGGTCTCCGTGTGGCTCGGTGGCTTTGAGTATCTCTCAAATCCATCAGGTCACTCGTTCGACTGGCATACAGATGGAGAGATAGATAGGGACTCTGCTTTGAGTACTTAAGCGTGCAAATCAACCGCGCATATACTGATGAGGTATTCTAAAGTACCTCTGTTTTGTTTTGCCTCTTCTTTATTTTTTATTAGAAAGGTTGCAAGCTATGTAACCAAAAAGAAAGGTTGCAAGCTATGTTGTCCTTCAAAATTTTTCTCTTCATTCTCTTTCAATATGAATCTACCTATTTCATGAGATACCCTGTTGCATTTTTTACGTTTGTCCTGACATCAGCAGCTTCGCATTCGTCTAGAATGAATCATGCTTGATAGAGTCAGCATGCTTTGGTTTTCCCCACTATGTAGAAGGTTGCAATTTCTTTCTTTCCACTAGGGCCAACAGATGTAAGCAAACTAGCTATAGGTCTTGCGAGTTACGACAGTAGTAATTTTTTTCTTTTCTTAGAGAAATCGATCAAACCTCGATTGTTTTATTTTTTCGGGGGAGGGAAGGGGGGGGGTGAAATTGTCACCCTATTTTTGCAAACCACACCCTTCTCTTCCCTTTAACCTGGAGGCATAGCATTCCAAGAGTTTATCCAATGTACTTAAGTGACATCAAAGAATGGGTTTGTAAATGGGAAATGAAACTAAAAAGCATATTGTCTTTATATTCTCTTAAATTCCTTACAGCGTAAATGCAAAGTTAACTAACGGATCTAGTATTTTCATATTGTTGCTTTTCGACTATGTTCTTTACTTATCTACTATGGGTCTCCCTCATTGATTTGTATTGTGAAGAAGGGACTAAACTGGAGGCCACTAGCATAGAATCGAGAGTTCAACTCCCAAGTGGGGACTTGGAAAGATGGGTCTAGACTGTAGACGGATGGGTCTAGACGGATCCAGAGTTGTTGCTGGATTGTGATAAGATTTTGTTCCTTCCTTGGTTTATAGTTTTTTTTTTTTTTTTAATTTATTTATTTATAAACTTGAATTATAAAAAGGAAAAGCATGTATATTAGAATGTCATACAATAATGTTGCATACTGTATCACACAAAACTAACTAGCCCGCTAGTGCATCACACAAAGAAATAAGCAAGGTCGATAGGAAGCCAGGTTCTTCACAATAGACATCAGTTGACGTTGACGAATCATAGTCATAATGTCATCCTCAGTAATAAGTACCCTCAGCTTGATAAACATATCCCGTTCCAGCCTGAAGAAGTTTTGGTACCCTGCTTTCTCTGTGTCCAGCCATAGCTTGAGAATCTGGATATTCATTAGCCCAGTGCTCTAGCCTGAAGAAGGTTTGGTACCCGGCTTTGCATATGTCCAACCATAGCATGAGTATTTGGATACATATTGCTAGGCCTCATCATTTAGCCCTTCAGCCCTAAACCCGCCCTACCCGACTCTTGCATTAGGGCGGGTCGGCCTTACCCTTTCTCAAATAGGGTAGGGTAAGGGTCATGCAAATGAAACTCGGCCCTACCCTACGGTCCTACCCGTTTGAGCCTGTTAGGGCCAAGCCCGGCCCGACCCTTTAAGCCCTAATAATTTTCTATTTTTTTCTATTTTTTAAATATGTTTCTCTTTAGTCTATAACATACAACTTATCTATTTTTTGTAATTGATTTCCTAGCTTTATTTTCTTTAATTTTTGTTTCCTTTGTTAAACAACAATTAATTTTGGAAGATTTAGAGAGATAGTTAATTGAAGCGGAAATTACTGGTCACACCCTATACTTTGGGTGCGTCGACAGTTTAGTCAATAACATCTTAATTTTAACAGATAACTCTCCAGACATTCAAATTTCACACAATTTGATCCAAAATGACCATTTTACCCCTCACTTCCTTTTTTTTTTGTTCTTTTTTCTGCTTCTCTCTCACTCTGTCTCTTCTCTCGCCAACTCACTGAGCCTCCCCAGTCATCCCGCCGCCAACTTGACGCCGTGGAAGCTCGATCCGACCATTCCATCCTCCATCAGTCCCCCTGTTCCGGCAAAGACACGCCACTCCTCCCTAGATCAGAGCCGGCCAGCCCTCCCTCTCTCTCCTCCAATTCCACTTCGCCCCTCTCGCTCTACCCCTCCAAACCCTAAAATCCCTCCCCACCGGCACCAAGATCCAGACACTCCCCTCCGGCAGCTCTTTCGTCGTCACCTCACCGCCTTCTGGCTGCAGACTCTCGCTCAACGGCGTCAGGGTCACAACCGCCACCTCACCTATCTACGACGACTAGTTCCTTATCATTTTCGGAGTCGAGGACTTATTCGACCCGAGTTTCTATGCTCCCGCCTCGACCAGAATTCTGATCGCGGATCCGATGTCCGGGTCGCTTCGTCGAACGGTACAAGTACGATCGGGTTTCGAACCCTGAAAATCGTACCCGGAACTGCCCGAGGAGGCCGATTGTAGTTACTATCTCAAGACTAGGATTTGTGGGTGCGGCTCGAGGTGTCGGTACAATCACCCCCGTGATCGTATTGCGGTAAATTCTTGTTAAATTACCCTTTTTTTTTCACTGGTTCAATTGCATCTGTTTAAGGCCTGATTAGATTGTTTTCGCCTGATTCTGAATGTGCTTGTTTGGTTTTCTGTTCTATTTTGGTTTGATCTTGTCTGTTAGTATGCAGATTTGATGACGTTTGCTTGTGATATTGATGTAATTTGATCACTGGTTCATTGGATTTTTAACTCATTGTGGGAGAAATGCTTTGAGTTTTTGGGGTTTTTTCTAGGGTGGTTAATAAGATATGTGTTGTTGATGGTTTCGTTTCTTGATCTGCAGCTCATGGGGTTCAAGAACCCTCCGAGTTCGTTGACCGCCTTTACTCCAGTTGACCAGGCGGTGGAGAATCCTCTACTGGACCCGTCGATCTTTCTACGACACTCGTTGATGGGTATCATGAGCATGTCGAAATGCATCTTGGTAAGATGGTTGCCGAGAGAGAGAGAGAGAGAGAGAGAGAGAGAGAGAGAGAGAGAGAGAGAGAGAGAGAGAGAGAGGAGACAGAGTGAGAGAGAAGCAGAAAAAATAACCAAAGAAAAAAAAAATTTAAAAAGTGAGGGGTAAAATGGTCATTTTAGACCAAATTGTGTGAAATTTGAATGTCTGGGCAGTTATCTGTTAAAATTAAGATGTTATGGACTAAACTGTCGACGCATCTAAAGTATAGGGTGTGACCAGTAATTTCCCCTTGATTGAATATAACCATCTTAACTAATATTTATAAATGTTATAACTTATAAGTTAATTCCAATATATATATTTATATTAAATATGATCAACAAAAAATAATGAGTCTTATATTACATATATAACCATTGAGCCACATTTTGAGATAAAAAATAAAAGTAATATATTTCTTTTTGTTAAACAAATTAAGACATTTTTAGGTCAATTTCGGCCCTATTTGGCCCTATTAGGAAGGCCGGCCCTTTCGGCCCTAGTGGCTCAGCTCTTTCGGGCAGGTAAGGGTTAGCTTATTTAAGCCCCGGCCCGACCCTATCTGGCCGTAAATTTTGTTGACTTTGACTAGGCCCCGCGCGGCCCTACCCTAAGCCCTAAAATTTAGGGTAGGGCCGGCCCTAGCCCGGCCCATGATGACCCCTACATACTGCCAGGTCCAGCCAGAATAGGATAGTGACCAGCATACTGTTGTGAATATTGATACATGTTGCCCCATTGCCATTTATGAAATTAGTGTAGGGGAGAATCCTATCGGGCCCAAATGAACAAGATGGGACAGGATTTTGCTGAGAGGCAGCAACAGGAACCAGGGAGGAGTGGTTTGGAATACAACCCACATTTGCCATCGTTGCAACGAGAGAGGCAGTTGCCCTTCCAAAAAGAGAATTGGGTAGTAACTCTCCTGGTTCTAGGGTAATGCCCTTGCTTGCTTTTGGGGATTTCATTCTATAATCTGTAAAAGTATTGCCATCTTGTATCGGATCCCCCACCAAGGCACCAAGCATACAGCCTGACACGCTTTCGAGATCTCCGGCCATATCGATTGGTATCAAATTCAAGTAAGCGAAAACCCAGGATCTTGAAATCCATGGTCTTGGAGTCCGGCGATAGACAATATTCAAATGTCACTACAGCACTACTCATCTTGTCCATATATGTATAGATAGAATCCTAAGAACCACAATCTTGTGTTAATATCATAAATTTGCTGAGAACAAAGCATATGATTCGACCTCCAAGATGGACAACACTGTACTTGTCTACTGGAAGAAATTCAGGAGGCAACTGAACTTGAAATTCAGGAGGAAGAACAAGGAGAGATGCAATATGTGTCCAAGAATAGTCATTTTTGGACATAAGATGGACTCCTATGGTTAAATTGCGGATCTAGTCACTGGCATCATCACAGGCTTCATAACCAAACAAAATGTAGTTGTCGCAGTGGTCATGGTTTTTCAACACTAAAGCTCTGCCAAGGGAGCACGGACAGGGTGTATCGGATTGTTTTGTCCAGCCTCTTGAAGGATAGGCTGCATCAAAGTGGTGTGTGCAGGTATTCGAAGTGGATATAAGGATGGTGGTCTCCACAGTTGCATGAAAGATATCGAAAAATCACGGCCAATTTTTAAGCTCATCAAATGGAGGCTGCGGCAGAGGTCATGACCATGTTTGCTCGGTAAAGTCGAATACCTAAAAAGCCGGTATGTACACCAGCTTTTGGTCTTAGGGCCTTTATGGGGGAATCTTAAAGCATAGAGTTTACCATCCGGCAGAATCATCATCATGGTTTAGAATTTCCCCGTTCTCTTGAGTTTGGGGTTCAGATCCAGACTTGCATCGGTCTAAAACTCAAAAATCTCTTTAGAAACTTGAATGCCTTCCAGACTCCAAAGGTCCTCCGAGAAGTACCAGCCGCCGCCACTGCAGCCTGGTTTATATGGGAGTTTAAGATCCGGGCCGGTGTAAACCACTTGCCATAGTAATGTTTCCAGCTTAGGTTTAGGGTTAGGGTAGGATGAACTGGATGAAATTGAAGAAGAACAAGTAATAAGATGGCTCAAATTGATGGATTGAACCATCCTTTCGTGTCGATTTATCGGTCTTCTTTACCTAGAAACACATGTATAGGCTGGGCATCTCCTTTAACCTGCTGCTACCTCCTGCCGCAATCGGAATCTTACTCTTCACATCCATGCCTTTCTTGTCCATATATGTTATAGCTACGTTTGGGGACTCCCGATTTCTGTTGCTGCTCCGCGTTTCGTATGATCTTTTTTATGATAGAGATCTAGGTTACAAACTCTATTATATGAAAGAGCTATTGCAGATCAGCACGAATTCAGTTTTTTCATTCTGGGTAGGTTCTTTTTTAGTCAAAGCTTAATGGCAGTTGTAAATGTAAATTTGTTAAAATAACGGCTTTTTTCTAGCAACTTTATATATATGGCGAATCATTATGTGTTACCATGTTGGGATTATTAATAAAAGGGTTTTATCCATTTACCTTAATTCTAGGAATCTCTTTCCCACTACCCTATTATTTTTTTTAATTTTCTTTTACTCAAAACACTCTAAGGAGGTATTCCTTAATACTCAATTAAAACTTTTTTTTTTAGTTTATTTTTTAGACTATTTTACCCTCACCTTTTTGTTACAATGAGAGAGAGAGAGAAGAGACTTCGTTGGAGTCTCATCACCGGCTGCCGGATTCCGGCCAACTTTCGCCAAAATCAGGTCACTGGCCGCTCCCCAAAGAGGTCGTCAGAGATCTCATAGGTCGCTGGAAATGTTTATTGCTCCCAAATAGACCTATATCACCCCCAATAGACCTTTATTGCCCCCCAATAAAGGGACAATAAACCTCTATTACTCCCCAATAGACCTCTATTGGAGGGCAATAGAAGTTTATGAAACCTTCCTGAAAGTCTCCAAAGAGGTTGTCGGAGATCTTATATGGGGTCGGAGAGTTTTATTGCCCCCCCCCCCCCCCAATAGACTTTTCGGTTGTCAGAACGAGAACTAATCTCTCTAAAATTAGACAAATAAAACTTTGATTAAGAAAAAACACGAGAAAATTAAATCAATTCAAAACATTTATTGCCCTCCAATAGACATTTAACAGACTTCTATTACCCCCAACAGACCTTTATTACTTCCTATTCTTTTCCACATAATATTATTAGTCAGCAATAATGTTGAATGAGTTTTATATTAGCTAAAACTATATTCAAACAGATGCAATTCCTCTTCTCAAAATAATATATATATATATATATAATAAATAACAACAAGGAATTGCCAAAAAACCAGGACAATGATTCTGATTCCGATCCAACACTATGACGCACTCTTCCTCCAATTCAACTCCTCTGGCGACACCAGCACGAGCAACAACGAAGGCCAGACCAGCACGAGCAACTACACTAGCGACAGTAAAGCTGAAGGCCCAGACCACCGCCGTCCCCACAACAACCAGCTCTACTACACCGTTGGCATGACCAAGCTAGATCCTCGTTGTCGAACACACCATTAAGTTCTTCGCCCTCGTCGCCAGGCTCTCCTCACCATCTCCTCCGCCTGCAATACCCTAAAGAGAGAGAGAAGAAGAAATTGGGCGCTGGCAGAGAGAGGGAGGAGAGAGAGAGAAGAAGAGATCGACACTGGAAAGGAGAGAGAAGAAGAGGTCGGCGCCGGAAAAGTAAAGAGAAGAAGAGGTCGGCCCCAGGAAGGAGAGAGAAGAAGGAGTTGGCGCCGGCAGAGAGAGAGAGAGAGAAGAAGAAGAAGTCGGCACAGAGAGAGGGAGGAGAGAGAGCAAGTGAGTGGCAATTTGTAAATTTTAACTTGATAGAACCCAAAATCGTCATTTAACTGTTAAATTGGGTTAGTGGGAATAAAAATCTCTTAGTGGTGTAAGTGGGCTAAATTTATCTCATTTTGGTGCTATGGGTCAAGGACCCTTAATAAAATGATACCGTCTCTAAAGAATGCCTCCAAAAATTAAAATTTTTGCTTGGATGCTCATTAGAAACAGATTGAATACCTTCGTATTATCCTTTTTGCCTAACTGGCATTGAAAATATAGATCGTCTGTTTTTTTTTTTTAAGGGGGCTAGTGCGGCTGCCCTCAAGCCTTGATTAATGAAACTGCAGAATACAAAGGGGGGGGGGACATAGAGCCTAAACCCCAAATTACAATAAACATCGGAAGAACATCTTGAAATAATACCAGAAGTCTCCACAAAATCTATGTATTCTAGCAAGCACCAATTAGCAAAGAGTGCACGATTGGCTACTCTATATGCTTTGACAAAGCGGTGACATACCGGAAAGATAACTATATCACGAAAAAGAATCATTACAAATAATACAACTTTCCCACTATGTTGCCGCACGGAAACAAATCTGGCGATACGTCGTTTCATCCTGCCACTAGGAGGTTGCAACCATTTGACCAAACAAACAGTTCGTTGCCCCCGCTAGGGCAAACAAGGCACACCGAGTGTGCATACCGGGACAAATCCCACATCACCCTACCCAAAAAAGGTAGGGACTTATTACTGGCATAGAGCCACTTCTTACTATAATTAAGTAAAATAAAACAAAACATAAAAATAAAATGGGACAAGGGGCACAGCCCAGGCCCAACTTTCACCAAGCCCAATCCAAGAAAGGTAGTAGGTGCAGCACCACGTCCATCTACGTTGCTCTCTTGTCCTCCCACCACCGGCCGCAACACCAGATCAGAAAACTCCCACCACAAGCAGCGGCACCCAAATAGGAAAAATCTGTCTGACCCAGCCACTCTGCGCTGCGCTCTTGTCCTCCCACCACCGGCCGCAGCACCGAGATCGGAAAAAGCCCACCACCGGCCGCAGCACACAAATCGGAAACAGCCATCTGACCCAGTCACTCTCCTCCACAGATCGTCACCATAACAACCAACCCGATTCAGAAAGCTCCGACCCAATTTGGAGATCTCAGAACCCGATCTCGCTTCCACACCTTCGATCCCACCAGACGGCCTAGTCTCCAATCGACCCTGCTCTGAACCGAGATGGAGTGACACCAGCGTTGCCGGAATTCCACCTAACCACCAATTCCCATTACTGACAAGGGCACCACGCAAACTAGACTGCGAAGCCAACACCATGCCGCCTACACTCCTACTAGGCCGGCTACAACGCTACCAACAACCTGACACAAGGTCCACTCTAGCCCGTCCGACGACGCCGCCGCAAGGGCGTGCCGTCGGACCGGGCATACATTTTTAACGGGAAGGTTTTGAGAGAAAAGGTTTTTCTTTAGGTTTTTCTTTCCTCTCAGTCTTTAGATTGTCTGCTTATGCAATGTGAATTTGCTCATTCAGTTTGGAATTTGGCAATGTCTTCTTCGCCTATTCCTACAGCTTATTCTAGTTCTTTTTTAGCTTGGATTTCTTCTCTGTTTCAAAATCCTAGTATAAACGATGAAGCTATTATTACCTTATCTATTTGGAGCTCGAGAAATATGGTAATCTTTCAGCAATTAACTCCTTCCCTAAGTCAAACCTTTTATGGGATTGCTATGTTAGGAGTGAACTACTGTAAGGCTAACGCTAAATCGTGTAATTCCAAAGTTTTCAAACATTTCCACATTAAATGGAATCCTCCTGATACTAATACAATTAAGATCAATTTTGATGGCTCTGTTAGACAGGGACATGGTTCTATAGGTTTTGTGTTCAGAGATTCAGCTGCTTCAAAAAAGATCGGAGAAGTTTTTGTTTTAGTTACTGAGGCTACAACTTCGAGATATGCTCTCCATGCGGCTTAATTTTACAACTATCAAAGAGTATTTGTGGAAGGTGACTCTAAACTTTTGATCGATTGTCTTTTGAGGAGAACTGCAGTTCCATGGAGAATCAGATCTTTGATCACAAAAATTCAGAAAATAGCTTCTTCCTATGCTTATGTTCGGTGGTAAACCTTGTTGCCGATAAACTAGCAAACTATAATCTAAGAAATTGAAATGTTGCAGTGTGGCATAATTGCCTCTCTTTTTCTGTGTCCCTAGCGTTGCACTTGGATCAGCTGGAATAACTAGGAGTTTCTTGTTGTAGGTTTCGTTCTGTTTTTTCTTTTTGTCATAAAAAAATAAAATAAAATAAATGTGTCTGCCATATTGCAAATAAGGTTTACAAATTCCCATTTACATTTCTGTGCACTTTTTTTTTTCCCTGCGTGCTTGTAGTTGTGAATGATAAGTAAATAAATTAGACTAGTGTTATTGCTGGTCCCTTCTTGGCCTGGTGGCCTTTGCTTTATTTGTGAAGACTACTAGGTCCAAGGATCGACTGGCATCACCAAACAACAAGAACCAAAACAAAACAACAACAGAAATTAGCTAATGAGGTATTCTAAAATACCTCTGTTTTTTACCCTAGCCTCCTTAAGATACCTTGTTTCATTCCCCAGGTTTAGACACAGAGATTTCTGTTCACACTGAGATTTAGTGTTTTTTACCCTAGCCTCCTTAAGATACCTTGTTTCATTCCCCAGGTTTAGACACTGAGATTTCTGTTCACACTGAGATTTAGGCTGACCCGGACATTAGCAGCTTCGTATTCGTCAAGATTCAAGAATGGATTGTGCTTGATAAAGTCGAGCTGCTTTGATTTTCGCCTTTAATATTTATTAGAATGTTGTAATTTATTTCGTTCCACTACGGCCAGCAGATGTAAGCAAACAAGTCTTATACTGTTCCCCAGAGGAATGCTTAATCTCAGGTTTGCTTCTTCATCAGAGAACGAACTTTGTATGCAGCAATCCGACATACCAGCCTAAACCAAAGAATGGTTCCAGTCTAAATATTTGATTGAATACAACGCACTGGAGAGACAATTTTTCTGTCTGTTGGTTTAGGCTTCATAAAATATTTTTTTGCATTTTGGTTCTCAGACAGCCTATAACAATATCACCTGATATTGTTGTTGGACTTGTTGCCGGTCACCATGTGGCTTGGTGGCTTTGAGTATCTCTTAAGTTCATCAGGTCACTGGTTCAACTCGCAGAGAGACAAAGAGAAGCCTGCATTGCATGCACTTAGTACCTCTGTTTTGTCATGCGTTTTTTACTCTAATCTTTTATAACCTATGCTTGTTACCTTTCGGGTTTGTCCAAGTTTCTCTTGCATTACCAATTCTTCTTACAACTGGTACGGAGACAACGAATGTAAGATGAAACCCTCTTTACCAAGAAATTCTCATTCTACCACACGGTTCCAAATATCATCGAACGAAGTAGAAAAATGAATTTAACAATGAAAGGGTTTAGAAACCTCTCCCTTATTAACTAACATTTGCTTTACACATTTTTGGGAATGAAATACGTTTTTGTGTACTTGTAGTCTGGAAGTTATAAGTAGTTCCCAAACCTTTCCCATGTTGGCCTGGTGGCTTTGCTTATATGTGAAATCCAGCTTTTCTTGACGCTATAATATCTAGTATACGTAGACCCTGTCGCCGGTCCCCATGTGGCTTGGTGGCTTTGATTAGCTCTCAAAGTCATCTGGTCACTAGTTCAACTGGCATAGAGAGAGAGAGAGAGAGAGAGAGAGAGTTCCAAGCAGAGAATCACAGTATGATCTATATTGATGAGGTATTCTAAAATACCTCTGTTTTGTTTTGTTTTGCTTCTTCTTTTCTTCTTTGGTGCTTTTAAAGCATAACAAAATTCAATAATTTGCTTCTGCTCCTCATCTCCCATTGCCAGTTGGTTATCAAGTAGACCAGCTCATTAGTAAAACGCTTCTCCAACTAATAGGCTACATTTTATTTTACCTATGCTTGTTCGGAAGACCCATCAAATTTGGATTGAAATAATACTTTTTTTTTCTTATGCCTGTCCTACCTCCGTTCTCTTTGTAACATTCTTTTCATTAAATAAATTTCACTCGCTTGGTCGAATTAAAAAAATAAAAAAATAAAAAATAAAAAATTTAACCTCAAACATGATTAGATTATTCGTCAATGTATGACTTTAGTATTAGTGAGAGAACACCACTAAATAACACGTTACATTTAATGTCGGTCACTCAACAAAATCCAACGCTATTTTAACAGTTCAAGCTCCACTAAGAAAATAAAAACGGCAAGTGCTCGACTTGAAACAAACACATCACACATTTACACATTAATGGATCGAGATTCGACTTCCTAATAACCTCCTGCATTCAACTTGTACTTGAAGTGGGATGAATCTTGCATCATATGCACAGGCTATACTGATTCAAACATAACTGATACAACTGGAGTTGGACAGAACTTCAGGACATTATATATATTCACACAGAGGTAAACCATCACCAGTCCCTTGGTAACCTATTGGCTTTGAGTTATACTCACAATGTCCATCAGGTCCAACCTTAGATTGGCACCATGATCTCTATTTCTCCAAAGGCAAAGGCTGGAATGAAAATGCAAAGATAAATGAGGTATTCTAAAATACCTCTGTTTTGATTCTTACTTCTTTTCTCTTTTCTTTTGTTTAATCAAGTTTTTTGCCCAGCAATTCAAGAAGATATATTCATATAAGAGCTACTCGGTATTGTGAAATAAGAAATACTTGTTACTGACGAAATTGCCATTCTAATATCCACAACATAGTTCCAAATAACATTAATAGAATCAGGAGAAGGAATTTAAGAACGGAAGGGTTTGGAATTTTTCCATTGCTAATTTGCTATACACACTACAGTAGTTGGCTACTTGGTGGAAGAAGAATAATGGAAGTAAGGAACTTAAGAGCAAGACATGAAAGTGATTGACCACTCAATTAAACAATGTTTGCAAGAGTTAGCATAAACTGTATGGAATGATTCGCAAACATGGACGTAAAAAGGTGCCAGAAAAGATCTACAAACTACTATTGATCCTTCAAGTTTGTAAAAAATCTCCAGTTTATTATTTACAACGAGGAGAATGTGGTTCCTAATAACATCAAAATAAATATAATAGGGCTACTTGCTGGACGAAGAATGAAGAGCAAAAGAAAGAGGAGGGATTAATTAATTAACCAGTTAATGCTGTCTGGATTGATACTGCAACAGTTCTCTCAGTTCTGGAAAGGCGCAAAAGCATGACATCCAATCAAACAAGTCATTTTTTTCTCCGTCTGTTAAGATCAACTCCAATAAGGACACCAGAAGCAAGACCCATGCTGCATACATCGTACTTGTGATGGTCAAAGGAAGCATACCAGAAACTTTTTAAGCCTGGAGGAACCCCTTCTCTTCTAAGTAAGAAATCACTTCTTCGGCCATCTCGCATGGGGACGCACATTCTCCTCCTGTATGCCTTAATGCTATCTATCAAAAGAATAAGGAGACAAATTGACATCAGAAAGATTGTCCTTTCATATCATAAATACAACACAGATATCAACCATAGCATATTATAGTTTACTACAGTATAGGAGGCCCAAAACTAATGTTCATGGTTATATCTGACATGTCACCCAAACATACCGTATACATTAATGTTTCAGTCCATTCTGCACCATATTCCTACAGAGACTTGTCATACAAATGCAGTTGAAATGATGCTTGCATGCAATTTAAAGTGAATAATATAAATGCTTCATATCTAAATCATGCAAAGCCTAAATATTGTATACAAAATGTCCAGCATTTTGGTTTGCATGCAGAAGTGCGAATTGGACTTCTGAGGAAAAAAGAAAAAAGAAAAAAAAAAGAAGCTGCAATTTTGCTGCAAATCCTTGGCTCCTTGCTGTAACATCACAAGACTATCAGAGGGCCATTGCCCTGTAGGTGTCCACTTGTGCAAATCTATTCTATTTTTCTCAAAATAAAACATACCTCACAATTTAGTGGCGACTCATATGGATCATCAATCCCAGTGAAACCTGCAGTTTCAGATAGACAGAACATAAGGAATAGCCCATTTTGAACTAAACTTCAAGTAAAAGAATATAAATCTGGAGGAAGATGCAGAAGGAGGGGGTTCCACATAGGATCCACAAAAGTATGTCTAAGTGACAGAAAATATAGCAATGTCTCTAACATTACGTCAACAAAAGGTAGAGACCAGGATTTGCACTTTGCAGTATATAACAAATGGATTACAATATATAAAAACAGTACTTCAGTGCAACACACTGATTGTATGTACATATCCTTATCAATGCTTGCTATTGCATATTTTGAAATGGTAAAATTTCCAGCATAATGGAGAAAACCTTACCAGCACGCAAGACTTTCCCTCAGCACATATTACATATCAATAGTCCTATAGTTTTCAACTTAAAATTGTCCAAGATATAAATCAGTGATGACTAATGAATAATCAGAGACACAGTCAAGGATCCATAATGATATTTCTAAATTTTCTAACTTCAAGAAATATGCATGTCAAAGAACAAATGAAGAAGTTCCAAACACCCACATCTACAGAGCTCCAGACAACAATAACAAAAAGTTAAGAATGTTGCAAAATGATTTTAAACATAGGTAATATATTCATTAACAAGATGCTGCTTGGATCTCACAGAAAGAATTAGAAAAGAAAAGATTGTTGTAGCAGTAGTACCATCCAAGCAGGTGGTTAAAGATTAATATACAAAGCCCATTTTAGTACCTTTGATCTTCCCTGCACGTGCAAGCTTATATAGTCCCTTGGGGTCTCTGGCCTCACAAACATGGAGTGGAATGTCCATGAACACCTATAACACAAGTGCTTCTATTAGTAATTTTATATTTCAGCAAATACATTAGATATATGGACAAAGTTTCGCAGTTAAAGCACCAACTAACCAACCTCAATAAACTCTCCAGCAGGCAATAATGCACGACAGGCATCACGATCCCTTCTATACGGAGAAATCAAGCTAGCAATACAAATGACTCCAGCATCGGCAAACAGCTTTGCCACCTCCCCTGAATAAAATCAAAGCCAGATGCTTTCCTAAGTTACTAAATATTAACGGAAAAAAGAGGGTATACAATGACACATTACACATACCAATCCTCCTTATGTTCTCTGCACGGTCTTCTGCTTTAAAACCAAGGTCACGATTCAAGCCATGCCTGACATTGTCCCCATCTAGAACATAAGCCAGCTTTCCCCTGCGGTACAAGATCCCACTCAAAGCACAAGCCACAGTGCTCTTCCCTATCAAACAACATTTGCAACACACATAATTAGCAGGTAATCAATGGATTATATCATCCTAAATTCACAGTTTTGATAGCATATAGCATATCAAAATCCACTTATTTACACGATTTCGCTTCTCCTCCAATTAACATGCTCCTCATCTATATGGATCGTGAAACTTTTAAAAAATTTAATCAAGAAACTAACCTGATCCACTAAGCCCAGTGATCCATATAACACACCCTTTTTGTTTCAGCATATTTTCCCTATCTTCTTTCTTCACCGAGCACTGGTGCCACTGAATGTTGGTCGAATTTCCAATCGAAGACAACAAGCTCCCATTTTTATCTATTCCATCAATTAAAATTCAAAACTTTACAAAACCCAAATTCAAATAAAGAAAGAAAAAAAAAATAAAACCGCAGAATTCAAAAACTACCTGAATCCCCAGCGTGCCCATTCAAATTCACGGTTCTCGAACCCTCCACATCCATCGCCTTTATCACAAACAAACCCTTCTTCGTCTTCAAGCTATCTCCACAACCGCCGCCGCCGCGAAAGTTCACAAAACCCAGCTTCGAACAAGACGACGACGTTTCGAGCCCTGTGCTCAGCGCAGGCGAGGAAGATGCCCATTGCAACCTGCTGGCATTCATATCTCATAAAACCCAATTCCACAACAATTCCAATAGGGGTGGAAAGAATGACCCAAAAGGATATATATAGATTGGGTTTTTTTGGGAATTTATGTTTTTTGGAGGGAGGAAGAGGAATGGGTGTGTGGCGGTGAGAAAGTTTCGGGGTGTCGGTTCGGAACGGCGTCGTAGAGTGGGAAAAACCAACGGTCACATTCCTCCTTTCAAATAAATAGCTAACATGGGACTTCTGTGAATGGTGCAGATTCCCAGGGATGTCGTGGAAGCGACGTCGTCTGGGCTTGGATGAATAATAAGTGCAAATTTTTTGGGGGTTGGTTTTCTCGTGTTTATTTGATTGATTTCTTGCCTTAGGGACCAAACCACGAAAAATTTATTTCCTTGCGTATGATGGGGTATGGTGATTGATTCTTTCTTTATGAAGAAAACACTGATTAAAATGAGATCTTGGATCATGAATACGGGTTTATCTTTCACAATTTTAGATTATTATTTTTTTTCGATATTTTTGGGATACAAATTTTAGACTATTCAATTATAATTGCATCCATTTCGTTAGCCATGATTTAATAATTGTAATTATTGAATGGTCCCATTAGAGAAAAAGCAAAGTGCAATGCTTTCCAATTTTTCCAAAGTTGTCATGTTGAGATAACTTGACAAAATGGTTTCCCCTTTAGCCCTCTTTAGCTAGTTGGTTCATTACACTTGCCAATTCATCCCAATTCTTAAAGTCAGAGTCAATTGAGATATTGACATGACAAAATGGTTTCCCCTTTAGCCCTAGTTTAGTTAGTTGGTTCATTACACATGCCTAAGCTAAATGAGTAAATTTCACTTTCATATATGTGTGCTTCCACCTAATAATCCACATTTGTTTTGATTGGCTGAGCAAGTGTGGAAAGAAATGTTGATGAGTTTAACATGCAAAAAGATGACTAATAATTTGGTCTAGTGAGGAGTTACATTGGTTAAAGGATTGCTTTACATTGTCATACCACTACTGAGTCATTATAATGTAACAACAAAACCAACCAGACAAATGATGAAGGCTGTTCTTGTGTATATCCAGAGCAACAACCAAAAGAGTTAGAATTAGGCCTTGTCACTATGAGGCGTACGTCATTAGTGATATAGGTGATGTATGATTGTATAAATGCAAAATATGATCGGGTTGGAATCAAGTAAGGATTGTAAATGATCAATTTCTTCGTATGCATTTCATAACTTAGATAAAGGTTAGATGCAACCTTAGTCCTCTAAAATGAGACTGCCATCTTTCAAAAAAAACTATAGGCTAGTCAGAGGCAAAATCCTAAAAATGAAGTGTTACCTTCACACCATGACCATGAAATGAAATTTATACTTTATCAATGCACAAATTGTTAACACATACATTTCTACTAATCCCCATTATTCTTTATACCTAAGGGTTAATGTGTTGTGCCAAACATAACTTGTTTATATTCGTATACTGCTTGCATTGGCGCCTGGAATGATTTGTTCTCAAGTGATGCGATAAAAAACAAAAAAAATTGTACAATTACTTTTCAAATACATATTAGAACAACTAATCATTGCATCCATGCAATAGTTTGTTTTAAGTTTTAACGTTTCAAGTTTAAGTCTTGCATGTCACAAATTGTGTCAAATATGTGGGGTCCTCCCCCACATAAAAGAAAGGGCTAAATACTAGTTAGTACCATGTGGTTTAGGTCCAAAATCAATTCAGTCTCTGGGCTTCTAATTTCATCAAAAACACCCCTGCACTTTCAATTTTGATCTAATAGGTCCAATTCATTAATATTTTGTTATGAGTTTAAGTTATAGTTGGATTATTTGGTAAAAAAAATATTTATTTTTAAGTAGGACTCACTCCTAAATTGACTATGCAAGCCACCTCGACACCACATCATAAAACATAGACCATATATGAGCCACGTTAACAAGTTAAATAACTTCAATTATTGGAAAACTAACAAATTGGACGTATTATATCAAAATTGAAAGTGCAGGGGTGTTTTTGATGAAATTAGAAGTTCAGGGACTTAATTGATTTTGGACCCAAACTACAGGGTAGTAATCAGTAGGGTTAATTACATATAAGTGTATCTTTGAATGTTTTTTTAGCCATAAGGCCACCAACAAGTTTTTTCCCTCATAAGGCCACTAGATTAAAAAAAGTGTTATATTTTAGATATTAAAAACCAACATATTTACATAAATGCCACTAGAGTAAAAAGTCAACAATCATTCTCTCTCTCCTCTCCGGCAAGGTCTCCGGCCAACTCTAGCAGGTCTCCAGTCGACCTCCGGCGAGTCTCCGGCCGACCTCCGGCTAACTCCGGCGAGTCTCCGGCCGACCTCCAGCGACTACAAAAGGCTACTGTCACTAACACCAAAAGCTACTGTCGCCAGCAATAAAAGCTACTATGGTGAGATTTCCGGCAACCTCCGGCGAGGTCACAAAAGCTACTATTACCAATAAAATCTACTATCATTAGTAACAAAAGCTACTCCGGTGAGTTTCCCACGATGTCACAAAAGCTACTGTCACCAGTAACAAAAGCTACACTCTCTAAAACCAAAAGTTACTGTCACAAACACCAAAAGCTACGCTCACCAGCAATAAACGCTACAGTCACCAACACCAGAAAGCTACACTCACCAGTAAGAAAATCTACTCTCACATCACCAAAACTTACTCTCATCAACGCCAAAAGCAATAATCAAATAGAACAAAAGCTACTTTCAGAGACTGAGAAAGCTATTATCAGAGACTTAAGAAAACTACGACAATATAAAGGATACAATAAAAATAAAATGCTACTGGAATCGAGAAAAGAAAACATATTCAATGTTACAAAACGTATGCAGGGTTCAACAATAATGTAACTATATAAAAAGCTACTTCCATACTTGTAAAAAGCCACTATTATAGTTGTAAAAATCTATTACAATAGTTGTATAAAGCTATTGTCAATGTTGTAATGCTACTGTAATTTTTCAATGGTGACGCTCTAAACCCATAGGCATAATTTTGCCCCTTCATCACGAAACTTCATTTCAAACATTTCTTGATTAGCTGAACGATCTCTTGGTCAATGGAGGCTTCAATATTCAAATTCACATGATTTTCGAAATCTACTACTACAAATGCAAAGGGAAGAATTCTGCAAGAATAAAGATACAACAAAATATTAGTATTTGAAATGAAATTAAAAACGGCAATGTATTACTATGTCGCAAACATGACACGCTTTATCAACTAGATAATTAAAAATAAGTAATCTAAATAGCAACGGCCATAGGTACAGAAAGCTACTATAACACAAATACAAATCTATTGGACCAGTTCTAAAAAGCTATAGGTACAGAAAGCTATTATAAAATATGTACAAAGCTACTGCACCAATGAGAAAATGCTACTAACATAAGTACAGAAAACTACTATAGTACATGTACAAAGCTACTGCTAGGGATATTAATTGTAACAAAAACCAGTTGATTATCCATGTTAATAGTGAAACACAAATCTCAAACAAGAAATGCTAGTGATAAGAAATCACAACAGGAAAAAAAAAACTGAATTTCATACAAAATCTTAATTTTCCAATTTGATAAGGTATTGACATAAAACAACTTAAAATCAATCAAAATGAAAATATAAAAGCTACTGACATCAACTTTAAAATATACTAACATAGGTATAGAAAGCTACAATCACTGTAATGGAAAACCACTAGAATAGTTACAGAGAGCTGCTAATTTGAAAATAGAAGCTACTGACATCAGCTTGAAAAAATAATAACATAGACACAAAAAGCTACTATCACTATATTGAAAAACCACTAAACAATTATAAGGAGCTACTAACTTGAAATAATGAAAATGAAAATAGAAGCTACTGACATCATGCTGAAAAGATACTAACATAGACATAAAAAGATACTATCACGATGTTAAAAAGCCGCTATAACAGTTATAGAGGATTACTGTATACTATCACTATACTTAAACCAAGACATTCTCTTCAGGCATCTAGAGATATCCATAGGATTTCCCATGTACAAAGTAAGCCATAAATTCCCCTCATTACAACAAACTAATGGTTCATAAAATTAGACCTAAAACAGGACCAACAAGAATACAAAAAACTACGAACAGTAACAAACTAGAAAAACTCAAATCAATATTCCAATCCTACTTTTCCTGAGGTTACGAAGCACAAAAAGTTTGATAATACACACTAACCATCCATACATAAAAACGCGGTAAACAAAAAGATTAATTAGGTTTTTAACTAAGCAAACAGAGCAATCAATCTATCAACCAGAACCTTACAACAATATAAATCTTGAGCTAACTTTAACTGATTGGTAAATTAGCTAAGCGTAAAATGAAAATATACCTTGAATCTCCGCTAGGTCTCATAAGGCCGAGCTCAACTACCGCCTCGAGGCGATGGAACGTTTTGTTTCGGTCATAGAGATCCTCGAAACCTATCTCCGGTGAAGGATCTGAGAGCAGCAAGAACTATATGTCTCACCTCTTCTCTGTTCATAAATTTCACCAAGATGCAATTGCAGTCACCTCCAATCTGTAATTGCAGCGATCACCAAGGAACATGGAGACGACGGAGCCGAGGAGCACAAGGAAGTAAGGCGAGTCGGCGTAAGGAAGCTCGTCGAACAACCAGGGGGGAGTAGTTGAGGCCTCGCCATCGCCATTAGAGGATAAGAGGAGAGGTTGGGATAAGACTCTGGCTCCGGCAAGAAAGAGAGAGAGAGAGAGAGAGAGAGAGAGAGAGAGAGAAGAAGACAGATAGATCTGTAAAAGAGATAGGTCTGTAATGTAAAGCCGGATGGAATTGGGTTTGTTAGGTGAGAGGGTAAAATTGTCAAAAAATAAATAATTTGGATATGCAAATGGCCTTATATGTACAAAAAACATTAGGTAGCTTTATAGCTAATTAAAGTTTTAAAATGACACTTGTGAGTAATTTTCTATAATCAGTATTTAGCCCTAAAAGAAATGAAACATTAAATTCTTGAGTAGTCTACTTCTCCTTAATTAAAGGAGTAGTCCCATAAATTCATAAGGGATTTACTTGTCTATGAATCGTTTTGTTTCTTTTCTTTTAACAAAAAGAAATAAATTACAAAATATAATCTCTAAAATAACCCAACATCATTTTTTTTTTTTGAAATAAAATAACCCAACATCATTAATTGGTCAAAGTTAAAAGTCAAAGAAACTTGATTAATAAAAATGGAACTAAATCTTCTAAATATCACCAAAAGCAATAACCACATCAGTATTAATTAAGCAAATAAGGGTTAAAGGTTAAATTTTAATAATTCGAGTTTATCCTTTGCTTAGTTAAGGTATAACAAACAGGTAATATAATATATATAAATGGCATGCAAGTCAATTAGTGAGAAAAACTCGCACACCGTTGCCCGTGACACTCTATGGGCCTAATATCAAAACCCTCCACTAGTTGTACTTTCAAGCTCTCACCCAGCCTGATTGTGTTGCTTTTCCTCCTCTTCACATTGGAGCGGGGCATTGGCTATTTGAGTATTTCCTCACTTTATTGTGCCCTTTGGTTCTTTTTTCAGTTTTTTCCTTTTCTTTTTAACTGTAAAACTGAAGTAGAAGATGTATATATCAGTAGTTACTTGACTACCACAAGGTTTGGTACCATCACCAGATCCCGCAGGACTTCCCATATGCCATATCTGGGACCAGATCCAGTACCCACCATGTCAGTGCTTCCAATGGGCGACACTTTGGGTGACGAAGGCCTCAGACCTGCCAAATAGAGCTCATCTAAGTACACACCAGAACCTGCTATAGCCACAAAGGGATGAACTGCATCCCACATCGAATAAAGGGGAAATGCATTTCCCATACTAAGATACATAAGTCAAACTCAACCACCTTCAAAAGGTAATAACTTCTCCTTCATTATTATTATTCTATCAAATTACCAATAGAACATAACTTTATCATCGAAGAGGGATACCTCTAAGACGGTTTATACCTCTGACATTTGTGTATTTCTCCCTGACAGGGTTTCCGAGTTATCTTGGTAACCGCTGGTTGGTATAGCATTCTGTCTGACGACCTCAGAAAAGTCAACGGAAACATTGGCGCCGTCTGTGAGAAACGACTAACTCTACCCAATCAATGGCTAGGCAAGCAGAGGCAGCGAACGCAGGCAAAAGCGTTGCTCGGGCACTAGTATCCTGTCCCGGCGCTTCCATGTTTGAGATACCTAGCACTAGAATTGAAACTCACGGACTAGGAGCCTTGGACTCGGTGACAGGCAACCCATCACTAGTCCCAGATCCTTTAACCTCAGTTTCAGAAATTAAAGCCATGTGCGCAGACGCCATCATCCCCAGGGTAGCTATGACGAACTAATGGCCACCGCTATCCGGCACACACAAGCAAAGTTTGAAACATACTGGGATAACGTGAAACAAGAAAGAAAAAGAAATACAACCACTCCGGCCCTGGTGGCAAGGGACAAACCCAAAATGAGGGAGTGGAGCTAAGACGAGGTCCGGACACCCTATCCAGCAAGTAAGCGAGGCAAGGAGTCCTCGTCCAAGTCTAACGAATACTCAAATAAGTCATACCACCGAGAAGAAAGTCACAACAGCAGTATCCCAAGACCACACAACCACCCAGGTATAAAGTATTCACTGTTATGAACGCTTCGTATGAGAACAGGGTTGAGATACCCAGGCCGCCACCACAAAAATTTTTGAAGAGTAAACTTACCCAGCAAGACACAAGGAGGTTCTGAAGTTTTCACGCTGGACACAATACCAACCTCTGTATGGCTTTGAAAAATACTATTGAGTCACTCATCCAGAATGGCAAACTCCAAAGGTACTTGCCCACTAAAGAGGTAGGTGCTATTGATATATATGGCCAGATTCTCACGATCCACAATATGGGACCAAAAGACCTACAACCCCAAGGAAAGAAGCGGGGTACACGATCCGGCCACGCCAAGGTATTCAACTTCCATAAACCGAGAAAGGAGGGCAATGTATCCCGGTGAAAGTCAATCACTTTCCTAGAAGAGGAGGAAGGGAACCTTAAAATGCCTCACAATGACCCTTTCCTCATCACTCTTCAAATGGATCACTACATCACTTCCCGAGTACTGGTAGATGTCAGTGCGTCAGTCAACGTACTATTTTGTGAAGCATACAAAGTATTGAATAGAGGACGATCAAAGTTGTCACAAGATAACCAGCCTCTAATTAGTTTCTCCAGGGATATCGTTTAGCCATTGGGATTTGACTATCTGTGAATCATGGTGGGGGAAAGCCCAAACTGCTCAACCATTAAAACATAATTCATTGTGGTCGACTGCATTTCATCTTACAACGCTATCCTGGGCCGCCCAGCATTGTGGCGCCTTAAGACTTTCATGGCTAGCCATATGCTAATGATGAAAGTTCCAACCCCAGTAGGAGTAGCAATGATCAGGGGAGACAGGCTATAGCAAGGCAATATTATGCATTAACGGTTTCCCAGGGCAAGGGAAAAACTAAAATGCTATCTGTAATAGCGGAGCCCTCGCCTTTTAACAGATACGAGGACCCTAGGGACGACACTGATATGACGAAGAGCACCCTGGTGCCGTAGAGGATATTGAGGAGGTTGTTCTATCAAAAGAGTACCCGAATAGAACCGTCTGGATCAGTACCAAGTTGACTCAGTCAGTCCGGGATAGCCTTATCTAGTTTCTACGAGCCAACTCATCCTCCTTCGCTTGGTCTTACGAGGACATTCCCGGGATCCCTACAGACATAGCCATGCACAATCTTAGTATCATCCCTTTGTCGAACAGGTAAGACCAAAGAGCAGAGCTTTCAACCAAGACAAGTACAAGGCCATCCAAGCGGAAGTGAAGAAGCTTAAGGCCATCAGATTCATCAAGGAAGTAACATACCCACACTGGCTAGCCAACGTAGTCATATTACCCAAAAAGACAATGGAATCTTCGGGTATGTGTGTCGATTACATAAACCTCAACCAAGCGTTCCCCAAGGACATTTTCCTATTTCCAAGAATCGACCAGCTCATAGATTCCACATCTAGGTACCGTTTACTCAGCTTCATTGATGCTTTTAGTAGGTATAATCAAACAAGGATGAATCTCGCACATGAGGAACACACCTTCTTCACTACTGATAAAGGCCTTTACTGTTATCAGGTCATGCCCTTTAGACAAAAAAAATGTTGGACCACGTATCAAAGACTCGTCAACTCTATGTTTGTAGATGTCATCAGTACCATTATGGAGGTATACGTGGACGAAATGCTAGTCAAGAGTCTCACCACTGACGATCATGTCACAAACCTGGCAATCGTTTTCACCATCATCCTACGCAACGGTATGCGCATGAACCCTAAGAAGTGCATCTTTAGGGTCAAAATAGGGAAGTTCCTTGGCTATATCATCAGGAACAGGTACATCGAGGAGAATCCCGAGAAGGTACAGGAAATTCTAGACATGACATCCCCCATCCTTCGCAACTAGGTACAATCCCTTACAAGTAGGATTGGTGCCCTTTCACGATTTGCCACGAGACTCACAAACAAGTGTGCACCTTTCTTTAAATTGCTGAAGACACAGCACATCGAGTACATCGCCTGAACCGTAGAGCAC
Source organism: Rosa chinensis (assembly GCF_002994745.2). Lineage (NCBI taxonomy): Eukaryota > Viridiplantae > Streptophyta > Magnoliopsida > Rosales > Rosaceae > Rosa > Rosa chinensis. The sequence continues at coordinate 8,948,351 of NC_037093.1, read as the reverse complement.
GAGGCAGCATTCTTGGGTATCAAGGCCTACTTGGCCGCGATACCATTATTATCAAAACCTATTCCCAATGAAATGTTGTACATCTACCTAGCTGCATCTGCGACGACTGTCAGGTCAGCACTCATCAGAAGGGACCCCAACTGTGAGTACCTAGTGTACTATGCAGGCAAGGGCTACACAGGCACAGAATTACGGTACCAGACATAGAGAAGATTACCTTGGCCCTCCTTATCTCAGCCAGAAAACTTAAGCATAGTTTCAGGCACACTTAATCACAGTCTTCACCAACCACCCTTTAAGGCAGGTACTTCAAAAGCCTGAGACCTCGGACAAGCTTGTTAAATGGGCCATCAAATTAGGAGAATTCAATATTCACTACAAGCCCCGGACAACCATCAAGGGCCAGGCAGCAGCGAATTTCATTTTCGAGTTAATCCCTACCCTGGATGTTCCAGCTTAGACCCCGCATAACCCACCGGCTTCAAGCCCCCAACCATCAAGCACCTGGCAGCTCTATGTGGATGGAGTATCAAATAAAAGGACAAGCGGAGCAGATATTTTGCTCATTAGCCCTAACGACCAAATCTACGAATACTCCTTAAAATTTCCATTCAAGGCATCCAACAATGCAATTGAGTATGAGGCACTTATCGTGAGGCTGCAGGTGGCTCGGGAAGTAGGTGTCCAGCACCTCAACATCTTTAGCAACTCCTAGTTAGTCGTAAATCAGGTTAACGGGGACTTTGAGGCCAAGGAGTCCCAAATGTCATCTTACTAGGCCCTGGCCAAGGCATTAGTGCAGCGGTTCACCACATTCATAATTACTCAGGTATCGAGAGCAAAGAATACTAAGGCAAACGTTCTTGCCAAGCTCGCAACAACTCCACCAAGTACTGCCTACGGGACCATGAAGGTGGAAATATTGGACAAGTCGAGCACTTCAAAAACAGTATCCAAGATATTCGCCATCGAGACCACCGAATCATGGATGGATCCAATACTCAAATACATGATCGATCGCCTAACCCCGAAGGACAAAGTCGAGGCTAGGAGGTTACAACCTAGGTCAGGCCGATACACAATCATGAATGGTAAATTGTACAAGAAGGGTCATAACTTCCCCAATATCAAGTGCGTCACAAAGGAAGAGAACCACAGGATCTTCAAGGACATCTATGGAGGTGTGTGTGGTAACCACGGAAGGGCACGATCTCTAGCGCACAAGGCCTTATGCGCCGAGTACTTTTGGTTGACTATGTTAGCGTTGGCTGAAGTTGTATCCAGTTCTTGCCATAAATGCCAGATGTACGCTAACATCCCTAAGGCAAGGCCTATTGCTCTCTCCATTCTACTTGCACCTTAGCCTTTCTGCCAGTTGAGACTGGACCTCATCAGTAAGCTCCCTACAGCAGTAGGACAGTTTAAGTACACCATTGTAGTGGTGGACTACCAAACTAAGTGGGTCGAGGCAAAACCCCTAGTGGCTATCACGATAGACAAAGTCAAAAACTTCTTGTGGAGGAATATCTACAGTCGATTTGGAGTTCCAGACACTATCGTCATGAACAATGGGGCACAATTTGATAATGATGAACTACGGGCATACATTGAGAACATGGACACCAAGATCTTGTATGCCTCACCAGGACATCCACAAATAAATGTCCAGGTGGAGGCTGTCAACAAAATAATCAAGAAAATTCTAAAAAAGAAACTGGAGGATGCCAAAGGACTTTAGGCCTCCAAGCTCCCGAAAAAGTTGAGAGCCATCAGGACAACAACAATAGAAGCCACCGGTGAGACACCTTTCTACAAGGCTTTGAGCACAAAGGCAGTACTCCCTATCGAGACAATTATACAAAGTGGAAGAGTCGAATACTTTGATGAGGGTACTAACACCGAAGGTCACCAACTGGACATAGACTTACTTGCGGAGCGTCGGGATGTGGTGCACATGCATAACCTGACAAACAAGAGGAGAATAACCCGCTACTATGATGCCAAGGTTCAGTCCCGTACACTTAAATTGGGGGACTAGGTCATGAAACAAGTATACCCGGAACCAAGGGGATTGGACGCTTCCTGGGCAGGTCCCTATGAAATCATTGAGGAAGTCGGCCCAGCCACTTTCTACATCCAGGACATGGACGGAGTTAGGTCCCGGCACCCTTGGAATTAATACTCAGTGTCTAAGGTACTATTACAAGTAGCTCCCAGAGCATCTTACCCTACCTTTTCTATCATCTAGCTATGGCAAGCTATCCATCGGATACTTATTTTGTATGGGCCACCATGTGGTATTTGAATGGAAAAATGAATTATTTAGACTATTGCTTACATTTACCTTAGCCACTAGGCATCCCAGATACCATCGGCTATAGTTTTAACTACTTTATTCCAGTAATAAGTACTTAAACATAAAAGGGCAACAAGGTGTAATTGGAAGCAATTTTAATCCCTTTCAACATTCCCATTCAAGTAACAAAAAATTACAGTAATCAACAAAAGCCCGGACTCCCAGGCAAAGGAAATAATTGAAGAGATACCCCAATATCAGCTCAAGGCTATTGTTCAAAATATGGGTAAACACTAAAAAAATAATAATAGTAATAAAAAACAACAACAACAAAGAAAAAATCCTACTCCCAGGCCTCGGTGTGACTCCTGGAGGCATCACCTTTAGCTGCAGCCATTTGGGCTTCATGTTCTTTTTTCTTTTTTTCCAACAACCCCCATTAGAACTTGCCTTCATCCATGTACTCGGTTGCCACCCATTCCCGGTACTTTGTATCACCGCCTTATCCTGGGCAACTATGAGCATGTCTTCCAACTCTGGGGAGCCTTTATACTCCATGATAGCCTCCTAGCGGTCCACGGGAAGACGACCCTCCAAGTACTCCGCCTTGGCTCTCTAGGAGTTGGCTTTCTCCTCTGCTTCCCGAAGAGATTCCAGCTCTTTCTTTAGCCTCTCAACTGTCCCCTCCAGCTCCAAGATCTACTTCTTCATCTCTTCCAGCTCACCCACCTTGGAGGTGAAGGAGTCAACCTTTTATCTCAGGGAGTCCTGCTCCCTCTCCAATTTTTACCTTCCTTTTCATGAAAATACTTCACCTACCCAGACAAGCTGCTTACCTCTTCCTTCAAGTTCATATCTTTTTCACTGGCGTCGATTACGTAAACATTGTATAGTGCTTGTGATATTATCATTAGTAACAGAGGTACGCAAAATTATAAGAGGATGTGAAAATGTGCATATGCGCATCATCGACTCCTACGCTAGACGACGATTCTGTTGGGAAGTATTATCTTTTGCCCGTACCCGATCCAATCAATATCCTTCAGATCCTCGAGCATCGAGCACACAAACTTTTCATCTTCGACCCATACTCATCCAATAGCTACTTAATCGTTTTCTTGGAGATGAGGGGGATAGCAGGACATAGCATACCCAACGATTAAGATAGCTCCGAGATCATATGGTGACTCTTTTGTTGCTTCTTTGAGCCGAAAGGTACCGAAAACATCCTTGCCTGTGTAGGTCACTTCCTCCTTGTTGCCACTCCGATTGAGGTAGTGGTAGTGCCTTTTCCTCTTATCTCTACAATGCATCCCCTCCTCACTCCCCAGGGACCCGTTGAAGCTTGAAGCTAGTTGTTGCCGCCTTTCCCTTATCCCGGTCCATCATCGTAACCACGGTACTCGGACTTTTGCCCCTCTTCACAATGGGAGCATTAGGATCCGGGTCCCCATACCCTTCATCGGGAATCTCCAACATGATTTCTTTGATTTATCGCTTGGTATTCTTCAAGGCCAGATCAACAGCGATGCGGAGGGAATCCTCCCCTTCGTTGATCAGTGCATCCATCAGCTTCTCATCTTGCATCATGTCCACGAGTTTTCCTTTCCGGGGTTTCCTCTTGGGTATTTTAACTGCAAACAAGTTTCTGTTAGCAAAAAAAAAAAATTATATGGCTAGCTCACTGGGTACTCTTCCTATCCCTAACTTGTCAAGTATAAAGAACTAGATGAATCTATAAGAACTCCAATCCTCGGGATTTCTCCTCTTAGCATACACTCTGGCTATCATCATCCTCTCCACTTCGGATAAACTATAGGATAGATCCCCGTTAGCTTGGAACATTCCTGTAAGGTTGTACTTCCTGTTCTTTATCTGCCACCACCCCTCAGCAAGGAAGACTTTGTTCCTTCACTTCTTACTTTGAGAATTGGGCAAGTCAGTTACCAGTGGCTCATAGTCCTCGGCAATAAAACTAACAGTACCATGGCTCAAAGCCTTCTGCGAGTACACCACTCGATACACGGCTCTGAACTCGTTGATTGATGGCCACCCCATATTGCATAGGTCCCATATCATAATCATGGTTAGCATCTATCACCTGTCTCCACATATTTGGAGTCAACTATCCCAGCGACAAGTTCAACATCCGTAGGAGGTACTGCATGCACCTTGGCAATGGTAAGGACAACCCTTGATGCAGCTGATTCTCATGGAAAGCCATCCACCCAGGGGGTGGGTTCGCTGCCAGATCACCGGGACCTAACGGCCTCAACTCCACCTCGTGGGGTATTCCCCATCTACGCCTCATGGATGTTATCTCCTTCATTGTCATACTCCTCACTGGTTCATTGCAGACAGTCCCGTCCACTAGGGTGTATCGGGGTTTGGGCAAGCCTTCGGGTATTGCAACCGTAACCTTATCTCCCCCCCCCCCCTAAGATCCCGAACTCTCTCCACTCTTGGAACCACTTCTGCTCTCAGTACTCACCATACCACTACCAGAAGATACAATATCTTTACCCCTCGAACTCCCCTGTGTAACTATCCTTTCCAAGTATCGATCTATGTCTAATTCAGCCTGCCTTACAGCGGCTTGGTGAGAAGATCCCGCACCCCCAACCTCAGTGTTTGTTCCTGATTCCATTCTAGCCTACAAACACTATCCCGTTGAATTATGCACCGATATTTGAAATCAGAAACAAAGGGCATAGGAGTCAGCCTAAATATCAAGATCGAGGGCTTTACTAAAGTTCGGATCACTCCCCGCTTCAACTTTAAACCCAGAATCCCCAAAAGGAACCCAGAAACCCCAATAAAACCAGAAATCAAGTGAAACCTAAATCGCTATCTAAAACATAGACAAATCCTATTCGAACTTGTTTACCAAATCAAACCTTATCATTGTATAATGCAAAAACAGCAAACACAACAAAGCTAGTACCTAAACCCAGAAACATAAAAACATGTATAGAGACTCATCAAGAAGGGAAGACAGAAACACATACCTAACTAGCACGCTTTGATGATTGCGCTTCCTTTCGTACACCACCTCTCCTAACTCCTGCGACCACACTAGTTAGACACAAACCACGGGTTTGCATAGAAAAGAAGCTAAGAAACAAAGGCAAGAATGACAGAGATGAAAGCAATAGCAAAGAGGAAACACACTATTCTCTTTCTCTCTTAAATTCAAGGAGGGTAAAATCATAACCATTGAAGCTTAAAAGCCCCCAACCGTCAAATTGGGACACATGTCCCACGCACCCTTTCCACTCCTATTACACGAACAGTCAAACAACTGAAAAGATGCGCATTTATTACCACCTCGATAACCGACGCACCACGTGGCTCACATACACACCAAGTGTTAAGCCATCAGGTACAAAAGACTCAAACCCTCATCCAACCCCATCAGGTACAAGAGGTTCAAGCCTTCATTTCAACCCCATACGGGCATAAGAGGCTCAAGCCTCATCAAACCCCATCAGGTACAAGAGGCTCAAGCCCTCATCCAACCTCATCGGGTACAAGAGGCTCAAGCCCTCATCCAACCACATCGAGCACAAGAGGCTCAAACCCTCATCCACCCCATCAGGTATAAGAGGCTCAAGCCTTCATTTTACCCACCGGGTACATATCACTGTAGCTTAGCTACCTGTAGTGACTCGATCAAGATATTCCTTCATCGGGAACTTAGGGAACTCCATATGGGCACAGTATCTACCAAACCTTGTGCCAGAACTTATCAAGTCCCTACCCAAGAAACATCTTAAATAGGAACTTGGGGGACTTGTACATACCAGCAGTTACTTGACTGCCACAAGGTTTGTTACCATCACCAGACCCCGCAAGACTTCCCATATGCCATATCTGGGACCAGGTCCAGTACCCACCATGTTGGTGCCCCCAATGGGCGACACTTTGGGTGACGAAGGCCTCGGGCCTACCGAGTAGAGCTCATCTAAGTATACATCAGAACCTGCTATAAATACAAAGGGATGAACTACATCCCACATCGAATAAAGGGGAAATGTCTTTCCCATACTGAGGTACATAACTCAGACTCAACCACCTTCAAAGGGTAATAACTTTTCCTTCATTACTATTATTCTATCAAATTACCAATAGAACCCAACTTTATCATCGAAGAGGGATAAACCGTCTGGTACGGTTTATACCTCTGACATTTGTGTATTTCTCCTTGACAGGGTCTCAGAGTTGTCTTGGTATCCGCTGGTTGGTATAGCATTCTGTCTGACGACGCAGGAGAAATCAACAGAAACAGAAGACTTAATAGTCTCTCTTTCGTGATTGAAAGATTATGAGTTAATTATTTACCAAAATATATATATATATATATATATATATATATATATATATATTAGTTAACTAAAACATGGCCGGAAGATGTAATAAATCAAGCTGGAAGCATTAATTCCATGTTAAAGTGTGCTTGCTTTGTGTCTTCTGATTCTTTTCCTATGTTCCAAATTTGTTCGAGTGGTACGCTGTGAGCACGATTGCCCAAAGGTTGCATGAGCACCTGAACAGATGAGCTCAGTGGATGGCAACCATATGTGGCGCTCTGGGTTTGCCCAGTTCCTTCATGGGCTTGGTGTGGACGCTTACGAGCCCACTAGGGTATCTTCTCTGCCTTCTGACATCTCCAGCGTCACCACTGGACACTACCACTCTCTTGCCGTCACTTCCCAATGTTATCTTTGGGTCTGGGGCCGAGATCGTGAAACCTAGCTCGGCCGCAGAGGTCCTGCTTGGAAGTAAAGCTACACCAACACATCAACTTTTCATTTTCAGACGCAAATCTATCTAAATATGTACATAACAGAAAAAAGTAACTCAAAATTATGCTCTCCTTCAAGTGGCTGGTGTGAAGTTGATATTTACAGAACAATTAAAATATCGCATTCAGAATAGAAGAAATAAACTTTTGCACTAGTAACAGAGATACACTTGAGCAGAATATCATCCTGAAGTAGAATTCTATAAATTCTCTGATGGTAAAAGAAGAATATAGTGTATTCAAATTACAGAATGAGTTAAAGCACCAACATAATTGTAAGTTATTTATAACAGCAACTGTATATTCCAACCATAGTTGTAAACCCATCGAAACTGTTTGATTCAATCTCAAGTTTGGTAATTTTGAGATAAAATAAGCCGAGAAATGCTAGTAGATGCTATTTCAATGGGAACTTGATGAGTCGATCCGCTTACACGAGAAAGTCAAATTAAGTTCCGTTAGCCTCATCTAAAACCCACAAATCAGTACAATGTACCTGCCATTGGAATCGGTCAAAATGACCTTGGGTAAGCTTCCTTCTCCTTCTGTAACCTTCTCCTTCCGTAACCTTCACTCCAGAGGTAGCACTCTCTTTGTATGAAGTATGAACTGGCCATAGCAATGACAGGCGACGTTTGAAAACAGTACCTGATTAATTTTGAAGTGTTGTGTACGTGAATATTACAGGTTTGGTGAGTGGGGCAATGACAGAAGAATTAACAGACTGATTGAATCGGCGAAGGTTTGGTGGAGTGAGGGTAGGGGGTGAAATGTGCATAGAAGCCACCGCCAATTTTTTTGATGGAGTTTCACTCCCTCCATTTATTATCTTTGCTACTGCTAACTAGACTCTATGGGTGCGCCACAACCCGCCAAAACCCAAAGCATCCAAAATGGAAGTAAATTCGGATATTTTTTTGAGTGGTTCTCCATTTATATCTGCTAGATCAAATTATTATTAACCCCATTTTGAGGCCCAATATAACAGGTTGACCTGATAAGAATATTATTATTATTATTATTTTTTTTAAGAAAATGATAAGCTTGTGTTTTGGGAGGAATATGAGACAGGGAGAACCTTCTTTTTTGTCATTTGACTGAAGACGGCTAGTATCCACAAGGGGTGATAAACAAGTGGCATAACCTGCATCAAAAAAAAAAAAATGCGGCATAACAGGCATATATCCGTGGTGGAATAGTCCCACAGCAAGCTTGCAGGTCGCACACAATAACTTTGACAGTGACAAGACCAGATCAAAAAGTCCATGATCTCCGACCTCAAAGCTCATTCCACTTGGCCTATTAGATGTTTTTTTTTTTAATTTTTTTTTTATGACATATTAGATATTGTTTGCACACGTATAAGTTTCCGACCCCTCTATATAATCCCAAACCTTTCTTTTTTATGCATCTATCTCTGACAAAAAAACTTGTTTTTTCGATCTCTTTCTATTAAGCCCTTATCCAAAAGTCCATGGCTGATTTCCGCCATCAATGGCCATCCTTGGTCTTACCGCCTGAACGTGATAATATCTTCGTCATATTCAACATTGTTCTAGTAGACTTTGCAAGACAAACAGCCCCCTCCACCTTCGCCATTTTCACTTTCATCGTTCCAATACTCCTCACCTTTATCGAGATCAGATTCCCAGCAGCCGGAATACTGTCTTCTCCATTTGAAACCCACCATACCACGTTCATGGTAGCCATGCTCAGCTTACTTGGCTTCTGTTGCTTTGCCATTGGAGCTACTCTAAACTTATTCCCAACTCACGCTAGAAAACTTTGCATGGCTATGAAGTTAACAGCTTCACTCTCAGTGGCTTCACTTGTTTCTCTTCTGCTTCCCAAGCCGTGGGACCACGTGCCGTACTTGACCTACTTCTTGTATAATACACGCCGGTGTCTAGGGTTGGTCATAAATATATTTTTGGCTTATTACCACCACGTTGCGAGTGGATTTGTGCGTACCTTACGCGCGCATCAACAGCAGTTGAGAAGAATGCGCCCACTGTTGCCGCTGACAGTCAATCAGCCCAATGTGTCCAACCAGCCAATTGTGAATCATGGATCGATCACGGAAGTCAGAACCCTCCACTAATTGTTCTTTCGGGCTTTGTTGTGCCCTTTGGTATTTCTTTTTTACCGTAAAGCAGAAGTATGTTAAAGGAAAAACATATTTTGTGCCTTCGTCAAAAGACTGACGGAGAGGAAATTAAGGAATTAACGATTACCATCAATCAGCACAATTATAGATCAATCAGCATTCAATGTATTTAATGTAATTAATATTTCCGTTGTAATTCTATCCCTATATAAAGGGACTATGAAATGAAATGAGTAGACCAATTCCAATTGTCATTTTACTTTAACACGTTATCAGCACGCTCAGTGCTAATAACCAAGAAGAAAACTTAATTTTCTAGTTTCTTTCTTCTTCGCGTCGAAAAAGCCAAAACCCCTAGAAGAAAAAAAAGAACTTTTTCTTCCTTCTTCCTGCCGCCACCAACTAAAAAAAAAAAATTTCAGATCGACCTTGCATCAGACCCGGTCTCAGAAACCAAAACCCATCCTTGCAACCCTCCACAGCCGGCCTCATCCTTCCCGGCCACCTGCGCAGCCCTCCCCATTGTTAAAAAAAAAAAAAATTCAGCCCGGCCAAGACTGGCCCCATCCTCGCTGCCACCTCCCACCAGCTGCTGCGCTGAGCACCATTACATCCCCGGTCTGCAAGCTAGCCTCACAACCCGCCCGCGTCTACACTGCAACAGCAGCACTCTACCTCCAGTTTCCGGCATCGCTGCCTCTAGCCCAGCGCCACCGGCCCCACAGAACCTTCTTCCGCCCTGCACCGCCGGAGCCCGCACGACCTGCAAGCCACCTGCAACACGCTGCCCAGTGCCCCCACATCACCAGCAGCAACCGGATCTGCAGCCCAGCGCCTCGTCCCTCTGCACGCTCCCCAGCGCTTCTGTCCCTTCTGCTGCCAGCCCACATGCACAGCAACACCTCAGCCCAGCCTCCGCCCACTTTTGTCAAAAAACCAGAAGGAAGAAACAGAGAAAAGAAAGAAGGAAAAGACGCGGAGGAGGAAAAAGAAAGGAAAAAAAAAAAAGACTGACCCGGCCAAAGAAAAGATTGGGCCCAAAAAAAAAAAAACAGCAACAGGCCTTGCTGCCCAGACAAAAAAAAAAAAAACAGGCCTGCAACCCAGAGAAAAAAAAGAAGAGAAAAGCAAAGAAAAAAATACAAGGCCTCCTGGCCCACTGCTGAAAAGAGAAAGGGAGAAACCTTAAGTACAAAAACATCGCTACGCACACCTGCATCAACACTCGCGTGTGCTAGGATCGTTTTGTTTTCTCGCAATCAAGTATGTTTTCTTTATTTTGTTTTTATGATTTTAATCAAGCATGTGAATTTTTTTTTTTTTTTTAAGGGAAATGATGGAAAATGTCACATTAGAGTGTGAAATGATAAAAAGGTCACCTAGTTTTCCACTTGATAAAAAGATCCATTATAAATTGTTAGTAATATTAATTTAGTCTTTATGAATAATGAAGTAATGTTAAAAAAGGTCAGTTTTAATTTTTTTGATTCCCATTCTACCCGTAGAACCTAATACACGTTTATAACCGTGCATTCAAAATATGAGAGAGAGAGAAAATCTCTTTTGATCAGATCGATTTGATCGGAGATTCTCTCTCCAAGTTTCTCTCTCCGCCGCAGCTTCCGATTGCGTTTGGTCTCTCTACGATGATCCCATCCTCCAAGTCTCCCTTCAAATCTAACAGTAGCCGATCACCGCCGCGCTTTCCAAGTTCTTCTCCGACGTCCTCCTCAGAACCTCGCCATCGACGTCAGAGACTTCGAGGCTCCGAAACGGCGCAGTTTCGGAGGTTATTCGCTGTATCAGAGTAGAGATTTGGCTTATCAGATTAGAAATTAGGCGATTGTTCATAGCGGCTTTGATTTTGGAATTGAGCTTTGGATGAAACGATTATAGGACTGTTTATGCTATTTTCATTTTTTCTGGATTTGATCCAGAATTATCAAACTCGTGATTTCGATCTAGAATTGTCATGAATTTCTCAAGTATAAATTATAGGTTTATCTATCCACGGTTTTGATCTGTGATTAATTTTGATGTTGAATTTGATAGAAGTTTAGGAATTATGAAATAGGTTAGTTTTTCTTTTCTTCAATTGATGTTCTTTATAGAAATTGTTGTTATTCTTTTGATTGATATAAACTCTGTTGAAATTAGACGATAGATATAGTTCATTGATTATGTTGATTTAGTTGCTACTGAACATTGGAAAAGAATCGGATTGAGATACTAGACAATAATGGAATGTAGAAAGTAGGGAGAATTGAATTTGAGGATAGATGCAATAAGTATTGTAATCATTTGTTTTTCATTTTTGTTAACCTAGTTGTGAAATGAGCCTAAGGGCCTTCTCAGGTCTTAGGTCTCAGGTCTTAAGTTCACTGGTTAGTGAACCAGTGAGAGAATCCATTCTCCAGGTCGAACTCAATACTTCTGCAAAAACTGAGATTTATTACTTGTGTAACTTAAAAAATGAGGTCTTGTTATGTTGTCATGGTCCTGTGATAGATTCTCAAATTTTTATATGTATGCTTGCAGTTCTACTTTCAAAATGGTCGTCCACCACCTAATGGACTTAATAAACAACGTCTTTCCAGAATTGATGAGCTTTTCAGCAGTCATATGAATGGATTGCAAATGCAAGGTAAGATGTGTATCTGATTTGTTATTATGCAGATAAAAGAAACAAAACCTCTCTTTCTATTCTTTGCCAATGCACTTTCCAGAGATTAAGGAATATAAGTTCATTTTTAGTAAGGGGTTTATATTACTTTTTTTTGCTTATGCAGAATTTAAGACGGTTACAAAGGAAGTATGCAAGCTACCAACATTTTTATCTTCTTATCTCTTTAGAGAGATAGATACTGGCTGCAGTGGAATAGTGGCTAGGTATGCAGTTAATGTAATTTAGCATACTAGATACAGGACCTAGTTATTGGGGGATCTGAACTCTACAAATTGAGAAAAAAAAATCTATGAAATGATTGTTCTCATGTGTTTCATATGTGGTCATTATGTACTGCAATTTTGTATGTCCATGTCTATGTATATATATATATATGTGTGTGTGTGTGTGTGTGTGTGTGTGTGTGTGTGTGTGTGTGTTTGTGTGTGTGTGTAGCACTATCTACCCTATCTAGATATAACATTATGTTTTATAGTATAAAATCAATAAGACCATCTATTACTAGATAGCCTATTTTCTGCTAACTTTAAATTGGTTCAGTGCTAAATATTATGTTGCAACAAAGACATGAGATCATTGCAGTGCTCTCTAAACAATATTAGACTAGATATGCAAGAAGGTAAAACCTCTATAACATCTTGTAATATATTTGAGTAGACTCCGACTATAATACAGTTAAGCGTTGATGACTGAACAACTTTGCTTCTTTCACTTTGTGTTATTGTCTTTCAAGAAACTGCTGGTGTTGACATGTTTTCCTAAGTAATTGACAACATACGTCTCATATCCATTACATTTACCAGACTTAAAAGCAAGGATGCAGACAGACTTAGAGATTTCTTTGAGCTGTACTGCACTAGAAATGCAATACAATTATTCTTTTGAACTTATATAGAAACCACTTGTTTACATATATAATTTGTTTCATTGATCGTCACACACATGCAAATAATTGTTTGTTTCAAATCATGGTTTGTGGCTCTTTTACCACATTTCTGTGATAGAAATGCAGATTGTACGCACCAGCCTTGTGCTTGATCAAGGTTTGGAAAATTAAAAGTTGAAAGAAGCAGGGATGTGAAGGTTCAGACTCTTATCTACATTTTCTTGACAAGTTTATCTCTACTCTTTACTGAAGGAAATTGTCCCATTACTTGGTTTTTGAGAAAACTCATCATATCTTATTCCACCATGTAGTACACGTGTATTCCTAAAATTTGCTTTGGTGAATTGAAGTGTTATATTATATGGTCTTTGTTTGTGTTTGTGGTAGAAATTGATGATTTCAGTGGCTTTGGATAGTGATGAGACAATGTTCATGTTTAGAGAAGCCAAGACGTCCTTATGAGAAGGAACATTCGGATGTTGAGCTGAAGCTTGTTGGAGAATATGGGCTTCGGCACAAGAGGGACTTGTGGAGGGTCCAGTATGCTTTGAGCCGCATCCGTAATGCTGCTAGGGAACTTCTTACTTTGGACTAGAAAAATCCTCGCCGTATCTTTAGACCCAGTTGTGGTTATGTTTTATTTGGTTTAATGTGCTTATGGGAGGTTGTCCTAATTGAAAAAAGTGTTGTGGTTGTACTTTGACTAAAATCACTTGAAATCTTCCTGGAATCACAATAAAATCTTCTTACTAATGTTTTGAGCATACAGTTTTGTCTTATGCTTGAATTCATGATAGCTAAATTTATAAGCTATTGATTTTCCTTATTCACACTTAAGATTGTCAATTGTAGCAAGGGTAAACAAGGGTCTTTCCCGCAGAGGACTAAGGTTATAACTACTCAAAACAATGTCACAAAAGTGACCACTGTTCCTAGCGAACAGCAGTCGAAAATCTAATTAAAAACCTAATTTAAACTACTTAGAAAATTACGAAAATTTACAGGGATGTACTAGACACAAAGGGCGTCCAGCACACAAAATTTGGTGATTTTTGGATATTTTTTACTATAAAAATAAAATACATAAAGACAGAGAACAGAAAGAAAAACGAAACTGAAACAGATTTGAGATTGGTTGATATCAAGAGAATAAAGCTAGCTAGGGAAGATGCATCCACCCCCGACAATCACACACAAGACAATTTTTTCAATCCTAATTCAATTAATCTAGATGAAGATGCTCAGGTTGGCTCGGTACGCTTGAACACAACCTATTACCCTTTCTTACTTCGTACGCTAGGCAGGAAGTGCTCTACACCTAGACTATTCCCTAACAATGCAACCTAAAGGTACGCTTATTAGATTAAACATGCAGAGATCATTAAGGTCTAAAAGAGTTTGAGACATCACTAGGCATCGCAATAAACTTAGCGTCTTGCTAAACCTAGGACTTAGTTTACTTGATAGTGAAAACTAACAATTGCTTCTCTAGAAGGTTTGAGGAGTCCAGCTATTGACACAGGCATCAAACAATCAAAGCATTAGAACCCTAACATGCATACTAAGCGTGCACTCAAAGCATACAAGCAAGAATTCATCAATGGAAAAGTAGTAAATAAAAGTCTCATCTTGGATTAACAGAAAATAACATCAAAAATCAAATCATATTGTAGTTCATGTCTAGGGGCTTCAAGCAGCCCCCTAACTAATAAAAACTATCTAAACATAGAAGAAATAAAACTAACTAAAGAAGGGGAGGAAGAAGAAGAGGGCCAGAGCTGCTGCGGATTGATCCCTTTTATATGCTTAGAGGTTAGGAAATCCAAAACCTAAAAGAATTTAGGGTTCACGTGCTTAGGTGGAGTTTTCCTATTGGCGTTTGATGACTCATTCAAACCATTCACATCATGCCATTTGTCCATCATAAGTCGGAATATGAAGCAGAAACTCGTCCTCGGGCTTCTTGGTGTGATTTGGGCCTCGAAACATAAATTCCCGTCCAACCTCAGATTCACGCGCAGCCTGACCTTCTTGTACTAAATCGGCCATAACTTCCTTTAGAAAAATGATATTGATGAGCCGTAAAAATATTTGGATACTAGACATCCAAGGATTTCCACCAATATAAAGATCATTCTCTGGATCGTTCTGAGCTGGTCTCAGTGCTCTGTCGAAGTTAACTGATCTGCACAGGCAGATTTCCCGATTTTGCTTTTCAATCCCTCTTTTACTTCTTTTCTTCTTCTTTACTCCAAGACACCTATAAAACAAATAAACAAAGTAAATAACTAGAATATACACTAAACTAACAAAGAAAGTATGGAGATTAACGCTATTAATATCGCATAAATATGCTCTTATCAATTCATTTTGTCCAAAAAATACATGTGAAGTTCAATTGCAAATTTGCAGCACATGTCACAGACCAAGTCACTGTCAATCCCTGACCAAGTAACTGTTAACCTCAAGTTACCAGCAAAGTCACGGACCATGTCACTGTCAATCTCTGACCAAGTCAGTGTTAACCTCAAGTCACCGGCAAAGTTACTAGCCACGCCACTATTAACCTCAAGTCACTGGCCATGTCACAATCATGAACATGTCACTGTTAATTACATGTCACTAACTAAGTAACTGACCATGTCACTAACCAAGTAACTGTCAGTAGCCAAGTCACAAGTTAATAGCCAAGTCACTGTTAATCACATGTCACTAACTAAGTAACTGTCAGTAGCCAAGTCACTGTTAATCACATGTCACTAACCAAGTAACTGTCAATAGCCAAGTCACTGTTAATCACATGTCACTAACTAAGTAACTGACCATGTCACTAACCAAGTAACTGTCAGTAGCCAAGTCACAAGTTAATAGCCAAGTCACTGTTAATCACATGTCACTAACCAAGTAACTGACCATGTCACTAACCAAGTAACTGTCAGTAGCCAAGTCACAAGTTAATAGCCAAGTCACTGTTAATCACATGTCATTAACTAAGTAACTGACCATGTCACTAACCAAGTAACTGTCAGTAGCCAAGTCACTGACAGTTACTTGAGGTTAACAATGATTTGGCCAGTGACCTCACTTACTAGGAATTTGGCTTAGCCAATGACTTTATTAGCCAGTGACTTGGTCAATGATATGTGTATAACAGTGACGTGGTCAACATGCAATGTGACTTGGTTAGTGACTTAGTTAGTGACGTGTATTACAGTGGCATAACCTAGAAGAAAGCTGTCATCAGTAAATTAAAAGGCATATTGCTTGTAAAGATTAAGAAATCCTCCGTATGGGGACCAAGAATAAGAAATCATTGCCTTCAAACGAATGGTTCATAAACCTTAATGAGAATGACTATAGTGCATAGAGCACATGTAGCATAGACCATTATAAAACTTACATCATTGTACAAATCTTTCAACAAAGCTTCAAGGATAAAAAAAGTGAGATTGCACGGGACGAATATAATCTAGATGCCCGAGAAGAGTAAAAAGACATCTATGCATCTTGTAGTTCCAAACTTTAATCTTGTAATCGTCCCCTGCGAAAACCCAACACAGATCAATTAAAACCTGAACTGTACCATCTACAAGTGAATGATCTTCTATAAAAACAAAATACAGAATTGCAGCATTCAATTAACCATCTAAAAACCATAATAGTTCCTATATATCAACGTGTGATTGAAAGGCTAGCTTTCGTTATATAAAGACAGATACAGAGTTGATCAGTATATCAACTGATGTAGAAAATCTATACATGTAGACCGTCAAGAAATGAAACTATAAGCTTGGTGCAAGTTATAATCAAGTGTCGTCAACAGAGGTCTTATACAACATCATTGCTCTCCAGGATATAGGACAGAGGATCACACAACAAAACCAACTTTTTCTTAAAAGTATAATGTAGTAGATACTGTAAGAAATGCCTATTTGGTTTGATTGAAGTAATACATTGTTCAATAATCTATCGCTAGCTCGAGCAATAGGCTAGGTTGTGGAAGAAATCTAGTTCCATGGAGAACAATGCTTTCTTCTTTGCTGTGGAGCCTCTAAAAGTATTGCATTGGTAGGGTACTAGGGCATTAATGATGACTAATTTAATAGTATGATTATGACATGATTCGTAAGTCACTGCATCTATGGCTCTTCAACTGTCCTAGTTCATTTATATACACGTATATCATTCATTTATATATATATGTATGCCACAATATTCGATCAGTCACAGTCACACGCAGATACCCAAACAGATAGTTCCATATATAGATAAACTATACAATTTAAAGACTAAATTAGTACTTTTGTTGCAGATTTCATAAACTCAATGAGATCCCAGCAAGCAACAAGACATGAGATTCTAAACATTACATAAATGCTTCATCGGTAATCAACATGTATCAAACAAAAGCCTAATAAAAATCCATTCACTTGCACTCTAATCACCCAACTGCACCAAATTTGTAGAAAGCTCAATTATCCAAATCAACTACGCAACACACAAAGCTTCAACCCAACTCTCTAAACACAAAAATTAAGAAATCAAAACAGTAAACAATGGTGTTAGTGTTGAAAATACAAACCTTCCATCGGCTGAGGACTTCGACCAAATCCGTATGCAGCACCAGCACCTCTTCATCCTCTTGCTGAAAGCACAGAGACACAGTCAGAGCTCTGATAGAGCAAAAAAAAACCTAACCCTATCCTACTACTCAATCATAACCTTAGCAAATCGGTACTCTTCAAGTGAGCGAATCACAAAATTGAAGGCATTTTGAGAGCGAATGGGAGGACCGGAACCCTAAGTGATCAGTCATGGATCTAAGGCCGGAGCTGTAGCTATCAGAACAGTCGCCAGTGCCTAGTCCTTGTATTGAAGCAAAGGCAAGTACGCTGATAAGTCGTACGAGCACGACATCATCAAGCTTTGCCGGTACGGCGAGAATTTGACTTTTTTGAAGGGGTAGCTGTGGCCGTTGAGCACCAAAATCGGAGCTCCAATGGATCTGACGTTCCAAACCTTGATCGATTTGTCGACGAAGACGGTGGCGATGACGCAGTCGTCGTACTTGTTCGAATCGCAAGAGAGGATCTCGAACTCGTGCACCGGGATGATGATGGTGGATCTAGGCTCACGCACATCCAAGACGCGTGCGGTATAGTCACCGGAGGCGGAGTAGACGCAGTAGGAGTGCTCCTTGAAGGTGCGGACGGAGGCGGGGTAGAGATAGAGAGAGAGATTGGTTAGGGTCGAGAGTGTTCAGACGAGATTGGATAACGGGAGGGAGAGAGAGCTGCCAGTGGCATCTTTGGTAATTACATTTAATTTTAGTGGCAGGTTATTAAGAGGTGACCTTAATTATCATGGGGACATTTGTGTTATCTGAATTATAATAAAGCACTTCAAAATGACCTCTTTTATTATTAGCCCTTTTTTTTAAGCATGCTTTATACCTTATTGTTTATACATTTATTACATTTTGTTATTGAACATATTTAGTTAGATAATTTTGAACATTTAAAGTATGACTTGTTATTTACGCTTTATATGATTATCTTTAAGCATGATTATATATTTTATTGTTTATATTTTGTTATATATTAATTATGCAATTTTGAAGCATGTTTTGTGAATTATTTACGTTTATATAATTATTCCTAAGCATGCCTTTATATTATGCTATCGTTTGTATTTTATTTTACGCATGATATATTATTACAATTATTATGTGTAACATATATATTTGTGATTTTGAGCATGCCATATAGTTTATTTAATATATGCTATGTTTTTATTATTTATTACGTGCTATGATTATTACTTGTTTAGAATGCTATACAAAAAGAATTGCGTTTTGCCATGATAATGAAAGTTCATGCGCATTATAAATACACCATTACTGTGATAAAGTATTGTCACATAGCATCGAAAAAATGTGACCATTACGAATCTTGGTCTTGAAATCTAATTCATATTTTTGGAAAATAATTCACGTGGATGTCTTTATGATTGCGTAATTTATATCTTCCCTTTTGTTTTATGTAGATGGCTGATCCAACTCGACTTGAGTTTGACATTTTGGACTAAGAAGGACTTGAGTACCATTGTTGGGTTTCCGATATGGAAACTGCCTTTGTGGCAAAAGACTACACTGCCACCATTACTGACCCCAAAGATGATGAACTATCTAATAAGGTGAAAGCAGATGCCTTAATGTTTTTGAGGCGACATATTGATCCTAGCCTACGCTGGGAGTACCTTCAGTTGAAGACACCCAAAGCACTGTGGGATGCCCTTAAAGGACGTTTTGGGAACATTCACGATACTTTGCTCCCAGGACTGGCTGTTCGGTGGAATGGAATCCGCTTGCTTGACTATAAAAAGGTCAATGACTTCAACAAGGATATGTTGCTCTTAAAAGCACGTCTCAATTTCTGTGGAAGGGAAATCACAAAAGATGATATATGATCTACAAGACTCTTACCACCTTTCCTAATTCAACTTTTATACTAGCGAATCAATATCAGTTGGATTATGACAACAAAAGAATCACAACCTTCAATAAGTTGATAAGCCTACTGCAAGTGGCTGAGAAACAAAATGAGATTCTCTTGAATAATAATGCCAGGCCCACTGGGACAAAGAAAATTCCCGAGGCTAATTATGGCAAAATGAAAGGTGGAAATAACTCCAATGCAAGGGGGTTTAGACGTGTTGATCCCTACCCACATAGCAACAATCCACCACATGGAAAGGGACATGGGGATCGTGGAAACAAGATGCAAAAAGAAAGAGTTGACAATGAACCATGCTATAGGTGTGGATTCATTGGGCATTGGTACAAGAACTGCCAAGCAAACAACAGAGTAGCAGCAAATTACAAGAGGTATAGAGAGTCTAAAGAACAAGAGGCTGACTATATGGAAGAAGGAGGTCATGACTTAGACGTCAACCTTACAATTGCAGACTTCAATGGCAAAGAGGAACTTGCTAAGTCAATGGATGCTCTCAATCTTGACTGATCTGTTTTTATTTTCCAAAGACAGTTGTGAAGGCATAATGCCTCACTTTTAATTAGACTATTGTTTGGTCTTAAAGTTTATTTTCAATCATGGATTGATCAATAAGATTTCTGAACAAGACTTTGATTTGATTATCGTTGGCTTATTAATAAATTTCGAATTTTATTTTGAAGCACTAAATTTATTCAAATTTATTTTCTATACACATATTTACATGGTTCGAAATAGCACTATAAAGATGTAAAGCAATACATCTAGAAAAAAGGAAAAATTATTAGAATGAAAATAATACCATTCTACACAAATAGAAATACTCTAAAGAATATGAGTTATATTTTCTAAATACCTCCCATTTATTTGTAGGAATGAATGGAGGAGAACTTGAGTGCTTATGTGGTGAC